>NC_136855.1:35119935-37519935 GCF_951799975.1 Gobius niger | reverse complement strand
TAACCCTTTAAAACGATTATTCTTTTTCCATTGTACTTCTTTCAAATGCCAGTGTGTACATAGTATATGACCTAATTGGGTGTATTGACAGTATTTCATTTTTTTCCCCTCTCATTTAGCTCGAATAATGTTAAAAGTTCTCTTTAATTTGTCTAATAATGTTTCTCAAAATCATCTTGAGGGCCCGAGGTTCTTTGCTGAAGGCCGGATTTGGCCCCCTGGCCTGACGTTGCCTATCCCTGTACTATAAGTTTGCTAAACCTACGATAATAACAAAAGAAAATTTGAGTTTCAGCTTCATATTAACCTCTTAACTCCCGCCTGAACCGAGAGGATCTTTTTCCTCACGTCATCGGATTTTTTTTCTATTATTTTTTTGTTGGGTATTCAACTCATTTTTGTCACTTTTTTTTTGTTGTCATTTTGTATCACTTTTGTCACATTTTTTTGTCAAATTTTAATCAATTTTTTCAATTTTTTTTGTCACTTTTTTTATCACATTTTAGTCACATTTTAGTATTTTTTTTGTCCCATTTTGTCCCATTTTTGTCATTTTTTTGTCACATTCTTGTCATTTTTTCATCCATTTTTTTTCAATTTCTTGTGACATTTTTGTGACATTTTTGCCACTTTTTCATCCATTTTTTGTCACTTTTTTATCAATGTTTTCTCACTTTTTTGTCACATTTCCATCATTGTTTTCGTCTCAGTTTTGTTGCTATTTTCACAGCTTTTTTTCCAGAAGCTTTTGGACTGGGGTAAAGCCAAACTGGAGAAAATGTGCTCGGTTCAGGTGGGAGTTAAGGGGTTAAGGGATAAATACTAGCTCAGTTTTAGACGGATGTTGGTGAGACTTTTCTTTACTGCACAGTAGTGGCAGGTTTTGCACGGATAGATAAAGGGTTTTTACACATGTGAATCACTAAACCCTTGAAAGCCAAGCAGAGAGAATGTGTTTTTCGATTACATGGGCGTTCGCGGTGGCGGTGACAGAGGAGGAGGAGGGTAATGGCTGGGAGCAGATCTCTGACAGATTGAGGTCTGCCCCTTCGGAGCGTCTGCAGCTGGTGGGAGGTTCCACAGGACTAATGACCGAGCCGCACACTGAGCTAACATCCAATCTGCTTCTAATGGCGCCGTATGTGACGCATCAATATTTCAACCCCCAACAGTCTCTCGAAATTTCTATCAGATTTCCAACGGTTTCTTTGTCAAAGTACAGTCCCGATCAAAAGTTTAAGACCAGGGGAAAGATGGGGAGGAAAAAAGTAGCATAGTTGGATTTGATCAAAGTTCCAAGTAGGACTTCAATATGCAACAAAATAAATGGGAGTGAGAGAAAAAAAGAAGATTCTATATGTTTTCAGGTTCTAGAATGTGATGATTTCACACTCCCATGTGGGCGGCAGGAGCCAGTCTTTCCTATTTCCAGTCTATTTGCTTTTTATTTTTCTGATAGCCCACATTTGCATTTGATTCTATCTATGCAAATAACATGCTATCTTAAAGAGGGGGTATTATGCTTTTTTTCAGTCACATTGCACCAGTCTATATCACACTACAATGATGACGAAACCTTCTGTTGGTCTGTAAATGCAGTAAAATAGAATAACTGCCTTGTATAAAATGTCTCTCTCAAAATGGCTGTAGTGAATGTCTTGAAATAGGCCTCTGTCTCTTTAAGAACCTCTGAGCCTTTCCGACACGCCCCCTCCACACGCTGTCTGTGGCATCAGTGGGGAGGGGGTTCTGCTGAGGAGCAGTGGTTGGTTACTCGGCTGGTGACGAAAGCTCGGAGGCGTCTCCAGGAGGTGGGGGCGTTCCTAGGAGGACTCAGGCAAACCTATCCCTAAAATGGCCGCCATCAGAGTTTTTACAGATTACTCAAAAATACGTGAATGTGCCACTTGATTTTGCATAATACCCCCCTTTAAGGATGTAAAACCCTTCACCACACACTTTACACACTTTTCTCACTGCCTGCCCGCTGCGGTGTGCGCTGATGTGTTGACGGTCCACAGAGATCCTCTCTGCAGCGAGAAGAGGCTCACTCTGCGACTGGCCAATCAGGATGCAGAACACAATGTGCTTATGTTAAAAAGCTGCAAAATTTAACTAAAAATAAATCCCAGAAACAGCGAGACCGCGAAAGGTTAAAGCCACACTGCGGAACGCTCCAGGTAGTTCCTTTGATTTCAAGAAACATTTAACAGAACAAAAATGCATCAGCCAGAAACTGACTACGCAAAATGAAGCATTTAAAAGCCGTCCTAAAGTAAAAACCTGATTAACTTCTGCTTGTCAATGCAAACGGCCTTATCTCCATGGAGACGAGCGGGTGATGTCCCGCCCCCGCAAAGTTAGGTCAGGTCTGATAAAGGTGAGCACGCTAACAACAAAAAATACTTTACTATTATATTAATACTTGTATCACATTATTAAATGGTTTAAAATTGTGATTCTATTTATGTTATCTAATGTTTATACTAAGCTTTTTTATCTCCTACGACCTCGTGGAAACGGGATATTTTATTTACTGCGGAGAATGTACTGAACTTTAGTGTGAACTCTTTGTCAAACATTGATGCCACAAACATCCTCGTGTCCTTCTCTTGATCCGTGTCCCATTTTTGAGTCCGTCTCTGCCAGTGAGTCCGTGCTCAGTGATGCAGTACATGGATGCTGCATATTCAGACTTGATGAAGACTTCTTGGACACTAAAGAACGGGTCAGAAATCGTCCTAGTCTTTCAGTTCACGCCATGTTTTATCTGGTTTCCTTGCACTGGTTTATGAGTAATCTGAGCCCGGTGAATCACGGCTTTAGATGGCTGCATCATCAAGAATTGTCGACTGACCTCTTTCTATGAGCGAGGTCAGTCGAAGGCGCTGTAATTGTCCTTATAATTATCCGTAATTTACTTCCGTTCAATCCCAGGTGGTGACTTTTCGACCAGGACGCGGACATTATACAGAAATCAATGCGTGTCATTTTGACGCTGCACAAAGAGGCAGATTCAGGAGGAATTTTCGCAGATGAATCGACTCTGTGCGTAACGTTAGAATAAAGCTAAAGAATAAAGCAGCTACACAACACTGTCCCAGTCCAGAAGACTCTTAGTACTTTGCATGAGGAACATGATTAAAGAGGCACATTTTAAGTATCATTGTAATACTATGAGACACATGTCCGCTCTAAGGCAAGGCAAGTTTATTTGTAGAGCACAATTCATGCACAAGGCAATTCAAAGTGCTTCCAACTTTTCTGGAGTTTGAAAGATAAATCACCCCAAAAGCCCTTTTCTATTTAGAGTAGGGGTGGGACTTTAACTTGTTCGATAATTAATTACAGAAGTCCCGTTTTCTGTTTCCCAGAAGCCTCATGGTGTTTCCTGGCAAACAGAAAACGGGACGACTTATGATTTTATTTTAAAAATGTCTTGTTCTAGCCACTCTGCCATAAGGCCAGATTTGTGCAATTGGTTGCACTAAAAATCAGGAAGCTGAACTCCCTGTTAGGGCTGCTCAATTATAGAAAAAATAATAATCACGATTATTTTAGTAATAAACCAAATCTACTCAAACCTTAGATTTAATCTCTTGATTCAAGTATATCATTTCTTCCTTAAAGGGATATTTCAGGATTTTTGACATAGGGCCTCATTTCCTAGTTATCCAGAGTGTTGCTGATACCTGGAGATATTTTTTTTTGTAATTCATGCAGTGGATTAATAAAACACATGCTTTTCCTTCAGAGCTATAACACAAGCATTGACACAATATGGAAAAAAGCAGTTCAGACACAGGGGAGCACAGGTTTGTTTGTGATTACCTCCCATTAGTAGTAGAGTGGAGTTTCAAGTGTCCACCTGAAAATGAATCCTACTACACTTGACATAGGGCCTCATTTCCTAGTTATCCAGAGTGTTGCTGATTTCTGGAGATATATTTTTTGTAATTCATGCAGTTCTTATGTTTGAAGAGTTTCGTGGCGCTAGGCTAATGCAAGGCTAGCACATTTCTATGGTATCAGCTAGCCTGCATTAAAAACAGCCTGACCCGCTCCACAGAGCACCTGAGGCAAATCACTTATAACACCAGACTAACCATATAAATGTCTGTGTTGATAGAGTAAGCTTAAAATACCTTATATTTGAGCAGCATCAGCTTCCTGGTTGTATAAGCTACGCAGCGGCGGAGTGATCTGCTGGAAAATAGTCCCTCAAAATGCGATCATTCCTGTGATGCAGGTCAGTTATATTCCAAACATTACTCTATGGACACAAACATTTATATGGTTAGTCTGGTGTTATAATTGATTTGCCTCAGGTGCTCTGTGGAGCGGGTCAGGCTGTTTTTAATGCAGGCTAGCTGATACCATAGAAATGCACTAGCCTTGCGTTAGCCTAGCGCCACGAAACTCTTCAAACAAAAGAACTGCATGAATTACAAAAAAAATATCTCCAGGAATCAGCAACACTCTGGATAACTAGGAAATGAGGCCCTATGTCAAAAATCCTGAAATATCCCTTTAACATTTTTAAACTCTGTATAGTCCCTTTAATGTTTATGGTATGGCGACATGTCAAAAAGTTAAAGGGGGCTCATACATATGCATACCACTGTACATGTTATTTGGGTTCTGTCTTGTCGTGTTTAAAACTCAAATCTCTTATCACGTTGGCGACGTCCAGCACCATCGGGGGCTCATGTGTCACTTCCATGTCTTGGCAGGGACACCATGTGGAGGGTGTTCACGGGCGCCCTGTCCCTGGAGGAGAAAGGCAGCCAGCTCCTGTCCGACCTGCGGGACATGGAGTCGTGGATCTACCGGCTGCTGCGCTCCCCGGTGCCTGTGGCGGGGCAGCGGCGCGTGGACGTGGAGGTCCTGCCCCACGAGATGAAGAGGGCCCTCACCTTCGCCCTGCCCGACAACTCGCGCTTCTCCATGGTGGACTTCCCCCTGCACCTGCCCCTGGAGCTGCTGGGCGTGGACGCCTGCCTGCAGGTGCTCAGCTGTGTGCTGCTGGAGCACAAGGTGAGATCCACAACTGTTTCCAGCTCCATTTCCTTGAGCTAGGGTTGACTCACTGTGGGCAAAAGCTCTTTATTATTGGATAGTGATTGATAGATCAAGGGTCGAAATAGTAACTTGAGACCCTTGTAAATCCAGTAAGTGATAATCTTTACCTTTGCCACTAATTTTCAAGTGATATTTGTGCGTAATTGACCTTGTAGTGACCGAGCTGTATGAGTGGTCAGCATGGCGCCTTTACTTTCCATCACAGTGGTCTCTTGGACGCTCCAGGATCAATTGTTTTGTAGGTTTTCGATTGATTGTTTGGAAACCTTTCAAAAAGTTGATCCTGGAGCGTACTCAGGGTTTGGAAATAGTTTCATTTGCAAAAATGTATTGCTTGAATTTCTCTATGGTACATATTTAATGTAGTTTTAAGAGACTAGAAGCAAGTTGGTCATTCTATACTCGCTACTGCCAACTCCGGTCTTATATGTAACTGCAGCTTCTATATTAAAGGAATAGGCCACCGTTTTTACATACTGAGATACGTTCTTACTTAGCTTTGACGAGTTCTTTAGGACCTGTCTGATCTTCCCCCGTGCCTTCAGTCACGTAAACACAGCGCAGACGGCGTTAGCATTTAGCCTCTCCCCCTCTTCTCTATAGCTCCAAAACAGGTCAAGATAGAAGCTACCAAGCTCTTCCACATTTTCCCTATTTAAATATGGTTACGTGAAGTGTTCCACTACAAAGTATAATTACACAAAATTAAACAATGTGGATTTTCTAAGCGGATAAAAGGGGGGACTATATTGTAAGGCGTAATAATACCAGGAGTAGTTCGAAATCCGCGCAGTAATCTTCACTTTACTGTGCGGCATATCACCAGAATGATTGACAATTAGGAGGACCAATCGTCTTGATGATCCACCCGGAAATAGAACATCCTCCGCTATACCTTTAAGTACGAGATTTAAAAAATTCTTATTACGAAAACCAGCCTGGTTTCTTTAATTGTGACTAACCCAGCGTTATCTCAAGAGGAGTATCTAGCCTAGTCTAGTGTTTAAAACCAGGCGTTAAAGTTGTTTTTAACATGTCTAAAGTGCAATGCTTTTCAATGGGGCACTAGCGGCGATATGGAGGAACTACAGCAATGGCGGCCACTAGTGTCGTGGTCATAAAGCAGAGCAGCCAGCGGCCATTGGACAGGATGATATTGTGATTCTGTCAGTCATACAGTGTCAACATGACTGGAAGTTACTGACTGTTTTTTATTGATTTATGTTTATTAAAGTTTTGTTAACAAAGCAGTTCTTTAAAAGCACACGGAGCTGCTCTTTAGGGCGATCCCAGCCACACTGGTCTGACTGTGGACAGAAGGATTACACTGAGCGTATTGTGTATATGTGACTCGTGTTACTGCTGTATTTGCTCACCTGTCGGCACGTCTCTATGGCTCATTTGAGTCTTTTTTTACAATTATTCGCACAATTAGCACAATGTATTCATTTATGTAATATATATTCATCATTAACAGCAGCTACCGGTCAAAAGTTTGAAACAGATTTAATGCTTTTCTTTGTTTTGAACAGTTTTTACATTGTTCATTTCTCAGTGAAGACCTTTAACTATGAATGAGCACATGGGATTATGTTGGGGGAGGGAGGGGGGTGAAATGACTCAAAATATGTTTTATATTTTAGATTCTTCAAAATTGCCGACCTTTATTCTTGGCATTTTCTGAATGAGCTTCGTAAGGTCGTCCCGAAATAGTTTAACCGTCTGTGAAGTCGAGAGCATTTCTGTGACGACGTCGTGACGCTCACTGAGAAAATGTCAAAAGTACAAGGCCGCGATCAAAGCGATTTTTAAGAATCTATTTCACCTTTTTTGGTTTAAAGGAACAGGCCACCGTTTTTCCATACTGAGATATGTTCTTACCTTAGCTTTGATGAGTTCTTTAGGACCTGTCTGATCTTCACCCGTGCCTTCAGTCACGTAAACACAGCGCAGACGGCGTTAGCATTTAGCCTCTCCCTCTCTCGTCTATAGCTCCAAAACAGGTCAAGATAGAAGCTACCAAGCTCTTCCACGTTTTCCCTATTTAAATATGGTTACGTGAAGTGTTACACTACAAAGTATAATTACACAAAATTAAACAATGTGGATTTTCTAAGTGGATTAAAGGGGGAACTATATTGTAAGGCGTAATAATACCAGGAGTAATTTGGCATCCGCACAGTAAAGTGAAGATTACTGCGCGGATTTCGAACTACTCCTGGTATTATTACGTATTATTACTATTTTTCCCCCTTTTTTCCCCACACATTTTTTTCTTTCTTCTTCTTTGTCAGCTCTGTGATGAACAGAAGTGAAATAGATTACGATCAAAATCTTGTGAAGAGTCACAATCTGGACATTTTCTATATGTATATTGTGGTTTCTTTTCTTTTTTTTTTTTTTAGTCTGGCCGGGCGTCAGACAAAGCAGAGCGGCTTCCCATGGACAGATCGAAACAGTTTAGATTTTAACATTTCTCTGAGTTTTTAAATGGTTAGAATTGATCCAAGGACAACTGAGAAACAAAAAGCGATCGATAACACGCGGTGTTTCAAAACGTGTCAACAATGTTGTCGTTGGAAATTTACTTTAAACTGAGACATTTAGGCATTTGCCTCATCCCGTAACGTTGGTGTCCGTCCAGAGAGGATAGAGGAAGAGAGAGGAGTAAATCAGAAAGGAGAGAGTTTCATAAAACACACATTTTCTCTGTGATTTTGATCAAATTTAGTCTCAATTTGGCTAAGATTTCTCAGGAACCGAGGCAGGTAGAATTAAACTGTTTTCACCTACGGAGAGCTTAGAGTCTCCCCTTTCAAACGAGCCACAGCATGTGTCCATAGCTATATCATAGAATACGCTGTGGTGCTACAAACATCATGAAACATGGTCTGGATTGTTGGCACTCAACAGCTATATCCCCAAAGCAGCGTGGCCTCAATGTGTTAAAAGATTAGCAAAAAATTAGGGAAATAAATTGGAAAACGAGGAAAAATTGGGGCAAAATAAGAAAAATGTGTAAAAAATTTGGCAAAATAATAATTTATTTGAGCTGTAACAACCAAGTCACTTCCTTTAACGCTCAAAAGCATCAAAAACTGGCTAAAAAAATAATGTTTTTTCTCGATACTTTCATTTTTTCAATGCCTTTTTTCCCGGTATAAGAACTTTTTCCCGATACCAGGCTGGTATCTATTAATGGTACTCGGCCCTATATATGCCCGCTTCCAAGAGTCACAGCTTGGTAACAATATAGTACATTCAGGAAATGTTATACCATTTTACTTATTCATATGTCATTGTCTCTTGTATCCTGGGTCTGTAGTTGTTGTTTTTAACGCATTATTGTCGGGTAATAAGAGTTACCTGCATGTCCTTCGTAGTTAGAAATCCAAACTTTCTGAAGCTACGGTTACGCTGACACGAGTGAGAAGTGGATTTGTCCGAGTTCACAGTGACACAGACAAACCACACGCCGATGGAAGACAACCCGGTGGCACAAAAGGAGACGCAAATGCTCCTGAATTATGCAAGTCCCCTATTCAAGCCTCCGCTCCCACTTAAACGCACTTCCAAAAGCCGACGTTTCCCGCGGCGGCTCGTGAGACTGATCAGACTGAGACACGATCAAGTTGGTTTAGTCTGAGTGCTTTTCAGTCATCAGGCAGATTGGCAGAAAAATGGAGGAAATCGGGCCGAGTCCATTGCTCTATTTACACACTTTTATTACATTTGTCAAAGTCTGTCCCTGAGTGCTGCTTTTAGAGCTACTATACCAAACGTGCTGTCGTTATTAAGCACTAAAAACTGCACTCGAGCCGTTTTGTTTTATTCTACAGTAGAGGCTGATTATTTTTTACCGTGTGCACTTTGGAAAAACTCTGCCAAATTTGTTTTTAGAGCTACATTTGGGTCTTTAGCCATGCTCTTGTGGCTCTTTGGGTATTTATTAATGCTGGCAATTGAGATTTGATTAACCGAGATTAATCACAATGTATTAGAGATTTGCATTAACAGTCTTTAGTTTAAAGGCTGATCATGGGACTTTAAAATCCTCAAGTTTACAGCATTTCCTTGTTTTGCAGTTTTATGAGACAATGGAAGATTTTGTGTGTGTTAAATTAGGGCTGTCACGGTATGAAAAGTTTACCTCACGGTTATTGTGACCAAAATTATCACGGTTTTCGGTATTATCGCGGTATTTTTTTTAATGTGTGTTGATATGTTCAGAAAGCATTGATCGTCCTACACAAACTGAAATAGCTTCAAAAAAGTTTACAGTGCTTAGTATAGTTAAAACAAAATACAGACAAAGGCTTATCAAAAGTGCAACCTTTCACATCACAGTAAAGGAACTCGAACGGTGTGTTGTTGATCGTTTCGAGGTTATTACATGTACTATTTATCGCGCCAGAAACAAAGAAGAATATTATTGAACAAGATAAACCGTCTGTATCAGGAAAATTGTTCTCAGTTTGTGTCCGTCCAGTGAGCTTTCGCTTTGCAGCTTTGGGAAATGCCATCAGACAGTGATCATTGTTAAAATCATAAAACTGCGGCGAGAGTGAATTGGCCACCGGGAGCCCTGTTACGCATAGTGCCATCGTGCGGAGGTATCCGGACACGGCTTATGTACTGGCGGTGGCGCTGCAGCCGCACTGTGGGGCGACTCGTTACATTCTCCCTCAACCCAAATTCCCACATCAGCATTTCAGCTAAAAAAACTAACGTTAGCTTCCTGCTATAGAGCTGTGGGAGACGGTCACGCAGGAGAGTCAGATTCGAAGGATTGCTGCTTTAGAGACACTTTTTCCTGCACGCTCCACAAACAGGAAAACTGTCTCTTTCAGCTGTCCTTCAGCTTTATTAAAATACACAAAATATGCCCAGAATTCAGCTTGGTCCTCTCTGAAGGCTGATAGATCCTTCGCGCTGTCGTGTCGGACACAACATTTTTCCCGGGGTTTACCGCTACACAGGTAACCGTGACGTCCCTATGTTAAATGATGCTGGAGGAACACATTTGTTTTTTATTTGAGCTGAAGTTTGTATATAAAGTCTAAGTTCATGGATCATCCTCATGTTTTTGTCTTTGCTTCATCATTCCTGACATGACTGACCTGTTCGTTGTGTCCGTCAGGTGATCCTCCAGTCCAGAGACTACAACGCCCTGTCCATGAGTGTGATGGCCTTCGTCGCGATGATCTACCCCCTGGAGTACATGTTTCCGGTCATCCCCTTGTTACCCACGTGCATGGCCTCGGCTGAACAGGTACGTACATCGCAACGTAGGACCTTTAAACACGCTCTTGTTTTTATGCCGTGTCTTAAGCTAAAGCATCGGCCCGACCGTTTAGACTCCGTTTATCTCAGGTCACAGACGTAAGGTCTTCTCTCTCTGCCTGGGCCAAGCAGTTATTGCTCACAAACAGTCTCACTTTTCTGTGTCTGTTACCATGGAAACTGGGCTTTTCGGTGATTTTTTTTTTTTTGTGTGATGAAAAGTGCAGCTATACAATGCTTTATTCAGGCTGAGAAAATTATATCTGTGTGAGGAAAATGAAACCGTTAATGTGCTGAACTGAAGCCCTTTTTTTCTGAGCGTATGAAAACCCTCCTGGACATGCTTTGTGCGAGAGCAGAAACGTAAGTCCAGGTTGGATTTTTATGATGGCGTCCACCTCATTATTGGGGCCGCTGATGTAGAGACGATTACTGATACAACTTCCTGTGAGATAGTTTTTTCCTTTATTCACATACATACCGTAAATTCTCTAATACTGGCCTGTGTTCCATTAGCGGCCGGGTCTCTGACAGAGGCCGGGTCTCTGACAGTGGCCGGGTTCGCGGCTGGCGGAGGCAAATTAAAGCCGGTCTCTAAAACAGGCCGGGGCTTTTATTAGAATCTATAGCGGTAGAAATATTCCCCAACTTAGGAATTTGTCTCATACTCGTGTAAATGAAAACTCACGTGCAGGAAGTAAACAAACGGGAACCCGGCCGAGGGGGGGCGCTGCGGAGGAGCTGATCCGAGCGTAACTTTGACACAGATTTAGACACTTTTCAAACCTCCTGTGACGATATTTGGAAACAGGGGGAGAGTTGTGTGACACTCCAGGGTTTTAAAGAGGGGGTATTATGCTTTTTTCAATCACATAGCACTAGTCTATATCACACTACAATGATGACGAAGCCTTCTGTTGGTCTGTAAATGCAGTAAATTAGAATAACTGCCTCGCATAAAATTGCTCTCTCAAAATGGCTGGTCGATTTTGCATAACACCCCCCCTTTAATAAAGTCTCCATCGCGTCTTCAAAGCACGTCCGTGTGCAGGTCAGTCCCACGCCTCAAAATAACTCCTCCCATCAGCGCGAGCGTCTCGTCTTCTCTCGGGTCAGTCTCATGATCGATCACAAACACAAACGCTCCGTCTAAACTCGCCTTTACACAAAATAACAACAAATAATCCGGTCCGCGGTAAAAACGAAACAGAAACCTGCAGTGACATTGATGTCAAAGCTCCGCTAACAGCAACGAAACACTTCCTGTTGTCCCGACAAAATAAAAAGTGACAATGTTGCAGCCGCTGGGAGAGGGTTTGAAATGTTAATTAATAAATGAACCTAATATTTTACACTACAAAAAGTAAATATCAAGCATTGGCTTAAATGACTTGAATTGAGGAAATGTTTCGTGTTTTGAGCGGTTTTCGCTAATTTAGACACTTTTCCTGATCGGACCAAGTTTACTTTGCTTGTTTGAGGACATTTGAGACCAGTTCTAGGGTAAATCTCGCTGAAATAAGAAAGTAAAATTGCCAATGAGATAAGACCAAGAAAATTTCCTGAAATAAGGACGAAATGTATCGAAACGAGTCAGAAACATCTCAGAACAAGTGAAATAATCTAGGACAAATGCCCAAGAACTTCTTAACTAGTCAAAACAACTAAAATTTGGATTATTATGCTCAAATTGAGATGTTTATACTGATCTAGTTAAATACATTTTGCAGTGTAGGTGCAAATGGACACACATCTCGTTTTTCTTCATTTTCCTGGTCGTCCGTAATTGTGGCCTGGTCCTAGATGTTCTTGAGTAAATAAAGGCCCCGGCCTATATTAGAGCATTTACGGTATAACACATATGACATTACAAAACAAAGATTAAGTTGACAAGACTTGTGTAGAGGTGTGGTGTGTTTCTAAATCTAGGACAATGCAGTTCTTACAGTATGGGCAGCTCGGTGGCTTGTGAGTTAGCTAATGTGGGGCAACATGGTGGGACAAGACAAGAAGAAGAAGAAGAAGAAGATCTTTATTTATATAGCGCCTTTCACAGACATATAGTCACAAAGTGCTTTACATGAGACAATTGTACATTCTCTCCATACTCAGTGGTGGAAAGCTACGTAAAAGACAACTGTAAAGGAATGTTAAAGGGAAACAAATACGTAGATTAATTTCTAAATGATCAGCCTCATGTCATGCTGTTTGCGGTTGAATTAAAAAAGTAATGTTACATTTGTGGCTCTGGAACATGCAGGGCCAGATCTTCCGCCTGGTGCAAGGACAGCGCTGCTTCAAACGTGAAGGTTGTGTGCGCAGCTGTTGCGCCACTGGCGACGGGGCGTCACTCATACAAAAAAGAAGAGGTCGAGAGCAGTGCCCTCCGATGGCAGCATCATATTCTTTTCCTTGTTATTGTGCTGCCTCGTGTTCTTCCTTTAGCATTATGGGTTTTTAAGCTCTCACAGGTCAAATTAAACCCCTTCTGGAACCGTCACCTTAACGTGGTGGAGGGGTTTGAGCACCCGAATGATCCAGGGAGCTCTGGTAGGGTCTCCCAGGGCATACAGGTCCTAGGTGACGGGTCAGACAAAGAGCGATTCAGAAGCCCCTTATGAGAGACCAACAGGCCCGGTTAGAACCATGAGGTCGTCTTTCTGTGGACCCACCACCTGCAGGAGGAGCCATAAGGGGCTGGTGCAGTGTGATTTGACAACTGCCCCCACGACCCGGCAACGGAAAAGTGGAAGAGGATGGATGGATGGATGGATGGATGGATGGAGGTCATATCAAAAACTGTATTTATCCCACCGTGAGTTAAACACTGTCCGTGTCCAGTGTCCCGAGACAAAGATGTCGGGCCGATTTCGCTGTATCAGCATGTGATCATCCCCACTCCCCCACCACCCATCTTTCTTTCCCTCACCCCTTCCCGACCACAGAATCTGGTTGGAGGAAAAAGGTTCTTCTACATGACATTGCCCATATACATACTCTGCTTTTCGAAACGCAAGGCCGGACCTGCAAGATTTGGAACATACTCCTTGACCAAAGCTGGGCTATACAATTTTTGGGGCGATTTTGAACGTGCCAAATGTGACTGAATCTTCAAAAGTGAAATATTAAAGATGTATTTTCCACCTTTTGTCCTCACAGCTTCTCCTTGCCCCCACTCCCTACATCATCGGCGTCCCGGCCAGCTTCTTTCTCTACAAATCCGGTTTCAAAATACCCGACGACTTGTGGCTTGTGGATCTTGACAGCAGCCGGGTCAGTGCGCGCAAAAGCAAATAATTTTATAATAAATTTATAATGCTATTGTCATTTCTTTTCTTTTTCTAATATGGTTTCTCGTTTGCAGGTCATCGCCCCCACCAACGCAGAGATATTGCCGCCTCTTCCAGAGCCTGAAGCGGGCGAACTCAAGAAACATTTGAAGCAGGTATGGGATGAATTTGGACTTTTTCGATATATAAACAACTTTCTAAAAACAAAAATGAATGGAAATTATTAGGGCTGGGACAATATATCTTTTTGTAATGTATTGTAACACGTTTTGCTTAAAGTTAAGATTGTGTTTAGTGACTCATCCAAACTCAGTGCTAAATAAAACAGAAATAATTAACATTTTAAGGGCTGGAGTCGGTGTCCGTGTTGTTAAAGTGGAACTAAACACTCAATATTTTTTTATTTCTGCTGAGAAAATATATAATGTACGACGTCTACTCTTGCTAATTGGATTTTTCTGCTGTGTGTGAGCGACAGTGTATCCAAACAGCATCACTTAGCGTTCTGTTAGCACAGTGCGAAGTGTTTAATTCCACTTGAAATACTCCTGCTTTTAATGTGCCTTTGCATTTTCCAAAATATTAAAGTCGACTAATGAGCATTTGGTTCTTAAGGCGAGACACGGCAGTTTTAGCTAGTTTTCTACCATAACATCTTTTATCATTTTCATGTCAGCGTATAAAAAAGACATAACTTTAATTCATTCACAAATAATTACATATTTAAAAGGGTCCCGGGGATGATGCTATATCCAAATATGGTCATTTCCTTTCTGGGAGCCACCCGTACGAGACCGAAGAAATGTTCTTCTGAAAATGAGGTTTTTGCTGCACTCATGCCGCTTTAGTAGCCCCTGCAGACTCCAAACGTTCCAGTCTTGGACTTTAAGGGACTATATGGAGTTTAAAATTATGTATTTACCCCCACGTGTTCCAGTCATGTCCTATTGTGTAGAATGAGCTCAGACCTGTTCACCACAACTGCCTCTAAAATTCTGCACAGTCACTCAAAAAGGTGTTAATTCGGGTCCGAAGTGCCGTCATGCACGAGCTTAATATAGAATGTGCAGTTACACGTATGACCTGAGGTGGCAGTAGTGAGTATAAAATGACCAACTTGCATCCAGGCGTTTTTTCACTTATGAATAGCTTATTCAAAAACTAAACAAGATAGTTAAAATCTCTAAAACTAATATACAAACAAAATAATACAGTACATTTAAATCTGGGTCTATCCATTATTCCATTATTTAGATTTCATCACTGAAAATATAGGGATTTTTTAGGCATAAAACTTTCTTATTTTATATGAACACATAAAATTACAGAAAAAACGCAATAAACGTTTTCTCATATATATGTCAGTAATCTACAGCAGAAGCTTCTAATTGATATCACAACATTTATTCTTTTCCCTTATACACAGGCAGTGTCTCGCCTTAAAGGGATGTTTCAGGATTTTTGACATCGGGCCTCATTTCCTAGTTATCCAGTGTTGCTGATTTCTGAAGATATTGTTTTTTGTATTCATGCAGTTCTTTTATTTGAAGAGTTTCGTGGCGCTAGGCTAGTGCAAGGCTAGTGCATTTCTATGGTATCAGCTAGCCTGCATTAAAAACAGCCTGACCCGCTCCACAGAGCACCTGAGGCAAATCACTTATAACACCAGACTAACCATATAAATGTCTGTGTCGATAATTTTTGGAATATAACTGACCTGCATCACATGAATGATCACATTTTGAGGGACTATTTTCTAGCAGATCACTCCGCCGCTGCGTATCTTCTAAAACCACGAAGCTGATGCTGCTCAAATATAAGTTCTTTTAAATGCAAAATGGTTAAAATTACTCTATCGACACAGACATTTATGCATGAATTACCAAAAAAATATCTCAACAACACTCTGGATAACTAGGAAATGAGGCCCTATGTCAAAAATCCTGAAATTGCAATGACTATGTGGTACTGTCTGATAAAAGCATATCGTCCCGGCCCTAGTTCTTGCCCTCCTCCATTTCTGACTTGTACTTAACCGTTTTTCTTCCAGTGTTGTGAAGAGTAACCTTCCTCCCTCCGCAGTTGTTTTGTAGATGCGGTATGACAACATTGAATGGGTTGCCTTGAAACTAACGCCGTTTTTCCTGTTTTCTTTGCATGCTTTAGCTCCTGGAGGTAAACAAAATAGAGAGTAATAGAATCCATTAGACATTAGTGATAGAAAGAAACCATAACCTGATTATTGGAGATCACAACTTGGCTCCGATTCAAAGGCTTAATAGACAATTTGAGGAAAATGAAAGCAATTTTTTTTGACAGTTGCTTTTTCTCGATCTGATTTGCACTGCCTCAGTCCTATTAAATTCCAGTTTGTTTGCAGGCTGCTGTGTACCCTCTCAGCTTAAGCCGATCCCTCGTGAGAAAAGAACATGTTATATTTACACAGTGCCATTGTTTGCCGATCCTGAGACTGAAGCAGCCTTGAATGGGAGCCAGTTAGTGGTGGTGTGGTATTAGCATCTCCCTCTGTGTTTGTGTGCCTGACAGGCCTGTGTGCCGCTGAAGTGCGCAAAGCCGGCGTGCAGCACTTGTGTATCTGGTAAACAAACTCACAATGTTGATGTGCCCGAACAAAGACGGCCGAAAGATGGGAGATTTGTGATGCCAGAACACAATGCTGTCAAATATAGAGCTATTGTAAGAAGATACGAAAGCTTCCACGATGTCTGTCTTCTCTACAAGTTCTTTATTTTTTATATAATTGGCTGTAGCTGTTTCTCGGACCAGGACTTTTTATTCAAGTTTGTTCTCTGAAATGTTAGCAGCAACAAACCAATGCAAACAGGTCCTCAATTTGGCCCTAAAATTGTAATATATTCTTTAGTTAGTAAAGAATAGTAGTTACAGTTTCAAAAATGTAGCGTTTCTTGAGTTACTTCTGAGTAGGGCTGCTCGATTATTGAAAAAATAATAATCACAATTATTTTTGTCATAATTGAAATCACGATTATTCAAATGATTATTTGTTGCCTTAAAAAAATATATATATTTATATATTTATTAATAAAAACTGCTGAATATGTTCTGTTTTCTGGACAGTCAAAAGTAAACATTTAAAGTATGCCTCGATTAAGGAGAGGTCTCTGTTTCACGCCTGCCCCCTGCTGGCCAGACCTCACACCTGCGCAAGCAAACTGAGCAGCGCGGCCTGATGACATCATCACACAGCACTGTTTGTTTTTATGTCGGGCAAAGGCATGAGCCATGGCACGTGAAATGCGAAGGGAAAATAATCCCAGCGCCATGAAATAATGCAAGTCTGCTTTGCAAAAAAAATAAAACAAATACATTAAAATAAAGATTTTTTTTTTCATTAATAAATTATGCTAATTTTGTAATCGTTTAGTGTAATAATCAAAATTGTAATCGAACGTCCATTAATTGCACAGCCCTACTTCTGAGTTACTTTTGGCCAAATGTAAATGGAAAATGTTAATAATGCCACCGAGCAAAACCGCAGTCAAAGATTTCCTTTTCCTTCTCTATCCCCCCAGTCCCTTGTGTTTTGTTTTGACGACATTAACTAAAAACACTGGAGTTCCACTTGATTTGGTTCTGCTTTTTGTGAGGAATTTTTGTACAAACCATTTAATTGCATTTGTAACTTGAGTTACATGAATTGTCATGACTAATATTCTCCTGTATTTTGTGTAAGTAATATGCTATATACCTTAGTTACTGACAAAAGTAATATGTTTGTGTAAGTCTTTTGAAATACGTTGCACTGGCCACCCTTAGCTTACCCGTTTTTGCGCATCTTCACAACTTTTCTTCACATGTTTAATTTATTTTTCACATTAGTAAGTGCCTATAGACACAGACGGCATCTCGTCATAGAAGGGGGCGTGGCTTCGTCAAGGGGGAAAATAGAATCTTTGGATAAACACAATTTTCCACTCTTTTTAGCCATTTGCTGGTAGAATATGTTATATTCCATATGTATATTATATATTTATCACTTTTTGATAAAGTCAAGTGTAAATCGGGCCCATATGGATATTTTGTCATAGCAGATTGTTCTGTAGAAGTGAAAAAACTGCAGTTGTAGCTAGCTCTAGCTTCATGCTAACATGAAGCTAACATGTAGCATTATGTTAGTATTCTCCGTTATTTATGTATTTATGGGCTGTTGAACCACTTTGCTCCTCTCCACGTCTTTGTATCTTTATTTAGTATAAAACTATATTCATAATTCAGTGTTTGTTAAAGAAGTGTTTGAATAATTAGAGAAAGTTTAGATTTTTCTCCAAATTGTTTTCCCCCTTAACAGTTTTCAAATATGACCATATATGGGCGATTCCAGAGATGCCGTCTGTAGATCTATAACCTGGTTTTGAGCTGGGTTTTTTTTGTCTGCCAACTGCTAGCATTAGCCACCTTTAGCTTACCCTCTTACTTTATTTGCTGTATTTTAGCAGCTTCTTTCCTCACGTTTTTGATTTGGCGCTTCTTCGCAACTTATTCACGTTTAATAATGTTTTCACATTTAGTAAGTGATTATTACCTGTTTTTTTCAAGCATTTTCGGACTGCTAGCATTAGCCACCTTTAGCTTACTCTTTGCACCCGGGCCCGCAACCCGGCCCCGGATAAAGCGGAAGGAAAATGGATGGATGGATGAATTTTAGCAGCTTGATTTCTCACAGCTTTTCTTTATGACTCTTCACGATGAAGAGGTTTATTTTTAAAGGTGATAAAGCAGCCCACAGTTTTGTTTTTTACTGTGTTTTGGAGCAGGAGTGTCGAGTAACCGGTACTAGTGAAACAAAAACCTACAGTGAAGTATAATCCTGTGGTGTTGAAACCACTGTGTTAGCCTTACTTGGCCTATTTTCTAATTCAGTAATATCTACAGATTGCACCAACAAGGGCAACTTTAAACTCTGATCGTGGCTTATCTCACTTAAGCAAAGAGATTAGATTTAAAATAAATTGGGTCTGCACAACTTCAAAGACGCCCGAGTGATTTGTAGCTGTTTTTAAATGAGCATGAATTAAATTAGAGTTAAATCTTGTTGTTGCAATCCAATGATAAACTCCATAAGTGAATGGCGTGTGGATTTCTGAGAGATCTGCTTTTTTTCCAACACCATTCATCTGTAACCGGTGGGGGAGTCGGTTACAGCCACTGTTGTCTAATGAAGTGTCAGAAGACTGCTTTCATTGTCTGTCCTCTTGTGTCCTCATTTATGTGTCCTGTGCTTCATTGTACTGTCTTTACATCTGTGTTCTTCTTTTCTCCTTTCACATCCTACTTTTACCAGGTGTTTAGTTTTGGATTCATGCGATGGTTATGCCTTAAAAAGAAAGCAAAATGTCACCACCAGCATTAAAAGAGCTAGTCTATACAGATTCCCCCGCCAATATTAGCAACCCTGATTAAATATATTATTTTAGGTAATTTTGCATTGCAGTTTAGAAACTTCTTGAGCCCAAAACCTTCCTAACCTGCACACTTTCTGAGCAGTGTTTGGTTCAGAGCAACAAACAAGTGGCTCTTTCTGAAAGCTAATTTAGCACATGCTGTTGTTATAAAAGCAGTTTTCATTTCCCTGGTTGTATATTTCTTGTTCTGAAAGCAAAAATACAAGTAATTTGAGTATACTTGTGCATATGACAGGCTAGACTAGACATCCCATTTCACCACAACAACAAAAATAGTAAAAATAAATAAATAATTGTGTTTAAAATTTGACCTGTTCATGGTTTGACGTCATTATTGGCTGATTGCACAATGTGGCTATGCTAGTTCCGCCAGCCTGAAGTATTTTTCTATCCACATTAAGTTCTTTCCAAGATCAAATTTAACCTGAATGAAAAATAATGATAATAATGATGTAATAAACATCATTTTTGCAGCAGTATTTTTTATTTAAAATTACTCAAAATAATGTTATCCTTTGGCTCAATGTCAAACAATAAGACGTCTCCTCTGGTGGTGAATTTACATCCCACATTATGCTCTTAAAGTACACATGACACTTTCGTCAACATTATAGCTAAACCACAGTCATCTTTACATAGTAGTGTGATGTTTATTATTTCACTTCTTTATTGGACTTGAACAGGAAGTAGAGGCAAACATTGTATATGACACTATACGTTTGTGAAAGGTCCTAGTTATCCAGAGTGTTGCTGATTTCTGGAGATATTTTTAATGTAATTCAAGCAGTTCTTATATTTGAAGAGTTTCGTGGCGCTAGGCTAGTACAAGGCTAGTGCATTTCTATGGTATCAGCTAGCCTGCATTAAAAACGGTCTGACCCGCTCCACAGAGCACCTGAGGCAAATCACTTATAACACCAGACTAGGGCTGAAATGACTACTTGATTAATCGACGACTAATCGATTATTGAAATAGTCGTCAACTATTTTAGTAATCGATTTATCGTTTTCTGTTTCAAATAGAGCAAAAATTACGTGAAAAAGTTGTATTTTTGATGAAAACCTACTATTTTTCATAGTAAGTGCATGTAGTGTTTTGTACATTGTAAATTTCATGTGTCTGTGTCTCATCCAATCAGAAGCAGAATTAGCGCCAAGAGCCTGCAACAAACATTTACTTTAAGTTTACTCCATTAACACATCCTCAAGTGGCGTCACTTTAGCTTAATGTGATAAAAAAAAAAGAAAATAATCCAATTTTCCTACACCATTCACAGCCAAGCGATTAATCGTAAAAATAATCGATAGATTAATCGATGACAAAATAATCGTTAGTTGCAGCCCTACACCAGACTAACCATATAAATGTCTGTGTCGATAGAATAATTTTAACCATTTTGCATTTAAAATAACTTATATTTGAGCAGCATCAGCTTCGTGGTTGTATAAGCTACGCAGCGGCGGAGTGATCTGCTAGAAAATAGTCCCTCAAAATGCGATCATTCATGTGATGCAAGGTCAGTTATATTCCAAACATTATTCTATGGACACAGACATTTATATGGTGAGTCTGGTGTTATAAGTGATTTGCCTCAGGTGCTCTGTGGAGCGGGTCACACTGTTTTTAATGCAGGCTAGCTGATACCATAGAAATGCACTAGCCTTGTACTAGCCTAGCGCCACAAAACTCTTCACATATAAGAACTGCATGAATTACAAAAAAAAAAATCTCAAATCAGCAACAACAACAACAACATCAGCAACTAGGAAATGAGGCCCTATGTCAAAAATCCTGAAATATCCCTTTAAGTAAATTGGCAAAAAAAATGATCAAAAAATAGATCAAAAATTATCCATGTAACCAAGTCAAAATTATAAAAGGATTCTAACCGGTCATGCTCACTTTAACTGCAAGGGATCATTTACCAGGAACTCACTGTGCACGATGGAATATTTAACAAATCTGATTATTCGTACGAGTCTGAACTAATCTTGGTAGGAAATGCAGGCTCTCGCAAAATGAAAATGTGCAAATGAGCAGAGGATGTGACACTTGCACTTTAGCGTTACATAACTGCCCTTGTGCAGCCACACCGTACAAAAGGGCCACAAGTGTTTTCCAGCTGTGCTTAGAATATGGACTATGGCACTTATGGTTTTTCTTGCTTTTCTTTGTAAAATTGAGACTTCAAAAGCGAATAATTATAAAACATGAAAGCCTGTCATATGCAGTTGAAGTATTAACAAGAAGTCACACAGTAATTATGGCTAAGTTTAACACTTTAAAACCCTCATCAAAGCTCTACTTCCCATGGCCCGAGAGCTCCAGCAGCAGAGTGGACAAAGGAGACAAAGAAAGTGTTGGGTTTTGCATCCATAAACCCCCCCCTCCGCCCCCCCCCCCCTCGTCATGTGCTGTTCACTGTCTGCCTCATGTGACTCTCCCTCTCCTCAGTGTCTGCTTAGGCTGACCGCCATCACCCAAAAGCAGATCTTCTCCACCTGCGAGAATAAGGTTACTCACGTTTGCACCGGTGTGGAATGCACAATGAGCCCTTGCACGGACCTCTCTTCTTCTTCCCCTCTTCCTCCTCCTCCCCCTTCCTCTCACGTCAACCCGCCTGCCGACACATGTCCTCCTCTCCCTCCAGTACTCGGATAACGCGGCAGGTCTCAGAGGATGCGCCGCTTTCAGCTCTGGCTTATAGCATGACTGAATGTGCGTGCATCCGTTTTGGCAGCAACAAGTGTTTTTTTCTTTCCTTTTTTTTTTTTTTGTAACCAATTTTCATTAGCTAAAATATCTTGACCTTGAACTTACCAGTCATCCAGGCCGACTAAATGTCCCATTCTGCTAAAGCTTTAACATTTGACTCTTGAGTCTGCAGCGACCATGCGACACTGACCAGCTCCTCTGCCAAAGTAACACGGCCCCCTCTGGCATCAACATTCGCACAGGATTAAGAGGCTCAGGTGGCCTGGACTGGGTCTGCAGTGTGGCCTGGAGAAGTCATTCACCAATCTAAACTTGAAGGCCTTGTAATTCTTCAAGTTTCAGAACTTTGCAATGCAGTCACAATAATGTAGACACAAACATGCTCGCCTGATAGTTCTTGGTTGATATAAAAAGGCTTTATGATTAGATGCAAAGCACACAAAGGCTTTGGCTCACAAATGTCTGGTTTTTACAATATAGAAAATGTTATTCCACTTCTATAAAAAAATGAGTGTGGTGTTGTTAGGGCTGAGCCATATACATCATTCACAAGATTAATATTAAAATGGCTGTTTTGGAAGATGCAAATTGACAATCTCGAGTTGATCTCTAATGTCAAGAAATTGAGAAAAAAAATGGGAAAAATTGAGAGTAAGATGGAGTAAAATGGAAAGAAAGAAAAAAAAGAAAATTTTAGGGAAAAAAAAAAGTTTTTTTTTTTAATTTTTGGGGGAAATTTAAAAAAAAATGTGGGAAATTATAGAAATATTTGGGAAAATTTAAAAAAAAAATAAGTAGAGGAAACATGTTGGAGAAAATAGGGAAAATGTTAAGAATAAAATGGGGCAAAAAAGTTGAAAATTGTGGAAAATTTATGAAAAAAATGGGAAATTTATGATTTTTTTTTTTAAATGTATGATTATTTTTTTTTAACGTATGAAAATTTTTTGAGAATTTATAAAAAAAAATTGGGAAATTTAGGAAAAAGATTGGGAAATTTTAGAAATAGCAATGAGGAAACATG
Organism: Gobius niger; assembly: GCF_951799975.1. Lineage (NCBI taxonomy): Eukaryota > Metazoa > Chordata > Actinopteri > Gobiiformes > Gobiidae > Gobius > Gobius niger. The sequence continues at coordinate 37,497,096 of NC_136855.1, read as the reverse complement.
GTGGAAGAATTGGGAGAAAATTAAGAATAAAATGGGGGCAAAAAAAAATTAGAGAAAAATTTGGGGAAATTTTAGGTAAAAGTTTGGAGAAATTTTAGGTAAAATGCGGAGAAATTTATGAAAACATTTGGAAAGGTAGAGAAAAAATGGGGACATTTTGGAAAAAAATGAGAGGAAGCAAAAATTGGGAAAAAATTGGGGAAAAGTAGTAAAAAAAAAAAAGTGGATACAAGTTTTTAAAATGGGGATTATTTTCTTTTCTGCCCGGTTGTAGTCTATTCATCAGTATAAATTAATACGTTTGCCGCACATTATTCCTGATGGTTTGCAAAAATATTCCATTGAAAGTCCTGAGAAATGTTGACATTCATATTTGTCAATATTGCCGAGCCCCAAGTTCTGTTTATTAGTTTACTGTTGCTTCATGATGTGGAAACAATTACCTTCGCTGTTTTTATTTCCTCAAACGCTCACATTTTAAAGTGAAAATGTGTACTCACGATTGCAACTGCTAAACTAGTACAAGAATCAAATGCTTTTTTAGACCTTTTTAGAACTACAGTGCGAGCAGCTTTTGCACATAACAAGACCCCACACAGTGAAGATTGTCTTGTTTGTGCAGGATATTTGTAATCCTGATTTGCTGATTGCATTCAAATCGTAATTTTGATTTGATTGCCTGTAATTGCGCAGCCGCTCACTGGACATGACTCTGCGGGACGGGGGGTCACCCTTTGTTCAGGCAGCCTCACAAAACCTTTAGTCAAGGTGTCTCCACAGCCTTGTTAGCCGTTGTGAAACATGCTCACGTGCTCAATTATGCAACACTTACAAGCACCGGGCTGTTCCTACTGAGCGTCTGGCACAATGAGCGACTTGTCAGGTTACATGGTTTATTATAGTGCGAATGATTAATTATGTTTATGAAGCAGGCGTGATGAGAAGTGGAGTAGCTTTAATCCTTTGAAGACACCAGCATTTGTGGACAACACACTCAGTTTGTATCTACATTAGCATCGACCTTTGCTTTATTGTAGATGATTAAATTGACATTGATTGAAAGATGAGAAAAACCTGCACTTGTTAGTAGATTTGTATTGTATTGCGTTCAAACCTGCCCACGAGCATTGACACTTGAAACCACAGGGACACAAGAATCCTCTGCATTTCAGAACATGTTTGTAGACGTATAAACTACAAAAACCACAGAAGCTTTAGGTGTAATTGTCCCGATAGGAATGTTGATGCCAGGGGCTGCAGTGCCCCATTCTAGTCCTCTCCTTAACCACTTTCTCTCCTTGTTTGGAAGCTTTATTCGTTTGTAACTGTTGCTGTCACCTGTTTCAGGCCTTGGCCAGTATGAGCCTGAACACGCAGCCCATTCTAAACCTGGAGAAGTTTCAGGAGGGACAGGAGCTGCCCTTAAATTTACTTCCGCCCGGACGAGATAAAGCCTCGCCGTCCTCCACAGAGTTCAACCCGCTCATCTACGGCAACGACGTGGATTCAGTCGACGTAGCCACCAGGCGAGTCTTCACCCACTTTTACTAATGTGGCTTGAAATTTGTGGTCATTGATAACTTAGTTTTAGTAAAAATAATTTAGGAAAAGATAATGAAAAGTATCACATCCTTTGAATGCAATAGTACCAACACGAACCACATACACGAAGCAAAGGATTTTTGTTGTTGAAACTATACGTGTTTACATTAAAGATGTCTGTGAATGTCTCTAGTCTATATCTAGTCTGTGGCCTGAGCTTAAACTTGTCGCTGATGAAGCCTTTTGGATGAGAGGTGAAACATTACAGACGCTACAGACCACAGAACCAGATATTTTTGTTTCCATTTGTTTGTGCTGAATGGAGACACTATAATGTTGTGGAACTAACACACGATCTTATGGGTTAGGGTTAGGTTTGGGGTAACCCTTAGAAATATTTACTAAAGTCACTACTTCCGGGGTTAGCGTAGCTGCTGCGCCGTTAGCATTTATCTCCGCTTACCCAGATGTTCCGATTTTGGTAAATATTACTTTTATAGCAGTAGTTACAGCATTTTTGGCTAATGGGCCTGATAAATAAGTATGTTCAGTCACTCTGTTGAGTTTCAGAAATATTGATTGCGGTATTAAAGAGTTTTTTGTAGTTTTTCGCACATCCTGGAAGTCGAGCTGTGACGTCACCACTTAACAAACATATTAAGTCGCTCACTGTATTGTTTTTCTTCAGGGTTGCCATGGTGCGCTTTTTCAACTCGCCAAATGTCCTTCAGGGATTCCAGATGCACACGCGCACTCTGCGCCTGTTCCCTCGGCCTGTGGTCGCCTTCCAGGCTACTTCCTTCTTGGCCTCTCGGCCGCGGCGCTCTCTCTTCGCAGATAAACTCTCTCACACTCAGGCTGTGGAGTTTTATGGAGAGTGGGCGCTCAACCCCACAAACCTGGCCTTTCAGAGGATCCACAACAGTAAGAGCTTTGTCTTCACACTTGTCTGTGTGAATCAGTTCTGAAATTAAGAGTTGTTATGATCTTGTTTTTTCTTAAAATAAGAAAAATATTCTTTGTCTAATGTTGAAGAAGATTCAAAAAGTTTTTCTTTCTTGTTACAAGAAAAAAAAGCATGTTTTTTAGCAAATATATCTGAACAAGATATGGCTAGATTTTAATTCCTAAAACAAGTTTTTCTTTCTCACTTTGCTCGGCAAGACATTATTACTTTTTAGGGAAAAAATAAGAACTTATTTCTTAAAGTAAGACATTTTTTACTTGCTTAGACTTTTTGACACTTTTTGCAGTGTAATAATGTTGTCCATAAAAGCTGAAGCCGTTTGTTTTCCCCCAGATGTGTTCGACCCGTCTTTAATCGGAGACAAGCCCAAGTGGTACGCTCACCAGCTGCAGCCCGTGCTGTACCGCGTGTTCGACGGAGGCTCACAGCTGCTGGAGGCCATGGCCAGTCCTCTGGAAGACGAGGCCAACGAGTCTGACCCCACAGACAGGTACCACGGGCTCATCTCACTAAAACCGTGTTCCTCTTTGACGACCGCCCTGCTGTCCATGTGTAACGGGCAATCGGAGTCACGTATGAGTGTGAACGTTTAGGAACAGCCGGATCAAACATTCTACTGATGGGAAGCAATAGAGCAAAGGAAAGACGAAATTATCTTTAAAATGTATGAAGTTACAGATGAGACATTTCCAAAACAGTAAATGCGCCACGAAACTCTTCAAACATAAGAACTGCATGAATTACCAAAAAAAAATATCTCCAGATATCAGCAACACTCTGGACAACTAGGAAATGAGGCCCTATGTCAAAAATCCTGAAACATCCCTTTAAGAGCTTTTCTAAGCAGCCAAGAGTCTTTCAGTTCTAGTTTATTCCTGACTATTCTTCCAGAATTAAGAGATTTCTGGGTTTTCTTGCACACACTGCTCTTTGGAGGTTTATCCACAGATCTTCAGTGATGTTTAGGTCAGGAGACTGTGAAAGCCACCGGGAAAAACTTCCAGGCTTTTGATCCAGGGGGACCTTTAGCAAACCCACTGTATCTCCTTGTAGAACATAACCTTAAAATGACTTATCCAGCTGTGTTTTCTCCTGGAATGTGCTGGTTTTAGTCTCTCTGTTCTTCAGGGGTCAGTAACTCCTCTGTGTCATGTGTTCACAGCGGCAGCGACAGTGACGCGTACGACGGCTCCAGCTCGTCATACTCCTCGCTGGGAGACCTCGTGAGTGAGATGATCCAGGGAGACATCGAGGGAGACACAAAAAGTGAGTCTGCGCTCTGGATATTAAAGCCACACCGTGAAACATCCAGGATCATTTTTCAGTTTCATTCAGAGCTGTACTGTGACTTATGTGTGGATGTTTTTGAAGACTAAACAAATCAACAAAATCACACGTTTACACTGAGCGTTCATGGCTCGTTCTACACACGTCATATCACGCATTCTGCTTTACACCGTGTCATGTGAAAATGTCAGCTTTTGATCACATGAAGGGGAGCTCGATTACGTAAATACTGTATGTCGACGCCGTTTTTTGTGCGTCGATGCGTGGCTTGTTTACATTTCACTTCCAGCATGGCTGCGCAATCTTTGTGCGTTAGGCCCCGCCCCTTCAAACTGCTCCAAGTGCTCCTTGACCAGACTAATTCCCTGCGTGGAATGGACAGGGAAAGGGAAGAGTATGGCAGAGCCAGGCAAAGAGAGCAAGGCGATGCTACAACTTGCCAGAGTTCATCCAAGACGTAAATCCTGAGCCCTTTCCTCGCAAATATGAGCAACAAAAACAACAAACTTTATCACCATTAGATTCTTTAAGCCCCTGAAGCCTCATGTTTATGCTGCTGCTTTGAGTGACTCTGAGGCGGAGATCGCTGCAGCATTAGCAGCGATCTCTGCCTGGTTCTGGAAACAGCTGCGCATGCAAATGATCTCATCTACCGCAGTATAACAGTTTACACCAGTGTCCAAAAACTATACCCGTATTTGTTTATTCATTGTTATGTATTTAGCTTACCACCACCAAGTATGGAGTGAATGAATAATGCAATGTATGTCTATGAGTGTCCAGAAAAGCGATGTATAAAACCAATGCATTATTATCATTATTATTATTATGCAAACAGCACATAGAAAGGAAAAGGGCGATGCGAAAGTTCGGTCTGATTTCAGCACCTCAGTCATTGTTTGAGGGATTTACTTAAAACAAAATACCTTTGTATGACTTTATGTCTAAAACGGCAGCGCAGGCTCCTGCTGCGGCCCAGTTAACCTCTTAACTCCCACCTGAACCGAGAGGATCTTTTTCCTCACGTCATCAGATTTTTTTCCCATCATTTTTTTGTTGGGTATTCAACTCATTTTTGTAACTTTGTCATTTTTTAGTAATTTTTTGTCACATTTTTGTCATTTTTTTGGTCAATTTTTATCACATATTTGTCACATTTTTTGGCCTTTTTTAGTAATTTTTTGTCAATTTTTTGTAATTTTTTGGTCACATTTTGTCACATTTTTTTTTTTTTTTTGTCATTTTTTGTCACTTTTTTTTTTTTTTGTCATTTTTTGTCACTTTTTTTTTTTTTTTTGTCAATTTTTTAATCAATTTTTTGTCATTTTTTGTTACATTTTTGTAATTTTTTTGTCATTTGTTTTGGTCATTTTTTGTCACTTTTTTTCTTTCCATTTTTTTGTCAATTTTTTAATCAAATTTCTGTCATTTTTTGTTACATTTTGGTCATTGTTTTGTCAAATTTTTATCACATTTTTGTAATTTTTTGTCACATTTTGTAATTTTTTTGTCACATTTTTGTCATTTTTTTGTCAATTTTTATCACATATTTGTCACATTTTTTGGCCTTTTTTAGTAATTTTTTGTAATTTTTTTGTCACATTTTGTCACATTTTTGTCTTTTTTTTTTGGTCATTTTTTGTCTTTTTTTTTTTGGACAATTTTTTAAAACATTTTTTTGTCATTTTTTGTTACATTTTGGTCATTTTTTTGTAAATTTTTTTTTTTTTTTTTCATTTGTTTTGGTCATTTTTTGTCACTTTTTTTCTTTCCATTTTTTGGTCAATTTTTTAATCAAATTTCTGTCATTTTTTGTTACATTTTGGTCGCCACTTTTTCATCAACTATTCGTCACTTTTTTGTCATTGTTTTCTCACTTTTCTGTCACATTTCCATCATTGTTTTCGTCTCAGTTTTGTTGCTTTTTTCACAGCTTTTTTCCAGAAGCTTTTGGACTGGGGTAAAGCCAAACTGAAGAAAATGTGCTCGGTTCAGGTGGGAGTTAAGGGGTTAAAAGCTTTGGGCCTGTCGTAGCAATAACTGTGAGAGTCCATTATTATCTGCTGTTTTTCCCTTTGTCTGGCACACGGCTCTTGTTTTGTGATAATCAAGAGACATGATGCACCAGATACATTTGATATGAATTCTATAGTGTGCTCTTAACTCAGTGTAAATGAGCTGTGAGAGAATAAAAGGGGAATGAGAGTCAAGCTCCTGATGCAACGATTTGAATTTATTCATCCTTTTTAGAAGAAGAGCCTCAGACTATACATATTCAAGCATCAAAAGAACTAAGCCGGGTCCTTGGTACAGTCACTAAAACATCCATATAGCCTTGCAATTTGTATAATACTTTTGACTAAGTGCATAGAAGGTTCTGTCGGCGAAACTTAATCATTGCCTAAAAGCGTTCGTGTCAAAAGGCTAAAACTAAAGCTGGAGTTGGAATGAATTAATTTCTCTGTGGTTCATTTCTGTTTTTATAGCCTCGAGTTATGAACAGAATGAAATGCTTTGCTTTGGTTGTCAGCAGCGAATCGATGATAAACATTGTGGTAATTCTCTAAGTTAGAAGCACCAATAGAGACACACCAGATTAAGCACTAAGTATTCGACATGTTAAAATGACAGTCTGTTGGTATTTTATTTAAAATTTCAATACTAGCAAACCTGAGCTAAAACCAGTAAAAAAAAACATTGTATCAAAGCTTACAGTCCAGTTGAAATAGTATTTTTTTCTAAAGCAACTCTTATTTTTCAATTAAACATTCTGCCATAATGATTCCTGCCATATTAACAAAACTATAAATAAATCCCAAATGTAGCCGAGGTGTGAAAATACTTATATTTTCTAACATATTTTTTGTTCAGGTATGGACCCGCCCACACACGCGGCGTTGGGCGACCCCAGCGAGGTGGAGTTCCAGGACTTCCATGACTTCAGGGAAGGGCAGAGCGCGGAGGGGCCGGCGGGAGGCGCAGACGCTCCCAGTGAGCCCTCTGACGGACAGCCTCTCCGCTCCAGCTCCAGCACCACGGCCAGCTCCAGCCCCAGCACCATCATTCAGGGAGTCAACCACGTACGTCCGCCTCAGCCTCTAGTAGAGGATGTGTTATAGCAACAAACAGCTGAGGGTGACGACCCTCTGAGCCGATGTCACCCTCAAACGTTCCAGACTGAGCCGGGGCAAAACAAAACACTGCCAACGCAAAGCTGACTCTCCTTTGGCTTCTGTTGCTATGCTGGAATGTCATTTGCATCTTTTATTTAGTATAAGTCATACCTTTCACAGAACACCCACTGAGTGACTTTGAAGACAAAGTTAAGACCTCAGTGGTTCTCACCTGGTAGGTCGGGACTCTCCTCGCCAGCAAGCTGAATTCTCTCAGTATTTGTGAGTATTCAAACACACAGAATCCATCTAGAACAGTTCCTGCTTTCACTGTTGGTTCTGGCAAAAAAGACGCTGGTTAACAATGCAAAAAGACACAAGGTTCAAAACACATAACACAAACACGCATAACTTTTTTCAAAAACAAACATGGATGGATTTGCAGTGTTGATGATCCAATCAGCAGCAAATGCTGCTCCAAACGCGCGCCCTCTCCCTGCACAGTTCCAGCCGGCACTGTCCTAGACTGATGCAAATGTTATTTGCACAGTAATGTCAATCTGGCTCTTGCCAGGTTAGGTCGCGACCTAAAAAAGGACCTGAAAAGTTGGCCGTGGGAGGGTTGTGAGCCTTTTCCAAATATGGCTGCAAAGCAACATCTTGTTGTAGTTTGATATTGTAGTTTGATATTAGGAGGCACCACCTTCTGGGGCCAGGACTCCCCTGAAAAAGAGATTCTTAATCTCAGTGGGACTATCCTGGTTAAATAAAGGTCAATAAAAAAGAAAAAAATATGAGCATAACAAGGTTGAACAGCAAATGTTTTTGTTACTGTTTTGATGGTCTCAGTGCTTGTGTTTATATGGTGAACGTGGGTGAGAAGAACCACTGCTCTACAGGCCCGGGTACCGTTAAACGATACCTTTGTATAAAAACAAAACAAAAAAAGGCACTGCTGTCATAAAAAAAAAAGCAAGTACCAAAAAAAAAAAAAATCTTTAGAGAGCCAGTTTTGATGCTGTTGGTCCAGGGACAGCATTACAGGAATTGACTTTGTTGTTTCAGCTCAAAATCTTTTACGGAATAAATTAACATTACCGTTTATTGTCGTTCCACCAAATATTTTAGTGTACGTCGAAAAAAAGCGTTGTTCAGGTACCTGTATTATAAACCATATATCATTACAGTACTGGTTTCTACAAAAAGTAATGATTATACCCATCCCTGCTGCTCCATCTTACAAAGCCCTGTGTGTTTGCCCTGCCCAGGAGTCCGGAGAACCCCCTGAGATGGAGGCCTCCGCCAGTGCAGCCTTGCAGAACCCGGTCCCAGGCCTGGCCAGCCAGCCCTTCCTCAGGCCCCCGGCGGACGGCGGCGCGGGGGACACGGCCAACAAAAAGCCCGAGTACGACAACCCCTACTTTGAACCCCAGTACGGTTTCCCCACCGAGGACGACCCCGAGGCGGACGAGCAAGTGGAGTCCTACACCCCTCGATTCAACCAGAACCTCAATGGCAACAAGTGTGTGCGACTTGTTACTTGAATGACTGTGTCTATCATCATTCAAAGGGTTTTCTGACCCACCATGAAATGTTGTCCTCTCCACCCCCAGCAGGGCAGCTCACCCACACATTCCATGGTGGTTTGAATCAAGGTGGTGGTGGCTGGAGGAATGAGGGAGTGAATGTGTGTCTTTCCTTTTAAGTGTGTCCAGAGTGTCCCAGGGTGGATCAATATGACAAAGAATGAGGGAGAACTAAGCTGAGTATTGCAGTAATTGTACTTGGAATGAGTCTTGGAATGTGGTTCAAACTAGTAGCCACAACTTGTGAGTCATAGAAAGTCATTAAAAGGAGAAGTGCCTTTCGATTCTAACGTATACAGACAGTTAGCAAGTCGGCTAGTTCAGGCCACTTTAGCCTGTTCAATGTACTTTTCCTATAGCCGTTAGCATTAGCCACCAAACATAGCAAATTATGAACGATCCAGATGTTTTCAGCGGTTTTCAACCATCATTTAGGTCAAAGCCTCGTCAGATCTTTTGATAAATGATACCAGTGTCGAAAAGGTTTAGGTCCTACCGGTATCAAAAGTATCGAAAGCAGGTACTAAAAAATATATATCTTGTATCTTAAGATCCAAGTTTTGATTACAGTAAGTGACTTGGTTGGTTTAAAAAAAAAAAAAAAAGCATAATGTTTGGCCCATTTTTTACCTTTTTTCTTTTCTTTTTTTGGCCCAATTTTTATCATGTTTTCAAAAAAAGGTCCCTAGTTTTTTTTTTTTTTGGCTAAGTAATATTTCTCCTATTTCCTCTATTTTTTTCCCCAATTCTTAACCTATTCTTGCCCCATCACAATTTTTTTAGCAATATTTCTTATTTTTTTACTATAATTTCTCCCATTTTTCCCAAATTTTTCCACATTTTTAGCACATTTCAGTTTATTTATTCAAGACACTCTAAGATTGGAAGTTTAAGTGTGAAAACCGATAAGCAGATTAAGCCAAACTGCAGAAATTTCCACGTTTTATTGATTCATTGCATCAACTTACTAAACATGAACATCAGTGACAACAAAATGAAATGAACTTTATGTGGCTTTAAATTAATAATAATCAGTGGTTGCTGCTCACGTCTCACAGCCAGAAGGTCCCGGGTTCAATGCTCAGACAGGGTCTCTCTGTGTGGAGTTTGCATGTTCTCCTGTGAGTGTATTTTTCTTCCAGATGTTTCTTACCCCCGAATAATGTTCCTGGACCTTTTTCCTTTTCAACACGATCCGATACTTGGTATTGCTTCTCATACAAGTACCAAGGAGTGTGTATAAAAGCAGCCTCCAATGAAAAGCTAAACCTCTAAGCAGTGTTAATTTCGTCGACTAAAATATTTAGTCTCAATTTTAGTCAAAGTGATATTCTTGACGACTAAAATTGGACTAAAACTAAATTAAAGTTTTTCATGAGACTGAAACTATGACTAAAATGTCCAGATATTTTAGTCGACTAAAATAAGACTAAATAAAAATGAAAAGGAGAGACTAAAATCATCCAAACTTCTATTGACCGTCTGAAAGAGCCTCAGATCCTGTAAATTCTCTGCCAAAGGATCAGCTCTGAGCTTTGTTCATGTGGAGCAGCTCCATGAAGCAGAGGACCTGAATTAAATATGATTATAATGAATATTATAAATGCAAAGTCGACTAAATTAGTCTTAAATTTAGTCGACTAAATTGACATGCAATTTTAGTCGACTAAAACTAAACTAATTTTTTTGACTAATTCTCGACTAAAATTACGTTACATTTTAGTCAAAAGACTAAAACTAAATTAAAATATGTTGTCAAAATTAACACTGCCTCTAATGATGCACGGTAAACAAAGTAGTGCACTGTAAAGTCACTGTGCTGCTCAATTCTGCCATTGTTCTTCCACTCTAAAGGCAAAATGAATGCATCAAAGAGCAAACGTGACTGCTTTCTCTGTGATTGTTTAGTTTAGCTCTCACGTTAGCATTAGCCACACACAGTAAACAGCGGTGTATTTTTGTAGAAACTTAATGAGAAAAAAACAAGACTGTATCGGATCGGTTTTGTGTCTCGCTGTAGCCAAACCCTCCCCGCGCTGATGGATTGCGGTGTTTTTCCGATAACAAAGCTTTGATGAAGATGTAGCGCTGGTGTGTCAGTTCTGTGAGGTGTTTGTGTTTGGACCTCAGGGTGGCGCGGCCGCTGCGTCCCAGCAGCCTGAGGCTCCCGGGAGAGTCTGACGGGGAAGACTCGCGGAACAGCTCACCCAACTCCACCATCTCCAACAGCAGCAACGACGGGCTCGGCGGACTCATGTCTTTCGCAAGTAAGAAGAAGAACTGCATCCTGCTGTGTTTAAATGACTCACATTCAGAAAGCTATCCTTAGAAATAATCCTCTTGATTATTTCTTTTTTGACATTTTTCAAACTGGTTTTAGTCTTATTTTGACCAAAGACATTTTTATTCTGTTATCATTAATCATTTATCATTTGTTAAATTTCCTGAGTCAGTGATTTTCATGAGCATTCGCACTGGAAAAGCAATGTCAGTTATTCGATATTCTTCAGGACTTTTACAGGAAATGACAATATATAACTGGAAGTGGGAACCTCTGGATAATTTGCGATGCGATACACGACACATGGCTCACGATAATTCAGATTCAGTTTATTAACCGTTTGCAATATAGAACCACATTGTCAACACATAAAAGGACATTCCACAACTTACACAATAGGCCCTTAAAGGGACTATACAGAGTTTTAAAATGTTAAGATTAAGGATCTTCCTCCCCCTACATGTTCCAGCCGTGTCCTAATGTGTAGAAGGAGCCCAGACCTGTTCACCACAACTGCCTTTAAAATCCTGCACTGTCACTCAGAAAGTTGTTACTGCGGGTCTGAATTGCCGTCATGCACGAGCTTAAAGGGATATTTCAGGATTTTTGCCATAGGGCCTCATTTCCTAGTTATCCAGAGTGTTGCTGATACCTAAAGATATTTTTTTTGCAATTCCTGCAGTTCTTATGTTTGAAGAGTTTCGTGGCGCTAGGCTAGTGCAAGGCTAGCACATTTCTATGGTATCAGCTAGCCTGCATTAAAAACAGTGTGACCCGCTCCACAGAGCACCTGAGGAAAATCACTTAACACCAGACTAACCATATAAATGTCTGTGTCCATAAAATAATGTTTGGAATATAACTGACCTGCATCACATGAATGATCGCATTTTGAGGGACTATTTTCTAGCAGATCACTCCGCCGCTGCGTAGCTTATACAACCATGAAGCTGATGTTGCTCAAATATAAGTTATTTTAAATGCAAAATTGTTCAAATTACTCTATGGACACAGACATTTATATGGTTAGTCTGGCGTTATTAGTGATTTGCCTCAGGTGCTCTGTGGAGCGGGTCACACTGTTTTTAATGCAGGCTAGCTGATACCATAGAAATGCACTAGCCTTGCATTAGCCTAGCGCCATCAAACTCTTCAAACATAAGAACTGCATGAATTACAAAAAAAAACATCTCCAGAATTCAGCAACACTCTGGATAACTAGGAAATGAGGCCCTATGTCAAAAATACTGAAATGTCCCTTTGATATAGAAGGTGCAGTTACACGTATGACCTGAGCTGGCAGTAGTGAGTATAAAATGGCCATCTTGCTTCTAGTCCCTTTAAGGATAAAATACTACACAATAAAAAGTCCATACAAAAAAGAAAGAAAGAGCGAGACCTTTTCCCTCAAGGAAACATTTCAAAAATGGCCTTTGCAGCGCGGCCTGAGGCAACAATTTATGAAGTCCGATTCTGAGTGAACCACTTTGTTCTTTCAGAGTGAGATTACCAAACCACTCGGTATTACAACTGGTTATGAGACGCTCAATTACGCAATAGCAGAAGTTTAAAAGAGTCTTAGTATTTTGAGTAATCTCTCGACGCTTGCGTAAAAGAAATTGAGCACAAATCACGGACCGGATTAGTAAAAAAACACGGACTCGGACTGGATTAAGCAGGCGTAGTATTTCATAAAACACAAACCGGAATAGATTAGCAGAACGGATTTGGCAAAGACGCTCGCTTTAACGATCCGTGATTAGCGCTGCATAATAAAAGGATGTCGTCCTGCCAGAGCGAGGGGCACGAGGGCCGACCCGCCAAAATAAACACTGGACATCATTACGCATTACCTCGTCGTTTGCAGAATTATAGTAGAAATCAGAGGATTTACAAATAAGCAATGTGGCGGTTTCACATATTCCAGATTTTTACTTTTTGTCTGAGGTCCAGACTCTAATTTTGTGAGAACCGGGCTTTAATCCGAGCAGAGAAATGGTCTCGTATTATGGGGATAAATGAGCTCCTGTCTCGTCTTTCCAGGCAATCTGTACAAGAACCACGGCACTAGTTTTAGTCTGTCCAACCTGGCTCTTCCCAACAAGGCTGCGAGAGAGAAAGCCACGCCTTTCCCGAGTCTCAAAGGTACCACACACTCACACGCCGACTTTAGAGATCAGCCAAGTCTAATCATTCACCCATTTCATCAATTATTTTCAATTATGTTCACACTCTAGTAAATTACTCTTATTATAATTATTGTTTGCCTAAGTGAATCACCATCTAGTTGAGTAATATCAATCACCGCAGATTTTGTTTTGATTTCTCTCCCATTCTCTGCCTTTTTTCTCTGAACCATTTTCTTTCCAAGAATATTTTGATATTAACATTGAGGAGGAAGTGGAGCAAGCAGGTTTGTAGAGGTCTTCAAAGCACGGGTGTGACTCCTCTGGATTGCCGACTGTAAATGGCACTGTTTACTGCAGCATATGGAGGGAATTTTGAGTTTTTCTCTCAAGAAATCTAAAGGAAAAATCCAAACTTTCGTGTTTGTGTGTCACCTCTTTATATAATAACATTTAGTCCAGTCTGAGCACATGTAAAAGCCTTTGAAGGAGACATATTATGTGGCGTGTTCAATGCACTTGCTCAGTCCTCTGATCAGTTTCTGTGGCCTGTGCTCGCAGCAGTGGGTGGCGAAGTCTATTGACAAGCTGCTAATTTTAGCAACATGGCCGCCAGCTGCTCTAAGCTTTGATGAAGCAGGTTAAGTGCTAAAGTACTCAGTGTGGTGGGAGTATAGGAAAGCGTGAAAACACACAACAGATCTGCCGGTGTAATGTCGAGCTGCGCGACAGTATCAATGCACGCGTCTTTGTTTCTCGTTAAAAAACGAGCTATTCCCCTTTTACCGGAGGCTCGCGTGGGCGCCGCCATTACTTGTGCCCGCCCCTTTTCTCTTATCTGTTAACATGGGGCTGGAGAAGTCCACATAAAGTCAAATACTACACGGAAACAAAGCCGTTTTTCGGCCGTGCATAATATGTCTCCTTTTAACCTCTTACCCCCCGCCTTAACAGAGCACATTTTCTCCTGTTCGGCTTTACCCAAATCTAGAAGCTTCTCGACTGGAGCTTAAAGCCCATAAGCCAGTATAAAAGCTAAGACCTATATAACTGATTGTAGCTCTTTTGTCACATTGTTTTCTTGCTTTTTTATGCTGTTTTTGACGTGTTTTTGTTGCTTTTTTCCCGTTCCTTTTTTTTAAAACGTTTTTTCACTTTTTTATTGTCTTATTGTTGCTTTTCTGGCATTTTTTTGTTGCGTTTTCATTCTCGTTTTTGTCGATATTTCGCCGCTTTTTCAGGAAGCTTTTCAATTTGTGCAAAGCCAAACTGAAGGAAAATGTGCTCGGTTCAGGCGGAGGTTATGAAGCTAAAATCAAACGTTTTTCTTAAAGCAGTACTAAGTAACTCTTGCCCCTAGAGGCCATGAGCGCAACTGCAGGTGTCGTAGCAAGTTGCGATTTTTTGAACTTATTAATTGTCTTGGAGGGTAAATATTACACTGACGGAAAAGGCAAAGGGAGAGAGGGATATTGTACATCCAGTTATGCAAGGGAAATATTTTTTTTCACACAAACTTGGCTGTAAATACTGTTTAAAGTGGCGCTAGCCCGCAGTTAGCTTTGCCTGTTAGCATGTTAGCTTCTTCTTCATGATTCTATTAGTGTGTATTGGTGGCTCTGGTCCGGTGGCGGTCAAGTTGCAAACATGGTTTTCTGGCCAGAGACACTAGGGGGAGATGAAAGACCCCCCAATCATCCCATAAACACTTGTATTACGGAAAGGATTCATTAAGGTAAACACGTTACTTAGTACTGCTTTAATTCTCGAGGCTGGATTTTAACTTTAAGTGAGAGAAAACGTACAGCATGGCCTCTCTCCATGTGAAATAGCTGCCATTGAACCTCCTGATTCTGACGTGTCTTGTCTCTGTCACTCAGACGGCCCCGACAGCCCGGGTATGTTCATGTGTGCTGTGCCTAGCTAGCCCTTAGCCCTACTTCTCTCCAAACGGGGCCCCTTCACCCTGAAAACCCACCTCTTTTTGTGCCTAAGGATTCATATAGAGCCCCTTATTACCCGCTCCTCCTTTGCTCCTGTGCCTTTCTGCGCTGTCTGGTGGGAGGCTGTGTTTGCCGCACTATGATTCACACATTGTTGACCGAAACAATACTGTGACATAACGGGAGTGTGCTAGAGTGGAGTTTACACATCCTTTTTTCTGCAAGGATGCTCACATTTACTTTGGATTGTGACCTTTTGTTGTCTGTGGACCTGGAGAGCAGGAGATATAATGTTTGTGTGTGTGTGTGCCTCTCTTCAGCCCTTTACAGACATATTCTCCACATTTTTCTGCGACTCTCATGCCTTAAAGGAATAGGCCACCGTTTTTACATACTGAGATATGTTCTTACCTTAGCTTTGACGAGTTCTTTAGGACCTGTCTGATCTTCCCCCGTGCCTTCAGTCACGTAAACACAGCGCAGACGCCGTTAGCATTTAGCCTCTCCCTCTCTCCTCTATAGCTCCAAAACAGGTCAAGATAGAAGCTACCAAGCTCTTCCACGTTTTCCCTATTTAAATATGGTTACGTGAAGTGTTCCACTACAAAGTGTAATTACACAAAATTAAACAATGTGGATTTTCTAAGCGGATAAAAGGGGGGACTATATTGTAAGGCGTAGTAATACCAGGAGTAGTTCGAAATCCGCGCAATAATCTTCACTTTACTGTGCGGATGCCAAATGACTCCTGGTATTAGGTAGATACCAGGAGTAGGAGTACCATAGATACAATAACAAAGTTGCTAATTAGTATGAATGATATTTTTTTATGTTAGTGTAATCTCCGTATTTTTACAGTCAATAATTATAACCATTAACAATTGCCATTTAAAAACTAACCCTAGTTCAGTAAAGAAGGGAATTTGGTGAGAGTCTTGAGTTTATTACCGCATGTCTGTAAAGAGCGTTGATGGTGTGTTTTTGTTTTAGTAACTTCCTTGTTCAGTATATTACGGTGTCATTTCTGATAGAACAAACAAAACCTGTTCGTCGAGCCTTTAATACTTACTGCTACAGCTCAACAATAGACAGATCTGTCATCATGGCAACACGTGGGAGTGGTCATCCTATTCCACCCATGGCGCCCTCATCTCCTCATGTTGCCTGTTTTATTGTGTACCTGTGTCTGCCTTGCGCTGTGTACTTTGACAATTATCATTTGTCCATGCTGAGTGTGCATGCTCCGGGACTGCCGGTGCCTGGGCCGTGTCCCTCTTTGTCCTCCCTGTCGCGGCACTAATTCCAAGTTCTGTGTGCAGTCTTTGGGCTAAATTCTCTAATGGAGATTATAACAGAGGCCGGCCAGGGGAGCGGAGAAGGTGGGTCCTGCCCTTTTTATTCCAGTGAGCTGCTGCATGTGCGTGCGCAGACCACCAGCATCTGTCGTGCTCATGTCACTCACAGTGTTTGGAGCATCGTCTCATCACGCCACCTTTCATCGTGATCGTCTGGCACCCACTAACGCCATCCTAGGGGTGGGCAACATGGCAGAATGTCATATCGCATAAACTTGTGGACACTCTGACACTCTTCAAGGGATTAAATGCAGTTGTGCACATAAACAACAGCAAAAATTAAATAACAAACTGGTCAATTTGACAGGAAGTAGCTCGGTTTTATCACTGTTGATCAAGAGAGTTGAATGGAAACCAGTTTGATGTCAAAAAGCGAAGTGGAAAGGAAGGAGAGTGGACAGATTAGAGCTGAGTGAGATCCGCAAAACAGTGGAGATCAATATTGCCAAGGATTAGGAATTAGGTGGTGAAGAGAAGGGGACCAAAGACAAGCCCCTGGGGTACACCAAAAGTGGCAGGAAAAGGGTGGAATTTGGATGGACGTAGAACGGCCTGAAAGACAGGAATTGACCTTTCAAACCCCTCCACATTTCCTACTGTTTTAGCTTTACCCAAATCTAAAAGCTTCAAACATGACTGATCTGTTCAGACGCTCAGGGAATGTGTTTGTTTTGGCCACAGCTGACCTGGAAGCACCTCGGGCACATCCTTTTTTTTTTTTTCCCCTCTTTCATCTCTCTTACGGCAGAAATAATGACAAAGCTGTTTTACAAATTAAAATCAGGCTGTAAGACATTGCTTTACAGACGTCGAGCACTTCCGTTCCGCTGATACGACACAACTGAACAGGTCAGTCGTTCACCAGGAGAGGGCGGAGCCTCAGAGAGCAGGATTCAGGAGGATTACTGAGAGCTGCGTGAATGAAGCTACAAACCAAATAGCATAACAACATGGCTAAAAGCTCCAAAAAGTCGATTTTGCATGATATAGGACCTTTAAAGCCAGTGCCTTCAACAACTGAATATGGGCACAAATCCGTAGCGATGAAAAAACACCTATATCCGAACTACTTGACAGGGGTTGTTTGATGCCGACGTTAGCTGTGTTTGCACAAGGCTGCTTTTCTTCAGTAGACGTGGTATTCACACTCGGATGATGCCATTTTAAATGCGTTAACATGTTTGATGTGTTGCCTGCTGCAAACCCGATCTCCGTGGAACAATGTCGGCAACAACTTTGGATTTATCCACTCGTCTGTCCCCGTCATGAGTTTTAACCGGAAAACCAAAGTGTTCCCAAACAGGAGACTGTAGTGATGTGGAGGGTCTTCAAGCTCTGGCTTCTCTTTCGCTGTTGCCATGATGCCGTTTCTCTCAGCTACTCGTGCAGCTTCAATGTACGTCACTCAATAGCGTCCGTGCGGAAACTCACCTAAGAACTTTGTTCCGCGGCACTTAATATGACGCTAATAATAAATTTTACATTATTTAATGAAAAAAATACACCGAAACGTAAGTGGACCGAACCGAACAGGCCGAGCCGAAATGGTTCAATACATCCCCGTGAACCGTTACACCCCTACTTAGTTCTGCTTTAAAGTCAGCATAAGTGTAGGTTTTCAGTATTACATGCACACAGCATCAGACGCGTGTGTCATTAGCACTTGAGGAGAGGTATGCGGCGTTTTCTCGGTTTCTCATCCCCCCACGGTCCACCGAGCCGACCCACATCAATGGCAATTTCGAAACTGCCAATGTGGATGGAGCTTGATGTTTAGTGGCACTTTAAATTGTCTGTGAAAAGGTCAATTTAGCTGTATATCTGCTGCTTCTAAGAGCTCCACTTGTCACTCCGAGCATGTCGCGGGATAACCAACTGGGAGGGAAAAGATTGAGCTGGGAGATGCGTTTGACAGAAAAGCACAGAACCAATGGCCTCTAGTAAAGTAGATCCCTGTAGATTAACAGATCCTCACATCGTTTACATGATTGCCCACCCCTTTTCCACTTTACCTGTCTGTCTGTGGATCAGCACATCACCCGTTGTATAATCACAGTTCATAAAGGTAACACGAGCAGCAGAGGCTTGAACACAGTCTTGCGTAAAAGCCTTTTATAGGTCGCTCTTGCTGTCTGGCCCGTCACACACCCACAACGCATTACTGGTTTTCAAGTTCCTCACACAATGCTCACGGACTACAAAAGATTATGAAACAGTGGGATGGTTTGTGGCTTTTGTTTTCGGTTGAAAGATGAACAAACGCTTCGACATCTGTGGTTTCCTCTTGAGGAAGCTCTGTTGTCTTTAGGGTGAACAGTATAGTAGTATTTCCTGGGAGATTATTCATGTTTTTAGAGCAAAGTGGAATAATGATCAAGCTTTTTCTAACATTCAATCCTAACCAAACACCATTGTTGCATCGTTAATTAAACATCTACAAAGCTCATCCTTATTATTTGTAAATCATTCATAACTGCATAAATGGCAACTAATATTATTGCTCAGACCATGAAAGCAGCCTTTTCCCCTTTTCTTCATCTTAACCGTATCTGACTCGTGCCTACCCTTAACCAGACGCACTGTTACTATGGAAACAGCATTTTTTTACATGCTTCTAAATGATAAATAAGTAATTAGGAAAGGTTTTATAAAGTGTTTACAAATATTTGGTTTAAACACTGAACTTGAAGCTATACTTTGGCAATGGGTTAAGTAAATTTAGTCACATTTTGACGGGGCAGGCTGGACTGTTTTTGAGGGTTTTTCGACCATAGACATAAACAGGAGAAGCGTCATTCAGTCCTTACACATTACGGACAGTTAGCAAAGAAGCTACTCTGGTATACTTTGCAGATTCCATTAGCCTCCTCAGTGTATTTTCCCTATAGCCATTAGCATTAGCCACCAAACATGTCAAATTATGAACGATTCAGATGTTTTCAGCTGTTGTCAACACATCGACCACATTTAGGGGAGGCCAAAGCCTAGTTAGAAATCATTAATAAATGTACAGACCTTTGTATAATTTATTTTAGATACAAATTAGCATCTAAAAGTGTCCTCAGAGTCAGTGTTAATTTCGTCGACTAAAGTATTTAGTCTTAATTTTAGTCAAAGTGATATTTTTGACGACTAAAATTGGACTAAAACTAAATTAAAAGTTTTTCATGAGACTAAAACTATGACTAAAATGTCAGGTTATTTTAATCGACTAAAATAAGACTAAATAAAAATGAAAGGGAGAGACTAAAATCATCCACACTTCTATTGAGCGTCTGAAAGAGCCTCAGATCATGGAAATCCTCTGTTAAAGGATCAGCTCTGAGCTTTGTTCATGTGGAGCAGCTCCATGAAGCAGAGGAACAAGATTAAATATGATTATAATGAATATTATCAATGCAAAGTCGACTAAATTCGTCTTAAATTTAGTCGACTAAATTTACTTGCAATTTTAGTCGACTAAAACTAGACTAAAATTGAAGATATTTTTTTGACTAAAACTAGACTAAAATCGAATTACATTTTCGTCAAAAAACTAAGACTAAAACTAAATTAAAATATGTTGTCAAAATTAACACTGCTCAGAGTTACATGCTATATGCTAAGTCAAGTTTCTGCTTTTCACGGGTCTGCATCACAAATACACATCTAATGGACATTAAACATCATCTTATGACATGTACATGATAAAGAAACCACAGAACAGTAAGTAAATACTGTGAAATATGTCACACTTGGCCGTACTGTCGCTGCCTTCACTTTTCACCGTTAGCGTCGTTAGCGTTACTATGAAGAAGGAGCTTTACGGCTCACGGAGAAAACATTTCTGTGCAGTTTGGGGCTGTTTTACTCAAAGGACAGTCACTACGAAACAGCAGGGAATTACCTTTCACAGGTATGACTTATAATTTAAAGTTTATATTGTTATTTTGGTCACTTTTATCTGGTCTTTACAATCAGATTGACAAACGTTAATGGCAGTTTGTGGTTTGTTTACTGATGATCAAAATTAACCAAGAGGAAATAGGAATAATTACTAACAGAAAACATTGGTTAAGTTAAAATATAAATGCAATATAATGTGATTGAACAAAACAAGCCATGTTGATGTCAAGGCTGCCATCTACTGGTTGTATGGGTCAATTACAGCTCAATTATGGCCTGTGCGATAAAAACTTCATAAAATATATATATATCATTTTAAAATGTGGCAAGAATATTACAAAAATATCAAACTGTGATTAGTAGCAATCCTTAATCCTTATGATCACAAAAGCCAAGTTCCAGCCAGTTCCATTACATTACATTGGCTTCATAATAACATGTGCCGGACCAAGATGGCGGCGTCCGTATTGCCACAATGGAACGAAGCCACTTTGGACATTTCTCCTTTTTATTTCTATGGTTTCGACAGCCAAAAGTGAACCCGCTCCACACCCAAAGCCAAAGAGCTCCAACCCCAGACCACTTCAGCCTTGGCGTGACATGATTTAGAGGAGGGAGAATGCACTTAAACTTGAGCTATGCTAGTTCATTAGCAAACAGCTGTTTCTGGTCGGGGAATCCAATGAGACGATCTCTTGTTTAGAAACATTTAGAAAACACTTGTAAAATCCACAGCTTTGCCTCATAAGTTGAAATTAACATGAAAAACTTGGCTAAAGTCATTCAGTAGTTCTCACTCTGCATTGACGTTCGTGATTGCAGCCCCACAGTGCCTCCTGCTGGCCAATTCCAAACCGCTCTAGGCCACTTTCTTCTAAAGGCACTTGAAACGCAAACCTGTGGGGGTCTGTCCTGTTCCACTCCTGTCGAAATTAGACCTTAGAGACCGTAGACAGCGTGAATGTGTGGATGTCGTGCTGTCCCATATATTGTGTTAGTTTATTAATAGACTGCAGTTTTGTCCGAGTCCTGCAGGGTCACCTTCTCCTCCTCCTCCACTGTGATGTGTGCTATATACGAGCGCTATAGACAAGTGCAGACCCTCTTCTCTTCTGTTTGTTGTGACTTCTGTTTGCACTTGGGGAGGTCGGGATGAGGGTGAAAGAGCTGTGAGCTGGATTGAATAGAATGTGCTCGATAATGGGCAGGCTTTGCATAAGGGCTGGACGATATGGCCAATAAGAAAAAATGCTTTCATGATTTATAAAAACAGAGAAGGCAGACCTCACCTACAACAACAAAAATGAATGCTCACCAATTCAGTGTAATTGATTATACACAAAACTCCATTGTTCTCATCCAAACTTCTCCTTTGTGTCCCCCAGAATTAAATGTAAACCTGACGATTAAAACCCATGATAAATATTAAGATTGACCAAAGCTGACTCTGCAATTCTGATTATTTAGATTCATTTCCCGGCCCTCTACAGCAGTGGTTCCCAACTTTTTTTTCCTTGAAGCCCCTCCCCCCTCAGGACGTAAATTATGACCTGATCATCAGACCAGGCAAAGCTCTGGGCCCCCCCTACTTTCCCAGGCGTCCCCCCTCCGGTCGGCAACCACTTCTCTACAGGAGTGTGTCCCAACCAGGGTACGGGGACCCCTGGGGGTACTCGAGGACCTAGCAGGGGGTACTTGGAACTATATCAGATTGAAAAAAGGGGAAAATTTAACATTTTTATAGGAAAAGGTGTAATTTTCAGTAATATGTGTTGCTTTGGGAGAATTTTAGGTTTCTTTTGACTGCAACATTGTCCTTTTTCTTACAAATACCACTTTTAAGTAATGACTTTCTAAATAAACTGCAACACCCTTGAGGTAGGGGGTACACGGTCGACCACTGAAAGGCCAAAGGGGCACGAAAGACAATAAACATTGGGAACCACTGCTCTACAGTATGTAAAGCTCAGTTTTATTGTTATCAAAGCAGGGTACATACTAATTTAAGTGTAGGCATCTTTTAGACCTTGTGGATGAATGAATTAAGAATTATATATTATATTAAAAAATGTCCCAAAGTCATCTTAGCATCCCTGGTTCGTACAGTTCACTCCTGACGAATCCCCTCGTCCTGTATAACACTCCTCTCTCTGATCAGTCTCATGCTGTATTGGTGATGCTCCTGTTTCAGGTGCCCGTGCGCCCCGGGCTCTGGTGGACCAGAAGTCCTCTGTGATCAAGCACAGCCCCACAGTGAAGAGGGAGTCCCCCTCCCCTCAGGGCCGAGTCAACAACAACAGGTACAGCAGGTTTGACACGAGACCGCGACGCACAGGAGACGACTGTGGCTCATTTGCATGCGTGTCCTCCGCAGTGAGAACCAGCAGTTCCTGAAGGAGGTGGTGCAGAGCGTTCTGGACGGCCAGGGCGTGGGCTGGCTCAACATGAAGAAAGTGCGCCGCCTGCTGGAGAACGAGCAGCTGCGCGTCTTTGTGCTGAGCAAACTGAACCGGGCCGTCCAGTCGGAGGAGGACGCCAGGCAGGAGATCATACGAGACGTGGTGAGACAACAAAGCAATGTGTACTCGGAGTTATATCTGAGAGATGATTATGAACTTAGTCAGTTTGGAGTCTTTAAAATATAAGTTTCACATGAGTCACAATAATTACTCTTAGCAACTTATTGTTCAGTTTATGACAGATAAACACAACATTTTGGCCTCTATATGTTTCATCACTACATTTATTTACATTTTTCCGTAATTGCCTGCCCTGGGGTAGACTGACAGAAGCATGGCTACCACTCACTCACACACTACATTTACCCAGGCTTCCTGGTGTCCCCAAATCATACTGCAGAGTTTTTATACCTCAGTGAACTTCAATGATCCCTAGTTTGTTTTTTTAAATATGAAACCTGCGTCTTTGTTACAGGAGGTGAACAGAAAGGTGTACAAGGGCATGCTGGACATTTTGAAGTGCACCGTGTCCAGCCTGGAGCACTCGTACACCAACGCCGGCCTGGGAGGGATGGCCAGCGTCTTCAGCCTGCTGGAGATCGCTCGCACGCACTACCAAACCAAAGGTGCTCTTTTAAAACCCTCTTCATCTGTCAGGAAACGTCATGTATCTGTTCACATTGTCCGAATTCGAGTCTGCTACTAACTCCGCGTACTGCGCTTGATGCCGCCGGAACACGAAGCCGCTCAGAGTTGAATGTCTTAACACTTTGCTTCCTCGCTCTTCACTAACCTCTCCATTTCTCTGTTTTGTAAACGCTGACAAAACCGTGTGTCCGGCCTGCCTCCATTTTAACTCTGGTAACTCTGCTAGACCCCGAAAAGCGAAACAAGCGAAGCCCCACAGAAAGCTCTAGCAGCCCGGGGAGTAAGGAGAGCCCGTCTGGTCGCACGGAGGCCGCCAGACCCCCCGCCCTCCTGAACGTCCCGCACCTGCAGCTGCCCCCGCACAGCACGGGCAAAGGCACCAGGCACTTTGACACGCGCAGCCTGAACGAGGAGAACTTTATTGCCTCGATTGGTGTGTACTCCGCTCCGGCCCTGTCGCATGTGCTCTGTGAGACCCCCCCTTCTCCCCTAATGCTTGTCAGAAACAGTCTGAACCCCCCCCCACCGCTCGAGACCGTGTCAGTGGATCATACTAACTGTTTCAGCCAATATTCCACACATGTGATCGACAGGCACAGTTCAGCAGAGCCTTCACGCCTCCGGTTCCTGAAGTAAAATGACTTGTTCAAGGGGCTAGAAGCAAGTCGGCCATTTTATACTCACTACTGCCACCTCAGGTCATACGTGTAACTGCACCTTCTATATTAAGCTCGTGCATGACGGCAATTCGGACCCGCAGTAACACCGTTGTTAGTGACAGTGCAGGATTTTAACATGTCGGGGGAGGAAAATACTTAAGGCGAGACACGGCAGGTGAAAGTATTGATTTTTCACGCAGTGGTCGAAGTGGAGATTTAAATCTATTTTCCTCCCTTTACATCTTAGTTTTCATGTCAGATATAAAAATGATGATGTTTATTTTATGATGTTTTGTCTGCGAGGTGGGGGCGACCCGGAAGTAGCTGCTGCGCCGCGTAGAAACGCCGTCTTTCAAGCGGGTTTTCATTCAAAAATATTGACAGATTTTACATCCACATGTCCTGCTAAGGGGCCCCGTGATGACGCTTTCACCCAAATATGGTGTTTTTCCTCCTATGAGACGCTGGAGCGGAAGAGTCGGAGAACGGGCCGAGCATGAGCACTCGCTACAAAACTTCAGGGCTGGTTTTCTCTGAATGAGAGAAGCCGCACTCGGGCAGAGCCTGAGCCCTTATAGAAGCTCCCACAGACTCCAAACTTTACAGTCTTAGACCTAACAATATTTTGAAGGTTTTTTCAGAGGTATTTTTTAACATCTAATTCCTAGCCTGATTTATTCAGCTTTGAAACCAAAAAAACAGGCGGAATTTCAGTTTTTACAGTTTTTACAGATTTTTTCACTGATGATTAGTTTATTGAAAAACTAAACAAAATATCCAAAATCCCCTCCGAAAAAATCTTAGTTACTAATATGTCAATAAAATAAAACCATAAAATTTAATCTGGCTCAATTCATTATTTTGATTTCGTTGCCCAAAATATAGGCAATTTTGGCCATTTTAATGCTCAAAATGCCTTATTTTTTTGCCAATCCTATCAGATGACGTATGACGCTGTAAACTTTCGAGCTAAACTATTTAGAACACGGTCGAAAGCTTGATCGAACAATGGCGTTGCGTCTGCAGCTGTCATGTTGGATCAGTAAATAAACTTTTTTTAATATATAGCGATAGCGAGGCTAGTTTCTCCAGAGTATAATGTGGTAAATTAAGTAATTTCAAGGGCCGTCTTCTCAAAATGCATTTTTCTCACAAGTAGCTCCTACAGACTTAAATTTTTTCATTCTTGGACTAAACAACATATTTTTTATTTTTTTTTGTGTGAAGGATTTTTTTTAAGACCATATATTCCATCCATTATTCAGATTTCGGCGCCAAACGTATAACATTTGCGAACTCGTTCCTCCAGCTGTGGCTATTGAGCTTTTAGCCCGTGATTAGCTTTGTTTGTTTTCTTCTAGCTCACACCAAACTTTCTTTCTGCTGCTCGATTAGCCTGCAGTGCCCTCTAGTGGCATCTGAAATTACATATTTGAATTTAAAAAATGGGGGAGAAAATAATCACATATTAGTTGCTCCGGAGTATAAGACAAACTATGAAAACAACTTATAGTCTGGAAAATACGGCAGCCTACACTTTTAAAAATGTGAGTTTTTCTTCAGGAACCAGGACTCTGTTGAGCTCAGTTGTGTCAGAAACGCCCTCGTCTTTCTTCAGTCCTCAAAGTGTGTGTAATATTGGCCAGTTGCTGCTTGACCAGCCTCCTCTAACACGCCCCCGTTTGCCCCTGTGGACTCGTGTGTGTGTGTGTGTGTGTTCAGCCTGTTGCATCGTGACTGCATGTGTGTCCTTTGGAACTCTTAAATCTGCAGTAGTGGACCACGAAATCCCAAGGTCTGTTTTTGAGCCTTTACTGCAGGTTTCTGCCAGGCGTACAATGGCAGCTCCCTTTTGCTCTGCGCATGGAGGGTGGAAGCTTCATCTCCCCCGTAAACAGGCCCAGTAGAGACGACGAGAGACGCTATCCTCCTCCGAGTGGTTTGGACGTAAATTCAAAATCCCAAGATCAGTTTTTTCTTTTCGGTTTTCTCTGGGTCTGTCTACGTGGGACTTTTCTGAGCGCTCCACCCCGCACCCTTCTTCTCCCCCCTTTTAGAGATTGCACCTTCAATTCTACAGAATGCTTTGAGACTTGCATCCTAGCTTCTGCGACTGCTTCATCTCACCCACCGGGGCAGGTCGAGCCTCCCAAAACGCCATCCCATGCTGTTTTCTCAACATTCACCTCCTCCTCTGTGCCATCGCTCTGGAGGGCCACACTTAGAGGCCTTTTTTCCTCTAGTGCCCACTCAGCAACGCTCGCTTTCATCTGCCCAGCTTTCAGGCTTTTATAACTACGCGCTAACACATGGAAACCCTCCTCCCCCGTGGAGCTAAGCGAGTCGAGCCAGGACAAAAACTAGAAGAAGAAACATTATCTGACTTCTAGTTGGTGATAAGATAAAACTGCACTCATGTTCCAGCTCAATTTCCAGTTCAAGTTTATATTTTAATCCCTGTTTTTTTGTTTATATAGTTATTTCAGAAAGACAAATTAATGCTTCAATAATGCTAAATAGTTGCATTCCAATCCAACTTTAACCTCTTAACTCCCACCTGAACGGATCCCATTTTCTCCTGTTTGGCTTTACCCTAATCAAAAAGCTTCTTGGGGAAAAAACACCAAAATAGCCACAAAAAATGAGAAGAAAACAAGGATGTAAACGCAACAAAAATGTGACAAAAATTCAACCAAAGAGTGACAAAAATTCAACAAAAATGTGACAAAAATTCAGCAAAAAAATCAACAAAAAGTGACAAAAAACTCAACCAAAAAGTGACAAAAATTCAACAAAAATGTGACAAAAATTCAACAAAGATGGGACAAAAATTCAACAAAAACTCAACAAAAATGTGACAAAAACTCAACCAAAAAGTGACAAAAATTCAACAAAAATTTGACAAAAAAATCAACAAAGATGTGACAAAAATTCAACAAAAATTTGACAAAAAATCGACAAAGATGTGACAAAAATTCAACAAAAATGTGACAAAAACTCAACCAAAAAGTGACAAAAATTCAACAAAGATGTGACAAAAATTCAACAAAAACTCAACAAAAATGTGACAAAAACTCAACCAAAAAGTGACAAAAATTCAACAAAAATGTGACAAAAATTCAACAAAAATTTGACAAAAAATCAACAAAGATGTGACAAAAATTCAACAAAAATTCAACAAAAATGTGACAAAAACTCAACCAAAAAGTGACAAAAATTCAACAAAAATGTGACAAAAACTCAACCAAAAAGTGACAAAAATGTGACAAAAATGTGACAAAAACTCAACCAAAGAATGACAAAAATTTAACAAAAATGTGACAAAAACTCAACAAAAAAATCAACAAAATGTGACAAAAAGCTCAACCAAAAAGTGACAAAAATTCAACAAAAAAGTGACAAAAATTCAACAAAAATGTGACAAAAATTCAACAAAAATGTGACAAAAACTCAACCAAAGAGTCACAAAAACTCAACAAAAATGTCGCAAAAATGTAAAAAGCAAAAAACAAAAGGTGACTCAACACAGCAACAACGTGAGGATAACAATCAGTTTTGTGGGTCTTAGCTTTCAAATGAGGTGTTACACAGGCCTATATAATAGCCAAAGAGGACAGAATGCATTTGGTTTAGGCGGGTGGTAAGAGGTTAAACTAGCACTTTAAAAACAACATAGTCGACCAAAGTGCTTTACACAAAACACAATACAGTTAAATGAGTAAAGATAAGACAGTACAGTAAGAGTCAACTCCCCAGGGGGTCAAATGCCGGAAAAAATATGTTTTTAGGAGAGATATGAAAACAGGAGTGAATCAGTCAGTCTGATATTTAAAGGCAGCTCATTCCACCGAAAAAGCACAATCACCTCTCAGCTTTTTTTTTAGACTTAGGAACCACCAGAGGAGCCTGATCTGCTGAACTCAGTAAGCGAGAGGGGACATAGGGAGCAAGGAGGTCACACAGGTACTGGGGGGCCAGACCATGCAGACATTTAAAAACAAATACAAATTTTAAAGTCAATGCGGAAGTGCACTAAAGTCCACACCAAACAATGAGTTGTTTCTTCCTCAAGTGGGTAGACCTACCTATTTAAAGGCCCATTGACATACAGTATAATTGTGGCTCAGCGGTTCCCAACAGTGAACAAGTCAAACCGTTGTAAGTGGAGTTTGCACGTTCTCCCTGTGTCTGCACTGCAAAAGGTATTTAACTAGATCAGTATAAACATCTCAATTTGAGCATAACAATCCAAATTTTTGTTGTTTTGACTAGTTAAGAAGTGCTTGGGCATTTGTCCTAGATTATTTCACTTGTTCTGAGATGTTTCTGACTCGTTTCGACTCGGTCTTCTTCACTCATTGGCAATTTTACTTTCTTATTTCAAGCGAGATTTACCCTAGAAAATGTCCTCAAACAAGCAAAGTAAACTTGGTCCGATCAGGAAAAGTGTCTAAATGAGTGAAAACCGCTCAAAACAAGATACATTTCCTCAATTCATTTAAGCCAATGCTTGATATTTACTTTTTGTAGTGTGTATAGATTTTCACCGGGTGCTCCAGTTTCTCCTAACAATAGAAACTTGTACTATAGGGACTCCCATGAGGGGAGGACAATTCAATTAATTAAGCAACCCCACATGCGGTTATGCACAGTTAATTTCAGGGATTGCTTCCCTTTTGCATTACTTTCGTTAGCTTGTATTTATATTATGGCTGGGAATCTTTATTCCGATTAATTAAGTACATACATACTCCTGGAACCGCCACCTTAACGTGGTGGAGGGGTTTGAGCGCCCGAATGATCCTGGAGCTCTGTTGTCGGGGGCTTCGTGCCCCTGGTAGGGTCTCCCATAGCAAACAGGTCCTCGGTGACGGGTCAGACAAAGAGCGGTTCAGAAGCCCCTTATGAGAGCCCCGGTTAATCGTGAGGCCGTCCTTCTGTGGACCCACCACCTGCAGGAGGCGCCATAAGGGGCTGGTGCAGTGTGATTTGGGCTCCAACAGCACGACCCGGAAACGGACAAGTGGAAGAAGATGGATGGATGGATTATTACATATGGTTTAATGCAATTAAAAATATTTATCAGAATTAATCACACTTTACTTTAGCGGCACAGACACATTTTCCTTTTTCCTGCAAGACTTTGCTTAAGAGCGAACGCCGCATAAAGCCAAAAACAATTTTACTGTCAAACTTATTCACACAGTTACACCGACATAAACTTATGTAAAAAGATCATTCTCGTAAATCAAACTTGTATCGTCTTTGAAATGATCACACAAGCCTTCACTTAAAACAAGTTAAAATGTAAGAAAATACAAAGAAGCATCTAAAATATAGCTCTAAAAAGAAACTCCTAAACAAATTATGTTTAAATATGATTAATTGCGATTAATTTATTACGAAGACCATTATTTAAGTCCCACCACTGATTTATATTTATAACTTTATCTGGGTTGATCAAAATCAGACTCCGTGGGATTCCTTTCATGAAAAGTTCATTCTTCTAGAGAAGGTTAGTCTCGAAACATCAGCCATTTTTGATCGATACATCAAACTCTTGAGTTTACTTTAGTGGCTTGTTTCCTTTCGTCTGGGCTGAGCTGAGTAGGTACTACTGGAAAACCGGCTACACACAGTATTCTTCCCCAGTGTGACTCTACAGGGCTTTGGCAAGTGTGGCTGGGTTGTACTGTTAACCTTACCAGCTTGTTGACATGTTTTTTGTTCATCATGTTTTTATCCAAATGAGCCTCTCGCCAACATGACCCAACCATCCCTCCTCAGTAACGGTTTCTCAGATGCTTAGTTTGTTTTGTTAAGTTTCAAATGCTCACCCACCATACATGCCTTTTCAACCAGCTCTTTGACTCTCTCTCTGTCTTTCTCTCCTTGCTTGCAATGCATCTTGGGGTAGAATTGTGGAGCAAGCACCAGGATAAGCAAAAAGCTATGGAAAAACAACAGAGTAAGAGACTTTGCACACACCAAGGAAGTAAAAACTTTTGGGGTGTACCTTTTCCTGCCCTCTTCCCCACCCCGTTTTTTTACTTCGACATCGACAGTTTCTCATCATAACCATTGGGATTTTGAACTTAAACATTTATGTACACACTCTGGAGTATGACTACACTGCCTGGTCAAAAAGTACAACAAATGGTTTGAACAAAGCGCAAAGAAGCTCAAGACAATTACTGCAATGTGCCCAAGCAAAGGATATTAATCTTTACTTTCTCCACACACTAAGAATGTGCCAGAGCCCCAGGCCCCTTCAAAAGAGTGACCATTGAGAGGATTCTGCGAAATATTATGTGTATAAAGAAAACAACACAGGACCTAAGATTGAACCTTGTGGTACCCCACAGGTGAGGAGCAGGGATTTAAATCCACTGTAAAACTTAAATTTCTTAAAGGGAGGGTATTATGTAAAATTGACTTTTTTAAGCTTTACGTCACGTTATTATGTCATTCCCTCATTAAAAACATGCCTGAAGTGTTGCCTTGGCACATTCACGTATTTTTGAGTAATCTGTAAAAACTCTGATGGCGGCCATTTTAGGGATAGGTTTGCCTGAGTCCTCCTAGGAACGCCCCCACCTCCTGGAGACGCCTCCGAGCTTTTGTCACCAGCCGAGTAACCAACCACTGCTCCTCAGCAGAACCCCCTCCCCACTGATGCCACAGACAGCGTGTGGAGGGGGCGTGTCGGAAAGGCTCAGAGGTTCTTAAAGAGACAGAGGCCTATTTCAAGACATTCACTACAGCCATTTTGAGAGAGGCATTTTATACAAGGCAGTTATTCTAATTGACTCCATTTACAGACCAACAGAAGGTTTGGTCATCATTGTAGTGTGATATAGACTGGTGCTATGTGATTGACAAAAGCAGAATACCCCCTCTTTAAATGCCAATTTCTCCATGATATGACTGTAATATAACAGCACACTGTGGCTCAGAGGGTAGAGGCGCCAATAACAGAGAAGTTGGCAGTTCAAATCCCCTCAGGTGCAGACTGTTGTGCCCTTAGGCAAGGCAAGTCACCCACTGTCCATGTGAATGTGGTGTGTGGTGAGTTGTTTAGGTATTGGTCAGAACAGACGATGATGCTGATTAGCAGCATCACTTCCATCAGTCTGCACCAGGGCAGCTGCGGCTACAATAGTAGCTTACCACCATATATGGTGTGAGTGAGTAATGAGGTAATGACTATTGACTATTGTTTAGCTCTTTGAGAAACCTTTTAATACAGGCTTGTAGAGCGTAATAAAAGTGTAAGCCTATCATATTATTATCATAGATACAATGTATTCATGGAGCTCATATTGTGGAAGAAAACAGTCAATTTATAGTATATTCCGTATAAGTTACATGGCTTCTTTCTCTGTGCACAAAAGTATTGAACTTGCTGTAACTATCCTTTAACAGTTTGCTGTCTTTTCTGACCAGGCAGTGTTTTCCAGAATGTTAAAGTATTTCTTGTCTTTGAACAACTGACGGTTTCTCACTAAACCAGTGTGGTCCTTTACTTATCCACCCTATGCTTCAATGACTTATGTTTTTTGTTTTTTTATATGGTGATATTGGATTATCTTACTACAGCTTGATTTTCTACTTTCTAAGTGAAAACTGCTGCCCTGTGTTACTTAATCTTTCCCTGTTTCAAGTGTCATGTTGTATAAAGTTACAAAGGGAACAGTTTTCTGATTGTCTGGAATTTGCTTTCAAAATAATAGAAAAAGAAGGAAAAAATTGCCTACATACTTAAAAAAAAGAAAAAAAAGCCGAAATGTTGCAGGAACTGCTAATGTAGGCCTAAATGGTCAATAACGTAATAACATTGCAATTATGTAATACAATTTTAGAGCCGCTGATGAAGTCAATTGAATTTGCCCATAGAATAAACAGGTGCTCGTCATATCATAAGAATATCATGAAAAGGTTCATTTATTTCTGTTTTTTCACTTAAAATGTGAAACTAATATATGATATAGACTCGTTACATGTAAAGTGACATATGTCAAGCCTTTATTTGTTATAATTTTGATGATTATGGCTCACAGTCCATTTTCGAAATGTTCTAATTTTATGACATTTTTACAAGCTGAGCCATAACAATCAAAATCATAACAAATAAAAGCTACATATCTCTTTGCATGTAATAGGTCAATCATATGTTAGTTTCACAGTTAAAGATGAACAACAGAAGTGAATGCACTTTATCATGATATTCTAATTATATGACGAGCACCTGTATGTATATATATATATATACTATATGTTACGTGAAAACAATACGCTAGTTCCACTATCCTGATTTACAAACTACCACAATTTTATTCTAGTGAGGATTAGATTAGACCTGCTCTATTACATTTTTGTCTTGATGCCAAAGGCTAATTTAGGAGGATAATACAGTACAATCAAAACTATAGATCGTTATTTTATGCACTTTATTCTTTACATCTTAAGGGCTGGGACGATCGGATTGTAGCGTAATACTCCAAGTATCGATACTTTAACAAGTATCGCAATGCTTTCAATATTTGTGTTTGGAGGTATTTTTATCCTGCACTCCTTCATTTTCCAGTAACAGAACTTTGTTACATTTTGTATTAATCAACTTTTCAGTCTTAACACTTAAATAAATGTCAAATGGCATTTGATTAATAAACTTTGGACACATGACTGTTTTATTTTTATACACTAAAAAAAATTGGATCGTCCCAGCTCTACATCCTACGTATATATTTCCCAATATGTAGCCAGTGATTATCTGTCCATTGGATAATAGGTAGCGTTCACGTGACATCACAACATGTCCAATTATTTTCTCGGAAAATCGTCAAAAAGTGGTGGCAATATGCGAAAACATGAGCGTTATGTTGTCCAATAGAAAGGACTTTCAGACATAAATATAATATCACAGGTTTGTGAATCCAATCACGATCAAATAGACCCTTTAATTGCTGGTAAACATTCGGGGTTTAGCTGGAGGCAGGAAGTTAGATTCCTATCTATTTCCATTGTAGCTGTTGTCATGGTAGTGATAAACAAATGTTTAGCTGTTTTTGGAAATAATAATATAAACCTTATTTTATCGTCTCAAATGTCGTTCCTCTTGGTCTTGCAACTTAAGCCACAACAGAACCACATTTTTTAGTTGTAGTTTTACACTTATAATCGCTAGTTTTAGTTTAATCTTTTTTCTCTTGATCACTTCCTGCCTCAAGGTGATGTCACTGATGATGTCACCAGTTAAAGGGTCTACACTGATGAGGAAAAACATTTGGCAATTTTCGTTTTGGAGATTTCTTCCAAAAACTGCATTTCTCCCATAGAGTTGTATTGGCCCCGCCCTCCGCCTGACATTATGACATCATCACATTCTAAATCGTGAACGCCACCTATTAAGAAATATAAAATCACAAATCATGAGGATAATTAATCTCAAAGCGCTCAACATCAAGGAACCTCTCACCCTACGCTCTACTATCCACACCACCAAATGTATCCCATAATTAACAAAAGGTAATTTCCTTCTTGGCCGGACAGTTTTATTTCATGATTGGCCTGTTATTACGTTATTGTCTTTGTTACTTTATCGGTTGGTACAAATGTTCTTCAGTAGTAGCACTTGAAACGAAGTTGCGCCTGAGTTTGTGTGCATGCCTAACTGCCTGTATCCTGTCGTCCTGTGGTGAATCCCCGGTGTTTACTATGGGCCAAACCCGCAGCCTTGACGCAGACTGACTCACGCTTCACCCGTAACTCCTCGGTTTGATGGCACTGATAACTGCACCTTCTGCTTGCCCCTTTTGTCACTTCTTTGTCTGGTTTTTCAAATTGTTGATGTGTTCTCGAACGTGTCCGGCGCGGAAGACGACGTCCTGTGAGCCTAATATCAAAAAGGGTCTAGGCCTGTCACGATGGCTATTTCCATTTATCATTCAATTCATGTGAACCCAGGTGTCATTTTGGAGTATCTTAGTATCACTTGTCTTAGTTGTGTAGTGTAGGATGATAAACATAATGTATCTATGACAAGTTCTAAGCCAGTGATTCGTGATTAGATTAGTAGCATTATTACCACTCAAACTGTGGTACTTGGGCCTCTTCGCTTAATTTATATTTAGGTAGAATTATTGTCTTTAAAGTGCACACGAGACATTGGACACAATTTTTGCTGAAACATTGTAAACACAATTATATTTAAGATTTTCCTAAACATTATGCCCAGTTTTCTGTAGTTTGGCCATTTTTTTGTGATTTATCGTTTCACTTCCTTATTGGACACAGACAGGAAGTGACCATATATTATATATATATATATATAATCGGCCATATATGGTCATGTTTGAAAACAGTTAAGGGGGAAAACAATTTGGAGAAAAATCTGAACTTTCTCTAATTATTCAAAAACGACTAACAAATGCTGAATTATGAATATAGTTTTCTACTAAATAAAGATGCAAAGACATGGGGAGGAGCAAAGTGGTTCAACAGCCCATAAATACATTATGCTAATGCTAGCTAACGCTTGCTACAACTGCCGTTTTTTTGCTTCTACTGATCAATCTGCTGTGAAAAAACATCCATATGGACCCGATTTAGACTTGACTTTATTTGTATGTGATGAATGAGTTTACATTCCACCAGAAAATGGCTAAAAACTGTGAAAACAGTGTTTCCCAGAAGATTCTCGCGTCATAGAAGGGGGCGTGGCTTCGCTGAGGGGGAAAGTAGAATCTTTAGAGAAACACAACTTATTTACCATAAATAAAGTCAAGTCTAAATCGGACCCATATGGATATTTTCTCACAGCAGTTTGTTCAGTAGAAGTGAAAAAACGGCAGTTGTAGCTCGCACTAGCTAGCCGTTAGCATTAGCTAATGTATTTATGGGCTGTTGAACCACTTTGCTCCTCTCCATGTCTTTGTATCTTTATTTAGTAGAAAACTATATTCATAATTGAGCATTTGTTAAAGCATTTTTTTTTTTTTATTGGAGAAAGTTTAGATTTTCTTAACTGTTTTCAAACATGACCATATATAGCCGATTCCAGAGATGCCGTCTTTATAGATACAGGCAAACCATTTTAAACTGTTGCCGT
Organism: Gobius niger; assembly: GCF_951799975.1. NCBI lineage: Eukaryota > Metazoa > Chordata > Actinopteri > Gobiiformes > Gobiidae > Gobius > Gobius niger. Next base: position 37,462,135 of record NC_136855.1, on the reverse strand, counting down.
GCCAACCATGTTATATCAATGGGAAATGGGTCAAACTGCTATGAAACTTTACCTCTATAAGAATAACTTTTCTGCTCAAGATTTCTTCATTAAATATATAAATAAAATGATAATTATGACTCGCATCTGATGTTATTCATCTAAATAAGTCATATTGTCATAAGCAATAACACCCTTTCAGACCTGGTTTAGTCCTGATCTGATGTTGATCTAGGCCTGGTTGTGCTCGGAAGGTTAAATATTTAATGGTACTGGGTGTGAAAGTTTGAAAACCACTGGTGTACACGTCACTGACACACAATTTCGTTAAGTGACTAGTGTTTTATTAGATTTACTACAGTTCACGAGTTTTCTATTAAACTCTTACACGGGCTGTAATGCTCTAGGGCAGGGGTAGACATCGTCAGATCCAGCCCTCCTGAATATCCTCTGGTCCTCCACATGATTTTTAAAAATAAAAGTGCCACACAAGCACCTAAAGTACTCTAAAATACAGAAGAATAATGCCAATTCCAATTCCTCCTGTCATTTGTTGGTATAGATTGAGTTTAGGCAGCCTTCGGACGGTTCACCCCCATCTTTGGACTGATACAGAAACAGACTCGCCTCCCTCTGCTCTCGGGTCATTGTGTCAGTAATTTAAATCGTGGTTTATTGCATATGTTATCGTGACAGGCCCAGAGCGGGCGTAGCTTTGATACTTGAGTCATGTTTTCATTTCTTGCTGTAGTGGTGCTGTTTAGACAGTAGCAGCAGCTCTGAGTCAAGGGGACTCTGAAAGGTAAGCTACAGTAGAGCTGGTTCAGAGCAGAGGCTGATAAACACATGTGCTCCTCAGGGTCTGAAGGAGGAAAGCAGCAGCGCCCCCTGGTGGCAGACGCAGAGGAGAAGAAGTCCCAGATGAGCTCGGACAGTGGGCTCAGCGTCATGTCGGGATCTCAGGTTTGTTGAATAAAGGAATATATTTTGTGTCTTGAAAGAGCAGGTATTATTGTTATTTTGCAGGTATTTCATAATGTCAAACACTTTTTCAAGATCTAACACTTTGTTGAGTTGAAAACGCAATATTAGAACGGCTGAAACAAATGATCCAGTTGTTAAATTTCCTGGTTTTTCAATCAAACTAACTCTAAGCTCCTCCCACTGCACTCCTCTTGATTCCCTTCATTACAAAACTGTTTCAGTAAAGAGAAAAAATAGACTTAGCGGTGTGGCTGTACTGAGGCTAGGGCAAGTGTTTGTACTCCGCAATGAAAGGATTAATCTTAGCAAGAGATGGAGAGGTGAGGACAGCATGTGGTTGTTTGGAAACAGGATGAGCCTATTCTGAGCTGCCACCTCTGGGGAAGATTCAAAGATTACTCAAAGATGCGCTACTAGCGCCTCAATATACAACTCCCGGTATGTTTTTGATGGCTGAACAACATTGTAACATGGTAAAAAGTCTATTTTGTATAATTCTAGGGATGTGCAATTTCTTTTATACTCAGTGTGGACCATTGATATAATATAATAAAGATGAGCGGGTCCCATTCAGCCCCATTCATTTAAAAAGGTTTTGAAAATTAATGGCCGCTCTGTCTCCTCCTACGCAGCCTGTTCCTTAAAAGGGCAAAAAGGCGGGAAGCCCTGCACTCACGGGGCGGGCGGAGCCTCCACAGAGCTGTTGTCAATCAAGCTCTGGAGCCAGTCAATGCACTGAAAATACTTCCAAATTTTGGACTGATAAACAAAAACCAGTGTGGTTAAAAATATTTTACCTACACCAGCGTTGTCACGTGGGTCATAGCGATTTTTAGAAAAAGAAAAACTCTTCGGAGCCAGGCTTTAAGCCATTTTTCAGACGTTTGAAGTCTTTTTAGAATCAACGCTCCCAAGTGTCTCTTGGAGTCGCCCCCGGCCACCAGGGGGTGGTATTACAGCAATGTCAGCTTCCCACCATGAGAACCATACAGAAGCGTGTTCCTCACCCATTGGTGTGGACGATTACAATTTTAAGGCTTTTTCCTCCATTTAGTCCTGATTGTTGTCCAGCTTTTATATTTGGATCAATTTTGCATTTTTTTGCCTTCACACAGTAAATATAATAAAATACATTAAAATACATTATAAAACGAGTTAATTGCAGACACAGCAACAGCAGATTCACCTCATCAAAAGAAAAGGAACAGAACTTATTCAGCTCCTTGATGGCAAAGGGCACGAAAGAATTCCTGAACACATTTTTCTTGGCACAGGGAGGTCTATATCTCTGCCGTGATGGAAGGAGCTCACAGTGCTGGGACAGTGGGTGGTTATCGTCATTTGAGATCTTATGACAGACACGATGCTTTACTGAGATGCTCAGACAAATTGGTTTGTTGTTGGCCTGTGATTTTACTGCCCTGTTTAACAACTCTGCCAAGTTCAGCTTTGTTTTTCACAGACGACCAAACCAAGAAACAATGTTACGTATCAGTACACTCTCAATTAAACACTGATAAACCCTTGTTCAGATGTGGTCACTGACTTCAAACCTCTCAGCTGACGCAGCAGGAAAAGACGTTACATTTTCTCTAATAATATGCACCCATTTTGTGTATAAAAGAATATATAACTGAATGAATGAATGTAATTGCTGTGAAATCCTGTTTTATCTGCACATCTAGCACATGGTGAAACATGTTCAGATGTGTGTTGAAGTGTGTTTTCATTGTTTTGATCGTCTGAAATGGACTGTGCTGATGGTCAACTGCCCGATGTTGCCTAAACTCGTTTCCTGTGTTGCAGAAGAGTGACAGTGAGTCAGTGACCAGCTCCGAGCCTCCCATCCTGACCAGGAGCACCAGCCAGGACTCCGAGGCCAGCACAGTGGTAGGGCCCAGCCAACTCACTCTGTCCCACTGTTCCTCCTGCTCCATCTGCGATCTGCGCACAATATCCCTTTCACCAACGTTGTTTTTGTCCAAAGGAGTGCTTAATAAAAGTATTCCATATTACAAAAAGTGAATTCTGCCAAAATCAAGGCCTTAAATGTCATTAAAAAGCATTTAATTGGATTCAAACTGGCATTACATCTAACTCTCTTGGAAAATGATGACATCGCTCAACAATTCCACCTTATTCCTGGGGTGGCTCATGTAGAAACGATGATGGGAGTCATTTCGGGTGATGTGCTGGGAGTCGCGCTGAGCCATTGTTTTCCAGTTTTCATTTCACATAGTGGTTGATTTCAAGATGATTTTCAGCCCATGTAACATTTGAAAGTAAGTCCTCTCGCAGCTCAGGAACATGTCTCCCTGTTGAATTAAAAAACAGAGAAAGTGACATTTGTGGCTCTCGAACATGCAATGTTTGGACCTGGCTCCTGGACTAAAGCTGGGCTTAAACTCTGACATGTTTGCTGCGATTAAGACCCTGTCCATACGAAGTCAGGCTGTGGAACAAACGCAAAGATATTTGATCAGTCCAGTGTATCGTCCATACGAGCCCGGCGTTTTGAGGGTCTGTAAACGAACATTTTCCAAACTAGGTCCCAGAGTGGAAAGATCTCAAAACGCCGTTTACGTGGCTCCACAACTTTTACTAAAACGATGACATCACAGCTCCAGAGCGGTGTCTGTGATCCATAATCTACTGACCTCGTATTGAGTTTTCCTCATGGATCTATGATGGTTTGACTCCGCTCCTCTTTGCTCCACTGCCGTCCACAAGCCACAGGTGACAAGTAGAAAAACACGAGTCAGTCTGTGTGTTTGGACTGACAGTAAAAGTCACTGACAGGTTTTTCTGCTTTAGTCCCGTTACGTCTGAAGAATAAACTCGCCTCCTTGTCTCTTCTGTAGATCCTAAATCCTTGAATCAGTTTCATTTCCACCGAAGTTTACTGCACATGCGCCTCTACATCTTGTCCTATTATCTGTGTTAGCTTCACAGCGCCTCACACAGGCCTGGAAGATGAATTGCGCCGTTTTCACCCATGTGGACGCACACATTTACTGAGCTGGCTTCAGGCTTACAAAGTTTCTGAAAATATAAGCGTTTTGTCTTCGTGTGGATATAGCCTTACATCAGTGGTTCTCAACCTTTTGGAGCCACGACCCCCATTATAACAGGTAAGGGGGTTCGTGACCCCCCGCCTGAGTCACACCATGAGAAATAGGATTCATTAGCCTACATAATTCTTAGAAACAAAGTGAAAAAAACAAATAGCTGAAATAAAATTCATGAAACTACAAACAAATAATGGCACTCTGGTACCATAGCAAACACATGCTACAATAAAACATTAGATTATATGTTAATGAAAATATGTATATTTTATCTAAATGATCTGGCGACCCCCGAAATCTGTCTCGCGACCCCCCAGGTTGAGAACCACTGCCTTAGAACATGCCAAATGTGACTGAGCCCGAGCCCATGGAGGTGTTTTACACTGTAAAGAGCGATAACACGACTGTCCTGCTCACACTGAGTGACATGAACCGAGCCCCGTGAGGCGATTCAAGCCGAGCTGGGTCAGAATGCAATCTATTTTAAATTCCTTAGTTATGAGCCGCATGTAATGAGGCTCATAAACAGACTGTAGCTCAGTTTAAATCCGAAAATGTGAAGATCTACGCAGATATTTCACCGATAAACATGAAACATAAAGTGCTCTAATGCTGACAATCCATTCTCTAAGCCTAAAGTACCACATCTGAGTAAAGATGTGAAAGATCACAGAATTAGAAGATATCCACAGAGGTTAAGTGAAGACAACTTGGCCAACACGCCCACGGGTCAGAAACTCTTCAACTGTGTGATTTTGCAGTCATAATAAATTGTGATCATAATCGCGGCTCGTAGTTTCGCTACAGCTCGTGTCTCACATAGTTTACGTCTCTAAAACTCATAAAAAGTGGATTAGAGCGAACGATCTGCGTGCAAACAAACACAGTGCTCCCGGTAATTCCTCCCAAGTTCATGGAAAATGCCAAAATGATCGTCTTAAACATATTCAGCTGCAGTTTTAGCTGAAATCGACCACATTTGTTCTTTCTGCTTTTGTCCAATTATCTTTCCTCTGTTTGATAAAATGTTTGCAGCATTAAAATATAGTATATAGGCATCAAAATGGCATTCGAAAGCATCCATTTTGACTCACTGCTAGCTGCAAAAACCATGAAAAGGAGCCAATATTTGGAAGAATAATATATTAGGTTCCATTTGACATTTCATCGACTTGTTAAGCCAGAACTAAAAAGAACACTAAACAGTGGAGTATATCTGTGGAGCGCTGTCGTTGAACGGTTCGTTTGTTTCTGCAGATCAGCAACAGCTCGGGGGAGACTCTGGGAGCGGACAGTGACCTGAGCAGCACAGCGGGGGACGGCCTGGGCCGGATGGCGGCTCACCTCACCCAGTCCAGGGGCACGCTCTCGGACAGCGAGATCGAGACCAACCCCGCCACCAGCTCCGTCTTCGTGAGTGCACTTTTGGAACAACTCGTAAACAGTCGAGGAAACTCTTCTCGGTCTCTTCAAAGAGTTCACCGGGTTTGAATCTGTGTGTGCGTGTTTGAACAGGTGCTTTTCGCTGGCCTAAAGCTTACAACATTGGGCTGCACTTCACAGAGCATGGAAATAGGATGGAAATAGCAAAGTAACTAAAGATAATGAAGGCTAATGCTTATTTCATATGATTAACATATGGAAAGAAAACACTAGCCATGTTTTCTGGTAATGTTTGGTCTTTTATACTTTGTTTGTATTTGTAATTACCCTGGAGCTCATCCACCCGGCTGTCAGGAAGCTGAATTCTCCCTTCCCTCTCTCTGCTGCCCCCTAGTGTGTGCATGTGTACTTGAGGAGTTTATCGTCTTCACCCCCACCTGAACAGAGCACAGTTTTCCCAGTTTGGCTTTGCCCAAAACCTAAAAGGTTTTTGAAAAAAAGTGTCAAAATAGTGACGAAAACAAGACAAAAAAGAGGATGAAAAAGTCATAAAAAACAAACAGAAAAGTGGCAAAAATTTAACAAAAATGTGACAAAACAGGGATGATAATGTGACAGAAAAATTACGAAAAAATGACAAAAATATGATGAAAAAGTGACGTAAATATAACAAAAGGTAATGAAACAAAATGTCAAAAAAAAAAGTAACAATGATGCAATAATGCGTGGAAAAAGATCCGTCTAGATCAGTTTTGTAGGTCTTTCAAGGCTTTCAAATGAGGACTTACTCCTAGTGGCCTAGTATGTAACCTTTTAGATTTGGGTGAAGCTGAACTGGAGAAAATGCACTTGGTTAGGGCGGGTGTTAAAGGTTAAAGAGCAACTAAAGACCAAACTAACTTATTCCACTGATAAACTGCTGTTCCCACTTAATGTTTTATCAGTGTAGTGTAAACAGTACATTTTGCAGGTATACAGGCTAAAACCGTGTGTGTACTGACCTTCATGGCTAAAAAGTACATGGAATTAGAATTTTCTTTTGGAAGTCTCCACGTCATGATTTCACAGTGACCTGATCAGCTGATCCTTCCAGCGAAGGAAGTGTTGGTTTTTATTACGTTCACAAAGCATCAGGTGTGTGTGTCGTCAGCTCTTAGTGTTACCATGGAGATGCCCGCTACTCGGTGTGAGACCTTTCCGTGTTTATTTGGCGCAGTTCGCAGATGTTTCTCGTAGCACTGACCGCGCCCCCTCGGTCCCTCTTGCTTCCCCCCACGGTCCATCAGGCCCGGTGCCATTTCAAACCACAAATGTGGGCAGAGTTTGGTGTTAAGTGCCACTTTAACTATTGTCTTTTTGCACCAAGGGTTTGAGAGTGGGTTTTAATTAGGGCTGGACGATTTTGCCAAAAATCAATATTGCGATTTTGATTTTATTGCGATTTTCCGTGAATAACTTTTTGTTGCAATACAATAAAATATTTATAACTGATTTAATAAATTATTGCTTACTCTTAAGTCCTTTATAATCACATGGAATATAATTCCAAATAGTCCACATAGTCATTTAGCCTACATAACTTCCAATAAGCTTATGTTGAATTTTTTTTGTAAATAGCCTAAATAATATCTTGCTATTTGCTCTTGTGTTTTAGTCAGTGGTTGTGAGATAAGTTCTTATCTTTATCCAAAACATTCCCAAACATAAGCCTCGAAAAGTGAGCCACAAAGGACTCTGAACATCAGCTCAGGCTCAGCTTCATCTGTGTGGAGGCTGAGACATGTGAATCCGGAGGAAAGTTTCTGTGATCAGAGCGTGTAGCGCTGCAGCTAACGCAATGCTAACGGAGTAAACAGCAATAGTCCTGAGCGGTGGCTGCTTTATACACGCTGATATTTTCACAGTACATCCACGATCTACGCACACCTTAAGTAGACGGAGAAGTAAACCAAAGCACACGGTGGAGCGCGGAGCGGACGTCTGTGGCGTCTCTCGCTGCTACATTCACTTCTATGGGCCGCGGCATCAGCTGCATGGGCTGATATCGCGTGCCTCTGTGATTTCGAAATTGCGTTGTGTAATATCGCAATAAAATCGCAAATGCAATTAATCGTTCAGCCCTAGTTTTAATGTGATGGTATTTACAATAAGGCAAATGTAATGCAATTACTAATGCATTACCATGTTATTTTATTTACTTCCATGTTCCTTTTCTTCTGGCCATTGGTTCAGTTCAGTAAATATTGAATATATCACAATAATATTCACAAATACATTATACTCCAGTTTCCTGTTGTGGCCAGTTTGTTCATAAATCTCCAAAGTCACTCTGCTGTCTATGTCTTATGGAATATTTAGAAATATAAATGTTGGAGGATTATTAAAGGCGTCTGTTTTGCCGTGTGTAGGGGAGGACTCACACGCTGAAGCCCGGAGCCAGGGAGCCGGTGTCCGCCGTGGGGAAGGGCCCTCCTCAGCCCCTGGAGGACATCAGCATGAGGATCTACCTGTGTGAGGGGCTGCTGGGTAAGTGCACAACACCTCAGCGTTAGGAATAAAGTCCTTTTGTCTCACTTAGTAACAAAGGCAGTGGCAGAATCACAAGATCCTTTAGGGACTGTCGTTAAGTCTCATCTGTTCCAACATGTTAAATAACCAGAGGAGTGTTCTTTTGACACTGAAACATCTGCTCATTGCACCAGCTTTGTAAAAGGAACATGTTGACGGAGCATTTTGGTCCAATCAATTAATTTTTTTCTATGATTCCCACTGGGCACTGAAAAGCATTAGAATTCATAGACTGAAATGTGCTCAGAGATTAAGGCCAAACGTTAAATGTCTTTAAATTGTATAAAATTGTATTTATAAAGTTATAAATCTAATTTTCTTTGGAAATAGCCACATAGCTCAACTTGTGTTCCGGGAGATAATCAAAACATTGGAAAAAAAACATTGTTAAACACATTCAGTTGTGGGTTCTACAAAGATAAAAGTACATATTGTGTCAGTTTGACTCACATTTTTGCTCAAAAGTTTCCTGTTGAGTAATTTTCCATCTTTCCTCCATGAACTGGAATGGACAGATGTTAAAGGGATATTTCAGGATTTTTGACATAGGGCCTCATTTCCTAGTTATCCAGAGTGTTGCTGGTATCTGGAGATATATTTTTTTTAAATTCTTTTTATCGATGTGAATACCGTTGATAGTTTCTCTAACTGATATGGTTCTTTATCGTTTTGCTTATCAATTCGTAAAAAAATGTGCTAAAAATTATAGCCTACATGTGATTCTTTTTTTATTTAAACAGAAAAAATAAATTAAGCTATTTTGACAAAAACTTCCTCAAAGCATTTTTACAAAGCTAATGTAGAATGGTTATTAATTTAACAGGATTTAAAGCTATTTCAGTGGCAGACGCTCGGGTTGCCGATCCCCGTGATAGGACCTTGAATATGGTAGGCCCCTGGGCTCCAGCCCATGCTAGCCCATTGGTTAAGGCAGCTCTGTGAATGATCGCATTTTGAGGGACTATTTTCTAGCAGATCACTCCGCCACTGCGTAGCTAATACAGCCACGAAGCAGATGCCGCTCAAATATAAGTTATTTTAAATGCAAAATGGTTAAACATATTCTATCGACACAGACATTTATATGGTTAGTCTGGCGTTATAAGTGATTTGCCTCAGGTGCACTGTGAAGTGGGTCAGACTGTTTTTAATGCAGGCTAGCTGATACCATAGAAATGCGCTAGCCTTGCATTAGCCTAGCACCACGTAACTCTTCAAACATAAGAACTGCATGAATTACAAAAGAATATCTCCAGAAATCAGCAACACTCTGGATAACTAGGAAATGAGGCCCTATGTCAAAAATCCTGAAATATCCCTTTAAGATATATTGTGTTAATGCATTACAAAGGCTTTGAAAAGCTCCTGCTGCTGCTGCTGTATTAACCCTGTTTGTAGAAAGGCCTGTTTGTCTTCATTAACCTTGTGCGTAGTTGTTCTGTGTGGTGTCGGCCTCACTAACCCTGTATCTGTTTCTGTCGGAGATGTGTCTGCGTCACTGTGTTTGTCTGATGTCTGTACTAAACCCTCGCTGCCTCTCGCCTCTCTCCACTGCTCCCGCGGGACCCGCCTCAGGCCGCGATAAGAGCTCCGTGTGGGATCAACTGGAGGACGCTGCCATGGAAACCTTTTCTCTAAGTAGGGCTAATCTCTTTGCCCTTTTTCCCTTTGTACGTGTCGGTGCTCACACTGATGTGGGGCTATGTGGGCAGAATGTATCGCACCTCTGGCGAGACGCTTCTCACTGCGCTTTTTGCTGCTGACGCTAACCCTAAAAAAGATACTAAACATTTCTAGAGCTTTTCGTTCTAATAAACATCAATGATCCTTCAGTTTAACAAGGTCTAATCTATGACAGCATTTTTAGTTGTAACAAGCTGCAATAATCACGGCTAAATATTGAAAATCTTGCCTTTTTTTGTCAAATAAGCCAAGCAAACGGATATCACTGTGACTCATATTTAATATATTTATTTCATCTGGTTTTCAAAGTCAGTCACATCCAAATATGAGGAAGGATTCAGGGATTGCGTGTCTTTTAGTATTGTTTAGTGGTGGGATTTACAGGTCTAATCGCATTTTAATCAAAAAACAAAATCAACCATTTTTTGCACCAAAATTATTCAATAATTGGATCGAAACATGAGTTCAACAACAAATGTATTTATTGCTGTTTATCTATATAGTTATTCAAGTAACAGGCAAAGTGCATTAATGGCTTTTTAGCTTTGTGTTTTAGGAACTCTGATCACGTTTTTGTCACTTTTTCATAAATTTTATGATGCTTTTATGTAGGGCTGAAACGACTAATCGACATTTTGACGCTGGTGGCCAATCAGTGTACTGCATCCATATTTATTAGTGAGAATGAATGGCGCAAAAGTAGGTCAAGCAAACTATAAAAGGCCACATTCAGATGGATAAAATAACATAACTTGAGTCACAGTCCAAATATTGAACTATTATGAACCGTTAAAGAGCTACATCATGCTAGTATAGTTACACAAGAAGAGGATTGTACGTTAGAATGTATATATTGCTGGTAATAGAAACGATGGAGTGTTAGTGCTTGTTGGGAGCTGACTGCTGTGTGGCTGCAGGTAAAGAGCGCTCCACACTCTGGGACCAGATGCAGTTCTGGGAGGACGCCTACCTGGACGCCGTGATGCTGGAGCGCGAGGGCATGGGCATGGACCAGGGCCCGCACGAGATGATCGAGAGGTGCGTTCTGGGACACGGACTTTAAATCTTTTCAGCAAAGACACAGGATACTGACTTAGTGATTAAGTTCTTTCTCTTTGTGCAAAACTGGCAGAGAATAAATAGTCAATACATTTATTTCTAATAGGTCACAATATTCTGAAGAGCCTTCCGCTGCTGACATTATTAGTGACATCAGCTCGAGGCAGGAAGTGATCAAGAGAAATAAGATTAAACTAAAACTAGCGATTATGAGTGTAAAACTACAGCAAAAAATGTGGTCCTGTTGTTATGTCCTGTATGTGGCTTAAGGCGCAAGAACAAGAGAAATGACAATTTAGACGATAAAATAAGGTTTATCTGATGTTTCCAACAACAGTTAGACATTTGTTTATCATTACTATGACAACAGCTACAATGGGAATAGATAGATACAGACGGCATCTCTGGAATCGCCCATATATGGTCATGTTTGAAAACAGTTAAAGGGGAAAACAATTTGGAGAAAAATCTAAACGTTCTCTTTGAAAAACTGTTTCTCTCCCATAGAAATGTATTGCTGGGTTGCAGGTGACATCGCAGCGTTCTAAAGGCCAATACTATTGTATGGAGGAAAAAATATTTTGTTTTTGAGGAAATGTTTGGTCTTGTACAGAGAGATCATGGACCCAGTGACTGATATTAATGATCATTTTTGTAATTCATACATTTTCTTTTGAGCTATGACTGGTGAAAGTGTAATGCTGAGAATAGAAAAAACTGGCTCCTCCCCCCACTGGGCCCGATGACATCATCATATTCTAGAACCTGCAACCCAGCAATAGATACAGACGGCATCTCTTCAAAAATGACCATATATGGGCGATTCCAAACAGTTAAGGGAGGAGCAAAGTGGTTCAACAGCCCATAAATACATGAATAACGGAGAATGCTAACTTCATGCTACATATTAGCAGCGGGCTAATGCTAGCGGTTAGCTAGCGCTTGCTAGAACTGCCGTTTTTTCACTTCTACTGAACAATCAGCTGTGAGAAATGACGAGATGCCGTCTGTATCTATTGGCTCCTGCTCCGACTGAAATAGAATTCTAGAACTAGAATCATCACATTCTGAAACGTTGTGATTATGTCACAATGTCACGTCTCGTCATAGAAGGGGGCGTGGCTTCGCTGAGGGGGAACATTGAATCTTTTGGGAAACACAATTTTTCACACTTTTTTGCCATTTTCTGGTGAAATAAACTTATTTATCACATACAAATAAAGTTAAATCTAAATCTGGCCCATATGGATTTTTATTCACAGCAGATTGTTCAGTAGAAGTGAAAAATAAACGGCAGTTGTAGCTAGCACCAGTTAGCATTAGCACAATACTATCATGATTCTCCATTATTCATGTATTTATGGGCTGTTGAACCACTTTGCTCCTCTCCATGTCAATGTATCTTTATTTAGTAGAAACTATATTCATATTTCAGCGTTTTTTAAAGTAGTTTTTGAATAATTAAAGAAAGTTTAGATTTTTCTCCAAATTGTTTTCCCCCTTAACTGTTTTCAAACATGACCATATATGGGCGATTCCAGAGATGCCGTCTGTATCTATACAACTCTATGGGAGAAATGGAATTTACAAGAAATCTCAAACAAAAATTTTGAAATGTTTTCCCTCATCAGTATTTGACAGAATTCAGAAACTTGCCACCGTATTTTTATGGCTGAAAGTCCTTCCTATTGGCCAACATCTCGCTCATGTTTTTGAATATTCTCTCCACTTTTTGACGCCATCATGAAGAAGTAATTAGACATTAGTTTATACATGTTGACGGAGAAGAGATCATCAGAACTGCAGTGAATGAAGTGATGTAAATGTCTTGTGCACGTCTGTAAATGCACATGTGCTGTTGCAGATACCTGTCTCTGGGCGAACACGAGCGTAAGCGCCTGGAGGACGACGAGGACCGGCTCCTGGGCACTCTGCTGCACAACATGATCGCCTACATGCTCATGATGAAAGTACGTCCACTGTTTTTACTATTATCACCACATCTGCATCACATCACATCACGTCTGTGCCTTCAGGTGACTCAAAACGACATCAGGAAGAAGGTCCGGCGCCTGATGGGCAAGTCGCACATCGGCCTGACCTACAGCCAAGAGATCAACGAGGTCCTGGACAAGCTGACCCACACGGTACAAACGCTCTCCTCTGTCTGACGTTACGGTCGCTGTGGGAAGTCACAGAGCCCTTTTCCACCAAGCTGGTGCCGGTGCTGGTTCAGGGCCAGTTCCAGTTTCAGAACCGGTTCTTTCGTTTTCCACTGAAAAAACGCTGGCTCTTGGTTCCAAAATCTGGTGCCGGTTGGGAACCAATTAAAAGCTGGACCAAGAAACGAGCACCAGTGATGTCAGCGGCTGGGGGCGTGGCTCTCTCCTCCAACAAACAATCAATATTATTTAGTTTGTGCTTAGAACTTCCTGGAGAAGCCAAAACAGTCTCTGTGGAGGAAACTGTTGTTTTGCTTTATGCTCTTTAGCTAAAACAAGAGTTAGAAAGAAGAAATCAAAATGTTAACGGCTGCTGTGACTGAAACATAAACTTATTTTACTGTATTTTATAACCAGAAGTGGCTGTAGTAAGATGTTACTATAGATACAGACGGCATCTCTGGAATCGCCCATATATGGTCATTTTTTTAAACAGTTAAGGGGGAAAACAATTTTGAAAAAATGTAAATATTCTCGAATTATTCAAAAACTACTTTAACAAACGCTGAAATATGAACATAGTTTTCTACTAAATAATGATACAAAGACATGGAGAGGAGCAAAGTGGTTAAATAGCCCATAAATACATGAATAACGGAGAATGCTAACTTGATGCTACATGTTACCATCAGGCTAATGCTAACGGTTAGCTAGTGCTTGCTACAACTGCCGTTTTTTCACTTCTACTGAACAATCTGCTGTGAGAAAATATCCATATGGGTCCGATTTACACTTGACTTTATTTATGTGATAAATAAGTTCATTTTCCACCAGAAAATGGCTAAAAAGAGTGAAAAATTGTGTTTCTCTAAAGATTCTATTTTCCCCCTTGGCAAAGCCACGCCCCCTTCTATGACGAGATGCCGTCTGTATCTATCCATTTTTGATGTTGACTTCCCAAAGCGTAGCTCTGACAATAGGCACAGCTCTCATTTTGGTGGAAAACCAAGTCAATATGGAACCAACCCGGCACCAGAACCAGCTCTGAACCAGCTCCGGTGGAAAAGCCCTATGTGTGGTTCTGACGTGTGCCTTTGCAGAACGGCCGCGAGCTGTCCATCAGGCCCTGTGGAAGCCGACACATCAAAAAGCAGACCTTTGTGGTCCACGCCGGCACCGACAACAAAGGAGATATCTTCTTCATGGAGGTACGTGACACTGTTCAATGTGACGTTTCAGAGGATGAAGAAGTTTGGGAGGTTTATGAAGCAGTTTGGCTATTTGCAGTGGTAGAAGATTCATAAAGCAGTGTAATATTCTTGTTTTCATCAGGATAAGTTGTTATTATTAGTTACATTTTCAAATTTCACTCACGAGAATACAAGGCTTCTTTTCAATATAGATGTTTTAAAAAAGTAAGAAGAGATGCTGCTGCTTTGCTTTGACAACAGGCAGCCAAACATGAGGGAGAAATGCTCTACTTAAGGGGAGACACTGCAGGCAAAACTCAATTTTTTTCAGTTTTCAGGTTTTGGGCCAAATTGGTCTTTGAACATATAAGATTTCACCTGGAAACAGAAAATATGCCTAATCTTCACAATAACATGTTTAAATATTGCGCTGATTCAATGTTCCCCCATAGACTTATATGGGACAATGCAATTTCAAAGGCCTTTTTCTCAAAACACATTTTTCTGTCATTGTGGCGAAACTATGTCCACGTCAGTCGGACCTAAAGACTTCACATTTTCCAGCCTTGGACGGAACAATATTTGGAAGATTTTTTCAGAGGGATTTTTTATTATCGAATCCCTAAGCCCCATTTATTGAGTTTTGAATGTCAAAAAATAAGGCGAAAATACAATTAATTAATAACAATTTTACAAAATTTTCCACTAAAAAACAGCTTATTTTAAAACTAAACAAGAAATCCAAAATCCCCTCTGGGCGGGCGGAGTATCGATACTAAGGGCTAGAATATCGATACTGTATCTTTTTTAATTATATCGGTATATATCTAAGAATCGATATTTTGAGTACACCCCTAAACTCTATCCATTATTCAGATTTCGTCGCCGAAAAGATGGGAAATTTGGGGCATTTTTAGGCATAAAACACCTTGTTCTTATATGAAAAGATAAAATGACAGAAAACTTGCATTGTATTTTTTCCTCACATTTATGCCAGTAAATCTACAGCAACAGTTTCAAATTGATATCTGTAAAAATATTTTTTTTTCCCTATTCACCTGCAGTGTCTCGCCTTAAAGGAATAGGCCACCGTTTTTACATACTGAGATATGTTCTTACCTTAGCTTTGACGAGTTCTTTAGGACCTGTCTGATCTTCACCCGTGCCTTCAGTCACGTAAACACAGCGCAGACGGCGTTAGCATTTAGCCTCTCCCTCTCTCCTCTATAGCTCCAAAACAGGTCAAGATAGAAGCTACCAAGCTCTTCCACGTTTTCCCTATTTAAATATGGTTACGTGAAGTGTTCCACTACAAAGTATAATTACACACAATTAAACAATGTGGATTTTCTAAGCAGATAAAAGCGGGGACTATATTGTAAGGCGTAGTAATACCAGGAGTAGTTCGAAATCCGCGCAGTAATCTTCACTTTACTGTGCGGATGCCGGACACCTCCTCATATAGGCTGGTGAAAGCGTGAAGCCAGGATAGACTGATCTGCCGTACAGCCTGAATAAAAAGCCCCTGCTCCGTGTTCCAGGTGTGCGACGACTGCATCGTCCTGCGCAGCAACATCGGCACCGTGTACGAGCGCTGGTGGTACGAGAAGCTCATCAACATGACCTACTGCCCCAAGACCAAGGTCCTGTGTCTGTGGAGGCGCAACGGCCAGGAGACGCAGCTCAACAAGTTCTACACCAAAAAGGTCCCGCTCTGTGCAGGAACACGCTCACGGAACTAAAGCCAGTCTGGTCTAATGCTGTTCTGTGTGTCCAGTGTCGGGAGCTGTACTACTGTGTGAAAGACAGTATGGAGAGAGCGGCCGCCAGACAGCAGAGCATCAAACCAGGTCTGCTCCACTGCTCCACACTTTCACTTGTTCTGTGCACTTGTTACACTTTTGATAGATGGGCCAACTCCTTCTTGGTGTAACATATTTGTTGCAGATGGCACAAGCTGCAAAACATGTACAAATGTTCTTACTGCGGAGCTGCCTCTGTTCCTCTCATATCACGTACTGGCAGGACTTCTCACAAAACAATACTCAAAGTCTGGAATTGAACAATTTTACAATATTCTAAATGACTGAGCAAAACTACTAACTACCTTTCAATCATGTTTGAATTACCTTTTAATCACGTCTTTAATCCCTTATTTATTCATGTATGTATCTTTTGTCATTACCGCTCTACTGTATCATTATATTACTCTTATATAGGGCTGCAACTAACGATTGTTTTGGTAATCGATTAATCTACCGATTATTTTTACGATTAATCGATTAATCGTTTGGCTGTGGGTGCATGGAAATTGTATTTCTTCATTTTTATTATCACATAAGCTAAAGTGGCGCCGCTTGAGGACGTGTTGATGGAGTAAACTTAAAGTAGACGTTTGTAGGAGGCTCTTTGTTCTAATTCTGCTTTCTGATTGGACGAGACAAAGACGGATATTAATGAAATTTATAATGTACCAAACACTACAGACCCGATCGTTAAAAACAAAGTAGGTTTTCATCCAAAATACATAATTGTCATGTCTTTTTTGCTCTATTTTAGTCTGTGTTTGCTAGTAATCGATTTCTGAAATAGTTGACAACTTTTTTAGTAATCGATTAGTTGTTTCAGCCCTACTAAAATGTGATTTAATTTTAGTCGAGATTTAGTCCAAAAAATCGTTTAAATTTTAGTCTAGTTTTAGTCGACTAAAATTTAAGACTAATTTAGTCGACTTTGCATTGATAATATTCATTATAATCATATTCCTGTTCCTCATTCATGTTCCTCTGCTTCATGGAGCTGCTCCACATGAACAAAGCTCAGAGCTGATCCTTTGGCAGAGAATTTACATGATCTGAGGCTCTTTCAGACGCTCAATAGAAGTTTGGTTGATTTCAGTCTCTCCCTTTCATTTTTATTTAGTCTTATTTTAGTCGACTAAAATATCTGGAAATTTTAGTCATAGTTTTAGTCTCATGAAAAACTTTTTATTTAGTTTTAGTCCAATTTTAGTCGTCAAATATATCACTTTGACTAAAATTAAGACTTAATATTTTAGTCGACGAAATTAACACTGATATATTGATTGAAATACTGGACATTCACCCATATAAAATGACCCCAAAAGTATCGGTGTGGTATCGATTCCAAAAAATGTGGCATCGCCCGTCCCTACAGAAAAGGGCTATATAAAACCAATGCATTATTATTCATCATTGGTGCTTCAGTCTTGTTTATGAGAAGTCGCGATGATACAGTTTGTCCACAAGAGGTCAGTGTTCAAACTCGGAGACTCAGAGACTTCGAAACACACTTTTTTGCAAGGAAAGTGTTACAAAGCTTCACTCGCCGATCACTAGTTAACGCTTGTTGGTTGTGTCGTCCAGGCCCTGAGCTGGGAGGCGAGTTCCCGGTGCAGGACATGAAGACCGGGGAGGGCGGCCTTCTGCAGGTCACTCTGGAGGGCATCAACCTCAAGTTTATGCACAGCCAGGTAAGACTCTCCCTCCCGCCGCCTCCTCCACTGTGGCATGAGCACCCCATTCATCCACCCACCCATCCACCCTCTACCGCCACCTCCATCCGTGTCACCGCCCGCCTCTCCAGTTATCCCTCCGAAACCAGGAAAGACGCCGCTAGACTCTCCTCATCTCAGCGCCCATTCCCCCCCCTTTTATTTATTTATTTTTTTTAAGTTTCTGTGCATTTCTTTTTGTTTGTGTGCGTCGTGCGTGTGCATGTTCGTCCCCTCACATGGCGTCACATGGTGGACATTTGTGGTGTCTCTTCTGTGTGCGAGGAGAACGTGGAGCTGGTGGGTGTGTGCTGCCTGCCCGCGGTAAGACTGACCTTGAGCTAAGACTTTTCATTAATAATTGGCTTCTCATGGCAACTCCGGTTTGGACCCCGTCAACATGATCATGCGTCGTCCTCACATGTGCACAGTTTAGAGCAACGTTTGTGTCGTGACCAGAGTGGTTCGTGGATGCTTTTGTTTACAAGGGATTGTTTTGTCTTTTGTTTTACCAGATCTGAACTTTATTTTTCTTTTCTTGTTTTGCGTTTTGTGGTTCATTTGTTTGCATTAGAGCACTGATTATTATTAGTCTAGATGTGTTAGTTCAGAGTTTTTTCTAACTTCCTCTGTGCTTGTAACTGTTTGCTTTCTTAGTATAATGTAGAAATGGAGTAACATTTTTAAACTAAGTAAGATTTTACTTCTTGTCAAGCAAGTTTGTTTGTTTTTAACACTGTTGTAACATCAAAGTAGCTTCAAGACTAAACCAGATCTTGTCCGGTGAAGTATTTTCAGTACATTGTACATTAAGTGTTTAACAGTACAGTGTTTAAAGAGGGAGTGTTATTGCCTATGGTCCATGTGAAGAATCAGGATACTGTATTACAAATATGTTAGAAACGTTATGTATGAGTTTAGTGAGTTTAGACAGAAGATAGAAGAAATAACCGACCTTCCATTCAGCCCCATTCAGAGCAGCCATGTTACTCAGCCTCCTCCTACAAAGCCTGTTCCTTAAAAGCGCAGTAAAAGAAGGTGGACCGGCTACGAGCCTCCACTGAGCTCCAGAGCCTGTCAATCATAGATTTAGACTTCAGCTTTTTATTTCTAGTATACAAAAACCAGCGGTGGTTAAAAGATATGACATCTCGCCCAGCGTCGTCACAGCAGCTTTTAGAAAAAGAAAAACTCTTTAGAGCCAGGCTTCTCAGCAGTGCAAATGAGGTCCAAAGCTACATAAGAACCTTGTCCAGCAATGTCAACTCCCTGCAGTGAGGACCAAAGAGAAGAGCTGTCCTCTCCCACTGGTTTAGACACAACTAACATTATTTGTAATTTGATATAAATAACTAGGGCTGGGCGATTTATGGGGAAAAAAATAATCACGATTATTTCAAAAAATTAGATACATCTTTTATTCAAACCTCAGCTCAAACAAAAGCAAAAACTTTCATGAAGTCTTATTTAATGCACAAAAGTCTTCCATTATCTCATCCAAATTCCTAAACTAGGTATTGTTTGTGCCAAAGAAATGGCTGTAAACCTGTCGATTATAAAGTCCCATGATGATTATTGAGATTGACCAAAGTAGAAATTGCGATTTCGATAAAATTTCTATTATTTGCCCAGCCCTATGAATAACTAACATCAATTTAGTGGCTTCCTCTTAATTGCTTTTAATGACAATAATCAGGGAAAGGGCCTTTAATAGAAATAGTCTTTTATGGAATAATTAACATTTTTGTTCTGTTTGAGGGTATCGTTCAGGTATCGTTATAGAACCTTTATATAGTAAAAAAAATGAACAGTATTTTACCCTTGTCCAGACTAGTGTCAGAGCGGGCTGTGTCGCTTTGTATTAGGTCAAATATTAAACATGCGCGAGTGGCTCAGAGTATGGATTTGTTGAGGGAACAACATTGTCACATGCTGAAAAAAGTTCTTAAAAGGTTATTTTGCAAAATATCCCCCCTTAGCCATGTCTCGTCAAAGCAAATGTATATATTCTGAGGAAACAGTTATAAGCATTGGGGAGCAAGATGTGCAACATCCCCCACACAGAGCCTGATGAGCAGAGGTCTATGTGCTGTTTTAATATGTTTATGTTTTAATCATGTTCTTGAGGGTCACGCAACACCCACAGCCTAAAAGGCTTTAAACTGTGCTGATGAAATGTTTCACAAGGGAATTAGGGCCCATTCATAAAAGTAAACTCCTGTCCTCCTGCCTGTTGCAAAGAGAGATGTAATATTTACCTGTAAACAGATATTAGGAAATGCCAGACCATCTAATATTCAACAAAGCTAGGGAAATATATACTTTTAATTCCAGTATGTCTTGGAATACTAGTCTACTGTTCCATACGTTAGTTTGGCTCGGCTTGCAGCCATTTAAATTAAAAGCTGACAATTAAAATCATAAACACATTTTCAATAACTTTAGTAACATAGAAACATTAGCACTACAGAAACTACCTCTAGAAAACTACAGTTTGCTTTAAGTTTGGGACAAAACATCGTTTTGCAACATAGTATTGGATATCTTCAATGAAGGTTCTTGAGTCATCTTCTATGCAGCCCAGACACAGAGCACAGGGAGGACTAAGCCAAGCTGAACTCTGTGGTTTATATCTGGGCTGAGCTAAACCTTAGAGCACTGACGAAGCCTTTTGGATGAGAGGTGAAACATTTGGCATCAACGACCAAGTAGAGAAGACTTAAGACTTAAGGACCTTCATTGAAGATGGACAACGCCCATACAAATGAGAGCCTACATAGACATAGTATTATATATGTATAATTTTGACTTAAAGTTTGTATTGTTTATGCCAGCTTTGATGCTTGTTGATATATATTGGTGCTAATATATATTGATTTACAGAAATAAATATAAGTCAGTTAGCAGGTACTCCTGTTAGCCTTGCATAGTGATGGTTATGCTACTTTCCAGGCAACTGATAAGTGATAGACCCACGACCTACGACTAGGAAGAGTATTTATAACTAGCCTTTGAGTCTGTAATCAGAGCCACAATCATTAGTTTAAGTCAGTGCTCTTAACATGCTAATGGTTAGCCTAGCCTAGCGCCTCTCGCCCAGGCCATAAATTATAAAAAGATTGTCTACCAGACAAACTCAACTGTATTCAATACCGTCCGCATTAAAGTGATGTAAGACCAATTTTTGGTTGTTGAATAATTGTTCAGACAAAGATTTAAGACAGTGAACTGCAAAGGATTTGTCCGGCCCATACGCGAGTTGTGCAGCTACAAGCGCCATAGTTATGATGAAGTTTAGCTCAGCAGTAAACCTAGCATCATGGAGGAAAGTACCAGAGTTAGCCCAGCATAGGGATGATGAGCTCTAGAGTGGTGGTGATGGTTTACCACAGTTACCACAGCGTAGATCCCTCTGTGTGTTGTGGTCGGGGCGTGCTCTGGTTTTTGGAGGCTTGGAGGGAACATGTCAGGGCTGGGCTCATGCTGCTTTCAAAGGCTGTACGTAAACCTGCAAAGTCAAATGAAAACCAGATCAGTTTCCCACAGGAAGGAGCACATGAACAGCCGTCAAAATCGACTGTCCGAGCCGGAGACCTCATGTTCTGAGTCATTACAGTCATGTGCAGAGCTAAATATTTACTCAGCACTTTACCTTCATCCCAAAGTCAAATAAACTTACTCTTCCCTTATACTCATGCTTCCCTTTGGTTGATATGATCCACTCGCCTCACTCATGATGAGGCCAGGCTGACCGATGGAGACAAACTGAACTGAATTTGATTAAACTTTCATGGCCCTATAATGATTTAACTTGGTCATATTGACAAATCCCTCTGGCAGTTTGTGGTTGGAAATTGTTTTTAGTAATGATAATTCTGATTCATTAATTACGTAAGGTTTAATGTGATTTAAAGAGTTTGGTTAGAGATCAACAAAAACTATTTTACTGTAAAACTATTCACACAGTTAAGCCACTTTAAGTTATTTAAAAAGATCATTCTGTTGTCTTTGAAGTGTTTGGGAGGATCACACAGGCCTCGCATCTCCACAAAAAGAAGTAAATACAACAAAGATAACTTATGATTAAATGCAATTACAAAGGTGGAATGTCCACTAAGAGTAATATAATATTTTAGTAATCAATTCATTGTTTTCTGGTAATACAGACTCAAAAAGAGCAAAAAAGGGATGGATGGATAAATATTCGTCTGTGCCTGAATCAATAAGAAAGGAGAACTGACACAAAGACAAACATTCATTTTAAAGGCACACTGCGTAACGTTTTGGATTATTCTACCGATACAGACTATTATTCATGTATTTATGGTCTGTTGAACCACTTTACTCCTCTCCATGTCTTTGCATCTTTATTTAGTAGAAAACTATATTCATAATTCACCTTTTTTTTAAAGTAGTTTTTGAATAATTAAAGAAAGTTTTTAAAAAAATCTCAAAATTGTTTTCCCCCTTAACTGTTTTTAAAAATGACCATATATGAGCGATTCCAGAGATGCCGTCTGTATCTATTTAAACCTCACATTCTGCTGCCTTAATAGATACAGACGGCATCTCTGGAATCGCCCATATATGGCCATTTTTAAAAACAGTTAAGGGGAAAACAATTTTGAAAAAATGTATATTTTCTCTAATTATTCAAAAACTACTTTAACAAACGCTGAAATATGAACATAGTTTTCAACTAAATAAAGATACAAAGACATGTAGAGGAGCAAAGTGGTTCAACAGCCCATAAATACATGAATAACGGAAAATGCTAACTTGATGCTACATGCAACTGCCGTTTTTTCACTTCTACTGAACAATCTGCTATGAGAAAATATCCATATGGGCCCGATTTACACTTGACTTAATTTATGTGATAAATAAGTTCATATTTCACCAGAAAATGGCTAAAAAGAGTGGAAATTGTGTTTCCCTAAAGATTATATTCTCCCCCTCGGCGAAGCCACGCCCCCTTCTATGACGAGATGCCGTCTGTATCTATTCGACATCTCCATGGAGACGAGCTGTAGTTTGTTTGGCCATTTTATTTGGCATTTTACAGCAATAAAAATCTGTAATAAAATGAATACTTGTATTTTATTCCATTTACTGGGTGAAATGTTGCGCTGTGTGGCTTTAAAGAGACGAGATGCATGTTAGCCATTTTGTGCTCACTACTGCCACCTCAGGTCATACGTGTAACTGCAGCCTTTATATTAAGCTCGTGCATGACGGCACTTCAGACCTGAATCAACACCTTTTTGAGCGACAGTGCAGGATTTTAGAGGCAGTTGTGGTGAACAGGTCTGGGCTCATTCTACACATTAGGACATGGAGGAACATGTAGGGGGAAAAAATACTTAATTTTATCATTTTTGAACTCCGTATTGTCCCTTTTAAGCATGTCCTCAAGTGGCATCACTGTAGTTTCATGTGGGAAAAACTAAAAAATAAATAAATCTATTTTTATTCACCTTTCACAGTTTTACATTTTGTTTATTCCATCAGCAAAACCAAGCTACTTTTTTTCCCCGTCACTACATTTTCCAACTGCAAACTGTGCCAAACCAAAAGCACGTCAACAGGCAAACCATAGACGTCTTCTGCTCACTCCTCCCCGTTTACCATAATGACCACGCTGGAGGGGGAATTCATGGCAGATTTACAGACTCCTCCTCCCCAGCATGTTCCTAAAAAGGGCATAAGGGCGGGACTCACCGTAGACTCGGCCCTTGCATGACGTGGAGCTCACGCTGCTCCAATGCTAACAGTCCGAGCCTCATTAAGGCGAGACACGGCAGGTGAAAGTATTGATTTTTCACGCAGTGGTCGAAGTGGAGATTTTTATCTATTTTCCTCCCTTTACATCTTAGTTTTCATGTCAGATGTAAAAATGCAAAACTCACCCGCATGATGTTTATTTCATGATGTTTTGTCTGCGAGGTGGGGGCGACCCGGAAGTAGCTGCTGCGCCGCGTAGAAAGTCCGTCTTTCCCGCAGGTTTTCATTGATAAATATTGACAGATTTTACATCCACGTGTCCTGCTAAGGGGCCCCGTGATGACGCTTTCACCCAAATATGGTGTTTTTCCTCCTACGAGACGCTGGTGCGGAAAAGTGGAAGAACGGGCCGAGCATGCGCACTCGCTACAAAACTTCAGGGCTGGTTTTCTCTGAATGAGAGAAGCCGCACTCGGGCAGAGCCTGAGCCCTTATAGAAGCTCCCACAGACTCCAAACTTTACAGGCTGAGACACAACAAGATTTTGAAGGTTTTTTCAGATGGATTTTTTAATATCTAATTCCTAAGCCTGATTTATTCAGCTTTGAAACAAAAAAAAACAGGCGGAATTTGAGTTTTTACAGATTTTTTCACTGATGATTAGTTTATTGAAAAACTAAACAAAATCTTAGTTACTAATATGTCAATAAAATAAAACCATACATTTTAATCTGGCTCAATTCATTATTTTGATTTCGTTGCCCAAAATATAGGCAATTTTGGCCATTTTAATGCTCAAAATGCCTTATTTTTATGTGAAAACATAAAATGACAGAAAAAGTGCAATACATTTTTTTCTCATATTTATATCTGTGATGTTCAGCAAAAGTTTCAAATTGACATCTCTACATTTATTTGTTTTCCCCGATTCACCTGCAGTGTCTCGCCTTAAGTACGAGATTTCTAAAATTCCTATTACGAAAACCAGCCTGGTTTCTTAAATTGTGATTAACCCAGCGTTATCTCAGGAGGAATATCTCGCCTAGTCTAGTGTTGAAAAAACTGAAACCAGGCGTTAAAGTAGTTTTTAACGTGTCTAAACTCCAACGCTTTTCAATGGGGGCCTAGTGGCGATATGGAGGAACTACAGCAATGGCGGCCTCTAGCGTCGTGGTCATAAAGCAGAGCAGCCAGCGCCCATTGAGGCAAACCAGCTCTGTCTCTCGAAGAAACCCTTGAAAGCAGCATTTAGCTCTCGCATCCAGCTGTTCTAGATCTAAGGTTTACGCTCCCTCTAGAGTGTCGGATTTTGTTTCCGTTTTCCGTTGTTTTTTTTTTGTTTGTTTTGTTTTTTGTTTTGCTCTTGTGTCCGATAATAATCCAAACCATTTCTCTCCCATGCTCTCTCCCCCTGCAAGGAGCGGAAGGTACCCACCTCTGCTGTGTTTGCTTCTTAGCCCTCACACCCACTTTATTCTCCCCCTTTCCGTTTGATTACTTACATTTTTTTTTTTTAATCATCATTTTCTTTTTTTTTTGAGTCAGTCGTATAGCTTGTGTGGCAAAACCCTAATTTTCCTGTCCTTGTTTTTCGTACACTAGAGACTCCCATGTTTGCATCATATGGGCCATAATGCACCTTTAAACCTTTTTAAACGACACATGTGCACCTTTTACCTTTGCCAAACCTCATACTTCGTCTTGTAGTATCGCCCATTTGTATGACCATGGAAGCCTGTCTGCTCCTCCTCCTCTTTTAGCCGCTCAGAGCTTGCATTTCACGTTGTAGCGCTTTGGTTTCCCCCCCCCCTCCCCCTCCCCCTCCCCCACACCCTTTTTCCTACTCAAAACAGTTACCGCAGGTTACTTTGTTAAAGATGAACTGTTTTTTCTTTCATCGCTGTCGGTTGAGTTAATAATGTTGTGTCCTGTTTTTGTTTGTTTTTTGTTTGTTTTTAGGTTTTCATAGAGCTGAGTCACATTAAAAAGTGCAATACAGTGAAGGGAGTCTTTGTCCTGGAGGAATTTGGTAATTACACCATCTATTGATTCCTAGGCCTGTACTCGGCACAGCAGTAACTCAGCTCCAGGGCCGGAGGTAGTGAAGTTGCAGGTGTGGAGGAAAGGGGGGGAGTGTTGTTGCGACGGGCGACGGGTTGTGACGGGATGATGAGGTGGGAGACGCGTTTGTGGGAATCGATAACGTGATAACGAACAATAACGGCGTCATTTTGGACAATTTAGATGTAATAAGCCAAAACCTTTAGTCGAAATTAGATGTTTTATCATGGTTTAATTCTGTGTTTGCCAATCAGGGTGTGAGGAATTGGAATTTATCTGGAATTGATTTACAATTTAAAAAAATAATGTGAAGCTGGATATTTTCAAGGTAAAGCTGAGAGTTTGTTAGCTTTTTTTTAATTTATTTTTTCAACACAACTTTTTTCTTTCTTTTTTTATTTCTATTTTTTTTTTTTTTTTTTTTTTTTTTTTTTTTAAGATGGGACAGTGCATATTCATTAACATGAGTCCTCAAAGTCCACATGTAAATATGCCAGAGTTAGCCACAATGGCTAATTTTCAAATTTTACAAATCAATAAATTTTACAAAATGTGTTGATTTTATACTAAATAAAAGTGTTGTTTGATCAGTTTCTATATATATATATATATATTTATATATATATCCCTTTGATTGAGTAAGTATTTTTGGACTTAAATTAACAGAAAAAAAACAATTGTTACACTTAAAATTACATAATAAATCTAAAGTTGTTTGAAATATTATTTATTTAATTGTTTATTATCAATTTTAAATTGTATTTTGTAGTTAATAAAAAATTTGAATTGTATTTATTATTTTTAAGTTAATTTGTAAATGAATTCAAATAAAATAGAAAATACTTAAAATTGAGGTTAAGTTAAAGGTGCATTCTGCAGCTTTTTATGCAACAAAAAAAAGTTGATATTTGACCTCGTAGTGACCCGGCAGCTTTATGACTGGTCAGTAATGGCGCCTTTACTTTCGACCACAGTGGTCTAGAGCAGTGTTAATGTCGGCAACTAAAACATTTAGCCTTAATTTTAGTCAGTGATATTTTTGACGACTAAAATTGGGACTAAAGCAAAATTTAATTTAAATTAAAAGTTGTTCAATATATAATATTGTTTTTTCAATAACAAATATCAACTCTTTCTTTTCCATTCTAAAGCTGCAGAAGGCACCTTTTAGCTGTACTTTATTGTTATCATATGGTAATGTGTATTTGACCTTCTGGCTGGAGGATTCACCTCTTGTTTTACTCAAATTAAGATCAAGTATTCTTAATTTGAGTCAGTTTAACTTGTAGCACTTTGAGATTCCTTTAAATGAAAAGTGCTTTATAAATTACATCTATTAATTAATCAATGAGAGGTGTGCGAGACACAAAAGATGGGCATCCACCAAAACTGAAAAATGTTAATTTTGTTTAAAATGCTAATTTTTTGAGAAGTTTGATCAGAAATGGCCCTCTCTAGTTAGACTTATATTATCACAGCTGAATCTGTCTTTATATCTCCTGTAGACACAATTAATGTTCCACACCAGATAACTCATAAATCAATTGCATTTGTTTCCTATTTAATTTCTAACCCAAATGCATTTTAATCTCATTTTGACAAAAAGTGAAAAACAATTTTGTTCCAATATTTCCTTCGGGCTTATTACACTGTAAATTGACCCAGTTATTGTTATTGGCTTATCTATTCCTACAGCTATGTTATTATTATAGAAAAAGTGAGTAAGAGTTAAAAGTAGAACGTGAGTTTGTTACTCCAGTGACTTCCCACCTCTGACATTAAAGGTGAAGTGCATTTAAAGGGGCGTATTATGATCGCTATTTGTAGATCTGGTGATTTTAGATTTAGATATTACAGCATAGTGAAGGAAAATGCCCTAATTATTAAGTATTATTCCTCTTTTCTCAGACATAGAAAACAAAGGGTAGAACCTTTTTTGAGCACGGCACGAGCTGGAGTTTTAATATTATTTTTTTCTTTTAACAAGACATTGGAGTGGAATAAGCTTGTTCAGTCTGCATGATCACATGATACTGTAGCGAGCGCCTCAGGGCAGAGCGTGGAGAGCCTGTAGTCAGAGCGACAGGCCGGCTGGGTTACTGCTGCGTCTCTGTGCTGCTTTTGTAATGTTGCCCTCATCTTTGCCACTATGAAAACCTTCATTCTCCAGCAGGTAAAGTGTCGCCACCTTTCTTCTTCTCCTCCTCCTTTCTCCTCTTCCTCCTCCTCTTCTCCCTTCCTCCCATCTGTGCACACACCCCACTCCACCACTCCACCCACCCCCACCCCCCTCATCGCCATTTTACTTTTTTGGTTTCCCTCCACCCTCTTGCTTTCTCTCTCTCCACTCACGAAAAAAAAAAAGCCCAGATTCTGCGGTCGAGCGGAGGGGACGGCGGACATGTTTTTTTTCTCTCTTTTTCCTTCTTTTTTGGCGTCCCGTCCCGTCTTCCTCCCCTCGACCGCCGGCGCATCTGGGCTTTGGGTTCAACGGTTACTAATGAAAAGTCACGGAGGGTGCCGGCTGTGGTTAGCTCAAACTGTCCCGGGGTGAAAGGGTGGCTGTTTGACGCCTCTATACATGAAGTGTTTTTGTGTAAAACATCTGTGGGGCAAGAGGGCAACCCTGTCGACTGCCCTCAGCTCGATTGGAAGCTCGCGGGGGACAGCGGTGGGGGGAAGCGTCTTGTCCCACAGCTCGTGTATGTTACTGTTTACTGGTCTCTCTTGTGCTAAAACCCTGTGACTCGCCCCCGTTTCTGCCGCCTTTGAATTCTCTGTTCTGTCTCTCGCACCAAATAGTTCCTGAAACTAAAGAAGTGGTGATCCACAAGTACAAGACGCCCATGGTGAGCACCGCCGCACTCGCACGCCCACACTGACCGCAACGGAGCAATCGGCACGCTTTTAGGGAAGTAGTTTAGCCGCTAGGATTAGCATTAGCTCAGACACATATTATTGTACGACAGCTGTGTAAGCAAACAGTAAAGATGTGCTTATAGTCAATGTGAATTTATGTAGCGTATTTGATACAGATGAAACTCGGAGGATTTAGAATGTCGCTTAAAAGTTCTTTTATGTCTGTAATTCAACTTAAAATGTGAAACTAATGCATGATATAGACTTAATACATGTGAAGTGACAAATGCTGTGTCCGAATGTCCACACCATCCCCTATATAGTGGTCACGCCATTTTGTAGGGGTGTCCGAATGTCCAGAGAGAAAAAAGTAGTGCACTCGAAATTTCCCACAATGCATCTCGAAAAGTAGTGAGCATCGATGGTCACTAAACGGGTCAATATGGACCACAATGCATTGCGAGAGTCGGAGAAGAGCCTGACAGCGACAGGTCTTTGAACTTAACAACACGACTGAAGTAAATCAGCTGTTTCAGTCGTGTGTTTGTTTTTCTCATGAATAAACGACCTAAATATAAACGGTTATGGTGAAAAGATGCTAACGTTAGCTGCTAACCTTTAGTTTGAGCTGTTAAATGACCGATAGCTTCCTCTCGAATAATCCAAGTCATTCATGTAAAATCCATGTGAAATAAAGCGTATCTGACAAGTATTTATCTATAAATATTCCACTGTCTCTGAGTTTGGTCTTTATCACAGAAATACTTTATTCCCGGAGTTTAGTGAACTTTTAGCAGATGTAGTCACTCAATCTGCTGGTGCTTCGGACACCGGGCTCTGACCGACTTTCGGCACTTCTCTTTTTTTTTTGTGATGATAGTTTTAATTTAAATTTAAATGTCAAATAAAACGCTTGTAAAAGTGCCAAAACAGTCGTTCTGTTTCATAAAATAAACGTTTGTAACAATCAATAAATTCAGATTAAACATATCTGCAGCCGCAGCGCGCGTGACGTCACGCAGCTCGGAGAAAGTCGTGTCTTGTGTCCGAATCGCCGACAAAATCAGTGACTATATAGTCGACTATATAGTGCGGGCCTGTGTAGTGAATGAGGGGTTTGGGACTAGGGTGGACATTCGGACACAGCCTTTGTTTGAAAATGGACTGTAAGA
Organism: Gobius niger; assembly: GCF_951799975.1. Taxonomy (NCBI): domain Eukaryota; kingdom Metazoa; phylum Chordata; class Actinopteri; order Gobiiformes; family Gobiidae; genus Gobius; species Gobius niger. The sequence continues at coordinate 37,432,729 of NC_136855.1, read as the reverse complement.
CATAATCATCAAAATTACAACAAAATATTCTAATTTTATGAGATTTTTTTGTTTAATTTAATTTGGGGTTTTACAAGCTGAGCCATAATAATCAAAATGATCACAAATAAAGGCGATACATCTCACTTTGTTTGTAATGAGTCTTTCATGTATTAGTTTCACATTTTAAGTTGAATAACACAAGTGAATGCACTTTTTAACGATATTCCAATTTTCCGAGATGAACTGATCCGACATGCAGTACCCGTCAAAAGTTTGGAAACACTTTCTATCTTTTAGCTTTTCATTATGGAATTATGTAGGAAACAAAAAATAACATAATAATAATATAATATATAATAGACTTCGGATATTGAATTAATGAATACTTAAGGCAGGATGAGGAGGCAGCCCATGTAAGAACGATCAGGGAAGATCCTGCACACGCCCAAAACTTGCAAAAATATGTTTTATTTAAGGACATAAGTCATGGATGAAACGTGCGGGATTTTTCTGATCAAATTCTTTAAAACTGCCACTCTTTATTCATTTTCTCAATGAGCTTTATAGAAACGGTTTAAAAGTCTGTGAAGGGAAAAGTAGCCGATCAAGCTCCTCCCCTTCCTCCTGATAGATACAGACGGCATCTCTGGAATCGCCCATATATGGTCATGTTTGAAAACAGTTAAGGGGGAAACCAATTGAGAAAAATCTAAACTTTCTCTAATTATTCAAAAACAACTTTAACAAACACTGAATTATGAATATAGTTTCTACTAGATAAAGATAGAAAGACATGGGGAGGAGCAAAGTGGTTCAACAGCCCATAAATACATAAAAAAACGGAGAATGCTAACATGATGCTACATGTTAGCATCGGGCTAATGCTAACGGTTAGCTAGCGCGAGCTACAACTGCCGTTTTTTTTTCATTTCTACTGAACAATCTGCTGTGAGAAAATATCCATATGGGCCCGATTTACACTGGACTTTATTTATGTGATAAATAAGTTCATATTCCACCAGAAAATGGCTAAAAAGAGTGGAAAATTGCGTTTCCCATATGATTCTATTTTCCCCCTCGGCGAGGCCACGCCCCCTTCTATGACGAGACGCCGTCTGTATCTATTGGACCAGACAGGAAAAGCTCGTCTCATTGGTCAACGCAGGAGGATATTAGACTGATTAGTTGCTGAGATCCGGGAAGGAGGGACTTTACAAAAAATAATATTTATATGTTATTACTTATTTTACATCAAAATGCAAGACCAGGTGATCGATTTTGCTTATTTTGTAAGATTTGTAAAACATTTAGACTTCCAGACTATCACTTTAAGCTATATGTGATGAAACACCATTCACAGCCAAGCGATTAATCGATTAATCGTAAAAATAATAGATAGATTAGTTGCAGCTCTACTTGAATGAGAATCACACAATGGAAAAGAAGAAAATCCAATACATAAAAAGTGTTTCCAATCTTTTGACCGATGCGGTTCATTTTGTTTCTAGAAAACAACAGTACAGGGCCTTTAGATTTAGTTCAAACTAAAAGAACTGTTTGTGTGGAGTGAGTAAGTGAAAGGAGGAGCTCTTAACCCAGAGTTCAGCTGAAGCGCCTGCGCCTCCATCGGCTGAAACGCTCGGTCGTCGTCGGTTCAAACTGTGCTTTCGCCGTCTCGACCTCTGACTCGCTGCTCTGTCGCCCGCAGGCTCACCAGATCTGCTACTCCGTCCTCTGTCTGTTCTCCTACGTGGCCGCCGTGAAGGGGAAGGAGGCAGAGGGCAAACCCAAGATGCTGTCCCCGAGGCCCCTGCCCAGCTAGTGCCCCTCCCCCCTCCCTCCTCCGCCCGAGCTGGACCTCCGGAAACAGACTCTGACAATCTGTTTAAAGCACACTTTGTCCCCACTCTCGCTCCAGCTCCTCCCCCCGTCCCGTCGTCGTCGTGTGGACCTGCCCTGTGACGAGCACACACTCGCACTGGAGCCTCCGGAAGAATCGCGCCCTCGACCCCCCGATTCTCCCGCTTAAATCGCATCGTTGTTTTTACACCCCTGCGACCCGGACGGCGGCTCCCGGTCGTCGACTCTCTGTGGATTTTGTGCGGTTTCCCGGAACAACCGAATAGAAATCTAAAACAAAACAATGGAGCTAATAGGAAAAAAAAAAGCTTGACGATAAACAATAGCGTGATAATAAAATATGAAGAAAAAAAAATGGAATCATGGCGTTAACTTTAGCACAAAAAAAAAACAAAAAAAGTGGGTGTTGTTTCCCGCAGGTCCTGGAGCCGTGTTCGAGCCTAAATGTTGATGTTTTGAACACAAGTGTGGGGCGTCTCCGCGGGGCGTCCGGTGCATGCAGGTCCCATGCACTGGCCCCGCCCCCCCCTCGCTGTACAGTCCATGTCCCACCGAGGCCTCGATCCTGCCAAGCTGGTTCACTCCGAAGGGTTCACTGCAAAAAGTGAATATCAAGCATTGGCTTAAATGACTTGAATTGAGGAAATGTTTCTTGTTTTGAGCGGTTTTCACTCATTTAGACACTTTTCCTGATCGGACCAAGTTTACTTTGCTTGTTTGAGGACATTTCAGACCAGTTCTAAGGTAAATCTCGCTTGAAATAAGAAAGTAAAATTGCCAATGAGATAAGACTGATTTTCTTTCCCCATTTGCAAAGAAAATGACCTGAAATAAGGACGAAATGTGTTGAAACGAGTCAGAAACATCTCAGAACAAGTGAAATAATCTAGGACAAACGCCCAAGAACTTCTAACTAGTCAAAACAACTAAAATTTGGATTATTGTGCTCAAATGGAGATGTTTATTCTGATCTAGTTAATTACTTTCTGCAGTGTTAGCAGCGAGAAACTGGAGCTTGTTTTACACATGGCAAGTCAGAATTAATAAGAAATAAGGTCTTCCGGTTGTTTGAACTCGATTAGATGTGCGTTGATTTCAGAAGCGGTGATGTTGTGGTGAAAAAGCATTGAATTGTCCCAAATTTAAAGGAACAGGCCACCGTTTTTCCACACTGAGATATGTTCTTACCGCGCTCGTCCACAGGCGAGACCAGCCAGCTCAGGTCGCTTCCGACTTCACCCCCGTTTGGAGCTATAGGAATACACTGGGAGAGGCCAAATGCTAACAACAGCTTTGGTTTTGTGCGTGACTGAGCGCACACTCAAAGACCGGACAGGTACGCATCAACTCGTCTAAGCTCAGACAAGAACACATCTCTTAAAAAACAGTGGGTCAAACTGGCATTACAGCTGTGTTTGTTGGAAGACATTGCGCCGCTATATTTGCTGCTAAAGTTAATAAAAAATGTAAAGTTACCGGTTGGGGCTGCACGATATTAAAGTAGCTTATGATACGGCTGTGCAAAATTGCGATATTTCACTAAACCGATTCAACACGATATGGTCCATTCTAACTAAAGCAGTGCTAAGTAACTGACAAAGGGAGAGAGGGATATTGTTCATCCAATTATACAATGGAAATAAATTCTTTCACTCAATCTTGGCTGTAAATACTGTTTAAGTGACGCTAGCCCACAGTTAGCTTTGCCCGTTAGCCTGTTAGCTTCTTCTTCGTGTTTCTATTAGTGTGTATTGGTGGCTCCGGTCCGGTGGCAGTCAAGTTGCAAGTGTGGTTTTCTGGCCAGAGACACCAGGGGGAGATGAAAGACCCTCCAATCATCCCATAAACACTTGTATCACCCCCACAGGGACTACGGAAAGGATTTATTAAGGTAAACATGTTACTTAGTACTGCTTTAAACAGAAAGTAACTCGTTTTATGGCAAATTTATTTAGTGTTCAAGGTCCAAGTGCTTAAAGCTGTAGTGCTGCCCTCTACTGTCCGCACTGAATTCTGCCTCATTGATATGTACGACGTCATCAAAAGCATCAATATCGGCATCGTCCTTTGAAATATTGCGATATATTGGAAAATCGATGTATTGTCACACTCCCACTTGCGATACGTATATGGCATCACCTAATATTGCGATACGATTTTTGTGATATATTGTGCAGCGATCAACATTCCCCTCATTCCTCTGTTTGATGGAATGTTTGCAAATCATAAGAACGAGTGGTTGTTTCGAGCTGATCTTTGAGTGATCTTTGAATCTTCTCCAGCGGCTGTTGTTTAGGTCCGTAACTCAGAGCGAGCCCGAGGATAGGAAACGCAAATATTTCAGTTTATGTGACAGAAAAAGATATGACGGAGTAAATGCTTATGGTGAGATGTGCATAAATCAGGAAGTGAAACTGCTCGATATTTAGTTTCATCAATATTACATTTTCTTACCAATAAAGTGTAAAATAATAGTGTTTCCTTGGGACATGAAAAATAATCAAGGACTTAAGTGTCATTAAAGAGCATTAAATTGGATTCAAACTGGCATTAAATCTAAATTCACTGTATAAGTTCATGGAAAATACCAAAATGATGGTCAAAAACAGGGGAAGGCAAGATTTTTATTCATCATCAAAAGACCAAGGACCGGATCCTCCAAATTATGGGCCCAAGAAAAGCACGACTTTCTACAAATGTCAGTGTTGTGCATCATATATGGCCTAAATGGGTGCTCTGCTTTAAGAATTTTAAAGGAAATGACAGCGTTCTTCACATTTCTTACGTACTTGATCTCTGATTTGTGGAATTATGTTCCTCAGAGTCATCTCGAGGGCCAGAGGTTCTATGAAAGAGGGCCGGTTTTGGCCCCTGGGTCTGGCGTTGCCTACCCCTGGTCGAAAACATGTTCAGCTGGTTTTTTTGTGAGCTGAAATTGACCCCATTTGTCCAATTCTCTTTCCTCTTTTTGATGAAATTTTTGCATATCATAAGAAATGAAATGTGAGCAGATTTTTTTCTCTGTTTGTGGCATTAAATTATAATATTTGGGCATTAATGCGAGACACTGCAGGTGAATAGGGATAAAAATGTATATTTACAGATATCAATTTGAAACTGTTGCTGTCGATCACTGGCATGAATGTGAGAAGAAAAATAAATGGCAAGTTTTCTGTCATTTTATCTTTTCATATAAGAACAAGGTGTTTTATGCCTAAAAATGCCCCAAATTTCCCATCTTTTCGGCAACGGGATCTGAATAATGGACAGAGCTACATTCAAATTTATGGTTTCATTTTATTGATAAATGACTTACCAAGACGTTTTCAGAGGTGATTTAGGATTTCTTGTTTAGTTTTAAAATAAGCTGTTTTTTAGTGGAAAAATTGTAAAAATGTAATTTTCGCCTTATTTTTTGACATTCAAAACTCAATAAATGGGGCTTAAGGGATTCGATAATAAAAAATCCCTCTGAAAAAATCTTCCAAATATTGTTCAGTCCAAGGCTGGAAAAATGTGAAGTCTTTCGGTCCGACTGACGTGGACATAGTGTCGCCACAATGACAGAAAAATGTGTTTTGAGAAAAAGGCCCTTGAAATTGCATTCTCCCATATAAGTCTATGGGGGAACATTGAATCAGCGCAATATTTAAACATGTTATTGTGAAGATTAGTCATATTTTCTGTTTCTCAGTGAAAGCTTATATGTTCAGAGTGAGTTTTGCCTGTAGTGTCTCCCCTTAAAAGCCAATTAAATTAAACTTTTGCTCGTATAGACCCTGAATAGTGATACATAACACCCACTGTTTCAACATTTGGCCTCATTTCTTGATTTATTCCCTCCCCTCGTGGTCGAGTCTGGCCGTTTTATCGTCCTCAGACAAACCCTGGAGAAGTTGAACCAGCTTTGCAGTTTGGGGGGCGCCCTGGACCCTCTCGTGCCCCTCCCTGTACAGTCACGTCCCGCCTGAGGCCCGCTGAGCCCGAGCAGCACGGCATGTCGACGCCCCTTACGCTGTGTAGACCGAGTGTCGTGGTTGTGTCCCGTGTCCCGCCCCCTCCCCCGGCTCGACGCAAAACGGCTCGATTACTGTTAAACTGTCTGTGGTCTGCTGTTCTTACTGCATGTTACTATGATGAAGACGAATAAATAATATATATATACACACACGCGCAGAAATATATATATAATATTTATTTATTTATGAATATATTAGCTGTACATTTCTCTATGATAAGCCGTTCATTTGCTAGATGTGCAATATCGAGGTAGTTGGCCATGCCGGAGAGACTGGCTTCCACAGGGTGAAGAATGTGCTGTAAATAGACGGGTGAAACTATGATGTCATTGTGAAACATTAAAATGGCGGCCGGTTTGGGGGGAGACGCTCTCGAAGGCTCTGGGTTGAATATTCACACGAGACGTTGCACAAAAGCTCATTTTTTATGTGCAAACTTTCGCTCACGCTTTTATTTTTGTAAACTGTTAATTGTGTCCAAACTTATTCCGAACTAGTGTTGGATCCCGGAGCTTTAAAGTGATCGTCTGGAAGTTTAAATGTATCACAAATGTTATATAATGTTCAAAATCCACCACCTGGTTTTGCATTTTGATGAAAAGTAATATAAACACGATCGCTCAAAGGTTTGGGGTCACTTAAAATATCCTTATCTTTCAATGAGGAAACATCAAATTAATCATAAATACAGTCTAGACAGTCTATTCTCCGGCCCACGACTTGTAGAGCATAAATGCCCGAGTATGTCTAAAAAAAAGTAAGTCTCTCGTCCATTCCTTTGCAGAGTTAAAATGTTCAAAATCCACCACCTGGTTTTGCATTTTGATGTAAAGTAATATAAACACGATCGCTCAAAGGTTTGGAGTCACTTAAAATATCCTTATCTTTGAAAGAAAAGCACTGATTATTTCAATGAGGAAACATTAAATGAATCATAAATACAGTCTCGATCAGACCAGGGCAAATGACGGCCCACGGGCCACATCCGGCCAGTGATGTGATTGAATCCGGCCCACGACTTTCCTTAGTATGTCCAAAAAAAGTAAATCTTTTGCCCATTACTTTGCAGAGTTATGATTTTTTTTTAATTGACGGAATACTCACTCCAGCCACTAGGGGGCTGCTTAAATAAAAATAAAAAGGAAGAATTCCACATGTGTCCAGCAGAGGGCACTGACGTAATGGGCAAACAGGATATAAACAACACATTGGCTACAGTCCTGTCAGGCTCATTATTTTTCATTTATTTAAAAACGTTTCCTCAATAGTTTAGTACAGTCATGCTAGCACTGCTGAAAACTGCTGATTAGAGAAGCTACAGAACTGGCCTGGGTCACCTCAGACTTTCAAACAGTCGTGTATATTATTTTTTTGTGAAATCCCTCCTTCCCAAATCTCAGTAACTAATCAGAGTCTAGTGTCCTCCCGCGTTGACCAATGAGACGAGCTTTTCCTGTGAACCAGGTCCAATCAGGAGGGAGGGGGAGGAGCTTGCCATCCCTCCTCACTTCGCAAACTTACAGACTATCACTTTACAAATACCTTTTTTCGATTCCTCCCTTTACTACAATATTTGTCGTCCAGAACCAGAAAACAGAATAATGTTTATTTCTTCCATTAAAAGACTTTTTGTTTTTATTTTGTATAATTTATTTGACGTGAACCCACAAAGTCACTTCCTTTAGTGCTGTCCATGGACATTAAAGCTTGGATCTAAAGATTTATATTTTTTCGGTTCCTGCTTCAAGGCCAGTACAGTTTATCGAAACTTTTTTTTCTCCAGCCCTCGTCCAGACTCATTCCCAGTGTCCCCTTGTTGTCAGAAATAAAAACCCATTGAAAATCGGCACTGACTTCTTGAAAAGATTAAAAGGACAATAACATGGACAACACATTGATTCGAATTGAAGATTTATCCAAAACTTTAAAAAACGAAAAGTATTTGTCTTTTTTTTTTCTAGTAAAGGTACCATGCAGAGGCTAGCAGTTAGCACGTAGCTGATTAGCCTGTTTAAGTTTATAAACTCAAGCTCTCTATTGATTATGAGTATTGATTATTATTGACGGTCTTTTTTCCCCCCACAAACCTCAGCTTATTTAACAAATCGAAGGACGGCAAAACTTTTACTAGCTGTAAGAACAATCGGGTACAGAGCCTTTAAAACTAGCTTCACAAAGACGCTGTCATTAGCATCTTTGGCTAACATCCCCACAACCCATTTCAAGATAAAACCGTCTCTTGTGATGGTAAATAGTAACATTTACTCCCCTCATTTCCTCATTAAAAGCACAATTTGAGTAAAAACCTCCTCCTTTTCCGACTGAAGAGCAGAGTTTGCGTCGTTCTCCCAAACCGGCGGCGTCCATTTTGTTTGCTGTGCCGAGGGCGACCTTCTCGGGGGCCGCTCTCCTTCGTGTCGTCCCTTGTCTTTGTGATACTTAAAGCCCCACCGTGGACTCTGGGCACCGAACGGACTTTCAGCAATATGAGGTGCCACTGCGGCGGTCGCACACGGAGGAAGAGGCTATATTTTGGACCCGCTTGTATTTAAGTCATTCCACTGTGCAACTGTTTGAGGCGTTTTGTCATTGAGCGTCTCCTGCCGGGGAATCAATGCGACGCAGTGTCAGGTGTAAGTATTCCATATTCGAGGAGGTGTTTATAGAAACTGTACAGCTTTGGGAACATAATAAAGTTGGCCCAAATGAACCCTCTTGGTCGTTGTTTTATTTGACACGAATAACAAGTGTTTAATCTCACCTGGATTATCTTTTACTCGACTTTCTACGGAGCCTGAACAAAAGGTTTCCTCGAGATTAAAACTCAGCAGGTGCCTTTTCTTCAGTTTAGCTTCATCCAAAACTAAAAGCTGGAGTTCACAGACTATAGATACAGACGGCATCTCGTCATAGAAGGGGGCGTGGCTTTAGAGAAACACAATTTTTCACTCTTTTCAGCCATTTACTGGTGTAAAATGAACTTATTTATCACATAAGTAAAGTCAAGTGTAAATTGGGCCCATGTGGATATTTTCTCACAGCAGATTGTTCAGTAGAAGTGAAAAAACGGCAGTTGTAGCAAGTGCTAGCTAACCGTTAGCATTAGCCCGATGCTAACATGTAGCATCAAGTTAGCATTCTCTGTTATTTATGTATTTATGGGCTGTTGAACCACTTTGCTCCTCCCCATGTCTTTATTTAGTAGAAACTATAGTCCTAATTCTGCGTTTGTTAAAGCACTTTTTGAATAATTAAAGAAAGTTTAGATTTTTCTCCAAATTGTTTTCCCCCTTAACTGTTTTCAAACATGACCATATAAGGGCAATTCCAGAGATGCCGTTGAAAGCTAAAACCTACAAAAATTAACTAAGATTTTTCCTTGTGTTGTTGCTGCATGTTAGTTTTTACGCCATATTTTTTGTCGCCTGTTATGATGCTTTTTTTGTTGTGTTTTCATCCTTATTTATATCTCGTTTTTGTTTGATTTGGTTTTAAGTTGAACCTGAGAAAATATGCTTGGGAATCGCACAAATCGGTACATCCGGTTTAGCGGAGAAAATGCTAACGGCGCAGCAGCTACGCTAACCCCGGGAAGTAGTGACTTTAGTAAATATTACTTTTTTAGCTGTAGGTGCGGCATTTTTGGCTGATGAGTCTGAGAAATCAGTAGGTTCAGTAACTCTGTTGAGTTTCAGGAATATTGATGGTTGTTTTTAAGAGTTAATGTTTTTTCTCTTGCATATTTATCGGTCTGTTAGGACCTGGAAGCGGCTTGAGGCTCAATGTCTCAATTAACAAATTCAGTAAAGACTTTAAACAATAATAGACAAATATTAAATTATAATCAATTATAAGCTACAGCAGCCGTTGCCAAACTCTAGAGTCGATGTAAAGCAGATCCCATGTAAAAATGCTTTCATTCAAAAAAAAAGTAATAACATACAAAATACAGAACAAGGCAAGTTTATTTATACCGCGCATTTCGTACAAAAGGCAACTCAATGCCCCAAATACTTAAATAACTGTAAAATTTGACAAATACATTTTCATTCATTCAAACTCCTTTTTTTCAGTGAACCCCCCCCTCCAGCCCCCCCCCGATCTACAGCATTAACATGAATCTTAAACACCAGAGCGTTCACATCCTTCACCAGGGGCACCGGACTCTCCACACGGACAGTTTCCTGCACCGTATTCCAAACATATGGCACAAACCAAAACTACGACTTCCTCAATTCTGTCTTCACACAGTGAGACTCGAGAGTCAAGATCCTAAGACTTCAACTTTAAGTATTTGGCCAGACTTACCACAAATATGACAAATAAACAGGCATTTTGAGTTACTTGAGCAGAAGTGAATAATTACATCCTCTGTGTGTGAATGAAGAGCTTTATGTCCAACTGAGTAAATGTAAATAAAAGTGGTCCTAAAACAGACCCTTGGGGAACAACCCTTATTAAAAAATGAAAGGATTTCTTAAAGGTATAGCGGAGGATGTTCTATTTCCGGGTGGATCATCAAGACGATTGGTCGTAATTGTCAGTCATTCTGGTGATTTGCCCACGTAAGGCCGTCGCAGAACGCACCGAGTCGTTTGAAAATGGCAGAGAAAAAGTGTCTTCGAAGTGTATGAGAAGAAGAGAAAGGCTTCAGAAGTAGGGCTGCAACTAACGATTATTTTGGTAATCGATAAATCTACCGATTATTTTTACGATTAATCGTTTGGCTGTGGGTGCATGGAAATTGTATTTCTTCATTTTATTTTATCACATAAGCTAAAGTGGCGCCGCTTGAGGACATGTTGATGGAGTAAACTTAAAGTAGACGTTTGTAGGAGGCTCTTTGTTCTAATTCTGCTTTCTGATTGGACGAGACAAAGACGGATATTAATGAAATTTATAATGTACAAAACACTGCAGACCCTAACTTTAAAAACAAAGTAGGTTTTCATCCAAAATACACAATTGTCATGTCTTTTTTGCTCTATTTTAGCCTGTGTTTGCTAGAAAACGATTAAAAGATTTCTGAAATAGTTGACAACTTTTTTAGTAATCGATTAGTTGTCGATTAATCGATTAGTTGTTTCAGCCCTATTCAGTAGAGAGAAACAAGACCAGAGTGTTTCTGGGAGATTCTTCCTCCTCGGAAGCAGGTAGAGCGATGCGCATGCGCATTTTTTTTTTTTTTAAGTGGAGAGGGCGGTTCTTTCCTAAAATTCGGGAAAATCCTCCTGTATACCTTTAAGTGCCTGTTTATCTGTCAGATAAATTGCCAATGACAGACATTCAAATAAAACACAATGATCTACAGAGTCAAAACAGCAGCACATTCCTCATTCTTATCCGGAGCAAAAGCAAAAACATTCATAACTTCATTTCCTGCAGTTATGGAGCTACATTTTGTTTTTGTCTAAAATCAGACTGATCGAAACTTAATATTGGGCATTTATGAGCTAATTCTCGATTATTGATTATTTTTTCTAATCCGTTGCCGGGCAGGACAGCTCTGAAAATGTCTGAAATGACTTCACTCGTCTGCCGTCTTTTATGCAAAGGGGAAACAAAAGCAGTTTTCCACTCAGATGGAACGCTTTCTCTTTGGGTTGTAGGTTTAAAAAGATGTGTTAAATATATAAATATTTTTTACAAAGCTACAAAAATAGTTTGATCATTTGAAGTCACCATGAACTTACACCTGATTCTGATCCGAGCCCTCGTTTATGGATTTGCATTGAAGTGTTTTCACGATGTGGCGTCTAAGCCTCGTCCCGCTGCAGTTTGTGGCGCAGGATCCTCAGGCGGGACATGACCTCGTCCCAGTCCAGGTAGCAGCCCTCCAGGAAGCGCGGCCGGGCCGGGTGACTGACGAACGCCGTGCGGGCGTGAAGGAGGCGCCAGTTATCGAAGGTCATGATGTCGCCTGCAGGTCCAGAAAGGAACAGAGGATTAGGGAAGAAACGACAACTACAGTAAAACTACAGTAACTCCAGGCCCGACTTCAAAACAACTACACTCCACATCTTTACTTTATGGTTTTGAGATATTTACCCTCATTTCTCGGGTTAGATCTGGGCGATTTATTCTCCCAATTTTCTAAGTAAAAAAAACTCGATTTATAATTCAACGTTTTTCCCCAATTTCAAACAAAAATAACCGCTGACTATATATTCTAAAGCTGTGTCCGAATGTCCACCCTCGCCCCTAACCCTGTATAGTCGACTACCGTAAATGCTCTAATATCGGCCGGGGCCTTTATTTACTCAAGGACATCCAGGACCAGGGCTTTATTGGAACCAGGCCACAATTAGAGACAGGCCTTTATTTCTATTTGAGCAAAACGGACGACCAGGAAAACGAAGAAAAACGAGATTTGTGTCCATTTGCACCTAAAATATTAGGTTCATTTATTACCATTTCAAACCCTCTCCCAGCGGCTGGAACATTGACGCCTTTTATTTTGTCGGGACAACAGGAAGTGTTTCGTTGCTGTTAGCGGAGCTTTGACATCAGTGTCACTGCAGGTTTCTGTTTCGTTTTGACCGCGGACCCGATTATTTGTTGTTATTTTGTGTAAAAGGCGAGTACCTAGAATTACCACTGTAAGTACCTAGAATTACCACTGTAAGTATCTAGAATTTCCACTGTAAGTACCACTATTATTACTAGTATTTACCACTGTAAGTACCACCATAAGTATCTAGAAGTACCACTGTAAGTACCACAATAAGTACCGATAAGTACCACTGTTATTACTAGTATTTACCACTGTTAGTACCACTATTATTACTAGTATTTACCACTGTTAGTGCCACCGTAAGTATCTAGAAGTACCACTGTAAGTACCACTAGAAGTACCTAGAGGTACCACTATTATTACTAGTATTTACCACTGTTAGTACCACTATTATTACTAGTATTTACCACTGTTAGTACCACTAGAAGTACCACTGTTATTACTAGTATTTACCACTGTAAGTACCACTATTATTACTAGTATTTACCACTGTTAGTGCCACCGTAAGTATCTAGAAGTACCACTGTAAGTACCACTAGAAGTACCTAGAGGTACCACTATTATTACTAGTATTTACCACTGTAAGTACCACTATTATTACTAGTATTTACCACTGTAAGTACCACTAGAAGTACCACTGTTATTACTAGTATTTACCACTGTAAGTACTACTATTATTACTAGTATTTACCACTGTAAGTGCCACCATAAGTATCTAGAAGTACCACTGTAAGTACCACTAGAAGTACCTAGAAGTACCACTGTTATTACTAGTATTTACCACTGTAAGTACCACTATTATTACTAGTATTTACCACTGTAAGTACCACTGTTATTACTAGTATTTACCACTGTTAGTGCCACCGTAAGTATCTAGAAGTACCACTGTAAGTACCAAGGACTTCCCGGCCCGTAATGTAAAGTGTTTCCATAATTCTTTGTAAATATCACTCTAGCCCATTCTTCAAAAGGCCATGATCGGCGCCTGTTTGATTATTTGTGGTCCTGGTTTCTGACCTGGCTCCATCCTGAGCGTGGCCATGTTCTCCTGTCGGTTCATCATGTCCTCCAGGGCCCTCAGCGCTCTGTAGAACGGCTGCACCTGCTCCGGCGGCAGGTCCAGCACCGAGTCTCGCGTGGCGTTGTTCAGGTTGATCCTGGTCACGGTCCCGTCCGGGTTCACGCTGAAGAACACACAGTTTAGTTCCTCAAAACACCCGATGTCTTTGGAAAACATCACATTTGGTTTTCGATACTGAAACCTGAACGGAAATATGAAGCAGAAACAGAACAATGATGTGTGGAAGATGTGCAAAGTGTGTGCAAGGCTACGATATCGGGTTCATCTCCGGTGTTAACAAATGTGTGAAAAATGTTGAATAATTTAGGGAAAAATGGGGGAAATTTTGGAGAAATTGTGGCAAAAATAATGAAAAATGAAAAAAATAATTTTAAAAAATGGGTAAAAACGTAACGTGGGGGAAATAGGGAAAAGATTTGTAATAAAATATATAATATTTGGGGCAAATTAAGAAAAGATAGAGTTAAAAAAATTTGATAAATGGGGCAAACAATGGGCAATGGGAATTATTTATTTGAGCTGAAGTAATTTCCTTTCACCTGTTACCTGCCAACAGTTTACAACTGTTCACAGCAGGGGTGTCAAACATAAATTTCAGACTATGTGAAAAAAAAAAAAGTAAGTCTTAGGCCCATTCCTGTGCGGAGTTATGAATGTTTAAAGAATAACCAGAATGCTCATTCTAGCCACTAGGGGGCATTAAATAAAAAGAAAAAAAGAAAGAGTTCCTCACGTGTCCAGCAGAGGGCACTGACGTAATAAAAACAGATATGAACAACACATTATATAGCCACGTGGTAAATGGACAGTCTGCCCCAGGGCAGTAGTACTTTGAGGGACTTGTGACACAGGTTTGTAAAGTGCAATACAAGTGTGAGCCGTTGTTTTTAATGAGGCTAAAGTCAAGTCGGGACTTTTAACCAAATCACAGCTTATTATTATTCATTTATTGGAAGTATTTTCTCCATTGTATGCGGCCCACGACCCGAAATGAGTTTGACACCCCTGGTTTAGACTTGTATACCAGTGTGATGCCTCATTTGAAAGCCAAGACCTTCTAGTTTCTAAAACTATGTGTAAGATCTGTGTGAGTGAAACATAACTTAAATCACATTTGCCGTTCGTAACACTAATCATAACCCTGGTTCCTGCTTTCGATACTTCCATATTTTCAATACCAGTAGTACCTAAACCTTGTCTCCAAGTATCCCTCTGGTATCGTTTAACAGTATCCAGCCCTGGGCATAACTGCAATGTAACAAACATAAGGCAAGTTTTCTTTCATTTATCACTTTTATATGGAAACAAGACACTTTAGGGTCTATAATGTTAGCGACAAAATCCAAATACTGGGATGATCCAGGGTAATATTTTGTTTTTTTTAAAGACAGACTTGTATATTTTGTTTAGTGTTTGAGTAAAGACGTTTTTAGAGCCGAGGACTAACATACTGAAAACAAAACCAAACTACAAGGTATTATTAGTACAAGACTAAAACATGTACAATAGGGTCACCTCTGGGTCAGGACTCAGAGATCTTGTCAATACATTTTAATAGTTAAGATTGGTTTGACTAAATCATGATTTTAAAGCGTTGCTGCTTCATATTGTGCTTCAGATATGAACCAGCAGAGGGCAGTGTTGCATCAGTAATGCTCTTGTTCTGCCAGTGTCAGTGAAGCCTATGGAGAGTAGGGCTGGGTACCTTACATTTTATTTATACTGGTACTTTAAGGATACTTGGTTTTTGATGCCGATACTAAAATATCTGTCATATAGAACCATATAACAGATTAGTAATGTTGAATTATTCCTATTCCTTTTTTTTCTGCATTTGTATCATTCGTTTGAGCTGAAACAAAGAAACTTCCAGTAACTACAAAATGGCAACAACAAAAAAAAAAAAATTTCTCTACATTTTTCCACATATTTTTTCATAGTTTTTCCAATGTTTTACTTTTTTTTTTCTCAATTTTGCCCCAAATGTTTCTAGTTTTCCCCCCAAAATTTACCCAATTTTTTTTTCTCTATTTTTCCCCAAAAATTTTCCCAAAATTTTCCCCAAATTTTTCCTTTTTAAAAAAAAAAATATTTTTCCCCACATTTTTCTCAATTTCCTTTTTTGTTTTCTAAATTTTGTCCCAAATGTTTAAATTTTTTTCTAAATTTCCCCCCCTTTTTTTTCTCGACTTGTGTGTCACTTTTTTCTAAACGGTGTGTGTGGTGCAGTGCGAGCCCCTCATGAGACATAAACGGTGTGTGTGGTGCAGTGCGAGCCCCTCACGAGACTAAACAGTGTGTGTGGTGCAGTGCGAGCCCCTCACGAGACATAAACGGTGTGTGTGGTGCAGTGCGAGCCCCTCATGAGCCTAAACGGTGTGTGTGGTGCAGTGCGAGCCTCTCATGAGCCTAAACGGTGTGTGTGGTGCAGTACGAGCCCCTCATGAGACATAAACGGTGTGTGTGGTGCAGTGCGAGCCCCTCATGAGACATAAACGGTGTGTGTGGTGCAGTGCGAGCCCCTCATGAGACATAAACGGTGTGTGTGGTTCAGTGCGAGTCCCTCATGAGCCTAAACGGTGTGTGTGGTGCAGTGCGAGCCCCTCATGAGCCTAAACGGTGTGTGTGGTGCAGTGCGAGCCCCTCATGAGCCTAAACAGTGTGTGTGGTGCAGTGCGAGCCCCTCATGAGACATAAACGGTGTGTGTAGTTCAGTGCGAGCCCCTCATGAGCCTAAACGGTGTGTGTGGTGCAGTGCGAGCCCCTCACGAGACATAAACGGTGTGTGTGGTGCAGTGCGAGCCCCTCATGAGACATAAACGGTGTGTGTGGTGCAGTGCGAGCCCCTCATGAGCCTAAACAGTGTGTGTGGTGCAGTGCGAGCCCCTCACGAGACATAAACAGTGTGTGTGGTGCAGTGCGAGTCCCTCATGAGACATAAACGGTGTGTGTGCTGCAGTGCGAGCCCCTCATGAGACATAAACGGTGTGTGTGGTGCAGTGCGAGCCCCTCATGAGACATAAACGGTGTGTGTGGTGCAGTGCGAGCCCCTCATGAGCCTAAACGGTGTGTGTGGTGCAGTGCGAGCCCCTCATGAGACTTAAACGGTGTGTGTGGTGCAGTGCGAGCCCCTCATGAGACTAAACGGTGTGTGTGGTGCAGTGTGAGCCCCTCACGAGACTAAACGGTGTGTGTGGTGCAGTGCGAGCCCCTCATGAGACATAAACGGTGTGTGTGGTGCAGTGCGAGCCCCTCATGAGACATAAACGGTGTGTGTGGTGCAGTGCGAGCCCAACATGAGACATAAACGGTGTGTGTGGTGCAGTGCGAGCCTCTCATGAGACTAAACGGTGTGTGTGGTGCAGTGCGAGCCTCTCATGAGACTAAACGGTGTGTGTGGTGCAGTGCGAGCCTCTCATGAGACTAAACGGTGTGTGTGGTGCAGTGCGAGCCTCTCATGAGACTAAACGGTGTGTGTGGTGCAGTGCGAGCCCCTCATGAGACATAAACGGTGTGTGTGGTGCAGTGCGAGCCCCTCATGAGACATAAACGGTGTGTGTGGTGCAGTGCGAGCCCCTCATGAGCCTAAACGGTGTGTGTGGTGCAGTGCGAGCCCCTCATGAGACATAAACGGTGTGTGTGGTGCAGTGCGAGCCCCTCATGAGACATAAACGGTGTGTGTGGTGCAGTGCGAGCCCCTCATGAGACATAAACGGTGTGTGTGGTGCAGTGCGAGCCCCTCATGAGACTAAACGGTGTGTGTGGTGCAGTGCGAGCCCCTCATGAGACATAAACGGTGTGTGTGGTGCAGTGCGAGCCCCTCATGAGACATAAACGGTGTGTGTGGAGCAGTGCGAGCCCCTCATGAGACTAAACGGTGTGTGTGGTGCAGTGCGAGCCCCTCATGAGCCTAAACGGTGTGTGTGGTGCAGTGCGAGCCCCTCATGAGACATAAACGGTGTGTGTGGTGCAGTGCGAGCCCCTCACGAGCCTAAACGGTGTGTGTGGCGCAGTGCGAGTCCCTCACGAGACATAAACGGTGTGTGTGGTGCAGTGCGAGCCCCTCACGAGCCTAAACGGTGTGTGTGGTGCAGTGCGAGCCCCTCATGAGACATAAATGGTGTGTGTGGTGCAGTGTGAGCCCCTCATGAGACATAAACGGTGTGTGTGGCGCAGTGCGAGCCCCTCATGAGACATAAATGGTGTGTGTGGTGCAGTGTGAGCCCCTCATGAGACATAAACGGTGTGTGTGGTGCAGTGTGAGCCCCTCATGAGACATAAACGGTGTGTGTGGTGCAGTGTGAGCCCCTCATGAGACATAAACGGTGTGTGTGGTGCAGTGTGAGCCCCTCATGAGACATAAACGGTGTGTGTGGTGCAGTGCGAGCCCCTCACGAGACATAAATGGTGTGTGTGGTGCAGTGCGAGCCCCTCATGAGACATAAACGGTGTGTGTGGTGCAGTGCGAGCCCCTCACGAGACATAAACGGTGTGTGTGGTGCAGTGTGAGCCCCTCATGAGACATAAACGGTGTGTGTGGTGCAGTACGAGCCCCTCACGAGACATAAACGGTGTGTGTGGTGCAGTGCGAGCCCCTCATGAGACATAAACGGTGTGTGTGGTGCAGTGTGAGCCCCTCATGAGACATAAACGGTGTGTGTGGTGCAGTGCGAGCCCCTCACTCGATGACGCGGTGCTTGGCCTGCAGTCTGAAGGCGCAGTAGTCGGTGCCCGTGTCGGTGAAGTCGATGGAGAGGGAGGAGAGGCTGTGGAAGGCCTGGGGGTCCTCGGCTTTCAGCCTGTCCGCGATGTGGAAGCCGTCCACCAGGAGGTTCTCCCCGCCGCGCGCCGCCTGGCTGATGCAGTGGAGGAACTGCACCTGCGGGTGACAGTGTGGAGTTAAAGAAATGTCTGGAAAATCGACTACATCTGTTTTACTGTCACAGGTTTATTAACACATTGAGTGCGAAAAACGGAAAAACTGGAGAGTGATGCATAAAACACTAATTAAAAATATCTGTGATTTTGATCAAAACAAGCCTCTGTTTAGACCTACGGAGAGCTTAGAGTCTCACCTTTCAAACGAGTCCATAGCCATAACATAGAATGTGCTGTGGTGCTGCAAATATCATGAACATTTTTCTGGATTGTTGGCACTCAATGTGTTAAATCTTTCACTTTAATGTATACCTGTACTTACATGTGCAATTACTAAGTACTACCTGTACCCAGGGGCGGACTGGCCATATGTCCATTCTGGAAGAGCACTGGCTCTTGGGCCACCAATCTAAATTTTCTCCATAACCTCTTAAACCCCCGCCTTAACCGAGCTATACCCAAATCTAAGAGCTTGAAAGCAAAGCATCAAAATAGCAACAAGTGAGCCAGAAAAGCAACAAAAATGTGACAAAAAAGTGACGAAAACCTGCAAAGCAACGTAATAAGCAATGAAAAACCGACAAAAAACTGACGAAAACACAACAAAAAGCCACAAAAAAAGTAATGAAAAAACAACAAAAACATGCTGCAACAATGTGACAGAAGGGTACAATCACTTTTGTAGGTCTTTGCTTTCAAATGAGGCATTATACTGTTGCTCTCCAGGTTCACATATGTCTTTGTGGAAGTGCTGCGTTTATGCTAATTTGGGCCAGGCTGGTCAGAGTCCAGGGCCCTTTTTCAGTCCCGGTCCGACCCTGCCTGTACCTACACATGGAGCTTGTCTGTAATCTAAAGTGTTGCCCAACATTCATGTAAAAACATTCATCTAAAGGGCTTGTTGTGTTTTGAGCGTCTTTGCAGTGAGCTGAAAAGGTCGGGGATGCACAGCGGCAGAGCTCACCCCAGGAGGGTAGTCCAGAGCGGGGTAGTCCGTGTGGAAGCTGCACTTGTCCGCGGTGTACGCCACGTTATTGGCCATGGGCTTGTCCTGCACCTTAAACGTGTGCCTGTGGAGTCACACACTCAGCGTTACTGTTTAATCCTCTGGCCTGGACAGAAGCAGAGCGATCGTACCCGTAGAAGGTGAGCCGCAGGTAGCCGACGCGCTCTGCCAGTCGGGCCACCTGTCCGGGCTGGGCCGGCGCCCCCTGCAGGAGGACCAGGCCGACGCGGCGCAGGGCCAGGAGCCAGGCCAGGGCCGCCTCGTCGTCCTCCAGCACCTCCTGGAAGTGAGCCGTGGGGACGCGCAGGGAGGAGTCCCAGTGCAGGCGCTCTGCAACACACAGGAGATCCTTTCAGTACAGAGTTTATTATCATCATTATTTTTATTTTTAAACAGCCAGAGGTGATACCTGGCACGAGGCCTTTCAACATAGCACATTGCTGTAGCAAACAGAACCAGGCAAACTCACGGTAAACAATTCAACAAAAGAAGACAAGACAATAATATAAGACAAACAAAACAAAACAAGAGATAAGTACAAAATGACAGCACAGACAATGACAAAAAGAGGAGAGAGGCATTAAGTAGTTTTAAATATATAGATAACAATGAGTAACTAAGGATGTGTCACATAGAGCGAGTGGACCTTGGGCACATATAGAGGGTGAGCTTAAACTGAAGCTTCTAGGGCAGAACTCCAACCCATACGACATATGAGCTGCTGCAAAGATTATGTAAATAGTTTGTTATATATATTTAGTATTTTGATCGAGTTCTTATTCCAACCTTTGTTTAGAGATCTTATATACATTTCAATTTCATTTAAGAATATTTTAAGGAGGGGATCACTATAGTTTTCATTAAATTTTACTTTATGAATATGGAATTTACCTAAAACAATAAATAAGTTCACCATACATTTTACTTTCCAATTGGGGTGGTTATAATAAGTTATTATGTTTTGGTAATTCAGTTTAATATTGACTGATGTTTTCTGTCGCACGTATGATTCAAGGTCTTTCCAAAATTTCTGACTGTACCTGCCATCAAAGAACAGATGTTTGAGTTTTTCTTCGCTTGTCTCACAGAAAGTACAACCTGATGATTTATCCGAGTACTTTGCGACTCTCAGATTAGTCGGGTACACGTTATGTAGCACCTTCCAATGCACCTCTCTAACTTTGTTGTAGATACAGTACGTGAATGGCATGCTGCGTCCCAACATACTTCTAAAAACTGAGCAGACCAGTAGCAGGTATTGGTGCGTTAAGACATTGAAATGCATTCCTAATGTGTTTATTAGAGGATTTTTTATCTCTAATATTAACACTGAAGGAGGACAAAACCAAATACATTACACTACTGATAATAAAATCGGGTAAAGGCAAATATCAGTCAGTCTGTAAAAAACAAGGTCAAGATATTTCTCAATGGTGACAATATTCATAAATATTTGGGTGGTGCCGGTCAGCAGAAAAGGTTCAGGGCCTTCAGCAAACCAGGTCTGAGCATCCTTGTATCTTCAGAAGAATTACAAGAACATCCATGAGAGTAAAGGTCAGCACACACTACACGATCTTTCTAGTCGTAAACGATTTCATATAGAATGGGGGTCCACACTACACGACTGGATTCAGTGCAATTTTCGAACGTCTGGGGTTCACACTTAACGACTGAGAATCGTAAGAGCGACACACGACACGATTCTGACAAACAGCTGATGTTTTATAACACAGCGCGTCTGTCGTCTCTACGGCTTCATTTCTCCTCCGGCTTCGAAAACTGAACCCCAGATCAGCAAATACAGGCCTGTGTTTGTGAGCGTGGGAAACGTGTGCGGGCCCCGATTGGTCAACGGTGTCAACAATGTCACAACACCGCAGCGCTAGGCTACTGCTACTACGAAGCCTTCAACTTGGCTATAGTTCTGTCAAATGGAGATAAAAGTTGGCGACAGGAAGAAGCGGGACGTATTTCAGTGGATTTAATAAGAAAAGGAGACGAGCCTCAGCCCAGAGATGGAGGAGACGGAGGAGAAACACAGTAAGTGCCGTTAAACTCTGTTCGTGGTTGAAATGTAGCTGGAAAAGGTGGTTGTCGTGAACTTTTGGTGATATAAAGTTGTGCTGTTTCGTGTGTGGGGCTGTGGCCATGAAACGAGTTGTTTGTGCCG
This sequence comes from Gobius niger, assembly GCF_951799975.1. Taxonomy (NCBI): domain Eukaryota; kingdom Metazoa; phylum Chordata; class Actinopteri; order Gobiiformes; family Gobiidae; genus Gobius; species Gobius niger. Next base: position 37,411,216 of record NC_136855.1, on the reverse strand, counting down.
CTGGTTTAATAGAGAAGTGAAAAAAGGAGGTGCGGCGGTGTTTTTCTGTCTTTATATTCACATTTGTGACGGTAAAATCACCCACGTTTCTCCCGTGCGTCCAAAATCGGGCTAAAAATCATGTTTGATTTCCTACGACTGGAGTCTAGTCGCGTCTTTCTACCACCCACACTACACGACTCGAACGTCAGTCCAGTCGTGACCCCCCCACACTACACGACCGGACTCTGTGTGACCGCCTTCGACTAAACGCGACTCGAGAAGACTCGGCACGACAAAATCGTGTATAAAAGTCGTGTAGTGTGTGCTGACCTTAACCAGACAGAACTTGGCACAGTGAGTGATTCGTGCTCTCGCCTCACAGCCACCAGGGTTTAACTCGTGAACCTAAAACACCCTCACTCTCCGGCTCGGTCTCCGTGACTAAATCCCGGCCCCCGATCTGAAGCGGGGTCCCCGGGCGCCGCGCTGCAGTCGCCCACCGCTCCCGATCAGCGCGTGAAACTGGCACAAACACAGAGGACACGTTTCAAAGCATCCCTTAACCTTGGCGCGTGGTTGAAGAGAAAACCCTACATGGCGCTACATGCAATAATTGTGCCTTTTACCATGTCGAAAACGGAATTTTTTAAACCAAAATTTCACCCACAGACACATTTTCCATATCCTCCGAAAAGGCCTGCTCGGTTTTAACCTGCAGCCAGCGATACGACACAGTCAGAAGATTAATGGCCAGTGGCGAAGGCTCGGCAGCTCCTTGACAGAGCGCTGGAAAAAGAAGAGTCTTCCCGCTGGCCTTGCACACGCCCCCCCCCTCCCTCCTCTACGCCAACCCCCCCCCCATCCGCCAGCTGCTAACGACATTAAACATGGGGGCCGCGCGCTGTTAGCATTCTGCCGCTACCTGTCCCCCCCTGCCTGCGCCGCATCCTCGCGTCTGTGCGAGCATTTCTCAAACAGCGAGGCGCTAACAGGCTGAAAGAGAGGGGAAGGCGCGGCGGGGGAGCTCCAGGCATGCATAATTCCGAGGTACTTATTATCGCAACCGAGAAGTCTGAGGGGAAAGGGAGAATTCTGATTCCATGCGACGCCGGAGAGAGAGGAGGAGGCACCTGTGGCTTGATCATGGGGATAAAAGCAGTCGCGGCTTCGTCTGGGGAGTTGGAAGGCGTTTAAGTGCACATGATGGGGAAATCTGTCCTCTGCATTTGACCAATTCTACCTCTAACACTACAAAAGTATATGAAGTAGAGCAGGGGTCGGCAAGTTTGCTTGGTGGAGGGACGGTTTTCTTCATTGTAAAAAGACCACACTGCAAAAAGTGAATATCAAGCATTGTCTTAAATGACTTGAATTGAGGAAATGTATCTTGTTTTGAGCGGTTTTCGCTAATTTAGACATTTTTCCTGATCGGACCAAGTTTACTTTGCTTGTTTGAGGACATTTCAGACCAGTTCTAGGGTAAATCTCGCTTGAAATAAGAAAGTAAAATTGCCAATGAGATAAGACCAATGTTCTTACCCCATTGGCAAAGAAAATGACCTGAAATAAGGACGAAATGTATCGAAACGAGTCAGAAACATCTCAGAACAAGTGAAATGATCTAGGACAAATGCCCAAGAACTTGTTAACTAGTCAAAACAACTAAAATTTGGATTATTATGCTCAAATTGAGATGTTTTTTACTAATCTAGTTAATTACCTTTTATAGCGCAAGGGCCGTACCTGCACTACAAAAAGTAAATATCAAGTATTGTTCTTAAATGATGAAATATATCTTGTTTTGAGGTGTTTTCACTCATTTAGACCTTTTTCCTGATCGGACCAAGATTATTTTGCTTGTTTGAGGACATTCCAGACTGGTTCTCTGGTAAATCTCACTTGAAATAAGAAAGTAAAACTGCCAATGGGACAAGACCATTTTTCTTACCCCATTGGCAAAGAAACTTACTTCAAATAAAGGCGAAATGTATTGAAACGAGTCAGAAACATCTCAGAACAAGTGATCTAGGTCTAGGTGATAATCTAGGTCAAACGCCCAACTACATCTTAACAAGTCAAAACAACTGAAATTTGGATTATTATGCTCAAATTGAGACATCTAAACTAATCTAGTAAAATACTTTTTGCAGTGTGCCAATTTTAGCCCCCAAAAGTTTAGGTTCTACTGGTATCTAAATGTAGTTACCGGGGGGGAAAACAGTTTTGATGTTGTTGGTCAAGGGACAGAATTAAAGGAAGTGACTTGGTTGTTTTCCCCAATTTTTTATTACAATATTCTCTATATTTCCCCAATGCATTCCCCATTTATTTTTGTCCCATTTCTGCACACAATTTTTCCCTTTGAGCCACATTTTCCCCCAAAATTATTCCCAACTTCCCACTTCAAATGGGACTGTGATTGGATGATTGGTGAAGGGCTTCCGGTGATGAGTGAATGCTGCGAATCAAGGCTGGGACAAAAACTATGGGACCCTGAAATTCTAATACTGGCCGCTGTTGAAGATCTCTCTGTTTGTATTTGAGTTTATGAAATGCTGGTAAAGAATAACTGATATATTTGTAATACACAAGTTGTTTAACCTCTTAACCCCAGCCTGAACGGAGCGCCAAATCTTAAAGTTTCTTGAAAAAAGCATCAAAATGGTGGCGCAAAACGAGCCGAAAAAGAGGATCCAAGCACAACAAAAAACATAAAAAAAATGACAAGAAAGAAATGTAAAAAGTGGCAAAAAAGTGACCAAAGAGAAACAAGAAAAAATAGCAGATAAAAAGTGATAAAAAAGCGATGGGAAAACAAGGAAGAAGATCCGTCCAGTGATCCTTGTTTGAGTTTATTAGTAGGAAACCCCTCGATATGTAACATCTCGAGTGCAAAGAGGATCATTCACTTTTTCATTCAGACATTTAAGAAAGTCTCTTGGTATCAGCTGGTGTCTGACTTTATTGAAATCCCAAGTATCGGTATCAGAAGTGAAAGAAAACCTGGATCGGTGCATCTCTAAGGAAAAGGTCTGAATTTGAGAGTGTAGTATAGTATGAAGGCCACGTCAGAACAAGTGTGAGTGCGGGGCCGTGAGGTGTCACATACACAGGGGGCAGAATGGGGTCAAAGGTCGCTCCACTAAATGTTTCTGTGAGCTCGTGAAAGGGGAGCTCATGTCCTGGCACGCTCCTGTTTCCGCTGTGAAGGTGTCACTGAGCGCAGTATTTCCAACAACAGAACCATGACAACCAGGACCGCTGTGGTTTTCTGAAATGTGAGCCACACCTGGACTAAAGCGGGCACTTAAAAAAAGAAAAAGCAGAAATAAATGAGGTCTAAATGAGATCTTATTCATTCACGTTAACAATCGGGGTGTGCTTGAGGTATCGTGAGAGCTAGAAATGAGCTGACAGTCAACTCCTCCCTTTTACGGTTTGAAAATAGGAAAAATCAGATAGCCAACACAAATTTGTCTTTTGTCACGTTGTCGCGGCGTTTTGGTGTCAAATTTTTTAACCGTTTTTGCCTTGTTTTCATCTTTTTGTTGTCTGGGGTTTGTATGTTTTTTTTGCTTTATTTTTTTTTATCACTTTTTTTAACTACTTTTTTGTCATATTTTTGTCACGTTTTAGTCGCTTTTTTATTGGGTTATTGTTGCATTTTAATTAAATATGCTTAAAGTAAAAAAACAGCCTTCATCACAGCTTTCTATTAATGGATATTCATTAATTTTATATTTACCGTAAATGCTCTAATAAAGGCTGGGGCCTTTATTTACTCAAGGGCATCTAGGACCAGGCCTTTTTTGGAACCAGGCCACAATTAGAGACAGGCCTTTATTTCTATTTGAGCAAAACGGACGACCAGGAAAATGAAGAAAAACGAGATTTGTGTCCATTTGCACCTAAAATATTAGGGTTATTTATTAATTAACATTTCAAACCCTCTCCCAGCGGCTGGAACATTGACGCCTTTTATTTTGTCGGGACAACAGGAAGTGTTTCGTTGCTGTTAGCGGAGCTTTGACATCGATGTCACTGCAGGTTTCTGTTTCGTTTTTACCACGGATCGGATTATTTGTTGTTCTTGTGTAAAAGTTGAGTTTAGACGGAGCGTTTGTGTTTGTGATCGATCATGAGACTGACCCGAGAGAAGACGAGACGCTCGCGCTGATGGGAGGAGTTATTTTGAGGCGTGGGACTGACCTGCACACGGAGCAGCTGGACGTGCTTTGACGCGATGGTGACTTTATTAAAACCCTGGAGGGTCACAAAAAAAATGGTGGTTTCCCTGTTTCTACAAATAGTCTGTGGAGGTTTGAAAAGTGGCTAAATCTGTGTCAAAGTTACGCTCGGATCAGCTCCTCCGCAGCGTCCCCATCGGCCCGGGTTCCCGTTTGTTTACTTCCTGCACGTGAGTTTTCATTTACACGAGTATGAGACAAATTCCTAACATGGGGAATATTTCTACAGCCATAGTTTCTAATAAAAGCCCCGGCCTGTTTTAGAGATCGGCTTTAATTTAACTCCGCCAGCCGCGAACCCGGCCACTGCTAGAGATCGCTAATGGAATACAGGTCAGTATTAGAGAATTTACGGTATTCAACTACAAAAAAAAATAAAAAAATAATACTATATTTTTATAATTTGCAGCGGGCCAATTAAAAGTGGGCCGGTGTTGGCCCACGGGCCATAGTTTGGACACCCGCCTGATGCTCCTCCAACTACTATGAACCAACTTAAAACTCTACAGTTCTCCCAATGCCCAGAAATAGTCTCTACATAACCTGTAGATAAAATAAATATTAAAACAAATGGACACAATGACTATATATGTGACGACCAACCCCTGAGTCCGCTTTAAAAAAGGATCACACTGTTTTGACTGAGCCATTGTTTCATTCACTAATAAAACAAACTCCACTCAAACTATGATATGGAAAAAATCTCCAGAAAGGCTAAAAGCCCACGCAGCAGTTTGTTCGTAGCTGTGTGATGTGGAGCAGTGGCCCCTCTGTCTTTACAGTCTCCAGTCAGCTCCTTCCTCCTGTGTCTCTCGCTCACATAGTTTCCACTTGTGGTAAAGGAGAGCTCTCTTGTCGGGGGGGATGTCCACCGCTCACAGTAAAAGAGCACTTGTTTGTCCGGGGGCCTGACAGCCCGAGGCCTCAGGGAACAGCTCCTCACTCTGACAGGATGATGTGTGTCGGATCCCTCCGCTCCACGTCAGGGCTTTGAGCTGAGGCCTCTCGCCGATTCACCGCTCGCATTCAAAATCAATCTGAATTTATTATATGGCACATGCGGGGAAGTGGCCGGTGTCAGCAACAAAGTCTGCGCCCGGACCGAGAGGCAGCAGTGTGGCTCATGCCCGGACAAATGAGCGCCGGGATGAAGTGCAGGCTGTGCTGGCTTTTCTTCACACGGGAGACGGCGAAACTCAAGGCCTCCGAGGGGAAAAGTGAGACAAAATCAGACAAGCAAAGGATTGTCTCTCCTCGGGTCGTTAGTTTGTCAATGAAACCCGCGCTGATCAGTTGTAGTCGAACTGTGTTCAATAATTCCATAGAAAATGAATCAAAGCGACATCACCTCCTGCAAGTCGAGCCCATTTTACTCTTTTGAAATCTCAGAAACAGCAGGAGCTCGAGTTGTAATGGACTGACATCTATATCGACCTCTTTAAAGGAACAGGCCACCGTTTTTCCATAACGAGATGTGTTCTTACCTGAGCTTAGACGAGTCGATACGGACCTGTCTGGTCTTTGTGCCCATGGAAGAGCGTGGTAGCTTCCAACTTCACCCCCGTTTGGAGCTATAGGAATACATTGGGAGATGCCAACATCTTTGGTCGTTTTGCATGACTGAGGGCACACACAAAGACCAGACAGGTACGTATCAACTCGTCTAAACTCAGGTAAGAACATATCTCAGTATGGAAAAACGGTGGCCTGTTCCTTTAAGCTTTTGACCATGTCATTAATGAATCCAAATCTAACTGGAGTGATGTTTGTTTGATTCACACATGATTAAAGGTGCATTATGTATCTGTTTATGTGGGAAAAAAGTTCATATTAGTGCGTATGACCCTGTGGCCGTGGTTAGCAGGGCACCTTTTAGGCCTGTCTCAATAACAAAATTGAAGTTCCATAATTTGAGATATATATTGCGATAAACGATATTATTGACGACCACTTGATGCCACTGAAACAAATTTAAAAAATGGAAATCGCTTGTACCTTGTTCTTAACTGGCCAGACACTCCTCCTTTCTGTTAAAAATAAGAACCGTCTGAGCTGCTGCTCATTTCCAGATTTTACCCATATCGGACCACTCAAAGTGGGAATTCTGCTCAAAAAATGAAGTTACAGATGACGCTGCTGCTCCTGTTTCCTGATGTGCCGTGTTTGGACTTCCTCCTGAACGATACTTTCCCCATGCACATTATTTTAACTCAGTTAAAATAACATCGGTATCGAAAAAAGTACTGTTAAGACACCGGTACCGAAAGCAGGTATCGTTAAAGTAGTGGTATCGAAAAAAAACGGTACCCAGCCCTTGTCCCGACCCACCAGTAGAGAATCACTGTTTATCATTATGACCAAGCGGGATGTTCTGACAGGACATTTTTTAAATACTGACACTATTTCTCGCATTTTAAGACTACTTTACCAGGTATTTGCTCTCTTATTTGCATAATAATATTTCTCAAAATCATCTTGGGGGCCAGAGATTCTGTGCTACAGGGTAAGCAGGTTTTACACCAAGGTGACGGGATATTTTGTTCTTTGCAGGTCATTCATTACATGGCCTAAATTGAAGCCCATCTGCACCAGAGTCGGGGAAACTCTTTAAGACAAACACACCTTTCTTTGTGCGGCAGAGGTGAAGACAGGAGCCCGGCCCTCGGCACAGAGCACACACTGTTCACTCCTCTCCCTCTCTCCCCGTCAGCCACTTCCACAGTCCTGCACAGCTCACTGCTCCTCTGTCAGACCGGGCCTCCCTGCCAACTCCTGTTCACCTCTCTCGCTCTCACTCACAGCACCAGGCAGCAGCGCCGTGTGCCAGGAAAATGAACAAATCCAATCAGCGCCGCCAACGCTTTCCAAGGCAGCAGCTGAAATATCCAGAATGAGGAAAGAGGATTATGGCTACAGTGTGAAATGAATTAACGCATTATTAATGGGAAAAGTGAGCAGATTGCACCACGCCGCGCTGTGATTGTAAGTGGCCGGTTGTGACTGTGTTTGGAGATTCCTCGGATGCCGTTCGGGGTGATAAAGCGGCACATGAGGGCGCACACGTGAGGGGGGAAGCAGTTCTGGAAGAGCGAGCACCGTGTTCCGTGGACAGACCTCCGGCGAGAGGCTTCAGGAGCCCTCTGTAAACTGACAAACGGCGGCACAGCGGCTAATCTGCAGCACATGTGAACACGAGCTCCCGGCTTAAGGGCTGTTTACGCAGCAGTGAGTTTTCAAAGTCTGCAATCATTTCTTTTACATGACGACACGCAACAGAGAGCTTTTAATTTGTACGGTTTAGAAAACGCTGGAAGAGGGAGTTTTCTTTGTTAGCCATGAGACAATGTGTGTACACAGCTTTTCACAAATAAAAGTTTTTTTCTTTACATCTCACCGTTTTAAAGGTGCATTATGCAACTTTTTAAGTGGAAAAAAAAAGGTTGATATTTGTGTGGATTTTACGTTGTCATGACCCAGCTGCTGGATGAGTTGTAGGGTTGAATAACTGCATAAACTCTCTCAAAAATCTGAAACTGGTCCACAGTGTTCACCTTGCGGCCTGCGGACTTCTTCAACACCCTTCATTGATGCAAGTCATGCATTTAAAGGTGCATTATGCAACTTTTTATGTGAAAAAAGGTGATATTTGTGCACATTTGACCTTGTAGTGACCCAGTGGCTGTGTGAGTGGTCAGCATGGCGCCTTTACTTTCCATCACATCTTGGGGGCCAGAGGTTCTGTGCTGGAGGGCCAGATTTGGCCTCCGGGCCTGACGTTTCCTACCCCTGGTTTATGCAGTTATTCAAGCCCCTCCACGCCCGAACAGCCCCCACAGTGGAGAGTTTCAAATCTCGTCTTAAAACTCACTCTTACTCTCTGGCCTTTAGCTTGTGTGGTCCTCTGTGTCTGTTTTTATTCCTATGTGTTGTTATATACTCATTTATTGGTGGAGCTAATGTGTATTTAAATGTGCTATATGAATAAAGTAGACTGGATTTAGAAGTTCCAATCAAAACAAGTTGCAGGTAAGCTCAAAGTTGTTAAAAAGGACAAATAGGCAGAGGTGGGAGTAAGTCACTAAATGCAAGTCTCGAGTCAAGTCCAAGTCGTGAAGGTCCAAGTCCCAAGTAAGTCCAAGTCAATCGGTCATGGAGTCAAGTCAAGTCAAGTCAAGTCAAGTCTTGCTTTAGCCGGCAAGTCACCTCAAGTCACAAACGCCAGCGTGTCTTCTTTTCAAAATGTGTTTAATCTTAATCTTAAGTGCTTTCTCAAGATAAAGCGATTTTAAAAATTTAGGCTAAAATTAAACTTTTTAAAATCTAATGGATTTGGATTTAAAGTCTAATTATATTTAATTGCCAAAAAAATCAAACTATATATATTTTAAATAAACAGTCTATGTACAAAATTACTGGGACAGCATTTTAAGGAAGGGGGCCCGGGGGGGCGACTTTAAAAAAAAACAATGAAACAGAGTCTTTTAAACAGGAGCTGCTTTTCCTTGTAGTATGAAATATAAATATAAAATAATATTTTATTTTTGTTAGTCTCTGGCGGTTTTTCTGTCAGTGATTCTCCTGTAATGCCCCAGCCCCTGTATACTCGGATTCGCCCCTGCTCAAAATAGATTCTGCGTAGCCTTCAGTCCCGCTGTCACTGGGCTGTGTGCGGATGCGTTAAACAGCCACTAAATGCTGTAAACTTTGTGTGAACGAATTAAAACATCAAAAAGCCCCAAGATTTCTGTCATTATCCAGCTCTTACACATCGTCGTTCTGGAGGCTCCGTCTGCGCTGTAGGTCCAGTCCATTGTTTCAAACGTTTTCCTGTCCGTAAATCTCCTCCTCTTCACTGTCTTTTGAAAACTTTTAATGCATCCAAAGAAATATTTCCTCCTGCCTCTTCCCGCTGTATTGATTAGACGCTCCGTCGGGAAACCGAACGCGCATGTGGCTAATTACCATAATGTAAACATAGATGTGCTGCTTTTACGAAATGAATCCTGATCTTTCGACAGTTTCACTCAAATAAATAACTATGAAGTCACAGCAGGTCATTGACAGTCACTGGCCTCAAGTCTAAGTTAAGTCTCGAGTCACAAACAGCAAGTCCCAAGTCAAGTCTTTTCGGAGCTTTGGTCAAGTAAGTCTCAAGTCCCAACAATTGCGACTCGAGTCTGACTCTGCAAATAGGTGTTTAAAAGTGTGGATTCCAACGTGTAACTTTGATTTGATTGTATTTAACATTGCAGGAAGGGCCTTTTAGAAGCTCCTGCATAAATAAACACACTCAGAAGAACTCACAGAAAAGAGAACTACCCCTAATGAAGACTCGGAAACCCCGGGCCAAGAGTCTCGGTCTCTTTGGAAGCGTTCCCTCTCCGGAGCAGTGACAGCGGGACCTGAGGCATGAAACACGTCTCCATTATGAAGACACTTACAGCGGGCAGCCGAGCGAGAGCCACAGAGGGACGCCTCCAATGGACCGTTCGCACACAGTTGGCGAGGACCGGAGACAAGGGACAGAGCGACTGAATGGGCGGGAACACAATCAGGACAGCTGCAGGAGGAAGACAAACCTCGCTGCCTGCTGGGATTCAGGGCTTTCTGTGTTTCAGGTGCCGCGAGGAGGATGGGCTGTTTCACAAAAAAAACTCTATTCCTATTCTGAACTTCTATTTGAAAAGGAATTATTCTTTTCCATTTACACAAAGTAGACAAGTGAATTTCAAAATAACTTTATGTATAACTTTATGTATTGCGTTACCATTTACCTACAAGATCTATTAGCTTTGATACTGAGATTAAAATTTGGTAGCCTATTTTCAGATTCCAGGAGACTAGACTAGATTAAAACTAAAAATCATTTGTTGTCGACGTAAGGAAATTGGTTTGTCTTTCCCACTCTGACTGATGACATAGTCGGCAACTTCCAACACTGAACTGATCAGAGGGTAGAGTCTAAAAGTACTTTACGTGAATACTGAGTAACTGATTGAACGCAAAAGTTTGATTCATTTTTCAGTAGTGACATAAATTAAGAGAAATAAACCTAAAATACCATAATAAACATATACAAATAAATAATTATGAAGATGTTACTGTGCCAGAGTTACTGTTTGTTTTAGGCAAGGCAAGGCAAGTTTATTTGTAGATGTATTTGTATTTGTTTTACTTTGTTTTACTTTGTTTTACTCGGGAAAATAAGCACCGACAGGGCGAACCGGACCCCGACGAGAAGCGGAGGGGTTATGTTGTGTGTGTTAACTGAACACACACAACATAAACTTCGTACACTTTTATGAAGGTCGAAAGGTTTTTTTAATGACTTCCGCGACAAATAGTTCCCAAAAGTTTGCGCGTTGCTCGGCAACGTTTTGCTAGGCTAGAAGCAGCAAGGCTAGTAGCTAGCCTAGCTACTTAGTGGAAGGTGCAGTTGGAGGAATGGTGGTGAATCTCTGGGTAAGTTGAAAGTCAGACTCACGTTAACTTCACGAGCAATTCCCCCGACTTCTCTCACAGTGACGGGGACAGATAGTGTCGCTACTACGTACGCGCGGAGTGATATGAAAGCACGAACTCCGTTGCCATTGGCAGCATCATTATTTTTTTCAGAGGTCCTTTGTCAGAAAATAATGACCGGTAGAACGTTGGGAAATCCCATTCAAATCAACGGAGCTTCTGCTTACGTTGTGAAGAGCCGTATAAAAAGCAGAAGTAAAAAGCACTGTATGAAAAACCTACTTACAGTGAGGGCTGTCACAATAATTAAAATACCGACTTAGTCTGTACATCTATTAGCATTTCCCCCTATTTTTTCTTTGTAAAACTTTGATATCTAACTGAAGCAAATTGAGTTTCATTATATTTCATGTTCATTACAGCATGTGTGGTATTTTAGAACATGATGATGCTCTTATAGAACTTAGTTTTACTGTAATTTTTATGCCTGAGAGTTGACAGTATCTAGTATCGTTAGAGCAGGGGTCTCAAACTCATTTGGACTGGGGGCCAAAAATGCGAACCCAGTGTTGGTCGGGGGCCGCAACAGACGAAGCCTTTTATATTAAGTCAATTATGATTTAGCAACTTTTTATTGATTGCTATAATAAAACTTAAAATAGACTGTACATTACCTATCTGCACATTTTTAAGCTTCTAGAGGTTTCCAATCAGCCAAACATTTGCTGAGCTTCTAAATTTGAAATGACAGACTTAGGCCTTTTTGTGACCTACAGTTAGAGAACTGATGGGGTAATATATTTACTGTCAATGTTGCTGTAAATATTTGCAGTATTTTAATACATTTCCATATTCTTTATTTTTAATGTAACTATGGATCGTGTGTTCGCACATGTGTCCTTAATAAAGATTACATTCATTGACATGATAATGTAGCTCTGAGAGAAAAGGCTCCTCACTTTACTGTTGTTTTAAACACTAATACAATGTGTTCGCTTTGCAAAGTCCTAAAGGTAAATATGGTAAAGGTGCTTTTTGTCCTGCTGCTGCTGTAACTTTTCCAGCACATGTTTAGCTGAACAACTGAAGTTTCTCCCTCGCGTTCTGACAGTCCGTGTCGTTGTTGAAAAAAGTTGCTACGTTGTCTGCAGAAGCTGTCTGATGTTGACATTCTCACGTCCGCAGCAGCATTGGTGCTACCACGCGGTGCCTCATGGGAAATGTAGTTCTAACGTGTTGCAATGCAATTTACCGGCGGGCCGCATATAATCTAAATAAGTAATTATCTCGCGGGACGCAAAAAATTGCCTCGCGGGCCGCATTTGGCCCCCGGGCCGCATGTCTGAGACGCCTGCGTTAGAGTCAATAAAATCGTTTATCGCGATACTTTCTTGCCTCAATATATCGAACTTCAAATATGTTCTCCTGACAGGCCTACTTACATTTACTTCAAAAAGTGACTTGAGTAAATTGCAATGGTAATGCATTTGGAACTGATGTATTACCAATCTGTCACTCAGTATTTTATAAACTACAATGCAAACAGTGACCAGTAGATATTATTTCTAGTGGTGGGATTCGATTAAAATGTTTAATCGAGTTAATTATGGCCTTTGTAATTAACTAATCGCAATTAATCATATTTAAGCATCATTTATTAGGGGGTTGTATCTATCTTTTAGAGCAGTGGTTCTCAACCTGGGGGTCGGGACCCCCAAGGAGGTCGCGAGACAAGTTTAGGGGGTCACCAGAATCTATAGATAAAATATACATATTTTTATTAGCATATAATCTAGTATTTTATTGAAGCATGTGTTTGCTATTTTACCAGAGTGCCATTATTTGAACATACTTTTTTCATTGTTTTTTAAGAATTATGTAGACTAATGTGCCTATTTCTCACGGTGTGACCAGGTCGGGGGGTCATGAACCCCTTTAACTGTTATAATGGGGGCTCCAAAAGGTTGAGAACCACTGTTTTAGAGGTATTTTTCAGATGCTTCTTTGTATTTTCCTACATTTTAACTTATTTTCGTGGAGAAGTGAGATCATTTAAAACACTTCAAAGACAACAGCGCTTTGATTCATTTTGAAAATTATCTTTTTAAATGAGGTAATGTCGGTTTAACTGCGTGAATAAACCAGATTGACAATAAAAATTTTTGCTTTACGCCGTGTTCATCCCTAAGCAACGTCTGCAGGAAAAATGAAACTGAAAAAGCATCTGTGCCGCTAAAGTAAAGTGTGATTCATTTCGATTCATATTTTTAAACCTTATCTAATCAATTAATCGTAATGAATAGAAAAAAGTCCCGGAGCTATTTATTTCATTACATTAAGTCAGTGGTTCCCAAACGTTCCCCAGGTTGGGAACGACTGCAGTAAGTGACCGAATCCAAATGTTCGCTGCACCCGAATACCGTCATTCTGTGGAAAACCTTTGTTCACAGTTATCGTACCATGAAAACCTCATATCGTCCCATCCCTGGATAAGACATTAAGAGGTAATTCTCTTTGTACATCTGCTCACTCTGGAGTTACGATGTCACAGCTGTCACTGTCAGACTGTTGGAAAGTCCCTCTCCGTCTGGTTATCGTGGCCATTACACTGGATTAGATCTCATTGTCCCATTACTCACTTTGAAGACCTGTACGACCCTCGGGACACGGGGAATTTAATAACCCAAAAGTACACGAGTCACCAGGCAGGGAAAGGTTGTATTTTTATCACACGAGCACTACTTCAGTACCTTAGCAACGTCCATAGAGTTCAGTTTGCCAAAGCCCTTTCAGGAAGTACAGAAAAGAGGCAAACGAGAACCATTTTATCTCCTGAGTCACTTCATTAATACGTCAAACACAAAAAGTCCCTGAGAAGTTCGATTGGAAGAGCATCAATCGACAACTAAGCGGGTTGGTCAGACTAGAGCAGCCAGTAACAACCTACTCGAATTTAAGAGCATTGAAGTGGTTCAAAGTTTCTGCACATGCTGGCAATCGATCAGTCAACATTTATAGCAGCTTTCAACATCCAAAGTGCTTCACATAACAAACAGTATGAAACAGTTGATCAAGTGCTGTGATTTAAAGACTGGTAGTTCAGGATGGTGCACACTCTGTAGGTCTGAGGGATATGACATGAGCACGCGGACCTTCAACTCCATCCTGAACTCAACAGGGAGCCAGTGGAGAGCCTGGAGGTGTAATACAGGTGTAATGTCCCTTGAAGTGTTTGAGAGAAGATGATCGAGCTGTATCCTACGTAAAAAGGATTTCCTAAGTCCATGGTAGAGGGCGTTGGTCCAGTCTTGAGCTGATTAATGCAAGAATAGCCTTCTCAAGATCTACTCTGGCTTAAAAGGGTGTCCTTGCCCCGCAAAGTAAATGTCAGGAAGCCCAAAGGAATATCAACACGACCGCGTGTTAGCTACTTCAGAGATGTCATCCTCCAGCAAAGCCGCACACAACCAGTCCAAGGAGGATGAATAGAGAGCTAACTTTAATGGCTGAATCAGTGACGAGACTGTGCCATAGACAGACAGAAGATTCCCATCGAATTCAGTCGCTCCCCTGCCCATTGGATGAATTCTTTTTTTTTTTTTGGAGAGAAGAACGCCCGAATTGGCCTCTGTGCAAGAGTTTAATAGATTGTGGTTGTATTGCTACAGATCTGTGGACATGGCAGTTCGTAAAGAGGAACTTCAGCTCCAAAACAGCAACAACAGGAGAAGGCCACGATGGAGACTGGTTTGACTGGGAGTTCTTGGAAAAGGATCTGGAGCCGTGAGTTTAGTGCAGTCGGACGACCCTTTACCTGTAAACCTAACTGACTCCGAATCCTGCTCCTGGGCACCTCTGCATCGATTTCTCCCACTGTAAACTAATGTGACAAGTGCAACAGCGGGGGCTGGATGTGTGCCAGAGTTCATCCACAGAGCGGCGAGGCGAGGTGAATGACTGACAGGCTTATCAGGCGGACGCTGAAGGAAGGTAATGTACGTGATGTAAATGTATGTGCTGCCGTTGAGCGAGAGGCGACACTACGGGGAGCGGAGGGGCTGGGTGTTATCAAGTCAATGGAGTAGGATTAACAGGGAGATAGAGGTGTAACATCACTAATGACAATGAAGATAAGACAGATAACATGTGTTGGGACTGGAGTTGAGGGCAATGAGGACAAGAGCGCTGCGCCACAGGGAACGATGGGGAACATGCTTCGTTTGTGTTATTTATCCATGCTACAGCAATAATACAAATGAATACTTCTATACTTTTGTGCTACACTGCAAAACGTGGATTCTAAGCAAGTAAAAAATGTCTTACTTTAAGAAATAAGTTCTTATTTTTTCCCTAAAAAGTAATAATGTCTTGCCTAGCAAAGTTTTCTTGAGAAAAAAATGTGTTTTAGGAAATAAAATCTAGCCATTTCTTGTTCAGATATATTTGCTAAAAACATGATAATTTTTCTTGTAACAAGAAAGAAAAACTTTTAGAATCTTCAGCATTAGATAAAGAATATTTTTTCTTATTTTAAGAAAAAATAAGATCACAACAACTCTTAATTTAAGAACTGCTTCTCACAAATACATTCCATTCTTTAAAGTGGGCGACACAGTGGCACAGCGGTTAGAGCCTCAGCTTCACCGCTCGAAGGTCCTGGGTTCGATTCCCAAAGGTGCCTTTCTGTGTGCAGTTTGCATGTTCTCCCCATGTCTACCACTAAAAACATGTACAATAGGTGAATCCTCCAACCAGGTGATTCTGACCATCAGCCTGGCTCCACATCATGGAGATGGGTCCCCGGGCACAGGCAATTTTTTCCTTAAATATTAGTATTTATTAAGAACATTTTGCTCAAAAATGTGTGTTATTTAGAACATTTTGCTCAAATCAAGCAGTAAGTAAAATACCCACAATTTTTCACTAAATAAGAATGTTTTCCTTAATTATTCCATTTACTGAGGACATTTTGCTTAATTCTAGCTATTTATTCACTTAAATGTAGTGTTTCTTTCTTGTTTTATGATAAGAAAAATATTCTAGAAACAAGAATTCTTAGCAAGAAAAAAATGCTGACCCCATTGGCAGAATTTTTTCCTTAAAACAAGACAAAATGTCTTATTTTAAGATTTTTTTTCCTTGTTTTTAGTAGGGCACTTTTTGCAGTGTACATGTACCACACAAATATCCAGTAGTAACGTTCTTAGGACCGTCTTTCCAAGGGGGGATAAAGCCTGTTTAAGAAATCACTGTTTTTCTTCCCTTTTTTTTTAGACATTTTCTTGCAGACAATAAGGAAATTTACAACACAAAAAGTCAAAATCGGGTCCTTATGGATGTTTTTGACACAGCAAATTGTCCACTACACGTAAAAATGGTACTCGAACCTAGACATTAGTTTGTAGCATGACGTATATTGAATAAATGTACAAATTTGGGCCGTTGAACCACCTTGACCTTCACCGTCTCTGTATTGGTAGAAATGTTTTGGTAGAATAAATCCATAATTCAGCATTTGTTAAAGAAATGATGGAGCAGACGGTGATAGAGAAGTTCCTTAAACACTTGTTTTCCCTCTGGCAGTGAATGTGCCCATTAACTGAATACTGTACTGCATCTATGAGCTTCCCAGGTGTACAGTAGCCCGGTTACGGATTTTGTAAGTAATCTTTGTAATGAAGTCTCGTGACGCCCATGATCAGCACCGCTCACCTTGTGCTGAAGGAGGACAGCGCACAGGAACAGAAGCCTTTCGTATCCTTTGTCTTGGCCGCCCTTGTGTGTGGATTAGTCCAAACTCAATAGAGGAGCATCCATCCATCCATCCATCCATCCATCCATCCATCCATTTTCTTCCACTTTTCCATTTCTGGGTCGTGAAGGGGCAATAGAGGAGCATATTTCATCAAAACAAAAGAAAGTCATATGCCACTGGGATTGTTTTTTCCTATCTCTTCCAGTATTGTTTTTGTCAACAAAGACTATAACGATATCATTACGTTGAAGCACCTTTTTTATTCATGACAATAACCTAACAATGATGAGCTAAAAGAAATGGCTCTTTGGCGACTAAAACATGACGAGACGTTTATGAGATTATGTTGACCAGACGAAAATAAGAGAAAGTGGTTCGACAGAAGTGCCATGTTCACAATGACACTTCTGCCAGTGCCTATTGTAAAGTAACAGGCAATGGCAAAAGCTTTTGACTGTCAAAAGCTTAGTGCAGCCTTTATTCATATTTCCAATCATTATTTTGAATACTGATCGAAACTAATTTGTTGAAATACTAATACTTCATCACTTTTTATAATTAGACCGACTAAAACTGGACAAAAACTAAAAGCATTTTCATCCAAAAGACTAAGACATATTGTGTTATAATACAAAACGACGCATCAGCACCATTTAAACTCATATTCCAGCAGACTTCATTACTACAATAAACTAGGTTAGTGAAATAATTGACCAGGACAGCCGTACTAAAGCCTAATAGAACGTGTAAACATGACTTGAGAGCATATGCTGTGGGTAGACGGCCCTGAGAGCAGGAAACGGTGACTTCACAGAGGCCCAGTGTTCAGCAGAACATGCACCGTCCACGCTCCAAATGACTTTTCCACATGTTCCACTCTGTACAACGTTCACATTTCAAGTGACATCAGCGATTTGTGAGGCCACAGCATGGACGCTTCATTCACACATTACTCACACGTCTTTACAATTACAATTTAAATGTTACATCCATTTCAAGAACTCATAATGACGTCCATTCGTGTCTATTCACTGGCAATTAGAGAAGTCACGATTCTACATTTTTGAGTCACGATTATTGTGAGGAAAAATATTGTTTATCAAAAATATGGAAGACAACATTGAGAATTTCTCAGTCCCTTTACAGCAGGGGCCCTCAAACTTTTGTCTCTGGGGGCCACATCATCGTTCCTGACGAGGTGCCGGGCACATAGAATTATATGACCCAGAGCAAAATGCGGCATTCGTCATTGTGAAGTAGAGATTACTAGCATGGCACAGTCATCCCCACTACTACTATGTTCAAATAAAACCTCAGTGCGTAAGGTGACCCAAGTAATAACTGCTTACACTTGTATTGTGCTTTACAAGCCTGTGTCACAAGTTTCTCAAAGTACTGTAGTCATTATTCATTCACTCCACACTCTGGTCACAAGCTTCATTTACCACATGGCTATAATGTGTTGTTTATATCCTGATCTCTTATTATGTCAGTGCCCTCTGCTGGACACGTGTGGAATTCTTTTTTATTTATCTAAGTTGCCCCCTAGTGGCTGGAATGAGTATGCTGGTTATTTAGTACTCAGGGATTTCTGCTCTATAAGTCAAGGGTCGGGTTAAATCATCTCACGGGCCGGATTTAGCCCGCGAGCCAGTAGTTTGAGGACTCCTGCTTTACAGTATTGTCTAAATCACATGTGTCAAGGCCCTTTGAGGAGCATGAATTCCTGAACATGTTAAAAAAAAGTAAGTCTCTAAGCCCATTCCTGTGTGGATTAGGATATAAACAGCATATTATAGCCACATGGTAAATGGTCGGTCTGCCCAGGGCGGCTGTGGCTACAATAGTAACTTACTGCCATCGAATGTGGAGTGAATGAATAGTGACTTAATGTAGCACTTTGAGCCTTAAAGGGACTATACAGAGTTTAAAAATGTAAAAAAATATGTATTTTCCTCCCCCTACATGTTCCAGCCATGTCCTAATGTGTAGAATGAGCCCAGACCTGTTCACCACAACTGCCTCTAAAATCCTGCACTGTCACTCAAAAAGGTGTTAATTCGGGTCCGAAGTGCCGTCATGCACGAGCTTAATATAGAAGGTGCAGTTACACGTAAGACATGAGGTGGCAGTAGTGAGTATAAAATGGCTAACTTGCATCTAGTCCCTTTAAAACTTATTGTGCTTCATCAGACTGTGTCACATGTTTCTCATTCAGACTTCATTTTGTTCTGCTCAGGGTGCAAGAACAAGAAGTCCTTGTGTCTTGTATGTATGAATGAGCCTGTAAAGGCCACAGTCCTTTACAATATATGCGGCTCGCAACCCGCCGTGGAGGCTGAATTTCGGCCCTTGACCCAAACGACTTCACGGTCTAAATGTTCACAAAAAAGAAACAAGACATTAACTTTTTATATTTATTTAAGGGTTGTTGTAATTGAAAACCTATTGGATATTCAGCCTGTGTTATCTTTTATTTTTATGCTTTTATAATATTACTATCTGCGCCGCTGCCTCGCACAGTTTACACAGTTATCATGCGAGAATGGATAAGATTTCCTCTCTGCACATTGGATTATTATGTCGGGCTGGATTTCACACTGGACGGAGTTTCTTCAGTCTTTTCCGATAAGTGCACAGCGTTTTTGGCATAAATCTCTAAACGAGACGTGACGCCTGTTTAACGTGGGTCCTATAATTCCTACGATTAACCTACAGTAAGTTTTTATAACCGGGATAATTGTAAAACCAGTTAATCTTGACATCCCAAGAAGACAGGACTGAAGCGGCCTCGCCATCCATTTAAAGTTGTAAAGGCAGTAGCTGTTTAAAAAGCCTGGATAAAGCATAATATGGGCTTTAACATGGGAGAACGG
The DNA here is from genome assembly GCF_951799975.1 of Gobius niger. Taxonomy (NCBI): domain Eukaryota; kingdom Metazoa; phylum Chordata; class Actinopteri; order Gobiiformes; family Gobiidae; genus Gobius; species Gobius niger. The sequence continues at coordinate 37,391,894 of NC_136855.1, read as the reverse complement.
CTAATATTCCCACTGCTGCACTTATCATTCTGCCCGTGGCCATCTTTGCGCTCACCGCTCTTCACTGATCTGCGCTTTAACAGGCAGAGCCGGGCCTGTAAAAGCGAGGTGCCGACAAACCGAGGTCTGTGCTTCACTGAGCGAACATGACGGGCGCAAGACTCCGGGATACAGGAGCAGGACCAGGATGTTAGCGCGCCGTGAACCTTTCAGAAGCAAAAAGAATAAAGGCTTTTGAAACAGCGCGGAAAGACCTAAATCGCAGAATCTTAATTAAATCCCCAAACTTGTCGGGAAAATCGTAAATAGATACTTCACAATCAGGCAGCCCTTGTGAAAAGCCAAACCAAAGCCTTTCTGTCTCGCGCTGACAGTTTGCAGAGAGGAATCGGAGGCTGGCGCTCAGGCATAAGCTCACTTCACTTTCCATTATGATCTCAGCTGCGTTCTGATGAAACGCCCTTGGTTCTGAGCAGATGTGGACAGAGGAGTGATGAGCGCCAGGTTAGATGCCAGACAATAGCCCTGGTCTCTCCATTGATTTTCATTTCATGTATTATTCGTCTTTCCCGTTATTATGCAGTATTCTGACTTCCCATGCAAGTACAAGGACGCTCTAGCCTCGGTGTTTCACATTTTATTTCTCATGAAGTGATATGGATTAGTGCCGGCTGCCTATAATTTTTTACTAGGGCAATTTTATCCTGCACTCCTTTGTTTCCCAGTAACATGCAGCGCTTTGCTACATTTTGAGTTAATGCACTTTTCAAGCTTAAAGGAATAGGCGACCGTTTCTACATACTGAGATATGTTCTTACCTTAGCTTTGATGAGTTCTTTAGGACCTGTCTGATCTTCACCCGTGCCTTCAATCACGTAAACACAGCGCAGACGGCGTTAGCATTTAGCCTCTCCCTCTCTCCACTATAGCTCCAAAACAGGTCAAGATAGAAGCTACCAAGCTCTTCCACGTTTTCCCTATTTGAATATGGTTACGTGAAGTGTTACACAACAAAGTATAATTACACAAAATTAAACTATGTGGATTTTCTAAGCGGATAAAAGGGGGAACTATATTGTAAGGCGTAGTAATACCAGGAGTAATTTGGCATCTGCACAGTAAAGTGAAGATTACTGCGCGGATTTCGAACTACTCCTGGTATTATTACGAAGAAGCGGGACGTATTTCAGTGGATTTAATAAGAAAAGGAGACGAGCCTCAGCCCAGAGATGGAGGAGGCGGAGGAGACAGCGGAGAGAGTCGAGCTGCTAACGGCGAGGTGAAGCTGAACAGTTTGTCTCTAAACTCAGTAAGTGACGCTAAACTCTGTTCACTGTTGAAATATAGCTTGAAAAGGTGGTTCTCGTGAACTTTTGGTGATATAAAGTTGTGCTGTTTCGTTTGGGGCTGTGGCCATGAAATGAGTTGTTTGTGCCGCTGTTTTGACAATCGATTCGATAAATGGTTATTTGTTTTTTTAAACTTTGGACACATGACTGTTTTCTTTTTACACATTTAAAGGTAAATATATTGCTTATCATAATTACCGGTACTTACTATACAATACAATCGCCCTGAGTATCGTGATACGTATCGGATCGTGACAAAAGTATATCGTCCCAGCCTTAATTGAAACATTTTGATAATACAGCATAAGAGGAAACAAATTCACTTTATTTGGCGCTTTTATAATTTTTTTTTAGACCATCCCAATGTTTAATCCTATTACTTGTTTGCATATTATCCTGTTTTTCTTTGTTTGCTAATTATCCTGACTATTTTCCCCCCGATTGTTTTTTGAGAGCAGTGTAACAAGTGAATTTCCCCATTGTGAAATCAATAAAGGCTTATCTTATCTTAAAAGCACAGGACAAATAACCAATAAATATTAGAAACTGAATCAATGCAAAGTTCCATACAGTTGATCCTAAACCAGTGGGTTTTGAATCTCCAGACGGCGCTTCCTCCGTGTTTACAATCCCACCATCTTCATTTCTCAAGGTAGTTCAGGCACAGCTTGGGCTTGTGTTTTGGGTCATTATCCTGCTGTAAGATGAACTCCTGTCCAATTAGGCGCATACCAGAGCGTTTTACATGGCAGTGCACAACGCAGGGGAGCCATTTTGGTTCAGGGTGTCTTTCACTAACCCTGAATCCAGCCAAACATCCCCACATAAAAAATAAAACTCTGACTCTTAAGTTGTTATCCATCAAACCAGTCATATGCACTAAATGCTTTTGACTTGCGTTTGTTTTTCCACTTCCTACTTGGATCAAACATTGGCTACTGCGAAGTATTACTCAGAGTGAATGACTATTTATTTATAAGAAAAACTGACAGAAAAGTTGTAATGTTTATGTTCTAAAACGTAGTGAGAAGGAAGAGGGCGAGTTCAAGGATAGAACTTGGACCCCAATAAGGAAGTGAACATTTTAACCACCTTAAGCGAGCGTATTTTCTCCAGTTTCACCCAAATCTAAAAGCTTTTCAACCTGAGTTTACAGCCTATAAGCCAGTGCAATGCCTCTTTTGAAAGCTGGATCTAAACGGATCATTTTCCTCACATTGTTGCCGATTTTTAATCATCCCACATGTGTCTTTTTTTTTTTTGCGTTTTAGTCACATTTTTCATCGCTTTTTGTAACGTTTCTGACACTTTATTGTTGCCTTTTTGTCACCAGAGCACTAAAACTCAGGGCTACTAGTTATTCCTCTCCAAAATCACTGTAGGAGGTAGAGCCTGTAGCCACCAAGCTCCGAGCATATGTTCTTACCTAACCTTAGTCGAGTTAATATATCCCCGTCTGGTCTTTGTCCGTGCGCTCTGCCAGGCAAACGGAGCACATACGCAGCCTCTCCCACATGTCACATAGCTCCAAAAAAGCTCACGATAGAAGCTACCAAGCTCTTCCACGTGTTCCCTATTTAAACAAAGTTACGTGAAGTGTTTTCATGCGAAGTATATTTACACAGAAATGTAACATGTCGATTTTATAAGCAGATAAAAAGGGGTACTATATTGTGAGGCGTAATGATATGAGGAGCACAACGTCCGCGCAGTAACTCCTAAAGACTTCCCCGCTCACTTCCGTCAATAACCTTTAAAAACGGTGGCCTATTCCTTTAAGGAAGCAGACACAGTCTCGACATTTAAGATTGGATTCAAAACTTACCTCTTTGAATTAGCTTATAATCAGGTCAGTTTGGTAAAGCTCTAACCCACAGCCTGAAGTAAAGCTGCCTTAGGAGGAACACTGCTGTGGGAAGTCTGGTAAACTGAGTGCTATCCTCTTCTTCTTACTGCAGCATATTTTCTCCAATTCGACTTTACCTAAATCTAAAGGTGAGCAACAGTGTAATGCTTCATTTGTAAGCGCTTTTGTTGTGTTTTTGTTTGCTTGTTTGTTTGTCATGTTTCTGTTGCTTCTTCATCATTTTGTTTTCGTAGATTTTTTGTCATATTTTTGTTGGGTTTTTTGTTGTATTTCTGTTGTTTGTTTTAAGGAAGAAATGACAGAAACCTACATGAATAAAGAGATTCAATCTAAGTTTTGAGTAGATTTGGTCTGGTCTTAGATCAGAGAAAACATCTTATTGCCAGTGGAACAAGTCATTATTCTCTTCATTCGGATTATATTGTATAATTTCAAGTGAAAAACAAATCTGTTTGAAATCAGACAAATGAACTTTTACTTTCAAAGTGGGTTTTATGCTTGTTCCATTGGCATTAGCGTTTGTATCTTTGTCTTAGATTAGTCCAAACAGACTCAAATTCAACACAAAGAACCTTTATTCAAGCAATTGTAAGTCATTTATCTCATTTAAGATGCTAATTTTTCCAGTTTAGCGCTTTACTTTGGCCTAAAATTGGCGGCTTCGGCCCTCGGTCTTTTTACAAGAAAAAAAATTGGCCCTCCGTTCAGAAAACTTGCCTACCCCTGCTATAGAAAATCAGTTCAGGTGAGGGTTAAGAGATGAACGTTCGGTGATATTGGGCTTTACAAAACCATTGATTGATTGATTGACTTTTTTGTCGCTCCTGTTGCTTTTTCATAGTTTTCATAGTCACTTAGTCATAGTTCTTTTGTCACTTTTTATTTGCATTTTCATCACATTTTTGTCGCTATTTTGTCACGTTTTCATCGCATTTTTAACTGCGTTTTTGTCACATTTTAGTCTCGTTCTTGTCGCTAAGAGCCATTTCGAACTCACAGGACGTTAATTAGTCTGAAAAAAAACCTCTTCCAGGGACTTACAACCAAAAATGGCGGCGCACGAAAAGCAAACATGAGCAGAAAGCTTACGGAGCCTCTGAGAAAGAGGAAGCGCAGTCTGTCGTGAGTGGGTTTAACTGTTTTTCCATGTCTTGTTTCCTCTCCCCAGAGCTGGAACACACTGCATCATATTCCATACTTTCCATCAGCTCACTTGCTCTCCCTCTCGGGCACAGCTCTGCTAATGAGAGCCGAGCCGCAGAGGCCCGTGGCTCCTGCAGGACCTCGTCAGCCCCCCCCCCCCCCCCCCCCCCTCTTTCCTTCACTCCAAAAGAGCCTTACCTTGTTCTGCGTGTCTGGCACCACAGTAAAAGCGGCCGGGACTATTGTTAATGTAGTGGAAAATCGCAGCGTTACACTTTAACGGCCGCGATGTGATCATGACAAATGTGTGGAAAGAGAGGATTAAATCGCCGCTTTTTTTTCCCCCCTCTCCCTCGAGCAGAGAGGAAAGAAGATCAGTGATTTTTAAGACGAATGCTCGGCCAATGAGGGACGCGGGGTCTTATGTAACAAATTTCTTTTTCAGTTGTGTTTTACGTCCCGGAGAGATTAATCTACAAGCTGCGATGTAACAATCAAAAGGAGGGCTTTCGTCCTGCGCTGGGACTAAAGAATCGTTGCTAATATTTTGACATTTTATCAGCCAAGTGTCACTGGTCCTCACACAGAAGAGGAAGATGACGCAAGCTCGCTACATCACAGATAAACGGAAGAGCAAAGAGCCTCCTGTATCTCTCCAAAGAGGAAATCCGCAAAACAAGATTAATAAGAGCCACTCTTTTCCATCTTGTGGCTTTACCTTTCCCTGGTTCTGTGTTTTTTGCGATGTTTATTATTTCACTTCCTTATAGAACATGGGAAGGAAGTGACATACGTAGAGGCAAAGAAGAGTCATTATTATACGCACATGAACACAAACCAGCCTGGAGTAATGACGTCACATCCCAGTTATGCCACACATGTCACCAACAAAACCAAAGCAATTGACCTAACTCTCTCACCTCACTTCGTTAAACTTCACTGGAATAAAATCAGGGTGAACACTAGGCGGTATCATGACTAAAGGTAGAAAAATATAAAGTATAAATAGGGGCTCGTCATATAATTAGATTATCATGAAAAAGTGCATTTACTTCTGCTTAAAGCAGTACTAAGTGTTAGAGGATAACATTAAATCGCTATTTATCATACTGGGTCAGGCTGTACAGTCGTACTATCTCTGTCATAGCCTTGACTGTGGTGCTCAGGCGCCACTCTCTGCCACTGAATGCTTGCGTATCAGTATGACGCTCTGAGAGGGTATTTATCCCTCTTCTGTGGAAGCATGGACAGACTTGAATGGTAGGACTAGCGCAATGTCTCGAGTTCATGTCTCCGGGTCCCGCACCGATGGTAAATAAACTTCTCCTGCATAAGACATCCAGACTGCTGCCTGTCATTCATCTATCCTCTCGAACACCATTGTTATTTCTCTAACAATTTGGCGTCAACGAACATGTCTACAGCTGATCTGGTAAGTGCATTTTTATCCTTTGATAAAAGGGAGGGGGAATGGCCTTACCAGATTCATGCTTGATAGAAAAAAGAACAATGCAATGGGAAACGTACAATTAGTAAAAATGACATAATCTCATGTTATCGGTTAATTCTGGATGTTTGGTTCCGGTCGAGAGTAGGGACTTTAGGTCCACTAGGAGACTGGGTATTCCGATGCACAAAGCTTGAACTGAAATAGCTGCAATAATCTGTGAAGCTCCAAGCATACAGTTTAGAGTAGGTCAGGTTTTAAACTTGTTGACTCTACTGTTTATCCACATAGCCGTCATAGGCAAAAGTGAGGAACACATATAGTAGACTATCTTGAGTGTAAAGCTTTGTTTAATGTTAATTTTAGTGTCAAACAAAAGGCCTCACACCGACATAGCCAGGAAGCTAGAATGCTCCAGAAAGCTGTAAACGAGTCTGGGTCCAGGTCACTGGTCTCTATGTCTGGTTTACGGATAGCAAGTGTGGGTCAAAGCAAAAGCTGTGGGCTACTGTGTAAAGCTGTTGTTTCATGTTACTTTTAATTTTGAACTAAGTGCTGAATATTGAGTCGGTAATAATTACATAGGCCGTGTAATTAATTACTAAGGCAGTTGGACTTAGAAATACGCCACAGTCAGAGGACTGTGACCACAGGCTGGTGTGAAAACTTGAATAGAACTATCTGTTTTTGGTGGTCATAAAAGCTTGTGGTTTAATATACATCTGCTGATTTTTCTTCTGACTATAGAATAGTTACAAGAAGTAGAGAGAGTAGTTGTACTGGTGCTAAGGGATTATGGGTAGGAGATGAACCTAGGATATTTTTCTCCTAAGAGAGATAACCCGCTTAGCACCGATTTTTGAGATGTGCACAAAAGAGAGGAACACGTACGCTCCATATACAACCTATGGAGGCTGTTGTGTTTGTTCATTTCTAATCTAACTGTGAAACTCCAGAATCAACTGATGAACATTGAGAGAAATGTAACTGATGGCTATGGCTCTGGATGCAGCGAGTAGATCTTTATTTCCATGCTTTTATATTTCATATTCTGTGCTTCCTTGCTTGGTTTGCTTTGTTTGCTTTGTTTATTTGATGTTTGTTTGAATTTTTTTCTTAGGGCTATAATGGACACACAGAGAACATAAAGTGTACTGAGTTATTTTGCGATAACAACATGCTTATTTGAGTAAAACTGTACATTCTTTGGTAATAAGATTACACTGACACCAACAAAGTAAAATAGAGGCAACACCATCCTCACAGTTACTCAGTACTCACAGCATTCGAGTACACTTGAGCGAGTAAAATCCAGTGGTGGAGGAATTGCTCGACACTCTTACTTAAGAGTGCAGATACAGATTCTTTTACTTGAGAAGAAGTGAAGGTATCTGACATGATTTTGACTTAAGTAGAAGTGTTGAGTTATGCATTGTGGAATGTGCTTTATAAGCGGAAGGTGAAGGTATTTAAGAGATTATTGTGCAGGATTTTAAAATCATTTGAATCCGGTTTAAACAAGGTCTAAAACAAGGTTTAAAGGAGTAAACCATTGGACTAGGTTTGAACCGGGTTTAAAACAAGGTTTAAAAGACTAAACCACTAAACCAAGTCTAAATTGGGTCTAACCAGTTCATCGTAATGAGGTCACTTTGAAAATAAAATGCTTTACTTTTAACCCAATTGAAAAATATAGTGAAGTAAAGTAGAGGTTCATTCATCATAAATTTACTAAAGAAAAGTAAGATGCCCATACTTTTACCTTTTGCTTGTACTTGTGCTTTTACTTTGTTGCTTTCCACCACTGCACTTGAGAGAGTAAAAACTAAATTATTTCAAAGTAATGTTACTCTCACATTAGTAATTTGCCAGAGATTTCACCTATATCTGGACTTATAAGTGAAGGTCTTGCTGTATAACACCGACCGTGTTCACAAGCAACAAACTACGAGAGTAGAGAGTTTTCACGGACACAGGGTCAAAGAAGAACAAGGGTCTGAATGAACAAAGTAAGGGATCTGTCAGTTTTATACAAAGGACAGATTGTGTTGTTAGGGGTGACCTGATGCTGTTCGGTTTCTTTGACATTCAGCAAGATGCAATGACATAATGTTAGACCAAATTATGAACATTTTCACTTACTTCAAAGTAAGAATAATTCAGGGAGAGTGATGCTCACATTTTGTGTCTCTGCCCTGTCTCCTCTGTCCACATCTACTGTTTCTCCTATCTGTTATTGTTTTGTCTCTGTCTGTGAAGGTCCATGAGCAGAGCGTTCCTGATAAACTCTTGCCTCGGAAGATTGTTGAGTCAGTTTAACAAAACAAAATGCCAACATTGTTTGCTATAACTATTTCATAGAATAGGGGGGTATGCTTTTGAATAATGATAATGCATTGGTAAAGCAATGATACAAGTTAAGAGTCCCCGTAGGGTAAACAATGTCCGCATTTTGAATCACAATCAATTGATGTTCACATGACGGTGATGATGAATTGAAAAATGTGTTATTTTTGTGAATTGATGCTGCTTTATAATCTGTTACAGGCCACAGGAACTGTGTGGAGGACTGATTTCCGGTGTCACAATGTCACAATGTCTCTGTTTTAGCTGCAACTTGTGAGTATAACAACTGGGTTTTAGAATACACAAGGAAAAAATCTATGAGGGAAAGATGTATAACTACAAGTAGTTATGTTAATAAAAGGTATGATTTGTGTGTGATGAGCAATAAAAACAAATGATATTGATCACAGTCAGACAAATTTAAAAGTAAAATGCGCACAATTGAGAAGTTGAAATGGCTTGCATTTTTAGTTTATTAGCCCAATAATAGAATAGATGGATTAATATTGCTCTGCTGTGATTTGCTTGAGAAGCCTGAGGTTGTAGGCCTGGTTCTAAAAATACCAGGACCTGAAAAATATTATATTTTGTTATTTTGTCTTCACTGTTTAGACTTGTGGTAAAGTGAAATTTAACTCTGTCTTTCTAGGCTCTGAATGTCTATATAGGCTCTCAGTTGTACAGGAGTTGCACATCGTTAATCTTTATAAAAGATTTGAATATTGAGAGATGCCCAGATTACGGCAGGTTGGCTTTTCCTGGTTCCTTTAAAGATAGTTTAAGTATTTGCTTTGTTAAATTTTGTGCCCAAGATTAGATTGGAGTAGTCAAAACACTTCCTTTGCTCTTCTAAGTAATGCCTCGAGAACAAGGTTCAAGACAAGGTCAGCTGGAGTCCAAACTGTGTTTAGGAGAAACATATTTGCGACAAAGGTAACCAGAGGTTTAGAATGCAAACCAAGTGTCTTAATAAATTCCAACATTAGTCGGAACAGGGTTAGGATCCCCTAGGAGATAGCGAGCACTGAGATAATATGAATTTTAAATAATTCCTAATTGCAAACAGCACTGATTTGAATATAGAGGTCAAATAAAAGAAAATTATGCAAATAATATAAAAGAGTTTAAGTGTTGTTTTGCTTGACATTGTCTAAATTACTAAACACTTTATATCTCGAATAGTTCGCAAAGGGTTTTTGGGGGTCCTGACCAGAAATGTGTAAATTAAACTTTAGAGACCAATTTAATTTAAGTCTGGAATAGACAATTGAATTTAATATAGTAAAATATAGTTAAAGATTTAAAGAAAACTTGTAGTACAGTATCTCAATTCTTGATGTTTTAATCTTAGTGATGTGGTTTTAAGAACCTAAAGGCAACTAAAATTAAACACATTAAAGACAAAAGGAGAAATGAATAACACTATGCTTACTTTCAAGCATGCTGCATTGACTCTTTTGAGGATGGGCCTTTTTTGATAAAGTACAGAATTTTTGCTTTTATTTTTGTGATGCTTTGCGTAATAGGACATGCTGAATTTTGTAGGTTTTAGATTTTAGATTTTACTTTGCCATTTTTGGTGGTGATGGGAAAAGGCAAGGGCCTGTTGCGCGTTGCGTGGGCATTGGTCCAAGTGCATTGCTCAAAGACCCTGAAATGAAAGTTCACCGAATCGATAGTCTGCCGAAGAGAAAGTCCGCCAAACTGATCGTCCACCGAACTGAGAGTCTGCTCTGCCTCGCTGAGAAACTGTCCTCGAAAACATGCCAACAAAAGCCCCGCTGCTGCTGCCCCTCGAAAGCCTTGAACAGTCATCTGCAGGAGGACTAGTGCTCACAATTTGCCCAGGTCTGATGCCTTGCTCTCTGTACCACTTGGACCTACATTTTTTAAGTTTTTTTGCTATATACTTATTTTATATTTACTTTTTTAGCAATTTTTGGTGTTTTTGCCGATGGGTCAGCGGCCCATGGGATCCTCTTTTGCTGCGATTTATAATTATTATTTTTTTCCTCATTTTGATATTTTTGACTATAGAATGCTCAAATTGGTCAATGAGTCTGCATCTTAAACAGCAAAAATAATCAAGTTAAAATAAATAAATAAATACATTTTATTGGATATTTTAAGAGATAACAATTTTTTACAAAAATAAAATAATAAAACGACAGACAGAGAGATTTGAATGTTCAGTCAGTAATAGTATGCAATAAACAACATTTTAGCCTCTCAAAAAAAATAGAGTAATTCCCAAATTACTGTGTAGCGCAGTTGCATTGATCTGTAACAGCCAATAACATAACTTTGAAAGATAAATATCCACAAGTTACCACTCGTGTGAAATAGTTTTGTTGATAGGACTGTAGGGATTAATTTTTTGTTAGTACCCAAGGAGGGTTAAGGCTTAACAATTTGTTGTTTGTGTTTATGTTCTTTCTGAACTTTCTGAAATTGATAAAAGATGTCGTGAATTTAATTTAAGTAAATTGAGTGAGTTCTGCACAGAAATTGACTGTGCAGTTGATTCTGGATTTTGTTGTTGGTTTCGGTTTTAGGTAAAATGAGAAGTCCTAAATTTTGATCAGTGGAGATACTGGTGTATGTTAATTTGAAGCGTTTATGATAAAGGTGATCATTTACATTGGAAGACTTTAGGATGCTTAGGTTGAGATATTGTGTTGTTTGCAAAGAATTGTCAGTGGAGGCTGAATCCAGATTTGAACGCATCGTGTGTTCTTAGATTTAGATCTGAGGCTGTGATTTCGAGCTGTATGCAGCCTAATGAAGAGGTTTGCATACAGTGTAAGTAAAGCGGTGTCTTCAAATTTGAAATTTGTGCTGGCAAACATGTTTTATTTCGGACTAGCAAGAGTTTTCAGTGTAATCCAGTATCTCAAGAGTCACTCAAAAGGTCACACTTATGGCCTCAAAAGTATATTGCCCAGCTTTCAACACTAATCACGACTCTGGGTGCACACGGAGCTCGTTATAATTGTTGAAAAAAGGAGGGGCCAAGAAGCAGAGGAGATTTGCTCTCTGTAGAAATAATTGTGACTCTTTCTGATCTAAATAAACAAATAATGAGAAAACAAAAGTTACAGCAAGTAGTTTAATTTCAAGTCTAAAACCTGATAATTAAACACAGGGAAAGTATCAGAAATAACGCAACATAATAAAGAATAAAGAAAAGTTGTGTAAGTGAAACCCAGTTGTTCTGAAAATAGAAAATGTGTAATGCCATTATTGCTTCATACTAACAATACTAATGCCATGATTTAATTTTTACTATATTTTTACTATATTTACTATAAAATGATATTAAAGAGTGTGATTGTTTTTGTAACTTTTATGTACTGAGTGTGTAACATGTTTTAATCCATATTATTTCCAGGTTGATAACGTTAATTTCCCACAGAGACAGGGAATTTACAGGAGGAATTCTGATGCAGGAGGGTCTGATTCAGGACGGGAGCTGATGAGCCGAGAACAATAATACCAATGGCATGGTAAAATATGGCCTTATGCAGGCCGGAGTGTGCTTCTTTATTGTTGCAGGAGGCAACGTGGAAGAAGAAAATGTCAGCTTGTTCTGGATGTCTGGAGGTCGTGCCTGAGCATCAGTATCCTTTGTGTATCTATTTTGTGTTTCCAAGCAAGAGAAAGAAACACTTATTATCTCATCAAATATTTTAACTTGCGAATGATAGTAATGATTGATATTCATGTCATGATGGCTGAAGCTGACTCTGGTGAAAAGTCATACTTAATCGGTAAGTTTGTAGAAATTATACTGATGTGTTGATGTCTGCAAGGTATAACATTCTTTCCACAGGCGACCTGAGAGACAGGTTGGATCTGGCAGGAAGGCAAACACACATCCATTGGAGTTTGAATAAAGTTTAAATGGAAAGATTCATCTTACACACTCCCATTGTTTTTACATTTACTTCATATTTCATTATTATCTTCATTTATATATTTATAAGTGCTTTCATTTTATATTTACATTTTTTGCATTAATTATTTTATATTTTATTATTCATTTTTCATTATTATTTTCATTTATATATTAATAAGTGCTTTTATTCTATATTTCCATTTTTATTATTATTATTATTATTTTAGCATTTTCTATTTTTCTATTTTATTCTTTCTATATATTATTACTCATTTTGGTCCAGTCAGTTTTCAGCTTATATTTTGATTTTGCATTTATATTTTTTAATCTTTGGTGCTTATTCTTTATGGCTTAGTTATTCAACTTACCAATTTCATTTTATTTCAATTCATAACTTTGCAGGTACAGATTCACAAGATAAAAGGGCAGGTATTCAATACTTGGTTATCTTGTGGTGAGGTTCTTTCATGTTATGTTTTGTGTGTGTTGCTCATTGCAGGCATGTTTAGGTCAAAAAGGAAGGGTTTTAAGCTCTATTTCAGAGGCCATTACGCCTGAAGTATAAGAGGATTTAATATATTTTGTCCTGAATGATGGTTTCTTGCTTAGCAGTTTTCAGTAACATTATTTTTAATCTTGATTAAAACATTGGAAGCAAGGGATAACAAATAATAAGACTTACGATCTCGTTAGATTTGAATTTTAAGGAAAATTCATAGTGCACGAGTGAATGAGCTTGCACCCTTCTCAATGGACGCTGCCAATTCTCCACGCCATTCTATTTCAACCTGAAGACTTGGAAGACAATAGGGAACTCTTGGTGTGTGTGGGCAGAATAATCCCAAAGACACACCAAGAGGTGTTACGGCACGATAGTCTACTCGTGATCCGTATAGATCTGAAGCACCTGGAGGTGTTTTGACGGGCCTCACAAGTGTTGTGTTGAAATTAACCATCCGGTATGAAGATTGTTTCATGATTAATAGTTTGCTATGAGCATTCTCTTAATATGTGAATATGATTTTCATGAGAATTGATTGATTCATATCTTTGAATATTGTGTTGTGTTTGTATTTTATTGTATGTACATTTTCTGACTTGGACCAATAATATATTATTTGCAGGAGAAACTGATTGGCGGCCATGATCTTTTACTTATCCCTGATAATTGGCAATCAGGTCGGGGATTTGAGGTTTGGTCATGGTACCCCCTTTTACACGCCTTTAGTACTTGATGCATGTGTTTTTGTTGGTAGCAGTATTTGCCCCGATTGGGTGATTAGTGAATCTAATGATGCACATGTCTCAGTACTTTGGGGTCACTGGGAGGGGGGTCATTATTTACTTCCATCACAATGACCCGTATAACTATGTACTGTGGTACTTCACATGAAGTGTTGAATGTTGTTTTGAAATGTCAATTCTGTGTATGCTTCCACTTAGGGCATAGATAAACCATTTGAATTTTGATTTTATTCTAAAATCTTGGTTTTGGATTAAATTGAAACTTAGGTAGTTGATTCAGGTTTATTTTATGCTGGCGTTTAATTTTGATTTTTTTCACTTAGTCAAAACCACTAGAAAACTGTAGTTTTGAAAGGGAGGAGTGTTAGAGGATAACATTAAATCGCTATTTATCATACTGGGTCAGGCTGTACAGTCGTACTATCTCTGTCATAGCCTTGACTGTGGTGCTCAGGCGCCACTCTCTGCCACTGAATGCTTGCGTATCAGTATGACGCTCTGAGAGGGTATTTATCCCTCTTCTGTGGAAGCATGGACAGACTTGAATGGTAGGACTAGCGCAATGTCTCGAGTTCATGTCTCCGGGTCCCGCACCGATGGTAAATAAACTTCTCCTGCATAAGACATCCAGACTGCTGCCTGTCATTCATCTATCCTCTCGAACACCATTGTTATTTCTCTAACACTAAGTAACTCTTGCCCCTAGAGGCCATAAGCGCAACTGCAGGTGTCGTAGCAAGTTGCGATTTTTTTACTTAATAATTGTATTGGAGAGTAAATACTACGCTGACAGAAAAGACGAAGGGAGAGAGGGATATTGTACATCCAATGATACAACAATGGAAATCTTTTCTTTTTCACTCAAACTTGGCTGTAAATACTGTTTAAAGTGACGCTAGCCCACAATTAGCTCTGCCCGTTAGCCTGTTAGCTTCTTCTTCGTGATTCCATTAGTGTGTATTGGTGACTCCGGTCCGGTGGCAGTCAAGTTGCAAACATGGTTTTCTGGCCTAACCCTAACCCTAACCCGAAGTGACACCTTTCTGAGTGTATCTTAAAGCGTATCTTAAATTATCGAGCCCAATGTTCCAAAGATATTGGGATCATTCAGCCTGTAATCGGCCAATATCTCCGGAACATTGGATTTAGAGCTGCAACTAACGATTATTTGGTAATCGATGAATCGCTTGGCTGTGAATGGTTTATATTTATTTTATCTCAAAGCTAAAGTGGCATCACTTGAGGACATGTTTGAATAAACTTAAAGTGAATGTTGGAGGCCCTTATTGTTAATTCTGCTTCTGATTGGATGAGACACAGACCGATATTTAAGAAATTTTCACTACAGACCCTAACTTTAAAAACAAAGTAGGTTTTCATAAAAAATACACAATTTTCATCTCACTTTTGCTCTATTTGAGTCTGTGTTTACTAGATTACTTAATAGTTGTCGACTATTTCAATAATCAATTAGTTGTTTCAGCCCTAATTGGATTGAATTGGAAAGAGCTCACACAGAACCTTAAAATGAGCGCTCCAATAACTTCTTAGGCCTCAGGAGCTGAGAAACATCACGGTGAAAATCAGTCACAAGTTTGTTCACCTCAGATCATATTTGATATATTTTATGATGCAGAATTTTGCTTATAATTTCAGGACCATAAGAGAGAGAGAAGTATCATTTTTTGCTGATTTTTGTCTTTTAAGCGAGCTCCTTCTGAAGTATGAACTAAACATGAAAGTCCTGAATAAATCAGCCCTCTGCCTCCAAGCATGCGCCTCCATCACAGACAACTTAAAAGTATGAGCGTTGCAAATCCGCATCGACCTCTATCATAACAGCCCCCCCACATTTATCATTCAAAGCCTGAGCTCCTGCTGCCACTAACCCGCTACAACAAGCTTTAAAAACAAAACCACGTCCTCCTCATGCTGGTCAAGGCCTGAACGACACCCATCAGTACATGAATCCTTACTCATAATTTCAAAAGGATTGTAATAAGTAAAGCAGTGTGGTGGGAAACGGCGTGTGCTTGTGCTGACTGACCGTTGAGAAAGAGCTCCTCTTGCACCGCTCGTCTGGCCGCAGCAGAGAAACAGCGCCTCTTCAGCCACTCACAGTCAAACACGCTGGAGTGCTGGTCCTGCCACGTGATGGACACCTGCGGAGCGGAGAGGAAGGTCATCACGAGGGTTCATTACGAGCTACAGGAGGTGGATTCTCCTGGAGTACTCGTTTTTATTTAATTGTAAGGCGTGCTACATTCTGCCTCGGTGGAGTTTGTTGCCATCGAGCGTAAAATAGTCAAAGAAAACTCCTTTTTGACATATTTTGTGAATGAGAAGTGAAACATCTCTAACTCCAAAATTATGCAGCTGAGATGAGATCATAGTACGACGTCTGGCACAGTCATATTTTATTGGCTTGTCATTCTGGAACAAGCCTGTGCCATCAGAGAAGAAGGAATCCATGATGGAATAACTTGGACATTTCAGTAATCTGACCACATAATGTTGCTGAGCAGAGACGTGTCCGACTGCTGCAACGCCAGATCCATAAAAGCGCGTGGTGAGTTTTTCGGGGGGAGGCAGAATGTGTCACCAAAGGCATTTCCCTGAAACATTGTTTGTAAATCAAAGTCACTGGCCCGGGCACTAAATGCTCTTCCACCAACTGATAACCTGTCCTCCCCTCCACTCGCAGAAACAAACTCTAAATATTCTTCATCTGCTGCTCTGGAGTCACAACATCCCCTTAATCCGCTCATGTGTATTATCTGTCTGCCCACGGTCGGTTGGTTGAACGAGTCTTTTGCTCTTTAGTTGTTTTTATTTATTTATTCCATCCATCCATCCTTCTTCTTCCACTTTGCACCAGCCCCTTGTGGCTCCTCCTGCAGGTGGTGGGTCCACAGAAGGGCGGCCTCATGGTTCTAACCGGGCCTGTTGGTCTCTCATAAGGGGCTTCTGAACCGCTCTTTGTCTGACCCGTCACCTATAGGACCTGTTTGCCCTGGGAGACCCTACCAGGGGCACGAAGTCCCCGAAAACAGAGCTCCTAGGATCATTTGGGTGCTCAAACCCCTCCACCACGTTAAGGTGGCAGCTCCAGAAGGGGTATTTATTTATTGCAATGTACAAATCTGCACTTTTATCTGCACTATGGGGCCAAAACAAATGCCCCAAACAGGGACAATAAAGTTGAATGAATTCATAACTGTGGGCAGTAGCCGTGAGTGTGGTGCTTCTTACTAATGTTTTTTATTTACATTTTGATAGACTGGAATGTTCAAAGCAGTCCCTACTTAAGCACTTGTTCATTTCCTGAACAGTAAAGTGAAAGCTGAGCTCACACAGTGCCAGTTACTACCGTCCTGTGGATTGTAAAAGCGGCTGTAAGTGGTGCAGGAGTATGTCGGGAAGCCCGTGAATTTTATTGGACATTTAAACGGTCACCTTGGGTGATAGTAAAACTTACATGAAGTTTATAAATGAATGTCGGAGCCTGGACTTGGGCTATACCATGAAGCTCAAACTACATATTCATCTCAGGCCGCGGGGTTTGATTCCAGAACAATGGCTCCTGTGAGGAGTTCATTTACAAAAACACATAAGAAAAAACTCAACATATGTTTGCAAATTTCTCCTTGCATAGATTACCAGGTCTGTTTCAGAGCCATGAAAATATAAAGTCACTAGTACTTACACAACTTTAGTTTCTCAAGTGTCATCTATAGACCACAGTAACAATAAAACACTATTCTGAAAAAGATTCAAAACGGAGATATCTTCTTTTGCAAATGAACTTTCATTTACTCTCTGTTTGGAGTGACTTTACTCTTGGTGCTTTGGTTTCGGATCTTAAAAATATATAAAACTAGAAAACTATACAACAGATTAATCCTCCAGCTGGATACTCATGGCTCAGAGTCAAGGCCAGAGTCTCCAACCTATAACTCGCCGTCCCTTTCCAAAGAAAAATGATCTACATCTGGATAATCTACATAAGCTTTACAAGTCACATTTTAGGAAGTATAAAAAGGAAACAACTCAAGCTCTTTTCTTGAACTGTGTTGAAATACCATCTTGGCTGCAGGTGAACCGAGGTTGGACTAACTGAAAAGTAGGTTGTGAATTGTTTGACTGATCGACTGAGCAAAAATAATACTGCTGACACTACTCAAAGAAAAGTAATGATTCAGTCCTAGAATTACTTACCAATTTACTTCCACTATAAACAGAAAAATACCTGGTCTTAACCAAACTATTTGTTATAGTGTTTTCCAAACCAGCTATATCACTCAAAGTCTTTTCTTTCTCTGATTGTTGTGGTTTGCTCTTGCAGAGCCTCCATTACCCATGAGCTGTGCTGCTTTTTGATTATTACATAGACTCTGAGACTCCTCCAGGCCGTGCCTCAGCACTGGTTACGCTGCTCACCTTATTGTCCGCCGTGAGCTCCACTGAGCCCAACCCGACGTTCACGTCCAGGTCCCCTATGAGCAGCTTGCGGGCCTGCGCTGACTGGAGCGTGCACATGGGACACTGGCAGTTGTCCCGGAGCCAGGTGAAAGGGTACAGGCTGTGTCCGCCGTCCTCCCACTCCACCTGCAGGAGGCGCTCTTCCCGCAGGGCCCCGACGAACCTGGCGCCCCGGCCCGGCTCGGGGAGAGAGGCAGAGCCCAGAGTGTGCTGCCCACGCCTCTGCGGACGGGACGGGAGAGAGGGTCTGCCACACGCCCTTGCAGAGCGCACGGCCAGGGCCGCCGGGCTCCTCCGTAAGGCCGGCAGAACAAAACGACTGCATCTGCTCATCCACATGATTCAGGGTCTGTCGATCACAAACACCAAACAATGGAACAATCATTGAGGTTTGGACGTCAGTTTCCCCTTCGCTGAGGCCGGCTCAAAATGCTGAGGGCCTATGAGGACCCGCTCCACAATGAAATGGTTCATCTCAAAGGGTTTTTCTTCTTGGTAAATAACTGCCAAATAAAATCAATGAATCAATTCTGCCAACAGGTGACTCATTAAACTAAAGAAACTGCACAATATCCAAGTAGATCGAGTTTCCCATTACATGGCCAGTTTAATTTTTTTTCTTTACTGACTAAAGTCCTGGTCACACAGTAGTTTAAATACAGAAATTTATCTAAGATAATAATGTTAAAAAACTACAATAACCATTTGCTCTTCGTGCTGGAGTTTGGAGGCTTTTGGTGCAAAGTTTAGATGGAGGAGACGCTAGAGCTGCTCGATTATTGAAAACATAATAATCATGATTATTTTGGTCATAAATGAAATCCAGATTATTCAAAAGATCATTTGTTGCTTTAAAAAATGTTATATTTTATTTATTAATCAAAAAACTATGCAGAATATTTCATGTTTTCTCGATTAAGGAGAGGTCTCTGTTTCACACCTGCCCCCTGCTGGCCAGCCCTCACACCTGCGCAAGTAAACTGAGCAGCGCGGCCTGATGACATCATCACACAGCAGTTTGTTTTTGAGCCATGGCACATGAAATGCGAAGAGAAAATAATGAAAGTCTGCTTTGCAAAAAAAAAAAAAAAGAATTTGAAAAAATATATATATATATTTTTCGATTATGCTAATTTAGTAATTGTTTTGTGTAATAATCAAAATTGATTATTACAGGAGAGGCTACTGCTGTTTTGAGACAGCAAACAGCACAAGCTCAGATTATAGAGCTCCACAGTCCCACCCACTCCCGGTCACATGACGGGGTCCAACATAAAACATCCCATGTATTATTAGCATTGACTTTTCGAAAAAGTCAATTATGAAGAGTTTAATGGCACGACGCCGGCTAATCAGAGATGTGCTAATCACGGACATGAAACATACAAGGTAAAATTTAAGATTTGTCTAAAACGTTATAAACTGCAAAATTATAAAAGTACTTTTGACGTATTTTCAAGTATTGTTTGTTTCTTTCTTGTAAAATAGTGCCAGTGGTTAGAACATGACCTGGACTGTGGAGCTCTATCAACAACTTGTGGCTAGAAACAGCTTTGGATGTGATCGACCTCTATCCATTAACTCCACACATACAAACAGCAGGAAAAACCCTCAAGGGAGGGAGGCTACACCTGCCTCTGTCTCACTGCCTCTGTCTCACAGCTCCTGACTCACTGCCTCTGTCTCACTGCCTCTGTCTCACTGCCTCTGTCTCACTGCCTCTGTCTCACTGCTCCTGTCTCACTGCCTCTGTCTCACTGCTCCTGTCTCACTGCTCCTGTCTCACTGCTCCTGTCTCACTGCCTCTGTCTCACTGCCTCTGTCTCACTGCCTCTGTCTCACTGCCTCTGTCTCACTGCTCCTGTCTCACTGCCTCTGTCTCACTGCCTCTGTCTCACAGCTCCTGTCTCTCAGCTCCTGTCTCACTGCCTCTGTCTCACTGCTCCTGTCTCACTGCCTCTGTCTCACTGCCTCTGTCTCACAGCTCCTGTCTCACTGCTCCTGTCTCACTGCCTCTGTCTCACTGCCTCTGTCTCACTGCTCCTGTCTCACTGCCTCTGTCTCACTGCCTCTGTCTCACAGCTCCTGTCTCACAGCTCCTGTCTCACTGCCTCTGTCTCACTGCCTCTGTCTCACTGCCTCTGTCTCACAGCTCCTGTCTCTCAGCTCCTGTCTCACTGCCTCTGTCTCACTGCCTCTGTCTCACTGCCTCTGTCTCACTGCCTCTGTCTCACTGCCTCTGTCTCTCAGCTCCTGTCTCACTGCCTCTGTCTCACTGCCTCTGTCTCACAGCTCCTGTCTCACTGCTCCTGTCTCACTGCCTCTGTCTCACTGCCTCTGTCTCACTGCCTCTGTCTCACTGCCTCTGTCTCACAGCTCCTGTCTCACTGCTCCTGTCTCACTGCCTCTGTCTCACTGCCTCTGTCTCACTGCCTCTGTCTCACAGCTCCTGTCTCACTGCTCCTGTCTCACTGCCTCTGTCTCACTGCTCCTGTCTCACTTTTCCTGTCTCACTGCTCCTGTCTCTCAGCTCCTGTCTCACTTTTCCTGTCTCACTGCTCCTGTCTCACAGCTCCTGTCTCACTGCTCCTGTCTCTCAGCTCCTGTCTCTCAGCTCCTGTCTCACTGCTCCTGTCTCACTGCCTCTGTCTCACTGCCTCTGTCTCACTGCTCCTGTCTCTCAGCTCCTGTCTCTCAGCTCCTGTCTCACAGCTCCTGTCTCACTGCCTCTGTCTCACAGCTCCTGTCTCACTGCCTCTGTCTCTCAGCTCCTGTCTCACAGCTCCTGTCTCCCAGCTCCTGTCTCTCAGCTCCTGTCTCTCAGCTCCTGTCTCACAGCTCCTGTCTCACTGCCTCTGTCTCACAGCTCCTGTCTCACTGCCTCTGTCTCTCAGCTCCTGTCTCACAGCTCCTGTCTCCCAGCTCCTGTCTCACAGCTCCTGTCTCACTGCTCCTGTCTCACTGCCTCTGTCTCACTGCCTCTGTCTCACTGCTCCTGTCTCTCAGCTCCTGTCTCTCAGCTCCTGTCTCACAGCTCCTGTCTCACTGCCTCTGTCTCACAGCTCCTGTCTCACTGCCTCTGTCTCTCAGCTCCTGTCTCACAGCTCCTGTCTCCCAGCTCCTGTCTCTCAGCTCCTGTCTCTCAGCTCCTGTCTCTCAGCTCCTGTCTCACTGCTCCTGTCTCTCAGCTCCTGTCTCACTGCTCCTGTCTCACTGCTCCTGTCTCACTGCTCCTGTCTCACAGCTCCTGTCTCACTGCTCCTGTCTCTCAGCTCCTGTCTCACAGCTCCTGTCTCACAGCTCCTGTCTCTCAGCTCCTGTCTCACTGCCTCTGTCTCACTGCCTCTGTCTCACAGCTCCTGTCTCACTGCCTCTGTCTCACAGCTCCTGTCTCTCAGCTCCTGTCTCACAGCTCCTGTCTCACTGCCTCTGTCTCACTGCCTCTGTCTCACAGCTCCTGTCTCACTGCCTCTGTCTCACAGCTCCTGTCTCACTGCTCCTGTCTCACTGCCTCTGTCTCACTGCCTCTGTCTCACTGCCTCTGTCTCACAGCTCCTGTCTCACAGCTCCTGTCTCACTGCTCCTGTCTCACTGCCTCTGTCTCACTGCCTCTGTCTCACTGCCTCTGTCTCACAGCTCCTGTCTCACAGCTCCTGTCTCACTGCCTCTGTCTCACAGCTCCTGTCTCACAGCTCCTGTCTCACTGCCTCTGTCTCACAGGCTAATTAACCCAAACATTTGTTTTATGAGAAATGTTTGCGAGCTCGACTGACTTGAGTTAACAGGGCGACTGCACCACAAAATGTCAGAATCATTATTTCGAACAGTGAACAGATAATAACAGACTTGCATAAGTGCCTTTCGTTTCCCTGTTTGCAATGGCCTTTCACCCAAATAGATGGAGTCTGGATCAAGGCCAGTTGTTGAGTTGGCACAGTGAACCGGCACAACCTGTGACACAACACAGTGTTGAGTTTATCTTCCTTATCACTTAATTCACAAGATTAAACAGTAAAACATACAAACTATCCCACATTATTACACCAGAGAGGACAATATAACACCATAATAACATGTAGCAGGCTGTAAGCTCCCACTACCAGGATCACATATATTTATTTTACACCACACCTGATATTCTGGATTCCCCAAGAAAATAACTGATTATAATAGGCTAATTGTAAAGTTAATAACAGAAAATATATCAGTTTTTGCCCAATGTTATGTATGAAGTAGCATAATGCAGTGTTGTTACAGATACACACACAGTAAAGTAAACTACATTCAAAATTAAAGCAAAAGAGAGATTTACAGATTAACCACAGGGTTCCTTTCTACAAACATACTCCGCATCCACAAAGCTGTAGCCTCCAGGAAGACTGAAAGGCAGAAATGCTGCAGTGTTTGACAACAACTGATGCCCAGCGTGACGCCGCGCTAGCTAACGTCTGCTAACGTCAACTAGTTTAGGTTAGCACGATGTAAACAGACGCTTTACTTACTTAGTTCAGGAGGGGCGTATTCTTAGCCTCTAGCATAAAACAAGCGGGGCACACTTACCTTAGTTGGTAAACAGAGACACTTCCTCGTTGAGTGCCAGAAGCAGCGGCGGGTTCAGGAGTGTCTGAGGAAGTGGGTGAAAGGTGAACGCGGAGCCTGAGAGCGGAACGGAGCGCAGCGGAGCGGAGCGCGGCGCAGGCGGAACGGAGCAGAGGACAAGTCTCAGGTGCACGCGCTCTGCTCTATATATATATCAGCTCCAGTCAGGCTGTTAAGTGTGACGTCACAAACAATAACCAAGCTACGTCAGGGTCCAAAGTGTGCAGAGCTCCATGGACGAACAACAAATGGACAAATAAATGGACAAAAACAGCAAATTTTACGTGAATCTTCGGCTCAAATACTAAATAAAAGCCAACAACTGTTTTACAACTGGAATAATATATTTCACCATTTCTCTATGCAAAATTAAGATATTTTTATACTTAAAATGATGCTTTGTCGTGTGTGGAAAAAAAAATATATATAATAAATGTCTGAAAAGCATAGACCCCTTAACTCCCACCTGAACCGAGAACATTTTCTCCAGTTTGGCTTTACCCCAATCCAAAAGCTTCTGGAAAAAAGCTGTGAAAATAGCAACAAAGCTGAGACGAAAACAATGATGGAAATGTGACAAAAAAGTGAGAAAACATTGACAAAAAATTGATTAAAAAAATGACGAAAAAATGACAAAAATGTGATCAAAATTTGACAAAAATGACAAAAAAATGACAAAAAATGTGACAAAAAATGACAAAAAATTGATTAAAAAAAATGACAAAAAATTGATTAAAAAAATGACCAAAAAAATGACAAAAATGTGATAAAAATGTGACAAAAAATAACAAAAAATTGACCAAAAAAATGACAAAAATGTGACAAAAAATTGATTAAAAAATGACGAAAAAATGACAAAAATGTGACGAAAAATGACCCAAAAAATGGACAAAAATGTGACAAAATGCTACAAAAATATGACAAAAATTTGACATAAAAATAACAAAGATTTGACCAAAAATGACCAAATATGACAAAAAAGTTACAAAAAAGAGTTGAATACCCAACAAAAAATCTGATGACGTGAGGCAAAAGATCCTCTCGGTTCAGGCGGGAGTTAAGAGGTTAATTAAAGGCGCAGTGTGTAACATTTTTGACTATAGAATACTGTTGCCATCAGTACACATGCTATTATTGTAGTGGGTCAAAGAATCAAAGAATGCATTTGGATGAAAACCTAATCTATTTAAATCTCAAATTCTGCTGACTTTACCCACATCTCCATGGAGACGAGCTGGAGACGTGCCCACTCACGGTAAAGCTACAGTCATGTCTTAGTAGAGCTGAGCCGCTCACAGCAAACGCTTGTGTTTGTTTGTACATTAATGAGGTATTTTTCAATGATGTAAATATCTGGCATAAAATAAAAGCTTGTATTTCAGTTTTATTTATGGGGTAAAAATCTACACGGTGTGGCTTTAAGAATAGCACCAGTAAATTATATATTTCTGTCTGATCAGATGTTTATAAAGCACATTCCCATTATCATTAATAGGGCTAAAGTTACGTTGGACCCAGAAGTACAGTGATGACATCATCACTTGACAATCCCATAGGTTTAAGTGATGATGTCATCACTCTACCTCTGGATCCAACAGAGCGTTAGCCCTATATGAGGTCACCCTGCATCGTTTGTAAATCTCCTGTATCAGACCCAACTATGTACATGAAAGGTAATCATGCACATTTAGGACGACTCTTCTGAACGGCCTCATCGACACCAAAGTCAAACCAACTGTGCATTTAACAAAGAACCAAAGGCCAAATGGAACCAAAGGCTGTTTTTTTTATTACCGTTTTTATCATTTGTCAAATACACTTCAAAATGTAATGTAAAAGAAGACAATAAATAAATAAATACATTTACAAAAGGAAGAGAAAAAAGAGCTTTTGCCCCATTCACTCTAATGGGATTTGGCCACCTCAGGTCTTACGCATAACTGCACCTTCTATATTAAGCTCGTGCATGACGGCACTTCAGACCCGAAGTGACACCTTTTTGAGTGACAGTGCAGGATTTTAGAGGCAGTTGTGGTGAACAGGTCTGAGCTCATTCTACATCAGTGATAGGCAAGTTTGTGTCATGGAGGGCCGATATTCTTCATTTCCAAAAAGCCAAGGGCTGAAACTCACAATTGTACAAATATAAGTTTTGCAAATAATGTATGACCTAATGTGGTGTTTTGCTGGGAAATGTGAAAATATTGATAGTATGTCATGTTTCATGTATTTGGTCTCTAATTTATGAATATCCTGTCAGTGTGAATATATGTTTCTTCAAAATCCTCTTGGGATGAAACATGAAGGGGGAGAATACATAATTTTAACATTTTTAAACTCCGTATAGTCCCTCTAATGTTGCCTGGAGACATGGTGAGATATAATTACGCCTAATTATACATAACTAGTTGTAAAGCAGTTTTGTTTGTTTTTTTCATGTTTTTTATTTCTGCAGGAGATTCATATAAAGTTGCCTATGGCTCTCTCAACAGTTTGCTCCCAGAAGACGCTTATTATTGTGTGTGTGATGAAAAAACAAAAGTATAGAGCTCAATAGTCCCGCAGGCCTTTGGTCACATGAATCCCATTCTTTTTTGGCATTGATTTCTTTTTTTAATTCAAATATTAAGAGTGTAAAAGCACAGCGTTGGCCTATCAGCTATGAGAATAAAGAAATACTTATTCTAAATACATGTATTCCATTTATCCACTGTCTCTATCCTATAATATATAATGTAATACTATATCTGTTCAGTTCCTCTCCTCTCCGTGCTGCCGCTTGTGCGATGTGGGCTAAAGGTGCTGCTCGCTCACATGCTCCAGGTTTATAGTGTCGAGTGACTCTATAATTATCCAGTTCAAAGTGTTTCTTCTCTGCGTTAAGTAAACCTGCTGCACTTTGCCTTTTTTACATCATTCCCTGTGCAGCGTTTGAGCTCGCACACGGACTTTGCATTGGAGAGGAAGGACGCAGGAAAACACGTTGTTTATGGCCCCTCTGTAATGTGCGGCCCTTGTAAATACCGCGCAGCTCGTAATGAAGGAGAACCAGCTGCGTCTGTAATCCACACAAACACACAGGGCAACGCTGTCATTCGCAGCAATTTCAGCTTTTGATCATTTACTGAGCCTGTAATAAACTGTATCACACCTGAGATAAATATGCATACTACAGTTTTTACATGTATAAGGCTGGTCTGGACTGGGACTGAAAAACAGCCCTGGACTCTTATTTTTTTGATCGGCATCATCAGTAAAAAGAACAGGAAAGGTGGTCGTAGAAACAGAAGCAAAATCATTCAAATAAATAATAAATAATAATGGTCCCAAAATTGAACCTTGTGGTGCACCATACTCCATGGAATTCCTTTTAGATTCATGTTTTTTTTTATGCTGGGCTTTACCCAAATCTAAAAGCTTCTTGACGCCTCATTTGAAAGCTACAAAAGTGATGGAAACTTTTCGTCATGTCGCCACATTTTTGTCATATTTTTGATGTTTTTTTAATCATTTTTTTCCATCATTTTTTGTTGTGTTTTTCTCACATTTCTGTAGGTTTTTTTGTCCGTGTTTTTCTCATGTTTTTGTTGACTTTTCATCCTCTTTTTCTCGCTATTTTGATGCTTTTCTTTTTAGCTTTTAGATTTGGGTAAAGCTCGGTTGAGGCGGGACCGGTGGCCCTTCTGTGCTCTTCCAGAATGGACATATGGCCAGTCCGCCCCTGGTCTCTTCCCTCAGCCCAGACGCTTCCTCCAGCTCTACCTAGGAGTGTGGTTTGATGGTTATATGTTCAGCTAATATTATTTTCCAGCTTTGTCAATTTAGGATTTGCCTTTAAACCTAGAAATTATGCTTATGTGAAAATATTTTTGGGTTGGGTTTACGGCAGCAAAAAAGGATGATTTGATGGTTTTGAATAAAAATTCCCACATAGTAGATTTATACAATATAGGATTGGTGCATATTTCATTGCTTTTGATTTGCCAACATTCCACCAAGCAGAGGAAAGAGAGAGGATTGTGATATTTATCTGATGCACGGGAAATTTTTAAGCAAAAAAAAAAAAATGCTGTTGAATTTAACACAGTTGTGATTAAAGGAACAGGCCACCGTTTTTCCACACTGAGATATGTTCTTACCTGAGCTTAGACGAGTTGATCCGTACCTGTCTGGTCTTTGTGTGTGCGCTCAGTCACGCAAAACAACCAAAGATGTTGTTAGCATTTAGCCTCTCCCAGTATATTCCTATAGCTCCAAACGGGGGTGAAGTTGGAAGCGACCGCGCTCTTCCACGGGCACAAACACCAGACAGGTACGCATCAACTCGTCTAAGCTCAGGTAAGAACATATTTCAATATGGAAAAACGGTGGCCTGTTCCTTTAAGATTTGGCTGACATTTACACCTAGGTTTCCCTGGTTTGGCATTTTTAGTGATGCTTATTATCACTTTCTTATTGCACATGAGCTGGAAGTGACATCTTGGGAAGCACAGTTTTTCACTCTTTTTAACCATTTTCTGGTGGAATATGAACTTATTTATCACACAAATAAAGTCAAGTGTAAATCGGGCCCATATGGATATTTTCTCAGCGCAGATTATTCAGTAGAAGTGAAAAAACGGCAGTTGTAGCTGGCTCTAGCTAGCCGTTAGCATTAGCACGATGCTAACATGAAGCATCCTGTTAGCATTCTCTGTTATTTATGTATTTATGGGCTGTTGAACCACTTTGCTCCTCTCCATGTCTTTGTATCTTTATTTAGTAGAAAACGATACTCATAATTCAGAATTTGTTAAAGTAGAGAGTGGGGGTAATTATGTTTCTCTATTTTCCCCCTTGACGAAGCCACGCCCCCTTCTATGACACGATGCCGTCTGTATCTAATCACCTTATTCCGGAGGTTCGCGTGGGCGCTGCCATGAATTGTGAATTCTCCAGTTAACACGGGACTGGAAAAGTCCAGATAAAATCATTACAACACGAAAACAAAGCCGTTTTTAGGCCGCGCTGAGAAACGGTGCAGTGTTGACTTGTTGGTGCAAATGAACATTGAACATTTTACACAAATCAATCGACTAAACATCAGATTTGAGCGGAGAATATTTTCCCTCGTTCTCCGTTTAAATGAACGGGCTTCACGCTCGACCGGAAGTGTCTGGACAACGAGGTGCCGAGACAAAGCAAAAAGTGGCAAAAGTGGGCGGGGCGGAATAAGGTGAATTCCAGAGTCCGTTAGCCTGCTCTATGTACTTTTCCTATAGCCGTTAGCATTAGCCATCAAACATTGCAAATTATGAGCGATCCAGATGTTTTCAGCTGTTGTCACCCATCGACCACATTTACGTCAAAGCCTTTTTATAAATCATTAATGAATGTACAGACCTTGACATTTTACTTTACATATATTGGCATCTAAAAATGTCCTCTGAGCTAATTACTAATTATGAATATAGATACAGACGGCATCTCGTCATAGAAGGGGGCGTGGCCTCACCGAGGGGGAAAATAGAATCTTTTGGGAAACACAATTTTTCACTCTTTTTAGACATTTTCTGGTGGAATATCAACGCATTTATAACATACAAATAAAGTCAAGTGTAAATCGGGCCCATTAGGATATTTTCGCACAGCAGATTGTTCAGTAGAAGTGAAAAAAACGGCAGTTGTAGCTAGCACTAGCTAACCGTTAGCATTAGCCCGATGTTAACATGTAGCATGAAGTTAGCATTCTCCGTTATTCATGTATTTATGGGCTGTTGAACCACTTTGCTCCTCCCCATGTCTTTGCATCATTATTTAGTAGAAAACTATGTTCAGAATTCAGCATTTGTTACAGTCGTTTTTGAATAATTAGAGAAAATTTACATTTTTTCAAAATTGTTTTCCCCCTTAACTGTTTTCAAAAATGACCATATATGGCCGATTCCAGAGATGCCGTCTGTATCTATTTTGTATGTGGATAGAACGTTCTCTGATTTCCATGGTTTTCCCTCTCGAACATGACCATTATGAGACGTCGTATCTCTACCAATGAGGAGAGAAATCAAAATCCCATGATGCAACTATCCCTCTATCTATCCCACAGACATTGTTTTGTCTCATCAAAAGAACCAGAAGAGCTGGAGTACCTTAAACAGACTTTATTTGAGATTTGCATACACACAATAACACTGTTTACTGCTCAGTATAAACCAAATAGAGCTGCCTGCACTCTTGATTCAAATATCCACAATACTCCTCTATATAAACATGAATACATTAGTTTGTTTTTCTGTAGATATCGATGCTCACAGTATTTACTTTGGCCATGATAAAACACACTGTACACTGTCATTTTGAAATAAAACAATTATTAAGATACGACGACAACAAAATATTAAAGCAAATATGTCCAAAGCTTTGGTGGGGAAGCGTGCTGTGCAAAGTCTGCCTGCTCGGATTACGACGCGAGCTTCCAATAAGCCGTTTTATGTACACATTTACACGAGATACGACGTACATCGAGAGATAAGAGCGGAAAGGGCGCAAGGGCAACTCCAGTTATCGTTGCATCCTTTCAACACAAACTTTAGAGGATTTACATAATAACGTTCGTTTAATGAACTCTTAGTACAACGTTACAGTACGTGAACAAAAACACCTGTGGTTCTCGGATGTACTTAGTGAACGCAGTGACTTGGTGTTGTACGATATTGCACAGGAGGGTCGGGTCGTGCACTTGGTAATGAAAAAAGCAACCTGGGA
Organism: Gobius niger; assembly: GCF_951799975.1. Classification (NCBI taxonomy): domain Eukaryota; kingdom Metazoa; phylum Chordata; class Actinopteri; order Gobiiformes; family Gobiidae; genus Gobius; species Gobius niger. The sequence goes on along the minus strand of NC_136855.1, from coordinate 37,362,774 downwards.
GAGCGTAAATCAAGTTTTAAAATAATAAAATGGGAAACACTTTACATTACGGGCCGGTAAGTCCTTGGTACTTGCAGTGGTAATTCTAGGCACTTATTGTGGTACTTAAAGGATACTATAGTGAGAATTACAAGGTATGTGCTTCTAGATACAGTGGTAACTCTTAGTAATGAAGGTTGTACTTCTTGTTTTCTCTAATGCTGATTTATGTTGTTTTATAGTCACAAAATCCTAGAAATGACTTCTGTTTGTAGAAGTACCTCATTTACTACCTATGAATTGCTGCTGTAGTATTCTTGAATTACCAATAAGTACCATAGATGTATCACTGAAACTACTAGAAACTATCACTTAACCCCTTAACTCCCACCTGAGCCGAGCACATTTTCTCCAGTTTGGCTTTACCCCAATCCAAAAGCTTCTGGAAAAAAGCTGTGAAAATAGCAACAAAACTGAGACGAAAACAATGATGGAAATGTGACAAAAAAGTGGCATTGGCAAAAAAGTGACGAAAAATTGATGAAAAAGTGGCAAAAATGTCACAAGAAATCGACAAAAAAATGACAAAAATGTGACAAAAAATGACAAAAATGTGATTAAAAAAATGACAAAAATGATTTTTTTTTTACAAAAATGTGATAAAAAAAATGACAAAAATGTGATAAAAAATGACAAAAATGTGATTAAAAAAAAATGTGATAAAAAAAATGACAAAAATGTGATAAAAAAATGACAAAAATGTGATTAAAAATGACAAAAATGTGATAAAAAAATGACAAAAATGTGATAAAAAAATGACAAAAATGTGACAAAATATGACAAAAAAATTACAATAATGTGATAAAAATTTGACAAAAAAAAGAGTTGTTAGAGGTTAAAGTACCAAAGTAAATAGAAGTACAACCTTCATTACTAAGAGCATTGCCACTGTATCTCTTAGTAACCCTAATCCTAACCCTAATTACTAGTGATTACCACTTTTTGTACCACAATAAGTAAGGGATAATGTATAGAACGCTGGTCATTATCGGGAAAATAAGCACCGACAGGGCGAACCGGACCCCGACGCGAAGCGGAGGGGTCTTGTTTCGCCCTGAAGGTGCTTATTTTCCCGATAATGACCAGCGTTCTATACATTATCCCGCTTATTATACGGCCATTTGCCAACTGAACACACAACATAAACTTTGTACACTTTTATGAAGGTCGAAAGGTTTATTTAATGACTTCCGCGACAAATAGTTCCCAAAAGTTTGCGCGTTGCTAGGCAACGTTTTGCTAGGCTAGAAGCAGCAAGGCTAGTAGCTAGCGTAGCTACTTAGTTGAAGGCGCAGTTGGAGTGGAGAAATGGTGGTGAATCTCTGGGTAAGTTGAAAGTCAGACTCACGCTAACTTCACGAGCAATTCCCCCAACTTCTCTCGCAGTGACGGGGACAGAGATGGTGTCCGCTACTACGTACGCGCGGAGTGATATGAAAGCACGAACTCCGTTGCCATTGGCAGCGGTCATTATTTTTCTCAGAGGTCCTTTATCAGAAAATAATGACCGGTAGAACGTTGGGAAATCCCATTCAAATCAACGGAGCGTTCTACTTACGTTGTGAAGAGCCGTATAATAAGTACCTAGAATTACCACTTTAAGTACCAAGAAGTACTACTGTAACTACCACTGTAAGTACCGTGGATTTACCGGCCCGTAATGTAAAGTGTTACCATAAAAGGTACCCTTAAATGTCAAAATATGAGGAGGGAGAGAAGGTTAGGAACCGAGAACAAAGAAAATATATTATTCTGGAGCAACTTGTAACTTTTTGTCGTACCAGCAGGGCCGGCTCAGGCCTTCATGGGGCCCTGAGCATAATTCGGCTTGGGGCCCCTCAAAAAAAAACTTGTGCTAATCGGACTCAACATTGATGATAAAGCTCTTAGTGAATGGTCCTGTGTGTAACCTCTTAAAGGGACGGGTCCTTTAAAGGGATATGTCAGGATTTTTGACATAGGGCCTCATTTCCTAGTTATCCAGAGTGTTGTTGATTTCTGGAGATTTTCTTTTTTTTAATTAATGCAGGCCTTATATTTGAAGAGTTTAGTGGTGCTAGGCTAGTGCTAGGCTAGCGCATGTCTATGGTAACTAGTAGCCTGCATTAAAAACCTCTTCAAAATCATCGGGTAGTCCTCTAAACGTTGCCATATCTGATAAAATAAACAAAATACTGCAGTTTTTTCCACATTTTTCCCATTATTTCATTGGAGATGTAATCACTATTGTAAATTTGCATACCTTCCAAATAGCAATTTCGATACTATCTTATATTTCGCCCACCTCTAGTCGTGCTATGCTACAAACTATTGGGGCTTGATCCATGCCAAGTCCGCCCGACTGAAAAGCATCCACTAGGTTGCCAGGAAGCTGAACTCTCCCCTCCCCCCTCATAAACACCCCCTTTTTAAGTAACACAACTTCGATATTTACTCATTTCTTCAGCGCTTCTGTCTGTCGTAGAAAAGTGAACCTCAGTTTTTATCGTTGCTCCATCTATAAAACATCCTGAAAGTGGAAATTCCACAGTGCCAGGCTCCGTTTTAGAATCTGCTGATGGTTTGATATACGATGCTACCGTCTTGCACAACAAAAGTGGAGTTTAGCCTGGAGAGCCAAACCAAATATTTTAGTTTCCAAAGCAGCACGTCATTCGTACTTTGTCGATTATCCAAACATAAACCATCTGTTAGCATCTGGCCGTGTGGAAGACCGGAGCGTCTGAACCTCCGGCATCTCCAAAGCAAATCCAGGACACACATAACCTAAGCCATATTCCTGTGACTAAGTCTAACTTGAACATGTCCGGCGTTAAATTTGCTTAGTTACGGGATGATTTTGATCCGGGTCGAGCACTTCTTTGTACATACAGTAGTGTTGTTGCTCAAATAGACTAAACAAGGAGGTCTGGAGGTCCTTCCCCGGGGAATTGACTATATTTCAAGTATGTTTTGAGTGTTTGAACAGATGATGTGTAATTTCAATTTGAGTCGCTGTTTGATTTGCCGTGAGTAAATGTCTCATCTCTGTGGAATCGTATTATGTAGAGCCCGTTGTTTGAATATTCTCCAGTGGCTATTCAGGGTTTATACAGGCAGGAGCAAATCAAATTGAATACTTTTTAATGCCATTTTTAGTGTGCGCAAATGCTATATTATAATGCCACAAACGCATATTTTAAATTCTTAACATTTCATCAAACAGAGGAAAGACAATTGGACAAAACGGGAAACTTTTGAGCAAAAAAAAAAAAAGAAGAAGTGGTCCATTTCAGGCAAAACTGCAATGTCTTCGACCATAACTTGAACTTGTACAGTAAAAATATTGAGCAATGTCAGGAATTTCCAGTAAATTTAGATTAAACATGAGGTTGGAATCTAATTGAATGTTTTTAATGACGTTTAACCTCTTACCCCCACTTGAACCGTTTTCTCCAGTCCACATCCACTTTTTGTTGCATTGTTGCCACGTTTCCGTCACTTTTGTTTTAAGCATTTTTGTCATGTTTTGGTCTCTTTTTTCAAGCTTTTTTTGTTGCTTTATCGTCGTGCTTTCGTCAGTTTTTCATTGCATTTTTGTCCGTTTTTCGTGGCTTTTTCGTCACGTTTTCTGTTGCTCTTTTGTGGACGCTTTTTTTCAAGAATCTTTTAGATTTGGGGGGTCTTGTTCACGAGTGAGGGACGGATCGGTGCGGTTTGATCGATTTACCGATCGATCTACGTTCCCACCCTCACCTATGGTCATGACATTTGGGTAATGACCGACAGGACAGGATCGCGAATACAAGCGGCCGAAATGAGTTTCCTTCGCAGAGTGTCTGGGGGTGAGGAGCTCAGTTACCCGGGAGGAGCTCGGAGTAGAGTCGCTGCTCCTTCACGTCGAAAGGAGTCAGCTGAGGTGGCTCGGGCATCTGTTCCGGATGCCTCCTGGTCGCCTCCCGCGGGAGGTGTACCAGGCATGTCCTAGTGGGACAAGGCCTCGTAGAAGACCCAGGACACGCTGGTGGGACTATGTCTCCGAGCTGGCCTGGTGTCGCCTCGGGGTCAGAACAGCTGGAGGAGGTGTGTGTGGATCGGGAAGTTTGGGCATCTCTGCTGAGACGCTGCCCCCAAGACCCGGCCCCGGATAAAGTGGAAGAAAATGGATGGATGGATGGATAAAGCCAAACTGGAGAAATGTGCTCGGTTCAGGTGGGGGTTAGGAGGTTAGGGCCTTGATTTTGGCAACATTAATTCAATGACTTAGAGATAGATAGTGATAAAAATGTGTTTGACTTTATTACCAAGTCTCTGTAAAAAGCATCATACCCGCTCTTTAAAAATATTGCTTATCTAATCGCTCAGTGGTGTAGAATCTGACCCAGGCACATGACCCTGTTATTGACTGCCGATGCTGTTGTGATATTTTTGATTTGATGACAGTGTGGGGCTTGGATGGCAAATCTTCACTCACTTCAGTCGGTAATGAAGTAGTTAAATGTGAATGATAAAAACAAGACCACGTGAAGGCTGTAAATACTCAACAATTCCCTGAACATTTTCCCACTTTCAAACAAAAGAAGCGCGTTCAAACACAGCGCCGCCGCCTCCGCTCAGAACTTGATGTAGTCGTTCTTGAGGCGGCTGAGCCTGGTGCCGTGGCTGCGGATGATGAGGGACAGCAGCTCGTGTTTGTCCCGCAGGCCCAGGGAGATGTCCAGCGTCTCCCTCAGGACGTCCCGCGTGTGGACCACCATCTGCAGGAAGTCCTCGCCCAGACGCTGCTCCTCCCGCAGCTCGCCCTCCTGGCTCTGCTTGAACTTCACCTCCAGCTCCAGCAGGGACTTCTCCGAGCTGGTGAAGGCCTCGGAGATCTGCGTGGTCTCCCTGCGCAGGTACTTGCCTGGAAGGGGAGAGCAGACGGGTTAAAGGACGGGGGTGGAGCAGGTGATGCTTGAAAAAGGTATTGCAATAACAAGCCAGGAGGGACAAATTCAGAACCTCCAGAATTCAATCACTGGGCTACCTCTTACCCCCGGCTGAACCGAGCACATTGTCTAACAGCTTGGCTTAACCCAATTTAAAAGCTTCTTGACCGGTGCTTACTCAGGGTGGGAACAGGGGCGGACTGGGACTGAAAAACAGCCCTGGGATCTGACCAGCCTGGCCCAAATTAGCGTAATTGTGACACTTCCACAAATACATATTTTAACCTTTTACCCCCCGCCTTAACATTAACGAGTGCATTTTCCCCAGTTCGGCTTTTTATTATTATTTTTTTATCGGTATCATCAGCAAAAAGAACGGGAAAGGTGGTCGTAGAAACAGAAGCAAAATCATTAATGTAAATAATAAATAATAATGGTCCCAAAATTGAACCTTGTGGTACAACCATACTCCACGGAATTCCTTTTAGATTTGTGTTTTTTTATACTGGGCTTTACCCAAATCTAAAAGCTTCTCGACTGGAGAGCAACAATGTAACGCCCCATTTGAAAGCTAAGACCTACAAAAGTGACGGAAACTTTTCGTCACGTCGCCACATTTTTGTCATATTTATGTTGCTTTTTTAATCATTTTTTCTATCATTTTTGTTGTGTTTTTCTCACGTTTTTGATGCTTTTCTTTTTAGCTTTTAGATTTGAGTAAAGCTTGGTTGAGGCGGGACCGGTGGCCCTAGAGCCAGTGGCCCTTCTGTGCTCTTCCAGAATGGACATATGGCCAGTTCGCCCCTGGGTGGGAACCTCTGGGTACCTCACGATTCGATACGCGATACGTGGCTCATGATAACTATTATCTCACGATACGCCGATACTGCGATAATTGATATAGTGCACAAAAATAACCTCCAATAATCACGATTTAAAAAAATGCTACTTTTAAAGGGACTATACGGAGTTTAAGTTTAAGTTTGACCTGAGGTGGCAGTAGTGAGTATAAAATGGCAAACTTGCATCTAGCCCCTTTAACCTTTATTTTAACATACTACATATTATTCATTATTTACATTTCTTTTCTTTTGCTTTGTACGACTTTTATAAATCATGAAAGTTATTTATTTGTGTGTCAGTGTTTGGTCCAAGTGCTTAAAACTGTGGTGCTGCCCCCTGCTGTCCTGGATGAATTCTTGGTCATTATTGGCCTCTATTGACTGTGAAAACAGTGGATCGGTATCGTATCGTTCCGCAAAATATCGCATTATATTGAAAAATCCACTTTTTGGGCTTTTTTGTCACTTTTTTGTTGCTTTTTGTCTTGTTTTTGTCGCTTTTTCATTTCTATTTTTTGTTGTTGTGCTTTTGCCAAGTTTTGCCAAGTTTTTGTGACTTCTTTGTCGAGTTTTTGTCACTTTTTTGGGTCTTTTTTGTTGCTTTTTCTTTGTTTTTTTCATTGTTTTTTGTCACACTTTTCTTGTGTTTCTATGCTATTTTTTTTAATTGTTTTTAAGCTTTTAGATTCAAGAGTTAAGTTAAGACTGCAGACCTGCACGAGCACCGATTAGGACTGAATAAGGGGTGGATCAGAGGAAATATTGTTATCCAGAAGCAAACTGGACACAACAGAAAACTTTTGAGGAAATAATTCTGTAGAATTCTTTAGAACCTTTGTGTTTTTGATCAATGTATGCAGGTAAAATCACTTGAGCCATGGCTTTATTTTACTATAAGCTCATATTTAATGCTAGCTTGAATCAAATGTAATGTTTTTTAATTACATTAGTGATTAGAGTGGTCAGTATGGAGTCTTTACTTTCTGTCACAAACAATTCATCCTGGAACGTCCTGGAGACCACTGTGACAGAGAGTAAAGGTGCCGTTCTGATCACTACAAGGTCAAATACACACAAATATCAACTTTTGTTTGTTTTTTCCACATAAAAAGTTGCATAATGTACCTTTAATGCCGCGCGGAAACCCTGTGAGATTGAAATTTGACTGAAAAAGTTGAAGTTTCAATATCATTTTGCCATTATGCAGTCCATGCGTTCAGAACCTCTGGAAAGCTTAAAGAAAACTTGAAGCATGAACTGTTAATTCATTTCAATGCACTTTACAGAGGAAAAGAACAGCAGGGATGTTTTCTACAGGGTAAATTCTTGTGGCGATGTTAACTTAAATATTTGAATTACTATTTGCTAATTGCCATCATTAAAATGTACTAAAGTTGTGCAGTCGTGATCAGCGGGGCATTTAGAATAAGGTGTGATTATGTAGGCGATGTAATAACCTCTACAGACACTTGACATTCCACACTTTTTTATCCTGATTAGATTCTTTGTCAGAAGGTCATGGAGTCAAATGTAAAAAAGTAAAAATCACTGAGCAAACAGACACATCTTCTTCTACACACTGTGACATAGGTAACTATAAGTTCCCAGATACATAAAAATTCAACGTTGACTTATGATGACTAGAATTCAAAAGTCGGCGATGATTATTTATCAATGGTTTATAAAACGCTGTTAAATCAATACTGTATGAACCTCTTAACTCCCGCCTGAACCGAGAGCATTTTCTCCAGCTCAGCTTTACCCAAATCCTGTAGGCCAGTGTAAGAAGAAGAAGATCTTTATTTATATAGCGCCTTTCACAGACATATAGTCACAAAGCGCTTTACATGAGACAACAACACCTCATTTGAAAGCTAAGATCTACAGAACTCATCTAAATGGATCTTTTTCCTCACGTCATAACATTTTTTTCCATCTTTTTTTTTTTTTGGGGGGGGGGGGGGTATTCAACTCATTTAGTAATTTTTTTGTCTTTTTTTTAATCAATTTTTTATATTTTTTTTGGTCATTTTTTGGTCAACTTTTTTGTCTTTTTTTTGTCATTTTTTTGTCACATTTTTGTCATTTTTTTGTCCTTTTTTTGTCCTTTTTTGTTAATTTTAGTCTTTTTTTTGTCATTTTTTGTCACATTTTTGTCATTTTTTTGTCTTTTTTTTGTCATTTTTTGTCACATTTTTGTCATTTTTTTGTCATTTTTTTGTCCTTTTTTGTTATTTTTTGTCCTTTTTTGTATTTTTTTTTGTTATTTCACATTTTTGTCATTTTTTCGTCACTTTTTTGTCACATCTTCATCATTGTTTTTGTCTCAGTTCTGTAGCTATTTTCACACCTTTTTTTTCATGTTGTAACTTTTTTGTCTTTTTTAATCAATTTTTTGTCATTTTTTGTCACATTTTTGTCACATTTTTGTCACATTTTGTATCATTTTCTTGTCCTTTTTTTGTCACATTTTTGTCAATTTTTCGTCACTTTTTTGTCACATCTTCATCATTGTTTTCGTCTCAGTTCTGTAGCTATTTTCAAACCCTTTTTTTTTTCATTTTGTAACTTTTTGTCTTTTTTTTAATCAATTTTTTGTCTTTTTTTTTGTCATTTTTTGGTTATTTTTTGTCACTTTTTTGTCACATCTTCATTGTTTTCGTCTCAGTTCTGTCGCTACTTTCACACCTTTTTTCCATAAGCTTTTGGACTGGGGTAAAGCCAAACTGGAGAAACTTTGCTCGGTTCAGGTGGGAGTTAAGGATTTTAATGTTCTAAACCGCCTTCCTGCACCATGTGACGCACGTTGGAGCGACAGATGCAGGATATTGTGATCCTTACTTCAGCTTTGCTCCGGAAAGCCTTTAAAATGTGTTCTTTAGCTTTAACAAGTCACTACTGTTGGTAACGTCAAGGTCTCAGACGAGCTCAGAGTTTGTTTCGTCTGCTGCGAATGTAAAGAGGGCGACGCCAGGAACGAGGAAACGGATCAAACCTGGGCCTGAACAAACAAATACTCGCAAACCTAAAGTAAACATGAACAAAGCTGGAAGTAAACCGACACTAAAGAGATCAGTGGGAATAAACAAGAACTAAAGGGGATTAAATTAGAGATCAAGACGGGGATCTATAGTTACCGAGCGCCAAACTGGGACCACGTAAAAACCAGGATTTAAAAAAGAAACACCCGTCTTAATGAGGGTCTAACTCTAAAGTAGACACTAGAGGGCCATAAAGGTCTCAGCTGTCAGGACTACGACTCTGGGGATTTGGACTCTGAGTCTAAAGAAAAGTATCTTAAGTGAAAAGCAGCAGCAATAAACTAGGTCTGACCCAGAACTAAACTAGGACTAAATAAGCTCTAACTCTAAACAAGAAGTAAACAGAACTTTTAGATCTAAACTAAACTCCGACAGAACCTCATCTGTCTTGTCTGAAACCGAGACTAAACTAAAGCCTCAACTAAACGGCCTAAACCAGAACTTCATTTTGCACCAAAAAAACAGGACCTTCCTAGGACTAAACCAGTATTTCAGTTGGTCTATAAAGAACTTTACGTAATATGCCACTGAAAAAAGGAATATATTTCTATAACTCCTCACTTTTGCAATACATTACCCCCCAACAACACTGGTTAGGAAAGTTAGGAATGAGTTTGTATTTAATGCCTTCCTCTTTCATCGATTGTTATCCAAAAATCGGGTGGTTATGGGGCCTTTAACCTCTTAACCCCCGCCTGAACCGAGCACATTATCTCCAGTTCAGCTTTACCCAAATCCTTGAGGTCACAGCCTATAGGCCAGTAACTAGGACTGGGGGAAAAAATCGATTTAATTTAAAAATCGAGTTGGTAGCTCAAATCGATTCATATATTTTAGATTTTTTTTTTTTCTTGGAGGAAGAAGGTCCTGCTGTACAAACGTGCCTCAGTTACCGCTCAATCCAAATACAGTATAAATAATTTAGGATGTTTTGGATGAACAGTGACTTTTCAGTTAGAAAAAGGGCTGCCGTTGCAATTTTGTTTATGTTGATGCGCTTTAATTAAAGGGACACTGCGCAACATTTTGGACTATTCTGTTGCCAATAGTGCAAATTGACCAGCTCGACACAGAAAAATACTATTAGTGCAGGGATTCATTAAAGCAGTACTAAGTAACTCTTCCCCCTAGAGGCCATAAGCGCAACTGCAGGTGTCGTAGCAAGTTACGATTTTTTAACTTATTAATTGTCTTCGATAGTAAATACTACGCCGACAGGAAAGGCGAAGGGGGAGAGGGTTACTGTGCATCCAATTATACAACGGAAATATTTTTTTTCACTCAAACTTGGCTGTAAATACTGTTTAAAGTGACGCTAGCCCGCAGTTAGCTTTGCCCGTTAGCCTGTTAGCTTCTTCTTCGTGATTACATTAGTGTGTATTGGTGGCTCCGGACCGGTGGCAGTCAAGTTGCAAACATGGTTTTCTGGCCAGAGACACCAGGGGGAGATGAAAGACCCTCCAATCATCCCATAAACACTTGTATTACCCCCACAGGGACTACGGAAAGGATTTATTAAGGTTAATAAGTTACTTAGTACTGCTTTAAAGAATGCATTTGGATGAGGACCTAACCTATTTTAATCTCAAACTCTGCTGCCTTTTAGTCACATCTCCATGGAGACGAGCCGGAGACGTCCCCACTCCCGGTAAAGTTCAAAGGTCATGTCTTAGGAGAGCTGAGCCGCTCACGGCAAAAGCACATGTTTGTTTGTTCATTTATGAGGTAATTTTCAATAACGAAAACATCCGTAATAAAATAAATGGTAGTATTTCAATTTGATTTTTTAAGTAAAATTCTACATGGTGTGCCTTTAAGTACAGTTCGGGAATGTGACGTCATATCGCTAAGCATTATGGGATTAGCAGCAATTGTAAATTAATGGAGATTTTAAAACGTAAAATACTGGTTATTGTTCACATTAAAACACTTGGACACCACAGTGAGTTAGATGTATTTACCAGCAGTAACTCTGCAGCTGGAAATGTATGCTAACAGCTGCAAAGATGGCGAATCTCCATGGTAACTGTGGACTTTCCCGAACTCTATACAATAAATATTTTTTTTTTAAATCTATCGCAGATTTTTTTTGGGGGAAAAATCGCCCAGTGACGCAACCATTTGAAAGCTAAGACCTATAAAACTCATCTCGCATTGTAATATTTTTAGATCGCTTTTTCCGTCGTCACATTTTCACCGCTTTTGCCACTTTTTTGTTGCTCTTTTGAGGCTTTTTTGTCACTTTTTCATCACTTATATGTGGTTGTTTTTGCTAGATGCAAGTTGGTCATTTTATACTCACTACTGCCACCTCAGGTCATGCGTGTAACTGCAGCTTCTATATTAAGCTCGTGCATGACGGCACTTCAGACCCGAATTAACACCTTTTTGAGCGACAGTGCAGGATTTTAGAGGCAGTGGCTGAATCGTGTAGGGGGAGGAAAATACTTTTAAGTAGTTTTAACATTTTTAAACTCCTTATAGCCACTTTAACCAAGAGCATTTTCTCCAGTTCGGCTTTACCCAAATCCAAAAGCTTCTTGACTGGAGAGCAACACTGTAACGCCTCATTTGAAAGCTAAAATCGAGAAAAGTGATGGTAACTTTTTGTCACACCTGGCATTTTTGTCTGTTGATGTTTGTTTTTGTTGCTTTTTTGCTGCTTTTTCATTACTTTTTTGTAGCTTTTTGGCGTGTTTTCGTCTCTTGTTTTTCGTTTCTTTTTTTGTGTCATGTTTTTATTGTTTTTTCATCGCTTTGTCGTCACGTTTTGTTTTTGTCACTTTTTTGTTGCTTTTCCGGCACGTTTTTGTTTTTGGATGCTTTTCTTTTAAGCTTTTAGATTTGGGTAAAGCTCGGTTTCGCCCGGGGGTAAGGGTAAGGTAAAGTGAGGGGGCCAGACCGGCGGCCCTAGAGCCAGTGGCCCTTCTGTGCTCTTCCAGAGTGGACATATGGCCAGTCCGCCCCTGTTTACGACTAATTTTTGTTGCTTTTTTTGACACTTTTTTCAAGACGTTTTTAGATTAGGCTGAAGCCAAACCAGTGTTAATTTTGACAACATATTTTAATTTAGTTTTAGTCTAGCTAAAATTGCATGTCAATTTAGTCGACTAAATTTAAGACTTTATTTATAATTTAGTCGACTTTGCACTTATAATATTCATCATAATCATATTTAATCTTGTTCCTCTGCTTCATGGAGCTGCTCCACATGAACAAAGCTCAGAGCTGATCCTTTGGCAGAGAATTTACATGAGGCTCTTTCAGACGGTCAATAGAAGTTTGGATGATTTTAGTCTCTCCTTTTCATTTGTATTTAGTCTTATTTTAGTCGACTAAAATATCTGGATTTTAGTCATAGTTTTAGTCTCATGAGAAACTTTTAATTTAGTTTTAGTCCACTTTCAGTCGTCAAAAATATCACTTTGACTAAAATTAAGACTAAATATTTTTGTCGACGAAATTAACACTGAGCCAAACTGGAGAGAACGTGCTCGGTTCAGGTGGGGGTTAAGAGGTTAACTAAACTGGGCCTTATAACCAGGACCAAACCGGACACAGAGGCGACAATTCTTCCTCAAACGTGTCTCTATTTGACCCTGAAGCTCATCTGGACTTGTTTCTTTTTCCTCTGTGTATCTGGGACATCTACAGTGGTTAGTGCTAGATCGTATGCTCCGGAGGGAAGGTCTGCTGTGAAAACGTGAGATATCATGACACAAATTAAGGTTAGGGCCACGGAAATGGTTAAGCTCTTAACTCCCGCCTGAACCGAGAGGATCTTTTTCCTCACGTCATCAGGTTTTTTTTCCAACATTTTTTTGTTGGGTATTCAACTCATTTTTGTAACTTTTTTGTCATTTTTTATCACATTTTTCGTCAATTTTCAATCAATTTTTTGTCACATTTTTGTATTTTTTTGGGTCATTTTTTATCACATTTTTGTAATTTTTTTGTCACATTTTTGTATTTTTTTTGGTCATTTTTTATCACATTTTTGTAATTTTTTTGTCACTTTTTTAGTATTTTTTTTGTCATTTTTTATCACATTTTTGTAATTTTTTTGTCACTTTTTTTGTATTTTTTTGGTCTTTTTTTATCACATTTTTGTAATTTTTTTGTCACATTTTGTCACATTTTTGTCATTTTTTCGTCCATTTTTCGTCCATTTTGTATCCATTTTTTGTCAATTTCTTGTGACATTTTTGCCACTTTTTCATAAATTTTTCGTCACTTTTTTGTCAATGTTTTCTCACTTTTTTGCCCCATTTCCATCATTGTTTTCGTCTCAGCTTTTTTTTCCAGAAGCTTTTGGACTGGGGTAAAGTCAAACTGGAGAAAATGTGCTCGGTTCAGGTGGGAGTTAAGGGGTTAACCTTAAGGATTAGGGTTAGGATTAGGATTATTTGTATTTTTTTAGACAAACCAACTCAATAGATCTGATACAATCTCACAGCAGACCGTCCCTCCGGAGCATACGATCTAGCACTAACCATCTATAGTCCCGGGACTGTCCCTCTTTAATGACGCAAAGCTAGCATAATGTACACATCACTACCCACCGTAGCTGTCCTCCCCGTCCAGGTCAAACGAGATGCTCTTCCCGATCCCTTCCAGCACCCGGGCCGAGTCCTCGATCTGCCGCTTCAGGATGGTGAAGTCGTCCCTTATGACCGAGTCCTGGTCCTCGTCGAGCCCGCACTTCCTCTCGTCCGTCATTTTGAACAGCATCTGGCATTTCTCCGGGTCGTCGTTGTCCTCGTAGTCTCCGTCGGGCACGAAGTAGTGGTGGAAGGTGCCGTTGGACATCTCCGGGTGTAACGGTCCGCGGTAGAAAGCTCCGCACAGCAGGGGCAGCGCCAGGAGAAGCAGGTGAAAAACCGCCATCGTGTCTTCCAAACCCCCTCTTTACGTCCTGAAAACTTTTTAAAACAGTTTACGACAGTTGTTTTTACCTCTCCCGCGTCCAAGAGCACTACTTTATCCCGGTCTGGCGGAGTGACACGGGCATTTCAGGGTAGTTTTGATGAGCACGCGCGCGATACGTAAACAAGCCGTTACTAGCTACGTCGCAATGAGGAAGCTTCAAGAAAAAAAAAAAGAAAAAAAGGAGTGAAAAGTTGAATTAAATCCTTTTAGTTGTATCCGAGAAGTATCCTCGAGATGAGTGAAGGCGAAAGCAGGGTGTTGGAGTCCGAACGGGCTGGTTGGTCCTCTCCGGGCGCCTCCGTCGGAACATCTGGAAGTGTCGAGTGGCGCGCGCTGGAGTTTTTTTGGCTAATAATACCGCTCCGGCTGCCTCCTCTGCGCTCGGGTTACAGCTCCGTCACTTTTAAAGGCTCCACGGAGCTGAGAGCGCAGGGGGCAGCGGGACAGGCTGACCGGAGCCAGGGGCGGACTGGCCATATGAGCACAGAAGGGCCACCGGCTCTAGGGCCACCAGTCCCGCCTCAACCGAGCTTTACCCAAATCTAAAAGCTAAAAAGAAAAGCATCAAAATAGCGAGAAAAAGAGGACGAAAAGTCAACAAAAACGTGAAAAAAACACAACAAAAAATGCTGGAAAAAATGATTAAAAAAACAACAAAAATGTGACAAAAATGTGGCGACGTGATGAAAGGTTTCCATCACTTTTGTAGGTCTTAGCTTTCAAATGAGGCGTTACATTGTTGCTCTCCAGTCGAGAAGCTTTTAGATTTGGGTAAAGCCCAGTTTTTTGGGTGTTTTTGTGTCACGTTTTTGTTGCTTTTTTGTCGAGTGTTTGGCTGTGATTTGTTGGGTTTTTGTCACTTCATCATCACTTTTTTGTTGTCTGTTTGGTTGTGTTTTTGTCCCTGTTTTGATGCGTTTTTGTTGCTTTTTCATCACTTTTTCATCACTTTTTATCATTTTTTTCACTGTTTCATCACTTTTTTCACTGTTTCATCACTTTTTATCATTTTTTCACTGTTTCATCACTTTTTTCATCGTTTCATCACTTTTTTCATCACTTTTTTCACTTTTTCATCACTTTTTTAACAAAAATAAATATACATAAACATGTCAAAAATGTGGCGACGTGACTAAAAGTTTCCGTCACTTTTGTAGGTCTTGGCTTTCGAATGAGGCGTTACATTGTTGCTCTCCAGTCGAGAAGCTTTTAGATTTGGGTAAAGCCCAGTATAACAAAAACATGAATCTAAAAGGAATTCCGTGGAGTATGGTGCACCACAAGGTTCAATTTTGGGACCATTATTATTTATATGAATGATTTTGCTTCTGTTTCTACGACCACCTTTCCCGTTCTTTTTGCTGATGATACCAATCAAAAAAATAAAAAGCCGAACTGGGGAAAATGCACTCGTTAATGTTAAGGCGGGGGGTAAAATGTTAAAATATGTATTTGTGGAAGTGTCACAATTACGCTAATTTGGGCCAGGCTGGTCAGAGCCCAGGGCTGTATTTCAGTCCCAGTCCGCCCCTGACCGGAGCCCGCTGTCCCGAGAGCGGGGGAGATAATGGGGATAATGACAGAGGTGATGTGTAGTAGCTGTGGCCTACTTACATTTCAGAATCTGCATAGGTTTTATTGCCATTGTTGGTGAACAGGATCACAAGCACGGACATTTTCTTTTACATTTAACATAAAACTTTGTAGAGATAAATAAACTATAAAAAGGGAATGCATTGAAGTAGCCGACAGAGGAAGAAACTGTTATTAGAGCAGCTGCATCATTCAGTGCTTTTTACTTCTACTTGAGCAATAGGTAATGAAGTACCTGTGCTCTTACTTGAAGGGATATTTCAGGATTTTTGACATAGGGCCACTTATAACACCAGACTAACCATATAAATGTCTGTGTTGATAGAATAATTTTTGGAATATAACTGACCTTGCATCACATGAATGATCGCATTTTGAGGGAGTATTTTCTAGCAGATCACTCCGCCGCTGCGTAGCTTATACAACCATGAAGCTGATGCTGCTCAAATATAAGTTATTTTAAATACAAAATGGTTAAAATGATTCTATGGACACAGACATTTATATGGTTAGTCTGGCGTTATAAGTGATTTGCCTCAGGTGCTCTGTGGAGCGGGTCACACTGTTTTTAAAGCAGGCTAGCTGATACCATAGAAATGCACTAGCCTTGCATTAGCCTAGCGCCACGAAACTCTTCAAACATAAGAACTGCATGAATTACAAAAAAAATATCTCCAGAAATCAGCAACACTCTGGATAAAAGTAAAACAGGTTTTTACATTTCAAAGATATAAAAGCTTCATGTAGAACTAAAATACATGTAGTTTGCTTTTCATTCCTGTCATTCTATCTATTTGTAATTCATTTTTATGTAAAATTTATATTTCCAATGTTTTATTACAAGATGGTGCTCCCACTGGGGACTCCATTGTTCTGCACAGCGGTGATTGGGAAGCACAGCCTCTGTTGCTTCTGTTCAGACGAAGAACTCGCAGCCAATCATCAGGCACCAACAGACGGAAGCCGTCGCCACCGCGCACTCTTCCAAAACACTAAAGATGGCGGTGCGGCGACCGATACACAGTTTTCCTCTGCTCTTTCGTCTGTTTGAAATAATTTGGAGAATGTTAAATCCCTAAAACCAGAGCAAGAAGCAGCGTTGGAAGCGTTCCTCGTCATAAAGGTTGTTTTTGGAAAGGCTTCCTGCTGCTCATTACTGCGACGTATCTATTGGTTGATGCCGTCTGTCAATCACGCCAAGTCGCCCACCGGGAACACGTTGAGCTCATGCTGCTTCCAGACTATGTCTTTGAAATATCTATCTGCTGTAAACAATATGGCGTTGCAAGCTGTCAGCGAAGAGATTTTGAAAAGTCGATCAGGAAAAAAGCTCTTGTTAACTTCGTGTGCAGTGCTTTGTGGTTCCGGATCTCATCTCTGCTGTTTGCAGATGATGTTGTTCTGTTGGTTTCATCAAATCAGGACACTCAGATTTGCAAAATGTGGACAATATTTCAGTTATGGAGTTGGCTAAATACTCTATCAATAGACGGATGAGCAAAACTATAAACATCACAAAAATTATCAAACTAAAGAATATTTAGCAAAGTCTTAAAGATAATTGTGTGCACTTTAATGAGACAGAGACAGGGGCATGTTTCTGTAAAACCGGCCCGGCCCGGCCTGTAATTTGGAGACGCTCAGGCTTCCTGTGTCCACCTGTTCAGAGCCGGTCTGTAGGGTCTGTGTCTCAGATGACAGCGGAGTTCAAAGAGCTTCAAAGAGTCGCTCTAATGAACACTCATGGGAATGAGGGCCCTTAAAGACAACAAAACCTCTGGTTATTTGTGCATGGTCATCATATGTGCTGTCCACGCTATGTTGCAATTGAAAAGCAAATCACAAATGTTCTTCAAGCCATAGTCGGCTTTTTCCTGCTCTGTGCAGTACATGTTTGTAAAACCCAGGGTTTTTTAACCTAACTGGGCTACACAATCCTCTACAAAAGGCTCTGTGCACGGAATGACAGAGTTTTATTCCTAGTCAGCTGTGTCTCGCTGAAAATAAATATTAACACAGTATGTGCACAGAACACATTCAGCTGTTGGAGAACTGCTTTCACTTAAAAAACTTTACTCGAGACGAAAGTATTTCACTGGAGGAGACTTCTGTGTTTTGTTTTAGCAAAGATCTGTAATAAAACTCTAGATAGGACATCGTCATAGAAACACATTGGAACAAATGGCAGCTCTGGCGGCCATATTATCGCCCTTCAAACCGAGTGTAAATCAATAGGAAACACCCCTCATTTTTATATCCTTTTAATTTTATTGGCTAATTTCATGACTTTTAAATAAACACTGACTGTAGCACTGATTATATATAATTTTCAACATTTTCCTCTTGTAACCAATGGCTGCTGGTTGCGCTGCTTTACGACCACGACGCTAGGGGCCGACATTGCTGCAGTGCCTCCATATGGGGCGGCAGATCAAGCTAGGCTTCCATAAGCTACTATCGCACTTTAGACACGTTAAAAACAACTTTAAAGCCTGGTGCCTAACTTTCTACAGCTAGATATTCCTTCTGTGATAACGCTGGGTTAGGCACAATTACAGGGACCAGGCTGGTTATGTAAGAAATTTTTTAGAAATAACGAGGGCCGGACTTTGATTGACAGGCCGTTAGCATTAGAGCTAATGGCGCGGCTATGACCGAACGACACGTCACGAGACGGCCCTGTAACAGTGAAGATCCCGCCCTTATGCCCTTTTTAGGAACATCCATGGGTAGGAGGAGGAGGACATATATTTACATAATATGTATGTATACTGTACATTTAACCTTTCTACAATTACAAGATGGCCGCCACATGTCCTATTTCGAGTTTTATTAAATACCTTTGTGTTTTGGCCTTAAAGGGGCAAGACGCAAGTTGGCCATTTTATACTCACTCCTGCCACCTCAGGCCTTACACGTATCTGCAGTCTCTATATTAAAGGGGGGGTATTATGCAAAATCGACTTTTTCAAGCTTTACATCATGTTATTATGTCATTCCCTCATTAAAACATGC
Source organism: Gobius niger (assembly GCF_951799975.1). Lineage (NCBI taxonomy): Eukaryota > Metazoa > Chordata > Actinopteri > Gobiiformes > Gobiidae > Gobius > Gobius niger. The sequence continues at coordinate 37,344,408 of NC_136855.1, read as the reverse complement.
CTGAAGTGTTGCCTTTGTTAGGTTTAACTAAAGAACCCCAAAGCAGAGGACAGAAGCAGGAGGCAAGTTACACAGTTTATTTTACAAACCGATGGTGGCAGGCAGTGGAGGCAGGGAGCTGGCCGACGAGGAACAGGTCACCAGGAACGAGACACCAGGAGAATCTGTACAGATGAGGACACAGCAGGTAAGTATAATCCAGGTAAGTAAAAACACAAAGTACTTCCAAGACCAGGAGCTCTGTAACACTACCGAACAGGACGGAATTATCTGTCAGTGTGGTGCTGAGACATCCAGGCCTTCATACTGTGGTTGATTAGGTAATGACGTGCAGGTGTCCAGTCTGCAGCACCAGGAGGAGTCAGCCACGCCCCCTGCCACACACTGCTCTGCTGCAAAAAGAAAACAAAAAAGGGAGGGGGACAGCACACAAACCAAATCATAACAGCCTTGGCACATTCACGTATTTTAGAGGAATCTGTAAAAACTCTGATGGCGGCCATTTTAGGGATAGGTTTGCCTGAGTCCTCCTAGGAACGCCCCCACCTCCTGGAGACGCCTCCGAGCTTTGGTCACCAGCCGAGTAACCAACCACTGCTCCTCAGCAGAACCCCCTCCCCACTGATGCCACAGACAGCGTGTGGAGGGGGCGTGTCGGAAAGGCTCAGAGGTTCTTAAAGAGACAGAGGCCTATTTCAAGACATTCACTACAGCCATTTTGAGAGAGCAATTTTATACAAGGCAGTTATTATAATTTACTGCATTTACAGACCGACAGAAAGTTTGGTCATCATTGTAGTGTGCTATAGACTGGTGCTATGTGATTGAAAGAAGCATAATACCCCCTCTTTAAACTCGTGCATAACAACTTTTTGAGTGACAGAGCAGGATTTCAGAGGCACTTGTGGTGAATAGGTGTGAAGAAGAAGATGAAGAAGAAGAAGATCTTTTTGGGGATTTTGTATGTGTAATTTGTGACTGACTGAACTGTACTGTAAATGATGCACAGCCTCTGAAGAATGGAAACAATAGGCTACAGTTGTAAATTCTGTTTTGTGTCAGCAGAACCACACAGACAGTGGAAAATGAAGTCATGAAGGAGGAGGCGGGTTTTTGGCGGAGCTGCCGTGGCTCCCTGACTGTTACTGAAGAGGAGCTCCACCTCTGAGGCACTGTCATGGAAAAGTCCAGCACGGAGGGGTTCTCGACTCAAGAAGCTTCTCTGCAGCTGCCTCCAAACATGCTGTAAGTGCGGCTCTGATCACGTGTAACAGACAGTAGCGTTTTCTGTGCTCTGAACGCTGTACCGATGTTCTTGCAAGTTGAGTCGCTACATGTTCCTCTTTCTCGTGAAATAAGCTGCTGCTACAGGTGTGTATGCCAGGTTTGCTTTACCCTTTACAGGCCAATCCAAGAACATCTACAGCAGGGGTCCGGTTCGCCCTGTCGGTACTTATTTTCCAGAAAATGACCAGCGTTCGATACATTATCCCTTACTTGAGTGACAGTGCAGGACTTTAGCGGCCGTTGTGGTGAACAGGTCTGAGCTCATTCTACACATTAGGACATGGTTGGAACATGTAGGGGGAGGAAAATACATAATTCTAACACTTTTTAACTCTGTATACACACTTCAAAAACATAAAGGACCTTTTTCATAGACAGACTTTATTTTGAAAAAGTGGTTTGCAGTTTAACACTCTTTGGCTTCTTCTTTTCTCTCTCGAAGACAAGTGTGTAAAGAAGTTCATGCCCCGTCCTGTTAAAGGCAGAGGTTGCGTAGTCACGTCGTTCAAAGACTCACTACTCACTCACTGAGTCACTGTGGAAACTTATCAGAGCCAACGAAAACTTCCCTCCTGGCAACTTCGAGGAGTCCAAGCTGCGTGATGTTGATCAAAAATGAAAACATGAGGTTAAAGTGTTGAAAGCAGTGCGTCTGAAAAGCAGCAGTGCAGAAACAAAACTTCAGAAGATGCAGGTTGTGGTGGCAAACGTGCTTATCGGAAAATAGATAAGAGAGTTTGACAATATACAGAACAAGTTTAGTGAATGTCTCTTAAAGTGATCCATCCATTTTCTTCCACTTTTCAGTTTCCGGGTCGTATGGGCAGCCATTGGAGCTGCCCAAATCACATTGCACCAGCCCCTTATGGCTCCTCCCGCAGGTGGTGGGTCCACAGAAGGACGGCCTCACGATTAAACGGGCCTGTTGGTCTCTCATAAGCGGCTTCTGAACCGCTCTTTGTCTGACCCGTCACCTAGGACCTGTTTGCCATGGGAGATCCTACCAGAGGCACAGAGCTCCCAGGGTCATTCGGGCGCTCAAACCCCTCCACCACGTTAAGGTGGTGGTTCCAGGAGGGGCTGTCAAAACTATTTTATCAATTTTAACGGCGTCATTTTTTTTTATCGTGCAATTAACGTTGTTTGTGACCTAGTGAACTTATTGTTTTTTGTAAGCTGTGGCCACTGCAAGGCTGAGCACAGACACATTTTTCAGTCTTAAAGGAATTGGCCACTGTTTTTACATACTGAGATATGTTCTGACCTGAGCTTAGATGAGTTGATGCGTACCTGTCTGGTCTTTGTGAGTACCCTCAGTCACGCAAAACGACCAGAGATGATGTTTGCATTTGGCCTTTCCCAATGTATTGTAATGTATAAAATAAAAATGTGAGGAAAAAATGCAAACTGGTCCTCACAAAGTTGTAAGTACAAGAACACACACACACACACACACACACACACACACACACACACACACACACACACACACACACACACACACACACACACACACACACACACACACACACACAATCTTGTACTGCTATCTTAGTGAGGACACTCATAGAAATAATGTATTACCCAGACCCTAACCCTGAACACTAAGCCCCTAACCTTAATCCTAACCCTAAACCTAATCTAAACCCAATTCTACCCCTAACCCTAAAACCACATCTTGACCCTCAAACAGTCCTTCAAAGAAGTGAGGACCACCCAAAATGTCCTCACTTTACAAAAATGTCCTCACTCAACTCAAACTGGTCCTCACAGTGTCGTAAGTACAAGAACACACACACACACAACTACAAGACACGACTCTGTGACAGCCTTCGACTAGTCAAGACTCGACATGGCAAAAAAAGTGGTGTAGTGTGTGCTGAGCTGGTACAGCACAAATCAAGCCTATCCACATTTCAATGCTGAAAAGAGTATTGAAATGATAATTCAAGGGATATTTAGAATAGATAAAAATCTGTGATTAAATTGAGATTGAGTTAACTATGACATTCATGAGATTTATTGAGAATAATAGGACTACTTTGAAGGTGAGAAACTATGGAAACATCTCTGTGTGACGTCTACTGGAGTGTAGGTGGAGTGTAGTGGATATGTTTTTGAGAAGGATGATGCATTATCACATGGTTTCACGCCTCATTGGCTTAAAAAGTCAACCTTTTTAACCTCTTACCACCTGCCTAAACCAAGTGCATTCTGTCCTCTTTGGCTGTTATATAGGCCTGTGTAGCACCTTATTTGAAAGCTAAGACCCACAAAACTGATCTTTTTCCTCGCGTTGTTGCTGTGTTGGGTCACCTTTTGTATGTTTTTTCTTTCTTTCTTTGTTCCATTTTTGTTGAATTTTTGTCACATTTTTGTTGATTTTTTGTCACTTTTTTGGGAGTTTTTTGTCACTTTTTGTTGAATTTTTGTCATATTTTTGTTGAATTTTTGTCACATTTTTGTTGATTTTTTGTTGATTTTTTGTTGAATTTTTGTCATTTTTTGTCACATTTTTGTTGAATTTTTGTTGAATTTTTGTTGAATTTTTGTTGAATTTTTGTTGAATTTTTGTTGAATTTTTGTTGAATTTTTGTTGAGTTTTTGTCACATTTTTGTTGAGTTTTTGTCACATTTTTGTTGAGTTTTTGTCACATTTTTGTTGAGTTTTTGTCACATTTTTGTCACATTTTTGTTGAGTTTTTGTCACATTTTTGTTGAATTTTTGTCACATTTTTGTCACATTTTTGTCACATTTTTGTTGAGTTTTTGTCACATTTTTGTCACATTTTTGTTGTGTTTACATCCTTGTTTTCTTCTCATTTTTTGTGGCTATTTTGGTGCTTTTGTCCCAAGAAGCTTTTTGATTAGGGTAACGCCAAACTGGAGAAAACGGGATCCGTTCAGGTGGGAGTTAAGAGGTTAACAAACTTCCAGCACATTTCCCCATTTTTCAAAGTCCAATAAAGCTTTCCCAGTGGATCCAAACCCTGTACAAAACTGTGCTCTGGCATCACACACTCCCGCCCGCTCCCTTTTATTCGAAAGCTCATAAAACGATGCCGTGGCGGTGCCGGAGTCGGGCTCCGAGTGCTGAGCTCGTTCATCATGTAAACATCACAACACGAGCCGCGCGCCGTCTTCTGATGCGCTTTTATTATCGCACTTTCTCACAGTCAGCAAGTCTCCTGTGTTTCCCAGAAGGCCGTGGGGCAGAGGAGTCAGATAACGAACAGTGCTGAAGATGCATGCGCTTGTCTCCGAGGCTTACATTTTGTATCTTTAAAGAAAAATCAAATCGACTGCTCAATGCCGGCTGTGTACAGAGCAAGCTCTCATCTGGCGGAATACAAGCGAATGTGGAATTTCTCCTCGCAGAAAAATAGATTTTGGCTGCCGTCAGTGGAGTGCATCTACTTTATAACATTTGCCGCCGCAGACGCCAAGGCCTCTGTCCAGAGTTTTTAAAGGCTCCATCTTTCTCCACTGTCTGGGTCACAAGTTTGCGAAGTCTTTAAAATGAGATATTCTGCTCAATTGACTTGGATTTTTGAAAGGCTGAGGGGATATTATGCAAAATGTACTTTTTAAAGCCTTCCACCCTGTTACGCCGTTCCCTCATCTTATCAAAAACACATATCTGGAGTTCATTCATTCGTGCTTTGAGTAATCTCCCCCAGGTTTGTGTGAGCTCTCAGTTATACAGGAGTTTCCCATCCTCATCCACAGAGCAGTGAGAGGCAGAAGCATCAGCAGAAGAATGAGCTACAGCACCGAGCGCTGATGTCCGACAGTAGCTACACCCACTGAGCTAGAGGCAGCAGACTATGTTCTGATGAGCATTTTCTCCAGTTCAGCTTTACCCAAATCCTGTAGGCCAGTGTAACACCTCATTTGAAAGCTAAGATCTACAAAAGTAAATTGATCTTTTTCCACACATGTCAAATTTTCGTGACTTTTTTGTCAAATTTTGCGATTTTTTTTTTGGTCCTTTTTTTTGGTCACTTTTTCATCCATTTTTTCTAAATTTTTCATCAAATTTTTCTCACTTTTTTGTCAAATTTTTGTCCATTTTTTTTTCCATTTTTTTGTACATTTTTTGTCACTTTTTCGTCAAATTATTTGCATTTTTTTGTCAAATTTTTGTCCATTTTTGTCATTTTTTTGTACATTTTTTGTCACTTTTTCATCCATTTTTTCTCACTTTTTTCACATTTTAATCCTTGTTTTCGTCTCAGTTTTGTTGCTATATTCACATCTTTTTTCCAGAAGCTTTTGGATTGGGGTAAAGCTGGAGAAAATGTGCTCGGTTCAGGTTGGGGTTAAGAGGTTAACCAACATCAGTCCACTTATCAAAGCTTTGAAAGTGATTTAAGTTGGCAGGCCAAATATATTAAGAAAAACCTTCCGATATTGGAATCCTGATCAGTATCTGTAGCACTCGCAGCATTAAGCGTATGGACAAAGCCTTTTTTGCAGGTTTCTGACACAAATTTACCTCGATGTTTGTCCCTTAGGCATGTTCACTCTTTTTTCTACCATTCTTTATTCCACAAAAGTAAGTAAGTGCTTTATTTGTCATTGTACAATTGTATAACGAAACTGTGTGGACTAGATGTTGGGTTAGTCCTGAGCAATGGGCGAGGAAAGCGCTTCTCTTTGGTCCTCATGGCGGGGAGCGGATATTGCTGTACTACCACCCCAAGACACTTTGGAAACAGCGATTCTATGAAAACTTTGAGCTCGTTTAAACTGCTTAAAAGCCGGGCTCCAAAGAGTTTTCTTTTTCTAACAATGACCCATGTGACAACGCTGGGGCAAGTATCTTATTTTAATCACCAACAAAAAGTGGAAGCCTAAATCTATGACTGACAGGCTCTGAAGCTCTGGGGAGACTCGAAGCCGGTCCACTGCCTTTTTGCCCTTTAAAGTAACAGGCGTCATAGGAGGAGAGTGAGCAGCCATGTTAATTTCACAGACTGAACAAGCCTGGCCTTAGCCATCCTTAAACTCCTGTCAATTATAATTTCCCTACATGTACGTCTGGACCTGATCTCAGTGGCTGCATAACATCGATTGAATTTAAACCTCCCATTCAGCGAGCAGGGGAGGCGGGGCTTGTAGGTGACGTCAAGCATTTGTGCCGATTTGCTGGTTGTAGTTTGGCAATGGCGGCGGATACGAAAGTAATGGAAGCTCTTCAATCCGTCCTGGCAGATCCAATCAGATCCAATCGTTTCAAAGGAGTTCACCCCTCCCACCTGATAACGGAGCTCAATTGAGAAGTTCCAGACTCTTACACAAAACAAAGTAAGTACGAGGGTCTGGTAAAACCAGGCTAGGACTGAATGGAACACCAGTTATTTCTTCAATCTCATATATACTGTATGGTCCTAAGCCACCATTGTGGGCCAACTTGACCAGTATGTTTTTGGAGGTGAGGGAAGCCAGATACTGCCTTCAGTGCTGGTCTGAAACGGTGCAGCACCTCCTGGGTTTGTCTCTGTTTCCGAGCGTGGTGTCCTGCACGGGTCAGCTCCTCCACCTCCTTCCTCTTGAGCAGCTCCCTCCGCTCCACAACAGTCTTTCACCATCATCTCCTTGCAGCGCCTCCTCTCGCTCCTTCTCATCTTCATCTTTGTTCTCCTCTTTCTCTCCTGGCTCTGACGCCATTCCGTCTTAGACCATAGACGGCTTTTACAGAAGCCGTTGACTGTAAAACTGGCCTGGGTTTTTGGAGCCAACTCTATTATTAATAATAGGGTGAAGATGGAAATAAAACAGTGAAAATATAAAAATTAGATCGATGTTGCGCATGTTAAGTCTTAATGTCTTAAAAGTCTATAGGAGCCGGCAGTTTTCAGAGCCAGCCTCAGTTTCCTTATGGTTCAGGGAAGAAGTCGGCCACAATAACTCCATTTTTGGTTTTACACTCTAAGTTGCCTTATAGGAAATGGAGAAAGGCTGTAATGGACTTTCCATTGAAACTGTTTTGTCTTCTTTACAACCCCCCCGTGTTGGTCTTGACATGTGCAACATCATCCATTTTTTTCCTTTCACTATTTTTATTCTTGCCCTCTTCTATGTATAGGAACTGGCTCCATAAACCCAGTCAAATTGCTTCCGTTAGTCCATCGCTGTTCTATACAGTCTACGGTTTGACGCACTTTGAAGTCGGAAATGTCTAGCTTCATGCAGAGAAAGAAATACATAAAGAATCGGAACACGTGCACAATCATAAAACGTGTCCTGCAGAGCAGTTTTATTTTTTATGAGGAGAGAGCCGCCTTTGATGTCAATATTCACACATTTCATCAAGATGTGACTCAGCTCCAGCTCCTTGGAGGTTTAGAAACATCTTGTTTCCGACACTGAAATCTTATGTCTAGCACCTTCCTTTCCAAAGTTATGAAACAAAGTTAAAACGTGTTGAACGGGAGTCAAACCAGGTGAAAGCATTTAAAAAAAAAAAGTGAAATAGGACAGATACTGATCAAATATTATTTCAATTACTCAAAGTCAAATGTTTACTTCAAGTACTGAAGCATTTGCTGTAGAAAATATATGTAGAAAGAGAAATACAAAAACAATGGGGACAATGAGATAATAGCATTGACAGTACATCTATGGTTCTGGAGTGCGCGTTTCTATGGCCCCCTCCAAAACGAGCAGCTTAAATGCCAAACCGGATGTGCGTCAGCGTTCACCATGATAAGAAACGTCCGAATTGGGCTGTCAGTTAAGAAGTAGTTAGGAAAAGGAGCCTAGATGCTAACTATCATAGCCACTTTAGCATAGGGACCTCTGGTGCTAACTAGCCGTTGATTAGGAGCTATGTGCCATCCCATAAGCGAAGTGTTTTCAAGCGAAGTATACTTACACAGAAATGTAGCATGTCGATTTTATAAGCAGATAAAAAGGGGTACTATATTGTGAGGCGTAATGATACGAGGAGCACACGTCCACGCAGTAACTCCTAAAGACTTCCCCCGCTCACTTCCGTCAATAACCTTTATTTCTGTGTAAATATACTTCGCATGAAAACACTTCATGTAACTTTATTTAAATAGGGAACACGTGGAAGAGCTTGGTAGCTTCTATCTTGAGCTTTTTTGGTGTATGACATGTGGGAGAGGCTGCGTATGTGCTCCGTTTGCGTGACAGAGCGCACGGACAAAGACCAGACGGGGATATATTAACCCGTCTAAGGTTAGGTAAGAACATATCTCAGTATGTAAAAACGGTGACCTATTCCTTTAAGTAAATGTTCAGGTGAAAGCCCTCAGGGCAGCTTCTTACTGTGGCTTTATGTATGGACAAGTTCAGCTCATTTAAAACAGAAGAAAGAACTCTTAAAAGATAGTTGTGTCGCGGCCGCCATCTTCACTGTTTTCGTTAGGGAGGAGCACTGGTTGATGGGAAATCCTAGCACGGAAGATGACGCACCATTAACTCCCGGCTCGGCCTGGTTTTGTCGGAGTCAGCGAGATTTAAATCGCACATTTCCAGACTGTATCCCCAGGTATCTCTTAACATGGAGCTTAGACAAGTTGATACATACCTGTCAGGTCTTTGTGCCCGTGGAAGAGCGTGGTCGCTTCCAGTTCACCCCCCTTTGGAGCTATAGGAATACATTGGGAGAGGCCAAATGCTAACAACATCTTTGGTCGTTTTGCTTAACTGAGGGCACGCACAAGGATCAGACAGGTGCGCATCAAGCTCAGGTAAGAACATATCTCAGTATGGAAAAATGGTGGCCTGTTCCTTCAAATGTCTTTATTTGGACATTGTGTTGTTGCATATGCAATACAGCAGGTGGCGGCATGCGCTTTTATTTGCCTGTCTGCCAATGACCTTAAAGAAGAACAGCAGCTGTTGTTGTGATGTCACTTCCCCTTCCCCTGGGTAAGGACGGTCGAATTGGGAAAATGCTGCTGAAGCAAAAGTACACTAACTGCATAGAGATCTAACAGTTCCCATGAAAGGTCAAGGGTCAGGAGCTCGGGGGGCTATAGAGGCTATAGTTTGCTGGTTTCGGACGCAGCCAAGGCTTTTAAAATAAACAAAACACTAAACAAACAGACAGATAGATTATGCGATAAAGACTAAAGGTACTAAGAGCCCTAACACCTGCAGCACAGTTTACTTTGGAGCCTTTATATGAATGTAGTGGAGTAAAAGCTGTAAGTTCTCAACAAAAACACTGCTCTGGTAAAGCACAGATCCTCAGACATTAAGTAAATTAACTTCACTGCCCATCTCTTAATGTTTGAACCTGAGAGACCGACCAAAAATGGCAGAGAAAAGATTTAATTTCTTCCTCCCTGTGTATTGCTCTGAAACTTGCTGTTTTTAATTGGGCTGTTTCCTTCAAATCTCCGACCAAGTGTGTAAATATATTTTGATCTCGATACTGATAGTGTGATGAGCGGCGTCAGACTGTTGGGAAGCGGTAATTGCTGCTCTTTCACGCTCTTTACAGTTTAATGGTGTGTTTCGGAAAAGCCGAATTGAAGCACTTTCATTTCCGTTGACTCATCTTCTTACGAGGCAGAATTTAAGTAGGTGGGGGAGTTCTTTCGATTTAACAGTGAGATGTCACAGTAGCTATTAATAAATAATGACCGTGTTTATTCTTAGTGGAACTGTTTTGGCATAAGTGTAGCATAACGTCTTCTTCTTATTAAATATACTGTTTATTTATATAAGTTGGACATAGGACTAAACAATTTACCCTGGGGAGTTAGCATCAAACTTTAGGAGGGAGACACTAAGCTCTCAGTAGGTGAAAACAGTTTAATTTGTGCGTCAGTTCCTGAGAAATCCTAAACTAAACAGAGGCTAGTTTTGATCAAAATCACTGTTTTTTTTTTTTTCTAGAAACAGAGATATCTGGTGTTTTATGAAACATGCGCCATTTGAGCCATGTATGAGGTTAATATAGAAGGTGCAGTTACACGTATGACCTGAGGTGGCAGTAGTGAGTATAAAATGGCTTTCTTGCATCTAACCCCTATAAGATTTGGGTAAAGCCAAACTGGAGAACATTTGCTGGGTTCTGGTGGGGGTTAGTATGAACCAAACAGAAAAATAAATCTTACATATACATTAAATTATACATTAAATTTACACATTTGTTTTAATTTTGCAGCAATGGAGGATTTGGGGAATATGAAGAGAACTCAAATAGGAGTTTTGTTGTTGTATCATCAGAGATCTGTGCGTATCTACTGTCTCTACTCAATAGGGAAAAGTGGGCGGAGCAAACCTGCAGGCACAGCGGACACTCAGAGACACAAAAAAACTATGTGTTACAAATGAAATGGGGAAAAAAGTATTGATGAATGGGTGATGAAGGACTGGTAAGCAGCAGTGCAGATGTTTGTTTTAACAATAATGATGTACAGTAAAGTGCAGATTAAAAAAGGCTTGAAGGCCACAAGTATCAACACACACAACTGCAAAGAGACTAGTCGACTCATCTTAAACTTTGTCGACCAGTGCCAAAACTAGTCGACATCAGACATCAACTAGTTGAATAGTTCACCGTTCTTCCATACTGAGATATGTTCTTGCCTGAGCTTAGATGAGTTGATACGTACCTGTCTGGTCTTGGCCCGTGCGTGGTAGCTTCCAACTTCACCCTCATTTGGAGCTATAGGAATATACTGGGAGAGGCCAAATGCTAACAACATCTTTGGTCTTTTTGCTTGACTGAGGGCACGCACAAAGACCAGACAGGTACAAATTAACTCGTCTAAACTCAGGTAAGAACATATCTCAGTATATAAAAATAGAGAACTATTCCTTTAAAGCCTTATACTATAACACAAAAGTCCAAATTAATCAAGTTTATACAAAAATGGCCAAAACTTGTGCTGGGAACTGTACACAATATACTCCATACATTTAATCAGTAGAAAATTTTGTTGTTGTATTTTTTCTCTTTTTAAGTAAATGTGTACACTCAGATGACGGATGTCTTGACCTACATCTACGACCGCAGCTGTTCGTCTCTCATCCTCCAAGTTTTTTTTAAAGAAACCTCCCACGGCCAACAGACAGGAGACCTGCAGCATTAATCTTACATTGGCGCAGAGTCCGTGCACATGTTTGGCCCCATCCACGTCCCACAAACTCTGGTCCTTATCTGAACTGACCCTGGATCCGATTCAACAGGGAGACTGAAGTCCTGCGCTTCTCCAGATGTGCTTATAAAAATAACACGTCTCATTTGTGCGCTAATGTTGGGAATCCGGGGCAACAAGCAGGGCCGTTTACAGCTGTGAGGAAATAAGGCACAAGCCATGGGGCACCAGTCGAAAGGGGCCCTGCAAAAGAATTACTATTAAGCTTCATCTAAAGGTGGTGGTAAACTTCTGTTTTGAAATTTTCTACAAAATGTTTCAAAGAGCAGCTGCCCATCTTGAAACCCTTATTTGAAACCCTTATTTTTGGACATTTCAAACATTAAAGGAACAGGCCACTGTTTTTTCATACTGAGATATGTTCTTACTTGAGCTTAGACGAGTTGATTTGTACCTGTCTGGTCTTTGTGTGTGCGCTCAGTCACGCAAAAAGACTAAAGATGTTGTTAGCATTTGGCCTCTCCCAGTATATTCCTTTAGCTCCAAACGGGGTGAAGTTAGAAACAACCAAGCTCTTCCACGGGCACAAAGACCAGACAGGTACGTATCAACTTGTCCAAGCTCAGGTAAGAACATATCTCAGTCTGGAAAAACAGTGGCCTGTTCCTTTAAGAGTGTAACGGTACAGCTAATCAGCTAAGTGCAATAATTTTAAATGAATGAATTAAGAAATTTCAAATACCGTATTTTCCGGACTATAAGTTGCTCCGGAGTATAAGACGCATTAGCCAATCATAAAATGCGTAATGGGATAAAAACAACAGGCTGAATAGGCGCACGGTTTGCTAGCGTGACACATTACACAACAAACTAAATCGGTGTCTGGTATTTTAACGTCACATAAACAGTTCAGATACTAAAGCACAAGGAACAAACCTCTGCACCGGTGACAAACCTCTCCCAACAGCCTGTTTACAATCTCTCATTTGCGAAGTCGTCCCTCTAGCTGTGGCTCTAGCTTTTAGCCCGTGATTAGCTTTGTTTTTTTTTCTTCTAACAGTAACCTCGCTTTTCGCTCACTTCTAACTTTCTTTCTGCTGCTCGATTAGCTTGCCGTGCCCTCTAGTGGCATGTGAAATTATACATTGGAATTTAAGGAAAGAAAAAAAAAAATCACATATTAGTCGCTCCGGAGTATAAGACGCCCCTGCCAAACTATGAAAAAAAGTGCGACTTATAGTCCGGAAAATACGGTACTTGAACAATGCTTTTATAACTTTTTAAGTTACATAAAATGGTGTCATTCTCTTGAACATTTTTCCTTTAGTCTTGAAAAGTGGCTAGTCATTTTTGAGTTGTTTATGGCTGGTGTACAACATTGCACGACGTGGGGATTGTAACATCGTGAGCTGCACTCGTCATCACTGTGCAATGGTTCAAAGAGACAATCGAAGCTACAACTGAAGTTTTGTCGTAGCAGTTTCAGGCTTGCCGCGTGTTTAGCTGAGTCTAGCGGGGTTTATGACCATGGAAAAGTGCAGGGAAAGTCCTGTAAAATGCGGAGTCCGACCCGCTCTAGCCTGGCCTTAGCCACCCGTAAACTCTATGACAATTACAATTCCCCTACATGTACGTCTGGGTCTGATCTCAGTGGCAGCGTTACATCAGTTGAATTTCAACCAACCATTCAGCGAGCGGGGGAGGCGGGGCTTGTAGGTGACGTCAAGCATTTGTGCAAGGAATGACCGCACGAGTTATGATAGCGCTATGATAGAGCTATGATAGAGTTTTGATAGAGTTATGATAGAGCTATGATAGAGTTATGATAGAGTTATGATAGAGCTATGATAGAGCTATGATAGAGTTATGATAGAGCTGATAGAGTTATGATAGAGCTATGATAGAGTTATGATAGAGCTATGATAGAGTTATGATAGAGTTATGATAGCGCTATGATAGAGCTATGATAGAGTTTTGATAGAGTTATGATAGAGTTATGATAGAGTTATGATAGAGCTATGATAGAGTTATGATAGAGTTATGATAGAGTTATGATAGAGCTATGATAGAGTTTTGATAGAGTTATGATAGAGCTATGATAGAGCTATGATAGAGTTATGATAGAGCTATGATAGAGTTATGATAGAGTTATGATAGAGTTATGATAGAGTTATGATAGAGTTATGATAGAGTTATGATAGAGTTATGATAGAGTTATGATAGAGCTATGATAGAGCTATGATAGAGTTATGATAGAGTTATGATAGAGCTATGATAGAGTTATGATAGAGCTATGATAGAGCTATGATAGAGCTATGATAGAGCTATGATAGAGTTATGATAGAGTTATGATAGAGTTATGATAGAGCTATGATAGAGCTATGATAGAGCTATGATAGAGTTATGATAGAGCTATGATAGAGTTATGATAGAGTTATGATAGAGTTATGATAGAGTTATGATAGAGCTATGATAGAGTTATGATAGAGTTATGATAGAGCTATGATAGAGCTATGATAGAGCTATGATAGAGTTACGATAGAGTTACGATAGAGTTACGATAGAGTTACGATAGAGTTACGATAGAGTTACGATAGAGCTACGATAGAGTTATGATAGAGCTATGATAGAGTTATGATAGAGTTATGATAGAGTTATGATAGAGTTATGATAGAGCTATGATAGAGTTATGATAGAGTTATGATAGAGCTATGATAGAGTTATGATAGAGCTATGATAGAGTTATGATAGAGCTATGATAGAGTTATGATAGAGCTATGATAGAGCTATGATAGAGCTATGATAGAGCTATGATAGAGCTATGATCGAGTTATGATAGAGTTATGATGGTAAAACCAGGCTAGACCCGCTCATGCCCGGCCTCTTCTGCTTATGACTCTGCAGTGTTGACGGGACACTGACAGAGATCCTAGTTGCAGTAAGAGAAGGCTCACACTGTCGCAGCTCCGCTTTGGTCGAACGACAGTTCTATGTGAAGTCTTTGTCCCTGTCTCACTGTACGACCTAAGATTTTCCACACAACGAGTGACTTTTTGTCGCAGACGGACAAAATATTGCAGTATCGGATTTAGTTTTTAATTTAGTGTCCATATCCTTCAGTTTTCCTAGTTTTTGTTTCTCATACGTTGTTTCATTGTCTGTTTTTTTTAATAGATACCCTTCAAACAGCTTGTGCAACTTCTTTAAAGCTATAAACGACCCTGATATCAAGCACTCACCATAGTGTACTGCACGAGGTTAGACTCATGTCATCAGAACAATGTCACTCATGTCTAGAGCTCTAACAACAAGTTTTTGGATCCCATGTAAAACTATGAATACTTACTACGGGCAATATCCCACCAAACTAAGTGATAACTAGAAAAACATAAACCTATCATTTGCTTTAACTACACTGGACTAAAACCAAGACGAAAGATGAGTTTAACCAGGCCCAAACTTTAGAGCTACACAGGTTCTTAACATGATGGACTTAAGTATTCTAACAAATTCTGTGTACAGCTCTGGTATTAAAAAGCACTGGCCAAAAATGATTCAATAGCTCGTAAAGTGTGAGTGAGTGTGGCAATGAAATCTTTCCTTGGAACCGAGTCTTTTATGAGTCCCAGAATTCCCCGTTAAACAGGGTTGCTCTCCTCATTTAAACATTGTTAACCTTCGGCTCCAGGCTCATCTGTGTAAAGCCCGTGGATTGTGGACTTCAATATTTGATCATGCGGCGAATCTGGGCTCCAGTGTTTGACTTTAACGCTGCAGCTAGTAAGTGTTGGATTAATTTACTCCCAAGACTTTACATTTCCTTACCAAACCTTATTTACATCTGCCAACCACCTGAGAATTGCCCAGGGCACTCTTGTATGATTGATTTTTGATCTCAATGAGACTTTCCCTGGTTAAATAAAGGTTTGTTTGAATGAATGAAAAAGAAGGCAGATAAAATCAATCCATAAAACATCACTATGATTCCTTATTAATTACACTAAATGTGCACAGTGCAGATAAAATACTATGGTGTCAGATGCGCAGCTAAGAACAGTTTTCAGCCTGTACATCAGGGGTCGGCAAGTTTGTGTTGTGAAGGGACGATTTTCATCATCGCCAAAACACCAAGGGCGGAACCTCACCACAGTGGCCTAAAGGTAATATTATTTTCCTAAAAATGCGAATTTTTTGCATCTGTGGTTCTCAAGTGGTACGGCTTCGGGGCTCACCATTGCCCTAAACGAGCTCTTAAAGAAGAAGGGCCTAAAGAAGAAGGGCCTAAAGGAGCTCCTAAAGAAGGGCCTAAAGGAGCTCCTAAAGAAGAAGGGCCTAAAGAAGAAGGGTCTAAAGGAGATCCTAAGGAAGAAGGGCCTAAAGGAGCTCCTAAAGACGAAGGGCCTAAAGAAGAAGGGCCTAAAGGAGCTCCTAAAGAAGAAGGGCCTAAAGAAGAAGGGCCTGAAGGAGCTCCTAAAGAAGAAGGGCCTAAAGAAGAAGGGCCTAAAGGAGATCCTAAGGAAGAAGGGCCTAAAGAAGAAGGGCCTAAAGGAGCTCCTAAAGAAGAAGGGCCTAAAGAAGAAGGGCCTAAAGGAGATCCTAAGGAAGAAGGGCCTAAAGGAGCTCCTAAGGAAGAAGGGCCTAAAGGAGCTCCTAAAGACGAAGGGCCTAAAGAAGAAGGGCCTAAAGGAGCTCCTAAAGACGAAGGGCCTAAAGAAGAAGGGCCTAAAGGAGCTCCTAAAGACGAAGGGCCTAAAGAAGAAGGGCCTAAAGGAGTTCCCAAAGAAGAAGGGCCTAAAGAAGAAGGGCCTAAAGGAGCTCCTAAAGAAGAAGGGCCTAAAGGAGCTCCCAAAGAAGAAGGGCCTAAAGAAGAAGGGCCTAAAGGAGATCCTAAGGAAGAAGGGCCTAAAGGAGCACCTAAGGAAGAAGGGCCTGAAGGAGCTCCTAAAGACGAAGGGCCTAAAGAAGAAGGGCCTAAAGGAGCTCCTAAAGAAGAAGGGCCTAAAGGAGCTCCTAAAGACGAAGGGCCTAAAGAAGAAGGGCCTAAAGGAGATCCTAAGGAAGAAGGGCCTAAAGAAGAAGGGCCTAAAGGAGATCCTAAGGAAGAAGGGCCTAAAGGAGCTCTTAAAGGTCCTATATCATGCAAAATCGACTTTTTGGAGCTTTTAGCCATGTTGTTATGCTATTTCCTTATCAAAAACACCCCCAGAGTGGTTTGTGGCTTCATTCACGCAGCTCTCAGTAATCCTCCTGAATCCTGCTCTCTGAGCAGCTGCTCCTCCCTCTCCTGGTGAACGACTGAGTGTTCAGTTGTGTCGTAACAACGGAACGGAAGTGCTCGACGTCTGTAATGTAATGTCTTAATTCTATGCTTACAGCCTGATTTTAATTTGTAAAACAGCGTTTTCATTATTTCTGTCGTAAGAAAGAAACAGAGTGAAAAAAAAAAAAAAAAGGATGTGCCCGAAGTGCTTCCAGGTCAGCTGAGGCCAAAACAAACACATCCCTGAGCGTCTGAACAGATCAGTCATGTTTGTGCTGCAGCTGTGAAGATGGAGCTCGTTACCTACTCTGGACACACCTGTTCTATTTTCTTAACTAACGATAATGTCACGGAGAAAAAGAAGCGCGTTTGGCTACTAGGATGAGGAGTTTATTCAGCCTTTTTCAAGAAGAGGCCACTCGTCTAGCTGTTTTTTTCTCCGGGATTCAGCGACTATCAGCCAAAATATTGTTTTTCTGTGACTGTCACTGATGGATGTTTGGGGAACCTTCGCCAGAACCAAAGTGGATTAACTTTTATAACCAACGCGAGTCCCATAATGTAAACAGCGATGGACCAGAGGGTGAGTCAATCCAAACGCGGGTTAGCTTGTGTGTTAGCATATTAGCATGTGTGTTAGCCATTTATGAAGCTGTGTTGCAGATGTCAACTCCGTATAACTGCATCGTGAAGTGACTTCACTTATTGTTGTTTATTTATTTTACGGTAAAGTTGTATGTGCGGAGAGAGGGGGCGGAGTTAACTGAATCGAAGCGTTGTGTCTTCCGGGTTCGAAAAATACCCCCAGAAAACACTTATATTTATCACAAAAATGAGTGCTCCATAATGGTAGAGTTATAATATATCATATAAATGCCTATACTTAACTTTGGAATGGCTAAAATAGCATGATATAGCTCCTTTAAAGAAGAAGGGCCTAAAGAAGAAGGGCCTAAAGGAGCTCCTAAAGAAGAAGGGCCTAAAGAAGAAGGGCCTAAAGGAGCTCCTGAGGAAGAAGGGCCTAAGGAGCTCCTAAAGAAGAAGGGCCTAAAGGAGATCCTAAGGAAGAAGGGCCTAAAGGAGCTCCTAAGGAAGAAGGGCCTAAAGGAGATCCTAAGAAAGAAGTACACAAGCAGAGCTGTTTTAAATTCTATTCTCTGAGTGACAGGAAGCCAGTGCAGAGACCGGAGCACTGGACTAATATGGTCGTATTTCCTGGTTCTGGTCAGGACTCGAGCAGCAGCGTTCTGGATGTTCTGCAGCTCTGACAGTGAGCAGCCGTTACAGTCGTCTAAGCTGCTGGAGACAAACGCTTTGATAAGTCTGTCTGGTTTCGACATCATTCCTCTGATCTTAGCCATGTTTTTCAGATGGTAAAAAGCTGCTGAAGTTATTGCTTTGATGTGGCTGTTTAAGTCCAGGTCTGAGTCTATGATTACTCCGAGATTTCTATTATGGTTGTTAGTGAAAGATCTGTCATATCTTTTCCGCCGCCCCTCGCTCTTTTACCTGCCGATCCATAAACCTCAAAGATCTGTATTTACATCCGCTTTCCGCAGTTACTCCTCTGGAACAAACTCGACTCATTTCTGCTCTATTTGAACGGAGAGTTTTCTTAATTAGAAGCATCTGCCGTTGAAAGCCAGTCATTATTCCGTCTCCCACACTTGAAACAACACTTCCAGCTCCGCGCACTCTCTCATCTCCTCCTCCGCTGAGCTTTTCCTCTCTGCACAGCCTTTCGTTTAGCGGAGTAATTAAACAGACGCGCGCTTTACTGATGGCTTCATCCACACCTCTGCGGCTTGTTGATTTTAGCTACCAGCGCACTTATTCATCATCCATGACTCCGATAATGGAGTAGATTTGTCATAGTAACACACTTTTCATATTCCGTCTTCAGAGGCCCGGATCTGTGGGGCTCGTGAGCTTCGTCAGATCCACATGCTCCTCGCTGAACACTTTTTGTTTTTGTGAGCTTGACACACAGGAGGTGATGTTGCTCATGGATTTATTTCCTGTGTGTGACAAATATTATTCACAGATTGAGGAAAGATCCGGGAAGTTGTAGCCATCACTGCCAAGTACAATGAGTTGTTTGCACTCAGAAAGAGAAGAGGACTTCACAACCGATCAGCGAGGGTTTAAATGACAAACTAATCCCTGATGGTGCGACTTTGCGCTTTACACAATCAACAGTGTGGATGTGTTACAGTAATTGATCAATTCAGAAAAGACCTCCATCTATGGCATCGAAGGATGGGTTAACTGGATATGAATATCAAAAAAGTTTTTGTGCGTTTGGAAATCATTTTGTGTGAACTCAAAGTGAGGTCAGCTTGTTAATCCAAGTTTACATTTCCAATATGTTCATGGATTACATATACGTACTGTATGTATACTTCAAGGATGTATACATGTCTATTTTCTTTCCCTTTCCCTGTCAATCTTAAGTGAATGACTATGGACAGATAGTTTCTATTTCTACATGGTTATACGGAGCTTGTACATATGGTTATAGTTGGTATAGCAGGGCTGAGCGATATTATATATATTTTGTGTGAAAGAGAGATGTGCCTTGGTATAACTCTTACGTACCATACGGTGTATTTATTTATTTACGACTGTAAATGATAAATACTTTATTTTTATATTTTGGTAGACTGTAAATGATGAAATTCTTTGACATTTTGTACGATCATAAACGATTTATATCAATAAGTAAGCACAGACTCATGCATCGGTTTCCTGCATGAGTCTAGATAGCAGAAATTTTATGTGATTATTACTTGAATGAGAGATAAGGGGTAGGTTTACTATAAGTTCTTTGAACTTCTTCCTACTCCTTTTGAGCACAAAGTCTTGTTTTGTATTTTTTCTTTCTGTAAAATGTTGACATACTTTTTCTGCTCAAATGAATAAATAAATGAAATGAAATGAAAATGCCGAGGACAAATTTCCCTACGGGGACAATAAAGTATATAAAACAAACAAATCAAACAAACATCCATCCATCCACTTTCTTCCGCTTTATCCGGGGCCGGGTCGCGGGGGCAGCAGTCTCAGCAGAGATGCCCAAACTTCCTGATCCACACACACCTCCTCCAGCTGCTCTGGGGGGGACCCTAAGGCGACACCAGGCCAGATCAGAGACATAGTCCCACCACCGTGTCCTGGGTCTTCCACAAGGCCTTGTCCCACTAGGACATGCCTGGAACACCTCCAGCGGGAGGCGACCAGGAGGTATCCGGAACAGATGCCCGAGCTGCTTGTATTCGCGATCTTGTCCTGTCGGTCATTACAGATGAGACCTACAAGCCGCTGACTGGCCTTCGCTGATTGGTTTACACCACTTCCTGTTTGCTCATGTAATGTTCTGCTCGGGAAATGTAGTTGATGCCGACTCTTAAGCTGATTTTTCCAGGCAACATAGGTTAGGCTCAAAACTCAGCACTTTTAACCATGCTTAAGGATGGAAAATCGACTTTTTCAAGCTCACATATTTTTGAGTAATCTGTAAAAACTCTGATGGCGGCCATTTTAGGGATAGGTTTGCCTGAGTCCTCCTAGGAACGCCCCCACCTCCTGGAGACGCCTCCGAGCTTTCGTCACCAGCCGAGTAACCAACCACTGCTCCTCAGCAGAACCCCCTCCCCACTGATGCCACAGACAGCGTGTGGAGGGGGCGTGTCGGAAAGGCTCAGAGGTTCTTAAAGAGACAGAGGCCTATTTCAAGACATTCACTACAGCCATTTTGAGAGAGACATTTTATACAAGGCAGTTATTCTAATTTACTGCATTTACAGACCAACAGAAGGTTTGGTCATCATTGTAGTGTGATATAGACTGGTGCTATGTGATTGAAAAAAGCATAATACCCCTTCTTAAACATGGACTGCTTGTTTGTGTGATGAAAGACATTATTTGAAGCTCGACAATCGTCTTGTCTTGCTCTGCAAAACACAGGCCAGATTGTACATTGGCAGTGAAATAACAGGTTTGTGACATTCTCCAGTGGTTATGACGCTGGTTTGGAATATATTACTCCCAGATTGAGGAAAGATCAGAGAATTTGTTTCCACCACCACTGAGCACAATGAGTTGTTTGCACCCAGAAAGAGGAGCGGACTTGGCACAGCGAAAGCGTTGGATGTCGCTCCTATTTATGAGAAGAAGCCCAATGTAAACTGCTTGACTATCTCTGGCAGTGTGTTGCTGGAGCCATATCTCCGCAGTAACAGCGCTGAGTAAACAGTGTGGCCATTTTGACCCCCGTCTGCGGAGTGAATAAACATATTTGTCTTGCTTTTACTGCCGGCCCTGGCCTCTCGTCCCACATCTTTATAGCGCTTTATAGTAGCCTTGAGTTATGTTTTAATATGTCCACAAACAGAAATACTCCTCCATATTTTATACAAGGCGATTTGGCCAGTGAAGAACAGCCTCTATGAATTTTCCTTCCCTCCTCGCATTAATCATCTCAGTTAAAATGGGAGCCTGAAAGTAGCTGCATATTTTACCTTTACCACTGCTGCTAATGCTATCACCGTCTTTTGAGAGGCTTGCACACAAATTAGATCAGTTTAGGTTTATTTTGTTATTAGGCATTTCGTTATAATCCAAAACACATCTTGATCAGTGACTACGTTAACAGTATTCGGGTTAAAGAGGGGGTATCATGCTTTTTTCAATCACATAGCACCAGTCTATATCACACTACAATGATGACCAAACCTGTAAATGCAGTAAATTAGAATAACTGCCTTGTATAAAATTGCTCTCTCAAAATGGCTGTAGTGAATGTCTTGAAATAGGCCTCTGTCTTTTTAAGAACCTCTGAGCCTTTCCGACACGCCCCCTCCACACGCTGTCTGTGGCATCAGTGGGGAGGGGGTTCTGCTGAGGAGCAGTGGTTGGTTACTCGGCTGGTGACGAAAGCTCGGAGGCGTCTCCAGGAGGTGGGGGCGTTCCTAGGAGGACTCAGGCAAACCTATCCCTAAAATGGCCGCCATCAGAGTTTTTACAGATTACTCAAAAATACGTAAATGTGCCAAGGCAACACTTCAGGCATGTTTTTAATGAGGGAATGACAAAATAACATGATGTGAAGCTTGAAAAAGTCGATTTTGCATAATACCCCCACTTTAAGAGATACTCCTGTTAATGGTGATGATCTCGTCTCCCTGTACAGAGAGACAACAGCAGCAGCACGGTGGATAATGAACAGTCGGGGGGTGATAACAGTCGCCTTTGTTTACGCTTTGATGCTGGTACTGACTCATCAGCAGGACCTGACACTACTGCACTTCCTGGTCGGCATTAATCGAAGGAGAGAACGAGAAGAAGGACTTCCTGTGCTCAAAAGATTCCTTGTGGATAGAACATGCGCAGAACATGAGCGAATATTCAGGTTAGAAAAATATGTTTTGTAACGCGAGACACGGCAGGTGAAAGTATTGATTTTTAACGCAGTGGTCGAAGTGGAGATTTTTAGTTTTTTCCCTTAGAGAAACAGGCCACCATTTTTCCATACTGAGATATGTTCTTACCTGAGCTTAGACGAGTTGATGCGTACCTGTCTGGTCTTTACGCGTCTGCTCAGTCACGCAAAAAGACCAAAGGTGTTGTTAGCATTTAGCCTCTCCTCTTCTCCTCTATGGGGTCAACCAGTCCCAAACAGTCAAAGCTTTCAAAAAGTTGTATAAATGTACTAAAATTCAAGAACACATGTACAATGTATATGTTTTCTTATTGTATAATGTCCAAGATCTTTGGAAAACATGTGATTTAAATGTTCATAATGACCTAAGAATGACCTGAGTAAAGAGAGAAAAGTGAAAAGACTTTAATAGATCCATAACGGGTGAATATAAATTTAAATGATGAAATGATTTAGTTTCAAATAAATTAACATAAAACAAAATGTACATATACATATTTGAGAGGGATTTTTTAATAGTAATGTTATATAATATTATATTGTATTAATTAATACCGATTTTCTTCACTCATCCATCCATCCATTTTCTTCCGCTTTATCCGGGGCCGGGTCGCGGGGGCAGCAGTCTCAGCAGAGATGCCCAAACTTCCCGATCCTCACACACCTCCTCCAGCTGTTCTGACCCCGAGGCGACACCAGGCCAGCTCGGAGACATAGTCCCACCAGCGTGTCCTGGGTCTTCCACGAGGCCTCCTCCCAATAGGACATGCCTGGAGCACCTCCTGCGGGAGGCGACAAGGAGCCATCTCAGCTGCTCCTTTCGACGTGAAGGAGCAGCAACTCTACTCCGAGGTCCTCACGGGTAAATGAGCTCCTCACCCGATCACGAAAACGTAACAAGACTTAAAGTCACCTCTGTAAAAATCTTTGTTGCTAACATGTCTATAAAATAAAACAGTAAATTTAAATCTAAGTCAATCCATTATTCTCAATGCTGAAAATATCGGCAATTCTGGCCATTTTTATGCACAAAATGCCTTATTTTTATATGAAAACATAAAATTATATTTATGTCAGTAATGTTCAGCAAAAGCTTCATACTGATATCTCTAAATGTCATTTTTCCCTTTTAACCTGCAGTGTCTCGCTTGTTTCATTCTCACCCTCTCCAGCACACGCATGTTGATTAGAAAATGCTATATTGATCTAACACGGCTTTGACAAGAGATCCAGTAGTTTCACTTCCGGATTCTCTCGTCTTCCAAAGTTAAACTAAAATCTTCACACAACTCCAGACATGATTTTTTTTCTTTCCTTCTTCAGTTCCAAAACTTCCCAGAGAACAGTGGAACTCGGGGGCGAAGAGCGTCTGGAGTGACTCTCGCCTCGGCTCATTCGGTCGGACCCAGCAGTGCTTAGCTCCGAGATGTCCGGGAGGTTAATGGAAAATTGATTCTTTAAAGTAACTCCATCTGTCGAATGCGCCGAGGCCAGAATACCAACTGGAATGCACGAAATGTCACGCGCTCTCCTCCGGTAGTCCGCGTTATTCACTTTGTTCTGCATCTGCAAAACCACAGAGAAGTACTGGCTCATCTTTGAACTTCTGCTCCTGGAGTTTAACAGAGACTGGAATTCAATAAAATAAGCTTGATTACAGTTTGAATGGGATTTTTCATAAACACTTGTATTACTCCCACAGGGACTACGGAAAGGATTTGTTAAGGCGAGACACGGCAGGTGAAAGTATTGATTTTTCACGCAGTGGTCGAAGTGGAGATTTTTATCTATTTTCCTCCCTTTACATCTTAGCCAGCCCTTTATTCAGCTTTGAAACCAAAAAAACAGGCGGAATTTGAGTTTTTACAGATTTTTTCACTGATGATTAGTTTATTGAAAAACTAAACAAAATATACAAAGTCCCCTCTGAAAAAATCTTAGTTACTAATATGTCAATAAAATAAAACCATAAAATGTAATCTGGCTCAATTCATTATTTTGATTTTGTTGCCCAAAATATAGGCAATTTTGGCCATTTTAATGCTCAAAATGCCTTATTTTTGTGTGAAGACATAAAATGACAGAAAAAATGCAATACATTTTTTTCTCATATTTATATCTGTAATGTTCAGCAAAAGTTTCAAATTGACATCTCTACATTTATTTTTTTCCCCTATTCACCTGCAGTGTCTCGCCTTAAGGTAAACACGTTACTTTGTGCTGCTTTAAGTGCAGTGTCAGTAGCGTCTTCACAGTAAATCGTGGATCAGTTAAAGTTTGTCGTCGTTTGTTGTGGTTGACTTCGCCGTGAACTCTCATTTTTTATTATATTGGCTCAACAGTCGAGCTAAAGCAAATATTCTGTTATCATCATCTGGGCTGAAGCCTGTCTTTGGCTCTGAGGTGCCTCATGTTTTGACTATTCATTACGGTTACACACGATGGGAAAATTCCCATCAATTTGGAAAAGTAACATCTTTATGTAAACTCTACAAGAGCTTTCATTGGTAGGAAAAGTTGTTTTCTTTACCAGATTGTTTTTGCCAGTGCAGCTGATTAAAGTGTCAGTCTGTAAGGGCGTTTTCACACAGGTTGGTGAGCCGTATGGGTCAACCCGAGGCCGCCCTAGTCTCAACAGCGTTTACTTCAAAGTTAGTTCAGTCCGTGCTCACACCACAACAGTCTGTCTGGAGGAGTCCAGGTCTTTGTTCCCAAAGCCGAAAACACAACAGGAACGCTGCCTACAATGGATCAAACAATGTGGACGGCCTACGCCCGGCCAAATGTCTAAGAATAAACAAGCAAACATCTGCTCTAAGCTAAGGCTAGGCTAACACATTAGCTAACGTCTGGCTCCCGGCAGAAGGTCACACAAACTGGAGCTGTTTGGCGTAACTTTAACTGCGCTGGTGAACTTTTACAAGCCTCAGTCTACAGCAGGGGTGTCAAACTCATTTTAAACTCATTATAATGAGCTGTGATTTGGTCAAAGCCACAACTTGTAGCTTCATTAATAACAACGGCTTACACTTGTATTGCACTTTACAAGCCTGTGTCACAAGCTCCTCAAAGCACTACACAGTCATTATTCATTCACTCCACACTCAGTGGTGGTAAGTTGTTACTGAAGCCACAGCCGCCCTGGGGCAGACTGTATAATGTGTTCATATCCTGAGCTCTTATTACGTCAGTGCCCTCTAATTTAATGCCCCCTAGTGGCGAGAATGAGCATTCTGGTTATTCTTTAAAAAAACATAACTGAGACTTACTTTTTTTACATACTCTGGAATTAATGGTCTACAGGGCCGTATGTTTGACACCCCTGCTCTACAGTCTCACAATGGTAATACGTAACTGTCCTAAATCGTACACTACACACACTCTGTTTTTTTTTTCCAAACTGATATTTGTTTATTTGGTCGGGACAGTGCATGTTAATGAACAGACATGGGTCTCATGCATGTAAACGAGCCACACCGGATTGTAGCCTTGGGCTAATTTCCATCCGTCGTCCCCCATGTGCACTCTCAAACACACTCTCATTCATCCTGGCCTATTGTACATGTTTTTAGTGGTAGGGGAAACCGGAGTACCCGGAGGAAAACCTACGCAGACACGGGGAGAACATGCAAACTCCACACAGAAAGGCCCCGTCCAGGTGGGAATCGAACCCGGGACCTTCTAGCTGTGAAGCACGAGCGCCAACCGCTGTGCTACCGTATTATTGTTGCTTTTCTGGCATGTTTTTGTCGCTCTTTTGCTGCTTTTTTGTCACTTTTTTGTTGTATTTTCACGCTAGTTTCTGTTGCTATGGGGCTCTGCTCTTCTTTCACCTCGTTCCATCTGGTCTAATTCATCAATGAAAAGAACAGAAAAGTTTCAGCTGCTAAAAACACAATAGCACGTCAAACACACTGCACAAACAGATCACATTAGTTTTACTCCACAGAGCTATTGTTTCTTTCTCTCAAAGAACGAACAAAGAGGCAACACTTTTTCTTTCCACGGCGAGTCAAACAACAAATCCTTCGGCGGTTGTTTCGTCCGAGTGAAACCATCTGCCGACGACTTGCTCATTGTAAGTGTGGGTGAATCACACAGAGATGATTCAGCTGACCACGGTTTGACCACAGTCCAACGATGCGCTCACAGAAAGAAACCTCCGGACAGAAACACACGAGCAGCCCCATATCTCACGGGGAAGAGCTGGCTCTTAAACACCGATGGATCTCCGGGAATCGCTGTGTTCACGCTGGCAGGACGGACGCGCCTTGGCAGCGGAAAGCGCCCCCAGGACACGAGCGATGCTCCTCAGACATCCTGGATTTCAGGGACTCCGGGTTGGGGCGACTCTCATGCCAGCAATCCTGAACATGGAGGACAGGAATGAGCGGATGTCATGCATGTGTGTCGGCTGCAGGGCTTGTTAGAGGATTAATGGACACGATTATGAATGCATTAGGACTAATGTGCGCTAATCACTCCAAGGTCATCAGGCTAATTATGGCGATTACGGTCAGTCCTTTGAACCGGCAGAGGCTGCGTGTAATGTTCTATGGATCGAGGAGCATTGTGCGAGCCCGACATCAGTTGTTGCAGATATATTATGTTAAACTGACTTTTGCAGTACTTTATATTTGGTGAATTTGAGGTAAACCATCAAAGACATGAAAATGGATAGTGATAGAAGTACTTTGACATGAGGCGTGACATGTGATGGAGAAAATGACTTGTGTTTGACCAAAGGAAACACATTATTAAACAAATTCGATCGGATTTTGTTTGAGGACTGGTCGTTCTTCAGTTTTGTGCAACCAATTTTTATTCTTTTTACTTTTATTATTGACATTTTAAAAGAAATTGTGAGTGAGACTTTCAGATATGTGTAAGGACCTTGACCGCAGACAGAAGAACATTTTGTTTACAAAGATTGGACATTGATCCCATTCAATTTTTCACAGTATATTGTCGGGCAAAAATAATAAAAGATAGAGGGAAAAACATACCTGAAATGGCAATTTGTTTTTATTTTCCAGCTCTTAAAAAGCATGCTTATCTCAGTATATATCAGAGCAATGTTATCCAAGAAGCTTATCTGTGTTTTTTTTAATCGCTACATCCGGGTTAGCGGAGATAAATGCTAACAGCGCAGCAGCTACGCTAACCCCGGAAGGGAGTGACTTTAGCAAATATCACTTTTTTACCAGTAGGTGCAGCATTTTTGGCTAATGGGCCTGATAAATACAGTGCCTCTCGTAGGTATTCATACACCTTGAACTTTTGCACATTTTGTCATGTTTACAACCCTAAACATAAAGATTTTATTTGGACTTTTTTACTGAACGTTCACACACAAGTAACAGACAACTGTGAAGTGAAAGCAAAATGATACATGATTCCGTTATTTTTCAAAAAATAGAAAAGTAAAAAGTGGGGCTTGCATAAGTGTTCATACAGCATTTTCTGAGTGCATTAAATTGCCTTTAAAACATTCCTCATGACTCCAGAATGTTCACACCTTGGCCTAACGGTTAAATAGAGGCACCTGTGTGTATCTACTCTCAGTATAATTTCAGCTGTTCTTTTAGGCCCTCAGAGCTGTGGTCGGAGTGTGTTGGTCACTAAACAACATCATGAAGGTCAAAGAGCAAACCAGAGAGGTCAGGGATAAAGCTGTGGAGAAGTTTAAAGGAGCGTTAAGTTATACAAAGATTTCCCAAGATTTAAACATCTCCCGGAGCAACTGTTCAACCCATCATTCAGAAATGGAAAGAGTGTAGCACCACTGTTACACAGATTCTATTTTCCCCCTCGGCAAAGCCACGCCCCCTTCTATGACGACATGCCGTCTGTATTTATCAGCAGAGAAAACCTACCAGGAACACAAAATAATGAAAATATAAGACCTTACATCACAAAATCTAGTTTAATAAATTACCATCTTTGTTAGTTTTCACTTCTACCTCCTTAAAGGCCCTGTGCATGTTGCTGGTGATGTAAGTTCTTCTTTATTATTGTTAGCTTTAGCCTGACAGTGTCCCTGGAAGTTGTGAAATGTGCTTATGAACTCATCCTGTGATGTTAAAAAATGTGTTTGGAAAGCTAGTAGCTCCAGAGGTTTATAAATGCGCTCTGTAAAACGCTAATGCCTTCTTCTTTAGAAATGGCAGAAGGTAAACCCTGCTTCTCCATATACGCTCCTGCGATTCATCTCGCTGATGTGATCCAGATGGTTCTGAGGGAAGTGTTACCAGACAAACACGTGTAAACAGCCCGAGAGGATCAGCGTTCGCCTCAGCCTTCGCCTCAGCTGTCACACGTTCACACACTCACAATCCGAGCGCAGAGAGCTGGGAACGAGCCGCGGCGGTAAGTGCTCCGACAGATCTTTGGGTCAGGAGCCCGCGGAGAATCAAAGGAACGACTGTGAGGCTCTGTGCGTCTAATGAGCGCCGCGTTACTCATGGAACAAGAGCTGAGAGTGATGGATGAGTGCGCAGGCGGCGAGCAGGTGAGGCTGAGGTCATGTCTGAGGTTGACCGCGGACCTACAGGGACCGGCCATAGGGTTTTTCCTCCAACATGGTGCATTTAAACTTTATTTAATTATTTGATTTAGTTAGAGGTGGCTTTATATTAGTGTGTGTTTGGCCTTTTGGTGACCAGCGGCTGTATGGGTGCTAATATGCTTTTACTTTTTATTTATTTTTTCTTTTCTGATCATCGTCATTCATTCAAATGTTTCCATAATGTCATGGGAAGTTCAAGTGCATATAACAGGTTTTAGTGACTTATATAGATGGATAAAATCTGATGTAAGTAATAATTATGATGTTTTTCTCAGTGAAGCAGCAATTTTAATGAATAAACGTTGGGAAGAAATGTTATTTGAATTTTTAAGCTGCTGACAGGAAGTGACATAGATAGTGACGGTATCTCGTCATAGAAGGGGGGAAATAGAAACATAATTTTTCACTCTTATTAGCCATTTTGTGGTGGAATATGAACTTATTTATCACACATAAATAAATTCAAGTGTAAATCGGGCCTATATGGATATTTTCTCACAGCAGATTGTACAATAGAAGTGAAAAAACGGCAGTCGTAGCTAATGCTAGCTACCGTTAGCATTAGCCCGATGCTAACATGAAGCATTCTCCGTTATTTATGTATTCATGGGCTGTTGAACCACTTTGCTCCTCCCCATGTCTTTGTATCTTTATTTAATAGAAAACTATGTTCATAATTCTGCATTTGTTAAAGTAGTTTTTTGAATAATTTAGCTTTTTTTCCAAATTGTTTTCCCCCTTAACTGTTTCCAAACATTATCATATATGGGCGATGCCAGAGATGCCGTCTGTATAGAGGTAAAATTCCATAGCAGTTTGATTCATTTCCCATTGACATCGGCATGGCAACAGTTTAGAATAGCTTGCCTCTCTTTCACTTCCTGTCAGTGTTCAATATGTTTGTTAAGTGTGACGTCACGACTTCCACAGGTCCTAGCAGACCGGCAAATATGCGAGAAAAAAACATTAAAAAAACTCTGATAAATAAGTATGTTCAGTAACTCTCAGTTGAGTTTAAGAAATATTGATTGTGGTATTGAAGAGTTTTTTTTGTAGTTTCTCGCACATCTGCCGGGCTACGTGGACCCGGAAGTAGAGCTGTGACGTCACCACAAACGTATAAGGAAGTGAAACAATAAACATCACAAAAATGGTCAAACTAAAGAAAGCTGGGTACAGTGTTTAGCAAAATCTTACATATATATGTGTTAAAGACGAGAGGGAAGTTGTCATTTTTAAACTCTCTACTTCCTCCTCAGGTCTGACCCGTAACTGCAGTTGCTATATAACGCTCCTGCATGACCGCACTTCAGGCAGGAAATAACTTTTTTGAGTGACACGGCAGGATTTTAGGGGCAGGTCTGCGCTCATTTTACTGTTTTAACATTTTTAAACTCTGTCTAGTCCCTATATGCATTATTAAAAATTGTGTCTAATGTGTTGAATGCACTTTAAGCACAAAAAAATACTGTATTGGAGAAATATCAATATACAATATACTGTATAAGATAAAGCGTTCTGTAATTTGTTTTTATTACCTGATCTACACAATTGTGTGTTTGTGACTTTTTTTGACCCCAAAGGGAAATGTGTCCTCTGCATTTGACCAACTATCTCAGGTCTTGAGCCCGGTGTATGGTCAGATGGTCAGAAGGTCTCAGCTTAATGTGCTTTTTATGCTGTGGGTGTGATGGGGGAAAAACTCCCATCTTCACATCAACATCTGGTCCGGAAATTGCACCCAGGACCTTGTTTGATGGTGTTTCGCAGATCAAGTGTCCAATAAAGTGTTCGCGCCAAGATGTGCAACAAAAAAAAATGGAACAACATTCTGATATTGAGTGAACCAAGTCGCTAAGGAGCTCTCAGAATCTGTATCAGCTTTTGTTATGGAATTAAAAATGCAAGAACCTTGGGTAAAAAGAAAGCTATTGACTCCACCCGGACGGCTCTGGCTTTACTTTCTCTAGTTGCTAAACTTGAGTAGTTGTTGTGGGACTGTTTTGATGTGATCAATACGAAGTGTACTCTCTGTAAAGTCAGTTCAAGGTCGCACATTTTGAGGTTGGAGATTTTTGCAATTTGTTACAAAGAAAATAATAAGAGGGGGATGAAAAAAAGCCCATATGATAAATATTGAGGCTAAAAATGTACTGATTATCTGTCATTTATTGAACGATAAGTCGATAAAGTATATTATTGTCACAGCCTTTACACATTATACACGTGTCATTTTCTGATAATATATTATTTTTTTAAAGAGGAGGGTGTTATGTGATCTAATAGTTGCACTTTCTGATCCTCCAAAGCCGTCACTCCACATGGCACGACTCTACCGCGCACACACTTCTGTTTCCACCACACACTCACTCGCCTTTGTTGTGGGCGGCGCCCCCGCGGAGGAGCGCGCTGTACAGATGGTCAGTAAAAGTTTTTAGAGCCGCGATGAGAACAAATGTGGACAAATGCTGCCCTCTGGTGGGAGCTATGGAATCATTCAGAGGAGCCAAGCTATAATAAAACAGAAAAGAAACCGCTAAACACAACTATGAAGGTAAGCTACATGCAAATGTTATGCTAACATCAGCTAAAGCTGCACTAACAGCGGCTACGTGCTAATATCAGCAAAATTCCCTTTTAGCACAGCGGAATGATGCTGTGAAATATTAAATCCGTATGACCTGCGTGTCAATAGTGAGGACTGTCCACTCTCTCGTTGCCAGAGTCTGTTCACGTCACATCAGACACGGGTCGGCGCTTTGGCCACAGCCAGAGGTCGGTCCCAAAACCTATACCTGGTCTGACCAGTTTGGCCTTGGTCTTTGTTATGGAAAATCTCGACAAAGCAGCTGAAAGAGTGATTCGGCCGACACGCGCCTGATGTGGGAAACCACCTCAAATGAGCTGCCATAAGACCCTCCCATCCTCCTCTTGCTCCCCTTCACTGAGCAGCTGTTTCGAAGCAGCTGTTAAAAACACGGCTCAGCACGTGTGCCTGTATTTAACTCATGGCGAGCGTTTTTTCTCTTCAATGAAAGGATTAGCAAGAGATTGAGAGTTGAGAAAAGCAGGACGAGCTTTTTGGGAGCTCCTCTACCTCCTCTTCCTCCTGCACAGCTCCCTCCACTCCACAACAGGCATTCACCATCAGCAGATATATAATAATATAATCTGTTTTATTCTCCAGTGAACAAACATTAGTCAGAACAACAGTAGGGATAGTTTCTTCCTTGTTTCCTGTAGCGCCTCTTGTGATACACCTGTTTCAGAAGACATTCATAGGTCTCAAATGTCTTTAGCTCATACACTAGCTGTTTTCTTTTAAAAAGCTGAGTCCTTTATGGCTGGTGCAGACTCTCTGTCGTAAAAATATCCACCGAACCTCACAAAAACACAGCAAAGATGTACAAAAGTATCCAGTAAAACGATGTGGAACACAGAAACTACAAATACAGTTTGCAAAAAAGGCAAAAAAAATGCCACTGTACCACGAGAAGAGTCAAAGATTTTGATGAGAGAACAACATTGTAACACAAAAAATGATTACTTTAGTTATTAGTTGAGTTTATTTATTTAGAAAAACAGGGACAGTGCACAATAAACACTAACCTCAAAGGGAGAGATGCATTGTTCCAGGTTATAGCTCAAGTGCTAATTTCCACCCGTAGTCCGTGGGCAGGCTGATGTTATTGTAAAATACATAAAAAAACATCATGTATACATGGATAATGGCATTTACATTGATCCGGATTTTGCACAATAACCCCCCGTTTACATGGAAGAAAAACAGCTTATTTGTTTTCAGCACAACCTTTGGGAAAATTGCTTGAGAAATCATCCATTTCAGCCACAACAATCACAAAATAAATGTGTGAAATCCTGGAGACACTGCTCTAAAAACGAACATGGCAACATTTTTTACGCCGTGTTATGCGAATGCTGTTTTCTTGAGTTTTTTGGCTTGAATTCCTTAGATATACCAGCTGCGTTACCTCATACGCCGTAGTGTGCCCCTTTGAAGTACATGAAGTACATGCTCCTCCATTATCGTAATCTCCCTCTCACATGTGACGGGTTTTCGCTGCACAGCCTTACGTCGCCCTCTGACCCCTCAGCCTTGCACTACAGTTAAAAGCCCTCATTAAACGTCTGTACGTGCCTTCACTAATTGCACAGGGATGACTTAATACAGCCGCATGTGGAGCTGGGGTCCAAGTGAGAGCGTGATGTAACCCAGACCAACTCCACTCCGGCATCTGTCAGCGCTCGGGGCGATGTGCCTCTGGGCGGCTGTTACCAAGCATGAGGAAATAGTTCCTCGCTCTAAAGTGTGTTCATACAATCTCTGTTTTCCATTCATGGCGTTTCAATGGAGGAAAATACTTCAAAGTCGTGCAGTTTGTTGAATTCGGGACAATTGCAGGCGGCAGGGTCGGCAAAACATGTTCAAATGTTTTCACGAGCTTTCGTATTGGCTTCTAGAGCTGAGAAGCATATTTTTGTTGCCACGAATTTGTCAAAAAGTGGAGAAAGACGAGAGTTGCTCAGGCGGCAGTGTCGTGGTCCTATGTTTATCTGGGACAGTCAAATTGGTGAACTCTTGAGCACTTTGTCCTAATATTCCCAAACTATTGGTTCGCTCCAGTTCTAGAAAGGCTCTGTCTCAAGTGCGCCAATTTATATTTTTTTCATTAAATGGAGCCAGGGCGTCGCCATCTTCCAGGACAGTTAATGAAACACTTTGCTTAAAACTCAACGTCAGGCCACTCTATTGTAAATTGGCCTGACAAAAAATGAAAAAAAAAAAAAGTGAAAAGAAAAAATATATCTGTAAACAACATCCAAATTGTTTACATTTTAGAAAAGATGAATATAAATAAAAATAAATAAATAAATAAAAATGTAATGAAAAATCTAAATACATCTCAAAATCATAATACAGTCCCGATTCAACGTCCATCCATCCATTTTCTTCCACTTTTCCGTTGCCGGGTTGTGGGGGCAGTCGTTGGAGCTGCCCAAATCACATTGCACCAGCCCCTTATGGCGCCTCCTGCAGGTGGTGGGTCCACAGAAGGACGGCCTCATGGTTCTAACTGGGCCTGTTGGTCTCTCACAAGGGGCTTCTGAACCGCTCTATGTCTGACCCGTCACCCAGGACCTGTTTGCCATAGGAGACCCTACCAGGGGCACAGAGCTCCCAGGATCATTCGGGCGCTCAAACCCCTCCGCCACGTTAAGGTGGCGGTTCCAGGAGGGGTCGATTCAACGTTTTAAGGCAAACATTTTGATGGCAAAAATTCACATTTAATTTTGCATGGCTGGATCTTAAGGTTCCAAGTAGAACTCAGTGGTGTAGTGTAGATGTGCAAGGCCCCGGTGCAAGTCTGGCGCTGGGCCCCCCCACCGCCTAACTTTACAACCCAAAGATCAAAAACACGTAACACACGCAGAGTGACAAGTGGCATTCCTTCATCTCTCAACACACACACGTTTGACCACAGAGAGAAAGAAGAACACACACGATCATTAGTGCCCTGACCAATGACGACGGTATAGGGGGACCTACACAGCCTACGATAAAAACAGAACACAACAACTTGACAAGCCCATCAGTTGCAGTAGTAGGTGAAAAAAACACTTGCACTGACCCATGAAGTGAACTTTGCGTACCTGCTCAGACACTATTGTGGTGAAATCCAGTTTCCTCGCACTGACCCATGGTACTCCCTGGTCTTTATCAATATCGGCTTTGAAAATGACTGTCTACATAACTGAGGAGAGGGGCAAAATACCGGACACTGGACAGCTATGACAGGGCATCATAACTCGGCCAGACGGCAAATGACACCACTGGTGGAACTTCAATATGGAATGAGTAGAGATGGAAGTGAGACAAGAAATAAATGAAGTAAAGCTTTTATTGAAAACAGCCATTAAACTGAAAGGACTATTTTTGCAGCTGATCAAAAGTTTAGGGTCATTGGGTCAGGCATCAGTGGGTCGTCTGCAGTGGGTCAGGTATCTGTGGGTCGTCTGCAGTGGGTCAGGTATCTGTGGGCAGTGAGTCGTCGGCAGTAAGTCAGGCATCAGTGGGTCGTCTGCAGCGGGTGAGGCGTCCGTCCGTGGGTCGTCTGCAGCGGGTCAGGCGTCCGTGGGCAGTGGGTCGTCTGCGGGCAGCTGGGCCCCAGACTGCAGCGCACGGCGGACCCTCTCCCAGAACAGCCCCCTGTGGCCTCGGGCCCCGGTCCAGCTCAGGTACGTGCGGCTCCTCAGCAGCTTCCTCATCTTGAAGAACGGGCTCAGCTGATCGGATGAGAGCTCCTCCAGGAACAGCAAGATCAACACGTCCTTCTGCTCGTCCAACAGACGGAAACTGCACCAGAGACGAGGACCAGGTCAAAGATATTACACCTACAGGTAATAAAGCCTGTAATACAGTCTACAGCACCTGGCCATCTGTATCTCGCGGGAGCACCACTCGCTGAGCAGGTAGTTGTGGCTGATCACACACAGAGTCTTCCTGCTGCTGTAGATGGCGTCCACGATGTTCTCCAGGATGGCTTTACCTGGAAAACATCAAACACAGATGAACAAGAGCAAACTGAGTGGCAAATAAAGATACATAGATATATATTGTTCATCTGTGGCCACCAACACACAGTTCTGGGTTAAATCAGAGCCCGCAGAGCTTCCATCTGAACCTTAGATAGTCCCAGTTTTAGTTCTTTAGTTTGACAGTTTTGAATCATGGAGAATATAGGACCCAAATATCTGAGTGAGATAATTTACGGCGAGCTAGCCAGGAGCACTTCCTCTTTGGCTCGCCATGAGGAACAAAACATTGCTGTGGTAACACCAATGCAGCAACATGGTGATGTGAAAACAGGAAGCAACCTCCCTCTCTCCTGGTACAGCTTAATTTTTTACCTTTTTCTGCAAACTGCACTTGTTGTTTCTGCTCCACATTTCTTTTCTGGATACTTTTGTACATCTTCGCTGTGTTTTTGTGGAGGTTTGTTGGATTTGTTTATTTTGGGAGAAAACGGAAAACTACAATATCATTCAAAAGTTAGATGCAAGTTAGCCATTTTATACTCACTACTGCCACCTCAGGTCATACGTGTAACTGCACCTTCTATATTAAGCTCGTGCATGACAGCACTTCGGACCCGAATTAATACCTTTTTGAGTGACAGTGCAGGATTTTAGAGGCAGTTGTGGTGAACAGGTCTGAGCTCATTCTACACATTAGAACATAGGTGTCAAACTCTGGCCCGCGGGCCAAATTTGGCCCGCAATGTAATTATATTTGGCCCGCGAGGCTATACCAAATGACTACTCGAGCTGGCCCACCGGTATTATACAGCGCATTCATTCATCGCTAATACTACAAATCCCATAATGCCTTGCTCACTGAGGATTGCCTCAGCTCAAAGCCTGAGCCCAGACATTGATGAACTATCATCCAAGAAGAGAGGCCAGGTATCTGGCTTGGGCACATCAGATTAGATCAGTGTGTAGCAAACTGAGCAATAATAAACATTTTCTGCACTTTTTCTTGCTACTCCAAGACATGGGCTTGAATGGTTGATTGATTTATTATTGTTATTTTATTTTTAAAATTATTATTTAAATTTTAAATTATTTAAAAAAATAATAATAAATGTTTTTTTTAATTTGAAATTCGATTGGACTATCGATTGGACAATCTGGACTATTAAGTTATATATTGTATAGTAATAAGTGTTGCTTGTTCCATATTCAATGTTAAAGCAAATCTTGTTTGGGTGGGTCCATATTAAAAGGTTAATTTGTTCAATGCTGGCCCGCGACTTTGTTCAAGTTTTACATTTTGGCCCACTGTGTATTTGAGTTTGACACCCCTGCATTAGAACATGGCTGGGACATGTAGGGGAGGAATTCATAATTTTGACATTTTAAACTCTTTATAGTCCCTTTAACCTCTGAACCAAGAGGATCTTTTTCCTCACGTCATCAGATTTTTTTTCCATCATTTTGTTGTTCAACTCATTTTTGTCACATTTTTTGGTCAATTTTTAAAAAAAAAAAGTCATTTTTTTGTCAATTTTTATCAGATTTTGTCAGATTTTTGTCATTTTTTTGTCCATTTTTTGTCATTTTTTTTCACATTATGTCATTGTTTTGTCATTTTTTTGTGGCAATTTCTTATCAAATTTTTGTCATTTTTTTGTCACATTTTTGTCATTTTTTTGTCACATTTTTATCATTTTTTTCACATTTTTGTCAATTTCTTGTGACATTTTTGCCACTTTTTCATCAATTTTTCATCACTTTTTTCTCAATTTTTTCTCACTTTTTTGTCACATTTCCATCATTGTTTTCGTCTCAGTTTTGTTGCTTTTCCACACCTTTTTTCCAGAAGCTTTTGGACTGGGGTAAAGCCAAACTGGAGAAAATGTGCTCGGTTCAGGTGGGAGTTAAGGGGTTAAGAAAGTAAAGCATAATTGTAACTGCATAAACAAATGATAGGAGACATGCAAAACCTATGATAAAACTGAAAAAAGAAAACTTCTCCTGAGTGGACACCCAGTCATTTAAAAAAAAATGTCTCATGCTTGTTTTACCAAGTGAATTATTGTATGATTGTATTTCCTGCTGTATGTGGAGTCACCTGGCTCGAAGTCGCGGTGGTGCAGGCACAGCTTCCAGCCCTGCCGTCCCTCCAGCTCGGGCAGCAGCTCTCTGCAAACCCACTCTTCGTCGTGGACGTTGTAGGACACGAAAGCGTCGTAGACCTCGGCACGGCCCCGCCTCCTCTGCTGCCGGTGGACCAGAAAGGCCCGCAGCAGGTAGAAGCCGTACAGCAGGTGGAAGCGCAGGAATTGATGGAGGAAGGTGGGGAGGAGCGTGAGCAGCACCAGGGCAGAGCTGCAGATGAAGCAGAAGAACCCCACGGACTCCCAGCACCAGCGGTAGTCAAACTCTAACAGGAGCGCCCCCTGGTGAGAGGGAGGGGACGCGCACTTGTACTGAAACGCCCTGTTCACGTACGCCCGTCTGTTCCTGATGACCCAGTCGATGAAGCCGGCGTTAGAGCAGTTACAGACAAACGGGTTGTCAGAGAGATCCAGGTACCTCAGTGACGGGAGCGCCTCAAACACTCTCACGTTTACGACAGACAGGTCATTGCTCCTTAAGATCAGCGTCTGCAGCTGCGTCAGATTGGCCTCAGAGAGAAAGTCCAGGGATTTGAGATGGTTTTTAGACAGATCCAGAGTTTGTAAGACTGTGAGTGGCTGAAATACTTGAGGAACTGGAATGAAGTCCTTGCTGTCTTTAATTCCCAGATAAATCAAATGCGGTGTGAGACGAAATGTTTCTGCTTCAAGATAGTCGCAGAAGCAATGCTGCGCTGAAAACTCTTGCAAATGTTTGACACCGCTGAGGAAATCTTTTGGCCAGTGAATGCAAAGGTTGTCACGAACTTCGAGACTTAACCTCTGCAGAGACGGCAGGTTGTAGATCGGCCACGGCTTTGAGCGCCCCCTGGAGCCGGACTGGATCCCGACAGCGGAAGTTTCGAAAGACGGCGAGTACCCCAGGGTTCTCAGGCCCGCGAGTCCGTCAAAGGCGCCTCCCTCCACCGAAGTGCCTCTGTCTGACTCGAGACTCAAATCTGTCAGTCGCGACATGTTTCGAAAGACTCCGCTTTGAAGCCTCAAGACGTTGTTTCCTGCAGCGCTTAAGACGAGCAGGTTGGACAGACTCGCGCCGAGGCTGTCGTCGAAGCGGAGAATAAAGTTTTCATCGATGTTGAGCGTCCGTAAGTCGGGGAGATTCCGAAACGCGCAGCTGTTCAACTCCCGCAGCTCGTTCTCCCTGAGGTCGAGTTCTGTTAACAGGCGCAAATGTAAGAAGTCCTCACAGCTGAGGTGACGGATGTGGTTTGATCGGAGCGACAGAGCCGTGAGAGACGACGCCTTCCTGACGGCCAGAGGGACTTGGGCCAGATGATTTTCTTGCAGAATCAATTGAGACAGACGGGTCAAAGTCCGCAGAGAGGAGGGGGCGAAGTCCGTCAAAGAGTTGAATGAAAGATCCAGCTTGGTGACGTTAGAACACGGGAGAAGAAGGGAATCATTTAAGGCTGATATTTCATCGCCACATAAATCTAATGTTTGTAAAGTCTGAATCCCACAGGCCCAGTCCAGCAGACCTCTTTCCAAACCCTCGACAGAACACAGATGAAGGCTCTCCAGAGACTCCAGGCTCTGGAAGAGTAACTGATATGTTTCATCACCGAATCTTGTCCCGGTTAAAGTCAGACTCCTCAGATGTTTGAGAAAGGCTTTATCTGAAACATCCCATTGGAAGTCAGGCGTGTTGGGTAATAAATGAAGTGTCTGTAAATGCGGGAGCACGTCAGAGTGAAGAGCGAACCTGCTCAGAGGCATGAACTGCAGGAGAAGAACAGATACGTTCAACGGAAATGGAAACTGCTCTGATTCGATAGAAGTAAGAGGGTTTCCAGACAGGTCTAAATACGTCAACAATGGACAGAGTGAAACCGTGTCCACAATGTCACTGATCCTGGACAAGTGATTTCCTGATAGATATAACTCCCGCAGCTTTGTCAGAGGCGCAAAGGCCAACTCTGAGATATGATTGATTTTGTTGCTGCTTAAATCCAAATCCGTGAGGTTGGACAGTCCTGTGAACATGCGGTCTGTGAGGTTTTTGAGTCTGTTCACCGGCAATCTGAGCTCAGTTAGAGACGATAAATGTGAAAACGCCGCGTCCTCGATGTGAGAGATCCGGTTCACGTCCAGGCGTAACGTCGCAAGTTCGGTCAGACCAGAGAAATCGCTCTGTCGGATCGACTGCACGTTATTCGATGTTAGAAGGAGGATCACGGCGTATTTGGGAATGTCTGAGGGAATTCTGGATAACCCTTTGTAATTGCAGTTGATTGTCCGCGGATCATTGGGGTAAATGGAGCAGTTGTGCAGAGAGTAGAGCCACGAAGGATGAGGCAGAAGCAGCAGAAAGAGGAGAGAGAACAGAGGCTCCATCTGAGAACACAAACAGGACATGGATAAACACTAGGGCGGGACAGCAGACTTTTGTCACAATCCAATAAGTATGTTTGTATGTATCAGAAGAAGAAGAAATGTGCAGGTCTCAAATGTCTTCAGCTAATAAGTGAGCTGTTCGCAGAGGTGGGAGACTCGAGTCGCAATTTTCGGGACTTGAGACTTACTTGACCAAAGCTCCAAAAAGACTTGACTTGGATCTTGCTGTTTGTGACTCGAGACTTAACCTCTTAACTCCCGCCTGAACCGAGAGGATCTTTTTCCTCACGTTATCAGATTTTTTTTCCATAATTTTTTTGTTGGGTATTCAACTCATTTTTGTAACTTTTTTGTCATTTTTTCCTCACATTTTTGTAATTTTTATTTTATTTTTTTGTCAAATTTTTTAATAAAATTTTTGTCATTTTTTTCCACATTTGTGTCATTTTTTTGTCACATTTTTGTAATTTTTTTGTCAAATTTTAATCACATTTTTGTAAATTGTTTTGTCATATTTTGTCACATTTTTGTCATTTTTATGGTCACTTTTTGTCATTTTTTGTCAATTTTTTTAATCAAATCTTTGTCATTTTTTGTCAAATTTTTATCAATTTTTTGTATTTTTTTGTCATATTTTGTCACATTTTTGTCATTTTTCGTGGATTTTTTGTCAATTTTCCTGTGACATTTTTGCCACTTTTTCATCCATTTTTCATCACTTTTTTGTCAATGTTTTCTCACTTTTTTGTCACATTTCCATCACTGTTTTCGTCTCAGTTTTGTTGCTTTTTCACACCTTTTTTCCAGAAGCTTTTGGACTGGGGTAAAGCCAAACTGGAGAAAATGTGCTCGGTTCAGGTGGGAGTTAAGGGGTTAACTTGGACTTGAGGCCAATGACTCTCAGTGACTTTACAATTATTATTTATTTGAGTGAAACTGTCGAAAGATCAGGATTCGTTGCGTAAAAGCGGTGTTGTTTACATTATAGTAATTAGCCACGTGCGTGTTCGTTTTCCCGACGGAGCGTCTAATCAATATAGCGCGAAAAGGCAGGAGGAAAATACGACGTGTTTCTTTAGATACATTAAAAGTTTTCTAAAGACAGTGAAGAGGAGGATTAATCAACAGAAATCTCGGGGTTTTTTCCCGATGTTTTAAGGCATTAACACAAAGTTTACAGCATTTAGTGGCTATTTTACGCATCCGCACACAGCAGTGACAGCGGGACTGAAGGCTGTGCAGAATCTACTTTGAGCAGGGGCGAATCCGAGTATACAGGGCCTGGGGCATTACAAGGGAACCACTGACAGAAAAACTGCCAGAAACTAACAAAAATAAAATATTACTTTATACTTATATTTCAGACTGCAGGGAAAAGAAGCTCATGTTTAAAAGACTCTGGGCCGCCTTCCTTAAAATGCGGTCCCAGTAATTTTGCCCTTTAAATCCAAATTCATGAGCTTTTACAAAGTTTGATTTTAGCCTAAATTCAAAATTACTATATCTTGAGAAAGCACTTGTTATTTTTAAGATTAAACACATGCTGGCGTTTGTGACTTGAGGTGGCTAAAGAAAGACTTGACTTGACTTGACCCCATGACCGATTGACTTGGACTCATTGTGCAGGGGCGTACTGGCCATATGTCCATTCTGGAAGAGCACAGAAGGGCCACTGGCTCTCACCGGTCCCGCCTCAACCGAGCTTTACCCAAATCTAAAAGCTAAAAAGAAAAGCATCAAAATAGCGAGAAAAAGAGGATGAAAAGTCAACAAAAACACAGACAAAAAAACCTACAAAAACGTGAGAAAAACACAACAAAAAATGATAGAAAAAGTGATTAAAAAACAACAAAAGTATGACAAAAATGTGGCGAAAAGTTTCCTTCACTTTTGTAGGTCTTAGCTTTCAAATGAGGCGTTACATTGTTGATCTCCAGTCGAGAAGCTTTTAGATTTGGGTAAAGCCCAGTATAAAAAAAACATGAATCTAAAAGGAATTCCGTGGAGTATGGTGCACCACAAGGTTCAATTTTGGAACCATTATTATTTATTATTTATATGAATGATTTTGCTTCTGTTTCTACGACCACCTTTCCAGTTCTTTTTGCTGATGATGCCAATAAAAATAATAATAAAAAGCCAAACTGGGGAAAATGCACTCGTTAATGTTAAGGCGGGGGGTAAGAGGTTAAAATATGTATTTGTGGAAGTGTCACAATTACGCTAATTTGGGCCAGGCTTGTCAGAGCCCAGGGCTGTTTTTCAGTCCCAGTCCGCCCCTGACTTGGACCTTCACGACTTGGACTTGACTCGAGACTTGCATTTAGTGACTTACTCCCACCTCTGGCTGTTTGTTTACTAAAAAAAAAAAAAAAATCTGCCACACCTCACAAAAACACGGCAAAGAAGTAGAAAAGCATCCGGCAAAACAATGTGCAACACAGAAACCACAAATGCAGCTCGCAATAAAAGGCAAATAACACACGTTTACCAAGAGAGAGGAAGGTACTGCTTGTAATGCCCAAAATGCCTTATTTTTTTAATATGTAAACATAAAATTACATAAAACTTACAATACATGTTTTCTCATATATCGGTAATGTTCAGCAAAAGTTTCAAATTGATATCTGTAAATCATTTTTTTTCTTCTTATTAATTTATTTATTATTAATTCTGAGGTCACTTACCACCACCGCTGCTGCTGCTGCTGCTGTCGCTGCCCGCTCTGTGACCGCTGCAGAACTCAAACTCTGCGCCAAGAACAGGAACTAACAACGGCCGAGTGTTGAAACTCTTGAGTAAATCTTAGTTTTACTGTTAAGTCAGGAACTCTTGGGTAAAAGTAAAATGACACAATGTTTTAGTAACAGACATTACAGGGTCATTACAGGGTTAAGAAGTGTGATTTGCCATTAATCATTATTCAGCCTGGACAGACTCAAACAGACAAACGCAGCGATTTGGAAGATTTATTGACATGTATATTAGTTTTGGGATCAGACCCCGTTGTATGAGAGTCAGTGTGGATGAACAGCCATGAAAACCATGTCATTGCTGATCGGTCCATCGATTCTTTTATCACTCACCTTGGACAAAGAAAGTCCAGCTTTGACCATGCAGTCTGTTTTTGTTCCTGTAGATCACATTCTGTGAACAGGACGAGTGAACAGGTCAAGATCAGGGCTCAAAAGGTAAGTGGCTCTAAACCATTGAGACAAGGCAAGTTTCCATTCAAACTTCATAGAAAATATGTCTCTCACATGATCTGGTGACCGCCTGAAATGCCCTCGTGATCCCTGCATCAATGGGATCCATGCACATTGCACATAGGGCAGGGGTAGGCAAGTCTACGTTGTCGAGGGCCGATTTGCATCATTGCCAAAACATCCAAGGGCCAAATCTCAACATTGTAGCCTGAAGAACTATTTTCTGCAAAGGCCAATGTTTTACATCAGTGGTTCCCAAGTGGCAGGGCTTTGGGACCCATCATTACCCTCGGATGACGAGCCGAGGACCCAAATAAAACTGTATATATCGTATAAAATATATCGTATAAAATATTGTATTTACCACACACGTTTTCTTTGAACAAGCAGTAGATTTCCTATTAAGTCACAGTTAGTGTTTTCATGCAGTAAAAGTTAGACCCGCGACCCACTGAAAATGGTTCCGTGACCCACTTTTGGGTCCCGACCCACCTGTAGAGAATCACTGTTTATCATTATATACTGTATGACCAAGCGGGATGTTCTGACAGGACATTTTTCAAAATACTGACACTATTTCTAGCATTTTCATACTACTTTAACTACTACTTTTATTTGCACAATAATATTTCTTAAAATCACTTTGGGGGCCAGAGGTTCTGTGCTGGAGGGCCGGATTTGGCACCCGGGCCTGACGTTACCTACCCCTGACATAGGGTTAAGGTGTTGAGGTTCAGGTGGGATGAAGCTCTCTTGGACAGTCTCATCTCTTGATACAAAGGTCATTTCAAAACTGCTCGGCGCACTTTACTTTCCCACGATGCTGCCAGACACACACACACCAGCCAGCAGACCTCCTCGTACAAACATAATACAGTGTTTCCTCTGCTTTAACCCACGGCTGGAAGCAGGAACTGGTCAAGCCACAGCGTAAGTTTGTTACTGCAGTTCCAAGCCACGCATTAAGCTTCTGTGAGTTCCTTCAGAAACCAGTATCAAATGTATATAGTAAGGATTAGTATGTGAGCAGCAGTCCTGGGACAGCACAACTGCAGACCGGAGAGCATGTGGGGCCTCCGAGCGGCCCGCATGCCTTCCATATGCAGTAACAGTGTGGTGCCTGCGGTGTGGCTGGCAGACACGTACAGCTGTGGGCCAGCCTCTGGATACTGTTACTTCCTGGACCCCCGAACTTTTCCACTGTCAGAGCTGCTCCACACGCCAGTCCTTAGAGCTTACTGTTAAAATACAACCGACTTACAGGAATTCTACTGTACGATCAGCATTTCATCCTCTTGCACAGCGGAAACTGGACTTTGACACAAAAATGCAAATTTCAGGAAGTCAGGAATGTTGAAGGAATCTTTTCAAGATTTTAGTTTAGTTTAGTTTTATTTGAGCAACTGCATTTTCCTGATTTACAAATACACATTAACCAGTCACAGATGCGCAAAAGGAGTCGGCTGAAGCAAGAAGCTTATAAGTG
This sequence comes from Gobius niger, assembly GCF_951799975.1. Classification (NCBI taxonomy): domain Eukaryota; kingdom Metazoa; phylum Chordata; class Actinopteri; order Gobiiformes; family Gobiidae; genus Gobius; species Gobius niger. The sequence continues at coordinate 37,300,016 of NC_136855.1, read as the reverse complement.
CCTACCCCACATTCAACATATATACATATACATACATACATATATATATATGTACATGAGGACTGTATCCACAACCAAGAAGAAGTTTGCACATAAAAAGGAAATGAGATTACATGAGTGGAACGCATGGACCCCATAGCTTACATTTCCTATTGGAAACTAAACAAGTAACAAGAAAATAAGAAAATTCATGTATTTGATTTTCCAAACCCAGGCACAGACAACTGTGTTTAAGATTTACATTTATGCTATTGCAGACATCAAAATGAGAATTATGATCATACAAACAAATGCATTTGTTATTATTATTAATATTATGAATGTTATGAATGTTACAGTTATTTGTTTTATTATTTTTTATGATATCCTATATATGCCCTATATAGTGCGGTGCATTAAAAAGCCAGGGTGTGGAGTGGGTCAGTTGAGAGGGCAGTAGCCCCAACCAACAAGCCCCTCCCCCAGCTGCCCTAACGAGTGTGTTGTTGAGGTGTTGATAGAAATTTGTTGAGCCAGTACAATTATCTGAAGTACACTTAAAAGAAAAATGGTAAATGGTCTCTTATATAGCGCTTTCCCACCTACATTAGGCACTTAAAGCGCTTTACAGTAAGGAACCAGCTCTGATATGATACGTTTGTGAAGTGGTGACGTCACAGCTCGACTTCCGGGTTCACAGACGTGCGAGAAACTACAGAAAACTCTTTAATACAACAATTGATATTTCTGAAACTCAACAGAAAGTTACTGAATATACTGTACTTATTTATCAGTGACGTCAACTTGAGGCAGGAAGTGATCCAGAGAAATAGGATTAAACTAAAACTAGCGATTATAAGTGTAAAACTACAACTACAAATGTGGTCCTGTAGTGGTTTAAAAGAACAGGCCACCATTTTTCCATACTGTGATATGTTCTTACCTGAGTTTAGACGAGTTGATGCGTACCTGTCTGGTCTTTGTGCGTGCCCTCAGTCACACAAAACGACCAGAGATGTTGTTAGCATTTGGCCTCTCCCAATGTATTCCTATAGCTCCAAATGGGGGTGAAGGTGGAAGCGACCACGCTCTTCAACGGGCACAAAGACCAGACAGGTACGTATCAACTCGTCTAAGCTCAGGTAAGAACATATCTCAGTATGGAAATGTCTAACTGTTGTCATTCCTCCTGTTCTTGCACCTTAACCCCTTGACTCCCACCTGAACCGAGCACATTTTCTCCAGCTTTACCCCAATCCACAAGCCTCTGGAAAAAATGTGTGAAAATAGCAACAAAACTGAGACAAAAACAAGGATGAAAATGTGAAAAAAGTGAGAAAAAGTGACAAAAAAGTGAGAAAAATTTGACAAAAAAATGGACAAAAAAGTGATAAGAATTTGACAAAAAAAATGCGAATAATTTGACGAAAAAGTCACAAAAAAGTCACAAAAAATTGACAAAAATGAGACGACTGCCCAACAAAAAAAGTGATGAAAAAAATCTGATGACGTGAGGAAAAAGATCAATTTAGTTTTGTAGGTCTTAGCTTTCAAATGAGGTGTTACACTGGCCTACAGGATTTGGGTAAAGCTGAACTGGAGAAAATGCTCTCGGTTCAGGCGGGAGTCAAGAGGTTTAAGGAACTGGCCACCGTTCTTCCATACTGAGATATGTTCTTACCTGAGCTTAGACGAGTTGATACGAACCTGTCTGGTCTTTGTGCCCGTGGAAGAGCGCGGTCGCTTCCAACTTCACCCCCGTTTGGGGCCATAGGAATACATTGGGAGAGGCCAAATGCTAACAACATCTTTAATCGTTTTACGTGACTAAGGGCACGCACAAAGACCAGACAGGTACGCATCAACTCGTCTAATCTCAGGTAAGAACATATCCCAGTAAAAACAGTGGCCTGTTCCTTTCAGCGAAATAAATATTATTCCTTTAGCAAATTTTTGGACGTCTTAATTATTCAAATTAAAGTTAAATATGATCAAGTCCAGTGATTTTACCTGATCAAGATATAACTTTTAGCCATGAAAGTTTTGTAAATTGTATTAAAACGTTTAACTCAGTCCAGATGATGATTGTTTCAGTAGTTCAGTATGATGTTTAACTCCGTTTACTGAACCGTCAGCTCGCACTTCCTCCGCGCAGCTTCGACTCCCCGGCTCCTGCGTGTGGGAGTACATTTCCATTTCATTCAGAGAAAGACACTGACTGAACGCTCTGCCGCTCGGGGTCCCGTGGTGCAGAGCAGAGGATGTAAACGCTGGAGGTTTATGAGTCTACGCCGCAGAACTTACCTCATGCGCCCTGGCTCCGCTCGCAGACAGGGCTCACCACACGAGCTGTTTTATGTAACAGCTCAGTCCAGGCGTCGACTGCCACGATTAACGCCGGCTTTAGCCACAGACACAGGCTTCAAAAGGGAAGGGTTAGCTAGTGCAGGCCTTAGAAACATGCATTATACTGTCCTGTTTAACCTCTTAACCCCCACCTTCACTGAGCAAACTTTACCCAAATCTTAAAGCTTCTTGACTGGAGCTTACAGCCAACAGTCCAGTGTAACGCCTCATTTGAAAGCTGAGACTGACAAAACAGATTTTTCCTTGCATTGTTTTTTTTGTGTGTGTTTTTGTGTCACGGTTTTGTTGCTTTTTTGTCGAGTGTTTGGCTGTGATTTGTTGGGTTTTTGTCACTTTATCATCACTTTTTATCACTTTTTTATCACCTGTTCTGTATTGTTTTTGTTGCATTTTCATCACTTTTTTCACTTTTTCATAATTTTTTATCACTTTTTTGTCGCCTGTTTTGATGTGTTTCTGTTGCTATTTCATCACTTTTTCATCACTTTTTTAACACTATCTTTATCACATCTCCGTTTTGTTGCTTTTTCATCACTTTTTTTCACTTTTTCATCACTTTTTATCACCTGTTTTGATGCGTTTTTGTTGCTTTTTCATCACTTTTTTCACTTTTTTTCTACTTTTTCATCATTTTTTATCACTTTTTTAACACTTTTTCATCACTTTTATAACTATCTTTATCACAACTCCGTTTTGTTGCTTTTTCATCACTTTTTTCACTTTTTCCACTTTTTTCCACTTTTCCCCTTTTTCATCATTTTTTATCACTTTTTTTTCACCTGTTTTGATGTGTTTTTTTTCCCTTTTTCATCCCTTTTTTTCCCTTTTCATCACTTTTTTTATCACTTCTTTGTCGCCTGTTTTGATGCGTTTTTGTTGCTTTTTCATCACTTTTTTTCACTTTTTCATCACTCTTTTGCTTTTTTTTTGGCTGTCAAACTGGAGAAAATGTGCTCGGTTAAGGCGGGGGTTACGAAGTTAAAAACCTTATGATGACCCTGTTCCTACACTCCGGAACAGTAGGTGGCGCTGCCCAGATGTGCTGTCATTGCCACTGACTCACGACAAAGGAGGATGGTTTGTCCTCGCCGAGTTGCCGTACGGGTCAATACAGGCGCATTCTTCAAGTTAAGTGATGATTTATTTAAACAGATTTGTAGTTTCGACTGCGAGTACTGAAGTATTTTCTGCGATAGTTAACCAGCTGTTGTGTACCTTTACTAGTACTTTTACTAAAGCAGTGGAATTACATACTGGGGCAAACTTAATTAAGCAAAAACGTTCTCAAGACGTCATCTGTACATGGGTGTTTAAGAGTTGGGAACGTTTCGTCTCATCTCAAGAGCCTTCGATGATGCAAAACTGCCCCTGTCTCCCTCTTCCACTGAAAAAACAGCGGTTGAGTCCGGTCAGGGTCGGCATCAATCACATTTCCAGAGCGGAGCATATGCAAGCAAACAGGAAGCGGAGCAAACCAATCAGTGAAGGGAAATCGGGGGGGTTATTATTATTATTATTATGCAATTTCTCCATCTGTGAGATCAATAAAGTACCATCTTATCTTATCTTATCTTATCTTATCTTATCTTATTAGTGGTTCTGTGTAAATATTCAAACAGGATTATGAATCACAAAACTCACGTCCGGTCGATGTGTTTTGGCATGTTCCTTCTTTAAAAGGAACAGGCCACCGTTTTTCCACACCGAGATATGTTCTTACCTGAGCTTAGACGAGTTGATGCGTACCTGTCTGGTCTTTGTGTGTGCACTCAGTCACGCAAAGATGTTGTTAGCATTTGTCCTCTCCCAGCATATTCCTTCAGCTCCAAAACAGCCTTTTACTGTAATTGATTAATTTTATGTTGATGTTTTATTGATTTTATCTGCTTTCTTGTAATGTTATGCAACTGTGAAGCACTTTGAATTGCCTTGTGTATGAATTGTGCTCTACAAATACACTTGCCTGTTTAGTTTGGACAAATGTTTTGCATGTAAAGTATTTAGCAGCACCTCGTGTTTATTAGTATTTAGTCCAAAGCACTTTTTGACTCAAACAGATCGACGGGAGCAGCACACACACGATAATTAACTTTCTCCCGTTAAATCATGCATCAGTTCAATGAAGAAAATTGAAAAAGAATCAGCCAAAGGTAAAGACAAAGTCACAGCCTCGAGGTTTTAACTGCAACCCAGCAAAGTAATCCAGGTTCACCGCTGGCCGTTTTATTCCCCGTAAACTCCACAGACGCTAATGCCTTTAATCCTCTGTGGTCGAAGCTAACACAACGGAAACTACTGCTTTCCCTCTCAAGCGCCCCTGCATGCACTGGTTTACTCAAGTAATTGACAACAAAGTTAGCAAGTGCTGTGGATCACGTGAGAAAGACACGGTTCTAAAGAGGGTCATTTACACTGCGTATGGCGGTTAGTTCGGTTTGTGAAGCTGAGGAGAAGGTAATTAATCTGCTGTCTGTCCCTCTGGTGATGGATTGGCTTAACTACAAAGCATAATTGCCAAGGACGTTCAGGGGAGAGGGGGAAAAAAAGACAGAAGAGGCTGAATTATGCACGACGGCAGATGGAGATGGTTACGGCGACACTTGGAAACCCATTAGAGTTTTCTAACTAACTTCTCAAATATATAAAAAGGGCCTGTTTGGTTTTGCAAACAGGATTGAGAAGCTCAGCAGGAGACGGCCAAGTGTTATTCAGCAATTTGATTTGAGATTTTTATTACCAGCTCCAGGGCTGAAACACATTTTAATTATGGTTAAGTGTTATATGTATTATAGATACAGACGGCATCTCGTCATAGAAGGGGGCGTGGCTTCGCCGAGGGGGAAAATAGAATCTTTAGAGAAACACAATTTTCACTCTTTTTAGCCATTTTCTGGTGGAATATGAACTTATTGATCACACAAATAAAGTGTAAATCGGGCCCATATGGATATTTTCTCACAGCAGATTGTTCAGTAGAAGTGAAAAAACCGGCAGCTGTAGCTAGTGCGAGCTAACCGTTAGCATTAGCCCGATGCTAACATGTAGCATCAAGTTAGCATTTTCCGTTATTCATGTATTTATGGGCTGTTGAACCACTTTGCTCCTCCCCATGTCTTTCTATCATTATTTAGTAGAAACTATATTCATATTTCAGCGTTTGTTACAGTAGTTGAGAGAATGAGAGAAAATATACATTTTTTCATTGTTCAATTGTTTTCCCCTTAACTGTTTTTAGAAATGACCATATATGGGTGATTCCAGAGACGCCGTCTGTATCTATCTATAGATACAGACGGCGTCTCGTCATAGAAGGGGGCGTGGCTTCGCCAAGGGGGAAAATAGGATCTTTTAGGAAACACAATTTTCCACTCTTTTTAGCCATTTTCTGGTGGAATATCAACTTATTTATCAAACAAATAAAGTCAAGTGTAAATTGGGCCCATATGGATATCTGCTCACAGCAAATTGTTCAGTAGAAGTGAAAAAACCGGCAGCTGTAGCTAGTGCGAGCTAACCGTTAGCATTAGCCCGATGCTAACATGTAGCATTATGTTAGCATTCTCCGTTGTTTATGTATTTATGGGCTGTTGAACCACTTTGCTCCTCTCCATGTCTTTGTATCTTTATTTAGTAGAAAACTATATTCATAATTCAGCATTTGTTAAAGTAGTTTTTGAATAATTAGAGAAAGTTTAGATTTTTCTCCAAATTGTTTTCCCCCTTAACTGTTTTCAAACATGACCATATATGGGCGGTTCTGTATCTATAACTCGTTCCTTCTTTCCGTCACAGCCGGCTCCTTCTCAAACCTTTCAAATTAATCAGTATCTTTCTTCTATTCTCAATCCTGTATCCCGTTCGTCCACCACAGCAGCAGCGCCTCCTCCTCGGCCTCTCCATTGACTTCTCTTCCCCATGGGGAGAGATTATCCGGGCAAATCCAATGAGCAAATCCATTATTTCAACAAGTATTGATAAAACCGCTTGTTCTTATCAGTGAATCAACAACCGTCCAGTCTCGGGAATACTGCCACTGGAAAGGTTTACAGGTCTGCAGAGTTTAAAACTGAGGTCATGGGCAGGGAAGAAGTTCATGATGATCAACTATGGTAACTGTCAGAATGCAGATTATTTTGTTTTGGTGTATGGCTCATATTTCTGTCATCTAAACCAAATGAGATTGAAGAGATAAGGAGGTTCCGGTTCAAGGACCTAAGGGTGCGACCCGCAAAAAAGAGTTCTCCTTCCACCGTAGTTACTCAAGTCTAAAATACCATCTCATTGTAAAACATGTTTCGCAAACACAGAGATGTCCTCGATGCTAATGTTAGCGTTAGCCTCAAACAAGCGCTCCAAACCACTCTGAGCCACAATATCAGGATAAGAAATGGCACTTTGATTTATGTTTACAGCAATTGTTAAGCACTTAAAGACTCTGTTTTATGGCCCTTTTGCCTTATTTATTTTTTACTTTTTGCAGATTGTTCAGTTTAAGTGAAAAAACGGCAGTCGTAGCTAGCCTTAAGCACTAGCACGACGCTAATATGAAGCATTCTCCATTATTCATGTATTTATGGGCTGTTGAACCACTTTGCTCCTCCCCATGTCTTTGTATCTTTATTTAGTAGAAAACTATATTCATAACTCAGCGTTTTTTAAAGTAGTTTTTGAATAAATAGAGAAAGTTTAGATTTCTCGCAATAGATACAGACGGCATCTCTGGAATCGCCCATATATGGTCATTTTTGAAAACAGTTAAGGGGGAAAAGAATTTTGAAAAAATTAGCATTTTCTCTAATTATTCAAAAACTACTGTAACAAATGCTGAATTATGAACATAGTTTCTACTAAATAAAGATACAAAGACATGGGGAGGAGCAAAGTGGTTCAACAGCCCATAAATACATGAATAACGGAGAATGCTAACTTGATGCTACATGTTAGCATCGGGCTAATGCCGTTTTTTCACTTCTACTGAACGATCTGCTGTGAGAAAATATCCATATGGACCCGATTTAGACTTGACTAGCCATTTTCTGGTGGAATATGAACTTATTTATCACATACAAATAAAGTCAAGTGTAAATCGGGTCCATATGGATATTTTCTCACAGCAGATTGTTCAGTAGAAGTGAAAAAACGGCAGTTGTAGCTCACGCCAGCTAACCGTTAGCATTAGCCCGATGCTAATATGTAGCGTTATGTTAGCATTCTCCGTTATTCATGTATTTATGGGCCGTTGAACCACTTTGCTCCTCTCCATGCCTTTGTATCTTTATTTAGTAGAAAACTATGTTCATAATTCAGCGTTTGTTAAAGTAGTTTTTGAATAATTAGAGAAAGTTAAGATTTTTTCAAAATTGTTTTCCCCTTAACTGTTTTCAAACATGACCATATATGGGCGACTCCAGAACTGCCATCTGTATCTATGCCGTCTGTATCTATTGAAACAAGACCATATATGGGCAATTCCTCACCTGTATCTATCTGTTGCGTTCTAGAATGTGATGTCGTCAGGTCAGGTGGAGGAAGCCTGTTAAACACTCACCCTTTTCTGTTTGTCTTACTGTTGACTTAAAAAATAAATTAAATCACTTTGCACGTTATACTTGGATATAACGCCCACATCACTTCCCTGTTTCGATTTCACTTGAAGTTGCGATTGTACCAAAACCACTCTGTCTGAAGACTGATCTTTTTCCTCCTCCTCTCTCCAGTTAAACTCTCAGGCAAAGCCACAGCTGAGTGGACGTGCACACGAGCGATGTCCCCCAGCAGAGATGTTCGGGCTGGGTAAATGTCAGCTGGCAGTGGAGCCTTGTGGAGCCTCGTGGATCAGTGGTGTGAGCAGGAAGTGCGGTGCGGCCGAGTGAACCTGACCTCTGACTGTGGAGGTGTTGGCCTGGATTCTGAGCCAGCTCCCGGCAGAGGCTGAATACCTGTCTCTCCTCACCCGTGATCCCACTTACAGTGACATAAAGGGGAAAAGTAGCTTTAGAAAGATTAGTCTGGTTCACTATGTTTGGATTTTAATTTTTGTTGGATTTTTTTGTGGAGAGCATCAAAACTATGGCCAACATTTTTGATTTGCCCAGATAGGTAAAATGCGTGATAACGACCCCTACAGAATTGACCGAACATTTATATGGGAAGTAAAGCACTTCCTTTGACAAAACATTACGAAATTTGGCAGAAAATTCCAATAAGTCGTTCCAATCCTAAAATGTCAATGTAATAAATAAACACTTCAGTTCAGTGGTGCCAATACAACGCTTTGGGAGACAGTTTTTGAAGCTAATTTTTGAAAAGAAAATGTTTCTGGAAAATACTAACTCTATCGTTCATTCTCAATGGTTAATATGTATGCAGTACACTTTTCGACCACCAGTGTCAAATTGGGGGCGCTGTTTCACTCCTTTTGCAAAGTTAAGGAAACGTGACACAGAGCGTTGTTTCCCATTTTTTCCAACTTTTATTGCAAATGTCGTTGAGATCAGCAAAGGTACATGTTAAAAATGGACTTATAAAAGAATTTATGCTGAACTGACACTTTCAAAATGATCTAATGTTGCATTTTCTTTGAGTTAACCAATGAATGAGGTAAAGTCACTGTAGGCACTGCAGATTTTGTTCTACTAAAAGTAAAACTTAACATTAACATTTGTTTTAATGCAGCATGTTATTTGCATAGATATAATTAATTGCAAATGTCTACCAAAAAAGAAAATTAAGTAACTATTATTATATGCAGTTATATGTGTTTCTCACCGTGTTTGGCCCGCGACCCGCTGGCCCTTTTTCATTTTGGCCTCAGAGACAAAAGGTTCGGACGCCCCTGAACTAGCCCATAGTTCATTTGTGCTGGAAGAGAGGACTTTTAACTTTGTGACAGTTTTTGTTTCATATGATTTGGCCCAGGAACTACAGAGAAATTAGCATAAAGACTACAAATCTGCATTTTGACAGTTACCATAGTTACCGCCATGGAATTTTCTGCTGCTCCTCAGTTTTAAACTATAGGCTCTTTAGAATGTGGTGACGTCATGAGAACGCAGCCAATTGGTGGCGTTCACGATTTAGAATGTGATGATGTCATAATGTCAGATGGAGGGCGGGGCCAATACAACTCTATGGGAGAAATAGAGTTTTTGGAAGAAATCTCCAAAACAAAAATTGACAAATGTTTTTCTTCTTCAGTGTTTGATCGTGATTGGATTCACAAACCTGTGATATTATTTTTATGTTTGAAAGTCCTTTCTATTGGACAACATCATGGTCATGTTTTCGCATATTGTCACCACTTTTTGACATTATTCAGATAATAATTGTACATTACTTCATATGTGCCGACAGAGGATATGATGAACTTTGTGACAGTTTTTGTTTCATGTGGATTCCTCCAGTAATGACTGAGATATGAGCCAAAAAACAAAGACATAAAAATATGCATTTTGTCAGTTACCATAGTTACCGTCAGTTGACTTCCACCTCAATGTTAAACTATAGGCTCTTTAGAATGTTGTGATGTCACCGAACCCAGCGGGGGGAGGAGCCATTTTTTCCTATTAACAGCATTACACTTTCACAAGTCGTAGCTAAAAAGAAAATATATGAATTAAAAAAATAAGATCATTAATATCAGTCAGAAATGTGACCACTGACCGTCTGCTCTGCTGTGTTTATATAGTGTTGTACTGTATTATTATATGTGTTTTAACTATGTATTGTTTAATTTTTTTGTAAAGGCCCAACTGGGGACGGACATTGAGAATTAGCTTTGGCTAAAATGTTGTAGTATGTAACATGAGTTTATGTGACATACTTGTCCCTATTCAAATAAACTTAAATAAAAAAAATATCTGTCACTGGGTCCATGATCTCTCTGTACAAGACCAAAAATGTCCTCAAAAACAAAATAATGTTTCCTCTGTATAGAACGCTGTGACGTCACCCATGATGAAACCCAGCAATCGGCTCTTTAGAATGTGGTGACGTCATGAGAACGCAGCCTATTCTCACATCCAGCAGAATATGAAGTTTTGACAAAAGCAGAATATCCAAGACTTGAGAATAAAGACTGTATTTAGTGGCGTGTTCGTGTCACTCTAGTGTCTGACCTGAGTAGGTTGTGTTAGAGAAATAACAATGGTGTTCGAGAGGATGGATGAAGAATAGGCAGCAGTCTGGATGTCTTATACAGGACATGTTTATTTACCATCAGTACCAGACCTGGAGACATGAACTCGAGACATTGTGCTAGTCCTACCATTCAAGTCTGTCTATGTTTCCACAGAAAAGAGATAAATACCCTCTCAGAGCATCAGACTGATACATAAGCAAACATTGAGTGGCTGATTGTCTGAGCCCCACAGTCAAGGCTATGACAGAGATGGCCCATATAAATGTTGATTCAGTTCTGTAGGGGTTGTCAGATTACATATCAGAGCAAATAGAAATATTTTAAGGGACTGCTTATTTAAAAACGTTCCCAAAAGTGAATCGATTTAATAATCTGGCGGAACTACAAAGTGAATCTGACTGTATGTTTCAAGTTTGCATTACAGTCACTGTTCCTTCCTTGCTTGAATGAGTCTAAGATCCTCTGGCTAAAAGAGGAGAATTATGGAATGGAAATGCTGTTTGACTTACAAAGATTTTCCTGCTAAAAGGTCTGACAAATCACGACACAGACGGACGATAACACAAAACAACACACAGGTGATTAAAGGGACTATACAAGTATTTTCCTCCCCCTACATGTTCCAACAATGTCCTGAGGTGTAGAATGAGCTCAGACCTGTTCACCACAACTGCCTCTAAAATCCTGCACTGTCACTCAAAAAGGTGTTATTTATAAGTGCCGTCATGCACGAGCTTAAAGGGATATTTCAGGATTTTTGACATAGGGCCTCATTTCCTAGTTATCCAGAGTGTTGCTGGTACCTGGAGATATTTTATTTGTAATTCATGCAGTTCTTATATTTGAAGAGTTTTGTGGCGCTAGGCTAATGCTAGGCTAGTGCATGTCTATGGTATCAGCTAGCCTGCATTAAAAACAGTCCCGCTCCACAGAGCACCTGAGGCAAATCACTTATAACGCCAGACTAACCATATAAATGTCTGTGTCCATAGAATAATGTTTGGAATATAACTGACCTTGTATCAAAGGAATGATCGCATTTTGAGGGACTATTTTCTAGCAGATCACTCCGCCGCTGCGTAGTTTATACCAGTGTTTTTAAACCTTTTTTGAGCCAGGGCACATTTTTTTCATTGAAATAATCACGAGGCACACCACCAGCAGAAAATGTTCTCATCAAAGTGTCTTGACTCGGAACACTGTATAGTCTCACTAGCCACCATGCCTCAATACATCACTAATTCTCTTGTGTCAAAGAAATTAACTACCTGATATGGAAGAGTATAATATGGCTACTCTGCCGAACATTAGACAGCATAGACACTCGAAAACTGTTCATTATTTGTTGATAATAATGCATTTGTTTAAAAAAACTTTAAAAAAAACTAGGTGATTTTAAATGCAAAATGTTTAGAATTATTCTAACGACACATACATTTATATGGTTAGTCTGGTGTTATAAGTGATTTGCCTCAGGTGCTCTGTGGAGCGGGTCAGACTGTTTCTAATGCAGGCTAGCTGATACCATAGAAATGCACTAGCCTTGCATTAGCCTAGCGTCACGAAACTCTTCAAACATAAGAATTGCATGAATTACAAAAAAAAATATCGCCAGAAATCAGCAACACTCTGGATAACTAGGAAATGAGGCCCTATGTCAAAAATCCTGAAATATCCCTTTAATATAGAGGCTGCAGTTACACATATGACCTGAGGTGGCAGTAGTGAGCATAAAATGTCTAACTTGCATCTGGCCCTTTTAAAGGTCCTATATCATGCAAAATCGACTTTTTGGAGCTTTTAGCCATGTTGTTATGCTATTTCCTTATCAAAAACACCCCCAGAGTGGTTTGCGGCTTCATTCACGCAGCTCTCAGTAATCCTCCTGAATCCTGCTCTCTGAGCAGCTGCTCCTCCCTCTCCTGGTGAACGACTGAGTGTTCAGTTGTGTCGTAACAACGGAACGGAAGTGCTCGACGTCTGTAATGTAATGTCTTAATTCTATGCTTACGGACGGATTTTAATTTGTAAAACAGCCTTTTCATTATTTCTGTCGTAAGAGAGAAACAAAGAGTAAAAAAAGAAAAAGAAAAAAAAAAGAAAAAGAAAAAAAAAAAGGATGTGCCCGAAGTGCTTCCAGGTCAGCTGTGGCCAAAACAAACACATCGCGTCTGAACAGATCAGTCATGTTTGCGCTGCAGCTGTGAAGATGGAGCTCGTTGCCTACTCTGGACACCTGTTTTTTATTCTTAACTAACGATAATGTCACGGACGGAGAAAAAGAAGCGCGTTTGGCTACGAGGACGAGGAGTTTATATTCAACCCTTTTCAGGAAGAGGCCACTCAGCTGTTTTTTTCTCCGGGAAACAGCGACTTTCACCAAAATATTGTTTTTCTGTGACTGTCTCTGATGGATGTTTGGTGAACCTTCGCCAGAATCAAAGTGGATTAACTTTTATAACCAACGCGAGTCCCACATTGTAAACAGCGATGGAGCAGAGGGTGAGTCAATCCAAACGCGGGTTAGCTTGTGTGTTAGCATATTAGCATGTGTGTTAGCCATTTATGAAGCTGTGTTGCAGATGTCAACTCCTTATAACTGCATCGTGAAGTGACTTCACTTATTGCTGTTTATTTATATTACGGTAAAGTTGTATGTGCGGAGAGAGGGGGCGGAGTTAACTGAATCGAAGCGTTGTGTCTTCCGGGTTCGAAAAATACCTCCAGAAAACACTTATATTTATCACAAAAATGAGTGCTCCATAATGGTAGAGGTACAATATATCATATAAATGCCTATACTTAACTTTGGAATGGCTAAAATAGCATGATATAGCCCCTTTAAGTGAAACTCAACACAAAACTCCGCCCACATTCTCAGTCCAAAACGATGGGTCTCATGTGGGCAGCGCCTGGAGCCTCCGCGAGGGCGAAGGGGGAAGACGTGAGGAGAGATCAGCGTTCGCCACAGGGAGCCGTGCGAACACCGGCACAGACAAACAAAAGAAAGTTCCACGCTGCGGCTGTTCTGCATCTTGTACAGAGCGGCAGGTTCTTACCAGAGGCATCGCTCTAATTTCCTCCCCCCGGTGCGCTGGTTTTCCGAACGCCGTGGGGACATGCCGTCTGTAAACTCGCTTCGTATCTGAGACAATTCATATTTAAGTTTACCATTTAGCCATTTCAGGCAGTTTTAGGTGAGGAACTGGGAGTTGCTGGGAGTTTGAAAACACAGATGAATGAACAAACCACAAGTCGAGGTTTGGCCAATGCTCGAAAGAAAAAAAAAAGGGCGTCTGTGTTTTGTGGTTTTGCTCACGTGAAACAGCCCGGTGTTTCGGGGTCTAAAAGGGGACGCTGTGATTTGAGAGTCTGGAGTCAAGAGGCGACGGGAACAGAGCCGTGAAGCTGAGCCTGGGCTAAGGGAAACAAACAAGGACACACTCACGCTGAAGGAAGGTGAGAGTATGATGTTGCAAAGGAAATTTGACCTAATATATATACTGTATATAGTAGTAAAATCAGGTCAATTCAGCTTCAAATACTAAGGAATTTTCCAGTAACATTTTGCATAGATACAGACGGCATCGCGTCATAGAAGGGGGCGTGGCTTCACCGAGGGGGAAAATAGACACAATTTTTCACTCTTTTTAGACATTTTCCGGTGAAATATGAACTTATTTATCACACAAATAAAGCCAAGTGTAAATCGGGCCCATATGGATGTTTTCTCACAGCAGATTGTTCAGTAGAAGTGAAAAAACGACAGTCGTAGCAAGCGCTGGCTAGCCGTTAGCATTAATCCAATGCTAACATGAAGCATCCTGTTAGCATTCTCCGTTATTTATGTATTTATGGGCTGTTGAACCACGTTGCTCCTCTCCATGTCTTTGTAATATTTACCAAAATCGGTACATCGGTTTAGCGCAGCAGCTACGCTTACCCGGAAGTAGTAATATTAGTAAATATTACTTTTTTAGCAGTAGGTGCGGCATTTTTGGCTAATGAGTCTGAGAAATAAGTAGGTTCAGTAACTCTCCATTGAGTTTCAGAAATATTGATGGTTGTTTCTACGAGTTTTTAATGTTTTTTTCTTGCATATTTGCCGGTCTGCCAGGACCCGGAAGCGGAAGTCGTGACGTCACGCTTAACAAACGTATAATTCTGAATCCTGGAACATGTTGAAATTGCAGGTTTTCCTTTTTATTCTTATGTATGTAGTGTCATAACTACATCTCTGACGTTTACAAAACAAACCGTTGAAAATCGGTAGAAAATTGAGCAAGTTCTGGTTATTTGAAGAGGGGGTATTATGTTTTTTTCAGTCACATAGCACCAGTCTATATGACACTACAATGATGACCAAACCTTCTGTTGGTCTGTAAATGCAGTAAATTAGAATAACTGCCTTGTATAAAATTGCTCTCTCAAAATGGCTGTAGTGAATGTCTTGAAATAGGCCTCTGTCTCTTTAAGAACCTCTGAGCCTTTCCGACACGCCCCCTCCACACGCTGTCTGTGGCATCAGTGGGGAGGGAGTTCTGCTGAGGAGCAGTGGTCGGTTACTCGGCTGGTGACGAAAGCTCGGAGGCGTCTCCAGGAGGTGGGGGCGTTCCTAGGAGGACTCAGGCAAACCTATCCCTAAAATGGCCGCCATCAGAGTTTTTACAGATTACTCAAAAATACGTGAATGTGCCAAGGCAACACTTCAGGCATGTTTTTAATGAGGGAGTGACATAATAACATGATGTAAAGCTTGAAAAAGCCAATTTTGCATAATATCCCCACTTTAAAAAGTACATGCGCCATAAACCCCAATGTTACGAGTGAGCGATCTAGGCTTTATTATATGAGGTCTATGGTCTGGCTGGTCGGAACAGAGAAACGGAATAACACAGAAGCACATTCACTATAGGGGATCCCAAACCTCTGGAGCTGTGAATCCCCAAATCATCAAAAATGTAGTGAGCCTATGTTAACCAAGTGCATTTTCTCCAGTTCAGCTTTACCCAAATAAAAGGTTACAGCCTTTAAGCCAGTGTAACGCTTCATTTGAAAGCTAGGACCTACAATACTTATCTTAGCTGATCTTTTCCCTCCCACGTTGTCGAGATAATATTGGAAATACGTAATCTGAAAAACATCTGCGTCCCCCAACATCACGATCCAGAAAACACTGACATTTTATCCCATGAGAAAACAATTACAGTGACACTGAAAGTATTCACGCAACAAACATGTAATTGGATGAATTAGATGAAGGAAAAAACGCCTCAAGCATAACTCCTCTGGTCTAACAAATAACACTGAAAGGTTCCACAGAAGAGCGAGAAGTGGAAGTGAGTGAGTAAATGTTCTGTTTTTCCCCATTAAACATGTCCTTTAACGACACATGCACATTTAGGAGACTTTCACTCACACTATATTTAAACACTAGTAGCTCTCTTGCCTTTTGCCTCTCGCTGCTTCCTTGTAATTCATTGTACCAGTAGATGGCAGTGTTCCTCCACCAGAGCACAGGCCTCACTGTCCCAGAGGAAGTACAGTACAGGCTGCGTCTTCAAGTCTACTTCGGCTCATTTAGGCGCCGCAGAGGAGTGAAGGATAAAATAATACATCAGGAAAACAGATATGAAAAGAAGTTATAAGTTAGTGCTGCTACTACACTACTACTGCTACTACTACTACTACTACTACTACTACTACTACTACTACTACTACTACTACTACTACTACTACTAAAATAAAGGTTTGAATAAAGGCACTCTAGTACTACAACTACAAGGTCTACTGTATAAATCCACCCAGTTCACTCACTACAGAAGTCTTACAAATCCAATACAAGATAAAGAATATTAAGCGAAACAGTATCAGAGAAGTAGCTTAACCTCTTAACCCCCGCCTTAACAGAGCACATTTTCTCCAGTTCGACTTTACCTTTTATCCAAAATCTTCTCAACTGGAGAGAAACAGCGTAATGCTGGGCAAAAAATAAAATCTAGATTATTTTTTTTTTGGATGAATAATTTTGGATGATTACGATATTAATCGATTTTATTTGAAATAAACTTTGAAAAGTCTCCTGATCTTTCATATGAAGAAAACTGCTCAGAGTCCAGCTCATTATTTCATAATGAGGCAATTAGGCCCATTAAAATAACACCAGTGTCTGCGTGCATTGGTGTATGAATGAGAGCATGAATGGGTGAGTGGATCCTTGCTGTAAAGCGCTTTGAGTGCCTAATGTAAGTGGAAAAGCGCTATATAAGTTGAGACCATTTACCATTTTACCATAACGTATGATAACATACCCCTCCTGGAACCGCCACCTTAACGTGGTGGAGGGGTTTGAGCGCCTGAATGATCCTGGAGCTCTGTTGTCGGGGGCTTCGTGCCCCTGGTAGGGTCTCCCAGGTCCTCGGTGACGGGTCAGACATAGAGCGGTTCAGAAGCACCAACAGGCCCGGTTAGAACCATGAGGCCGTCCTTCTGTGGACCCACCACCTGCAGGAGGAGCCATAAGGGGCTGGTGCAATGGGATTTGGGCAACTCCAAACAGCTGCCCCCATGATCTGGAAACGGAAGTGGAAGACAATGGATGGATGGAAGAAAACATAAGGCCCTCGCCTCTGGAGCGACCTGAGGAGGAGCTCAGGGCTGCAGAGAACGTTCATGTTTTTAAGAGCAGCTCAAGACCCACCTTTTTAGCTTTTAACTAACATCTATTTATTTAGTCCTAATATATAATATATATGGGAGGTTGTGCCAGGCGTATTGTTTTAAATGTTGTAATCTGTAAAGCACTTTGTGATACCTTTTGGTGCGAAAAGCGCTTTATAAATAAAGTTTGATTGATTGGTTAATTAGTAATACATGAATTATTAGTCAACATGAGCTTAAACTTATGAGTTTGAGATGGTATTTTGGATTTTAGAATATACAACACATAGTACGTATGAAAACCCCTGAAAGCGTTTTAAACATGTGGCTGGGTAATGTGCAGTGTATTTAAAGGCATATGACCACCCGCCTTAAAGGGACTATAAGGAGTTTAAAAATGTTCAAACTAAGTATTTTCCTCCCCTACATGTTCCAGCCATGTCCTAATGTGCAGAATGAGCTCAGACCTGTTCACCACAACTGCCTCTAAAATCCTGCCCTGTCGGTGTCATGCACGAGCTGAATATAGAAGGTGCAACTACACTTATGACCTGAGGTGGCAGTAGTGAGTATAAAAATGACCAACTTGCATCTAGTCCCTTTAACTGAGCACATTTTCTCCAGTTCGGCATTACCCAAATCTAAGAGCTTCTTGACTAGAGCTTAGAACCTGAAGCCCAGTGCACACAAACACTTTGAGGCGCCTCCGTTAGAGAAAAAAAGCTCTCGCTGCTCGGATTCTCATGACGGCTGACGTGTTCGCGGCTCGTCCGGGTTAATTACCAGGAGGCAGTGCAGAACAATGGGAGCTGCCCGCGTTTTCACCCTCTTATATTTTCTATAAGAGAAATGAAAGCGTGAGGATGCCCGACCCCGCGCCACAATCCAGATCTGCTGAGTCCAGACGCCGTAGACTCTGCTGGGAGGGACGAGAGAAGCAGCGGAGACAGTCAGGCGGAGCATGTTAAACTCGTGTCTGTCGCCAACTCGCTGTTAACCTGCTATAAAGAGCCACGTTTGCTCTCTGTCTCGAAACACGGACATGCACGTGTTCTTTTATTTATGATAAATGCATAATTCACGTGTTGAAAGCGCCGCATGGTTTGAGAAAAGCCTCTGAAGTGCCGTGACGCGCCTCAGAGTGTGTTGAGCTGATCTTAACTGAGCTTTTTCCATAAATTGTTGCAGAAACTTTTTTCACGTTCTTTTGCATCTAATTTTTGCCACTTTTTTGTGGCTCGTTTGTAGTTTTTTCTGTAGCTTTTATATTTCATTTTTGTCACATTTTTGCCACTTTCTTGATGTGGGGCTTTTTGCGGTTTTGTCACTTTTTTGTTGCTACTTTGTGGCTTTTAAAGGTTTAGGTTGATGCTTTTTTGCTGCGTTTTCATCCTCATTTTCATCTTCTTTTTGTCGCTCTTTTGACACTTTTTTCAAGAAGCTTTTAGATTTGGGTAATGCCATACTGATGAAAATGTGCTCGGTTCAGGTCAAGGTTAACACATTGAGTGCCAACAATTCAGACCATTTTTCATGATATTTGTAGCACCACAGAATATTCTATGTTATATCTATGGACACATGCTGTGGCTCGTTTGAAAGGTGAGACTCTAAGCTAGGGCTGCAACTACCGATTATTTTTACGATTAATCGGTTAATCGCTTGGCTGTGAATGGTGTAGGAAAATTTAATTTTTTCAATTTTTTGATCACATTATAGCTTAAGTGGCGCTGTTTGAGGAAGTGTTGATGGAGTAAACTAAAGGGAAATGTTTTTTGAAGGCTCTATTCATGAAAATATACAATGTACAAAACACTACAGACCCTAAATATAAAATCAAAGTAGGTTTTCATCAAAATACTACACTTTTTATGTCATTTTTGCTCCATTTGAGTCTGTGTGAACCAGAAAACGATGAATCGATTACTAAAATAGTTGTCGACTATTTCAATAATCGATTAGTCGTTTCAGCCCTACTCTAAGCTCTCTGTCGGTGAAAACAGTTTATTTCTACGTGCCTCGGTTTCTGAGAAATCTAAGCTAAACAGAGGCTAAGTTTTCTGATTAACTCCTCTCTCCTCTGGCACTAACGTTGTGGGAAGAGGCAAATGCCTAAATATATTTGTTTCAAGTCAATTTTCAAGGACAACATTGTTGACACGTTTTGAAACGCCGCATGTTATCGACAATGGCCGCTGGCTGCTCTGCTTTATGCCCACGACACTAGAGGCCGCCATTGCTGTAGTTCCTCCATATCGCCGCTAGTCCCCCATTGAAAAGCATTGGAGTTTAGACACGTTAAAAACAACTTGCCTGGTTTCTATTTTTTAAAGAGGGCGTATTATGCTTTTTTCAGTCACATAGCACCAGTCTATATCACACTACAATGATGACCAAACCTTCTGTTGGTCTGTAAATGCAGTAAATTAGAATAACTGCCTTGTATAAAATGTCTCTCTCAAAATGGCTGTAGTGAATGTCTTGAAATAGGCCTCTGTCTCTTTAAGAACCTCTGAGCCTTTCCGACACGCCCCCTCCACACGCTGTCTGTTTTTACAGATTACTCAAAAATACGTGAATGTGCCAAGGCAACACTTCAGGCATGTTTTTAATGAGGGAATGACAGAATAACATGATGTAAAGCTTGATATACCCCCCCCTTTAAACTCTAGACTAGGCTAGATCTTCCTCCTGAGATAACGCTGGGTTAGTCACAATTAAAGAAACCAGGCTGGTTTTTCGTAAGAAGAATTTTAGAAATCTCGTACTTCATGAGCGTCGGACTGTTAGCATTGAAGCTGCTTCGTCAGAGCTGGGGAGGAGGAGTCTGTAAATCTGCCATGAATTCCCCCTCGACCGTGGTCATTATGGTAAACGGGGAGGAGTGAGCAGAATCATTTACAGTCTATGGTTATCGATCGCTTTAAATGCACACTCATTATCGCGTGTGCATTTAAACAGCCTGGTTCTTGGATTGAGGTCTTAACCCAGATGTTTCTTAGCTGTCCTTGGACCAATTTTGACCATTTTTTCAATCTTTCCATGGCAGGCTGCTCTGCTTTGTCAAACGCCCTGCAGAGAGCAAGAAAGAAGTGTCGGGTTTACAGCTTCGCTACGCAACACCACACCCCCCCGGACTAAAAAAAAAGAGAAAAGAAACGCAATAATATATATGAAATGTCCAGATCCTGACTCTTCAGAAGTTTTGGATCGTCAGTTATTTCAGTTCTGTTCATCACAGAGCTACTAAAACCACACATAAGGGGTATAGTATAGGTATAGGTGTCTAGTTTCGTAATTTGAAGGGAAAAAAAGAAACCTGCGAAAATGAGTTTTTCCGTTTTTGGCACTCAATGTGTTAAGATTGACAGGAAAAAGAAAAAAAAAAGACATGTATACATCCATACAGTATACATAGGTAATCCATGAACATTTAAAGTGAGACACGGCAGGTGAAAGTATTGATTTTTCACGCAGTGGTCGAAGTGGAGATTTGTATCTATTTTCCTCCCTTTACATCTTAGTTTTCATGTCAGATATAAAAATGACAAAACTCACCCGCATGATGTTTATTTTCTGATGTTTTGTCTGCGAGGTGGGGGCAACCTGGAAGTATCTGCTGCGCCGCGTAGAAAGTCCGTCTTTCCCGCGGGTTTTCATTCATAAATATTGACAGATTTTACATCCACGTGTCCTGCTAAGGGGCCTCGTGATGACGCTTTCACCCAAATATGGTATTTTTCCTCCTACGAGACGCTGGTGCGGAAGAGTCGAAGAACGGGCCGAGCATGCGCACTCGCTACAAAACTTCAGGGCTGGTTTTCTCTGAATGAGAGAAGCCGCACTCGGGCAGAGCCTGAGCCCTTATAGAAGCTCCCACAGACTCCAAACTTTACAGGCTGAGACCTAACAATATTTTGAAGGTTTTTTCAGAGGGATTTTTTAATATCCAATTACTAGCCTGATTTATTCTTTTTTGAAACCAAAAAAACAGGCGGGATTTGAGTTTTTACAGATTTTTTCACTGATGATTAGTTCATTGAAAAACTAAACAAAATATCCAAAATCCCCTCTGAAAAAATCTTGTTACTAATATGTCAATAAAATAAAACCATAAATTTTAATCTGGCTCAATTCATTATTTTGATTTCGTTGCCCGAAATATAGGCAATTTTGGCCATTTTAATGCTCAAAATGCCTTATTTTTTTGTGAAAACATAAAATGACAGAAAAAATGCAATACATTTTTTTCTCATATTTGTATCTGTGATGTTCAGCAAAAGTTTCAAATTGATATCTCTACTTTTTTTTTTTCCCTTATTCACCTGCAGTGTCTCGCCTTAAAGGGGCCAGATGCAAATTAGCCATTTTATACTCACTACTGCCACCTCAGGTCATGCGTGTAGCTGCAGCTTCTATATTAAGCTCGTGCATGACGGCTCTTCGGACCTGAATTAACACCTTTTTGAGTCACAGTGCAGGATTTTAGAGGCAGCTCTGGGCTCATTGTACATTAGGACATTGCAGGAACATGTAAAGGAAGGAACAGACATACTTTTAACATTTTTAAACTCCGTATGGTCACTTAAGGCGAGACACTGCAGGTGAATAGGGCAAAAAAAAAAAAAAAAAAGTAGAGATATCAATTTGAAACTTTTTATGTTTTCACATAAAAATAAGGCATTTTGAGCATTAAAATGGCCAAAATTGCCTATATTTTGGGCAACGAAATCAAAATAATGAATTGAGCCAGATTAAATTTTATGGTTTTATTTTATTGACATATTAGTAACTAAGATTTTTTCAGAGGGGATTTTGGATATTTTGTTTAGTTTTTCAATAAACTAATCAGTGATAAAAATCTGTAAAAACTCAAATTCCGCTTGTTTTTTTGGTTTCAAAGTTGAATAAATCAGGCTGGGAATTAGATATTAAAAAATCCCTCTGAAAAAAAACTTCAAAATATTGTTGTGTCTCAGACTGTAAAGTTTGGAGTCTGTGGGAGCTTCTATAAGGGCTCAGGCTCTGCCCGAGTGCGGCTTCTCTCATTCAGAGAAAACCAGCCCTGAGGTTTTGTAGCAAGTGCGCATGCTCGGCCCGTTCTCCGACTTTTCGTCTCGTAGGAGGAAAAACACCATATTTGGGTGAGAGCGTCATCACGGGGCCCCTTAGCAGGACACGTGGATATAAAATCTGTCAATATTTATGAATGAAAACCCGCGGGAAAGACGGCGTTTCTACGCAGCGCAGCAGCTACTTCCGGGTTGCCCCCACCTCACAGACAAAACATCATAAAATAAACATCATGAGTTTTGTCATTTTTATTCTCTGACATGAAAACTAAGATGTAAAGGGAGGAAAATAGATAAAAAATCTCCACTTCGACCACTGCGTGAAAAATCAATACTTTCACCTGCCGTGTCTCGCCTTAAAGTTCACACAAAAGAGGCTTCACTGGTCAGGTTCACGTTTTTGCCCCAAATGAGTTTGACATCCCTGGTTTCTATCCATAACTTCTATTGATGCTTTCGATACCGGCTCCTGTAACAACGTGGATGTTCTGATGTGGAGATGCTCTTGGCCGGTTCCCCCCGTGGCCTCTTGATGGATGGTGGAATCAGGTAGATCAAATTTCCTACGGCAACAGTCCCGCCTTTCCCTTTCCTCATTACTCGCATTACAATCCGCAGGAGCACATTTTCACCAAGCACTTGACCCACCCCCTCCACCCACTCTACTCTCCTTTACTCCGCAAAACTTCACCCTCCTGTACATCCCGCCCCTCTGTTCTTTTTCCACGATTCAAACATATCCATGATTAAACGCGGCTAAAATTAGGCGCGGGCAGCTCCCATTGTTCTGCACGGCCTCCTGGTAATTAACCCGGAGGAGCCGCGAATACATTAGCTGTCATGAGAAGTGAATCCGAGCGGCGAGAGCTGCCGTAGCCTCCCCTCCCCTCCCCCAACCCCCCCTGTCTGGTTCACTGTCACTTCAAACCCATTACTGCGACACCAGCTTTGTGGAGGCAGGTTGGAGACAAGTAAAAAGGATCTGTAAACTGTCAGGGATCCTTTTTGTGTGTGTGTGTGTGTGTGTGTGTGTGTGTGTGTGTTTCTTGGCGTCACTTCCAAATATGTGTTGGCTGATGATACCTTGATAGATGTAAGAGCTGGAGATTAGGCAGCTGCGAACAACGGTGATGAGAAATCGATTAGTCGGGCTTTATTGTGACTGTTTGTGGAACAATTTCTGATGTGTAACTTTTCCCGTCCGAACAGTCAGATTAGGGGTTTTGGAGAGTGGAGCTTTTTATGGTAATGGGTAAATGGAAATGTGCGACCTTGAGGAGGAAAATGATATTGTACTTGTTGGAACCGACCGGAACCATCAAATTATAGCCTCTATGTCCTAACCCGAGCTTCTGATCCTTAACCTTTCATGGGAACTGTTAGATCTCTGTGCACTTAGCATTAGCATTAGCATTTGGCCAATTCGACCGTCCTTATCCTGGGGAATGGGAAGTGACATCACCGACAGCTGCCGTTCTTCTTCTTTAAGGTTGTTGGCAGACTGCAGGCAAACAAAAGCGCATGCCGCCCCCTACTGTATTGCATATGCAACAACATAGTAAAGAAGGAATAAAGACATTTAAGGAGAAAAAATCCAGATGAGCCATCACATTTCCCTATAGCCTTAATTCATCTCAACAGCTGTTTCATAAAGCTACAGTAGCAAATTAGCCGCTTAAGTTTCTACAAAATGAAAGCAAATGCAAAAAAGCACAAACTGCCTTCATTTAAAGGGACTATACAGAGTTTAAAAATGTTAAAACTAAGTGTTTTCCTCCCCCTACATGTTCCAGCCATGTCCTAATGTGTAGAATGAGCCCAGACCTGTTCACCACAACTGCCTCTAAAATCCTGCACTGTCACTCAAAAAGGTGTTACTTCGGGTCTGAAGTGCCGTCATGCACGAGCTTAATATAGAAGCTGCAGTTACGCGTATGACCTGAGGTGGCAGTCGTGAGTATAAAATGGCTAACTTGCATCTAGCCCCTTTAAGGTCATTGGCAGACTGCAGGCAAACAAAAGCGCATACTGCCCCCTACTGTATTGCATATGCAACAACATAGTGCCCAAATAAAAACGTGGAGAAAAAAAAAAAAAAAAAAAAATACATCTGGAAAAATCCAGATGAGGCATCACATTTCCCTTTAGTGTCATTATTTGGTATTTTGTCACTTTTATAAAGTTTGGCTTGTGCAGAATCTTGTTCCATATATATATATTTTTTATTAAATGTGCACCTGTCAATCAACAGTGGTTGCGCATGAATCACTCGAGGGTGGGGCTGAGGGGGACGGGAAGATTGGCGGTGCAGTGGCTTATGGGATGGCACATAGCTCCTAATCACCGGTTAGTTAGCACCAGAGGTTCCTATGCTAAAGTGGCTATGATAGTTAGCATTGAGGCTCCTTTTCCTAGCTCCTTCCTAACTGACAGCCCAATTCGGAGGCTTCTTATCATGGCGGACGCTGACGCACATCTGGTTTGGCGTTAGACCTCTTACCAATCTGCTCGTTTCGAAAAGGACCTCGGAGTCCCTTAAATGTGTCTACACTGCCTCACTAAAACAAAAGCTGCCACATAAAAGGTCACGTGCTTGGTTGTAGCGCCTTTAGCTTTGATTACAGCATTTGCTGTGGCATTGTTTCAATAAGGTTCTGAAATATCAAAAGTGTCACATTCATTTTTCACCAAGGTCTTGTATTTATGATGGAGAGTGTGACGACTGCGCAAAGCCTTCTCCAGCACATCCTAAAGATTCTCAATGGGTTTAAAGGGATATTTCAGGATTTTTGACATAGAGTCTCATTTCCTAGTTATCCAGAGTGTTGCTGATTTTTTGAGATTTTTTGTTGTAATTCAAGCAGTCGTTATATTTGAAGAGTTTCTTGGTGCTAGACTAAGTAACCTGTAGCCTGCATTACAAACAGTCTGACCCAAGCATAGTCCACCTGAGGCAAATCACTTATAACACCAGACTAACCATATAAATGTTTGTGTCGATAGAGTAATTTTAACCATTTTGCATTTAAAAGAACTTATATTTGAGCAGCATCAGCTTCCTGGTTGTAAGTTACGTGATGCAAGGTCAGTTATATTTCAAAAAGTATCCAGTCAACACAGACATTTATAGTTTGCATGTTCTCCCTGTGTCTGTGTAGGTTTCCTCCGGGTACTGCGGTTTCCCCTACCACTAAAACATGTACAATAGGCCAGGATGAATGATGTGCGTGAGTGAATGCATGGTTGTGTTCAGAGGGACGGCGCTTCTATCAGTCTCCTCCAGGGGTCTTCTTCTCCTCCAAAGATCGTCTTCTTCTTCTGGAAATCACGAGTTAAACGCAGTTCCAGTCTCTATATTTCTCGAAGGTCAGAATTCCCAGTTGGAACGCACCATCACTCTCTCTGTCAAACTGAAAATGCTGTAACCGAGCAAAGCGATGGCAAAGCAAAGGCGTCCCATATGGGCAAAGTACGTCAAAAGCCATAATGAGCCGTAATGTAAAGCTAAACCTTCCGCTCTAAGCTGCACCGTGACTGTATTCTTTCTGATGTATTGTCAGAGAAGCCTGTTATTGTGCGGAGGCCCATCTGTCAGTCAGCTGTCAGCGTTCCCCTGAGTGACTGACAGCTCCTGCCTCTGCAATCTGCTTTTGAAGGGACTACAAAGTCTACAGTAATATATGGATCCCGTCTGTTCCCCATGTGTCATCCTTTATGGCTGTTTGTGACTGTGGGGGGAAAGACGTAAGCACATAATCTGTAATGAAACGGTGTCAGCTCGATTAGCCTTTTACCGCTGACTGTTGTCTCCCAGGATGCACTAAGTATTATAGAATGACGGCTCATTTATGTGCGCTCGTAAAATGCAGAATTCATCCTGTCCGGCGGTTGTTTGGAAGCACTGATCATTACGTGTGAGGAATTAGGCCCCAAAACCTGCCTTTGTCATGTTTTGGCTGGAAGTCCTTTCAGCTGTTCAATATCACGCCCATGTTTTTGAATGTTGTCACCCATTTTGGAGACCGTTCTGAGGAAATAATTGGACCTTAGCTCATTTGTGCTGACAGAGGCGACGTTGCGCTTTGTTCCAGGCTTTGTTTCACGTGGATAAGCCGAGCAATTTGGACGGTTACAAAGTCCACAAAAGTCAGGCCAGGCCACTGTTTTTCCACGCTGAGATATGTTCTTACCTGAGCTTAGACGAGTTGATACGTACCTGTCAAGATGTTGTTAGCATTTGGTCTCTCCCAGCATATTCCTATGGCTCCAAACGGGGGTGAAGTTAGAAGCGACCGAGCTCTTCCACGGGCACCAAGACCAGACAGGTACGTATAGATACAGGCGGCATCTCTGGAATCGCCCATATATGGTCATGTTTGAAAACCGTTAAGGGGGAAAACAACTTTGAAAAAAATCTAAACTTTCTTTAACCTCTTAACTCCCGCCTGAACCGAGAGCATTTTCTCCAGTTCAGCTTTACCCAAATCCTGTAGGCCAGTGTAACGCCTCATTTGAAAGCTAAGACCTACAAAACTAAATTGATCTTTTTCCTCACGTCAACAGATTTGTTTTCATCACTTTTTTTGTTGGGCAGTCATCTCATTTTTGTCAAATTTTTACATTTTTTTGTTGTCCATTTTTTCGTGAAATTTTTCTCACTTTTGTCCATTTTTTGTCACTTTTTTCACATTTTCATCCTTGTTTTCGTCTCAGTTTTGTTGCTATTTTCACACCTTTTTTTCCAGAAGCTTTTGGATTGGGGTAAAGCTGGAGAAAATGTGCTCGGTTCAGGTGGGAGTTAAGGGGTTAATTATTCAAAAACTGCTTTAACAAATGCTGAATTATGAATATAGTTTTCTTCTAAATAAAGATAGACATGAAGAGGAGCAAAGTGTTTCAACAGCCCATAAATACATAAAATAAAACGGAGAATGCTAACATGATGCTACATGCTACAACTGCCGTTTTTTCACTTCTGCAGAACAATCTGCTGTGAGAAAATATCCATATGGGCCTGATTTACACTTTATTTGTATGTGATAAATAAGTCCATATTCCACCAGAAAATGGCTAAAAAGAGTGAAAAATTGTATTTCCCAAAAGATTCTATTTCCCCCCTCGGCGAGGCCACGCCCCCTTCTATGACGAGATTCCGTCTGTATCTATCAACTCGTCTAAGCCCTTTTGTAATGATGCTTATTGGAGAGATGGATAACATCTGTAAGTAATAATTATTATTTTATTTCAGCGAAGCAGCAAATGAATGAATAAATGTCGGGCAGAAAAGTTAGTTTTATTTATCCTTCACGTTGAAAGGAGCAGCTGAGGAGACTCATGTATCTGATACCTCCTGGTCGCCTCCCGCGGGAGGTGTTCCAGGCATGTCCTAGTGGGACAAGGCCTCGGGGAAGACCCAGGACACGCTGGAGGGACTATGTCTCCGAGCTGGCCTGGACCTGTTATCTGTATCTTAGGGTTAGAGGGAGGGTTTGCAATTATGCATATCCAAATCTCAAAGCGTATTGAGCTTAGAGCCTATATGTCAGTGTGATACCTCATTTGAAAGCCAAGACCTTCTCGTTGACCCTAACCCAAGGCGGCTTTTCCTACAATAGTAACTTACTGCCATCGAGTGTGGAGTGAATGAATAATGACTTCATGTAGCACTTTAAGAAACATGTGACACAGGCTGATGAAGCACAATAACTGTAAGATGTTTTTCATTAGGCCACAGTCCTTGTGTCAAACTGTTTGCACTTTAATATAGATTTCTGAGAAAATATCATATTCTTTAGCGACAGAACCCACAACAATGACATTGCTTAAGTATTTGTACAGCACACATTTGTCAAAAACACAAAAGTTATGGCCTACACCAAATTCAGCTGTTTGTTTCTCAACTCTTTTGGTCAAATGTTGCCTGTTGTTTCCAATTTAGTTTGGAATATACTGTTATATTTAATGTTTACAAATCTTTTTTTTACATTTGTGGCATTATTATAAGTATTTAGGCATTAAAAAGCATTACATTTGACTTGCCACCACCTTTAGAAACCCTGTAGTCAAGCAGGCACAGAAAACTTCCACACAAAGAGGTTAAAAACAGTTCAAACACTAAAGACTGGGTGAATTTTTACGCAGAAATGACTGGCGTCCTCAAGCATCTTCCCGGACTTTGCCTCGGTCAATGTCGTTGTAACAATAAAAATAACAATAATAGTAATCGGCGCCATCGGCCCCTCCGACCACCCCCACCCACTCACTCCATTCGCTCGGCTTCCTGGTGTTACCAAACCGTCTCCCATCCAAGTCCTGCCAGGCCCTTCCCTGCTCAGCGTCCGAGGTCTGACGGGATTGGGCAGAGCAAAGGCGGTCTGGTTGGTTGTTGTTGTTCCTGTTCTCAAAAGCAATATTGTCAAAGAAACAACATATTTCATTGATCGCATCAATTATTTAGATTACTATTAAGGACAATGGGAAAGAATAGACTGTGACGCATGTGTGCAGGGAGCTGTAGCCATGTGCCTCGCCCTGCAATACCAACAGTATTAACAAACAACTCGCCTCACCCACGGACGGAGCAGGTCAAGCCTCTCCATGTTTACGTCATCTGTCATGATGAAGGAAAGCTATTACTGTATGAGGACAAAAACATGGCAATGGCAGTGGGCTTAGTCAGAGTATTATTGTAAGAATGCTCATCTGCGTTTGATTCAAAATACTTGATGTGGATGTTGCAATACAGACAGGAGATTGTACGGGAACAACTATTGACAGAAGGATCCGGAAACCCAAAAGTGTGGGGCTCCTGCTTTCAGATTGGATAATTAGCCTGTGAACTAAGACTATACAGACTTACGTGTCTATAAAAGTCGACGAGTTTGTTTACATGTCTCCATAGGAAGTGAATGGAAACAGGAAGTGCGAGTGCTCACAACTTCAGGTTAGCAGAAGTTGCGTGTTTTCTTTTGGCGATACATTTTAGGACTACAGTTTCAAGTACCTGGGTGTTCACCTCAACAATACACTGGGCTGGTCCCACAACACCAACGCCCCGTACAAGAAGAGCCAAAGTCGCCTCCACCTTCGATGACTCTGTGGTGGCCTCTGCTCTCCACTACGCTGCCGTGTGCTGGGCCCCGGGCCGCACAGAGTGGGACAAGAACAGACTGAACAAGCTGGTCAGGAGGGCCAGCTCCGTCCTGGGCTGCTCCCTGGACTCTGTGGAGGAGGTGAGGGACAGGAGGGTGTTAGCCAAGCTCACCTCCATCATGGACAACACCTCCCACCCACTGCACGGGACTGTAGAGGAGCTGAGCAGCTCTTTCAGTGGAAGACTGAGACACCCTCAGTGCAAGAAGGAGCAGGTCCTTCATCCCCACGGCTGTCAGACTGTAAAACAACATATGCAATAATTTCATTTATTTCAAGGATAGCCCCGTTGAGATGAACCATCTCTTTTTCAAGGGGGTCCTGAACACAAAGTAACAAAACAAAACATAGCAAGTATTGACACATACATACAACAGTCACATACATATAACAACATAACATAACATCACAAGGTCTCATGTCTTGTTCCCATCCCCGCCCACCCCACCAATGCCCCCACTTTCAATATAAAACAATATCTCTATAAAGAGAAAATAAATTAACATAAGAAGAGGGATAATAGAAAAGAAAAGAAATTGGACATTAGGAAAAGTGCTAATAACATTGACATTGACATTTTAGATGATTGTACATGGATGTTTTGAATATATGTAAAGATGTCATTGATCTGAGTTCTATTGATAAGTGATTCCAGTCAGATGGGGCTTTATAACGAAAGGCTCTCCTGCCGGCCTCCTTTTTTAGATGTGGTACTCGATAGAACGGTTGATCCAGATCTCTAAGTGCATATGATGACGTAAAAAGAACCAGATGCTGTTTTAAATATGTAGGATAATCATATCGGATACATTTATAAACTAGAATAATCCAGTGGAGCCGTCCTCTGTCTTTGGGTTGTAGCCAGTCAAGTGTGTTGTACATAGTACAGTGATGAGTCAAATAATTACATCGAAGCACAAATCTGCAGAGCGAGTTTGTGAGTGTTGTCAGTCTCTGTATCTGCGTCACTTTATCTGTGACACTGATCAAGCCCTTGCACTATGACCGTAAGCCTAATTATTATCTGTTTTATTTTTTATTGTTTGATTGTTTGCACATTTCCTGTCTCTTCTGCACACCCTCTCACAAGTGAATTTCTCCATTGTGAGATCTTGTGGTGGCGACGGAGGGCGCAGGCTCTTGGCGAGTTATTTTCCGAGTGGCGGAGCTATATGCGCCATTCGCCTCTTGTGAGGGGGCGTCACAAGAGGAGGCGACTGCACTGACGGGACACCGCTGACATTCAGTTCCTCGTTTACATTGTGCTGCCTTGCGTTCTTTCTTAAAGGGAGGTTTCAGGATTTTTGACACAGGGCCTCATTTCCTAGTTATCCAGAGTGATGTTAATTTCTGGAGATATTTTTTTGTGTGTAATTCATGCAGTTCTTATGTTTGAAGAGTTTCGTGGTGCTAGGCTAGTGCATTTCTATGGTATCAGCTAGCCTGCATTAAAAACAGCCTGACCCGCTCCACAGAGCACCTGAGGCAAATCACTTATAACACCAGACTAACCATATAAATGTCTGTGTCGATAGAGTCATGTTTGGAATATACCTGACCTGCATCACATGAATGATCACATTTTGAGGGACTATTTTCTAGCAGATCACTCCGCCGCTGCGTAGCTTATACAACCACGAAGCTGATGCTGCTCAAATATAAGGTATTTTAAATGCAAAATAGTTAAAATTACTCTATGGACACAGATATTTATATGGTTAGTCTGGTGTTATAAGTGATTTGCCTCGTGCGTGTTTTTAATGCAGGCTAGCTGATACCATAGAAATGCACTAACCTATAGCGCCACGAAACTCTTCAAATATAAGAACTGCATGAATTACAAAAAAAATATATCTCCAGAAATCAGCAACACTCTGGATAACTAGGAAATGAGGCCCTATGTCAAAAATCCCGAAACATCCCTTTAAGTTAAAATAGCATAAAACGTTTGAACTCGTTTTCTTATTTTGAACTTTATTGACTAGCCAGCCGCAAAACTCACGCTGTTAAAGAACTAATGTGCTCAGAGGGACACATTTTGATTGAAATTACTAGCGCTTACAGTGAGATTCATTACAACCTTTGGAAAGTGTGCCAAGTAAATAAAACTTTGTGCCACAAAATAAATGAAAAGAGGCTTCAGCCGCCTCACCAAGTGATTTTTCAGGCCAAAAAAAAAAACGTTCTGCTTGAGTGCTGCTGTTTTCTAGCGTTGAAATGTATAATTGCATTAAAAAGCAGACAGGAAAAAGATGTTAAAGGAACAGGCCACCGTTTTTACATACTGAGATATGTTCTTACCTCAGCTTTGACGAGTTCTTTAGGACCTGTCTGATCTTCCCCCGTGCCTTCAGTCACGTAAACACAGCGCAGACGGCGTTAGCATTTAGCCTCTCCCTCTCTCCTCTATAGCTCCAAAACAGGTCAAGATAGAAGCTACCAAGCTCTTCCACGTTTTCCCTATTTAAATATGGTTACGTGAAGTGTTTCACTACAAAGTATAATTACACAAAATCAAACAATGTGGATTTTCTAAGCAGATAAAAGGGGGAACTATATTGTAAGTAAGGGATAATGTATAGAACGCTGGTCATTATCGGGAAAATAAGTACCGACAGGGCGAACCGGACCCCGACGCGAAGCGGAGGGGTCTTGTTTCGCCCTGAAGGTACTTATTTTCCCGATAATGACCAGCGTTCTATACATTATCCCGCTTATTATACGGCCATTTGCCAACTGAACACACACAACATAAACTTCGTACGCTTTTATGAAGGCCGAAAGGTTTATTTAATGACATCCGCGACAAATAGTTCCCAAAAGTTTGCGCGTTGCGCTGCAGCGTTTGGCTAGGCTAGAAGCAGCAAGGCTAGTAGCTAGCCTAGCTACTTCGTTGAAGGTGCAGTTGGAGGAATGGTGGTGAATCTTTGGGTAAATTGAAAGTCAGACTCACGCTAACTTCACGAGCAATTCCCCCGACTTCTCTCTCAGTGACGGGACAGAGATCGTGTCCGCTACTACGTACGCGCGGAGTGATATGAAAGCACGAACTCCGTTGCCATGGGCAGCGGTCATTATTTTTCTCAGAGGTCCTTTATCAGAAAATAATGACCGGTAGAACGTTGGGAAATCCCATTCAAATCAACGGAGCTTCTACTTACGTTGTGAAGAGCCGTATAATAAGGTGTAATAATACCAGGAGTAGTTCGAAATCCGCACAGTAATCTTCACTTTACTGCGCAGTAATCTTCACTTTACTGCGCAGTAATCTTCACTTTACTGCGCAGTAATCTTCACTTTACTGTGCGGATGCCTAATTACTCCTGGTATTATTACGCCTTACAATATAGTTCCGCCTTTTATCCGTTTAGAAAATCCACATTGTTTAATTTTGTGTAATTATACTTTGTAGTGGAACACTTCACGTAACCATATTTAAATAGGGAAAACGTGGAAGAGCTTGGTAGCTTCTATCTTGACCCGTTTTGGAGCTATAGTGGAGAGAGGGAGAGGCTAAATGCTAACGCCGTCTGCGCTGTGTTTACGTGACTGAAGGCACGGGGGAAGATCAGACAGGTCCTAAAGAACTCGTCAAAGCTAAGGTAAGAACATATCTCAGTGTGTAAAAACGGTGGCCTATTCCTTTAATTGTTTCAAAAATGTGATTTGTGTTTCTCTTTGAACATATGGAAACAACTCAACTTTTCCCGTAAGCTTCCAAAGGCATTATGTTCCGGGACAGGTGTGTGTGTGTGTGTGTGTGTGTGAATCCATTTCCTAAAATAGAAGCTTTGTGGTAATCAGCCGTGCCCTCACCGCGGAGAGTGTGAATAGTATGAGAGTGAGTGAAAGTAGCACAGAAGTCCCCGCTGCTGCTGCCGTCACCGCTCCTGCCGAGTCTGAGAACAGGTTCATGAATAATCCCGCTTCCCTCTGAGCGAGCACCTGCTCCGCTCTCCGCCGCCGCTGCACACGAGCCACGCGGGGAGGGACGGCGCGCCTTTTTATGAGCTTCACAAGAGGAGTATTACACCTGGTTTTAAAGCGAGGGAGCGCGGGGGCCCTGGCAGCGCAGGCACGGCTCGACCTGGGCTGCCCCTTTTTCGCTGCCCACTGGGAACACAAGCACATTAAACCTGCTTCACTTCACGATATGCGGAGAGGAGGATCACACTGGCACTAATCTGAACGTGCTGGGGTTTTGGAAGGTGATGTTAGATGCACATTTTAACTGCAACTACTTTCTCCAGCTTAACCTCTTAACCCCCACCTGAACCGAGCGCATTCTTTCCAGTTCGCTGTTACCCAAAGTTTAAAAGTTCTTGGAAAAAAGCGACAAAACGTAGATGAAAACGCAACAACCAGCCACTAAAAAGCAACAAAATAGCAATGAAAATTAATTGACGATAAAGCTCCCCAAATACATGTCATGTATTTAATTCATTTCTTTATTAATTACAACAAAAATACAGTAAAGGAAACAAGTCTTAAAATACAAATTTTGAATTCTGTGGCCATAAGACCGTTGGAAGAGTTAGCAAAATGGAAAATTCACAAACTGTTTGTTTCTGAAATTGCTTGTCAGGTACCCCTTAAACTCCCCCATAGACCCATGCTGAGAGACACAGCCATAGTCCAGGGTGTTAAGCATTAGTACAGCCAGAACAAAACACGACCTCCGCACTGCCCCCGCCACAGGCAGCGTCCCATCAGGCAACACAAAGTTTGCTCTGCGTACATTGTAAGGTAGAACCTTTTGTGTGGGACGGTATTGGTCCAATGCTTTGGGTGAAAGTCCATTTACACAAAGAGGCAACAAAACCGCAACAATAAAGCTGCAAAAATGCCACCAAAAAAGTGACAAAAATGCATTGAAAAAGCTAAAAAAAACCTCCAGTTGCGAAAGGTTTAGATTCATGTAAAGCTGAACTGGTGAAAATGGAACCGTTTTTACATACTGAGATATGTTCTTACCTGAGCTTAGACGAGCTGACCTGTTTTTTGTGCCCCCATTCACCCCTGTTTGGAGCTATAGGAAGAGGCCAAATGCTAACAACATCTTTGGTTGTTTTGCATGAGCGCACGCACAGAGACCAGACAGGTACACATCAACTCGTCTAAGCTCAGAAAGGAACGTATCTCAGAATGGAAAAATGGTGGCCTGTTACTTTAAAGCAGGGGTGTCCAAAGTGCGGCCCGAGGGCCAAATGCGGCCCTCATAACAATTTTTGTTGGCCCACAGCCTTCTTGTTTTATTGCCACACATTGCCAGAGATGGTCATTTTACTCCAATTTTAATATTTCCACGCAATTAAAACCTCAAACATTTACATTTATTGTGGGACTGAGCTGGCATTAAAGGGACTATAAGGAGTTTAAAAATGTTAAAATTAAGTATTTTCCTCCACCTACATGTTCCAGCCATGTCCTAATGTGTAGAATGAGCTCAGACCTGTTCACCACAACTGCCTCTAAAATCCTGTACGGTCACTCAAAAATGTATCACTTCGGCCCGAATTGCCGTCATGCACGAGCTTAATATAGAAGGTGCAGTTAAATATATGGCCAGAGGTGGCAGTAGTGAGTATAAAATGGCGAACTTGCTTCCAGCCCCTTTAAGGTTTTAAGCCTAAATAAAAGTGTGTGGAATGGTTTAAACCTGTCTTAAACACACGCAGTTGAACGTTTGAATGCATTGACCACTGATCTGTGACCCTCCATGCTTTATACATGTCTATATACGGCCCTCGGTGAAAAAAGTTTGGACACCCCTGCTTTAAAGGGACTATACGGAGTTTAAAAATGTTAAAATTATGTATTTTCCTTTCCAACAATGGCCGATTGTGTAGAATGAGCCCAGACCTGTTCAACTGCCTCTAAAATCCTGCACTGTCACTCAAAAAGGTGTCTATCCGGGTCCGAATCGCCGTCATGCACGAGCTTAACCTCTTAACTCCCGCCTTAACCGAGCACATTTTCTCCATGATCAGCTTTCCCCAAATCGGAAAGCTTCTAGACTGGAGAGTTCACAGTCTAGGCCTCTTTGTCTTATTTGTAAGCTAGACTGCGTCGTTATCACGGTGTCACTTTTTTTTCCAGAGAATCGACTTTAAAACAGCTCTGCTTGTGTTTAAGTCTTTGCATGGTTTAGCACCAACGTCCATCTCTGTTATGTTACAGCCGTATGAACCATCTCGGGCCCTGAGAACTTCAGGGAGGGGTCTCCTGGTGGTTCCCAGAGTCAGGACTAAACACGGTGAGGCTGCGTTTCAGTTTCATGCAGCTAAAATCTGGAACAGTCTTCACGAGGATGTGAGACAAGCCTCAACTCTGACAATGTTCAAATCCAGGCTGAAAACAGTTCTTTTTGCCCGTGCATATGACTGAATGTATTTTATCTACACTCTTGCCTCTTACTGTAATTGATTAGTTTTATGTTGATGTTTTCATTGATTCTATTTGTTTTCTTGTATTTATGCAACTGTGAAGCACTTTGAATTGCCTTGTGTATGAATTGTGCTCTACAAATAAACTTGCCTTGCCTTTTGCTCTATTTATTTCACATTTTTGCAGCTTTTCTGTTGGGTTTTAGTTGCTTTTTTGACTTTTTTTTTTAACTTTTTTTCTGCTTTTTGGGGACAATTTTTTCATCTTTTTTCTGCTTTTTAACCAGTTTTTTTGTGCTTTCTTGTAAGTGTTTTATGGCGTTTCAGTAACTTTTTCGTTTCTTTTTCATCTTTGTTTACATCTCATTTTCATCTCTATTTCGGCGCTTATTTTTAAGAAGCTTGTAGATTTGGGTAAAGCCAAACTGGAGAAAATTGTCAGGTGGGAGTTAAGAGGTTAATATAGAAGCTGCAGTTACACGTATGACCTGAGGTGGCAGCAGTGAGTATAAAATGGCGAACTTGCATCTAGTTGTTATGGAAAAGTTATTATTTTTATTTTTTTTAGAGCTATTATCCATGATGAAAAACATACCTGGGACTGTCTGGAGCCACTCACACATTTTTGAGTAATCTTTGCATCTTCACCGGTACGCACTCACCCATAAAGCTCCTTTCTAAGCATAATCCTTTCATCGCTCAGTGAAAAGCACTCGCCTTAGCTTCACTATTGCAATACCTTCAAAAACAATCATACTTCCTCTTTCAGATTGTGACCAGAGGGGAAAAAAAGAGACATTTTATTTGTGGCCCTGAAATAAGCTGTACATTCCTCCTGTTATGTGAATTACCATATCCCAGAAGTGATGTGAGCTGTTGTTCCTGTCCCGGCAATTTAATAAAGACATAACCGAGACGTGCCTCAGATCGGCGGCAGTTCCCTTCAGCTGCAGGCTCTCCTGTCTCTCCCCACAGTCCCACCCTGTTTCTCAGTCAGCGCACCAGCCCGTCCTCTCCCCCCCCCCCCCCCCCCCCAGGCCCGGCCCCTCCAGCGCTGGATCACAGTCACCGAGCAGTCGGAACAGCGAGCTCCGCCGTGTTAGGACTTCTCTCTGGAGTCTGCGGCGTCAGAACGGCTCCCGGCCTCACTCCTCAGCGCCGAGTGCCGGAGCGAGGACAGGCACGACTGAAAAGTGCCGCTAAACTGACAACCGCACGAGGGGGGGGGGGGCAAAATGGCGCCGGGAGGCAGAACAGAGAGGGATTTGGTGAAGCGATGAGTAAAGTTGGATGGTGAAAGTATGTGATGCGAGCCAGTAAAGATGGTCACATGTTTGTGGAGGCTCCCAGTCGTCAAGGAGTGGAAGTTTGCAAAGGCGTCAACTGGACTGGGTTCTTTGACAAAACAAAAACTACCTTTGCCCGAGATAATTGGATCCAGAGCAGAAAGTCGTTGATGAGGTGAGACGTCTTCAACTCAAACAACCCAGTCCTGTTGACATACGCAACATGAGGAAACTGGAGACAAACACCTTGGGCTCCCTATACACTGTTCTTATGGTTTAGTAGTTTTGTGTTTTCACTTTTTATGTTATTAATTAAAAATTATAATAATCACAATGTGAACGCAGAGGAAAAACGCGGAAGTTCAAATGATGGCTTCAGAGCTACACTGTAGGTCAGACACGGTGAGTGACAGTGACATGATGCTAAATAGTCTTTTCTGTAAAAAGGCTGAGACTCATTGTTCTTCCGTCACAGACTGAGAAGTGAGGAAGGAAGTCATGGAGATTCTGCTTTAGACCATTACACCCCTGCTGGATCTAAGTATATTTTAGTAACTAGTGCAAGCAGAGCTGGTGCTGACCCTTCTGGGGCCCTAAGCAAAAATCCACACAGGGGCCCTACAGTGCATCCCATGGTTATTCAACGAAGAGCGAACCCATATACGGTCAAAAACAGTTCCACTGTGCAGTAGTACAGGACAGAAGTGGAAAATAATGACCTCAATTCAGGCCCCGTCCCTCTGTGTGAGAACCACTAACCACTAAGCCACTGTGAGACTGGGGTTTAGGACGACACTAGTCTATTTCCCAACTTTTTAAAATGGTAAATGCTCACATTCTCTCACCTCTGGTCCGTGACCCACAGTTTGGGAACCGCTGATTTAAAACTAACTGAAACCTGCACCTGACGGTTATTTCTGTCTGAGCACTGAGGATTAGCCTGTGAGTCGCCCAACTCGTTTTAGAAGGTGCACATTCAGAGAACCAGAGTTACTGTAAGTAACAATGAGAACCGTGTGGATTCAACTAATCTTTGAGACAAATAGGCCGTAACAACGTGCTCATTAATCACTGAAACAGCACCGAAGTTTGACTGAGATGCGTTGCCCTTGCCTATAGGAAAACAAATTAAATCCATTATTTAAAATAATTTAAAAAATCATGTTTGTGTCATGGTTGTCCCAGTTCCTCTGAGTCGTGGTGCAGCAGGACTGATGTGGACAGATGTTACAGAAGAAGCTCATGAGGTTCATTTCTTCAACAGTTACTATTGTAACTATTTTCTCCAAAGTCTGACCTACAGTTTTACTCTGAAGAAAGTCCATTCACATTTACACTGAGAAGGCTGGAAGGGCGCCCCCTTGTGTCACTTTGCATCTAAATGCCTGGACCAAAACATCGGGTCCTATATGGGCCCATGTATTCTACAGAGTTTTTAACAAAGCCATACGGAGTCACTGTAAACATGGGCACGAGGCAACGTCAGGCTCAAGAAGCGAAGTCTGCCGCCCTTTGTCATAATATTACACGACAAAAGCAAATATACACATGTTTAACTAAAGTGTGTTAGATAATGACTCGGGTGTAACTTTGGCCCATTATGCTGCAGCGACAGCTCTCTGTGTTGTTAGAGAACAAACAATGGCGTCTAAGAGGAAAGATAGGCAGGAGTCTGGA
The DNA here is from genome assembly GCF_951799975.1 of Gobius niger. Lineage (NCBI taxonomy): Eukaryota > Metazoa > Chordata > Actinopteri > Gobiiformes > Gobiidae > Gobius > Gobius niger. Next base: position 37,261,297 of record NC_136855.1, on the reverse strand, counting down.
CGTCCTGTGCAGGAGAAGTTTATTCACCATCAGTGTGGGACATGAACTCGACTTACCATTGAAGTCTGCCTATGCTTCCACAAAAGAGGGATAAACACCCTCTGTTGAGCGTCATACTGATATGCAAGCAAAACATTCAGTGCCTGAGAGCCACAGTTGCGGCTATCCGACGGAGATAATACCATTGTGCAGCATGACTCAATATGATAAATAGGGATTTGCCGCCCCTCCTGGAACCGCCACCTTATCGTGGTGGAGGGGTTTGAGCACCCGAATGGTCCTGGAGCTCTGTTGTCGGGGGCTTCGTGCCCCTGGTAGGGTCTCCCAGGGCAAACAGGTCCTAAGTGACGGGTCAGACAGAGAGCGGTTCAGAAGCTCCTTATGAGAGACCAACAGGCCCAGTTAGAATCGTGAGGCCGTCCTTCGGTGGACCCACCACCTGCAGGAGGAGCCATAAGGGGCTGGTGCAGTGTGATTCGGGCAGCTCCAACAGCTGCCCCCACGACCCGGAAACGAAAAAATGAAAGAAAATGGATGGATGGATGGATGGATGGGATTTGGCAGATTAAATCACCAGTTTCAGATGTAAAAAGGCCATAACATCTGCTAGTATGTGTTACAAGAAAGCAAATGGCTGTGTTTTAGTTGTTGGTCTGGCAGCACAACAACGGAAAACAACGGGCCCAGGAGTCCCAGGGCACTTCGTATATATTGGACAGACATTACACCTTCCCTGGACCCTGAGCGACTCTGCTGTTGAATGTAACACCTCCCTCTGTGCTGCAAGTTATGGGTTGGCCACTGCTGTTAGCATTAAGCCATTATTAGCAAGAGTGGGATAGCAATCTTGCACATCTGGGTAAATATTTTTGGACAAGACGATCCACCGTTGCCTGATTGGATTTTGTTTTGTTCACTGGTGTATTGTGGGAGCTTTATAAAAGAGATGTAGTGACTTTGCAACGTGTTAAAAGAACTCCTGGCTAATATTACTTCTCACTTTATGGAACAGCATTTGTGAAGTGACATCAGCCCTGTCAGACTCACTCAAAGCCAGTTTGCTTTCCAAGTGTTAATGAATGCACTTTCCTTCCACTGCTCACTTTGTGCCGTTTCATAACGCTGTTGATCGGGGGAACATCGCTGTTTATCGCCTCTGACTTAGTGGCAATGTGAAAACCATCGTGTCATTCAGAGACACTAGAAAACGCGGCGTTGCTGAAGTCGCTAATTAAGCTCCATTTGCAGCATTTTGCTTTGAACGAACCAGCAGATTGACCTGTTACAGGCTTTTTCCCCGTCATGTTTTGTTGTCGATGTGAATAAATGTTCTGTCAAGTCAAATGAACCGCCGTTAGATTGTTGTTTCGCTCCGACAGGTTTACGCTCTGTTGACGTTTGTGCATAATACGGAAATAATACGTACACCTTTGATTCTTGCTTCAGAGCTTTGATTCTGCTTTAAAACATGTGATCATTCAGAAACTTTACATTCTGGATTTGATCTTTCAATGTTTTTTAACTGTAATTCTTTTCTATATACACACATTTTTTTTACATGCATGCATATTTTCATTCAGTGTGTTTACATGTACTTGAGTATTCCGGTTATTGACCATAGTCCGGTTATGGCAGTTTTTGTAAATTGGTGTTTATGTGTAAATGAACAATCAGGAAACTCAAATCCTCTGTTTTCATGATCAAATAAAGGACAACATCTGCACAGGCACATTAAAACAAAACTTTGAGCATTAATATGTGACTCCTGTGGCTAATTGTGGGGCTAGTTCTTGTGGATGCCGCTTTGGGCTAAAGCAGGGGGGCCCAAACTTTTTTTCTCCGAGGGCCAAAATGAAAAAGTGCCTGTGAGTCGCGGGCCAAACACGGCGATGTCAAGCACGAAACACTGCAAATTATAAAGCAACTTTGTGGTATTTACTTTTTATTTTTTCGATGGCCTACATTTGCATTTGATTCTATCTATGCAAATAACATGCGATATTCAAACAAATGGTAATAATGGCAAAAGACTAGTTGTAGTAGAACGAAATCGTAGCAGTATAGTGCAAAATGTAAAAAAAAACAACAACAAAAAACACCTGTATCTACAGCACCTACAGTAACTTTACCTCATTCGTTAACTCAAAGAAAATGCCACATTAGATTATTTTGAAAGTGTCAGTTCAGCATCAATTCTTTTATAAGTCCATTTTTAACATGTACCGTTGTCGATGTAACAACCTTTGCAATAAGTTGGAAAACTGTGAAAGTTGCTGCTACAACACTCTGTGACTGATAAACACCAAGACACCACAACAATGTTTCCTTAAAGAGGGGGTATTCTGCTTTTTTCAATCACATAGCACCAGTCTGTATCACACTACAATGATGACCAAACCTTCTGTTGGTCTGTAAATGCAGTAAATTAGAATAACTGCCTTGTATAAAATTGCTCTCTCAAAATGGCTGTAGTGAATGTCTTGAAATAGGCCTCTGTCTCTTTAAGACCCTCTGAGCCTTTCCGACACGCCCCCTCCACACGCTGTCTGTGGCATCACGCCGGGCTCACACCAAGCGGCAAAAAAACGCTTTCCGTCGCTCAGCTTGCTCTACTTCCTTCGCCAGCCCCCCTTGTGCAGGAGCGCGTGGAGGTGGGTTTGAGACTCAGCTTTTGCGCATGAGCCAATTACGCACAGGTGTCTGTCAGCGCTTGTTCTGTGGTTGGTGGCCGCCGCCGGAAATGGCTCTGTATTTGCATAGCGTTGAAATTTTTTTAACGCTAGTCTCCGCTCCGGCAGCCCGTATCTCGCCGCTCTCCTGTGGATTTCCGGAGGCTTATTTCCGGTCGCCAGGCAGCATAGGGAATGAATGGAAGCTCGCCGCTCTACTCTCTTCCGCCGCTCTAGGTCTGAGCCCGGCGTCAGTGGGAGGGGGTTCTGCTGAGGAGCAGTGGTTGGTTACTCGGCTGGTGACGAAAGCTCGGAGGCGTCTCCAGGAGGTGGGGGCGTTCCTAGGAGGACTCAGGCAAACCTATCCCTAAAATGGCCGCCATCAGAGTTTTTTTTACAGATTACTCAAAAATACGTGAATGTGCCAAGGCAACACTTCAGGCATATTTTTAATGAGGGAATGACATAATAACATGATGTAGAGCTTGAAAAAGTCGATTTTGCATAATACCCCCCCTTGAACTTTGCGAAAGGAGTGAAACAGCGCCCCCAATTTGACGCTGGTGGTTAAAGAGTGTACTGAATCCATATTTACCATTGAGAATGAATGGAAGAGAGTTAGTATTAACCACACGCAGCGCAAATGTAGGTCACTCTCTGGTGGGCCAACAGATTGTTTTGGCGGGCCAAATTTGGCCCGCGGGCCCCACTCTGGGCACCCCTGGGCTAAATGTTTTATCCATTACATCCTGAGCTCTCGCAGACGACAGCAGCGGAGGAGCTGCAGGTAATTTGTTACCTTTACTCGTCCTGGGTCTGTCTTTGCACCGATGCGGACCAGGGAGCACTGGGTGAAGGGTGAATGTCAGGACTGGAGCTGATGGAGTTCAGCCACAGCCTCTCATCGCAGACACATGCTCCTGCTCGACAGTGCCGGGAGGGAAGCTAGCCGCCTTCAAATGATTGGCAACAGTTTTACATAAATCCACATAACGATGCTTCATTCCATCTAAAATATTCACTCTATTCTATTCACTCACATTCAGCTCTTCGGACTTGCTGTTGCCATGTTTGTTTACGATTAACGGTGTTTTATCCCGGTTACTGTTTGAGAATCCCCGCCAGAGAAACCAGGGGTCTCATTCCTGGGAAACTGCGATTTTCAGGAACTAAAGCAGCTTGTGTTCATGTGACATCACCACATTCTAAAGGTCTATTGCTGGGTTGCAGGTTCTAGAATATGATGATGTCACCGGAGGGCAGAAGCCCCCGTTGGGTTTTTCTTTATATGAATTTAGAAAATTATCATTAATATCAGTCACTGGGTCCTCTGTACAAGATTTTTGATCTTGTACAGAGAGATCTCTGCACAAGATCAAAAATTTACTCAAAAGCAAAATAATTTTTCCTCTGTATAATAGTATAGGCCTTTAGAACGCTGTGATGTCACCTGCAACTCAGCAATACAGACGGCATCGCGTCATAGAAGGGGGCGTGGCCTCGCCAAGGACTGTTTTATGCCGTTGTACAATCGAAACAGACGGCTTGTCGAGTTGCACTACTTCTCGTTGCTGCGCATGTGCAGAACTATCGAGTCATTTTACATTCAGCCATCGAGTTCCGCTTTTTCAGCAAATAACATGATTTCATAAATTTTACTGTCGAATTAGGCAGTCTATTCTACGTGTAATTAGTAAATGACGTAGCTGCTTAAACAATTTGCCTTTAAAGCAGTACTAAGTAACTCTTCCCCCTAGAGGCCATAAGCGCAACTGCAGGTTGCGCTTATGGCGCAACCTGCGCCATAAGTTACGATTTTTTTTTAACTTATTAATTGTCTTGGAGAGTAAATGCTACGCCGACAAGAAAGGCGAAGGGAGAGAGGGTTACTGTGCATCCAATCCAAAGGAAATATTTTTTTTCACTCAAACTTTGCTGTAAATACTGTTTAAAGTGACGCTAGCCCGCAGTTAGCTTTGCCCGTTAGCATGTTAGCTTCTTCTTCGTGATTTCATTAGTGTGTATTGCTTTCTCCGGTCCGGTGGCAGTCAAGTTGCAAACATGGTTTTCTGGCAAGAGACACCAGGGGGAGATGAAAGACCCTCCAATCATCCCATAAACACTTGTATTTCCCCCACAGGGACTACGAAAAGGATTTATTAAGGTAAACACGTTACTTAGTACTGCTTTAAATATCTATCTGTTGAAAATATAGGCTTTAAAAGACAAAAAAAGTGCAAGTTTTGTCAATAATCATGAAGCATGACCGTTTACATGTAATAAAAGTTGCTGAGGAAAGAGTCGACTGCTCTTTAGTTACTTATTATGCAAGACAAAGTTTACCAGTTGCTAATAACTCGTTTTTAATGAGAGACAAAGACATGTGCACATGCGCGTTGATACTGTCAGTGCATCTCGACGTTACACCGGAATATAAACTTATTTATCACGCACAAAGTCAAGGCTAAATCGGGCCCATATGGATGTTTTGTCACAGCAGGTTGTTCAGTAGAAGCAAAAACACAGCTGTTGAAGCTAGCGTTAGCATTAGCACGATGCCAACATGCTAGCAATCTCAGTTATTTATGTGTATATGGGCTGTTGAACCACTTTGCTCCTCTCCATGTCTTTGTATCTTTATTTAGTAGAAAACTACAAAACTACATATAAACAACGAGCATTGACAAATGCTGTAATTCAACCCATCCATCCATCCGATCCACTCACACCTCCTCCAGCTGTACTGGGGGGACCCCGAGGTGACACCAGGCCAGCTCGGAGACATAGTCCCTCCAGCGTGTCCTGGGTCTTCCATGAGGCCTCCTCCCAATAGGACTTGCCTGGAACAGGAAATGGAAATGCTGTAATTCAGCATTTGTCAAAGTAGTTTTTGAATAATTAGATAAAGTTTAGATTTTTCTCAATTGTTTTCCCCCTTAACTGTTTCAAACATTCCAGAGATGCCGTCTGTATCTATTGCTGGGTTGCAGGTTCTAAAATGTGATGATGTCACAGGACCCGGTGGGGGCAGGAGCCAGTTTTTCCAATTAACTGCATTCACAAAAAAAGGTATGAATAACAAAAATTATCATTAATATCAGTCACTGGGTCCATGATCTCTCTGTACAAGACCAAATATCTCCTTAAAAAACAAATGATTTACCCTCTATATAATATTATAGGCCTTTAGAACGCTGTGATGTGACCTGAAACCCAGCCGAGCCTCCCGATCCCGAACCGTTTGGACCCAGGAGCAGCTGAAAGATGCCACACTTATACAAACCTCCTTGGAGAAGTGCACTTTGCATCTCTGGTCCAACGCGCAAACCATTCACTCACAATCTTTTCGTTGCACAAGGAGCTCACACAAACAGATGGTCTACAGTGCGAGGTACACACCCGGAGCGCTGGCAGCAACACTCGCACTCCATTCAAACTCCGCCGCTCACCGATGGCATTAAACTCAAAGTGTAAATGAAAACGCGGCGTATTCCACCGGCAGCGCGCAGTGAATCACCGCGCACACGCCGCGCTCCCCGCGGAACGCGCTCGGCTGTGATTACCGACTGTTACCTCAGACGAGCGCTTCACGTAGAGGCAATTTTCCCTCCAAATTTAATTTCCAAACTCCAAATCAGAACCCATTTGCAACTCCAGGGACAATCTGGGAGGATGCAACTCGCTCGAAATTAACCACTTTTATGATCATCGGAGGAAATAAGCCTGAACTATGGCGCGGTTTAGGCCTTTTATTATTTTTATTTTTTTCCGAACGTGTCTCTAAAGATTTGCATAAAGACTGATTATTTTTGCTCCGCAGAACTGTCGGAGCTTCGGGAACGACCAATCATATCCTATGTGTCTCCAAGAGCCTCATTTGGAGACGACACCGCCTAATAAGCATTTTTACCTTCATAAATGGAGCGTTAATTGCGGATAATGTCAGATGAAACAGCTACAGAATCGGCGCTGATGGCTTTAAAAGGCATCGAGAGACATTTTTCTAATGAATCCATCACCAAAATGGGAGAAAACCACATATTTTCCTCCCCTCCCCCTCCAAATGCACTCGCCGCGTCCCGTTTCATTGTGCCGTGCTGAAAGCGGAGATGGCTCACTGCTGTTTGGGTGAACCCGGGGACGACGGCGTCCTTAATGGCTCGGAAGCTATTACGGCGCACACCGACTATCACCATTTTCTCAAATCGACTCCGGCAAAGAATGGAGACGTGTCATAATATTCGGAAAATAGCTGCAAATAGCTGCCAATGATGTCTTCTTAAGAAAGTGGGAAAAACAAGACAGATGTGCGGAGGACTGGCCGCTGTGAGGCTCCAGAGGGTTAGGCAAATTTGGAGACGTTACAGCCGGCACAGCTTATACAGTATTAAACAGATAGATCTCATATTGTGTGATAACTAGACTTGTCATAATAATAAGCTAAACTCTATTTGAACTCTCTTTAAAGGGTAATGTGCATGTGGAGTTTTACCATCTCCATAGTGTGGGCTATATGCACGATGTCCCCACGTGATCTCTTCTCGGTGCTGGACTTCCTGTCCCGTATCTTTTACATTCAAAACTAGCAGGGTCCCAAATAAATGAAGAGACAGCTCTGGATTGAGCTGCAATGTTACAAACATCATGTTCATTGTGGATCCAACTCAATAAAATTTAAACTCCTAACAGGCCGATCCTTTATTGCGCAGACTCGTTCAAAACTTTGCACTAGTTTTCCTTCCATCCATCCATTCTTCGTTCCATCCATCCATCCATCCTTCCATCCTTCCATCCTTCCATCCATCATTCTATCCATCCATCCATCCATCCATCCTTCTATCCATCCATCCATCCATCCATCCATCCATCCATCATTCTATCCATCCATCCATCCTTCCATCCTTCCTTCCTTCCTTCCTTCCATCCATCCATCCATCCATCCATCCATCCATCCATCCATCCATCATTCTATCCATCCATCCATCCATCCATCCTTCTATCCATCCATCCATCCATCCATCCATCCATCCATCCATCCATCCATCATTCTATCCATCCATCCATCCTTCCATCCTTCCTTCCATCCATCCATCCATCCATCCATCCATCCATCCATCCATCATTCTATCCATCCATCCATCCATCCATCCATCCATCCATCCATCCATCCATCATTCTATCCATCCATCCATCCATCCATCCATCCACTTCCGCTTTTTCCGGGGCCGGGTCGCAGGGGCAGCAGAGTCTCAGCACACCTCCTCCAGCTTCTGTATGTTTTGTTTTGTTTTGTATACTTTATTGTCCCCGTAGGGAAATTTGTCCTCTGCATTTAACCCATCCTTCGATGCCGCTGGGGCAACCCGTGCCGCGCCCGGGGACCCATCTCCATGATGTGGAGCCAGGCGGATGGTCAGAATCACCTGGCTGGAGGATTCACCTATTGCACATATTTTTAGTGGTAGGGGAAACCGGAGTACCCGGAGGAAACCTACACAGACATGGGGAGAACATGCAAACTCCACACAGAAAGGCCCCGTCCTGGTGGGAATTGAACCCAGGACCTTCTAGCTGTGAAGGTGAGGCGCTAACCGCTGCGCTACCGTGCCGCCACTGGGGCCATCTGGGGGGACCCCGAGGCGACACCAGGCCAGCTCGGAGACATAGTACCTCCAGAGTGGCCTGGGCCTTCCACGAGGCATCCTCCCAATAGGTCTTTCCTGGAACAGATGCCCGAGCCACCTCAGCTGCTCCTTTTGACGTGAAGGAGCAGCGACTCTAGTCTGAGCTCCTCCCGGGTAACTGAGCTCCTCACCCCCAGCCACCCTGCGAAGGAAACTCATTTCGGCCGCTTGTATTCGCGATCTTGTCCTTTCGGTCATTACCCAAATCTCATGACCATAGGTGAGGGCGGGAACGTAGATCGATCGGTAAATCAATCTTTGCCCCGACTCAGCTCCCTCCGTCTCTCACTCGTGAACAAGATCCCGAGATACTTGAACTCCTCCACTTGAAGTTTTATTTTTTATTTCATTATAAAGTAGCTATGGAAGCCCGTTTCCGCCATGTTAAAAAAATAAAAGCCCAACAGGAAGTCGAAATTTCGAGATTTAAACACGAAATTATGACTTTAAATCTCTTCCCGTTGGGCTTTTATTTTTTAACATGGCGGAAATGGGCTTCCATAAGTAGCTGTCAGCCTCAAGACAAAAACACGTTATGAACACAGAGTCAGTCACATCCAAACTTTTCCTCACCGTCCTTTACCAAACTTGAGCTATTGCTTCATTTGTTTGGAACCCGCTCAATTTCAATGTAAAAGATACGGGACAGGAAGGACAGCACCGATGTTGAAAGGGCTTAATCTTAGTGGGTAAACTCCTGTCTCCGCTGCTTCTCTCGTCTCTCCCAGTAAAGTTTCCTGCGGTTTCCCTCTGTCACAGGCCAGAGACCCGTCTGTGTCACTGCAGAATGATAAAAAGCCTGTGTTTTCCTCCGCAGAGCCTCGTGGGGATTGAGCAGATCCCAATCGTGGCGCGGGGTCGAGCGTCACCGCAACCTCGCTGCGCGTTCTCTCCGAGGAAATATTAGAGGCGGGTTTTGTGCGGCACATCAAAGCGCCTCTGTGTGCGCTGACTTTAAAACTGTCGATTCAATGGATATTTGTAAATGAGGCGTAAGTGTTAAACAGGGACGGAAGGAATGAAAGGACAAGATTGCGAATACAGTCACGTCGAGAGGAGCCGGCGGATGAGCTCGGGCATCTGTTCTGGATGTGTTTCGTCTTCCTGGGGAGATGTTCTGGGCGCTCCCACCGCGGAGGAGCCGCCGGAGAAGACCCAGGACACGGTGGAGTGGAACGTCCTGGCATCGCTTCAGAAGAGCTGGGAGAAGTGAGCGTGGAGAGAGAAGTCTGGGCATTTCTGCTCCGACTGCTGCCTCTGAGTCCCAACCCTCGCATAAAGCAGAAGATGGGATCCATTTTAACATTTGCTGATACACGTTTTACACAGAAACAACATGAAAATATTGATTGATTGATTGATTGATTGTTTATTCCGAGTTCAATGTACATTACATACAAACATGTGTTTTACATTAAAGGGATATTTCAGGATTTTTGTTTTCTAGAGTGTTGTTGATTTCTGGAGATATTTTTTTTGTAATTCATGCAGTTCTTATATTTGAAGAGTTTAGTGGCGCTAGGCTAGTGCATGTCAATTTTGACAACATATTTTATTTTAGTTTTAGTCTTAGTCTTTTGACTAAAATGTAATTTAATTTTAGTCAAAATTTAGTCAAAAAAAACTTTTCAATTTTTGTCTAGTTTTAGTCGACTAAAATTAAGACTAATTTAGTCGACTTTGCATTTATAATATTAATTATGATCATATTTAATCTTGTTCCTCTGCTTCGTGGAGCTGCTCCACATGAACAAAGCTCAGAGCTGATCCTTTAACAGAGGATTTACATGATCTGAGGCTCTTTCAGACGCTCAATAGAAGTTTAGATGATTTTAGTCTCTCCCTTTCATTTTTATTTAGTCTTATTTTAGTCGACTAAAATATCTGGACATTTTAGTCATAGTTTTAGTCTCATGAAAATGTTTTAATTTAGTTTTAGTCCAATTTTAGTAAATATCACTTTGACTAAAATTAAGACTAAATATTTTAGTCGACGAAATTAACACTGATGTCTACGGTATCAGCTAGCCTGCATTAAAAACAGTCTGACCCGCTCCACAGAGCACCTGAGGCAAATCACTTATAACACCAGACTAACCATATAAATGTCTGTGTTGATAGAATAATTTTTGGAATATAACTGATCTTGCATAATATAAATGATCGCATTTTGAGGGACTATTTTCTAGCAGATCACTCCGCCGCTGCGTAGCTTATACAACCACGAAGCTGATGCTGCTCAAATTTAAATGCAAAACAGTTATAATGATTCTATCAACACAGACATTTATATGGTTAGTCTGGCGTTTTAAGGGATTTGCCTCAGGTGCTCTGTGGAGCGGGTCAGACTGTTTTTAATGCAGGCTAGCTGATACCATAGACATGCACTAGCCTAGCGCCACTAAGCTCTTCAAATATAAGAACTGCATGAATTTAAGAAAAAAAATTCTCTGCATTCTGGACAACTAAGAAATGAGGCCCTATGTCAAAAATCCTGAAATATTCCTTTAACATGTGCAGGTATTGCGAAATTTTAACATGCTTTCATGACATTTCCACATGCTTCCATATAAATATACATAATACTGTACAAAAACTCGAAAAGGAGTGGGAGGGAAGTAAATTATAAGTTCCCACCCCCGTAGGTATCATAATTTCATTAGTGTTATTGGAGCCAGTATCAGGGCAATGCACGACCACTGGGCGCCGGCTGCTCTGCTTTATGCCCACAACACTAGAGGCCGCCATTGCTGTAGTACCTCCATATCGCCGCTGGTCCCCCTTTGAAAAGCATTGGGCTTTAGACACATTAAAAACAAATTTAAAGCCTGGTCCCAATTTTTTTTGGAACTATCTAGAGCTAGATATTCCTCCTGTGACAATTACAATTAAGGGGACCAGGCTGGTTTTCGTAAGAAGAACTTTTGAAATCTCGTACTTAATAAGGGTCGGACTGTTAGCATTGGAGCTAAGCGAGCTACACGTCACGCAAGGGCCGAGTCTACAGTGAAATCCCGCCCTTATGCCCTTTTTAGGGTTAGGGCTAGGGTGCATATTGAATTTGCGTTTTCTTTTCCAAATGTGGTTAAAACTCGAAGAAAAAAAAACGTGTTCTACATTACTCGTCGAATAAGAGATAATAATACATGAGTTGTAGTCAGTCAGTGAGCTCCTTTTGGCTCCATCACAGTTGAACTGATGTAATGGGGCAATTGAAGAATGTGTTTATACAAATGCCACAAACTTTTGATTAAAAGTGTAGTGAAGCTCTCATAATGAAGTGCACAGAACCATTAGCAGGAATAAAAAACCCAGTCATTTTGTGTTAATGAACTCGTTTATCAAAAGAGAAATAGCCTTTTCTTTACAGTTTATTGGCTACGTGTAATTACAGCGTCTGATTGGAAATAAACAAACTATTTGCTCAAATCTTTGTGGTAAAGTAATGTGACAGTGCAGAGTTTGATCAAAGTAAAGCCATTAGATCCGTTTCACGGTTGCCCCACGTCCTTTAGAAAACAAAACAACAGTGTTTCAGTGGAAATGCAAGACACTTTAGCTCTGTATTACCGCTTTTCCACCAAGACTTCCTGTCCTGGTGTAGCAGTCGAGTGTTTCCACCGGTCAGACCAGTGTCAGCCACTGTCTCTAGATTTAGACTTAGCAAAATTAGACATGAAGAGCATTGATTATTGTCTGATAGAGGACCTCTGAAAAAAATAATGACCGCTGCCAATGGCAACGGAGTTCGTGCTTGTGATACAGGTCTTTCATATCACTCCACACGTACGTAGTAGCGGCACTATATCTGTCCCTGCCAGAGAAGTTGGGGTAATTGCTCGTGAAGTTAGCGGGAGTTCGACTTTGAACTTATCCAGAGATTCTCCCCCATTCCTCCAACTGCGCCTTCAACTAAGTAGCTACTAGCCTAGCTGCTACAAGCCTAGCCAAACGTTGCCAAGCAATGCGCAAACTTTTGGGAACTATTTGCTGCGGAAGTCATTAAATAAACCTTTCGGCCTTCATAAAAGTGTATGAAGTTTATGTTGTGTGTGTTCAGTTGGCAAATGGCCGTATAATAAGCGGATAATGTATAGAACGCTGGTCATTATCGGGAAAATAAGCACCGACAGGGCGAAACAAGGGAAAATAAGTAGGGGTGAACCTTGTTTTGCCCTGAAGGTCTATTCACACTTGCATAGTGAATAGATACAGACGGTATCTCTGGAATCGCCCATATATGGTCATGTTTGAAAACAGTTAAGGGGGAAAACAATTTGGAGAAAAATCTAAACTTTCTTTAATTATTCAAAAACTACGTTAACAAATGCTGAATTATGAAGTTTTCTACTATATAAAGATACAAAGACATGGAGAGGAGCAAAGTGGTTCAACAGCCCATAAATACATTTTAAAAAACGGAGAATGCTAACATGATGCTATGTGTTAGCACCGTGCTAATGCTAACGCTAGCTAGCGCTTGCTACAACTGCTGTTTTTTCGCTTCTACTGAACAATCTGCTGTGAATAAATATCCATATGGACCCGATTTACACTTGACTTTATTTGTATGTGATAAATAAGTTTATATTTCGCCAGAAAATGGCTAAAAAGAGTGAAAAATTGCGTTTCCCAAAAGATTCTATTTTCCCCTTTGGCGAAGCCACACCCCCTTCTATGACGGGATGCCGTCTGTATCTATAGGGAGTGTGGAAAGGGTGACTAATTAGCACAGCGCTTAACATCTCGGCGCTAACTTGAGAAATGAGCAAGTTCTTTATAGTCACGACAATACAAACGTTGATTTTTTCCCCGCATATAACCAGGTTTTCACGAGGTGCGCCTTCAGTGGAAAAAGACACACAGTCTTGTTGTCATTTTCTATATCAGTCTCATCACATGTTCCGACTGAAAGCTGCATGATCATTCCCTCATTACCAGCGGGGAGTCACGTACTGGAAAACAAACTTACATCACCTTCTTAAACCCGTGCTCTTGACTCCCCCCCGTCCCGGTTGCCTCAGGGTTGCCAGGTCGGGGCTCGTGAATTCCCCTCAGAAGGCGGGGATTTACTTCCTCGGCTCCTTCTCGTCTGTCCCGGTAAGCGGTCGCCGTGGTAACGCAGGCAGAGAGGCCGGAGCTCAGGTTTCGTCCACGCCTTTGTGCCTTTGAGCTGCGCACTGACGTGGCCTTTTGTTTTGCTGGTTCAGAGTGACTCATTTCGACGCAGGAGGTTATTGTCGCTGCTTTAAGAGTGTAGAGATGTCACAGCAGCAAATTTAAGACACAACGCTGCAGGTGAATCATGTTTTTTTTTATATCATAGATGAAGGACACACTGTCTGTTCCTTTTCTTTCAATGAAGTGAATCTACTTCTGCTGCAACAAACTGATTTCACAATGGATTTTAATGTATTATGTATTTTTATTACATTGCTGGGCAAATGTATGGAATGTGTGAGCAAGCCAAGGGCACATTTCTGCCAGCATTGTGCATAGTAGACAATAAAGTTTTTCTATTCTATTTTTGGGTGATGTAGCTGTACAGGTGTGGATTGTCTACAGCTGGGTTGTCCAAACTTTTTTTCACTGAGGGCCACATACAGAAAATTATACAAACAACAGGGCCGCACTCAGTCGCGGTCAGATAACTTCACCTCTATTGTGTTAAATTTAGCACATAAAATAAGATTTATAGATTTATATAGATTTCAAGGGGACTGCAATAAATAATAACTATTATGCTGCTATGAAAATAGTAGTTTCTGGTTAATATACACAGGGTACAGCTTTTTTTTTAGTACAAACTAATGTATTAGTGGGAAACCCTGATGCTTTTTAAATTGAACATGCTTAAAGTAAAAAAATAAAAAACAGCCTTCATCATAGTGTTCTATTAAAGGAACAGGCCACCGTTTTTACATACTGAGATATGTTCTTACCTGAGCTTTGACGAGTTCTTTAGGACCTGTCTGGTCTTCACCCGTGCCCTCAGTCACGTAAACACAGCGCAGACGGCGTTAGCATTTAGCCTCTCCCTCTCTCCTCTATAGCTCCAAAACAGGTCAAGATAGAAGCTACCAAGCTCTTCCACGTTTTCCCTATTTAAATATGGTTACGTGAAGTGTTCCACTACAAAGTATAACTACACAAAATTAAACAATGTGGATTTTCTAAGCGGATAAAAGGGGGAACTATATTGTAAGGCGTAATTTGGCATCCGCACAGTAAAGTGAAGATCACTGCGCGGATTTCGAAGAGCTCGGTAGCTTCTATCTTGACCTGTTTTGGAGCTATAGAGGAGAGAGGGAGAGGCTAAATGCTAACGCCGTCTGCGCTGTGTTTACGTGACTGAAGGCACGGGTGAAGATCAGACAGGTCCTAAAGAACTCCTCAAAGCTAAGGTAAGAACATATCTCAGTATGTAAAAACGGGGGCCTATTCCTTTAATGGATTTTCATTTATTTTATATTTATATTGAATTTAAGCAAAAAATAAATAAATTTCTTTTTAATTATATTTTTTGAATTAAAAGTGGGCTGCGGGCCGTAGTTTGAACACCCCTAGTCTACAGCCTTCAATTTAGCGTGATGATGACACACATGCGCCCTGTTTGGATGTGCACGTACACACATGGCACCACAGAGCCTAAATATTAAGAAATATAGACAAACACTTGCACCGTCACTTTGGCACACACGGTGCACCCTGGTACGGGGCATTGTTACACCCCTAGAAATAAGTAAGCAATATGTACATGTGTGGTTGACATAGCGATACCAAGCGATTTCAACATCAGGAAAAAGGAACACAAGAAACTACCAAGAAGAGCTGGAGGAGGCCTGGAGGGTGAAGGCATCAGCGGTGGCCATGGTCCTTGGGGCACTCGGGGCAGTGACCCCCAAACTGGAGGAGTGGCTCCAGCAGATCCCAGGAAATACATCAGACATCTCGGTCCAGAGGAGGGTGAGGAAGAGGTTTTTCTTTTATATGTACTGCATATATTTTTTTATATCCTTCCCAGATCTCAGCAACTAATCAGAGTCTAGAATCCTCCCGTACTGACCAATGAGATGAGCTTTTCCTGTGAACCGGCTTCTCAGGTCCAATCAGGAGGAGGAGGAGGAGCTTGATTGTTTGCTTTTGAAAATTCTGTTCCTGCTGGCCTCATTTTACAAACTAAGAAACGTTCTGATAAAAGAGGGGAGTTTCATTGGGGCCTTTCAAATTTCACTCTATCTCTCATCACTTTGCAAACTTACAGACTCTCACTTTAAGTCCTGTGATGCTAAATTGGGCCGGGCCAAAGTCCAGGGCTGTTTTTTCGCCCCTGTCTGCCCCCGGTGCCTTGTAACATAAGCTCACAGGTATTTGCAGATCACTGCTCTTTCAATCCCGACCAATCAATGTGTTTGCATAGCGAGCATATTTTACTGTCTGGAGCTTAAACCTGAGTGTATTGACAATGACCAACTCCACTCATTATCAACGTCCATCCAGAGATTAGCTCGCTCAGTTTCAACTTCAAAGGCTGTTTTCTCAAAGTCCGGATTCCAGATCTTCACTTCAAAAGGGAGACGCAAGACACACAGTTTCAGTTTGTTCTGGAGGGATTTTAACAGATAGTTG
Organism: Gobius niger; assembly: GCF_951799975.1. Classification (NCBI taxonomy): domain Eukaryota; kingdom Metazoa; phylum Chordata; class Actinopteri; order Gobiiformes; family Gobiidae; genus Gobius; species Gobius niger. The sequence goes on along the minus strand of NC_136855.1, from coordinate 37,245,315 downwards.
ATCCTATACTGGACCAATTTATTATACTTTTCAATATACAAAATGTTTTCGTCCCTACTGTCTGATAAGTCCCATGTTGTTGTGTTAAACTTGTCCACTGTTCTGACTCAGTGTTGTGTGACAGAAGCACTTCAGACACATTCAGTGCATCTTTAAGGAGCAGGCCGACATTTCTCACTAAACAAACGAAGGCCACCCCCTCCCTCAGCTCCATTAAGTAATTATTTATCTTTCTAAGACCTGGAAACACACTAGTGGGTTTTTAAAATCTTATGCACATTTTATGAATGTGTCATGAAGTAAGTTTTAATTCTTTTTGACTGTATTGTACTGTATTGTGCCCCTGCTGGAACCGCCACCTTAACGTGGTGGGGGGGTTTGAGCACTCGAATGATCCTGGGAGCTCTGTTGTCGGGGGCTTCGTGCCCCTGGTAGGGTCTCCCAGGGCAAACAGGTCCTAGGTGACGGGTCAGACACAGAGCGGTTCAGAAGCCCCTTATGAGAAACAAACAGGCCCGGTCAGAACCATGAGGCCGTCCTTCCGTGGACCCACCACCTGCAGGAGGAGCCGTAAGGGGCTGGTGCAATGTGATTTGGGCAGCTCCAACAACTGCCCCCACGACCCGGCAACGGACAAGTGGAAGAAAATGGATGGATGGATGGATGTATTATTGTGTTATTTGTGCATTACACTTTTTTTATCGTTCCTGTGAAGCACTTTTCTTGGTTCTTGTAAACGTGTTGTCATCTGTCTCTCTCTCTCTTGGTAGGGGCTGGTTCCTTCAGAGTGAGCCTCGTAAGACTTGGTTAACTCCACTGCACTCTTAAACCTGGTGAGTTTATTTGTACTACACATGTAGAAACATTGATGGAATGCTTTTTGTTAATAATAATAATAATAATAATAATAATAATTCTAACCATTTTGCATGTAAAACACCTTATATTTGAGCAGCATCAGCCCCATGGTTGTATAAGCCAGTGATTCTCAACCTGGGGGTCGGGACCCCCAAGGGGGTCGCCATACAAATTTGGGGGGTCGCCAGATCATTTAGATAAAACATACATATTTTTTTTAGCGTACAACCTAATATTTTATTGTAGCTGTTTACTATTTTACCAGAGTGCCATTATTTGTTCATAATAGGTGGCGTTCACGATATAGAATGTGATGATGTCATAATGTCAGATGGAGGGCGGGGCCAATACAACTCTATGGGAGAAATGCAGTTTTTGGAAGAAATCTCCAAAACGAAAATTGACAAATGTTTTTCCTCTTCAGTATTTGATCGTGATCAGATTCACAAACCTGTGATATTATTTTTATGTCTGAAAGTCTTTTTTATTGGACAACATCACACTCATGTTTTCACATATTGTCACCACTTTTTGACATTTTTCCAGAGATAATAATTGTATGTTAGCTCATATGTGCTGACAGAGGAGATAATGAACTTTGTGACAGTTTTTGTTTCATGTGGATTCCTCCTGTCATGACTGAGATATGAGCCAAAAAACAAAGACATAAAAATATGCATTTTGTCAGTTACCACCGTTACCATAGTTACCATCAGTTGACCTCCACCTCAATGTTAAACTATGGCTCTTTAGAATGTTGTGATGTCACGTGAACGCTACCTATTTGATGAATTTATTGCAGCCATTTGTTTTTCTTTTCTTTGTTTTTTCAGAACTATATAGGCTAACGTTCCTATTTCTCACGATGTGACCCGGGCAGGGGTCACGAACCCCTTTACCTAATAAAATGGGGGTCGGGGCTGCAAAAGGTTGAGAACCACTGGTATAAGCTACGCAGCGGCGGAGTGATCTGCTAGAAAATAGTCCCTCAAAATGCGATCATTCCTGTGATGCAAGGTCGACACAGACATTTATATGGTTAGTCTGGTGTTATAAGTGATTTGCCTCAGGTGCTTTGTGGAGCGGGTCAGACTGTTTTTAATGCAGGCTAGCTGATACCATAGAAATGCACTAGCCTTGAACTAGCCTAGCGCCACGAAGCTCTTCTAATATAAGAACTGCATGAATTACAAAAAAAAAAAATATCTCCAGAAATCAGGAAACACTCTGGATAACTAGGAAATGAGGCCCTATGTCAAAAATCCTGAAATATCCCTTTAATGACGTTTTTGCCACAGATATGTGAGGATGTGTTCACGTGACGTCACAAAAGTCTAAAGAAAACTGAGGTGTTGGGCAGGTAAGAATTCCATGATGGTAACTATGGTAACTGTCAAGATGTAGATGTTTTAGTCTTGTTTTTGGTCTGATTTCTCAATGACAATCCACATGAATCAAAAAAGGCCACAATGTTATGTGTCTTCTCTCTCAGTACTATCAACTATTTTCTCATAAAGTTGTCCAAATGTGGTGACAATATTCAAACAATTTGCAAGGTGTTGCTCAGATGAAACGTATTTCAGCCATAAGATAAGTATCTCAGGTTTGTGGATCCATTTACTACCAAAAAATGATCCATTTCAACATTTGTCAATTTTCCTGATAGAGATTTCTTTCCCATTGAGCTGTATTGGCCCCAGCCCTCCATCTGACATCATGACATCATTATATTGTAGAACGTAAATGCCACCATAGGTACAACTTAGAGCAGGAGATAAAAGACCTCAATCTGTGTGTGTAGTAGTTCTAAACAAGGACTAACCCAAAACCAGCACCAGAACCTACATGAAGCCGTCTCTAAATGAACATAAACGAGAATAGCTGAGGAGCCACGCGGTTAAACCCGTGCACCACCCGCGGTTTGAGTCTGAGAAACACTGGTCTCTGTAGCAAAGCCTTACGTAAGTCCCAGGCTCCTCTGCTTTTGTTTGCATCAGAAACAATCATATGAAAGAGTCAGGGAAGCATTGATCTGAACAAAACAGAGCAGTGATTCTCAACTGGTGGGGCGGGACCTGAAAGTGGGTCGAGAACCATCCCCAGAAAACATTACTTTCCAAATCTAACCACTGATGAAGTAAAAATGACTGCTGTGGGATCGTTGTAGTGTTGTGTAACGCTTATTCATCGATAATTTGAGAATGGGGAATTTGTCTTGTTTCAACCTGACAAGATTTAATCTACTTGGATTTAAACCTTTAATTTACGTTTTAATAATTAATTTGTTACATAATGTTTCATTATATAACAAATGAAATTCTTATTTGGGCCACGGCTTGCCATCCTGGGGGCGGGCAGAGATAACCACGATCTCTAAACCACATGTAAAGTTTCTGGGGCGGCCGTTTTGAACTAAAGATGAACTCTTACAGCGCAGAACCGTTTTCCATGTCACGGCCCAGTCTGAACACGGATAGGCTAACTCACGATCTCATTATATTGTGTTGCATTGATGTTTCAACCTGAAGCGACTCACAAAGATAAATTGCGTTAGAGAGGTTTTTTTCAACATGAAACGTGATTGGGGCTCGGACCCCGGCGGAAGATTGCATTGTCGACATGGCATACATGGCATTGAAGGATTATGGCCAGAATCTTCCCCGGAGCCGGACACTGGTGGTGGTAAAAGGAGATCCGGGGTGGCCGGTCGACCCGATGAACAGCCTGAGGAGAGGCCAGGCGGAGGAGGGTCGCAGCACGGCTGGGAAATGGCTGAGTGATTGACCGGCAGGCTTAAGAAGGGGACCCTGGCAGATGAATGGCTGAAGTAGGAAGAAGCAGCTGCGATGATTGGCTGACGTGAAGGTGTGGCTTGACCTGGGGCCTTGACTGGATGATTAATAAAGGTTGCCGTTGATGAGGCGATGAATGAAAGCTGCAGGTACGTCTCCCAGGTTGAATTTGCCCTTAAGCTTCATATCCACCTCATTCCGCCCCGAACACTTTTGCCACTTTTTGCTTTGTCCCGGCACTTCAAGCGCGAAGCCCGTTCATTTAAACGGAGAATGAGGGAAAAGATTCTCTGCTCAAATCTGATGTTTAGTCGATTGATTTGTGTAAAATGGCCAATGTTCATTTGCACCAACAAGTCAACACTGCACTATTTCTCTGCACGGCCGACAAACGGCTTTGTTTTCGTGTAATAGCTGATTTTATGTGGACTTCTCCAGCCCCATGTTTACAGAGAGGAGAAAAGGGGCGGGCACAATACATGGCAGCGCCCACGCGAACTTCCGGAATATGGTGAATAACAGTCTGTACATAATTTGCATTGACTTTACTTTGGAAAGCTCCAGTCGTCTTAGAAAGCCATATTCATCCAAGGAAGTATAAACGAATAAGTTGTCTTCCTCTGTGTACTCGCGGCGTGCGAGGAACACAGCGCCGCTTGCTGGAAAATGTGTGCACTGCACTTACAGTGGTTTTCATATAGAAGCAGATCGAGAGAGGACGAGGCTGCTGCGTTTTTCTTGAGACTATTGTTGTGTTAACAGCAGCTTAGACGTCCCATTCAAGGATTCGATATGCAAATGTGGCCTTCCTATCTTGGGAAAATATTTGCGTTGACGTCACACCCGTGGAGAAACACTGCCATAAAAGATATTGAGCAATGCGTTGCTAAGATGTTTAATCCGCAGTGAACTTGAATGCTCATATTTAATTTTTTACATTCACAGATTAATTTATTAACTAAATGATTCTTGAGTTTTGGGTTGAAGTGGCTTTTTTAAGGCTGCAGACTGGTGGGTCCTGACACCACATCAGGTGAGAACCACAAGGTTATTTAAAAAGTTAACATTTGCAGAAAGTTTAAAACTAAAAGTGAGATAAAGGTTTTCTGAAGGTTGAAGTAAACTAGCGTTAGACGAATGTTCACAGAACCAAGATAAAGCAAACGTCGGGAGAAGGTTCCCAGAAGGCTGCCATAACGCTAACGGGAGAACATTCAAAGAACGCCAAAAGCACAGAGAGTTTTCCAAAAACAACCAGAAATAACATTCACACAACGTCCCTGCAAAAACTTCAGAAAAAACAAACAAAAAATGGTGGTGAAGCCCGTGGTCGAGTGGTTAAGACAAAGCTAATGCCATTTCTGTTCCAACTTCAGCTTCATAGGTTCAAGTCCCAATTCTGACCATTTGAATTGTGAATGTCTCTCCCCGCTCTTCACCCTGGGTTGTAGACTTTAATTTCAGTATATTCTACAAGGCAATGATGAAAAGAGGCAAAGGGCCCGATCTTCCACCTGGCGCAACAACAGCATTGCTCAAGACAAAGTTGGAATCTTGCGTACAGACAATGGTGCACCAGCGCTTTTGCCGGTCTGAGGGAGTCGCTTAGACAAAAAAGGGGTCGGATGAGGCGCGAACTCTGACTACAACAACCACTTACATTTAAGGCCATAAACATTTTTTTTTAATATAGCAAACAATGAAAGAGGAAGCCACACAATTTAAATGTTGTGTCCAAACTCATCAACCTATCTGTCGACATATTTGTAGCATCCCAGTTCTTCAAGAACAGGGACAAGTTTATGGGCTACAATATGGCTTCACAAAGCCGGCTTTCCCTCGTGCATTCATTCATTCACAAATATTGACACATGTTACGCCGCCACTATAATACGAATATGGTGTTTTTCCTTCTGGGAGCCACTCGTGCGAAAGACCGGAAAAATGTTCCTGAAAATGCACAAACATTACAAAACCTTTGGGCCGCTTTTCTCAAAATTAGGTTTTTGCTCCCTTCATGGAACAACCTCAGCACTTTAGTCGCTCCTACAGACTCGAAACTTAAAGAGCGGATATTATGTTTTTTTCAATCACATAGCACCAGTCTATATCACACTACAATGATGACCAAACCTTCTGTTGGTCTGTAAATGCAGTAAATTAGAATAACTGCCTTGTATAAAATTGCTCTCTCAAAATGGCTGTAGCGAATGTCTTGAAATAGGCCTCTGTCTCTTTAAGAACCTCTGAGCCTTTCCGACACGCCCCCTCCACACGCTGTCTGTGGCATCAGTGGGGAGGGGGCTCTGCTGTGGTTGGTTACTCGGCTGGTGACGAAAGATCGGAGGCGTCTCCAGGAGGTGGGCGTTCCTAGGAGGACTCAGGCAAACCTATCACTTCAGGCATGTTTTTAATGAGGGAATGACATAATAACATGATGCAAAGCTTGAAAAAGTCGATTTTGCATAATACCCCCCCTTTAACAGTCTTGGACTTAACTATATTTAGAAGATTGTTTTGATATCTAATACTTGGCCTGATTTATTGAGCTTTGAACACAAAAAACAAGGCAAAAATTAAACAAGATCCAAAATCCCCTCTGAAAAAATATCTTAGTAACTCATATGCAGACAAAATAATACAATACATTTAAATCTGGGTTTATCCTATATTTAGATTTTGTCGCTGAAAATATTGTATTGCTGGGTTGCAGGTGACATCACAGCGTTCTAAAGGCCTATACTACTATATACAGGGGAAAAAATCTTGTCTTTGAGGAAATGTTTGGCCTTGTACAGAGAGATCATGGACCCAGTGACTGATATCCATGATATATTTTCTAATCCATACATTTTTTTTTAGCTACGACTTGTGAAAGTGTAATGCTGTTAATAGAAAAGACTAATGGGTTCAACGTTCAATTCAATAATCTAGGTAAGACCAAAGAAAACAGCAAGTCAGGTGTGTTACAAATACCATAGCAACATTAAGTCAGGATATATTTTTGGCTTTGGTCACACTTAGTCTCATTACAAGCAGCCTTTCAGTTTTTACACACTGTGGAGTTTGGAAATGTGAAGAAAAACAACAATATTGAATTGCATAATGTCCCGGCCGCTCTCATTCCACCTCAGTGCCAACAACAATGCAGTGAAATGGCCTAAATATAGGAATCTCAGGGCGTGTGTCCCCGAAACAACAGGTGAAAGGAGCAGGTTAGACAGGTTTGGTGTTACAATGCCTCCGCTGCTGGCCCCGCCCCCTTTCACCTGCTCGCTCTCATGCCCCTCCCTCACCTGTCACCCCCCCCTCCCCTCCCGCTGTGAGCCGGGACAGGCTGGCCCTCAGTGTGCTTATTCACTCTCACAGGTAGAAGGTTACATCCCAGAGCTCCACTTACACCTGCTCTACTCAAGGTAAGACCGGACTTCTTTAGCATTAGGCGCGTTTGTGGTGAAGATTTGTGGACTAAACTGTGTAAAGTAAATATTTTATGTACGTATTAATCAGGGGAAGATTCTTTTGTAAGAGGATTTGCATTATCACTTTAGTGTAACCCGATAGTCTGGCCACAATGCTCTCAACAGTTCATTGGTTCTTTAAGCAATGAGCTTTGACAAATCACTTTTAGCACTTCCTTTATCTTTTCAGTGAAATATTTTGTGATTTTGCGGCTTAGTCCAGCTTTATCTACCTCTATGATTTGTAATGTGCTTTGGCTAGCTATTTTGAGTTGTGTTTTTAGTTCAATTTTGTGCATTGTTTGCCAAATCTAGCGCTTTTCTGTTTTAAAATCAGGACTCATTGACAGCAAAACGGTTCACAAATCAGACATGTTCTTAATAACAGGAAATAAAAGGAGGACATATATATGGACAGGTCTAGTTTAATAATGAATGCGTGCATCAACGGGTAAAGAAATGGGAAAGAAACAGCATAAAACATAATCAAAGTTACAATGTAAACAAACCAAAACATATTAAAGGAACTACCTGATACCTGTTTTGTCCCCCTTTAGTGAAGTTTAAACTCAGATGTTTGTGGGAAAAAGCACTGTACATCTAATTTGAAAGAGTTGTATCAATTTCATTACGTTTCGGGGGTTTTTTGGAGCATTTGTATGACAGTGATCCTGAAAAGTGACCCTGGAAGTCCCTGTGAGGAATTAGGAGGCAACAAATGTGTTAGGAATGAGTTTGGACCTCATTTTAATTCAGTGGCTTCCTCTTTCATTGTTTGTAATTGAAAAATCAGCTACATTTATTGGGCCTCTACAAAAATAAAGGACCTGTTTTTTGTTTTTTTTTACAAACAATATTCGTCACAAGGAAAGACTTCGAAGGCGACAGGTGCGTAGAAGACCGGGCAACTTGTGCTAAAAGAGAGAAAAAAGCTCCCGCACACTCAGTCTCACTCTCGTCTTTGTCTCTTTTCTTTCTTTCTTTCTTTTACAAACAATTAAAGAGGCAAGTCAGTTAAATTGGCAGTTGTGATTCAGCCTCATTGTTAACTTTTCTAACACATTCTTATTTTCCGAATAATTCAGAGGAAGGATTTTCTTTTCACAACTTGCAAGGGTCACTTTTTAGTCTCACAGGCACAGAAATGCGAGAAAGCTCTATAATTATATGTATTTTAGTTTAGTTTGAAATGTCAGAAAAGAAAGAAACATGTAACTCGATTTAAATTGGCATTCCATCAACATTTCTCAAAAAACATCAATATTGCTCAACTTTTTAATTGCATAAGTTTGTCAAAAATACAAAAAATGGATAGTCCAAACTATGTTCAACTGCTGTTTTCGCTGAAATTATACACTTTTCCCTTAACACATGTTGCCTGTTGTGTCCAATGTTAAATTAAATATTGTATATAACAGTTTTCAGAATTAGAACCGCATTAAAAAGACTTTAAAGCCTGAATTGTATACAACATTTATACAGTATCTTGTACTAAATTTGTAAAACTGCAGTATTGAAAATAGTAAGTAAACCATAAAGGGAGCAGGAATTTTTCATTAACCATATTTAAAGGGACACTGCGTAACATTTTGGACTACACTGTTGCCATCAGTACAAAACATGCTCCTAATGACCTGCTCGACACAGAAAATGCTCTTAAAGCAGTGGATCAAAGAATGGATTTGGATGAGAACCTAACCTGTTTCAATCTCAGATTCTGCTGATTTAAAGGGGCTAGATGCAAGTTCGTGATTTTATACTCACTACTGCCATCTCAGGTCTTACGTGTAACTGCAGCTTCTATATTAAAGGAATAGGCCACCGTTTTTACATACTAAAATATGTTCTTACCTCACTTTAGCCGAGTTAATATATCCCCGTCTGGTCTTTGTCCGTGCGCTCTGCCAGGCAAACGGAGCACATACGCAGCCTCTCCCACATGTCACATAGCTCCGAAAAAGCTCACGATAGAAGCTACCGAGCTCTTCCACGTGTTCCCTATTTAAATAAAGTTACGTGAAGTGTTTTCATGCGAAGTATATTTACACAGAAATGTAACATGTCGATTTTATAAGCAAATAAAGAGGGGGACTATATTGTGAGGCGTAATGATACGAGGAGTAAAACGTCCGCGCAGTAACTCCGAAAGACTTCCCCCGCTCACTTCCGTCAATAACCTTTAGGAGTTACTGCGCGGACGTTTTACTCCTCGTATCATTACGCCTCACAATATAGTCCCCCTCTTTATTTGCTTATAAAATCGACATGTTACATTTCTGTGTAAATATACTTCGCATGAAAACACTTCACGTAACTTTATTTAAATAGGGAACACGTGGAAGAGCTCGGTAGCTTCTATCGTGAGCTTTTTCGGAGCTATGTGACATATGGGAGAGGCTGCGTATGTGCTCCGTTTGCCTGACAGAGCGCACGGACAAAGACCAGACGGGGATATATTAACTCGACTAAAGTGAGGTAAGAACATATTTTAGTATGTAAAAACGGTGGCCTATTCCTTTAAGCTCGTGCATGACGGCACGGACCCAAATTAACACCTTTTTGAGTGACAGGGCAGGATTTTAGAGGCATTTGTGGCGAATAGGTCTGGGCTCATTCTACACATTAGGACATGGCTGGAACGTGAAAGTGGGAGGAAAATAATAATTTAATTTTTAAACTCTGTATAGTCCCTTTAAGCCGACGTCTCTGAGACGAGCTGGAGACGTACCCACTCCCGGTAAAGTTACAGTCATGTCATAGGAGAGCTGAGCCGCTCACAGCAAAGGCACATGTTTTTTTTGTACATTTATGAGGTATTTTTCAATGATGAAAATATCTGTCATAAAATAAATACTTACAGTACAGTGGGGAAAAAAGTATTTGGCCTGGTACAATGCATCTCTCCCCTGGAGATAAATATTTATTGTGTTGTATTGGTTTTCTAAATAAATAAACTAAACTAAGCCAGTTCCCCATAGACTTTCTATTGGATTTTGGCCAAATACTTTTTTCCTCACTGTATATTGCCATTTTAGTAGGTAAAATTCTACGCGGTGTGGCTTTAAGTAACAAAAGTAATCTGTTCTCAGTTGCCTGTACTAACATATCTAGTAATCAGAACTTGTACCATAAGTAATGAATACTGTGAAATCCCTATTAATCATACTTGCATTACTAGTAACCATTGCTTTACATTGAGTTTAAGAACTTTGCATCGGGTTTACAGCTTAAGCGCAATGAGTTGGAATTTACAGTGTACACACAGCAAACCAGTATTCAGTATTTGGCAATGTTTATTTTTTATTTGAAGCTGCGTGTCCTTCCTGTCGGTCACATTATCACGACTACTGTGTGAGCTTTTCTGTAGGGCGATTTAAGTTTGGTATCGGGAAAAAAAGTTTAAGTACTACTTGTACTGAAAAAATGAAAGCATTGAAATCAGGTACCAAAAAACAATTACTATATATTTAGATCCAAGTTGTAATGCTGTTGGTCCAGGGTCAGCGATAAAAGAAGTGACTTGTTTGTTTTAATCCACACGGGGGCCCTACAGTACACATCCCATGGTTATTCGACGAAGAGTGAAACTATTGCTGGGTTGCAGGTCACATCACAGCGTTCTAAAGGCCTATACTATTATACAGAGGAAAAATTATTTGTCTTTGAGGACATTTTAGGTCGTGTACAGAGAGATCATGGACCCAGTGACTGATATTAATGATAATTATTCTAATCCATGCATTTTCTTTTTAGCTACGACTTGTGGAAGCGTAATGTTGTTAATAGGAAAGACTGGGTCCGATGACATCATCACATTCTAGAACCTGCAACCCAGCAATTTACGGTTAAAAACAGTTCCACTGTGCAGTAGTGCAGGGCAGAAGTGGAACATCATGACCTCAGTTCAGGCCCCGTCCCTCTGTGTGAGAACCACTAACCACTAAGCCACTGTGAGACTGGGATTTAGGACGACACTAGTCTATTTCCCAACTTTTTAAAATGGTAAATGGTCCCATTCTCTCACCTCTGGTCCCTGACCCACAGTTTGGGAACCGCTGATTTAAAACTAACTGAAACCTGCACTTGGTTATTTCCATCTGAGCACTGAGGATTAGCCTGTGAGTCGCCCAATTCCTTTTAGACGGTGCACATTCAGAGAACCAGAGTTACTGTAAGTAACTGTGCACATGAGAACCGTGTGGATTCAACTAATCTTTGAGACAAAATAGGCCGTAACAACTCGTTGATTAATCAGAGAAACAACACTGTAGTTTGACTGAGATGCGGGGCCCTTGCGGCTGCAGGGGCCCTATGCACCTTGCATAGTTTGCCTATAGGAAAAAACGGCTCTGGTTTTAACTCAATACGTTTTTTCCCCACCCTATTTTGTCTTAGTTTTTCTCTTTTTCGCTCATTTTTGCTCATTTATTATTACTAATATTTCCCCTATTTCTTCAATTTTTCCCAATTTTTTCCCCAATTTATTCCCCAATTTATTCCCCATCTTTGCCCTATTTCTGCCCCATTTTTTCCTCCAACATTCCTTTTACACAATTTTTCATTTTTACCACAACTTCTCCCAATTTCCCCCCAAATTATTCCCAATCTTTCACACATTTTTTCACATTGGAGACATGTCTTCCTCACATGATTGTTCTGTTTTCTGGTGCCAAATAAATATTTGAGCATAGGTATTAGAAAGAGTATCGTATCAGTATCAGTATCAGGTATCAGTATCGAAAACAAAGTATAGTTAAAGTACCGCTATCTAAAAAAATGCAACAGCACCCAGCCCAAATATCCCAATAAGATATTTCAGATTTCTATATTTCAGCCCCACTGTTTTAAAAGTTCCCATCAGTTCGGAGGGTCAGCTCAGGATTCCGAGTAAACACTGCTTTGCCGCGCTTTGTAAGAACAGTTTTACGGCTAATTTGTTGACGGAGCGGGGCTGAAACCGATTTAATTATTCTCAAAAAACGAAAGTCCCGCCGCGTGGTCGTCGGCCTGTGGAGAAAATCACTGCTTCTAATTTCCCCCAAAAGCTCCTCTATGTGTGACCAGCGTGCGGATTATTACCGTGTTCATTTTCATTTTATTTTTCCACAGTAATTAGGCTCAGCAGAGGCTCGCGTTCTCACCGTTACCAAAGCCACTGCTATTGCGCTAAAGTCCTGGTTTCAGTCCCGGTTTTGGAGCGCTCGGGTCACGCTCACTTTTGGGCCACTTGAAGCAAATCCAAGTGGGAACATTCGCTGACTTGCGCATCAAGAATTCTGGGGAAAAAAACAAGAACCGATGGGAGAAAATACGCTGTTTATAAAAGGAGTAGGAGACATAAATGTGACAGCAATGACAACAGTGACAAGGACGATAATAACAATAAAGAAACAATAACTCAATAGAACAGATATAAGGACAATTTAAGAAAAATAACAATGTAAAGACAAGAAATATTAGACAAGGAAGCAAGAAAGAAACAACAAAAACATAATATAGTCGTGATAGCATAACCAGCTTATAATATAGAACTATTATACATGTCATAGTTCCATAGAGAGGAGGACCCTGAGGTCAGCAATAACATATGTAATTTACTGTACTACAGGTGTACTACAAATAAAGGTGCAATTAGAATATCATGAAAGTGCATTTATTTCTGTTAATCAACTTAGTGTGAAACTAATATATGATGTAGACCAGGGGTGTCAAACATACGGCCCGCGTGCCGGATCAGGCCCACAAGACGATTTAATCCGGCCCATGCCCAGTAGAGCGTGAATTCCAGAGTAAAAAAAAAAGTAAGTCTCTAGCCCAGGCGTGCCCAAAGTGGGGCCCGCGGGCCAAATTTGGCCCGCCGACACAATTCTGTTGGCCCGCTGTGTGTGGTTAATACCAACTCTCTTCCATTCATTCTCAAAGGTAAACATGGATGCAGTACACTTTTTGACCACCAGCGTCAAATTGGGGGCGCTGTTTCTCTACTTTCGCAAAGTTGTTGTGGTGTCTTGGTGTTTATCAATCACAGAGTGTTGTAGCATCAACTTTCACAGTTTTCCAACTTTTATTGCAAAGGTTGTAAACATCGATGACAGTATATGTTAAAAATTGACTTTTAAAAGAATTGATGCTGAACTGACACTTTCAAAATAATCTAATGTGGCATTTTCTTTGAGTTAACGAATGAGGTAAAGTTACTGTGGGTGCTGTAGATGCAGGTGGTTTTTTTTTGCACTAAATTGCTACAATTGTTGATTTTGTTTGACTAAAATTAGGCTTTTGCCATTATTACCATTTGTTTTAATATAGCATGTTATTTGCATAGATAGAATCAAATGCAAATGTAGGCCATCGAAACAATAAAAAGTAAATAAACTAAAGTAACTTTATAATTTGCAGTTATATGTGTTTTTTGTGCTTGACATCGCCGTGTTTGGCCCGTGACTCACAGGCACCTTTTCATTTTGGCCCTCGGTGACAAAAAGTTTGGGCACCCCGGCTCTAGCCCATTCCTGTGCGGAGTTATGATTTTTTAAAGATTAACCAGAATTCTCATTCTCGCCACTAGGGGGCTTAAATGTAAAAAAAAAAAAAAAAAAAAAAGGACAGAGTTCCACACATGTCCAGCAGAGGGCACGTAATAAGAGCTCAGGATTTGAACACCACATTACATAGTCACGTGGTACGTGGACAGTCTGCCCCAGGACGGCTGTGGCTTCGATAACAGCTTAGTGTTAGAGGATAACATTAAATCGCCATTTATCATACTGGGTCAGGCTTTACAGTCGTACTATCTCTGTCATAGCCTTAACTGTCGGGCTCAGGCGCCCATTCTCAGCCACTGAATGCTTGTGTATCAGTCTGACGCTCTGAGAGGGTATTTATCCCTCTTCTGTGGAAACATAGAGAGACTTGAATGGTAGGACTAACGCAATGTCTCAAGTTCATGTCTCCGGGTCCCGCACCGATGGTAAATAAACTTCTCCTGCATAAGACATCCAGACTGCTGCCTATTCTTCATCTATCCTCTCGACCACCATTGTTATTTCTCTAACACTTACCACCACTGAGTGTGGAGTAAATGAATAATGACTACTATGTAGTACTTTGAGGAACTTGTGACACAGGCTTGTAACGTGCAATACAAGTGTAGGTGTACTAATGTATTAACGAAGCTTCAGTTAAGTTGGGGTTTTGACTTACAAAAGTTCATAAAATGTATAATAATACATAGAAGCATTACTTCACTCACATCATAAAAACACTTTCCACTCACTCACTGTTTACACCGTTCATATGGGGGCAGATTTAAGTTAATACCTTTGTAATCAATTGAACTATCCCATATAGATACGTCTAAGCAGCTTGGGTGCCCAAAATGGCCCTTGTTCTTTGTTTACTTTGCGGTTCTGAAAAGACCGTTATGACATGTGCTCCTCTGCTCGCACACCCTGTGATTGATTCTGACCACAGACTGTGAAAAACAAGGACGGAGCATTGCCATTAGCTTCGAGAAAAGGAAATGGGGACAGGCTCCTGAAGTTCTTTTCAATTTTTCATAAATGTGCACTGTCTTGTCATTCTTACCCTTTTTTCTCACAATATTTTTATTTTTGCCCTGTTCTGGATATAGGGAGTGAACGCTATGGTAGAAGTTACCCTCACTTCCCCCATAACATTCTACTGTTTATGTTTTAAACTACACAGTAATACTGCCCCAGCCTTCTGTCTGAGATTTTGGTTTTCCGATCGCATAAATACAACCTATTTACATGTCAAAATTGAAGATGATCTTATTGACCCTATTGGCTGAGCTTATAAATTATGAATGTGATGTTTACTGGTGCAATGCTGTTGCCAGGGAACATCTTCAGTTGTGCAACTTTTATGCAAATCCCCGGATACCTGCGCACAAATCACTGGAAATGTTTTGGTACCCACAGCACGGAGAGCTCTTCCTCTCCGGATAACACTCCTGACAACATTCTGTCGTATGAGTAAATTATTAAGTGCAAAAATGTGTATATAGCTTGAGCCAAACAGACTAGCACGTTATCTATGGCATCTGTGTATTAACAGGGCTATATCGCTCCATATCGACTTTTCTGAGGTTTTAACGATGTTTATACGTTCCCTCGTCGATAGGCTACGCATGTTTGAGTAATTGATTTGTTAGCATGCTATTAGCGGAATGTGAACGCTTGTATTACTGTTTGATTAGGTAAAGGGCGCTCCATAAAAATTTGAAATGCAGAGATATTGCTTCAAATTTTAAAAAGTAAAAATCAGTGCTGAGGCTCGACGGGGCAATAATGAAAAAGATGGCCAATTTATGCTACATTTATTCGATTGCATGTAGCATGAAGCTAACATTAGCATTATGGTTAGCATTCCCAGTTACATATACAAATGAGATCCTTCTCCATGTCTCTGTGCCTTTATTTGGTTGAAAATACTTCCATAAATCAGCATTTCCTGTGGAGTAGATGGTGATGGAGTAGTTCTTTTCACCCTTTGTCTTCCCTCAACACAAAGAGAGGAAAAACTGTTCTTTCAGCCATTACTCCAACACTTTAAACTCTTAACCCCCACCTGAACCAATCACATGTTCTCCAGTTTGGCTTTACTTAAATATAAAAACTTCTCGATGCCTATTAGGCCAATGTAACGCCTCATTTGAAAGCCAAGACCTGCATAACTGATCCTGACTTTTTATCACATTTTTTTGTCTCTTTTTTAAATCACTTTTTTGTTCTGTTTTCATAGTTTTTTTGTCATGTTTTTCTTGCTTTTTCCTTTGCTTTTTTGTCGTGTTTTCAGCACATTTCAGTCACTCTTTTGTCACTTGTTATTGCGTTTTCATCCTCGTTGTTGTCTCTATTTTGACTCAAGAAGCTTTTAGATTTGAGCAAAGCCGAATTGAAGAAAATGTGCTCAGTTCAGGTGGGGGTTAAGAGGTTAAAGGGACTAGATAGTGTTTAAAAATGTCAAAATTATGTATTTTCCTCCCCCTACATGTTCCAACAACTGCCTCTAAAATCCTGCACTATCACTCAAAAACGTGTTAATTTGGGTCCGAAGTGCCGTCATGCACAAGCTTAATATAGAAAGTGCAGTTACACGTATGACCTGAGGTGGCAATAGTGAGTATAACATGGCTAACTCGCCTCTAGCCCCTTTAACAAATGCTGAATTATGAACATATTTATCTGCCAAAAGAAAAGAGCCCATAAATACATAAATAACGGACAAGGCTAACCATGTAGCTAATGTTAGCGTCATGCTACATAACCTAATGAGGGCTGGTTTTTCGCTTCGACTGGACATTACACTGTGAAAAACATCCATATGGACTTCAAATACCCGTTGGTTACTTTGTAGCAGCTGTTCTCTTAATCTGATGTGTCTGGCAGAAACCGTCCTCATTGTGCCTTTATCTGCACAAACCCGTGTGTGCTCTGAATCAGCTACAAATCTACCTAGACCAAGGCATTCAACTATTTCACGCTTTTCCTCAGCAGAGAGATCCTTTTTCTTTCCCAGATGGTGGCCTGCTTAATAATGCGGAACATCCTTTTCCAGTATTTTTTCCCTTAACTGGGCTTAACCTGGAAACTAATCATCACAGGCGTCTGAGATTAATGTCAGTGAATCAAAGAGCCCTGAGACACAATATCCATGGGTTTCCTTTTTACCTTTATGGCACTGAAATACAATGTGCATAATAATTCTTAAAGAGGGGGTATTATGCTTTTTTCAATCACATAGCACCAGTCTATATCACACTACAATGATGACCAAACCTTCTGTTGGTCTGTAAATGCAGTAAATTAGAATAACTGCCTTGTATAAAATTGCTCTCTCAAAATGGCTGTAGCGAATGTCTTGAAATAGGCCTCTGTCTCTTTAAGAACCTCTGAGCCTTTAGACACGCCCCCTCCACACGCTGTCTGTGGCATCAGTGGGGAGGGGGTTCTGCTGAGGAGCAGTGGTTGGTTACTCGGCTGGTGACGAAAGCTCGGAGGCGTCTCCAGGAGGTGGGGGCGTTCCTAGGAGGACTCAGGCAAACCTATCCCTAAAATGGCCGCCATCAGAGTTTTTACAGATTACTCAAAAATACGTGAATGTGCCAAGGCAACACTTCAGGCATGTTTTTAATGAGGGAATGACATAATAACATGATGTAAAGCTTGAAAAAGTCAATTTTGCATAATACCCCCCCTTTAATTCTCAACATAGTGTAGTTCTGCAACCCACTTTTGTGTCCAGATCCACCAGTTGAGAGACACTGATCTATATGTTGAAAATGGCTTGTTTTTCCCTCAACTTTTCTTCACGAAATCCCCACTTCTCTTGTATAAAACTATGAATAACAGTCAGCGTAGACATTATCCTGTCAAATATATAAGCAAGCCATAAATATAAAACAGCAAAACCTGTCTAAGGCACTTGTAACCCATCAAAATACAGCGAAACACTAAAAATACACCCCCCCCCCCCGGTGCCTCGAGTGACTGGTGAGGCGAAGCGAGAAGAAAAACGACTGATTTGAGAGAAAGGACTTGCCCCAAATTACTGTATTTTGTCTGACTGAAGTGACTTTGTGTTTGTCGGTGAGATGTCCCACCGTCTAAGTGCTCCTTGAACCTGCACTCCCCCACTGTCGCCATGGCGTTTGTTGTAAACAGCTCTTAGCGGGGACCAGCCAATCATCTGCTTTTGTTTTGATTGAGTCTGAGGAGCGGAAGGTGATAATTCTGCTCCCGTTGGCTTGACGGAAATGTCACAGGCAAATGTCACTGTAAACACACACATCACGCTTTAATCATTTGGACTGATACAAAAGAAGAAAAAAAGAGCTGATGTTGCCTTTGCTTTCCATCCCGGTCTCCTCGGGATCAGGTTTATGTCAGGTTTTTCGGGTTTCTGGTAGGTTTTCTCTGTTGATGGAACTGTCTCCATGGTTACGTATACACGACATCCATAGATGCAGACGGCATCTCTGGAATCGCCCATATATGGTCATTTTTGAAAACAGTTAAAGGGGAAAACAATTTTGAAAAAATGTAAATGTTCTCTAATTATTCAAAAACTACTGTAACAAACGCTGAATTATGAATATAGTTTTCTACTAAATAATGATACAAAGACATGGAGAGGAGCAAAGTGGTTCAACAGCCCATAAATACATGAATAACGGAGAATGCTAACAGGATGCTACATGTTAGCATCGGGCTAATGCTAACGGTTAGCTAGCACAAGCTACAACTGCCGTTTTTTCACTTCTACTGAACAATCTGTTGCGACAAAATATCCATATGGGCCCGATTTACACTTGACTTAATCTATGTGCGATAATTAAGTTCATATTCCACCAGAAAATGGCAAAAAAGAGTGGAAAAATGTGTTTCTCTAAAGATTCTATTTTCCCCCTCAGTGAAGCCACGGCCCCTTCTATGACGAGATGCCGTCTGTATCTATAGATGCAGACGGCATCTCTGGAATCGCCCATATATGGTCATGTTTGAAAACAGTTAAGGGGGAAAACAATTTGGAGAAAAATCTAAACTTTCTCTACTTAAAACTTTAACAAATGCTGAATTATGAATATAGTTTTCTACTAGATAAAGATACAAAGACATGGAGAGGAGCAAAGTGGTTCAGCCCACAAATACATACATAAATACATAAAAAAACAAATGCTAACGGCTAGCTAGCGCTTGCTACAACTGCTGTTTTTTCACTTCTACTGAACAATCTGCTGCGAATAAATATCCACATTGACTCGATTTACACTTGACTTCATTTGTGTGTGATAAATAAGTTCATATTCAACCAGAAAATGGCTAAAAAGAGTGAAAAATTCTGTTTCACAAAAGATTCTATTTTCCCCCTTGGCGAGGCCACGCCCCCTACTATGACGAGATGCCGTCTTTATCTATCCAGAAACAATTTTTCACAGAAATGTCCAAATAGAAAATGTACAAATGTTTTCCCTGATCATTATTTGATAGTGATAGTTCTTATGGCTGAAAGTTCTTGCTACTGACCAACATCACGCACGTTTTTGAATATTGTCACCACTTTTGGACGCCTTTATGAGGAAACCATTAGACCATAGTTCATTCATGCTGTAAGAGAGGACTTCGAACTATGTGACAGTTAAAGAGTTAAAGGAACAGGCCGCCGTTTTCCTGTACTGAGATATGTTGCTACCTTAGCTTAGACGAGTTGATGCGTGCCTGTCTGGTCTTTGTGCAGTAAAGTGAAGATATTACTGCGCCAACGTCAAAGTGCTCCTAAGATGTTATTACGGCTTACAATATAGTCCCCTTTTTTATCCGCTTAGAAAATTGACATGTTAAATTTTGTGCAGCTAGACTTGGATCGTGTAACTACGTAGCCGTATTTAAAGCAGTACTAAGTAACTCATGCTCCTAAAGGCCACAAGCGCCACTGCAGGTGTCGTAGCATGTTTTGTTTTTTACTCATTATTGTCCGTGAGAGTAAATACTATGCTGACAGAAAAGACAAAGGGAGAGAGGGATATTGTACAAACAATTACACAATGGAGATAATCTTTATCACTCAAACTTGGCTGTAACACGAAACCCACCAAAAGAAAGATTAGACTCTCTTCTTTCATTTAATGAAAGTTTGTTTGTACCTCTTTCCATTCTTTAGTAATCGTCCGTAGAAAATAGGTGAAATCACCCAAAATGCTGTTTTCTGCCCAAAAAGCTGAGAAAACGAAAGAGCAATGCTGCCACCTAGTGACTCAAAAAAATAACTTGTAGTTCATACCACTAGGTACCACTAGGTGGCAGCATTAGGCAGCAAGACGAAGATTTTAACACCAGATACACTCAAGGCTTTGCTGCAGCTGTTCCCGTTGAAAAACACAATTGACGTCTATAGACGTCATTGGCAGTCAACGTTCGGGTTTCAATTGACGTATATAGACGTCATTGGCAGTCAATGAGTTAAGTGGCGCCAGCCCGCACCTAGCTTTGCCTGCTAGCCTGTTAGCTTCTTCTTTGTGATTCTATTAGTGTGTATTAGGCAGTTAAGTTGCAATTGTGGTTTTCTGGCCAGAGACACCAGGGAGAGATGAAAGTCATTCCATTAACACTTGTATTACACCCAGAGGGACTACGGAAAGGATTTATTAAGGTAAACAAGTTCCTTAGCACTGCTTTAAATAGGAAAACATGGAAGAGCTTGGTCGCTTCTAACTTCACCCCGTTTGGCCCCATAGAGGAGAGGAGGAGAGGCTACATGCTAACAACATCTTTGGTCTTTTTGCGTGACTGACGCATCAACTTGTCTAAGCTCAGGTAAGAACATATCTCAGTATGGATAAACGGTGGCCTGTTCCTTTAAGACTCCAAAGTAAAATGGGCCCTAGCACTTGGTGACATTTCTGCATGAGTGTGTTTATCCACACAGACCTCTGGGGCCAAATTACAGAATGTTCTTGTGATTCCGTGTGTCACATAAAAACCAAACATGTGATCATGTGAGTCTGACTAATCCATGGATATATTTAGGTTGAAGGTGTGGTTGGAGATGGTGAATCAATTGGCTGCCATTAGGGAAACTGTTGCACAATACCCGATTAGAAAGGGCACATACAGTAGGCTGGACACATCCGAGATTGCATCTACAAAAGTACGACTGGGTGATACAATAGAGTTCGGGAAAGTCCACAGTTACCATGGAGATCCGCCATCTTTGCAGCTGTTAGCATACATTTCCATAGACTAACATTAGCTAAAAACAGCTTAAAAAGTGGAGAAAAAAGCCGTGGTAAAAACATCTAACTCACTGTGGTGCCCAAGTGTTTAATGTGAACTATAACCCCAGTATTTTAACTTTTAAAATCTCCATTAGTTTACAATTGCTGCTAATCCCATAATGCTTAGCGGTATGACATCACATTCCCGAACTCTAGACTTGTTCCGCAGATCTTGTCAAACTACTCAAATCAAGAAAATTTCACACATTTCTTCATTACATTTGCTTTTCCGAACATTAACCATTCATATCTTGTGGTAACCTTAAAGCATCTGTTTTCTAGTATATCATAAAGTAAGAAAATAAAAACACCTTTACTAACATACTGGCAGAAGAAAGATAAGGCTAAGTGAATTACAGATAAGTATTTCTTTGGTGACAGGTACAATCTTTGAATCTGAAGAAGACTGGTTTGTTTGTGTGGGATAGATTGACAGCCAGCATGTAATATTTTTAGAGAGAAATTGTTCCGAAATGCCATGAAATTTATTGGAAGGAAAGAGTATCCTTCTTTACAAACAGTCTTTGAATCCTCTGTCCTGGCACAGGCAGAAAACACTCTCAAAGAACTTCTAAGCGCTAAAGAGCTTCTACCATCTGGGAAACGATATCGGGCTGTAAGAGCCACAAGCAACCGATACAAACACTCTTTTATTCCTGTGTTCGGGTCTTGTATCTTCTCTTTAAAGGAACAGGCCACCTTTTTTACATGCTTAGATACTGTATGTTCTTACCTGAGATTAGACGAGTTGATACATACCTGTCTGGTCTTTGTGCCCGTGGAAGAGCGTGGTCGCTTCCAACTTCACCCCCGTTTGGAGCTATAGGAATACATTGGGAGAGGCCAAAGGCTAACAACATCTTTGGTCGTTTTTAGCGTGACTGAAGGCACGCTCAAAGACCAGACAGGTACGTATCAACTCGTCTAAGCTCAGGAAAGAACATATTTCATGTAAAAATGGTGGCCTGATCCTTTAAATTGCTGGGTTGCAGGTTCTAGAATATGATGATGTCATCGGACCCAGTGGGGGGAGGAGCCACTTTTTCCTATTAACAGCATTACACTTTCACAAGTCATAGCTAAAAATAAAGTCACTGGGTCCATGATCTCTGAGACCAAAAATGTCCTCAAAAACAAAATATTTTTTCCTCTATATAATAGTGTAGGCCATTAGAATGTTGTGATGTCACCTGCAACCCAGCAATTCTTAGACAATGTTGATTGTCTAAGTGGATAAAAAGGGGAACTATGTAAGGTGTAATAACATAAGAGCACTTTGACGTCCACACAGTAATATCTTCACTTTACTGCATGGACGTCATAGTGCTCTTATTACGCCTTACAATATAGATTCAGACGGCATCTCCGGAATCGCCCATATATGGTCATTTTTGAAAACAGTTAAGGGGGAAAACAATTTTGAAAAAAATCTAAACTTTCTGTAATTATTCAAAAACTACTTTAACAAATGCTGAATTATGAATATAGTTTTACACTAAATAAAGATACAAAGACATGGGGAGATGTTAGCATCGGGCTAATGCTAACGTTAGCTAGCGCTAGCTACAACTGCCGTTTTTTCACTTCTAGAGAACAATCTGCTGTGAGAAAATATCCATATCCTGATTTACACCTGACTTTATTTGTATGTGATAAATAAGTTCATATTCCACCAGAAAATGGCTAAAAAGAGTGAAAAAGTGTGTTTCCCAAAAGATTCTATTTTCCCCCTTGGCGAGGCCACGCCCCCTTCTATGACGAGATACCGTCTGTATCTATAGAAGGGGGCGTGGCTTCGCCGAGGGGGAAAATAAAATCTTTAGAGAAACAAAATTTTTCACTCTTTTTAGCCATTTTCTGGCAAAATATAAACTTATTTATCACATAAAAATAAAGTCAAGTCTAAATCGGCCCATATGGATATTTTCCCACAGCAGATTGTTCAGTAGAAGTGAAAAAACGGCAGTTGTAGCTAGCGCTAGCTAGCCGTTATAATTAACCCGATGCTAACATGTAGCATCAAGTTAGCATTCTCCGTTTTTTTATGTATTTATGGGCTGTTGAACCACTTTGCTCCTCCCCATGTCTTTGTATCATTATTTAGTAGAAAACTATATTCATAATTCAGCTTTTGTTAAAGTTGTTTTTGAATAATTAGAGAAAGTTTAGATTTTTCTCAAAATTGTTTTCCCCCTTAACTGTTTTTAAACATGACCATATATGGGCGATTCCAGAGATGCCGTCTGTATCTATAGTTTCCCTTTTTATCTGCACAGCCATATTCCATTAAAATTCCAATTCCAAATTTCAATTCCATTGAAATTATCATTCTTATTCTAATGTGAACCACATCATGGCAAGTCCAAGACAAATTTCTCTATGAAACAACAAAGTTTGACCTTAACTTAAAGCCTCTTCTTAGCCTCATAAAATACACTTTTTATAATATGTAAACAGATCATTTTTATGAAGGAAGGCCTTGATTCTCTTTTCTACAATCTTACACGATGAGCGTTTTGGAGCATGCTTTAAAACCTTATTGACCTTGAAAGGAACTGTGAACTAATTTTAAGACTGATAGAGGGTCAGGAACTTCAACCCGAGACCTTCTAAAACTACTCTACACAATTTTCCACTGAAAGCTTAAGTGGTATTTGGACTTGAAAGCAACAGCAGAACGAGTTAGGCGTCATGTGCATTGTTCCGAGCGCTCCGCCTTGGCGACAGACGGAGAGCAGGCGTGACCAGTAAAACCAGAGGAAATGGAATCCGGTTATTTGAATCCGCGCTCTGAGGGCACCGCGGGGCACGGCGCCGGCACGGCACGCACACCGCGACTCGCTGTGATCAGAACCAGAATCTGCTCATTACGCCTCGCCGGGGACCTGAGCGCGTGCCTTCAGGAGCTGAGCGGGGAGAGCGAGGAGAAACGGCAAACCGGCGGGGCCCAGCGCTCTCAGGCTGTCAGAGAAGGTGACAGCGGCGCAGTAATGTGTCGGGCTGGGCGACAATGGGAGGATGAATCGGCTCAAACACAGCGGCCTTGTAGTTATTAAACTGTGGGACTGGTGGGCGGCAACTGGCGGAGGAGGAAAATAAAACATGCTTTTTTTATGGCATTCGGTGACAATCTATTACACACATATGACATTATTTACACTTTAAACATTGCAAGAGGCAATACTGATAAACAGAAACGAGTCATTTATTTCCAGTCTTAAAATGCATATGACAGGTTTTAATGCTTTTGAAATGTTTTAAGATGGTTAATATCAGTTGCAAGTTCGTCAGATGCATAATTATCATTGTATTTCAGTGAAACAGCAATTTTAATGAAGTAATGTTGGGCAGAAAAGTGAATTTTATTTACATTTTTAAACTGTGACTATGACAAGAAGTGACTCATTTCCCATTGACTTAACATGGTTGCACGGCAACAGTTTCACATTGTTTACCTTCTTCTTATTTATTGGTTTAATTGGTCAGGACAGTGCATGTTAATGAACATACATGGGTCTCATGCATGTAAACAAGCCACACCGGATTGTAGCCTTGGGCTAATTTCCATCCGTCGTCCCCCATGCGCACTCTTTAACACACTCTCATTCATCCTGGCCTATTGTACATGTTTTTAGTGGTAGGGGAAACCGGAGTACCCGGAGGAAACCTCCGCAGACACAGGGAGAACATGCAAACTCCACACAGAAAGGCCCCCGTCCCAGGTGGGAATCGAATTTGGACCTTCTAGCTGTGAAGCACGAGCGCTAACCACTGTGCTACCGTCTATGTCACTTCCTGTCAGTGTCCAATAAGAGAGTGAAACTATAAACGACACAAAAATGGCTTTACTAAAGAAAGCATCTACAATCTTTAGAAAATCTTAAATATAGTAGCGTTAACTATGTTTTAGCAAAAATTGTGTCTAATGTGTCATATGCACTTTAAGCAGCAGAATTGATTCAGACCTGCCCTGAAGCAAACGTCACTATAGACGTCACCAAAACACAGCGTCATAGTGAAAATGTCTCTCCCTATGACACAACCAGTCGCCATGAATGCAAAGCATGAAGAAACCATATCATTTATTTGTTTATTTGAACACAGATGGGACATATCCACGTAAACACGGCTGCCATGCAACCTGGGATCTTCAGGCGTGAAGCACAAGCGTTAAAGGGCCAATGTCAGCGGCCTGGAGACGAGTTGGAGACTACACTGGTCACAGAGACGTCTCCGAGACATAAGGCTAAGTCTAATAGCAAGGGAGCTCAAAGAGTCGGATGAAGTCCCTTTGAGATCTCCTTGGTACAAAGACATCACAGAAACGTCTCACAGGTTGAAGACGGAACACTGGATGAGAGGCGAAACGTTTGAGACAACTCCTGCACGACTGAGAGCCTACACAGACATTACCCAAATTGAACAATTTTGACGTAGTCTTATATCTTAGGACGGCACTGGGTTAGACACAAACTGCATATTTTTTCTTCTTCTTCTCTTGAAGCACTCCAGTGTGTAATTCCTGAGTTTTGTTTTGTAATTAGATGACACATGGAAGTGCATCTGCATTTACAAAGCCCATAAGCCGTGACTAGACCTGTTCTGCTCTCAAACTGCAACGCCCTTTGTGGCATGTGGTCATCAAACCTGCAGAAGGAGCTCCAACTTCACTTTGAGAGTCAATACGCCTGGCACAACCTCCCATATATATATTATATTAGACGTTCTCTGCAGCCCTGAGCTCCTCCTCAGGTGGTTCCAGAGGCGAGGGCCGTAATATTGGAAAGACACCTCACCATGAGTCTTTTTGTTGACTTTAGGAATAACTCGGAGACCCCTGCCGGAGGAGCGATGGGGCCGTGAAGGTTCGTGAGGCAAAAGCAATTCTGAAAGATAAGAAGGACCAAGAACATCAAGACATTTAAAAACCATTAAAAGAACTTTAAAATCGGTCCTAACACATGGGGAGCCAATGCAGCGATTCTAAAACCGGTGTAATGTGGTCCCGCCTCCTGGTCTTCGTCAGGACACGAGCTGCTGAGTTTTGTAAAAGTTGTAGACCAGAAAGCAGGGCACTACAGTAGTGGATACGACTGGGGATGAAAGCATGCATTAGCGTCTCAGTGTTGGCCCGAGAGAGAATAGGGCGGACTCTGGCTATGTTCTTTTTAAATGGTAAAAAAACGATCTTTGTGATATTCTTAAAGGGGTATTATGCAAAATCGACTTTTTCAAGCTCTACATCATGTTATGTCATTCCCTCATTAAAAACATGCCTGAAGTGTTGCCTTGGCACATTCACGTATTTTTGAGTAATCTGTAAAAACTCTGATGGCGGCCATTTTAGGGACAGGTTTGCCTGAGTCCTCCTAGGAACGCCCCCACCTCCTGGAGACGCCTCCGAGCTTTCGTCACCAGCCGAGTAACCAACCACTGCTCCTCAGCAGAACCCCCTCCCCACTGATGCCACAGACAGCGTGTGGAGGGGGCGTGTCTGAAAGGCTCAGAGGTTCTTAAAGAGACAGAGGCCTATTTCAAGACATTCACTACAGCCATTTTGAGAGAGCAATTTTATACAAGGCAGTTTTTCTAATTTACTGCATTTACAGACCAACAGAAGGTTTGGTCATCATTGTCGTGTGCTATAGACTGGTGCTATGTGATTGAAAAAAACATAATATCCGCTCTTCAATGTGTGGAATAAACGAGTCAAAAATCTCACCCAGGTTCTTCACCTGTGAGGAAGGATTAATAGACAGTGACTGCAGTTTGGGTAAAAGTCTCTCTCTCAGGGCCGATGATTAACATTTCAGTTTTGTCCTGGTTAAAGGAATAGGCCATCGTTTTACATACTGAGATAAGTTCTTACCTAAGGACCTACTTTAGGACCTGTCTGGTCTTCACCCGTGCCTTTCCGTGGGAAAACGTGGAAGAGCTTGGTAGCTTCTATCTTGACCTGTTTTGGAGCTATAGAGGAGAGGGGGAGGCTAAATGCTAACGCCGTCTGCGCTTTGTTTACGTGACTGAAGGCACGGGGGAAGATCAGACAGGTCCTAAAGAACTCGTCAAAGCTAAGGTAAGAACATATCTCAGTATGTAAAAACGGTGGCCTGTTCCTTTAAGCTGGAGAAAGTTTTCTGCCATCCAGAATGTGATATCAAAAATGCAGTTAAAAAGTGCATCTATTAACATAGTCCGTGCTGATTGATGTATTTTCTGTACAAGGAAGAAGGAAGTGGATATTTAGGTAGCACTAACCATTCTGCCTGCTTTGATGTTGTAGGGAAGTGAATGTTGCCATGTGATATAAATTGATGAATTAGGAGTAAGTTACAGCACAATAGTGTCAAAACAATGTTTATGCATGACAGGTAAACTTTAAGACCTGCTTCATTCTGAGTCTTTGATTGTCTCAACAAAATAACATGTTTCTAAATCTGGCACTAGAGTCTGAGCAGTAGCTACAGTATGACTGGATAGACTCCACGAAATGTTATTATCCACTTGTGTCGAGATTATCCCGTGTTTTCAACATGAAAATGTGACTGATGAGTCGAGTCTTGAAGGACAAAAAACATGGCTACAAAGCCCACTGCTCGTCCGTGCCCTGAATCCGAACGCCAAGGCTGGAGGGAGAAAAGCGCGGTCTGAGGGCATTAGCAAACATACTCAAAAGTGCATCTTTGAAATGAAAAGCGCGCGCGGTCATTCCCTCCGGACGCACGTATGGAGGAAATCAATATGTAACGCCGTATGACATGCATATACATAAGGCTTTCTGAGAGATGGGGATGGAAATTGAAATGCCCACAGTGACCCAGAACGCTGTCGGCGCAGACGTGTTTCTTATCTGCAATTTCTCCATTTTCCTCGCACGTGGCCCAACATTGAGTACGGTTGTTTCTTTCCTTAACGTGTGAGTAATGTGGGAGAAGAAGTATCTACCTTCCCCGATATGAGTTGCAGTCTGAAGATGTTTCACCCCCCATCCAAAAGGTTACACCAAACTGGACTTGTGTTTGTTTGGGAGTCAGGGCTTGACATTAAAGGGACTATACTTGTTTTTTTTTATAGAAGTGGATAGCACATTTTTTTTGTCCGCCTTTAGTGTAGTGTAGAACAGTGTGACTGAGGTCCACTATTCTGTGACCTCGGTCCAGATCTGGACCCAAGCGCTAACCCGTCCGCACCCGAACCTTGATCTGAACTTTAGACCCGATTGTAAATCCCCTTAGACCAGTGTTTCCCAACCAGTTCGCCCTGTCGGTGCTTATTTTCCCGATAATGACCAGCGTTCTATACATTATCCGCTTCTTATACGGCCATTTGACAACTGAACACACACAACATAAACTTCATACACTTTTATGAAGGTCGAAAGGTTTATTTAATGATTTCCGCTGCAAATAGTTCCCAAAAGTTTGCGCGTTGCTTGGCAACGTTTGGCTAGGCTTGTAGCAGCAAGGCTAGTAGCTAGTTGGAGGAATGGTGGTGAATCTATGGGTAAGTTGAAAGTCAGACTCACGCTAACTTCACAAGCAATTCCCACGACTTCTCTCGCAGTGACGGGGACAGATAGTGTCGCTACTACGTACGCACGGAGTGATATGAAAGCACAAACTCCGTTGCCATTGGCAGCGGTCATTATTTTTTTCAGAGGTCCTTTATCAGAAAATAATGACCGGTAAAATGTTGGAAAATCCCATTCAAATCAATGGAGCGTTGTACTTACGTTGTGAAGAGCCGTGTAATGAGTAAGGGATAATGTACAGAACGCTGGTGATTATCGGTAAAATAAGCACCGACACATATCGGTGTTTACTTCCATGGAAAAGTGCCGGGTTAGTCCTGTTGTGATTCTGCGCTGATGTTGTTTCGTTGAGCCTGACTGAGATCCTCGTAATAGCTGCGGAGAATGACTCACTCTGAGACGGGCCTTCAGTGACCGGCTAATAACCCTCTTCGCGGAGAACACCACTCCGCTGCGCGTCGTGGTGTTCTTGATTCTACGTCGTGCATTATAACCGTCTAATGCACGGCTCCTTGTTGTTTAATCCTTACTTAAAAAGTGAAATAACTCAGCAGAACTCAACAAAAAAATATACAAACAGGCCCCAATGAACAGTTTCAGTTGGCGAGACCAGGGTTTAAGCGGGATAATGCACTCCGAGGTGTCCATCATCAGAATACCTGAAAATGGACACCTCGGACAGAATAACCGTCCTTCACGCCTCCGCGTCGTCCAGTTATTTCTGATAATGGACACGTCGTCATGCATCATCCCTTACATTTTCTCGACCTTTTGCTTGACAATGAGTTTTTTACCTGGTTAAATAAAGGATAAATAAAATAAATTGAGATGCTACAGAAAAGTGGTTTTCGGTATAGGGCCTGTAATGTAAAGCCCTGATGAGAGCTTACACAAACATTTGGTGACCAGATTATCCAAATGCAAAACTGGGCCAAAATGTCAATCTCCAGGGTGTAGTGGCTAAATCCTCACTGCGGTCCCATGGTCAATGGTAAAACGGTTTGTTTGCGGACAGCATGGAGATGATCGACCTTTGAGCTTTTCGTAATTAGATACATGGGACGAAGGGCTCAAGACTGAGAATGTCTCTTTGCGTCTCATTAAGTTTGTATCTTATGTAAACTATCAATAAACGCCAGTGGCTGGGAGTGACGTTCAGCAATTCATCAGAACCAGGAGCCAATCTGACAATGCTTGAAAAATGACTACTTGAGTGAATATTGTTGCTTCTTTCCCCACACTTCTGCTGAAAACTGAAACACGTGATCGATCAGACCTTGTTCAAAACACACACCACACATTTCCCTCAACGCTGCAGACTATTATTTTCTTTATCAGGACCAAATTCATAAAGAACGGCATGATTTGGTCAAAAGTCATGTATTGTGACATACTAGTGGAGAATCTGTGATTGTTTAGTTCTTTTATTTCGTCAGAAGAGACCTTGGTGCATCTACAGTAATTGCTTTCTAATCGATTGTGAACAGTATTGCTGTTTACGTAAAAGCGAGAGCTGCTTCTAAAGACTAATCCTTGTTAAAATAAGGATGCTAGAAATGAGTTCGGAAAGTTAGGAATGAATCATAACGAAATGTTTTAAATCCATTGTTTCAACCCAAGAAACGGTGCAGGGGTTTTAACTTTTTGTATCACGTGTACTGTGAATGACAAATGTATTCAAAAGAGCAAGAATCTGACAAAGAGAGACATGGAGTTTGTAGGAAATGTGTGCAAACCATGATGTGTTTTCAAGGTTTTGACAAAAGAGCCGTGTTTTATCTGTTCAACTAGTTGGTGCCGTCAGTCTTCTTCAGTCTTAGCAATCAAGGAAAATGGATAATGACACAAACCCTTGAGAACATTTTCCCTTCATCTTCTCCTTTATGTCTTACAGATTTTCATCCTCACTGGAAAGAATGGGTCTGTTTTTAAAAATCGTCACTCCGGCCGTTCTCTTGCTGGTCCTCACCCTCCACCCGGTGCGTCTACAGGACACGGCGACCACAGGAGCTCCCCGTCATGGCCGGACCATCGACAAAGATTGGCTCAGAAAAAAGCTTCCTCTTAAGACTTTGATGAATGACCAGCCCTCTGCAGACTATCCATCGGAGGAGAGCGGAGTGGAATCGGGCTTCGAGTCCAGCGGAGGGGTGGCTTCAGGCGGCGTTATACTGGAAACAATAGAAGATGAAATCAATGGAACTACGGATTACCCAAACGTACCAACGACTGCAGCCGTGGCACCGGAAAACCAAGACGCCAATGTTTCGACGGCCACGCAGTTTCCCAGCGGTGACGCAAACGTGACCCACGGTGACGCAAACGTGACCCACGGTGACGCAAACGTGACCCACGGTGACGCAAACGTGACCCACGCCCCAAACAACGAGACCGTGTTGGAAGATGCTGATAAAGAGATCCTGCAGAATGCCACGGTAGCTTCGAACGGCACGGAAGCACCAACCGCGACCCCGGTTTCGAAGAAGAATGCGACGACCGCGATGGATTCAGGAGAGGGAATTACCAACGGGACGGAAGGTAACGTGACGGTAACCCTGGCGCCGCCTGGACCGGAAACGACAACGCGAGAGAAGTCCGAGGGGCCGGCAGCGACTAATGAGACCACGGTCGCTCCACCTGAGACCACCACCTCTGAACCCATCACCTCGGACCGGGCCAACCTGTCCGACAAGGGGGCGGCAGCGTCCAGCGGGACAGCGGAGAGAGGTAAGGACATGGCATGCTATTGAAAGTAGGAAGTACAGAAGAGATGGATGCTGCTTTCAGTTTAAGGGAAGACACAGCCAGTCCCTCATGGATTTTGTGGGCATATTTCGTGATTATATTCGCTGACCATTTTCCCCCCAAATTTGCATTTTTCATCAGCTTAAAAGAGGCTCAGGGAAATGAGAAAATACTTAAAGGGATATTTCAGGATTTTTGACATAGGGCCTCATTTCCAAGTTATCCAGAGTGTTGCTGATTTCTGGAGATATTTCTTTTTTGTAATTCATGCAGTTCTTACATTTGAAGAGTTACGTGGTGCTAGGCTTGTGCTAGGCTAGTGCATGTCTATGGTATCAGCTAGCCTGCGTTAAAAACAGTCTGACCCGCTCCACAGAGCACCTGAGGCAAATCACTTATATCACCAGACTAACCATATAAATGTCTGTGTCTATAGAATAATTTTTGGAATATAACTGACCTTGCATCACATGAATGATCGCATTTTGAGGGACTATTTCCTAGCAGATCACTCCGCCGCCGCGTAGCTTATACAAACACGAAGCTGATGCTGCTAAAATATAAGGTATTTTAATTGCAAAATGGTTAAAATGATTCTATCGACACAGACATTTATATGGTTAGTCCAAGACTAGGGGCGGGGAGCGGATCCTGCTCGGTCCTCGCTTCAGAAACTCACTTTATTGCGCAGAAGTTGCGGAGTTAAGGAAAAATTGTGGATTATTGGAATTGTTGTGGGAAAGTTGCCTTCTTTTAGATAAGCTACGAGGCCGCACTGATTTCGCAAAGTTCGCTTGAATTTAGATAGATAGATCAAGTGGAAGAAGATGAATGGATGGAGATAGATAGATAGATAGATAGGTAGATACGTAGATAGATAGATAGATAGATAGATAGATAGATAGATAGATAGATAGATAGATAGATAGATAGATAGATAGATAGATAGATAGATTTGTCACATACAATGTCAATAAACATGACATGTAGTGAAATGATAAGAACACACACCTCTGTCATTTTAAGCGGGCAAAAAGCATGAGAAGAAGCTACAATAAAGTGTTCATGGGGCCTACAGGGAGTAAGCTCATGTTGAATCTCTTTGTTCCTCCTTTAACAGGGTGTTCATTTGGCGTATAGCCTGGGGGATGAAGCTTGTGTTGAACCTCACAGATTCCGCACAAAGAGAGAATTTGAAGTTTTGGTTTGTTTTCTCTCTATCGTCCCTTAAACCGTTGTAAAGCTCTCAACTTCCAAATCCAATACAACGATACGCCATCTAAATATCGGCATATCTTTGATGATACCCAACGCGAAAGTCTGCGAGGGGAATCTTTTCCAATAACACATACGGCTGTTTTAGAAAATAAGAATTGTACTAAAAGTTAGTTTTTTGGGTTAATCAATAAGACAAAATACAGAAAAGGTTACAAGAAGTCAATAGGTGAGCGGGAAAAGGTTAGTTTTGTGAAAAACTTTAGCTTCTGAATCGATATGGAAAAAGTAGAAATAAAGTGCAACTATTTTCTTTCCGAGCCTTGAGCAAGTTATGAAGTTGATTTTAAGCAATTCATAAAGAGTGTTTGTGTTTCAGCTCAATCAATGCGCCATAACACCAGATGAAAGAGAGCTTTATATATATGTCCTTATATGACAGATTTTGCTAAAGAAATACAAGACTGCATGCACTTTATTTGTCTCTCCAGATGGGTCTTTGTAAACAAACCATGAGGCTTTATTAAGTCATACAGTGTACATGTCCCTCCTGCCAACATGGGAGACCTTAAAGATCCTGTATTTTGCAGCACTATTATTTTTAACTTACCTGTCATGGAGATCAAGTAAAGTAAAAGCACCCTCCCTGATTTCTTGACATAGCAAGCCACGGTTTGTAGTGGAGGCAGCTTCAGCACTGAAACAAGTATGGGGAAGCTTAAAATGAAATGACACTCTACGTACGCAGCACTACTCAAACTTGCGTGATTGAAACAACTGCTCAAAATGGCTTCTTTTAAGCCAGGAAGATCCAGCTACTTCGATTCATAGGCCGTTCATGATGGAGGAATTGGAGCAGGAGAGAATACGACTCAGTGGGAATGACACAGTTTGGAAAGAAGTCTCCAAAGAGAAAATCTCCTACTGATTTGGAAGTGATTGAACTCACAAACCTGCCACATTCATCTTATGGCTGAAAGTCCTTAAAGGATCTGTATCCTGCTATTTTAGCCATCCCAAAGTGAAGTATAGGCATTCATATGATATACTGTACTACTACCACTATGGAGCACTCATTTTTGTGATAAATATAAGTATTTTCTGGAGGTATTTTTCAAACCCGGAAGACACAACGCTTCGATTCAGTTAAGCCCGCCCCCGCTCTCTCCGCGCATACAACTTCACTGTAGTACAAAATACACAGCAAAAAGTGACTTCATGATGCAGTTATAAGGAGTTGACATCTGCAACACAGCTTCATAAATAGCTAACACACATGCTAATATGCTAACACACAAGCTAACACGCGTTTTGACTCACCACCGCTCTGGTCCATTGCTCTTTACATTATGGGACTCGCGTTGGTTATAAAAGTGAATCCACTTTGATTCTGGCGAAGGTTCACCAAACATCCATCAGTGACAGTCACAGAAAAACACTATTGTAGCTGATAGTCGCCAAATTCCAACTTCTGGCGAGTGGCCAAATGCCTCTCGTAGCCAAAATGCGCATTTTCGCCACATTATCGCTAGGTGACAGGCGTGTCCAGAGTAGGTTAGAAAGAGCTCCTTCATCACAGCTTTCAGTGCAAACATGACATCTGACGCTCAGGGGGTGTGTTTGTTTTGTCCGCAGGGGCAACTCTGACCTCAGGAAGTGCCCCGGTTACCTCCTCGTTTCTTTTTTTCCTTTATTTCTTTCTTGCGACAGAAATAATGAAAAAGCTGTTTTACAAATTCAAATCAGGCCGTAAGCTTAGAATTAAAACATTACATTACGCTCTGACGACACAACTGAGCAACTCAGTGGTTTTCCAGGAGAAAAGGATTGCTGAGAACTACGTGAATGAAGTCAAAGACCACTCTGGGGGTGTTTTTGATAAGGAAATAGCAAAACAACATGGTTAAAAGCTCCAAAAAGTCGATTTTGCATGATATAGGACCTTTAAATCTCCAACATCAAGCACATCATTTTGATTATTGTCACCACTTTTAGACGCCTTTATGAGGCAGGATTTGACCTTCATATCAGCTGAGAGAGAAGACATTGAACTTTATAATGGATGAACCTATCCACATGCACAGAGATTTAAATTATAGGCTCTTTAGAAAGTTGTGATGTCGCGGATATGCAACGTATTGGATAATTTCGTGAAGGACGACCATCATAACAAGGTTAAAAACTCAGAAGTCGATTTGGCTCCTAAAAACACAATCTGTAGAAGCAAAACAACAGGGTTCGGTTCATTCTTAGCCGCTGAACTTTGTAAAACAGCCCAGTCATTGCAGGGCTCGCCTCCTGAAAGTCTACCTCCCCTCGGTAATCGCACACCAGCGCTCCGAGCACACACACAAACACACACAAACACACACACACACGCACCCTTTTATTGTTGTGTCTCCCCTACACCCTTTCCCTGACCCACATTTTCTCTCTCCGCCGGTTCCCATTGGCACCGCACGAATGGCTCCTTCTGTCAATGGAAAGGTTGTCTTGAGTTTCGGGCTGCTATCAACGCGTCAGTCGTGAGCGAAGGGCCGCCTTTACCGCCAGCGACTTCTCCGCGGGACAATGGAAGGCCTGTTTTTTTTTCTTTTAGTCAAGGGGGCTGGTGAAAAGCGCGGTCCCAGGATAGGTCAGCGATACGGGGGGTTTCTCTGAGAGCGGGGCGTGGGAGCACTTCTGTACAATCGACATGTAGGATCTCGGCGACCGGAAAAAAAGGCCAGATAGGCAGCTAGCTGTGAAAACGGTTACAAATTCGCCCCGAACCGAAAGCGACAATGTGGAGATAGGCTTGGTAGAATGAGGCGGACCCGGGATAGCAGATGTTCAAAGGCCCTCGGATCGTTAGGTGTAATTTGATTAGGTCAACTGCTGCTGACACCGAACCCCGCGGCAACACTGCGGTTTAATCGAGGTCACGGACAAAAGGATCTCGAGAGTTTGCAAACGCCGAAATGAGCAGTCGAAAAGAGAAAGGGAAGCTCACGGACGTAGATTTTTTCCCGTGATATTTACAATGGCGTGTACTTTGGGAAACACCTACTTAGAAGCAAAGAGGGTTAGGTTACTATGCAGGAGGTTCCCTTGGTTTCATGTGTCTCTAGGATCGCATTCACACCTGAAATTGGGGACCAAACTGCAACATTGTTTAATTTTTCCAACTGGCGTGGTCCTCGTTCACACCTGGAGAAATCCTCTGCACGCCTGTGGTGGCGCTGCATCAAAACCGTCTACAAGATGGTGGCACGGTAGCGCAGCGGTTAGGCCCTCCGCTTGACAGCTAGATGGTTATGGGTTCAATTCAATGGGGGCCGGGCCGGGCTGGGTCGGCTATAATTGTATGACCCAGATCAAAAGGCCTCATTGTGCAGTGGAGATCTCTCGCACAGTCGTCCCCACTGCTATATCCACAAGATCAACACTTGATTCCAGGCACATGTTTGTTTAGCTGTAGTGGTTTGCAAAAATAGTACTCAAGTCTTCACACTGTTTTAATATGAATTACCATTGGTATTCCATGTATTTTTCTTTTCAAATAATGTGTGTAAAGTAAAAAGTGCTTACACTTGTATGTATGTCAAAGTACTGTAGTAATTATTCGTTCAATCCACACTCGGTGGTGGTAAGCTTCATTTACCACGTGGCTATAATGTGTTGTTTACATCCTGATCTCTTATGTCAGTGCCCTCTGCTCGACACATGTGGAATTCTTTTGTATTGCCCCCTAGTGGCTGGAATGACATACTCAGGGATTTGTGCTCTACAAGTCAGGGGCCTTGTTAAATCATCCGGCTCGTGGGCCGCAGTTTGAGGACCCCTGTTATAGAGTGTATTGATTTTTATAGCAAGACTTTTATGTAGATTTTCGTACCTGATGGTTTTGGCTTTTTTTGGCCACAGTTGTAGCCGAAACTGTCAGGTACGAAAATCTACATAAAAGTGTTGCTATAAGAGCCAAAATTGCATGGCTCCGCTCTTCTGACCGATTCATCGAAAAACCACTTACTTCCTCGTTTACAAAATGCAGGCCGTTTGCGTCATGCCCAGCTTTTCTCTGATTGGTTCGTGAATCAGGCCCAATGGCCGCTGGCTGCTCTGCTTTTTGGCCACAACACTAGGGGCCGCCATTGCTGTAGTACCTCCATATCGCCGCTGGTTTCCCATTGAAAAGCATTGCACATTAAAGGAATAGGCCACCGTTTTTACATACTGAGATATGTTCTTACCTTAGCTTTGACAAGTTCTTTAGGACCTGTCTGATCTTCACCCGTGCCTTCAGTCACGTAAACACAGCGCAGACGGCGTTAGCATTTAGCCTCTCCCTCTCTCCACTATAGCTCCAAAACAGGTCAAGATAGAAGCTACCAAGCTCTTCCACGTTTTCCCTATTTAAATATGGTTACGTGAAGTGTTCCACTACAAAGTATAATTACACAAAATTAAACAATGTGGATTTTCTAAGCGGATAAAAGGGGGAACTATATTGTAAGGCGTAATAATACCAGTAGTTCGAAATCCGCGCAGTGATCTTCACTTTACTGTGCGGATGCCAAACTACTCCTGGTATTATTACGCCTTACAATATAGTTCCCCCTTTTATTCGCTTAGAAAATCCACATTGTTTAATTTTGTGTAATTATACTTTGTAGTGGAACACTTCACGTAATTTAAATAGGGAAAACGTGGAAGAGCTGTGACCTGTTTTGGAGCTATAGAGGAGAGCAGAAGAGGCTAAATGCTAACGCCGTCTGCGCTGTGTTTATGTGACTGAAGGCACGGGTGAAGATCAGACAGGTCCTAAAGAACTCGTCAAAGCTAAGGTAAGAACATATCTCAGTATGTAAAAACGGTGGCCTATTCCTTTAAAAACAACTTTAAAGCCTGATCCCAATTTTTTTGGAACTATCTAGAGCTAGATATTCCTCCTGTGCTAACGCTGGGTTAGTTACAATTAAGGGGACCAGGCTGGTTTTCGTAACAAGAATTTTAGAAATCTCGTACTTAATGAGGGCCGGACTGCTAGCATTGGAGCTGCGCGAGATACACGTCACGCAAGGGCCGAGTCTACAGTGAAGATCCCGCCCCTTGGTCCTTTTTAGGAACATGCTTCGTCTGATTTGGGGAGGAGGAGTCTGTAAATCCGCCATGATTTCCCCCACGAGCACGGTCATTATGGTAAACGGGGAGGAGTGAGGAGAAGCTGTCCATTTATATATCCAGTCTATGATCAGGCCCATCGGGAATTAGAAGAAATACACAGATCCCACACTTTGTAAAGAATAGGAAAAGAG
The DNA here is from genome assembly GCF_951799975.1 of Gobius niger. Lineage (NCBI taxonomy): Eukaryota > Metazoa > Chordata > Actinopteri > Gobiiformes > Gobiidae > Gobius > Gobius niger. The sequence continues at coordinate 37,207,618 of NC_136855.1, read as the reverse complement.
TGTCTTCTGGCTGGCCTGGGTAGACAATTCCCATCGCTGCCTGAAGATTTGCCCCTAATCAAAAACAGAGAAGCAAACCAGCACAGTCACTGATAAAAGTGTTGTTTCCATACACAGAAACAGAGAAGAAATAAGCCAGTAAACTTCAGGGCACGAACGCAACCTACTTTACGAAGTTTCGAAAAGACATTTGAATAGGTTTCTTTGAAAATGTCTCAAGGTCTCAGCGCCTTCAGTTTCTTCACGATGCAGAACTCTCCAGTGCTGCGTATCGTTTCCGATGAGTTATGTTTTTTTCTTGAGACGTACAAGCTGCTACATATGTTTTCCTGGTTATATGACGGCGGAACATAACGGTAACAGATGGGAGCAGTAAACAGTGGAACTCAAATGCACAATAACGCTCTGAACACACGGGGTGATCTCAAAGGTGCAATAGCTGTGCTCTATAGGGGACAGTATTGGTTTCACAGAACTGCCACGGGCTCTTTCATATGTCGGCAGATTGTACGTTTGGAAATTCCCGGAAAGTTTAAAGTTTTTGTGTGAATACTCCAGGTGTTTTCGGAGACGAACATAAAGGCTCCGGCGGACAAAAGGCGTTAGAGAAGATCCTACTGTGGAATTTGCCTCTGTGACTTTTTACAGGTCTGGCAAATGGCATTAAAAAGCATTAAAAGTCATTAAAAAGCTTTAAATTGGATTAAAACTGGTATAAATTCATTGAAAACACCAACAATATGGTCTAGAACAGGGGTGCCCAAACTTTTTGTTTCTGAGGGCCAAAATGAATAAGTATCTGTGAGTCCTGGGCCAAACACGGTGATGTCAAGTGTGAAACACTTATAACTGCAAATAATAATACATTTGCATTTGATTCTATCTATGCAAATACCATGCTACAGTAATATAAATGTTAACTATGGAAAAAGCCTAGTTTTAGTAGAACAAAATCAGCTATTGCAGTATAGCAATATAGTGCAAAATGTAAACAACAACACCTATATCTACAGCACCTACTGTGACTTTAAATCATGAATTTGTTAACTCAAAGACAATGTGATACTAGATCATAAAGGTTGGAAAACTGGGAAAGTTGATACTAAAACGCTCTGTGATAAACACCAAGACACCACAAGTGTTTCCTTAACTTTGCAAAAGGAGTGAAACAGCGCCCCCAATTTGACGCTAGTGGCCAAAGAGTGCACTGCATCCATATTTACCATTGAGAATGAATGGGAAGAGAGTTAGTATTAAGACGAGCAAAAGTAGGTCACCCTCTGGCGTGCCAACATAATTGTGGCTCCACTTTGGGCACCCCTGGTCTAGAACATGTTCAGCTGCAGTTCTGGCTGAAATTGACCACGTTATTTTGCCTGTTCCGTCCAGTTCTCTTTCCTCAGCTTTATGAAATGTTTTTAAATCTTAAGGAATGCACGAATGAAAGAAAACTCAGTGGGTTTTCTTGGATAAATATGGTAAAAAACATTGGGGTAACGCTTTAGAGTACAGCCCACGTTCCAGGTGTAAGTACGGGCAACAAGAAAGTAATTACACATGTAAGTACAGGCTCTTACATGTGTAACAAGGGGGAACAATGTGTATAAAGGCAGTACGTAAGTGAGTACGCAAGTGAAGCTATGTGTCAAAGTGTAGTAAAGATATCTTCTCATTTTTCTCTGTTCACTCTTGCGTCTATTTATTACAGTCACATGTAAGAGTACCTGTACCTACATGTGTAATTACCTTCTTGTTACCCGAACTTACACCAGAAAGGCGGGCTGTATTCTAAAGCGTTACCAAATGTGGTTGCTTCAAAGTAACAATATTTGTCTGTATTGTTAAAATATCCATCTTCACATGTCCTGGGCAGCCGTGTCTGTCAGTGTGTCAGTGTCAGACATCGACCCAGAGACGATCCCAGTGCAAAGAAAAGCCAGTGATTTGTTCCATTCTCGCCCACTCCTAAATTTTAAAAACTGAAATCCAAATATAGGCTTAAAAGATACAAAGTGAATCTTCTCGAGGGCAAAATTGCCAGACTAAATCCCAAATGAAGGATGTGTTTCCGTAAAAGAAATGAAAATCCAGTAATCTGTAGGCAGAGGCCACTGAGGTCAGGAGTAAAGAGATCCTGACACGTTTACAGAGGCACGAAGAGGGTGAATTATTCATGTGGGAGACCTGCAGGAGCCGGTGCACTGTGTTTACATGTTTAACCTCTTACCACCCGCCTGAACCAAATGCATATTGTCCTCTTTGGCCATTATATAGGTATATTTTTGGTTGAGTTTTTGTCACATTTTTGTTGAATTTTTGTCACATTTTTGTTGAATTTTTGTCACATTTTTGTTGAATTTTTGTCACATTTTTGTTAAGTTTTTGTCAAATTTTTGTCATTTTTTTTGTTGAATTTTTGTCACATTTTTGTTGAGTTTTTGTCACTTTTTTTGTCATTTTTTTGTTGAATTTTTGTCACTATTTGGTTGAGTTTTTGTCACATTTTTGTCGAATTTTTGTCACATTTTTGTTGAATGTTTGTCACTATTTGGTTGAGTTTTTGTCACATTTTTGTTGATTTTTTGTCACTTTTTGGTTGAGTTTTTGTCACTTTTTTTTGTCATTTTTTTGTTGAATTTTTGTCACTATTTGGTTGAGTTTTTGTCACATTTTTGTTGAGTTTTTGTCAAATTTTTGTCATTTTTTTTGTTGAATTTTTGTCACATTTTTGTTGAATTTTTGTCACTTTTTGGTTGAGTTTTTGTCACATTTTTGTTGAGTTTTTGTCACTTTTTGGTTGAGTTTTTGTCACTTTTTTTGTCATTGTTTTGTTGAATTTTTGTCACTATTTGGTTGAGTTTTTGTCACATTTTTGTTGAATTTTTGTCACATTTTTGTTGAATTTTTGTCACTATTTGGTTGAGTTTTTGTCACATTTTTGTTGAATTTTTGTCATTTTTTGTTGAATTTTTGTCACATTTTTGTTGATTTTTTGTCATTTTTTAGTTGAATTTTTGTAATGTTTTTTAGTGAATTTTTGTCACATTTTGTCACATTTTTTGGTCACATTTTTGTCATTTTTTCGTCCATTTTTTGTCAATTTCTTGTGACATTTTTGTGACATTTTTGCCACCTTTTCATCCATTTTTCGTCACTTTTTTTGTCAATGTTTTCTCACTTTTTTCTAACATTTCCATCATTGTTTTCGTCTCACTTTTGTTGCTATTTTCACAGCTTTTTCCCAGAAGCTTTTGGACTGGGGTAAAGCCAAACTGGAGAAAATGTGCTCGGTTCAGGTGGGAGTTAAGGGGTTGAAAGGCGCATTGAGCTTCCCTGTGTACGGAATGCGCTGTAAACAAACATGTGCCTAAAACGCTGAAAAACTCATTTTGTTTGCATGACGTCTTACAAGAACGTTTACACCTGTCATGGCAGAGATGGGGAAGGCTCCAATCATCAGACCCATGTTTGTTTATGCACGCGCGTATATAATGAGAGAGCACAAACCGCGTTCGGAGTTCCCCTATTAGCGTGTTTTGATCGGGCTAAACTGGGATAAACACATCTGCGTCTGCTGAATATTCGGATCCGCACGCGACGCCTGTTTGTCGCCGTAATGGCATTAATTATCGGAGTAAATCCCGCACACGAGTTTGTTTATCTGCTGCGCTCGGTGCAAAACAGACATTTCTGCTTTAATTATTCCACAATGAACCCACAAATCAAGCGGCTGACGACTTTTGACTGTGTGTGGGGGGTTTGTGACTCCGTAATATCAGACTGACAAAACCTCGACTGAGAAATCTATAATAAAAACTCAATTTTTTTTTACATGACTAATATGGAACAGCCAAATATATTACTTAAAAATCTGAGATAACAAAGTAAATGTTAAAGGGGCTAGATGCAAGTTGGCCATTTTATACTCACTACTGCCATCTCAGGTCATACGTGTAACTGCACCTTCAAATGAAACACTCGTGCATGACGGCGCTTCGGACCCAAAGTAACACCTTTTTGAGTGACAGTGCAGGATTTTAGAGGCAGTTGTGGTGAACAGGTCTGGGCTTAGGACATGGCTGGAACATATGGGGGAGGAACAATACATCATTTTAACATTTTTAAACTGTATATTCTGTATATAAAAGTCTTTGACTGACATCATTGGAGTTTCTCGTGCGAATCTGCCATGTCAGTAAAATGGAAGGTAAAAATTTGCCCGATTTCACCTTTACAGTACGATACTTATCGATATTGATATTTAAAGGGACTATACAGAGTTTAAAAATGTGAAAATTATATATTTTCCTTCCCCTACATGTTCCAACAATGTCCTAATGTGTAGAATGAGCCCAGACCTGTTCACCACAACTGCCTCTAAAATCCTGCACTGTCACTCATAAAGGTGTTAATTCGGGTCTGAAGTGACGTCATGCACGAGCTTAATATAGAAGGTGCAGTTACACGTATGACCTGAGGTGGCAGTAGTGAGTATAAAATGGCCAAATTGCATCTAGGTCTTAAAAAAAAAAGAAGCTGTTTGGTGTTGATATCGAACCTATGGTATTGATCCACTCATCCGTTATTAACATGGTGTCTGATGATGTTTAGTGGCCATTTTGTTTCTGACCCCACAAAAAGCACAGTTATCGGAATATGATTTAGCGTTGACTTATGAAGACACTTTTATGCTCTATCTCTTATCTACAGAAAAATCTGTAAAGGTCTGGACATTCATTAATGATTCATAACGAGCCTTTGACCTAAATGGGGCCGATGGGTTGACAACAGCTGAAAACATCTGGATCCTTCACAATTTGCGATGTTTGATGGCTAATGCTAACGGCTATAGGGGAAATACACTGAGCAGGCTGATGCTAACGGCTATAGGGGAAATACATTGAGCAGGCTGATGCTAATGGCTATAGGGAAATACACTGAGCAGGCTAATGCTAACGGCTATAGGGGAAAATACATTGAGCAGAATAATGCTAACGGCTATAGGGGAAATACATTGAGCAGACTGATGCTAACGGCTATAGGGGAAATACATTGAGCAGGCTGATGCTAATGGCTATAGGGAAATACACTGAGCAGGCTAATGCTAATGGCTATAGGGGAAAATACATTGAGCAGAATAATGCTAACAGACTCTGGAAAGTTTCCCGGACTATTTGCGATGTTTGATGGCTAATGCTAGCGGCTATAGGGGAAATACATTGAGCAGGCTAATGCTAACGGCTATAGGGGAAATACATTGAGCAGGCTAATGCTAACGGCTATAGGGGAAATACATTGAGCAGGCTAATGCTAACGGCTATAGGGGAAATACACTGAGCAGGCTGATGCTAACGGCTATAGGGGAAATACATTGACCAGGCTAATGCTAACGGCTATAGGGGAAGCTAACGGCTATAGGGGAAATACATTGACCAGGCTAATGCTAATGGCTATAGGGGAAATACATTGACCAGGCTGATGCTAACGGCTATAGGGGAAATACATTGACCAGGCTGGTGCTTATGGCTATAGGGGAAATACATTGACCAGGCTAATGCTAACGGCTATAGGGGAAATACATTGACCGGGCTGATGCTAACGGCTATAGGGGAAATACATTGAGCAGGCTGATGCTAACGGCTATAGGGGAAATACATTGACCAGGCTGATGCTAACGGCTATAGGGGAAATACATTCAGCAGGCTAATGCAAACGGCTATAGGGAAATACATTGAGCAGGCTGATGCTAACGGCTATAGGGGAAATACATTGAGCAGGCTAATGCTAACGGCTATAGGGGAAATACATTGAGCAGGCTAATGCAAACAGACTCTGGAAAGTTTCCCGGACTATTTGCAATGTTTGATGGCTAATGCTAGCGGCTATAGGGGAAATACATTGAGCAGGCTAATGCTAACGGCTATAGGGGAAATACATTGAGCAGGCTAATGCTAACGGCTATAGGGGAAATACATTGAGCAGGCTAATGCTAACGGCTATAGGGGAAAATACATTGAGCAGAATAATGCTAACAGATTCTGGAACGTTTCCCGGACTAGCCGACTAGCTAACTGTTTGCACACGTTAGGATCGAACGCAGCTTCTCCTTTTTTAATTCGATGTTTTTTCTAGTAGTTACGTCACGTGCTTTGAAACCCAGCGAAAAAATATTACTCAAGTTGCAGCAACATTTTGAAAAGCAAAGGAAACGAACAAGGTCAACTTTTAATTCTGAATTATGTAAATGTTTAAATCAAAAGGTCAACAAGTGCTTTATTGTCAGCTCTACTTTATATGAAGCACATACAGAGAACCTAAAAGTTAACTCTTACAAAGTTAAACCAAAGTACTTCCTTTCAGCTTTACTACCATACAAATGTACTGTTTCAGACATTTCCCAGTTGCTACAAGAATATTTAAGTTGCCTTATGTCACGCCTGTAAGATAATCATATGGCTAATCCTTCGTTAGCATTTTGAGGATTAGCATTTTCTAATCCTAATCCTAATCTGACGGTAAAGAGATAGAAAGGCGGAATCGCGGAGCAGCCAGTACCTCACGACTGTAGGTCTGACATTTGTTTACCTTAGCGACAGCGGGCGGCGTTTTCCTGACGTGAATCTTAAAAAACAATGAGGGAAGTTTCAGCGTCCTCGAGGCTCTGGGGAGGAGTGGGGTTTCTGAAGGCAGAGCGAGCAGGGAAGGTAGAGAGTTCAGTTTCCATACGGACTGGTGGATCAAACTGTCATTCACTCAGTAATGGTCAAATTACTTGATTTTATTACAGGTTTTAATCCTTTAGTTATTATGACTTATTTGGACAACATCTGTTATAAGTAATAAAGAAAAGTTGGGAAGTCCTTTTTTCAAATTTTTTTTGTATTATTCACCTTAACAGAGTGCATTTTCTCCAGTTCAGCTTTACCCAAATCTAAAAGCTTCTTGGCTGGAGCCGATACACATGTAGAATATATAGCTTTACAGCCTATAAACCAGAGTGATGCCTCATTTTTTTTTTTAATTTACAAAACTGATTGTAGCTTTTTTCTTGCGTTTTCTGTGCATTTATGTCACATTTTTTAAAGCGTTTTTGTCATCTTTTCGTCACTTTTTTGACACTCTTTTGTTACTTTTTTGTGGCTTTTTTGGAGAAGCTGTTAGATTTGGGTAATGCCAAACTGGGCAAAATAAGTTTGGTTCAGGTGGGGATTAATGACTTAAAGGGGGGGTATTATGCAAAATCGACTTTTTCAAGCTTTACATCATGTTATTATGTCATTCCCTCATTAAAAACATGCCTGAAGTGTTGCCTTCGCACATTCACGTATTTTTGAGTAATCTGTAAAAACTCTGATGGCGGCCATTTTAGGGATAGGCGGAGGCCTGAGTCCTCCTAGGAACGCCCCCACCTCCTGGAGACGCCTCCGAGCTTTCGTCACCAGCCGAGTAACCAACCACTGCTCCTCAGCAGAACCCCCTCCCCACTGATGCCACAGACAGCGTGTGGAGGGGGCGTGTCGGAAAGGCTCAGAGGTTCTTAAAGAGACAGAGACAGAGATTTCAAGACATTCGCCATTTTCAAGACAGCCATTTTGAGAGAGCAATTTTATACAAGGCAGTTATTCCAATGTACTGCATTTACAGACCAACAGAAGGTTTCGTCATCATTGTAGTGTGATATAGACTGGTGCTATGTGATTGAAAAAAGCATAATACCCCCTCTTTAAGATTCTGACCCACTCATTTCTCATTGATATAAAATAGCAACAGTTTAAAATTGCTAACCTCTATCTATGTCACTTCTTGTCCATAAAAATAAAGAAGCACATTTAGGTCAAAGCCTTGTTTGAAATGATGAAAGAATGAACAGACCTTTAGAGATTTCACTCGAGATTGTCTCTACTGTGTCATATGGACTTTAAGCACTCACAGTTGAAAGTACAGATCTGTTAAAAGTAACTTTGTAGCTTCAAAAACACAAAAATTGCGCCCAAATTCCCGCTCTGTGCGACAACAACACAGGGACAAACTTTCTTCCTTGCTGTGAATCAATCACAGCATTTGACGGTACATTTGCGCAGCGCCACCTGCTGTTCTGGAGTGTGCGTTGTTGGGAGAAAATGAACAAATGTACATTTTACTTTTGAGCCTTTGTGTAAATGTATTTGTGTAGAAAGCATTATATTTATCTGAAATGTTGAAAGTTCTCAACAAAAATACTACTCAGGTAAAGTACAGATCCTCAAAAAGTTCATTATAGTACAGTATTTAAATACATGTAGGCCTACTCCCTTTCTGACTTTCCCTGTGACAGTTCAATAACAAAGTGAGTGGAAGTAACTAATCATACTTGTTTCTGCTCTTTCTGCAGGGTTCGAGTCGGACTCAGGGAAGCGCCGGAGGAACAGCCAGTGGGGCGCGGTGCTCGGGACCTTTGTGGCCATAGCGGTGGTGGGTGTGGTGGTCTACGTCATCCTGAAGAAGAAGCACCGCAAGGCCTTCTCCCACCGCAAACTGGACGAGGAATTCCCTTCAGACCCCGGTCAGTAACGCTCAGCTGTAACACTTCATCGAGACTCACTGATTCAACACTGGATGGATTTGTGACCGTTTTGACATGTTGGTGATGCTGAAAAGTTTGTGTAGGTGCTCTAGGGAAAGGCAAACCCAGGCACTACAAACAAATATGAACAGCTGTGCTCGTATATTTGTTTGGAGTGCCTGGGTTTGCTCCTGGATTCAGTGGATCCAGTAACAGCTTCCTTTGGCTCAGTGCTGGGGACATGTTTTTTTGGGTCTTCCACTTGACTTATTCCATAACCCTCAGGGTTATGGAACCTTTTAAGGAATTCAAAATGCCTGTCTTACCGCGTCCCACCTCAGCAGTGATGGCGCCGTGAGAGGCTCTACTTACGCAGCTCAACAGCCCAACCATGTTCAAAACGAGAACTGACACTGAATCCACATTTTTGCACAGATTTGGCCTTTTACAGTCATGTCGTCTGAAACTTTTGATCAGCTGCAAAAACAGCCTTCTTCAGTTTATTTGTTGTTTTTCATAAAAAAAGATTTACTTCTCGTCATAGAAGGGGGCGTGGCCTCCCAAGGGGGATAATAGAATCTTCTGGGAAACACAATTTTCCACTCTTTTTAGCCATTTTCTGGCAAAATATAAACTTATTTATCATATACAAATAAAGTCAAGTCTAAATCGGGTGAATATGGTTGTTTTTTCACAGCAAATTGCAGTCATAGCAAGCGCTAGCTAGCGTTAACATGCAGCATCGTGTTAGCATTCTTAGTTTTTTTTTATGTATTCATGGGCCGTTGAACCACTTTGCTCCTCTCCATGTCTTTGTATCTTTATTTAGTAGAAAACTATATTCATAATTCAGCATTTGTTAAAGTAGTTTTTGAATAATTAGAGAAAGTTTCGATTTTTCTCCAAATTGTTATCCCCCTTAACTGTTTTCAAACGTGACCATATATGGGCGATTCCAGAGATGCCGTCTGTATCTATGTTGAAGTTCTACTTGGAACCTTGTTAAAGGTATTGCTGGGTCGCAGGTTCTAGAATATGATGATGTCACAGGACCCAGTGGGGGCAGGAGCCTCTGCATTACACTTTCATAGTCGAAAATGTATGAATTACAAAAATGATCATAAATATCAGTCACTGGGTCCATGATCTCTCTCTACAAGACCAAAACTGTCCTCAAAAACCAAACTAATTGCACCTCCATATAATTTATCGGTCTTTAGAACGCTGTGATGTCACCTGAAACCCAGCAATTGCTGGGTTTCAGGTGACATCACAGCGTTCTAAAGGCCTATACTATTATATAGAGGAACAATTATTTTGTTTTTGAGGAAATTTTTGATCTTGTAGAGAGAGATCATGGACCCAGTGACTGATATTAAAGATCATTTTTTAAATTCATATATTTTCTTTTTAGCTATGACTTGTGAAAGTGTAATGTTATTAATAGGAAAAACTGGCTCTTGCCCCCCGCTGGGTCCGATGACATCATCAGATTCTAGAACCTGCAACCCAGCAATAGATACAGTCGTCTCTGGAATCGCCCATATATGGTCATGTTTGAAAACAGTAAAGGGGGAAAACAATTTGGAGAAAAATCTAAACTTTCCCTAATTACTCAAAAACGACTTTAACAAATGCTGAATTATGAATATGGTTTTCTATTAAAAAAGATACAAAGACATGGAGCGGAGCAAAGTGGTTCAACTGCCCATAAATACATTAAAAAATGGAGAATGCTAACATGATGCGTGCTAATGCTAATGCTAGCTAGCGCTCACCATCACTGCCATTTTTTTGCTTCTACTGAACAATCAGCTGTGAATAACCATCCATATGGACCCGATTTAGACTTCAATTTATTTGTATGAGATAAATAAGTTTATATTTTGCCGGAAAATGCCCCCTTCTATGACGCAATGCCGTCTGTATCTATAGTCTGTAAATTTTCAAAGTGAAGAGAGATAGACTGAAATTTGAAAGTAGACAATCAAATCCCTCCCCTCTTTAAAAGCTCTTTTTTGCAAAATGACGAGAGCAGGAATAGAATTTTCAAAAGTAAGTGATTAAGCTCCTCCCCCTCCCTCCTGATTGGACCTGACAGGAAAAGCTCGCCTCATTGGTCGACGCGGGAGGATACTAGACTCTGATAAGTTGCTAAGATCCGGGAAGGACGGACTTTACATCAAAATGTAAGACCAGGAGGTACATTTTTCACATAAAGTGTTGCAAAACATTTAGACTTCCTGACTATCACTTTAAGATCCATCTTTCAAGTGGTCTTACACTTTTGATCGGGACTGTGTTTTTTGGCAAATCGCCCACCGCTTCTTTCTGTATCCCATTTTCATTCATTATTTTTTACTTTCTTTGTCCGTGAGAGAAATGTCTGGCTCATCCGAAACCAATTAGGACTCTGTGCATCGCAAGCTTGAACCAAAGGGTCAGAATATACCGCTGAAATACATTTTTTAAGAGGACAAGTATAAAATCATAGACATTTCCATGTGTTTTTTAATAAAAGTCGGGGACACTTAGTTTTCTCTGCAGTTGTTCTTCCACTGGGCACAGATAATGAGTTTCTAATGATTTAAATAATATATATACCTAAACATAGCCGTGTGAAATCAACTAAAACGCACAAATGTATTTAGAATCACACACTTTTAATATGAAAGTGTTTTTGTGGATTTGTATTTTACTTTTGTTGTACAGTCTGGAAACAAAAATAGGTTGTGTTTGCAAATGTCAGATGGAGATTGGAGATGGTATTTGGAAATGCTAATGCTTCTGTCTGACATTTGCTTTGCAGGAGCTATAAATATATCAGGGAACTTTCGGGGGGGGGGAAGAAAAAAAATCAATTGTCATTTATTGAATGCCACTCATTTTTATCCTCAAATCTCAAAACCCAAGACCTGCCAGAGAAACAGTTTAGCTTCACCTCAGGCGCTCGCCCTTCAAGTCAAGTCAGCCAATCCTCCAGCTGGGTGCTCCTTAAACCGGTCGCTGATATGTCAAACATATCAAATATATATATGTCAAAAAGCAACACTATTAACTGAAGTCGAATGAAAGTCTTGTCAATGGGTCAAATGCAATGGAAATAAAAGAGTCTGCTTCATACACAAGGTTTAAGGAAGGAATAGACTTTTTTTAATTGTAAATATAATAGCAGTACTGCCCTCTGCTGGCCATTCAACCTGTTTCTGAATCAAATCTGTTCATAAACTACAAAATGGAAGCACTTAAAAGCTTCCATTAAAAGCTAAAGAGGAAACCACAATTTAAAATGTGAGTTGTTATACAAACTCTTTCTGAACTTTCCTAACAACATTCGTCTTCACCGGGACGAGTTTACAGGCACAGAAAACTCTCCCGAAAGTTCATGAAATTGCTGCAAATGCTTTATAATTTAATGCACACATTTTTTGTGGGACAAACAATACAATTTGTCCCACAAACAAATACAGTTTGCAATACAGTTAAATTGTATATGACAGGTTTAAATGCGTTTGTAAATATGACTTATTTAGATGGATAACATGAGCAGCAAATAATAATTATCATTAGGGCTGAAACGAGTAATCGATTAATCGATGACAAATCAATTATTGAAATAGTCGACAACTATTTTAGTAATCGCTTCATCGTTTTCTGCTTCACACAGACTCAAATAGAGCAAAAATGACATGAAAATATAGTATTTTTGATGAAAACCTACTTTGTTTTTCATAGTGTGTAGTGTTTTGTGCGTTGTAAATTTCATGAATATCTGTGTGTGTCTCATCCAATAAGAAATCAGAATGAGCACCAAGAGCCTCCAACAAACATTTACTTTAAGTTTACTCCATCAACACGTCCTCTGGCGACGCTACTTTAGCTTTATGTGATAATTTTTTTTTTTAAATCTAATTTTCAAACACCACAGCCAAGCGATTAATCGATCAATCGTAAGAATAATCTATAGATTAATCGATGACAAAATAATCGTTAGTTGCAGCTCTAATTATCATTTCAGTGAAGCAGCAATTTTAATGAGGAAATGTTGGGCAGGAGTGAAGTTCCAGAGCAGTTTGACTCAGTTCCCATTAGTTTAATATTGTTTTCCTTTATCTATGTCACTTCCTGTCAGTGTCCAATAAGGAAGTGGAACTAGCGAGAAGGTCCAGGGTTCGATTCCCACCAGGACGGGGCCTTTCTGTGTGGAGTTTGCATGTTCTCCCCGTGTCTGTGTGGGTTTCCTCCGGGTACTCTGGTTTCCCCTACCACTAAAAACATGTACAATAGGCCAGGATGAATGAGAGTGTGTTTGAGAGTGCACATGGGGGACGACGGGTGGAAATTAGCCCAGGGCTACAATCCGGTGTGGCTTGTTTACATGCATGAGACCCATGTATGTTCATAAACATGCACTGTCCCGACCAAATAAACCAATAAATTACAAAATTAAAAACATCACAAAAAATGGTCAGACTACAGAAAGCTATTTATACACAAAATATAATTGTGTGAACAATGTTTTAGAAAATTGTGTCAAATGAGCGGCACGGTGGCGCATTAGTTAGAGGTTGTGCTTCACAGCGAGTACTGTACCTGGAGCTGGTGTCCCCACCACTAACAACATGTACAATAGGTCAATCCTTCAGCCAGGTGATTCTCATCATTAGCCTGGCTCCACATCTGGAGAGGTGTCCCGGGCGCCTGCTCTCTGCTCCTACAGGTTGCCCCAGCGGCCCCTGGGTTGCCAGGTCTCGGCAGCCTAACCAGCCCAAAACTATCTGAAAATCACGCAGACTTACGGCACGGCTGGAGTTTTTTACTAGTTAAAGGGACTATACGGAGTTTAAAAATGTTAAAGTGGGGTATTATGCAAAATCGACTTTTTCAAGCTTTACATCATGTTATTATGTCACTCCCTCATTAAAAACATGCCTGAAGTGTTGCCTTGGCACATTCACGTATTTCTGAGTAATCTGTAAAAACTCTGATGGCGGCCATTTTAGGGATAGGTTTGCCTGAGTCCTCCTAGGAACGCCCCCACCTCCTGGAGACGCCTCCGAGCTTTCGTCACCAGCCGAGTAACCAACCACTGCTCCTCAGCAGAACCCCCTCCCCACTGATGCCACAGACAGCGTGTGGAGGGGGCGTGTCGGAAAGGGTCAGAGGTTCTTAAAGAGACAGAGGCCTATTTCAAGACATTCACTACAGCCATTTTGAGAGAGACATTTTATACAAGACAGTTATTCTAATTTACTGCATTTACAGACCAACAGAAGGTTTCATCATCATTGTAGTGTGATATAGACTGGTGCTATGTGATTGAAAAAAGCATAATACCCCCTCTTTAAAACTAAATATTTTCATCCCCCTACATGTTCCAGCCATGTCCTAATGTGTAACTGCCTCTAAAATCCTGCACTGTCACTTAAAAAGGTGTTAATTCGGGTCTGAAGTGTCGTCATGCACGAGCTTAATATAGAAGCCGCAGTTACGCAAAAGACCTGAGGTGGCAGTAGTGAGCATCAAATGACTAACTTGCATCTAGCCCCTTTAATATAGTCCATGTGCTGCTGTGATGACGAGAAACCGCCCCTTATTGAACAAGGATTTTGATATTTGTCATTCTAAATAGTGATTTTGATCAAGAAATAAGGTCAAGGCAAAGGTAATAGCCCATTTTACACTGGAAACAGTCAGATACCGTCAAAGTGAAAGCTGTTGATCAAGAGAGGTGATCAAAAGTGGTTCAGAAAAACAAACGGGAATGAAGTTGTACAAATAAACATCTCACAACTAATATCCAGCTGTGGAGTTTTGTGGCGATGACTACAAGTGTTAAGTTAAAGATACACTCTGACTCTTTGTCTTCTTCTTCCTCCTCTTCTTCAGTTCTGCGCCTGGACAACAGCGAGCCCCTGGACTTAAACTACTGCAGAGCGGCCTACTCCAACCCAGCCCTGCAGGGGGACAACATTCAGATGTCTCCCTTCCCCAAAAACTGAGCCCTGCATCCACGCCGCCCCCCTGTGGACAAACCCTGTCGGCCGGTGTGGAGGAGCTGAACAAAAACTGTTAAACTTTGAGAGTGGGAAACCACAGAAGAAGACAACGCTGTGCAATGCTCGCGAAAGCAGAAGGTTTATTGTTGATTTAATGAGTTTAATTCAGAATGTTAATATTGATTTGTGTAGTTTTTGCCTAATTTGACATGTTTTGCTCTACATTTGCTAAACATCTCAGAGCTCCTGTGCCTTTTGTTGTTTCTTGTTTCTTCTCATGAAGCTTTAATAATAATACTTGCTATTTGCTATAAGCTTCCACTTATGTGCTGGGATTTGTTAGTATTGATGTGATGGTAAAGTCTGCCTTTGAGAACAGGACAAATATGGTACAGGAGCTTTGAGAAAAACTGACTGCCAACGTGGAAGAATCTTCTTACTTATTTTCTAACTTTTGGTTTGGAATAAGAACATGCCCAAAAGTACGTTAAACCCAGACTAACAGGACCAGCAAGGAAATGAATGTAAGCTCCTCAAAACTACTCAAGTCAAGAATCTAAGCCATTTAACTGTGGCAGAAGTCTCTCTCTGTCTTTTCTGCAGTGTGAGAAATCCTCCTGAATATTATAAGCCAAAATGAACCGTCAGTCATTTGAGTGTCTTGCCAAAGGATCAGTTCGTTTGAAACATCTAAATATTTCTTTATATAATGAGCGCACCTTAAAGGGATATTTCAGGATTTCTGACATAGGGCCTCATTTCCTAGTTAGAGTGTTGTTGATTTCTGAAGATATAGAAGAAGAAGAAGAAATAGAAATAGAAGAGGAAGAACTTTATTTATATAGTGCCTTTCACAGACATGGTCACAAAGCGCTTTACATGAGACGATTGTACATTCACTCGGTGGTGGTGAACTACGTTTGTAGCTTCAGTTTCCCCTGGGGGAGACTGACAGAAGCGCTGTCGCGACTGGACACGTCTGCGCCAACGGTCCCTCTGACACCACCATACATTCACTCACACCATTCATCCTGGCCTGTTGTACATGTTTTTAGTGGTAGGGGAAACCGGAGTGCCCGGAGGAAACCTCCGCAGACACGGGGAGAACATGCAAACTCCACACAGAAAGGCCCCGTCTAGGTGGAAATCAAACCCTAGACCTTCTAGCTGTGAAGCGAAAGCGCTAACCGCTGCGCTACCGTGCCACCATAAATTTATAAAAATATAGCCTATACATTTTTTAATTCATGCAGTCTTTATATTTGAAGAGTTTAGTAGCTTGCATTAAAAACAGATAAAGTCAAGTCCACACCGGGTCCATACGGATGTTTATTCACAGCTGATGTTCAGTAGAAGCAAAAAAACAGTAGTTGTAGCTCACGCTAGCTAGCCGTTAGCACTAGCACGATTCTCTGTTATTCTTGTTATGGGCTGTTGAACCACTTTGCTCCTCTCCATGTCTTTGTATCTTTATTTAGTAGAAAACTATATTCATAATTCAGCATTTTTTTTTAGAGAAAGTTTAGTTTTGTTTCCCTCTTAACTGCTTTCAAACATGACCAAATATGGGCGATTTCCGAAATGCCGTCTTCATCTATAGATACAGACGACATCTCTGGAATCGCCCATATATGGTCATGTTTGAAAACAGTTAAGGGGGAAAACAATTTGGAGAAAAATACAAACTTTCTCTATTTATTCAAAAACTACTTTAACAAGCGCTGAAATATGAATATAGTTTTCTGCTAAATAAAGATACAGGGACATGGAGAAGAGCAAAGTGGTTCAACAGCCCATAAATACATAAATAACAGAGATGCTAGCCATGTTAGCATCGGGCTAATGCTAACGGTTAGCTAGCTAGCGCCGTTTTTTCACTTCTACTGAACAATCTCCTGTGAGAAAATATCCATATGGGCCCGATTTACACTTGACTTCCTCTATGTGTGATAGATTAAAAAAAAATAAAGTTCATATTCCACCAGAAAATGGCTAAAAAGAGTGAAAAATTGTGTTTCCCAAAAGATTCTATTCTCCCCCTTGACAAAGCCACGCCCCCTTCTATGATGCGATGCCGTCTGTATCTATGGACATGCGCTAGCCTAGCGCTAGCCTAGCACCACTAAACTCTTGAAATATAAGAACTGCATGAATTAAAATAAATATATATCTCCAGAAATCAACAACACTCTGGATATCTAGGAAATGAGGCCTTATTCACCGGAAGTTCGCCATGAATTGTGCCCGCCCCCTTTTCTCCTTTCTGTTAACATGGGACTGGAGAAGTCTGGAAAAATCCTATTATAATCCTACTAAATACCAAATGTTGCCCTGCTGCTCTCGTCTTCGGTGAAACAGGAGAAGTGCGCCCTCTGCTGGTGCTATTTGTAGCTACACATGACAACATTTCATACAAAGGGGAATTTTCTCAATGATTTAGTTGTTGAAAAAGCCTGAATGAAGCGTAGTGGGATCTTTAACCTCACTGTATTCCGCCAGAGAAGACATCGAAGTCTTTGCCACTTACGTTTTCATGCGGAACATCCCGGAAATTACGCAGATGGACCGCGTGAGCGCAACCCAATTATTTGCACAGCCTGCAAATTTCTTTCAGACGGCACGACGAACTTCTCCCCCCGCGAGACATAACAGTGCAGTATGAAGGAATCAGTAGACGCCGCACTACAGCCACAATGAGCAATTTTCTCCCATATTCAGTGCAACACAAAGGGAAACGGAGTAAAAAATACGAGTCATATTCAATGCGGCGCTGGTGAATGAAAGCAAACAACAAGAGTGCATGTTTTTTTTTGTTTTTTTTTTTCGCCGCGCCGAGAAAAGCCGCTGCTGTTTTGTTATTCATAGACAACGGATTTGGTATTCAGGAACGTCGTAGCAAAAGACGGGGTCCCGGCATAAACAAGAGTGTGACCCAGATCCACAGATGTCGTAACAATGTTTGCCGTTGTCTGGAAAGTTGGGTTTGAAAGTTGGATTTGACTTTGACGAGAAAACGGGCGCCATCTTTCCTGTGGATTTTTCTAGTTCGTTGATTCACGTGGCTGCGTAGGAAACGGACGAGAGAGTTTGGTGTGTCTTTACCGAGGGGAAGGATCCGACGCACTTCTTCTTTTAATTACTTTGTTAGGCGGAGCTGTCATTGGCCTCACCTGGAGGTCGGTAACCGTGGGCGACGCACGGAGAAAGTTTGGAGACGCTTGACGACGCCGGAGAATCTGCGTAAAAACAGAACATTGCGGGAACTATTTTTGTCATAGAAAATGAGCTGTAGCAAAACAATCAAACTGCTGTGGCTAAGTTGCAATAAACACATGAGAAAATCCACTCGGAGCTGAAGTAAAGGTGAAAAGAGACCAGCTGGAGTAATAAATAACCATCTCAATACCATTGTTAAATAAAAAATACATAAATGAATAAAGCACAAGCATTGAGCAGCTTTTGGACATGAGCTGTTCGGTCTACAGATACAGACGGCATCTCTGGAATCGCCCATATATGGTCATGTTTGAAGACAGTTAAGGGGGAAAACAATTTTGAAAAAAATGAACATTTTCTCTAATTATTCAAAAACTACTGTAACAAATGCTGAAATATGAACATAGTTTCTACTAATGCTAACTTGATGCTACATGTTAGCATCGGGCTAACGGTTAGCTAGCGCTTTCTACAACTGCCGTTTTTTCACTTCTACTGAACAATCTGCTGTGAGAAAATAGGAAAACCTGACTCCTGCCCCCACTGGGTCCTGTGACATCATCACATTCTAGAACCTGCAACCCAGCAATAGATACAGACGGCATCTCTGGAATCGCCCATATATGGTCATGTTTGAAGACAGTTAAGGGGGAAAACAAACTAAACTTTCTTTAACTATTCAAAAACTACTTTAACAAATGCTGAATTATGAATATAGTTTTCTAAGTACTAAGTAAAGATACAAAGACTTGGGGAGGAGCAAAGTGGTTCAACAGCCCATAAATGCATACATAACGGAGAATGGTAACCTGATGCTACATGTTAGCATCGGGCTAATGCTAACGGTTAGCTAGCGCTAGCTACAACTGCCTTTTTTTCACTTCTACAGAACAATCTGCTGTGAGAAAATATCCACATGGGCCCGATTTACACTTGACTTTATTTATGTGTGATAAATCAGTTGATATTCCACCAGAAAATGGCTAAAAAGAGTGAAAAATTGTGTTTCTCTAAAGATTCTATTTTCCCCCTCGGCGAAGCCACGCCCCCTTCTATGACAAGATGCCGTCTGTATCTATGATGGAAAGTGCAATAGAAATTAAAAATTATGTAGTGAATGAAAAAAAAAAAAAGGCATTTGTACAATTTTTATATAACTTCTCTTAAAAGTGCAGCTTACTTTACTCAAGGAAATGTAAACGAGTACATTAACTAAACCAATCTGCTGTGAAAAAGTCAGTCTATAAACCGTCTATTCACTTCAAAAAGTATGTTGAAGAAAAGGACTTGTACTCGTATCGGTGTTCGGTATCGGCAAGTACTTCAATTAAAGTACTCGTATCGGTTTTAGAAAAAGTGGTATCAGTGCATCCCTAGTTCCCTTATCAGCAACATATTATAAGATGATGTTCAGCCCCGCCGCAAAAAGCAAAAACTTAGGGTTAGTGATTAGTATTTAGCTCAGAGATGCTAATTTGTGTCTAAAATAAAATCACTAAATGTCTGTACATTCAGTCATGATTTCTAACAAGGCTTTGACCTAAATGTGGTCGATGGGTAAACGACAGCCCTCTTAGTTTGCGATGTTTGGTCGCTAATGCTAACGGCTATAGGGAAAAGACACCGAGCAGGCTAACGGACGCTGAGAACGGACTAGCCGACTTGCTAATTCAATTATAAAGGAAAAACGGCGATGGACATATGTGGACAGTTTGTAAGGCTAGTCTGGGAAACTTTTCAGCGTTAGCCTGTTTAGTGTATTTTCCTATAGCCGTTAGCGTTAGCCATAGAATCCCATCCCAAATCATGAACGATCCAGATGTTTTCAGCTGTTGTCAACCCACATTTAGGTCTGGTTAATGAATTAATGAATGTACAGGCCATTTGTGGTTTTATTTTAAGAATTAGCATATAAAATAGGATAGAACGCTCAATTAAACAGGTCCGTGACGGCGTTAGCTACCGGCGCAGGCTCAGATATAACAAGTAGTATTTCAGAGTCTTTCTGATGTGAATATGTAAAAACGAGGCCCAGACTTATGATTAACTTGAGTAAACAGTGCTTTAAACCTGTGGTTCTCAACAGGTCTGACGCTGGAATCACCCTGGGATGACAAGCCGTGACCCAAATGATAATAATATTTTTTTTATATATTGCACTTTACATTTCAAGGGAACCTCAAAGTGCTACAACAGGTGAATAAAATCAGATAAAAACAAACATATTCCATAGTAAAACAAAACAAGCCCAAGTAGAAAACAGTCAGAGGCTACATAGAGTCTGACGTGGACTTGTAAAATAAAATGTAAAATATTTTATCTATTCCAGAGGTGTCGAAACTCGATTGGGTCAAAGGCTGTAATATATTGTAAAGGACTTTGGCCTCATAAAAAACAACATCTTACACTTATTACGCTTTATCAGCCTGTGTCACATGTTTCTCAAAGTGCTACATAAAGTCATTATTCATTCACTCCACACTGGATGGCAGTAAGTTACTATTGTAGCCACAGCCGCCATGGGGCAGACTGACAATTCACCACATGGCTATAATATGCTGTTTATATCCTGATCTCTGTCAGTTCCCTCTGCTGGACACGTGCGGAATTCTTTCCTTTTTTAATTAAAGCTGCCCCCTAGTGGCTGGAATGAGCAGACTGGTTATTTCTTTAAAAATCCATAACTTCGCACAGGAATGGGCCAGAGACTTACTTTTTTTGGACATGCTCAGGAATTCATGCTCCTCAAAGGGCCACATTAAATCCTTTACCTTGACACATGTGGTCTATTCCATCCATCCATCGATTCAGGGTGTTTTTTAAACATGGATATTAAAAGCAATGTTTTCCGGAAATGGCTTGCAACCCACCAGCTTAGAACCACAGCTTTAAACCATGAAGGAACGTTAGCTTGTTAGCATCCAGCATTGTGCAAACATATTGGAACATATTAAAATCTATTTTTACCGTATAAATATTACCTTAACTCTAACCTTTTGAGGTGATAAAACTAATTAAACCAGAAAGAGTCACAGTGTCCTCTGAAAGAATAAGATTTAGCAACTCCAGTGCATCTGTTAATTACTATCACTGTTTATTTTTTTCTCTGACTGGCAGTTTGAGTGGAGGTGTTTTGGAAATGGCAATTACAGAAGCATTTAAAGAGTGCTGTATATAAGCGTATCTAAACAGAACAAATCCCCCTTTTTCTTTAAGTGTAAAACTGGCATCTTCCCAAACCGTTTTACGTCTGACAAATGTCCGTTTATGATGATTGTTATTGCTGCTTTTGTGTGTGTAGACTGTAAATGTGGAGGTGGACTGATATTTAAAACAGAGGGACTTGACAGGTTTATTTCTCTACATGTTACATAATGGAGTATAACGAAATGATATATTCATAGAGAACAAAAGCCTTTTTATGATAGTTATTGTACAAATTAAAGTGCTTTGTAGAAATATGTAAGCAGTCGTCATGAAAATAATTTATCCTATTGTTAAGGGAGTTTATGTCAAAATGGAGATTTGTAAATGACTCAATTAATAAACTGCTACACAACTGATACGGCCTGAAGAGAATTTTTTCTTTCTATAGCAACTGTTATTATGCAATTATCAGTGTCCGGGTGAGGAGAGGTCAGTGTCTGGGTGAGGAGAGGTCTGTGTCCGGGTGAGGAGAGGTCTGTGTCCGGGTGAGGAGAGGTCAGTGTCCGGGTGAAGAGAGGTCTGTTTCCGGATGAGGAGAGGTCAGTGTCCGGATGAGGAGAGGTCAGTGTCCGGGTGAGGAGAGGTCAGTGTCCGGGTGAGGAGAGGTCAATGTCCGGGTGAGGAGAGGTCAGTGTCCGGGTGAGGAGAGGTCAGTGTCCGGGTGAGGAGAGGTCAGTGTCCGGGTGAGGAGAGGTCTGTGTCTGGGTGAGGAGAGGTCTGTGTCCGGGTGAGGAGAGGTCAGTGTCCGGGTGAGGAGAGGTCAGTGTCCGGATGAGGAGAGGTCAGTGTTCGGGTGAGGAGAGGTCTGTGTCTGGGTGAGGAGAGGTCAGTGTCCAGATGTGGAGAGGTCCGTGTCTGGATGAGGAGAGGTCAGTGTCCGGGTGAGGAGAGGTCAGTGTCTGGGTGAGGAGAGGTCAGTGTCCGGGTGAGGAGAGGTCAGTGTCTGGATGAGGAGAGGTCTATGTCTGGATGAGGAGAGGTCTGTGTCTGGATGAGGAGAGGTCTGTGTCCGGATGAGGAGAGGTCAGAGTCTGGATGAGGAGAGGTCAGTGTCCGGGTGAGGAGAGGTCAGTGTCTGGGTGAGGAGAGGTCAGTGTCTGGGTGAGGAGAGGTCTGTGTCCGGGTGAGGAGAGGTCAGTGTCCGGGTGAGGAGAGGTCCGTGTCCGGTGAGGAGAGGTCTGTGTCCGGGTGAGGAGAGGTCAGTGTCCGGATGAGGAGAGGTCTGTGTCCGGGTGAGGAGAGGTCTGTGTCTGGGTGAGGAGAGGTCTGTGTCCGGGTGAGGAGAGGTTTGTGTCCGGGTGAGGAGAGGTCAGTGTCTGGATGAGGAGAGGTCAGTGTCTGGATGAGGAGAGGTCAGTGTCTGGATGAGGAGAGGTCAGTGTCTGGGTGAGGAGAGGTCTGTGTCTGGATGAGGAGAGGGCAGTGTCCGGGTGAGGAGAGGTCAGTGTCTGGATGAGGAGAGGTCAGTGTCCGGGTGAGGAGAGGTCAGTGTCCGGGTGAGGAGAGGTCAGTGTCCGGGTGAGGAGAGGTCTGTGTGCGGGTGAGGAGAGGTCAGTGTCCGGGTGAGGAGAGGTCTGTGTCCGGGTGAGGAGAGGTCAGTGTCCGGATGAGGAGAGGTCTGTGTCTGGGTGAGGAGAGGTCTGTGTCCGGATGAGGAGAGGTCAGTGTTCGGGTGAGGAGAGGTCTGTGTCCGGGTGAGGAGAGGTCAGTGTCCGGGTGAGGAGAGGTCAGTGTCCGGATGAGGAGAGGTCAGTGTCTGGATGAGGAGAGGTCAGTGTCCGGATGAGGAGAGGTCAGTGTCTGGGTGAGGAGAGGTCAGTGTCTGGATGAGGAGAGGTCTGTGTCCGGATGAGGAGAGGTCAGTGTCCGGGTGAGGAGAGGTCAGTGTCTGGAAGAGGAGAGGTCAGTGTCCGGATGAGGAGAGGTCAGTGTCCGGGTGAGGAGAGGTCAGTGTCTGGGTGAGGAGAGGTCAGTGTCTGGATGAGGAGAGGTCAGTGTCCGGATGAGGAGAGGTCAGTGTCCGGGTGAGGAGAGGTCTGTGTCCGGGTGAGGAGAGGTCAGTGTCCGGGTGAGGAGAGGTCAGTGTCCGGGTGAGGAGAGGTCAGGGTCCAAATGAGGAGAGGTCTGTGTCTGGGTGAGGAGAGGTCTGTGTCTGGATGAGGAGAGGTCAGTGTCTGGGTGAGGAGAGGTCAGTGTCTGGGTGAGGAGAGGTCAGTGTCTGGGTGAGGAGAGGTCTGTGTCTGGATGAGGAGAGGTCAGTGTCTGGATGAGGAGAGGTCAGTGTCCGGGTGAGGAGAGGTCTGTGTCCGGGTGAGGAGAGGTCTGTGTCTGGATGAGGAGAGGTCAGTGTCTGGATGAGGAGAGGTCAGTGTCCGGGTGAGGAGAGGTCTGTGTCCAGGTGAGGATAGGTCAGTGTCCGGATGAGGACTTATCTAAGACGTGTGGTCTCAGCTCTTCATCTCTTGTTTAAGTACATTTTTCCAGCGCCCTCTGGTGGCAGCTTTGATTAACACATGAGCCTTGAGAATGGACCATCTGTGGCACTTTTTGAACACCAAAAAGCATCTAAACTGCCCTACGGTTTATCTGCAACAGCCTCGCTTGAACGCCTTTATTCTTTCCCTTCATCTTTAACCGCTGGCCTCTGCCGTCATCAAAGCTGATGCCAAGTTCTTGCAAGTGGTTTAAGATCAGCTTAAGCAGAGGCCAGTAGTGTCAAGTGCAGGCAGAAAACCACAGAAAACAAGAAAGTGCTCCTTTATTTCTGAAATTATGAACTATTACTCTATTCTCGCAGTCACTGACATCTGCTCTCGGTGACGCAAATCAGGAGCACAGTCCAAGATCATTGAGTAATATTTTGAATCTCACTGATAATCTTATTGAGGATGTTTCTGCGTATGGACCCGATAAGTTCATTCTATATAGGTTTGTTGTGTGGTTCTCTCCTGCTGTGATGCACCGAACATGTATCTTGAGAACTGGGTCAAACAAACCAAGGAGCTCAACTTCCTTCAAGAAGTTCCCATTGTTTGGAGTATTGAGTTTACCTTTATAATAGAGTCCCTCACTCCCGGGTTTTCTTTCTGCTAAGGACTGCGCTACGGCTAAAACAGCGTCTCTTTCCACCTGTTCTACTCTGCTTCCAATAGAGCCATTTCTGCTGTATCGATTGTCATTAACTAAAACTCGTCTAAGCCCAGGTAAGAACATATCTCAGTATGTAGAAACGGTGGCCTGTTCCTTTAATGCAATATGCTCAAACACAAACCTTACAGTTAGGGCTGTTCCACCAAGGTGTTGGTTCTGGGCTGGTTCAGAGCTGGTTCTGGTGCCGGCTTGGTTCCATACTGACTTGGTTTTCCACCAAAATGAGAGCTGTGCCTATTGTCATAGCAACGCTTTGGGAAGTCAACATCAAAAATGGATAGTAACATCTTACTACAGCCACTTCTGGTTATAAAATACAGAAAAATAAGTTTATGTTTCAGTCACAGCAGCCGTTAACATTTTGATTTCTTCTTTCTAACTCTTGTTTTAGCTAAAGAGCATAAAGCAAAACAACAGTTTCCTCCACAGAGACTGTTTTGGCTTCTCCAGGAAGTTCTAACCACAAACTAACTAATATTGATTGTTTGTTGGAGGAGAGAGCCACGCCCCCAGCCGCTGACATCACTGGTGTTCGTTTCTTGGTCCAGCTTTTAATTGATTCCCGACCGGCACCAGATTTTGGAACCAAGAGCCAGCGTTATTTTCAGTGGAAAACGAAAGAACCTGGAACTGGCCCAGAACCAGCACCGGCACCAGCCTGGTGGAAAAGGGCTAAGTAGTGTGGCCTCAGTCGACCTAAACACCTCTGAGGCAAAGCAGGCCTTGATCTGAGGATGAGGAGAGCCTTTGCGACAGACCAGATTAGTCTCTGGGCTGCGAGAAATGTCTCTGAGGTAAAAAAAAACAAAAAACTATAAGCTGATGAGGAACAAACTGATTCAGCTGTTACGATAAAACTTTGTGCTGTTTTTTTTTCTCGTCGCGGAAGTCTTTGTGATTCTGTGGGCAGGATGAAGGTGCTTTTTCTTCTTTCAGAGTCGGAGTGACCAAATAAAAATCAGTTTCTCCGGTGCTACTACTGATGTTTAGTCGAGATATGTCTCCTTTAAGTTGGCAGCTTGTGACGAGGGCTGGGCACCGTTTACCCATACCAGTCTGGTGTCGGTAAAAAGTTTAGGTACTACCATAGACTGTAAATGGACAGCTTCTCCTCACTCCTCCCCATTTACCATTATGACCGCGCTCGAGGGGGGAATCATGGCTGATTTACAGACTCCCCCTCCACAGCTCTGACGAAGGATGTTCCTAAAAAGGACATTAGGGCGGGATCGATGGTTTGTCTGGTAGGGCTGCTCGATTATTGAAAAAATAATAATCACGATTATTTTTGTCATAATTGAAATCACGATTATTCAAACGATTATTTGTTGCCTTTAAAAAAATCCATCAAAAAAAGTGAAAAAAATCCAGCAAAAAAGTGACAAAAATCCAGCAAAAAAGTGACAAAAATCCAGCAAAAAAACACAAAAATCCATCAAAAAAAAGACAAAAATCCAGCAAAAATAGTGACAAAAATCCATCAAAAAAAAAAGACAAAAATCCATCAAAAAAAAGACAAAAATCCAGCAGAAAAAAGACAAAAATCCAGCAAAAATAGTGACAAAAATTGATCAAAAAAAAGACAAAAATCCATCAAAAAAGTGACAAAAATCCAGCAGAAAAAAGACAAAAATCCAGCAAAAATAGTGACAAAAATCCATCAAAAAAGTGACAAAAATCCAAAAATTAGAAAGAAAAAAAAATTAGAAAAAAATAATTGTAATCGATTTTTTGCGATTATGCTAATTTTGTAATCGTTTACTGTTGTAATCGAAATCGTAATTGAATTTCGATTAATTGCACAGCCCTATTGTCTGGCGTTATAAATGATTTGCCTCAGGTGCTCTGTGGAGCGGGTCGGACTGTTTTTAATACAGGCTAGCTGATACCATAGACATGTGCTAGCCTTGCATTAGCCTAGCGCCACAAAACTCTTCAAACATAAGAACTGCATGAATTACAAAAAAAATATCTCCAGGTACCAGCAACACTCTGGATAACTAGGAAATGAGGCCCTATGTCAAAAACCCTGAAATACCCCTTTAATATAGACACAAAAGACACAAAAGACCTAAGGTGGCGGTAGTGAGTTAAAAAATGTCCAACTTGTATCTAGTCCCTTTAAAGAACCGGTATCGGAAACAAAAGTGTAACCGTACCCAGCCCTATAGTTGTAAGCGCCACTTCTTCTCTTGTCCACTTACATTTGATGCCGCTTCCCACAGAAACACGCCCTCACAAAGTGCCGGAGCGGGACCAGGTTTTGGATCATCCCGCCATCTCCTATCTGTGCTCCATTTTCATTTAGTCTGGGGGATTTCTGATGTAATTGTCTGGCACGGCGCTGAAACCAATTAACGGATCCGGCCCGAGAACACCCTGAGCGTATATTACAGCGGCGAGCGGAGGGAGGGGCAGGCCGCTTCATTAACACCGGCGCCGGGACAAATACCGACAAATGAAAGAGCAGATTCCAATCAACCAGAGGCCTCCGCTATATTGATATTAGCTATGTTTAATTTCTTAAAGCATGCTCTGTGGAAATGAGTTTAACCTGTGCAGATTGGGTTATCAGATGGCAGCAAACGAACGGGCAGACCCAGGGTTTAATTAACTGGAGATAAAGCTAAAAGAAAACACAAAGATAACACCGTGTTGTTTTTGCACCGGTTTCGATAGGGAAGGTTGAGGTTCGATTGGATAAATATGAGAGATGGGTTCGGAAAATAGCGGGATCACGGAGGAAAATAATGCATAAGCCTTCGAAATAAAGTAGGGATGAAGGCGGGCGCTCAGACGGGGCGGGCCGAGTTTGATTGCTGCTGGTGGGAGGTCGGGTACGCCTCCGCCGTGGGAGTGCGGTGAAAGGATGGCCTCCGGTTCTCCGGGAGCGTCTGGAGGTCACAAGAGGACGGACAAGCGGCGCGCTGACTCAGCCAGGTGAGAGCGGCTGGCCTACAAGGAATCTGAGGGCTACGATCACAGCTTCTTTGTGGGGATAGAATCAGATATATAATACATTAAAAAGGATCGCTTGACAGTGTAAAGTTGTAAAATGTATTAATTAAAGTGGACCTATCCAGCACACGGGGCTTAAAGGAATAGGCCACCGTTTTTACATACTGAGATATGTTCTTACCTTAGTTTTGACAAGTTCTTTAGGAGGTCAAGGTCAAGGTCAAAGTTTAATTATAAAGCACATTTAAAATACAGTTGACACTGCCCAAAGTGCTGTACAGGACCTGTCTGATCTTCCCCCGTGCCTTCAGTCACGTAAACACAGCGCAGATGGCGTTAGCATTTAGCCTCTCCCTCTCTCCTCTATAGCTCCAAAACTGGTCAAGATAGAAGCTACCAAGCTCTTCCACGTTTTCCCTATTTAAATATGGTTATGTGAAGTGTTACACTACAAAGTATAATTACACAAAATTAAACAATGTGGATTTTCTAAGCGGATAAAAGGGGGAACTATGTTGTAAGGCGTAATAATACCAGGAGTAATTTGGCATCCGCACAGTAAAGTGAAGATTGCTGCGCGGATTTCGAACTACTCCTGGTATTATTACGCCTAAGACCAGACAGGTACAAACGAACTCGTCAAAGCTAAGGTAAGAACATATCTCAGTATGTAAAAACGGTGGCCTATTCCTTTAATATAGACTTTTGCATTGATATTTTACATTTTCCCATCCATCCATGCATTTTCTTCCGCTTTATCCGAGGCCGGGTCGCGGGGGCAGCAGTCTCAGCAGAGATGCCCAAACTTCCCGATCCACACACACCTCCTGCAGCTGTTCTGGGGGGACCCCGAGGCGACACCAGGCCAGCTCGGAGACATAGTCCCACCACCGTGTCCTGGGCCTTCCACGAGGCCTTGTCCCACTAGGACATGTCTGGAACACCTCCCGCGGGAGGCGACCAGGAGGCATCCGGAACAGATGCCTGAGCCAGCCACTCTGCGAAGGAAACTCATTTCGGCCGCTTGTATTCGCGATCTTGTCCTTTCGGTCATGACCCAAATTTCATGACCATAGGTGAGGGTGGAAACGTAAATCGATCGGTAAATCGAGAGCTTTGCCCCGACTCAGCTCCCTCTTCACCACGACAGACCGATACAGCGACCGCATCACTGCTGACGCCGCACCGACCCGTCTGTCGATCTCACGCTCCATCCGTCCCTCACTCGTGAACAAGACCCCGAGATACTTGAACTCCTCCACTTGAGGTACAATTACATTTTATAATTTCATATTGTGTCTCTGTAAGAATTAAGTTGTAACAGTGAAATACAGGCAAAAGAGCTGGAGAAGACTTTGCCTGGAGCTCCCCCCGCAGGCATCTATGGGAATAAAATATAAACAGTCTGACATCCGCTGTATGCACAGTGCCCCCATGTGATTTCCAGCCGGACAATAAAAGCGATGCAGTCCATCCCACACAAATGAAGAGACAGCTCAGAGAGCAGGTTAAAAATATTTCAACCTGAAAAGACTCACAGAAACAAAGTGGTGTTAGGAAAGTTTTATTGGACACAAGTCGTAATTGGGAAAAGCGGAAGATTTCATTAACGATATGAAATACATGGAGATGATCAATGATTGGTAGAATCTTCCCCTGGAGTCTGGACACTGGTGGTGGTGGAGGATGAGACCAGGGGCGGCCGGTTGACAACGACGAGCAGAGTTGAGGAGAGGCCAGGCAGAGGAGGGGCGGAGGAGGGACGCAGCACAGCTGGGAAACGGCCGAATAATGGACTAGAGAGCGTAAGACGGGGATCCTGGGCTGGAGCAAGAACGAGCAACCGCAGTGATTGGCTGTCGCGAAGGTGCGACTTGAGATGGGACTGTGATTGGATGATTGGTGAAGGGCTGAGGTGATGAGGGGAATGCTGCAGGTCTTCCCGGTTGAATTTGCACAGAATCTTCATTACATGAGCTGTAGCGACTTAACTGGAGGAAACCTCGCGTGTATCACAAGGGGACGTGCAATGTATTAATTACCTTTCACTCCACATACGCAAGGTAATTCCATCCATGAAACAGAAAATATAAGGCAGATTGTTGTCAAATAAAAAGTGGCTACATTTATGGGTTAGTTTCAGTTTGTACTGATATTCATTTTGTGTGAACAAGTTCCTTTCCCGTGCACAGGCTGCAGTTTGGCACAGTTTGCACTGAGGCACTGCCCCGAATAGAAGGAAACCTGGGTTTGGCGCCAACAAGCTTAAACTTCTGCCTACTCCTTTTGAGCATCACATCAAATCAAATCAAATCAAATCAAACTTTATTCATAAAGCGCTCTTCATACCGAAAGGTATCACAAAGTGCTAGCTTCTAGTGGGAGCTTCTATAAGGGCTCAGGCTCTGCCCGAGTGCGGCTTCTCTCATTCAGAGAAAACCAGCCCTGAAGTTTTGTAGCGACTGCGCATGCTCGGCCCGTTCTTCGACTCCTCCGCACCAGCGTCTCGTAGGAGGAAAAATACCATATTTGGGTGAAAGCGTCATCACGGGGCCCCTTAGCAGGACACGTGGATGTAAAATCTGTCAATATTTATGAATGAAAACCCGCGGGAAAGACGGCCTTTCTACGCGGCGCAGCAGCTACTTCCGGGTTGCCCCCACCTCGCAGACAAAACATCATAAAATAAACATCACGCGGGTGAGTTTTGTCATTTTTATATCTGACATGAAAACTAAGATGTAAAGGGAGGAAAATAGATTCACTGCGTGAAAAATCAATACTTTCACCTGCCGTGTCTCACCTTAAATCAAAATACGCCTGGCACAACCTCCCATCCCCCTGGATATATACAAACGTTACACACACAAACACTCAAACTTTTACCCCACCATCTACGCACACCCCCCCTCACTCCCTAACTCACACACCCAGGATAAAATAAATAGATATATAAGGCTGGGTACAGATGGACAAGTGTGGAAACCCCATCTGAGGTGCCGTCTGTGCCGGGAGCAGCAGTCCAGCACAGCTACAGGGCACTGACCCACGAGAGCCCAGAGGAGGCATATACGTTATTTATTTATTTATTTATGTACTTATTCATGTTTGGCTTCGCTTACTGCGCTGAACTCTTCCCCTATGTAGAACTCAGATTGCCTGGCCTGCCAAACTACATGCTTTTTCATAGATATTTCAAAGACATATATATTCTGGGAGCGAGCGTGATCTCAACGATTTCCCGGTGGGCGTGATTGACAGACGGCATCAACCAATCAGAGCAACGCTAGATACGTCGCAGCAACAAGTGTCAGGAAGCCTTTCCCAAAAACGACCTTATTTACGAGGAACTCTTCGAACGCTGGGATTACGTTTTTCTTTTAAACGGACGAAAGAGCAGAAGAAAACATTGTATCACTCGCCGCGCACGCCATCTCCATTGATTTGGTAGAGTGTGGCGACGGCTTCCGCCTCTTGGGGGAATGAAGTCCCGCCTCTCGGTGCGTGATTGGACCGATGTGGGTAAAATCGTGAAATGATAGGCTGCGAGGAGCTGTTCTTCTTGTAATAATAATAATTCTAATAAAAAAAGATGATGATAGTTTTAGACCTCTGGCTCTGACCGAAGCAAGGCTCGGAAAAGTTTGGACTCAGATCTACCTGTTAGCATGTTGCTCCGAACACAGGAGGGCTGCTTCATGACCACCTGGAAGAACGAAGACCAGAAGCAAAGCAAAGATACAGCAGGAGCATGGAGCAGGGTCAGAGCTGCCAAAGGGACACTCAAAGTCTCTTAGGTCAAGGCAGGGCTGGACTGGCAGAAAAAATCGGCCCGGGACTTTTGGGTCAAGACCGGCCCTCCAAAAAAAAACAGTCATATTCAATGCAATAGTCGAGGTGAACCCTTGGCTTGAACTAAAACAGTATAAGCTACAAATCGAGGACAACAGTTGCATTTTGTTTCTGCCGAATTCAAGCTAACCCCTCATAGCACTCAACACTTTAATCTTTTCATTCATAACTTGAAGGAACTTTTGTAAAATTACTTAACAATCTTAAAATGTGCGTTCCGTTAATGACGTTCCACTCGCGACTGCAACACAAATAAACTTCTCAAAACCAACCAAATTATCGCACTGTAGATTCAAGATGAAACGGTAAAACTCACCACGGAGTTCAGGAGGTTTGGAGTGAGGATAGAAGTCCCAAAAAGGCCAAACTTTGTAAATCCTTTCAATGGAAACTAGAAGATTTACAAACTGCGCGCACTGACGACGAGGGGCAAGACGGAGTCACCTGACAACTCCCAGCATGCACTTCTTTGCAAACGTTTGTCTAAAATGTATAAAAAATAGAGGTCTAAGGTTCTGTGGGTCCTGGAGGGAGTTACAATAAACTATTTCCTCTTATATTCGCGATGTGAGGGGCATGAGTGTTATGTCCCAGAGGCCCATTGCTCATTATACGAGATTATCTGGGAACCATGACTCAAGAAAGCGCCACCAGAGGGGTATAAAAGGCGTCACATCCCTCTAGTGGAGAAATGATGTAATTACATAAATGTAATGATAGAGGTTCTGATGGCTTTTCCCGTTAATTGTGGGCCGGTGTCAGGTAATATGGGCCTTATTTCGGTGTGTGATTGGCCCATCCGGCCCGAAAGTACGTCGGCCCACCGGGAAAACTCCCGAATCTCCCGATGGCCAGTCCAGCCCTGGGTCAGGGGGAGTTTAGTAAAGGCCGGGGGGAGTTTAACAAACCCCACATATGGCACAAAGGGAGCCCTAGGCCGTGCGTTTTGCATAAACCAGCTCTTACGAACGAAGCCTCAGGTGATGACAGCAAACGAAAGGGAGGAGCTCTCTTCAGTCGGCTCCGTTCGAGGCAGGCTTGTTCCATGTCCTGCATGTGCTGATAAATCCCTCTCTGGCTGTGAGGAAGACGCCGCTGGGAGCCGGAACACTTTAACTCACTCATTTAGACATAATGACAGAAGAGAGAGGAGCAGATGGAGACACAATGCTCTGAGGCATCCTTCACCACCGCAGCTGTCCTCTTGTTTTATAACCTATTAAGGACACCTAATTAAAAGTGGAAATGAGCGAGACTCTTACTTAAAGCGATGTTTCGAAAATTTGAAGAATGTTTGAACGGCGAAAGGACAACATGAAAGAACGGATTAGACGGGACAGTTGAGCGTAATCCAGCCAAAATGTTTCTCAATTAGTGAAATCAAAGCCCTGAAGTATTTGCTGTACAAAATAATCAAAGCAGGAGTAACTTTGTCAGTGACATTGACAAAACTGCACCTCCACACTTGCTGTTCTTGAGTGTGCGTCATCAGGCTTTATACTTTTGACTTTGGAGCTTTTTCTATTGTGGGCTAGAGAGAATTATACAGTGCACTGCCTGCTCAACAAAAAAGTCGCCACAAAACACAATATCACACGCCTGTAGCGCCTCGAGCTTTTATTACAGCACCACTTGTTTTGGCACTGCTTCAATGGACTTGTGCAATGTCAAAGGATCCAGTGTTGCGTTCATTTTTCACGGAGCTCTTGTGTTGATGTTGGGTGATACAACTTTATATGTACATAGATTTGGGTAATGAATGAAAGGACAAGATCGTGGATACAAGCGGCCGAAATGAGCTTCCTTCGCAGGGTGGCTGGGCGCACCCTTCGAGATCGGGTGAGGAGCTCAGTTCCCCGGGAGGAGCTCGGAGTAGACGCTGCTCCTTCACGTCGAAAGGAGCAGCTGGGGGCTAGGGCATCTGTTCCTGGTCACCTCCCTAGAGAGGTGTTCCAGGCATGTCCTATTGAGACAAGGCCTTGTGGAAGACCCAGGACACGCTGGTGGGATTATGTCTCCGAGCTGGCCTGGTGTCGCCTCGGGGTCCCCCCAGAACAGCTAGGGGAGGTGTCTGGGCATCTCTGCTCAGACTGCTGCCCCCGCGACCCGGCCCCCGGATAAAGCGGAAGAAAATGGAAGAAAGTGCAGAAGATACCACTATAAAAGGAGTGTTTCGTCTCGCCCTCCCACTCCACTCCACTCTAATCGGCCTGGTTGTGTTTCTATAGATACAGACGGCATCTCGTCATAGAGGGGGGCGTGGCTTCGCCGAGGGGGCGTGGCTTCGCCGAGGGGGAAAATAGAATCTTTAGAGAAACACAGTTTTCCTTTCTTTTTAGCCATTTTCTGGTGGAAAATGAACTCATTTATCACATACAAACAAAGTCAAGTGTAAATCGGGCCCAAATGGATATGGATATGGACTTTTTTGTTCAGTAGAAGTGAAAAAACGCAGTTGTAGCTAGCACTAGCTAACCGCTAGCACTAGCCCGATGCCAACATGTAGCATCATGTTAGCATTCTCCGTTATTTATGCATTTATGGGCTGTTGAACCACTTTACTCCTTCCCATGTCTTTGTATCTTTATTTATTAGATTCATAATTCAGCATTTCTTAAAGTAGTTTTTGAATAATTAAAGAAAGTCTAGATTTTCTCCAAATTGTTTTCCCCCTTAACATGACCATATATTGGCGATTCCAGAGATGCAGAGAGAGGAGCAAAGTAGCTCAACAGCCCATAAACACATAAATAACGGTGAACGCTAACTTGATGCTTCATGTTAGCATCGGGCTAATGCTAGCGGCCAGCTAGGGCGAGCTACAACTGCAGTTTTTCACTTCTACTGAAGAATCTGCTGTGAGAAAATATCCATAAGGGCCCGATTTACACTTGACCTTATGTATGTGTGATAAATAAGCTCATATTCCACCAGAAAATGGCTATAAAGAGTGGAAAATTGGGTTTCTCTAAAGATTCTACTCAAAAGACCAAGATGATTATATTATGTTCCTTTCGATGGGGATATTCCGTGCGCCTCTGGGTTATTGCTAACATCAGGGTTTTTGACTGCATGTAGACGTATTCTTTGTTTTGTTCGAGTTGTTGAATAAATAATAACATTGCCTTGCCATTCGTCTTGAATTCATTTTCCTTCCATATGGTCTTTTCTACCACCAGCCGTTGTTTATTCCCTGTTCCACTGTACTCGTTGTCTTCTAAATCCATCACTCCTAGAAAAACAAATTGAAACTAAAGCCATGAGAGGAATCACACAGGAGTCGCCCGGCCTTTTCCGACGATGCAGTAACAGGAAGCGTAGGTGCAGCTCCGCAGATGGAAACGACAGGGAGGGAAAGATAAAGTTTGTGAGATTTAAAGCCCACCTCTGGCGGCGGGGGAGATGTTTACCTCTCACAGCTGTGGCCTGCGGCGGGGGAGCAGATAAGAGCAGCCCCGATTGGTCCGACACTTTCATGTCCACGCGCTGTTTATGGGCCACACGTGCTCCTGCATTCTGTATCGCCCGCCTGAACCTTCAAACGCGAAGGCCAGGAGGCGTTCATGTGACCTTGGAGAGCACATCCCTGAGCTGACATTTCATGGATGAATTACTGGCACATAAGAGGAAACGCTTTATGCGCGGGGGATAAGCTCATGCGGCTGTAAAAAAAAAAAAATGTGTTCCATGATGTGGTGTAGGACTGTTTTTATATGGAGAGAAGACACTATTTCTGGATGGCGTTATAGCACTGTATGTTTTGTATTAAGGCGAGACACTGCAGGTGAATAGGGGAAAAAAATACCTGTAGAGATATCAATTTGAAACTTTTGCTGAACATTACAGATATACAAATATGAGAAAAAAATGTATTGCATTTTTTCTGTCATTTTATGTTTTCACCAAAAAATAAGGCATTTTGAGCATTAAAATGGCCAAAATTGCCTATATTTTGGGCAACGAAATCAAAATAATGAATTGAGCCAGATTACATTTTATGGTTTTATTTTATTGACATATAAGTAACTAAGATTTTTTCTGAGGGGATTTTGGATCATTCGAGACGGAGCCCCCACCCACAGTCTCACCCAGCTTCACTCTGCACATTTGAACATCAATAAATTCTTCAACTGCAATTTGTTGTGGCGTGGTCCTTGCAAGTGAACCTATAATGATTATTAATTGCTATTTAATTGTTATTAATATTTCTTTTATCTATGTATTTCACCTTTTCACCATTTTATTGAACCTATTATTTTATATTTGATTTGTACTTTTTCTTTGAACACTGGTTAGGCTCTCCCAGTTTCCTCAGACTGCAAAAAGTGAATATCAAGCATTGGCTTAAATGACTTGAATTGAGGAAATGTTTCTTGTTTTGAGCGGTTTTCACTCATTTAGACACTTTTCCTGATCGGACCAAGTTTACTTTGCTTGTTTGAGGACATTTCAGACCAGTTCTAAGGTAAATATCGCTTGAAATAAGAAAGTAAAATTGCCAATGAGATAAGACCAATTTTCTTACCCCATTGGCAAAGAAAATGACCTGAAATAAGGACGAAACGTATCGAAACGAGTCAGAAACATCTCAGAACAAGTGAAATAATCTAGGACAAATGCCCAAGAACTTCTTAACTAGTCAAACCAGCTAAACTTTGGATTATTGTGCTCAAACTGAGATGTTTATACTGATCTAGTTAATTACTTTTTGCACCCTTCTGCCTCGGGAGCAGTGATTGGCTTTCCTGTGGGTGTCTGAATGGTGTCCCTAAACCGCACCATCTCCGGGCACCCTGTGTTGGTGCTCCTGATGCAGACGGCTCCTTGATGGATGGCGTTTCCTTACCTGGATCATCTGTGCCCAGCCTTTTGTCCATTATGTCCATTTACCTTGAAAAACATAATGGGGCGAGTGTGATTGTGACAGTTTGTATTTGTGGGAGGAGGTGAGTACATGAAATATATGAAAAGCCCTTTATTAATGAACATTGATTGAAATCCAGCCGTCACTGTTGGTGAAAGAACGTTGCCAGTGTCAGGGTCCAGTATTCAGCTTCATTTACCCATAGCAACAATGACCGTTCTTGACCTAAGCACTGAAGTCTATCTGCCAAATTAACCTCGCTGTGTGTCTGTTTAAGCCTCTCCTGAGTGAGTTAACAGAATATTTAACACCTCTTCAGTCCCGTGTAGTGTGTCAGCGATTGCAGACTGTCCAGAAAGCACAGTAATGCAGGTATTTCTGGGATTAAGAACAAGCCTCGCGTCTCCTCTTGGTGCCAGAAACAGAAATCAATCTCTGCATCAGCAATAAAGATATAGATCCAAAAGCTCTGCCCAACTTGGAGCAGTGTAAATGTATGCTTAGCTCTTTAGATGCAATCGTTTCCAATTAGCGGGACTGTATTCTTCAATCTTTTCACGTTTGGAAATTGATTCTTAACTCTTCGCCTCTCAGGTCTTTTCTCAAAATCGAATTCTGCTCATTTTCAACAATCATGAAATACAGAAACACAGGCCATGTACCAAAACAATGATCTAAGTCTCTACTCTTAAAGAAAAGTATTTTGTTATAGGTTTAATGGGCAAATGAACAACAATAGTTTTGATCAAAAACAGACCTTTCTATGCAAAAAGAGCTGAGATGTAAGTTTAATAGTTGGGTCACACAATTCTATAGCTCTTCTTTCTCAACATTCTCATTGAATACAGGCTGTTTATTTTGTCAGCTGCATTAATAAAACAGAGGTGCAAATCCTATACAATGCTATGCCATCATATTGGCCTCGATGTGATGCCCTTCGGGGACTTGTTGCACAGCATGAGCGTACAGGGAGCAGCTACACTGAAAATCACACACAAAACAATTATTTTAAGCAACGTTTCATAATAGTCGAAATTCAGCCCCCACGGCGGGTCGTGGACCACATATATTGTAAAGGACTGTGGCCTCATAAATAACAACATCTTACACTTATTGTGCTCCATCAGCCTGTGTCACATGTTTCTCAAAGTGCTACATGAAGTCATTATTCATTCACTCCACATTCGATGGCAGTAAGTTACTATTGTCGCCACAGCCGCACTGGGGCAGACTGACCATTTACCACGTGGCTATAATATGCTGCTTATATCCTGATCTCTTATTCTGTCAGTGCCCTCTGCTGGACACGTGTGGGATTCTTTCCTTTTTTTAAATTTAAGCTGCCCCCTAGTGGCTGGAATGAGCATTGGTTATTTCTTTAAAACTCTGCACAGGAATGGGTTAGAGATTTACTTTTTTTTAACATGCTCAGGAATTCATGCTCATCGGCCTTGACCTTGACACATGAGATTTAAAACATCCCAAAAACAAATTGGGATTTCCCATGTGATAAATTCAAAGCAGTACTAAGTAACTTGTCTACCTTAAAGGCCATATTGTTTGATTGCAAACAATGAAAGGGGAAGCCGCTAAATTAAAATGTTAGTTGTGGTCCGAACTCGTTTGGAACTTTCCAAATATATTTGTACCATCCAAATCTTTACAGGGAAAAGTTTATCGGCACATTTCACAACTTGCAGGGACACTTTTCAGGGTCACTTTCACATGTGATAAGCACATGAAATGTGCCTATAAACATGTCCCTGTTAAAGGGACTATACAGAGTTTGAAAATGTTAAAATTATGTATTTTCCCTCGCCCTACATGTTACAACAACGTCCACAACTGCCTCTAAAATCCTGCACTGTCACTCAAAAAGGTGTTAATTCGGGTCTGAATTGCCGTCATGCACGAGCTTAATATAGAAGCAGCAGTTACACATGTGACCTGAGGGGGCAGTAGTGAGCATAAAATGGCTAACTTGCATCTAGCCCCTTTAAGAATTGGGATGCGACAAATATGTTAGGAAGATTAGGGATGAGCTTGTACCTCCACCAACATTTCAATTTAGTGGCTTCCGCTTTCATTGTTTGAAATGAAAAAATCAGGAATAGGGCCTTTAAGTTAAAGTGAAGAAGTAACAGCATCGACTATTCCTTTCACTTTTTCGAGAAGGTAAACGCTGCTAGAAAGCAATATGTTTAGAAACCGATTGCTCCGACAAACTTGGCTCAAAGCTACGATTTGTCTCCTGAACCACAGCGCAATGTGAATGTAAAATATGGCTTACAATTTTACCCTCCCCCTACAGTCACCAAACTGGATGCACATGAGAATATGAAAAAATAGGTTGCAGAATCCATTAGTGTGACAAATGATACCTTTTGTTTCTTAAATCATAATAAACATATGAAGCTATACTGTTATACTAATAAAATACATGTGATAGGAACATGATAGATGATGCGGATGTGGAATGTTGTCGTAGAAAGACGCTGAAGTTGTGTATTTCCTCAAGCGTCTCTCGGCTCCCACATAATCCTTCGTCAGGCCAAGGAGCTCACACAGCTCCAAGCTCTGCTTCACCGAGAACAGCCAGCACCTCCTCCTCATCCTGAGAACGTTGTCTGCTGAGCCGCGCCACTGCTGACATCACATGTAAATGAGTTCTCTGAATGACGTAGCCACGGTAACCGGTGTTACACAACAAACAAACGACGTGCGAAGGATAAGGCTGCCACTGTAACAGACACTGAATGGATTCTGCTTTAAATGAAATGAAAACAGGCTGTGCAATAGAATAGTGTAATGCAGTTTGCGACCTTTTGTCTTGCACACGCTTCAAGTACACCCTTGCCAAGAGCACAGCTAGTTATTTAGAAAAAGATCACCCTAAAGCTGCGATTTTTAATAAAATAACAAAGTTAATCGTAATTCATGCTAAGTGAAACACTGGCATAACACATCCTCCTCCAGTTCAAAGTACTTGCATTGCTGTTCACTGCATTCCAAATTATTAGGCAAATTAATTGTATTTTTGTGTTAAAAAGGTAAAAAAATAAATTAATA
This sequence comes from Gobius niger, assembly GCF_951799975.1. Taxonomy (NCBI): domain Eukaryota; kingdom Metazoa; phylum Chordata; class Actinopteri; order Gobiiformes; family Gobiidae; genus Gobius; species Gobius niger. Next base: position 37,168,761 of record NC_136855.1, on the reverse strand, counting down.
AATAATGAAACTCATGGATGGTTTTGTGTCTCAGGGCTCTTTGAATCACTGACATTAATCTTAGACGCCTGTGATGATTAGTTTTCAGGTTAAGCCCAGTAAGGGAAAAACTACTGAAAAAGGACGTTCCACTTTATTATGCAGATCATCATTTTCAAGCAATAGAGCTCACTCGGGTTTGTGCAGATAATGGCACAATATGGACGGTTTCTGCCAGACAAACACATCAGATTAAGAGAACAGATGCTACAAAGCAGCATACGGGTATTTGAAGCTGCTGGTGCCTCTGGAGTCTCCCGAACATCAAGGTGTAGGACCCTCCAGAGGCTGCATTTGTGCATAAACCTTCTATCCGGCCTCCCCTAAACTTTTCATTGAAGCTGATGAACAGAAACGGCTGCAGTGGCTCAGAAATACATGAGGACTCATTTTCAAACAGTCTTGTTCACTGATGAGGCCGTGTGACCCTGGATGGTCAAATCAATGGAGTAGTGGATAGTTGGTGAATGGCCACAATGTCCCAACAAGGCTGTGATGTCAGCATGGAGGGGGCGGAGTCAGGTTTTGGGCCAGAATCATGGTGAGAGAGCTGGTCGGCCCCTTTAGGCTCCCTGAAGGTGTGAAAATGACCTTTGAAATATATGTGGAGTTTCTGACTGACCACTGTCTTCTATGCTACAAAAAGAAGAGCCGTGTTTTCCCTAACGAGATCATCTTCATGCATGACAACGCACCATGTCCTGCTGTAAAGAAAACCTCTGCATCACTGGCTGCTTTGGGCATAAAAGGAGAGAAACTCATGATGTGGACCCCCTCCTCCCCTGACCTCAACCCTGTTGAGAACCTTTGGAGCCTCAACAAAAAAATACTTCTATGAGGGTGGGAGGCAGTTTTCATCCAAACAGCAGCTCTGGGAGACTATTCTGACATCCTGCAAAGAAATCCAAGCAGAAACTCTCCAAAAACTCACAAGTTTAATGGATTTAAGAATTTTGAAGCTGCTATCACACAAGGGCTCCTATGGTAAAATATAACTTGACCTGTTGAGATATTTTTGATTGAAATATCTTTTGATTTCAGTAAATATGACCTCCTAATATTACAAATTCAACAAATGACCATTTTCAGTTAATTACAAGCTTTAAAATGTATGGGGTATCGGGTTCAATCAACTCGCGGGCAGGATTTTGTGACCCTAACCTTACACTAACCCTTATGACCCAAACCGAACTCTAATCCTAACGACCCTAACCTAAAACATAACATATGTTAACTACTACAGCACTATCGTGAGTCTGCTCGTACCAGCAGAGGGCGCACTATCACAGCGAATCCACTGCTGTTTTTATCCAGCACAGAACATTAAATTAGCGTGTTTAAGTGTTTACATCATTTCATGCTTTATGTCACGACCTTGTGTATGAATTGCGCTCTACAAATAAACTTGCCCTGCCATGATGTGAAAACAACATTACAACACCATTGAAAGCAGATGAAAACATGCTTTTGCGACCTTTTCAAAACATGAATCATGCCGCAGTAAGTACAGGGCCCAGTGGCAACCGGTCGGGAGAGTTGAAGAGATTATAAGAAGAGAAGACGCCGGGAGTGGAATTTTAAAAGACCCATTATCTCAAACTGGTCTGATTTAATAAAGCGGCAGAGGACACTGGAAGTACCTGACATTAATGAAAAATCCAACTCAATAACGCCGTTTTTCCCCCGCTTCCTCCAGGAGACGGTCGGAATAATTTCAGCATAAATGGATTGTACGAAAGGCCCGATCTTTGCTGATTCAGCCTCTGACACCGACGGCTTCACAAAGGAATGTTTCGCTCGCACGGAGTTTGGCAGCCGCCCGAGCGTTGGCAGGCCGTGATAGAAATGCTTATGCAATTCTGAATAGGTGAAAAGTTCATTTCGACCGACATTATGTGGCAATTGTAGGTTACGGAAGAATGAATGATCTTTGGGAGCTGAAAACAGGGTCGACGAATGGAGCTCCGGGTCTGTGTGAGAGGAGCAAGCAGCAAACCTTGATGTGTTGTCATTGGGATTTTGAATGGCCTTAAACACAGTATTACGCTTTTAACAGGTGCAAATTTAAATCATCATCTTACATGTGTTTGTTACTTGGTTAGGAGATGCTGTATTGATTAAAAAAAAGGTTTATTCAAAGTGTCCCTTGGTAAATCTTCCATCTTCAAGACCCCCTCTCCGGCTCCATGGATGTAGCTACTGTCGGACATCAGCACTACTATCAGAAAAAGCTACAGCATCTATGAAGATTGCGATAAGGCGAGGGCTTCCTGGCTACATGAGAGGAGCTCAGAGGAAATTGGAGCATTAAAAGATAAGTTTTTGATCTCACAATGGAGGAATTCACTTCCAAGAGATTTATTAAGTTTCTGTCCCAGTTACTAGGATTTGCTCGTATTGAATACATATAGAAAACAGGGCCAAGCAGGAACTAAAAAAGTACCAGTTACAGTGAGTTACGTAAGTATTGGCCCCCCTTTAACTTTTTGACATTTTGCCACGCAATGGACCATAAAAATATGTTTAATTGAAATGATTTTGAATTCTTTTTATTAATAAAAAACTGAAAAGTGTGATGTGCAAAAACAAATTCCAATTTCTGGATGATCACATGTTGACCCAATGACTAAATAGAGTCTCCCTGTGTGTAATCTAATGTCAGTTCAAATACAGCTGCTCTGTGATGGTCTCAGAGGTCTGTTAGAGACTAATGTGGAGCAGAAGCTTCATGAAGTCCAAGAACACACCAGACAGGTCCGGGATAAAGTTATTGAGAAGTATAAAGCTGGGTTTGGTTATAAAAAGATTTCCAAAGCTTTGAACGTCTCTCAAAGTACAGTTAAAAACACCATCCAGTAATGGAAAGAGTCTGGCATCACTGCAAACCTACCAAGACCCGACTGACCACAGCTGTTACCAAGAAGCCTATGATGACCCTGGATGAACTGCAAAGAGCTACAGCTCAGGTGGGGGAAACTGTCCACAGAACTATTAGTCATACAGGGGGAAAACAAAGAAAAGACAACCTAAACTTTCTATAATTATTTAAAAACTACTTTAACAAATGCTGAATTATGAATGTAGTTTTTGACCAAATAAAGACATGGACAGGAGCCAAATAGCTCCAAAACCCATAACTACATGCTAGCGCTAGCTACGGCTGCCGTTTTTTCGCTTCTACTGAACAATCGGCTGTGAAAAAATATCCATATGGGCCCGATTTATACTTAAAAATAAAGAAGTTTATATTTTGCCAGAAAATGGCTACAAAGAGTGAAAAATTGTGTTTCCAAAACATACTTCTTTCCCCCTCGGCGAGGCCACACCCCCTTGTAGGACGTCTGTATCTGTGTCTAAGGAAGTTAAACTATAAACATTACAAAAATGGTCAAACTAAAGAAAGATAGGTAAAATAGAAATAAATAGAATCCCAAATATCATTGTGTTAACTATGTTTTTGCAATAACAGTGTCTAATGTGTCACATGCACTTTAAAGGGGGGGTATTAGCAGCTACAGTTTCTCCATCCTCCAAGGCCATGCGGGTGGAGTGGCTGAAGGACAACGAGATCATCGACCCGGCCGAGGACAGGAACTTCTACATCACCGTGGACACAACCTGATCATCAAGCAGGCGCGTCTGTCCGACACGGCCAACTACACCTGTGTGGCCAAGAACATCGTGGCCAAGCACAAGAGCTCCACCGCCGTGGTCATCGTCTATGGATTTCCCATCAACCAGTGCTCCTCCTGTGACCAAAACAGTGAAGATGGCGGCCGCGACACAACGATCTTTCACCAAAGAAAAAAAAAAAGAGTGGTGCGCACTGAATGGGTGCTGCTGCCGGATGCTCTCTCATCGAATGCAATTTCTCCATCTGTGAGATCAATAAAGTACCATCTTATCTTACCTTTTATGCAAAATCGACTTTTTCAAGCTTTACACCATGTTATTATGTCACTCCCTCATTAAAAACATGCCTGAAGTGTTGCCTTGGCACATTCACATATTTTTGAGTAATCTGTAAAAACTCTGATGGCAGCCATTTTAGGGATAGGTTTGCCTGAGTCCTCCTAGGAACGCCCCCACCTCCTGGAGACGCCTCCGAGCTTTCGTCACCAGCCGAGTAACCAACCACTGCCCCTCAGAAGAACCCCCTCCCCACTGATGCCACAGACAGTGTGTGGAGGGGGCGTGTCGGAAAGGCTCAGAGGTTCTAAAAAAGACAGAGGCCTATAGACATTCACTACAGCCATTTTGAGAGAGCAATTGTATACAAGGCAGTTATTCTAATTTACTGCATTTACAGACCAACAGAAGGTTTGGTCATCATTGTAGTGTGCTATAGACTGGTGCTATGTGACTGAAAAAAGCATAATACCCCCTCTTTAAAGTGTTTACATCAGCCCACTTCACAGTTAACTGGTAGCTGTCGTTCCACATAACGCTCCCCACCCGCGCACACCATGATCTAAGTGCACATATCGACACTGCCCCGCAGACCTTTCTGTTTCCACCACACACACACACGCATTTGTTGTAGGCAGCGCCGCAAAGAGGAGCATGCTGTATATATCGTCATTAAAAGGAGTTATGGAATCATTCAGAGGAGCCAAGCTGTAACATAACAGAAAAGAAACCGCGAAATACAACCATGAAGGTAAGCTACATGCTAACGGAGGCTAAATGCTAATATCAGCAAAATCCCCTTTCAGAACAGCCGTATGATGATGTGAAATACCAAATCCTCATGACCTGCGCGTCGGTCCCAAAACCTGTACCTGGTCAGACCGGTTTGGCCCTGGTCTTTGTTATGGAAAATCTCAACAAAGCAAGTGAAAGAAAGTGCAGGCGTCAAGGTGGCTGATGTGCCTTGCCGCCTGCATGTGGAAAAGAGCCTTTTTAGTACCTGCTTGGCTCTGGTTCTAACCAGGCACTGTTTCCATGGACACACAGCCAAAAGCAAAGCCAGATCCATGGATACACCCCGGCAACCATGGATACAGTACAAGATTCTGCCGAGCCATGAAAAAATGACCAAGCCAAGTGGAGTCGAGTAGGGCAGGTGGAAACAAGCCAAGCTATAGATACAGACGGCGTCTCGTCATAGAAGGGGGCGTGGCTTCGCCGAGGGGGGAAATAGAATCTTTTGGAAACACAATTTTCTCTTTTTAGCCATTTTCTGGTGGAATATCAACTTATTTATCATATACAAATAAAGCCAAGTCTAAATCGGGCTCATATGGATGTTTTCTCACAGCAGATTGTTCTGTAGAAGTGAAAAAACAGCAGTCATAGCAAGCGTTAGCTAGGGTTAGCATTAGCACGATGCCAACATGTAGCATCATGTTAACATTCTCCGTTTTTTTAAATGTATTTATGGGCTTTTGAACCACTATTGCTCTCTATGTCTTTGTGTCTTTATTTAGAAGAAAACTACATCAATATTTCAGCGTTTGTTTAAGTAGTTATTGAATAATTAGAAAGTTTAGATTTTTCTCCAAATTGTTTTCCCCCTTAACTGTTTTCAAACAAGACCATATATGGGTTATTCCAGAGATGCTGTTTGTATCTATAACTCATGTTGCCCAGGATTCGGTGCAGGTCATAGGTCACATGTGCAGAATGAACCAATCAGATTGCACCGAACTGTGTTGAATTCAGGAGGGAAGTGTTGAGCAGCCGTCAGTGAATCATCGTGGAGGAAACAGCCGAAAACAGGACCTTTCCTCCTTTCTTTCTCATTGATCAACCATAGAAAGGTAAGTGTGAATAGTCAGACTGAGGACGAGGATGGAGCTGAACACACGAGGTGACACAGGACTCAAATGTTAGCCTTAAATAACAGCTTCCCTGAACCGAGGGGCACGTTTTTTTACTCCCAAACCGCTGCGCCGCTGTCTTTAACACAACACTACAAGCAGCCGACAAACGATAAATGAATGATGATGTTAGGAATAAACAGAGGAGAGCGATGTGGAAGCCAAGAAATTACGGTTGCGGCGCATGAGTTATGTACAAACACAAAACTGTACAGGATCTTTTTAAGAGGTACATTTGCCTGGGAGCTAATTAGTGAGGAAAAGTGCCAGTGTTGATGGAGTGTGACTAATTCTATTTCATTAGCTGCATCACATCGGCGCACAGCTGTTCTCTGTTGATTAATATACAGACCGTAGAAACAGGAAGTAGGACACACCTGGAGGTCCTGACGAAGATTCATCACAGGAGCCGACAGTATTTAGGTGTTTAGTTACGGCGTATTCGCATGTGAAAAACAACACTAGAACTTCCACGCCGCTGCTCTAGTAATTGAAGTGCGACTCGCTGTTATGGGCATCATTGGTTTGTACATCGACTGGACAGATGTTGGGGTTATGAAGATAAGATAATCCTTTATTGATCTCACTTGTTACAATTTGCATGTCAATAAGATCACTCAGTGCAAAACAGACAGGAAGTGCAAATAGTTAAATAGAGAAAAAGAGGTATCGTATGTACAATGAGTAAAAGCAAAAATCTTAAGGGGCGGAGTTATAACAATAAGGAAATAATTAAAAATAGGACAAAAAAATAGAACAGATGATAAAAAGTCCAGTACAGTCCTAGTTAGGGCTGGGTACCACTAAACGGTTCCTACTTGGTACCGACCGAAAAGCTCCGGTAGGGGCGGTATCGAAAAACTTGGTGCTAATTTTCCGTACTTTTTCTCTCCAAACGTCAATAAATGATCCGCAGTGAGTCTAAAAAAGCGTGAACTCATGAGCAGCTTCAGCGCAAATGTAGAAGCAAAGCTGTAACTTACTCACACTTCAGTCATTATCAGAGATGGCAGAGCCGCGGTCTGAGCCAGGACTAAACCAGGACTTACAGAAAACTGGTTAAAAACCAGGACTAAACCTGGACTGAATAAGAAACTAGAGTCTTAGACAAAGAGTTAAAGTGAAGTTACTGCTGTAGTTACTAAACTCCAGCTGCACCAAATGGCTGCACCGGAGCATTTGAGATCAAAGATTGTTTCTGGAAAAGGTGAGCGCTCACTCTGCATTAGCCATTTGTGGAACAGTTATGGTGCATTGCTAGTGACAGAGTGAGCGCTCTCACTATGTAACAGATCTTTGACGTGTGAGGAGCTTTCACTGTCGAACAGCGTAGTGTGTTTAGAAAAGTTGATCTGAAAGAAAACGGTTCCTGATGTGGATCTGGTCTGTTCCTGCAGCTCCTGTTTTCTGTTGTGCCGTGTTTGGACTTTCTCCTGAACATCCATCCATCCATTTTCTTCCGCTTTATCCGGGGCTGGGTCGCGGGGGCAGCAGTCTCAGCAGAGATGCCCAGACTTCCTGATCCACACTCACCTCCTCCAGCTGCTCTGGTATCGTAGATCGATCGGTAAATCGAGAGCTTTGCCCCTTTCTCCTGAACAATACTTTTTATACACATTATTTTAACTCAATTAAAATAACACTGGTATCGAAAAAAGTACCGTTAAGGCACCGGTACCGAAAAGCAGGTATCGTTAAAGTAGTGGTATCGGAAAAAAAATGAACAGTACCCAGCCATAGTCCTAGTGCAGGTTGTCAATAAGTGATGCTAGTACAGAGATCATTGCACGTGGTTTTGCAGAAGGGTTATTGCACATGTTACTTTACAGTCTTATTGTTCAGTCTGACAGCAGTGGGGATGAAGGACCTGCTCCTTCTTGCACTGAGGGCGTCTTAGTCTTCCACTGAAAGAGCTGCTCAGCTCCTCTGCAGTCCCGTGCAGTGGGTGGGAGGTGTTGTCCATGATGGAGGTGAGCTTGGCTTACACCCTCCTGTCTACAGCTGGAAACGGGCCCAAAAAAATCAAGCCCGACCCCGACCCGAGCCGAAGTGCCAAGAGATTCGCACGCGCGCTGTATGTGAGAAATAATGACATTAATAAAAAAAGAAAAAAAGAAGCCCGACCCAACCCCGACTGTCATGTGTGACATCTCGGCCCAACCCGTCAGGTCCCGTCGGGCTCGGGCAAAGATCTCCAGCTCTACTCCTGTCCCTCACCTCCTCCACAGAGTCCAGGGGGCAGCCCAGGACGGAGCTGGCCCTCCTGACCAGCTGGTTCAGTCTGTTCTTGTCCCGCTCTGTGCGGCCCGGGGCCCAGCACACGGCAGCGTAGTGGAGATCAGAGGCCACCACAGAGTCATAAAAAGTCCTGTTCACTCAGAAGGACCTCAGTCTCCTCAGAAAGTTGTGGTGTTGTGGGACCAGTCCAGTTTATTGTTGAGGTGAACACCCACCCAGGTACCTGAAACTGTCCACCTCCTCAATGTCCTCCCCCTGGATGTTCAGCGGTGTGTGCGGTAGTGTCTTCCTCCTGAAGTCGATCACCATCTCCTTCGTCTTATCGGTGTTCAAGCACAGTACCTGAAGCCCAGACACTAACATCTACAGTTTCTTTTGCTCTTTCATAAGGTACAAATAAGTAAAACGACTTTATTCAGAGCGTTCCAGCTGAATTAACTCTTTTGTAAACAACACGGTTAGCGCTACAGCAGTTGGCTAATGAGACGCTAATGTTATATGAACGCTTCTTCACACAGATACGGTAATTAAAACATGCTCATTAACGTTATCAGAGCTGTTTTCTCCTTTAGGCAAACTATGCAATGTGCGTAGGGCCCCCACAGCCACAAGGGCCCCACATCTCAGTCAAACTACGGTGCTGTTTCACTGATTAATCAACGCATTGTTACGGCCTATTTGTCTCAAAGATGAGCTGAATCCACACGGTTCTCATGCGCGAAGTTACTTACAGTAACTCTGGTTCTCTGAATGTGCACAGTCTTAAACCAATTGGGCGACTCACAGGCTAATTATCAGTGGTAAAACAGAAATAACCGTCAGGTGCAGGTTTCAGTTTTAAATGAGCGGTTCCCAAACTGTGGATCAGGGACCAGAGGTGAGACAAAGGCTGTATCCGAATGTCCACACTATTCCCTAACCCCTCATTCACTACATAAGCCGCACTATATAGTCGACACTGATTCTGTTGGCGATTCGGACACAAGCCACTTCTTTCTCCGCGCTGCGGCTGCAGATATGTTTTTTTTTATTTATCTGAATTTATTTATTGTTACAAACGTTTATTTTATGAAACAGAACAACTGTTTTGGCACTTTTACAGGCGTTTTATTTGTCATTTCAATTAAAATTAAAACTATCATCACAAAAAAAGGAAGAAAAAAAAAGTCAGCCCAGCGTTAGCTCAGAGACGCCGAGAGTCAGTCAGAGCCCGGTGTCCGAAGCAGATTGAGTGACTACATCTGCTAAAGGTTCGCTAAACTCCGGGAATAAAGTATTTCTGTGATAAAGACCAACCTCAGAGACAGTGGAATATTTATGGATAAATACGAGTCAGATACGCTTTATTTCACATGGATTTTACATGAATGGCTTGGATTATTGGAGAGGACGCTGTCGGTCATTTAACAGCTCAAGCTGTTAGCAGCTAACGTTAGCATCTTTTCACCGTAACCGTTTATATTAAAGTTGTTTATTCATGAGAAAAACAAACACACGACTGAAACAGCTGATTTCATTCAGTCGTGTTGTTTAGTTCAAAGACCTGTCGCTGTCAGGCTCTTCTCTCGCAATGCATTGTGGTCCATATTGACCCGTTTAGTGACCATTGATGCTCACTACTTTTCGAGATGCATTGTGGGAAATTTCGAGTGCACTACTTTTTTCTCTCTGGACATTCGGACACCCCTACAAAATGGCGTGACCACTATATAGTCACTATATAGTCACTATATAGGGAATAGTGTGGACATTCGGATACAGCCAATGTGACCATTTGCTATTTACCATTTTAAAAAGAGGGGATAATAGACTAATGATAGTCCTAAATCCCAGTCTGACAGTGGCTTAGTGGTTAGTGGTTCTCACACAGAGGGTCAGGGCCTCAATTGGGGTCATTATGTTCCACTTCTGCTTTGCACTGCTGCACAGTGGAATCGTTTTTGACCGTATATGAGTTCGCTCTTTGTCGAATAACCATGGGATGCCTAGGTACTGTAGGGCCCCCCCTGGGGATTTTTGCTTATGGCCCCAGAAGGGCTCTGAACATACATCACATCTCTGATCGTCTCCGGGTTTAATAATTGTAATTGCCAGTTTTTCCTGTAGTCGGAGATCAGAAATGGACTGTCTGAAGTGTAGCATTGTAGCGTAGCATTGTATTTCAAATGAGAACATAATTGGCACTTGTGTTCATGTCGTCACATATAGCTGCAGTGCCTTTTAAAACCACTTAGAATCACATCATACAAGAACAACCCTTTAGATCGAGGCTACAGAGCGTGATTTCTAATTACTTTTGCTCAACAGGAATTGCTTCCATTATTTAATCCAGTAAAAAGTGAAATCTATCCACATCAATCCCCTGTAATCTTTATTTGGATTAAACTGAAGACTATTTGTGGGTAAATGCATTCACTTTCATTTTAACCATGTTTAATTGAAGGCCCTTAAAAAGCTCATCAAATTCTCAAAGTAATGAGTGTGCTAGGAAATAGACTTCTCTCGTTTCATCGGGAACACTTTGTTATTTTGAAGGGAATAGACTGCTCAAAGCGGTCTGAGCAGATCTCCCGGGAATAAACAGGCAATTTATGACTGTGGTGCGCAAAAACAATCAATAAAGTCGTGTTTTCTCCTCCACTTATTTTAATGATCTAAGGCTGAGTCTATGCAGTTTGTTTCCCTGGTGTTTTATCCCAAAAATACACTGATATCAAATAAAGTATCATCAAAGCTTTAATATAAATGTGCTTCGTTATTCGTCAAAGTTACTCCTTTGTGTTCGACTTTACATGAGGATAATTGAATCTCTGTAAACAAGCAGCTGAAATATGGAAATGTTTCAAGGTTTTAAAGGTCCTGTATTATGGTTGATCTATATTTAAAGGAACAGGCCACCGTTTTTCCATACTGAGATATGTTCGTACCTGAGCTTAGACGAGTTCATACGTATTTCTCTCTTTGTGCCCGTGGAAGAGCGTGGTAGCTTCCAACTTCACCCCCGTTTGGAGCTATAGGAATACATTAAGAGAGGCCAAATGCCAACAACATCTTTGGTCGTTTTGCGAGACTGAGGGCACACACAAAGACCAGACAGGTACAGATCAACTCGTCTAAGCTCAGGTAAGAACATATGTCAGTATGGAAAAATGGTGGCCTGTTCCTTTAAACTACCTTTAAGACCACTCAGACCTCATATTTTTATAGTATAACTTAAAATAATGTACAGTATGTCTGCAGTAAGTTTTGCAAAAGATATTTTTATGAACCAAACCAAACAGGAATGTTAATGTTAAGGTACCGTTAACTTAACTTTATGGATTCAATTGTTACAGTAAATGGTCTCAACTTATATAGCGCTTTTCTGCCGTCGTTAGACCCAAACTGATTTACAGCACAGAACCAGTCAGGACAGATCTCGGGGCTTTGCAGAACTTTGGATGGACTGAGAAGGCCACTACCTGCTGCGGATGTCTGAATAATGTTGAAGATCAGGGAAAAATCACATTGATTTACTTAAAGCTGACAATCTGAATAATTTCACCCTCCATGGAACACAGGAGAGCAGCTGGGCCGTTATCTCTCCTGTGCAATGTCTATATCCCACACCAAGGCCAAGCCACGGAGGAAAGGACTGATAGGACTGACGCCGTGCTGGTACACAGACAGAAACATCTCAACTTTTCCTGTAACTTTCGAAGAAAAGAGTGGTGCGCACTGAACGGGTGCTGCTGCCGGATGCTCTCTCATCGAATGTCATTTCTCCATCTGTGAGATCAATAAAGTAAAGTATCATCTACCCATTCACACTCTCATTCATTCTCCAGTGTACACAGACACCAAACATTGTGCATCTTCAGGAGCTGGGATTCAAACCCCTGACCTCGGTTTGTGTTTTGTTTTGCTTTTTTTGGAGCGGAACATACACGAGCAAACAAGAAGCAGAGTAAACCAATCAGCGAAGGGCGGGGATGTGTTGTTGTTGGTGCTGTGCTAGTATTTGAACAGGATTATGAATCCCACGAGTCTACCGTCGATGTGTTTTTGGTCATTTACGGCCGGTTGGAAAAATGTTCTCGAATCATCTTCTGTACTCTGGAGTTGAAGTGTCGAACGTTTCACCTCTCACCCAAAAGGCTTCATCAGCTACACTTAAGCTTCAGCTCAGCTCGCAGACCAGATAAAGACCAGAGGGAGGAGTTCAGCTTGGCTCAGTCCCTCCCCTCTTTTAACAGCTACTCCCACCTGTACGTAAACATCTTTGTAGTTGAAGTATTTGTAGTTCTAAGTCCTAACGACCTAACTCGCACATCGAGTTTCAGTCTGAACGGCCCTACAGCTGATCACTGCTAATTACCTCACGTATAGTTCCGGCGGCCATTTTGAATACAGAAGTACAATTATGCAGTACTACAACATGAAACAATATCTCTACTCAGGACAAGTGATTGACAGTGTCATTTTTATGTACTTGTAATCATTGCTCAAGAAGAAAACAGTTAAAACCCGACCCCAGAGATGCACGTTTATGTGATATAAGCAGCAAATGTGGCTCAGACGTAGCAGCTCAGTCTGTGGAGCTACAGCAGGATTTATTAAAGATCTGTTTCACTCTGAAGACTAAATTAACACATCAAAGAGGAAACAGAAAACCTTTCTCTGTGATTCTTACAGCTTGTCATGTCGACAGAGTCTCAGTGTGAGTCCGTGTTTAAGCTGCTCAAGACGTTAGCATGCTACCTGTTAGCAACTGTCAAATACTGTCAATTGCTTCAACACGATAAACACATGTGTGGCTCACATCTATGAACACTGAGGAAATACTACAGCTCAGCTCTGACCTCTGTCACATGTTGTAGCCAAGGTTTGACATGTGGTTCAGGGCTTTCTCTGTTGCTAGCCTAATGCTAACTGGTAGCATGCTAACATCTTAAACACTGACTCACTGTTTTTTTCACATAAACCTGCATCTCTGGGGCCATGTTTTTACTGTTATCTTCTTGAACAATGATTACAAGTACATAAAAATGCCACTGTCAATCAGTTTTCTTTCTTTTATATCCTCAGTAGAGATAACGGCTGTTTCCCAATTGCCAGGATCCTCGCCGTCTCGACCACTTCTGACGTCATTCACGTCATCACAGCGCCGCCAAGAGTGTTCCATTTCACCTGGACCACTCGCCCCCTCGCAGCTCGACTCCTCCGTTTGGCTCATTTATGAAGGATACACCTGTGGATCCTCCGCTGCCTCGGAGAGCTGAAATTACCCATGATGCACTGCAACATAGTTTCTTTTTCTTTTCTTGCAAAACTTTATTAGTTTTAACTCACTTTAAAAAAGTTTTGTTCCACATAAACAGTTTCCTGGTCTCTGTTGTTCATAAAACAGTTGTTTTAATAAGCATAGATTGACATTTGATATATATCATATATATATCAAATCATATATATATGATCTGACACGTGACCTGACGCAGCCGCTCGCTCCGAAGGCCGTTCCGTTTGAGGAGAGAGGACACTCCACTCCGTTTTGGAGGAGCCGCCACCGAGGACGTCAACGAAGTGGCCAAACGGAGGACGGATCCTCGCAATTGAGAAACAGCCATTGTTGCATGTTGTAGTACTGCAAAATTCTACTTTGGTATGCAAAATGGCCGCCAAAACAACAAAAGTCACATGACTGAAAGGCATACATTGATCAGTCCTGGAGTGGCAGGTAATAAGCAGTGATCAGCAGAGAGTAGGCACCCACTGTCGTTGTGTCCTTGGGCAAGACACTTGCTTGCATTGGGGCATGAATGAGAGTGTGACTGATTCTTGGCTGTAAAGCGTTTGGGCCTGATGAAGGTAGAACAGCGCTATATAAGACCATTTACCATTTTAAAAATCAGCCCACAAAAAGAGCACGTTTTGTTTTGGAAACAATAGAATCCAAAATGTTACGCAGTGTGCCTTTAACGAAACTAAAAATAAAAAATCCTTTCATAGAATAAATGTTCCTCTGGCTGACAGCTTTTCTTTTTGATAGAAAATCTAATTTCCGTCGTGCAGAGATCGTAGCTGTCACTCTTTCGACGGAGGTTAACACCAGTCATCTCCCAAATCCATCAGTCCTTTTCTGTTCAACATCTAATAAATCCTGGTTTAAATGAAAGTCTGTTATAATCCAGCTAATCCTGCTGCTCTTCAGGCCTCGTCTCCGCGCCTGGAGCTGCAGAGATGTGACGCTCATGGTCTGTAACATCACAGCAGAGAGAGCAAAACAAGTGAAACAATCAACTACAACTTCATCCGCATTGCAGTTGTATCCATTGTCTGTGAATGTGGAGGGACATTTTCTTTGCTTATATGTATTTCAAAGGGTAAAAAACGCTCTAAAAACGCCTCAGTCTCAGTGTTTAGGTTCTTAAAACAATGAGCCGGTCTTTTGAACAGATCTTTGTAAATGTTACTGTTTTTGACTCGCACGCATTAGTGTTTGTTTCATGCTTTTGAGTTTAAAATAATCAATATGCCAGGAACGGGATCTTTAGATCTTCACTTTGGGCGTCGCTGGGATATGGTTCAATGTGTGATCGGGTCATAAGTGATGAAGTAGAAGATGAATGAAGTAAGGATAATTACTGTCACTATTACTAAATCATAAAAGATAAAAGCGTCATTGTGAAGGAGGCAGTTAAAAGATCAGAAAGAGGCATCTGAGAAGTGTAAATAAGCTTAAGAACCTCCTTCGACTCATCGTTGACCCGGATGTGCGACATTGTCAGACGTGACGAGGAGCAAATGTGTCAGAGCAGGAGGGAGTTAAAGAAGCTGCATGTTTCTTTTAAAGGGGGTGAATCTTTCAAGCTTTCAAGCTTTACATCATGTTATTATGTCATTCCCTCATTAAAAACATGCCTGAAGTGTTGCCTTGGCACATTCACGTATTTTTGAGTAATCTGTAAAAACTCTGATGGCGGCCATTTTAGGGATAGGTTTGCCTGAGTCCTCCTAGGAACGCCCCCACCTCCTGGAGACGCCTCCGAGCTTTCGTCACCAGCCGAGTAACCAACCACTGCTCCTCAGCAGAACCCCCTCCCCACTGATGCCACAGACAGCGTGTGGAGGGGGCGTGTCGGAAAGGCTCAGAGGTTCTTAAAGAGACAGAGGCCTATTTCAAGACATTCACTACAGCCATTTTGAGAGAGCAATTTTATACAAGGCAGTTATTCTAATTTACTGCATTTACAGACCAACAGAAGGTTTGGTCATCATTGTAGTGTGATATAGACTGGTGCTATGTGATTGAAAAAAATATAATACCCCCTCTTTAACACCTGCTGCAGCAGATGAAGCTCTGGATGTTCCTCATCAGCCCATAAGAAGCGAAGAACAATCCCACAATAGACTGGCTGCCTCCTGAATAGGGCTGGGTACCGGTAGGAGGCGGTATCAAAAAACTTTTATTTTTCAGTGCTAATTTTCGGTACTTTTTCTCTCCAAATGTCAATAAATGATTCCAGTGAGTCTAAAAAAGCCTGAACTCATGAGCAGCTTCAGCACAAATGCAGAAGCGAAGCAAAGCTGTAACTTACTCACACTTCAGTCATTATCAGAGATGGCAGAGCCGCGGTCTGAGCCAGGACTAAACCAGGACTTACAGTAAACTGGTTAAAAACCAGGACTAAACCTGGACTGAATAAGAAACTAGAGCTCTGAGACAAAGACAAAAGCAGTGACAACACGGTATGACAACCAGAAACACACCGGCTTAACTTTTTACCACATTATTTTAACTCAATTAAAATAACACTGGTATTGAAAAAAGTACCGTTAAGGCACCGGTACCAAAAAGCAGGTATCGTTAAAGAAGTGGTATCGAAAAAAACACTAACGGCACCCAGCCCTGCACATGAAGGTTTCCGAACTTGGCCGAGTGAGAAATGATTGACAGTTTTGCTGCGTGACATTTCATTCAATAAAGACATGAGCTTTGTCCTAAATATATGAAAGTATAAAGCAGCTCATGCAGCGTTGGAGCCACAGCAACATCTGAAAGTTTTATTATGGTAAATCTATGAACTTATGGAAACATTAGACACTTTTGTTTACATTTTACAAGAAGGAAACTTAAGCCCACGTGACTAATTTGCATAAAGTTTGCTGCGAAAGAACAGACGCTTAGTTCATCATCAGTCTGTTGTTTTATTTTGCAGAGCCAGTGATAATTGCATTGTGCTGTTTATAAAGAGTTTTTTTTAACGTCATTCTGACATTTGTGCCGTCGCTCAGATTATATTTGTCTGGTTGGTAAAGCTAATTAAACTTGTTGCAGTGCAGGAGAGTTTAAAGCACTTATATTGTTGTCCATTGTGTGGTTGGTGTCGTTTTTTATGAATCAGCTTTTGGCGACGTAACTTCCTGGTTGGTTCAGACTGTCCTGACGAGCAGAAGGAGCAGCTGAAGCGACAAAAGGTTCCTCAGGGTCGACTTCATGACGTCGGCCTCAAAAGGTGGAGGAGCAGGAGGAAGCACCAGTCTGGTGAAGGGGTTTGGAAAGACAGACTTCCTCATTCGGTTTCGGTCAATGGGCGAGGGTCGCACTTTTAAGTTTCACGCTGGAGCGCTGACTTTGCAGCAATACCACCCCCTAGTGGTAGTTTGTGCAACTCCAGAAAGAGCACTATGATATGGAATCCTATTTGGTCTTTACACCCACCAAAAACAACCTAAGGTCAGCGCACACTACATGATTTTTCTAGTCTTTAACGATTTTACATAGAATGGGGTCCACAAAACACGATTGAGAACACACTACACCAGCCATTCCCAAAGTCCGGGACATCGCGAACCCCTTATTGATCAAAAAAACCTCTCGGGGGCCCCAAAATCATAATAGTCTACTCCATTCAAAGGAATTTTTTATAATTTTACAGCTAAAATGACATAAAAAGTAACATCTAGTAATGACAGTAGGCTAAATACTGGATTAAACTGGTGCATTTGTCCAGATAAATGTATTTTTCCTTTCAACATGACCTTTTTCATTGTACTTGTTTTGCAGACAAGCTTTGGGGGCCCCTCTGTAGTGCCTCTGAGGCCCCCCAGGGGGCCCCGGACCCCACTTTGGGAACCACTGCGCTACACGATTCTGACAAACAGCTGATGTTTAATAACACAAAGCGTCTGTCCTCTCCACCGGCTTAAAAAACTGACCCCAAATCCTGGACTCTGACCAGCCTGGCCCAAATTAGCGTAAATGTGCACTTCCACAAATACTTATTTTAACCTCTTACCACCTGCTTAACACTAACGAGTGCATTTTCCCCAGTTCGGCTTTTTATTATTATTTTTTTGATCGGTATCATCAGCAAAAAGAACGGGAAAGGTGGTCGTAGAAACAGAAGCAAAATCATTAATATAAATAATAAATAATAATGGTCCCAAAATTGAACCTTGTGGCACACCATACTCCACAGAATTCCTTTTAGATTCATGTTTTTTTAATACTGGGCTTTACCCAAATCTAAAAACATCTCGACTGGAGAGCAACAATGTAACGCCTCATTTGAAAGCTAAGACCTACAAAAGTGATGGAAACTTTTCGTCACGTCGCCACATTTTTGTCATATTTTTGTTGTTTTTAAATGATTTTTTCTATCATTTTTTGTTGTGTTTTTCTCATGTTTTTGTAGTTTTTTTTTGTCTGTGTTTTTCTCATGTTTTTGTTGACTTTTCATCCTCTTTTTCTCGCTATTTTGATGCTTTTCTTTTGAGCTTTTAGATTTCAGTGGATTTAATAAGAAAAGGAGACAAGATGGAGGAGACAGCGGAGGAGACGGCGGAGAGAGTCGAGCTGCTAACAGCGAGGTGAAGCTGAACAGTTTGTCTCCAAACTCAGTAAGTGCCGCTAAACTCTGTTCACGTTTGAAATATAACTTGAAATGGTGGTTCTCGTGAACGTTTGGTGATATAAAGTTGTGCTGTTTCCTTCGACTAGATACAACTCAGGAAGACTCTGAGCAACTGAGAATTAGATTAAAATCGGGCATAAAAGTCATGAATGTGTGCTGACCTTTAATCTCTTACAGAGGGGGTATTATGCTTTTTTCACTCCCATAGCACAGTCTATATCACACTACAATGATGACCAAACCTTCTGTTGGTCTGTAAATGCAGTAAATTAGAATAACTGCCTTGTATAAAATGTCTCTCTCAAAATGGCTGTAGTGAATGTCTTGAAATAGGCCTCTGTCTCTTTAAGAACCTCTGACCCTTTAGACATGCCCCCTCCACACGCTGTCTGTGGCATCAGTGGGGAGGGGGTTCTGCTGAGGAGCAGTGGTTGGTTACTTGGCTGGTGACGAAAGCTCGGAGGCGTGTCCAGGAGGTGGGGGCGTTCCTAGGAGGACTCAGGCAAACCTATCCCTAAAATGGCCGCCATCAGAGTTTTTTTACAGATTACTCAAAAATACGTGAATGTGCCAAGGCAACACTTCAGGCATGTTTTTAATGAGGCAATGACATAATAACATGATGTAAAGCTCAAAAAAGTCAATTTTGTATAACACCCCCCCTTTAACCCCCACCTCAACCAAGCACATTTTCTCCAGTTTTGCATTACCCAAACATAAAAGGCAAAATATGTCAAAAACATGGATGAAAATGCAACCTAAAAGTGACCTAAAAAAGCAATAAAAACATGGCTAAAAAGTGATTAAAAAAAAAGAATGACAAAAAAAATGTACAAAAACATAACAAAAAAAGTGCAAAAAAACATGTCAAGAAATTGCAAAAGAGAGACAAAAATGTGCCGGAAAAGTAACACTAGCACAATAAAAGAGAAACAAAAAAGCGATGAAAAAAAGTGATGAAAAAGCAGGAAAAAAAAAAGGAAAGAAGTTTCAAAATGTGTCGAAATGGCAATGTGTGACCAGTTTTACCTTTGACTTTGATGCTGCTCTGTCCGCCCCGTGAGCGTGGAGTTCACATGGGGGAGCATGTTCTGTAGCAGGAGCCTGAACCGCCAACATAGATTCCCTTTCGACTCTGGTTAATCACATAAAAAAGGGAGGGATGATGAATAGCCAGACCGAAGTATCCCCTGAAAAAAAGCAAAAATCTTGTCATCCCTACTGCAAACAGAGGACTTTTTAATCAAAGTTGTCTCCTTAAGCCCATCCGACTATCATTTTCCGCGCGCGCTAAAAGGGCTTTCTCCGCTGAATGGATAAAACTTGGCAACTTATCCCACGCGTCCGTATCTGCTTTAGGAAAGACCCGAAAGCGACTGACGCAATCTCCTCCCGCTCGGAGCTCCGACTCGCGCCTCTCCTGTCGGGCTGACGAGTGTGCAGCCGCATTAGACACAGGCTTCCAACAGAAATGAATATGGAGAGGGATGGGATGTGCGGAAATGTCGTATAATTAGATAAAGGTAGAGTCTGAGGAGTCGACAGGTCAGATCCAGGCAGGAGGGGGTGAAGGAGGAATGGAGGAAGAGCAGAGGAGCGTCAGTTTAGTCTAATACAGAGCAGAGTCCTCGGGTATGTGGGCTCTTTGGAATCACATCTGAGGAGAGACACAAGTAAACTTAGAGATGTCAATGTGAAACTTTTGCTGTATATTAATGATATAAATATCAGGAAAAAATGTATTGCAGGTTTTCTGTCATATTGATGATTTTCTTTAGGATGTTCTGAGTTTGTCCATCCATCCATTTTCTTCCGCTTTATCCGGGGCCAGGTCCCGGGGGCAGCAGTCTCAGCAGAGATGCCCAGACTTCCCGGTCCACGAACACCTCCTCCAGCTGTTCTGGGGGGACCCGAGGCGACACCAGGCCAGCTCGGAGACATAGTCCCACCAGCGTGACCTGGGTCTTCCACGAGGCCTTGTCCCACTAGGACATGCCTGGAACAGGCGGCCAGGGGGCATCCAGAACAGTTGCCCGAGCCACCTCAGCTGCTCCTTTCGACATGCAGGAGCAGCGACTCTACTCCGAGCTCCTCCCGGGTAACTGAGCTCCTCACCCGATCTCAGAGGGTGCGCCCAGCCACCCTGCGAAGGAAACTCATTTCGGCCGCTTGTATTCGCGATCTTGTCCTTTCGGTCATTACCCAAATCTCATGACCATAGGTGAGGGTGGGAACGTAGATCGATCGGTAAATCGAGAGCTTCGATTTAGCCCCGACTCAGCTCCCTCTTCACCACGACAGACCGATACAGCGACCGCATCACTGCTGACGCTGCACCGATCCGTCTGTCGATCTCACGCTCCATCCGTCTCTCACTCGTGAACAAGACCCCGAGATACTTGAACTTCTTCACTTGAGGCAAGGACTCCCCACCGACCTGAAGAGGGGAAGCTCCTTTTTCCGGTGGAGAACCATGGCCTCAGATTTGGAGGTGCAAATCCTCCTATTTTTTTTGAATTTGTAACAAATAAAATTCACCTTGTTCTCTGAGATTCAAAGCTCAATAAATCAGGCAAGGAATTAGATCAGAGGTCACTAAACCGCAGACCTCGGTCCGGATCCGGACCCGAACCTTGGATCCGCATTTTGGACCCGACCCTCAATCCCCTCCGACGAGCAGCTGCGTGTGCTCTCTCTCTCCCTCTCTGACTGCAGAAGAGCAGTAAACGACAGCCCAGATGAACATGAAGAGGAAGTCCTACATCTGAGCTCCATCATACTTTTGACATTTTTAGAAACGGTTTTGGAATGACTGAAATACGGCTCGCTAGAAAAAAACCTGGTCTAAACGTGGACTAAACCTGGACAAAGCAGCGCTCAGTGTGTTGAACTGAGCCCATCACTGTCACTCACTGTCATTATGTGCACATTGTGAATAATAGAGGCTACAATACATTCTTCTATTTAGGAGTAAAAAAAACAACTTATTTTTAGAGCAAAAAAACAATTCCAAACAGGATTCAAGTAATTTGATTATTTTCAAATCACAATAATAGATTAAATAAAGGCTTAAAAATCCTCATATAACCGTGAATTAACCCCGTATGTTCCGGACCTTTGCTTGACATTTTTTTCCCATTCGGACCTTGCCGAAATTTAATTTGTGACCCCTGAATCAGATATTAAATAATACTTCTAAACAACAATCTTCAAAATGTTGTTTTTGTCTGTAAAGAGTCTGTGGGAGCTACAAAAGTGGAGATGTTGTTACAAGAGTGCGAAGAAAACCTCAATTCGAAAATGCGCTTGTGTATTTCTCCCGTCTCCCAGAAAGGAAATGACCGTATTTGGATTACAGCGTCATCTCGGGCACCTTTCGCAGCACACGAGGATACCAATGTCAATATTTGTGAATTAATAAGATTGAGAAACCGGCTCACAAGCTGACAAACGTTATAAAACAAGTATTGTAAAGGTTAAGTTGCGTCTTTTTTATACTTTGACATTAAAACTAAGATGTTAAGGAAGAAAATTAGCGAATAATCTCGACATTAACCACCTGCCGTGTCTCGGTGTCTCACAGTTAAAGCTTCAAAAATGCAGAGAACGGCGTCTGTAGAAAGTGTAAAGGGAGAATGATGTGAGTGTTTCCTCTGCAGGCACTGAAACCAGCACGAGTTCAATCAATCAATCAAAGTTTATTTCTATAGCACTTTACAATGACACATTTGCACTTTACATAAAAACAGAGAAAGAAAATAACACAACTGGACTGGTTTTTCCTCCACTCTATTGCTGGGTTGCAGGTGACATCACAGCGTTCTAAAGGCCAATACTATAGTATGGAGGAAAAATTATTTTGTTTTTGAGGATATTTTTGGTCTTGTACACAGAGATCATGGACCCAGCGAATGATATTAATGATCATTTTTGTAATTCATACATTTTCTTTTGAGCTACGACTTGTGAAAGTGTAATGCTGTTAATAGGAAAAACTGGCCCCTGCCCCCCGCTGGGTCCGATGACATCATCACATTCTAGAACCTGCAACCCAGCAATTAAGGGAGACTTTTTATGAGAATATGAAGGTTTATTAGAGGAAAGGAGTTATGTATGCACTGTTTGCTGGTTGGGCTATAGGCAACGAGACCGAGGATATGAACCACAACAGAGTGGCCAATCCTAAAATCTGAGATGTCTCCAAAGGGTGGTTGTTTAAAGCACGGCAGGTGAAAGTACTGGTCGAAGTGGAGATCTTAAAAGAACTGGCCACCGTTTCTCCATACTGAGATATGTTCTTACCTGAGCTTAGACGAGTTGATACGTACCTGCCTGGTCTTTGTGCCGGTGGAAGAGCGTGGTAGCTTCAAACTTCACCCCCGTTTGGAGCTATAGGAATACATTGGGAGAGGCCAAATGCTAACAACATCTTTGGTCGTTTTGACTGAGGGCACAAACAAAGACCAGACAGGTACGCATCAACTCGTCTAAGCTCAGGTAAGAACATATCTCAGTATGGATGAACGGTGGCCTGTTCCTTTAACATCTTTTCATGTCAGAGTAAAAAAAAGGTTAAAACTAACACCGTACGTTGCTGGCGAGGTGGAGATATCCAGGAAGTAGCTACAACATCGCTTCACAAAGCCGCCTTTCCCTCGAGCATTCATTCTTAAAGCTACACTGCGTAGAATTGTACCCAATGAATAAAATTGAAACGCAAGCATTTATTTTCTGACACATATTTTCATCATTGAAAAGTATCTCATAAAATAAAGTAATTTTGCTGTGAGCGGCTCAGCTCTCCTAAGACATGACTTTAACTTTACCAGGAGTGGGTAAGTCTCCAGCTCGACTCCATGGAGATGTGACTAAAGGCAGCAGAGTTTGAGATTTAAACAGGTTAGGCCCTCATATAAATCCATTCTTTGAATACCCACTGAAAAAACAGCATTTCTGTGTTGAGCTGGTCATTAAGATCAAGGTTTGTTCTGATGGCAAAAGTATAGTCCAAAATCTTACGCAGTGTGCCTTTAAAGGGACTATACAGAGTTTAAAAATGTTTAAACTAAGTATTTTCCTCCCCCTACATGTTCCAGCCATGTCCTAATGTGTAGAATGAGCCCAGACCTGTCCACCACAACTGCCTCTAAAATCCTGCACTGTCACTCAAAATGGTGTTACTTCGGGTCCGAAGTGCCGTCATGCACGAGCTTAATATAGAAGCTGCAGTTACGCACAAGACCTGAGGTGGCAGTAGTGAGTATAAAATGACCAACTTGCATCTATAGTCTCTTTAAATATTGACAAATTTTACATCCACGTGTCCTGCGAAAGGTCCCGGAGATGACGCTATAATCCAAATATAATATCTTCTGTCTGCGAGACACAAAGTACGGAAGAGTGGAGAAAGATTAGGACTGAAAGATATATCGTTATCGTATCAATATCGAGATATGAACATTCAAGATATGAATATCGAAAAAGAAACGATATATTGTTATCGTATTGTATGCTTGTTTGTTTGTATACTTTATTGTCCCCGAAGGGAAATTTGTCCTCTGCATTTAACCCCTCTCCATGATGTGGAGCCAGGCTGGCGGTCAGAATCACCTGGCTGGAAGATTCACCTATTGAACATGTTTTGCACGGGGACAATATGTAACCTCCACACAGAAAGGCCCCGTCCTGGTGAGAATCAAACCCGGGACCTTCTAGCTGTGAAGCGGAGGCGCTAACCGCCGCGCGACCATGCTGCGATATTGATATTGAGATATAAACATTCAAAACATCCAAATCGAAAAAGCAAGATCGACCCCTCCTGGAACCGCCACCTTAACGTGGTGGGGGGGTTTGAGCACCCGAATGATCGTGGGAGCTCTGTTGTCGGGGGCTTCGTGCCCCTGGTAGGGTCTCCCATGGCAACCAGGTCCTAGGTGACGGATCAGACAAAAAGCGGTTCAAGAAGCTCCGATGAGAGACCAACAGGCCGGTTAAAATCATGAGGCCGTCCTTCTGTGGACCCACCACCTGCAGGAGGAGCCATAAAGAGCCGGTGCAATGTGATTTGGGCAGCTCCAACAGCTGCCCCCATGACTCGGCAACGGACAAGTGGAAGAAGATGGATGGATAAAGGATAGATTTTCATCAAAGAAACTGTACTCTTTTGTATTATTTCTATATTTTTCTGAAAAATGCTTGGTTTTCACCTAACCTATAGTTATATCGTATCGATACCGAGATATCTGCCATGAATATCGAGATATGAATATCCAGTGTCTGCGTACATTGGTGTATGAATGAGAGTATGAATGGGTGAGTGGATCCTTGCTGTAAAGCGCTTTGAGTGCCTAATGTAGGTGGAAAAGCGCTATATAAGTTGAGACCATTTACCATTTGAAATATTGTCCATATCGTTCAGCCCTTAGAGAAGTGCACACTCGTTTCAAAACTTCATAATATCCTTCTTCCATGACTTCTAAATGTTTGAATATGGTGCAAGAAAGTTCCATCCCGTTTTCACGTTGCACCCAGGAGATCTTCTATCCAGCCCATCACGACTCTGCCACACAACGACTCAAGTTAGACGATTCCAAAAGCATATTCATCTCTGACATCTCTGACAGCTTCCCGCAAAAGACACCCAAAATGATCCAAATTCCCCACGACTGAAACCTGACGAGCACCGATCTAAAACACATCTCCATTCTGTTGTGCATTACTCTGCATTACTGAACAAGCAGACCGTAATCCCATTAGCTTAGCACCAGGAGGGATATTATTGTCAACACATACAAGCCTTTCTTTATGAACCTCTGGATCCTTTTTAAATTCATTTTCCAAATTAGAATCTGTGTGGAAAATGTCATCCCACACACCCAAGGGGATTTGCACTTATTACAAGCATCATTTCTCATTCATCAGGAGGACGCGCGGCAATATCTCCATCTTGTTCTACCCTGTAAAAGCAGCCCTGAATCTGGTCCAAGTGGGAGTGGAGCCCGTTCTACAGCAGCAGTAAACAGCTATGCATTACAGCACGGAGTATGTGAACTTCTGACTCCTTTTAGGGCAACGATCCAATTCAATTATGGGGTACTTTGTTGAGTAAAGGTTGGCGCTTAGATCCTGGTGATTGGATGAAGGGTCAGAAGGAGACCAGTAGGACCTTGATATAGGTTGTGGTAAACAAGTTTGAGAAGCTGAGGAATAGTTGTGCTGTATATATAGCATCGGTGCCGAAGGGTCGCGGTTGCAGTGGAATTGCTGGAATTGCTGATTGAAAGCAGCATCTGGACCGAGCTCGTCTCATTATTAGTGCACAAAGGAAACTGCTGCGGCACAAAACAGTCCTATATCCAAACAGCCGGGGAATTTATGTCCAATTGTAAAAACATGGCTACTACCGATGTTGTAATCTGTGTTAACGCGCCATCATGCGGCGCAGCTCTGGGCACTTTCTCTCCCGGACCTTGCTCTCCCGCTTTAGTGCTCTTTCAGCGCCGTGTCCAGAGAGCGAGTGTCGCACTTCTTTCTGGTCCTCAGGGAGGGGGGGCTGACCTGCTGCGATACAAGTGGCTCAGGGCGACTCCAGAAAGAATTCCTGGCTCCAATTAATATTATTACAAGCATTTCTAAAGATGGAGTTTCCTCCAGTGACAACACGGAGGGGAGTGTTATCATTTACTGTATTTTAACCACGCTGGTTTTTGTTCTGTCGAGTTTTAGTTTGAGCTTTGGCTTTTGATTAGCAAGTGAAGTCAACTTTGAAGGTGCGTTGCCACAAGGGCAAGGTTTAAAAAAAGCGCCTCTTTGTGAGTACATGCTCTGTAGGAGGAGCACGCAGCGCCAACTTAAATTCACATGGAGGGGTCTAACATTACTGTAAGCCAGTAATTCTTAAAGTGTGGTCTGCGGACCACTAGTGGGCTGCCATCGCCCCCTAGTGGGCCGCGAACCCCTCTTCCCCGACCCCTCCACAGCGCACATTGTGCAGGAGTTGGACCTTTTAAGTCAACTCTTATCATTTGATCAAACTCTGAGACTAACCAGCATATTGTGTCACACAGTGTCAACACAATGTTATATGGATCAACACTAGCAGGAACTCCCTGTTTTTTGGAGTGATTCTATATGAAACAAAGATTACTATCTAAGATCGATCTATCTATCTATCTATCTATCTATCTATCTATCTATCTATCTATCTATCTATCTATCTATCTATCTATCTATCTATCTATCTATCTATCTATCTATCTATCTATCTATCTATCTATCTATCCATCCATCCATCCATCCATCCATCCATCCATCCATCCATCCATCCATCTCCGAACGCAGCAGTGACAAACTCTGCAACATCTGCACACAGCTGGAGGCTCTCGTAATAATCCAGGTCTGTCTTTTTATATCTCACCATTTCTCCAGGCAAAATAAAGATATTTTTTTAAATTCAAAATAAGCCTTCATTGTGCATGGAAAAAATAATATGATAATTAATCTCAGAAAAGCATCACTAGAGAAATCTAGAGTAAATATAATATTTCTGTGTGATTAGACGCACCATTTAATTAGTTCATGAAGTAGTTCCCACGCAAGTTCAACATGGAAACAACTTTATCTATTCTTGATTATGATTCCCACTAGTTCCCACATAGTGGTCACTCGTCTTCCCGGGGTATTGAACATTGTTAATTAAATGACTAATGAACAAAGTACTTACAAAACTAAATACTTTTAACACGAGTATTTTTACAATTTAACTGAGGAAATTTAGGGGAAATCGTCCCTGTCTGGCAGAGTCTTCCAGGGCAAACAGGTCCGAGGTCACTGCAGTTCAGAAGCCCTTCATAATGAGAGACCAATGAGGTCGGCTTTGTTTCCTGAATGGACGCGAAGCCACGTCCTGGGATCATCCTCTCGTGGAGGGGCCGTTCAGGGCTGGTGCCTCTGGGCCGCTTGGACCCAGTAAAAGATCAATGGGGAGAAAATGGAATAAAAGGGATGGATGGTGAACATTGGGGCTGATTGGAATTACAGCAGCAGGAGTTTTATTGGGAGAGGCTGCATTCACCGATTTCAACAGAGTACGTTGTCCATACGGTCAGTGGTCACACACTTTACTACCAGGCTGAAAATGGCAAGATCCAGGTACGGCAGCATTTCTCAGGGCTTTTGTAAACCATTGTGCAATGATGTGTGGAATGGTGAAATACCACACAGTCGCAGACAATCACTAACTTCCTCATGCCAGATCTCAGCGTTCCTCTCTGCTTTTCTTGGACAATGTCATCTCCTCGGGTGTTTTATTGCTAACCAAGCTACCTCCGATATTGCCAACTCTTTGTAAACTGGCCCGTTGCACTTTTTCCTGCCTTGTTATAGTCGTCCACCTCTGCTGACCCCGCGTAGTAAAAGCGTAGAGAGACTGCATTTTTCTGCGTTAACAAGCCTCACTGAGCCCCTCTGACAACAGTTCACCTCTCACACTCACACCTGCTGCTCTTCTGCGGCCGTGCACTCAATTATTCTGCCATTTCTACAGGTCAGAGAGGTGCGCGGAACTCCAGTACAGTCATAATTTCTGTTTTTGATAGGATTCTGTATTGGACCTCGATTGTACCGGCGCAGGATGCATGCATGTTTAACGTCGGCCCCAACACTCAAACAGTAATGAGGCCGAAGCAAGAGTTCAGCGAGCGAGGATGCATTTCCATCCTTGTTCCTTCTGTCGCATGTTGACGACTCTCTCAGACTTGTTCATTGTCATATATTTGTTCTTGTGTGATCTGACTTATTTATTTTTGGGACTTGCGGACCCAGACTTGAGCGTCAACGCCGACCAAAATGAGACATTGCTACGGATCAATCGCAAGGAACTGACTCACTTTCTTGCTTGTTTCACGCCTCTGACACAGTGCCATTGTTAAATTAGAAGCACTGTGCAGAAGTAAAGAGTTTGTACAGCCAAACAGAAACTGAAAAGTAGCCCGGAGGCATCATGCTAGGGGTGTTGAAAAATATCGATCCGCCGATATATCACGATATATTACGTCGCACGATTCTCGTATCGATCCAAAAAGCACCGTATCGATATTTAAACATCTATTTTTGGGGGAATATTCATTGCAGCGTCTCGCTTTGGTCCTGCACTTTTACTCCCGCCCGCTAGATGGCAGCGCACCGCGCAGCCTGCTTGAAAGAAAGAGCTCTGAGACGCTCCGGGGCTCTTTTAAAACTTTACATTTGGCCCCACTTGGGCTTTTATTATTCTAATTAGGTGTAAAACAGTTTTTGTGGCTTTAATCTGTTGTTATTTCAGCAGGAGATTCAGATAAAGTTGTGTTTTTATCTATGGAGCTCTCATGTTGGACCCGGAAGTACCTTATTGTGTGTGTGATGTCACACTTAACAAACATTGAGGTAGTAACGATAAACAATTGAGCTACTTATTGTGGAACTAGCTTCAGGTAAAACAACTTATAAAAACGTAAAATAACTCCTGCTCAGGACCTTTAAAAAAAAGCGCTCGTCGTTTAAACCCTTACTTGTCCATCTTGGGGAAATGTGTCCTGGGCACATGATACAGATGCAGCTGACAAAGAACACATAAGACAGAAACAAACAAAACTGCTATAAAATCAATCAGACTTGTACAGGCTTAGGCCCTGTCCACACGAGGTCAAGCTGAGAACCAAACGCAAAGATATTTTGTCAATCCCAAACAAAGTCCCAGAGTGGAAAGATCTCAAAACGCTGTTTACGTGGCGCCGTTGTTACAACGTCTCGGCAACTTTTACTAAAGCGATGACATCACAGCTCCAGAGTGGCGTCTGTGATCCATAATCTACTGACCTTAAATGAGTTTTACTCATGGATCTATGATAGTTTGACTCCGCTCCTCTTTGCTCCACTGCCGTCCACAAGCCACAGGTGACAAGTAGAAAAACACAGCCGAGTCTGTAGATCCTAAATCCTTGAATCAGTTTCATTTTCACTGTTTACATTCCGCAAAACTGCACATGCGCCTCTACATCTTGTTCTATTATCTATGTTAGCGTCACAGCGCCTCACACAGGCCTGGAAGATGAATTGCGCCGTTTTCACAGACCTGAGTCGACCCCATGGGGACGCTCACATTTGCTAAGCTGGCTTCGTGCTTACAATGAAAGTTTCTGAAGACCAAGGCCTTTTGTCTTCTTGTGGATATAACCTTAATTGGACATAAACTCTGTCTCACTACTTTCCAGAGAAAGTTAGAGGTGCTGATAGAAGTGAATGAGTGAGTGAGTGTGTTTATGGGGCCGCAGTGTGAGTCTTGTAAGTTAATGGTGATCGGCAGCTGCTGCAGAAAAACTTGACGTCCACGACTCCAGCACTGTCGCGATGCCTTGCACTTTCATTAGCCTAAACCGAGGAGCTGCGCAAGAACTTCCTGAAGCTGTTTTTGTCAACATGCAAGGATAGACTTCAATGGTGGAGTATTTCAGAAGAATGTTACTTTGAGGATGAAAACTTCCAAGCACACGAACACTGTCTGAATAAAATCTTCACGAGCGTCTCTTAACCTTTTGCTCGTCTCTTTACGCGGGTAAATGAGGCGTGAACAGCGTATAAATAATTAACCAAAATAGTGCATTTACCTTACATCGTGCCATCATGTGGATATTTGTAATTCAAAGCTGTCAGGAGGAAACAGGCAAATAGCTTTGTTCTTATTTTGTTAAGGTATTGTATCACATTGGGAGAAAAGATCGGAGAACACAAGAGAATTCAGAAGTTGAAGAATGAAGCAGTTCGGAAAATATAACTTCTATTCTGAGAAATGCACGAAAGCAACTGAGTAAAAGCGTAAATAAAACATGAACCGCCACGAAAAACAAACACAGTTTCCCGAAAACAGTGTGTTTTCGCTCAGACGAGCTGTAGTGGTTTTAATTATTCAATTCCTCATTTAGCTCACACTGTTGCTCCACAATTAGGGGATCAGTGGAAAGAAGATTTTCCCATTTGTCTGAATTTATATCAGCTAATATTCTATTCAAAATGTTCACAACTGCAAACAGTGCAAGAAGATGCAGTACAACGAACAACGAGTGCAAGTAAGTCATGGTTTATAATACTGGAACTTTTGATTTGAATTATGTGAGTATTTGACCTTTCAGTGACCCAGCGGCTGTACGGGAGGTTAATAATAATAATAATAATGCATTGCACTCACTCACTCACGCACTACATTCGCTAGGCTTCCTGGTGTTCCCAAACAGTCTCCCATCCAAGACCTGCCAGGCCCTTCCCTGCTTAGCTTCCAAGGTCTGACGGGATTGGGCAGAGCAAAGGCGGTATGGCGTTTAAGATTAATGTTACATTTGTAATGCACAAGTTGTAATGATCTGATCACTTTTTGCTGCAAGTTAAAAGGAACAGGCCCCCGTTTTTCCATACTGAGATATGTTCTTACCTGAGCTTTGACGAGTTGATACGGACCTGTCTGGTCTTTGTGTGTGCCTGTGGAAGAGGCACACACACCAAATTCACCCCTGTTTGGAGCTATACGAATATGCTGTTAACGCTTGTTTTTAAAGCCCTCCATGGTCTCGCTCCTTTTTATCTGACTGAGTTGTTGACCGTACATCGCCCCAGCAGAACTCTCCGGTCTGCCAATCAGATGGTTCTGGACGTGCCCGGGTCCCGGTACAAACAGTGGGGCGATCGTTCCTTTGTTGTTGCCGTGCCTGTGGAACTGTGGAACAGCCTGCCCCTCAGTCTGCGTGTTCTCACGGACCTCTCCCTTTTTAAATCCAGATTAAAGACTCATCTCTTCAACCTCACCTCTTGCTTTTTATACATAGAGCACACTGAATTGTGTCTAGGTTGTAATTATTTGGTGTTTTTAAATGTGTTTTATCTTTCTGTGAAGCACTTTGGTCCTCCTGGTGTTGCTGTAAAGTGCTATATAAATAAACTTTGATTTGATTGATTGATTGATGCTGGGAGAGGCTAAATGTTAACAACATCTTTTGTCATTTTGCGTGACTGAGCGCACGCACAAAGACCAGACAGGTACGTATCAACACATCTAAGCTCAGGTTAGGACATAGGACATCTCAGTATGGAAAAACAGTGGCCTGTTCCTTTAATGTAATGTAATAGCCTGTCATTTCCTCAAGAATAATGAGTAGAAAAGTCCAGTGATCAGTGGCGGATGGTGATGTGAACTCTAGGTGGGGCTGTAGCAT
Organism: Gobius niger; assembly: GCF_951799975.1. Classification (NCBI taxonomy): domain Eukaryota; kingdom Metazoa; phylum Chordata; class Actinopteri; order Gobiiformes; family Gobiidae; genus Gobius; species Gobius niger. The sequence continues at coordinate 37,137,528 of NC_136855.1, read as the reverse complement.
TACAGACAACTCTTATTCCCAGAGCTCAGAGCATCAGACATGTGACTACAGACACAACAAGGCAAACGTTTACTCCATAAACAGCAAACAGCTGCATAATGACATTTAAACAGCAGACTTTTACCCTGCACAATGACAGTACAATGATATGAGAGCATAAAGCAGTCGTTTATGTTCTGCTGAAGCTAAGAACAGCGCAGCTTCTTCACTTCATCTGTGTCGCCAGCAGAGTCGTCCAAAAAAAAAAAAGAATATCCGAATAATCCACCCATGTTTGCTAGTTTCCCATAATGCACGCAAGTAGCCAATGAAGGTTAATATCGGATATCGGCAGATACTCAAACCCTCAGTGTCGGTATCGGAAGCAAAAAGGCTGGATTGGTGCATCTCTAGTTATGATCATTCATTGACATAAAGACAACATGAAACAGAAAAAAAAAGGGAAATAGCTCATTTTAATGATATTTTGACCATCCATGTCCAGGCTGACCCCTGTGGGCAGAGACAGACCGACTCCTCCTGAGTTATCTGCACCGTTCCATCACCGACACCCTCCAGACCTCTGACACGCGCTCACATCTTCAGCTGATAAACGCGTCATGCTGTGATGGTCAAAAACACGTCTTAACCCTGCCCTCACGCTCAAGGCTATTTACACTTTCACTTTTGAACATCTTACGTTATTATTTCCACTCGAGGGACTTTGAAATGTTGTTAAGGCCGTTTGCAGAGCTTCACTTCGGCAGAAACATCTGCAGCCGCTTCATAAAGGTCAATACTGTCAGAGAAAATGTGAGTTTACTTTGTTTTTTTAAATATCACAGCATTTGCCACAGTGAGATTAAGTATTGCACAGGCCTCTAGGTACTGCAGTTGGATACGTTTAAAAATAGATCTGAGGAGATGCTTAAAGGCCTAAACGATGCTTTATTCTGACTTTTAAAACGACTTTTGGCCACTGTTGACAGTACAGAGGTTATGTCTCCATCTGCTTAGTGGAACTATATGTAACAAGATCACTTACAAGTGGTCGGGCTGTATTATGTGCAGGTCATTTGAGAGCACATAAAAAGTGTGGCTTAAAGAGTGTGAATGATACACTGAGGGGCTTCATGGCTCAGCACATCCTGGCAGTGATCAGAATAAGCACTCATTGTGTGTGATGAGGGTAAAAAGATTATAAAAGTTAGTTTAATGCAATAAAACTCCTCTAAAGATGAGTAAATAAACTTTTTATGTTCACTTTTAAATATTAAAGTTTGCCCAAACACTAAGGCCCTGTCCATACGAAGTCAAGCTGAGGACCAATAAAGATATTTTATCAGTACAGTGTATTGTCCATACGAGCCCGGCGTCTTGAGGGTCTGTAAACAAACATTTTCCAAACTAGGTCCCAGAGCGGAAAGATCTCAAAACGCCGTTTACGTGATGTCGTTGTTACAACGTCTCCACAACTTTTACTAAAGCAATGACATCACAGCTCCAGAGTGGTGTCTGTGATCCATAATCTACTGACCTTATAATGAGCTTTACTCATGGATCTGTGATGGTTTTTCTCCGCTCCTCTTCCACAAGCCACAGGTGACTAGTAGGAAAACTCGGCCGAGTCAGTCTGTGTTTTTGGACTGACAGTAAAAGTCACTCACAGGTTTTTCTGCTTTAGTCTCGTTACGTCTGAAGAATAAACTCTCCTCCTCGTCTCTTCTGTAGATCCTAAATCCTTGAATCAGTTTCATTTTCACTGTTTACATTCCACATAACTTTGCTGCACATGCTACATCGAGTTCTATTATCTGTATTAGCGTCACAGCGCCTCACACAGGCCTGGAGGATGAATTGCACTGTTTTCACAGACCTGACCCATGTGGACGCACACATTTACAATACTGCTTCAGGCTTACAAAGAAAGTTTCTGAAATAGCCTAAACCATACATGGCATTATATTGTCTTGTCTTTTGTTCCGAGTCCATTGTTTAAATCCATGTGTTGGTTATAGCTGAATGGTGAACTGAAATTACTCTCGTCATTACCACTCAGTGATCTGATAAGCCGCTAAAGTTCCTATCTCAGGAGGCGTCGCAGCGACTGGCAGTCTCACATCTCTGAGACATCTTCTCAGTTGCAGCGATGACTTCTCCTCGGGTCTCAGAGACTCTGCAGGAAAGTCACAGAAACGTCTCACAAGTTTAGGACAAAAAATAGTGTCCGCAACATCGCCACAACTGCAGTCTCTGCCGTGTGAACCAATGGGTCCCTTTTGTTCCTGGCTAAAGAGATGTCGGACGAATGGCCACCCTAGTCAATGGGACATATTCGAAGTAATGAGACTTCGGACTAATGAGCCCACCCCTTATCTCCAAAGGACGTCACAGAGACATCTAGAGGTAAGGAGAGGAAAGGCATCTGAACAGCTTCAGGCAGCTTATATTAGCGCCTACCACGCCATCAAAAAGCTAGCACAACTATTGCACTCAATACAACTCTGAAGATCCAGTGCTTTTAAAGTGCTAAGTAACTCATTCCCCTAGAGGCCATAAGTGCCACTGCAGGTGTCGTAGCATTTTACCTTTTTTACTCATTGTCTGTGTGAGTAAATGATAGAAAAAGACAAAGGTAGAGAGGGATATTGTGCATCCAATAACACAATGGATCATTTTTTTTCACTCAAACTTGGATGTAAATACTGTTTAAAGTGGCGCTAGCCCGCAGTTAGCTTCTTCTTCATGATTCTATTAGTGTGTATTCGTCGTTCTGACCTGGAGGCAGCGAAGGCAATTGTGGTTTTCTGGCCAGAGACACCAGGGGGAGATGAAAGACCCCCCAATCATCCCATAAACACTTGTATTACCCCCACAGGGACTACGAAAAGGACTTATTAAGGTAAACAAGTTACTTAGTACTGCTTTAACAGAAATCTCCAAATGATCCTTATTTGTTAGTGATTAGTTCCCCAAATCTGTCATCATAATCTTTTGGCTGGAAGTACTTTCAACTGTGAAACATCACACCCATTATTCTGCATACTGACAACTTTGGACACACCATAATGGCAAAATAATACGACCTCAGTCCATTTGCACAGACAGAGAAGACATGAAAGACATGGAGCTTTCATGGTGATAGGACCACAAAAAATAGAAATATTGTATTAATCATAAACCAAGCCAAACCTTTTAGCATTTGAACCATTGTTAGATCGTTATTAGACCTGTTTTTAAACTCTTAAGAATCCGGTGATGCCACATGAACGCACCCTACAGAAACCAAACAGCACAAGCCATGTCTTTTTCAAATACCTCACTCCTCATTGATTCACTTAATCCAAGAGTTGTCATTATGCTGCAGGGGATACAAACAGTGTTTTATGTTGTCGACAATGGGCCCCCTCACTCTGTGTTTACCAAAGTACCAATTTTAATGAGCACCGTATATTATTTTGCCGCTGTGCAGAAACTATTTGCATCTTAAACTAAGGAGGCTGGATATTTTTGCATTTAAAGGGAGAAAACAGTGATTTTATGAGGAGAGTGGAGGAGGATATAGACATGATCTGAAAGAGACGCCCTGGGACTGTCTGCTGCTGACTGAATACCAATCATATCTGTAGGTGACCCCAGAAAGAACTACTGTTCCAACAAATCAATTTCTGACAAAACTTTAACTCTTCTATAGGGCTGCGCTGGGAAAGTAAAGAAAAGTTTCCCAATGTGATTTCTCTGTTCCCGGATACAAAATGGCAAAAAGCAAAACAAACATGGTACCCTGGGCTATAACGTTTGCTTCATGGTTCGGCTGGCAGTCTTTTAACTTTCACACACATCACCAGAGATCAAGTTTTGTAATTCTACACAATTATAAGCTCAAAAGCAAAATATGTTTGGGAAAGAGCTGGTTTTAGAAGAACTAAACAACTTGTTTACCTTAATAAATCCTTTCCGTCGTCCCCCTGGGGGTGATACAAGTGTTGATGGGATGATTGGAGGGTCTTTCATCTCCCCTTGTGTCTCTGGCCAGAAAACCACAATTGCAACTTTCCTGCCTCTGGGTCGGAGGCGCAATACACACAGATAGAATCACGAAGAAGAAGCTAACATGCTAAGGGGCAAAGCTAACTGCGGGCTCGCACCACTTAAACAGTATTTACAGCCAAGTTTGAGTGAAAAAAAGTATCTCCATTGTGTCGTTGGATGTACAATATCCCTCTCTCTCTTTGTCTTTTCTTTCAGGGTAGTATTTACTCTCACGGACAATTAATGAGTAAAAAACCATACATGCTACGACACCTGCAGTGGCGCTTATGGCCTATAGGTGCATGAGTTACTTGGTTCTGTTTCAAGGTTCCTAGTCTAACTAAATGCGTGAGGCATGGGTGAACCTCTTACCTGAACCGAGCTCATTTTCTCTTCTTCTTGAGCTTCTTGAGAAAAGCTTCAAAATAGCAACGGAAATGAGAATGAAAACCAATGAACTGAAACGCAACGGGGAACGACGCCTAAAAAAATGCGACGGCAAAAAAGCTACGATCAGTTTTGTAGGCCTTAGCTTTCAAATGAGGTATTACACTGTTGCTCTCTCGTCGATAAGCTTTTAGATTTGGGTAAAGCCGAACTGGAGAAAAAGTGCTCAGTTAAAGGAACAGGCCACCGTTTTTCCATACTGAGAAGTTGATACGTATCCGTCTGGTCTTTGTGCCCGTGGAAGAGCTTGATCGCTTCCAACTTCACCCCTGTTTGGAGGTATGGGAAGACATTTGGAGAGGCCAAAGAGCTGAAGACCAGCATCAACTTGTCTAAGCTCAGGCAAGAACATATCTCAGTATGTAAAAATGGTGGCCTGTTACTTTAAGGCAGGGGGGTAAGAGGTTAAATGCTCTCAGTTGAAATTTTCACAGCATTGATCACCAACCTGTGGCGCATGGCCCTCAATGAAAAATGTTTGGACACCCTTGTTTTAGGGATGGTTCTCTATAGTTTAAAATTATGTTTTTCCTCCCCCTACTTGCTCTAGAAATGTCCTAATGTGTAGAATGAGCCCAGACCTGTTCACCACAACTTGTTAATTCAGGTCCGATGGATGAAGACGAGCTGTTTCTGGATGGATTTGGCTTCCAGTTTCCATTGAAGGGATTTATCACGTTTTAGAGACTTCTGTTCTCACTCTACACCTCTGTAACGTCTCGGTGAGTTTGCCATTTCATTAACCAAATCTGAAGTGTGATCCTTTTTGGTTTTTTCTCTGTGTTTACGAGCTGTGAGTGGAACCTCATTAACGGAGCGCACATTTATAGATTGCTTTGCGCCGACACAGGTTGTAATTTACAAATGTTCCAACGAGTTGTAAACTACAAGATTAATGCAGTGGATGCTGTGAAGTATATGAACTCAGCAGAAATGACTCGCAGCTATGCCCCATGTTTTGTAGCTTGTATTGTTTGTTTCAGCGACCTCCGAATCAGAATAGTATTTATTGCTATTGTTTGAGAACAGGTTCACAAACTAGGAATTTTTCTCGGTACACTCAAGCAACATAAAAAATATGACACAGAACTTAGATAAAAATAAGCTATGAAAACGTTAAAACTATAGGACTATAAAGGCATGCATAAAGAATATTAAAATAAAAAAATAATAAAAAACACTATTTGACATGTTGTTTTTCAAATGGATCCTATTGTTATTTGTTGAATGAACAGATTGACAAAGCACTGATTTATGATGGTATTGGTTCCTTGTCTATTATGTACGTGTTCATATAGGGCTAATATTAACAGTCTAAACTTCTCAATCCGAGAACCAGGCACGTGATGAAAAGTGATTGATACACGCGGTAATGTTGTCAAAAATTGACTTGAAACTGAAATATTTAGGCATTTGCTTCTTCCCAAAACGTTGGTGTCCGTCCACAGAGGATAGAGGAGGAGAGAGTTGGAGAGAGGAGTTACCGTAAATTCTCTAATACTGGCCTGTATTCCATTAACGGCCGGGTCTCTAACAGAGGCCGGGTTCGCGGCTGGCGGAGGCAAATTAAAGCCGGTCTCTAAAACAGGCCGGGGCTTTTATTAGAAACTACAGCTGTAGAAATATTCCCCATGTTAGGAATTTGTCTCATACTCGTGTAAATGAAAACTCACGTGCAGGAAGTAACAAACGGGAACCCGGGCCGATGGGGACGCTGCGGAGGAGCTGATCCGAGCGTAACTTTGACACAGATTTAACCACTTTTCAAAAAAGCAACCTTCTGTGACTATTTGTGGAAACAGGGCAAGCAACAAATGTTGTGTGACCCTCCAGGGTTTTAATAAAGTCACCATCGCATCCTCAAAGCACGTCCAGCTGCTCCGTGTGCAGGTCAGTTCCACGCCTCAAAATAACTCCTCCGATCAGCGCGAGCGTCTCGTCTTCTCTCGGGTCAGTCTCATGATCGATCACAAACACAAACGCTCCGTCTTAACTCGCCTTTTACACAAGATAACAACAAATAATCCGGTCCGCGGTAAAAACGAAACAGAAACCTGCAGTGACATTGTTGTCAATGCTCCGCTAACAGCAACGAAACACTTCCTGTTGTCCCGACAAAATAAGAGGCGGCAATGTTCCAGCCGCTGGGAGAGAGTTTGAAATGTTAATTAATGAACCTAATATTTTAGGTGCAAATGGACACAAATCTCGTTTCTCTTCGTTTTCCTGGCCGTCCGTTTTGCTTAAATAGAAATAAAGGCCTGTCTCTAATGGTTCCAAAAAAGGCCTGGTCCTAGATGCCCTTGAGTAAATAAAGGCCCGGGCCTATATTAGAGCATTTACGGCAAATCAGAAAGGAGAGTGTTCCATAAAATCCCTGTTGTCTCCGTTTCTAGAAAAAACAAACAAACAGTGATTTTGATCAAAACTAGCCTCTGTTAACTTAGGATTTATCAGGAACCGAGGCACTTAGAATTAAACTGTTAGAGTCTTGTGTGCTATGTGTCCATAGCTACAACATAGATATAATGTGGTGCTACAAATATCATGAACAATGGTCTGTATTGTTGGAACTCTACAGCTAAATCCCCCAAAACAGCACGGCCTCAATGAGTTAAAAGAGGCGGCTCATCTTCGACCGCCCTACGTACTCGCTGTCGTTTGTGATGGGTTTCACCTTTGAGACGATGACTTCAGCCGGTCGCTGTCGTTTAGTCGGCCCCTGTGCGTGGAGTCCATTACGGTGCACTTTCGGACATCCGTGCCTAAATCAAGGCCCGGCGTACTCTCTAGGCTTTGAGAAACATCCTTTTGTCGGGCGGCAGTCTCCTTCACCCCTCTGCCGTCTGGCTCTGACTTGTCGACCGGGACTCTCTCCACCTCTATCATTCCCTAATTATACATCGGCTCCAGCCACCCCAGGTCGGCGCGCTGCCTCCGCTGCCGCCTAATATCCCATTCCACTTCATATTCAATCCTTTTGTTCAAAGCCCGTCTCTAATGCGGCTGCGCCCTCGTCACCCTGAGAGGAGAGACGCCGGCGCAGGGCTCTGAGCGGGGAAAGTGGGGAGATTTCACAGTGCTATTGAAGTGAAGTGTCGGAGAGATTGCGTCAGTCAGTTTTAGGCCTTTCCTGAGGTTTTTCCTGTGCTGGGCCCGCTGTGGTTTAGTATGAGAGGGTAATAACGCCGCATAAATTGGCGCACATATCTGATTGAGACTGCACTTTGATCTTACTCGAAAGGATTGCTTTTATGTATCCGCAAATATCAAGATTTTGGATTCACGGCGGATTTATGGTGTTTAAGCTCGGCTATTCATGTGATTCTTTTTTTTTTTTATCAAGTCAGATCTGGTTCTGGATTCAAGATGGGATCCTGTGAGGCTGCTGTGCCACGTATGAATTTACTCGACCAATATTTGTGTTCAAGGCTTTGCACTTACTTTGACAAACTGAAGAAATCTAACGTTTGTGTGTTTTTCCTGTGTAGTTAGCAGTGTATGGGGGATAACATTATAAAAGCAACAAGTTACAAAAATATATTGCTTTTTTCAGCAACAAAGGAATAAAACCTACTACTTAAAGGAAAACTGAGACATGTTCTTACCGGAGCTTAGACGAGTTGATGCGCACCTGTCTGGTCTTTGTGCGTGTGCTCAGTCACGGACAAAGACCAAAGCCTCTCCTCCTCTCCCCTATGAGGGAAATATTTCTTTAGATGTTAAAGGCCCTATACCTGATTTTTTGATTTGACACTTTCCAAATATATTTGTACCATTCAATTCTTTACAGGGACAAGTTTATAAGCACATTCCACAACCTGCAGGGCCACTTTTCAGGGTCACTTTCACAAAAATGACAGAAAAATAGCCTGAAAGTTCATAAAATTGATGTGAATGTTTTATAATTTGATGCGCGCTGTTTTCCTCACAACGTTTACAATATATTCAAGGACAAAATTAATTGAATTCCATTTTAGAGAAGTAAAATCAGGTAAAGCTCCTTAAAAAGGGACTATACGGAGTTTAAACATGTTAAAACTAAGTATTTTCCTCCCCCTACAAGCCATGTCCTAATGTGTAGAATGAGCTCAGACCTGTTCACCACAACTGCCTCTAAAATCCTGCACTGTCACTCAAAAAGGTGTGAATTCGGGTCCGAAGTGCCGTCATGCACAAGATTAATATAGAATCAACAGTTACGCATAAGACCTGAGGTGGCAGTAGTGAGCATAAAATAACTAACTTGCATCTAGCCCCTTTAAGGAGAAGTTTCACAGCGTTGGCACAAGGCGAGAGAGTTTGTCTGGCCACCAATCTTTAATGGAGCAACATGTTTTTATTTATGTTCTCCATTTACCATCTAATGCTTCATAAACAAGGACTTATTGGACAGCAGAAAAATATGCAGTTTGTGACAAACTTACAGTGAAATGTTTACTTTGGGGTAATGTGACGTGCAGTGAGAAACTCGATGCTCCAGTAACTTATCTTAAAATATAACTACGCTAAACCTGACTGTGACACTAACGTTACATGTCTCAAACCCAGGGGGCGGTCGACCGTTTCACAGGAGCGCTGAAGGCAGCCAGCCAGGTTTCCTCGGGGTTCTCCGGTTTGTTTGCCTTCATGTTTACTCTCTGACAGAACTGGGTGGCAGGTTGAAGATAGACGAGATCAGAGTCTGTCACTCAGTTCCAGTCTCTTCCGGTTCTTGCTCTCGTCAGCTTTCAGCCCACAGGCCGTTCTCCTCTGTAGCTCGACCCCTGAACCCTCTCAGCATGTGTGCCGGTGGAGGCAGTGCATCTTTGACTTTTTGAGGCAGTGATCACTTTGTAGTTTGCTTTTGCCTCTTGTTTGCAGCTTTCCTCCTTTAAAACACTTCAGAGGTCCCTGCAGCTTTGTTTTGATGGCTCTGCACAAGTCTCCAGTGGAGTCTCTAGTGTTGTTAGTATGTGTTATGGTCTCTGCTGACTGCGACTGTTGCCTTTGGAGCTCATTGTTTGCAGAATCATTTGTTGTTCCCATCATGGTCTGGAGTTGGTTTCTGAGGATGTTAAGCAGCTGTCGGGGGTATTTTCTCTGCCCTCGTCATCACATACAGAGACAGTGTTGCTGCAGAAAGTCCTGAAACACTCAAGTTATGTGGCCTTCAATTCAAATGATCAAAGAACTAAAGGGAAAGTTGTGCACTTACTGATGTACAAAAGGTACAACAAGCACAACTCAACCTGTGTTTCCCAAGACACAGACTTCACAATTTAGATCAAATTTAGCAAAGATTCGAGGCACACTTTAGAGCATGTGCCAATCCTTTCAACCCACTTCATGTGACACGAGCCGCGTATGTGGGGCCTTAAGCGGCTCGGACAAAAGCATACATTTGTGGACAGGCACTTGCACTGCCAGCCCGATAGCAAAACAAAATTCCATCTTATACAGTTTATGTTTGAGTCCCTAAAACTCAGTGGATTTGGAGCCTTAAGCCCCTTTTTACCAATTGATGTCGTATGTAACTTATTTATTGACACTGTTGGATTTAGCCTGTATAATTCTTACAAAACAAAGGAGAAAAAAACAAATGGCAAATTCAACTCAATGGTTAATTAGCACACACATGCTCCAACAACATAATAATAGAAATGCATATTACCTATTACTTATTTTGAGACACTTTCAAATACTATTTACATTGTGTGATTCTCACTGCTTCTCACTAAAGCAGTACTAAGTAACTCATGCACCTAGAGGCCAGAAGCGCCACTGCAGGTGTGGGAGTATGTTTTTTTATACTCATTAATTGTCCATGGGAGTAGATACTACGCTGACAGAAAAGACAAAGGGAGAGAGGGATATTGTTCATCAAATTACACAATGGACATATTTTTTTCAATCAAACTTGGCTGTAAATACTTTTTAAGTAGCACTAGCCCGCAGTTTGCTTGCCCGTAATCCTGTTAGCTTTTTCTTCGTGATTCCATTTGTGTGTATTGCTCCTCCGACCCGGAGGCAGCAAAGTTGAAATTGTGGTTTTCTGGACAGACACCAGGGGGGGATGAAAGACCCCCCAATCATCCCATTGCCACTTGTATGACCCTCTGAGGGACTACGGAAAGGATTTAAGGTAAACAAGGAGACAGTCCTCCTACAGGGAACGACACAAGTGGTCGTTTGTCTTATCCCTGAATTACGGCCATATAAGACGTTTGCTAAAACAGCGCCCCCAAGCTCCCATCGAGGGTATGTACATTACATTTAACCCAATTCAGAAACGACTTCATTGTGTATCTGACCAAATGTGAAGACAATTCCAAAACTCAAACGCAAAGAAATGCATCACAAACTTGCAAAATTAGCCCCACATGCAACATAAGAGGACGAAAGACAACTCCAGATCTTCAGCCCTGCCACGCCTGTGGAGGAACTGAACGTCCAGCTGTGCCAAAGGCTCTCCAAGCACGCCCTGCGCCATTACGCATCACACCTCCCCAACCGCAGCAGCAGCGGGCACAGTTCACCATTCTCATATTATATTAAATGTAGGCTATAGGTTATCGCCATTTTACTCACAACAACAGCGACACCAAAGCACAACTTACCATTGATGTGTTCGTGAGTCCTTCTTCTCCTCCATATGCGTCACTGCCAACTCCATAAGCTCTACTGTCTGCTTCCATCTCTGTCCTCAAACGTCCTCGTGTCTCAGACTCCGTGTCTCCCGTACGACCGGTTGTCCGGTGACCGCGGCGAGCCTCGGATCCGCGCCGGGTTCCAGGGCGTACGATGCGGGGAAACTCCTCTCGTCATCCCAGGCAAAGTCGGGCCTCGGCTCCGCTGCTGTTCTCCACAAAGTCCTGAGTCTCTTTCAGAGTTCCTCTGGAGAACGTGCTGCCAAATGTCCTGATCAAACTGATGTCGTTCATTTCTCCGCAGTTTCGTCATTTAAGGATAAAAAATATAAAACATTACAGCTGAGTTTGGCTCGCGGGTTTTTGAACTAGATTTGACAAACACTCGCTCCGTCCAATGAAAACACGTGTATCAGCCAGAGGGCGTTTGGGCAGGTGCAAATAACTCTGTTTCCAGAAAAATATCAGTGATTTTGATCCAAACTAGCCTCTGTTCAGCTTAGATTTCTCAGTAATCGAAGCACGTAGAATTAAACTGTTTTCACCTACGGAGAACTTTGAGTCTCCCCTTTCAAACGAGCCATAGCACGTGTCCATAGCTATAACATAGAATACACTGCAGTGATACAAATATCATGAAAAATGGTCTGGATTGTTGGCACTCAATAGCTAAATACCAAAAACAGCGCGGCACTCAAAGTGTTAATCCACTCCTCAGTGACAGTAAGCTGCTATTGTTGCCACAGCTGCCTGGGGTAGACTAATGACGAGCCTGTCAATCTTCGCCATCGCTCTGTCCGAACACCACCAACCGCTCACGAGCTCTCCACACCCAGACAGAGGACGAGCCGCTGAGCCACTGTCAGCCGACAAAACATTTCTACAGTAGTGCTTTGAGGTTTTGAGGCGGTAATGACCTAAAACAAGGTCCTTTTCCTGAACAAACGGGGCTCCAGATTACTCTGACTGTGCTTGAGTTATTTGCACTTTTGATGACAGGTGAGAGAGATTGCTTCACCTTAAAATCCTTCATAAACACCCGACGTTGATGAGCATCAGATTCTGTTACAGTACAGTCCTGACAGTCCTTGCCCAAGGCTCATCCTCCCCAGGCTTAAAAATCTTCCTATTCTAACATTCACAGCTGCACACAGTAAAAGTGATAGATGCAGCCATAGTGGACAGTGTTTAGAAGACTGTTTATTTTTAGCAGCACAGACCCAGAGGGGAGTAATGGCTCGAGAAGAGAAAAGCTGTGTGAGGTCATTATGCTGTGGCCCAAGACACACAGCAACAACAATGGAGGGTGTTGCTTTTTTTTCTTCTGGGTGACATTTTATCATCCTAAAAAACAAAACAAGACCAGCAGCAGGCCGCGAGGTGACCCTGTGGTAAAGTACAGCTTTGGAAGAGACTTAATTAGGTTGAACCTCCCAACCAGAAAAGGCATTATTGGAATTTTTACTTTTCTCCCCACAAAGTACTATAAATGACTTTTACTTTAACACAGACTTAATATGATTTTCACAATCCCCTTCACAACAACATTTGCAGCTAATACTATATGTCAAGATATTTAACTTTAAAGACGCTAAATAAGTTGGGATAGGCATGAATAAGCATTGTTTTCTTCAGCCGACTCCTTTTGGGCATTATTCAGTTTCTTCTTTTTCTAATAACTGTTGTCCATGGTTTGCAATTGCTCACACAAACTAAACTAAAACTAAACAAAAACATTGTGCATCTACTTACCAAAGTGTATTAATTTCATGAACTTGCAGGTTAGTTTTCTTGTATTTCTGTGACAGCGACCCTATACATGCTTTTCAGTTATGAGGCTTTGTTGTTATGGCGGCCATTTTGAATACCGAAGTAGAATTATGCAGTACTACAACATGTAACGATATCTCTACTCAGGATGAAAATGAAAGACAATTGACTGACTGTGGCATTTTTATGTACTCGTAATAATAGCTGAAGAAGATAGCAGGAAAAACACGGCTCCAGAGAGTCAGTGTTTAAGACGTTAGCATGCTACCGGTTAGCATTTAGCTTCAACAACTCAGCTCTGATCTCTCAGAGAAAAAGCCCTGAACCACAAACATCTGGCCATGGATACAACATGTGACAGAGGTCAGAGCTGTTACGGTAGTATTTCCTCAGTGTTCATATATGTGAGCCACACATGTGTTTAGCCATTGACAGTTGCTAACCGGTAGCATGCTAGCGTCTTGAGCAGCTCAAACACTGACTCAGACTGAGACTCTGTTGACATGACAAAGGAGGAGTGAGTCAGATCTTTGGTAAATCCTGCTGTAACTCGACAGACAGCGCTGCAGCGTCTGGGCCACATTTCCTGGATCTATCACATATATTTCATTTTTATCCTGAGTAGAGATATTGTTACATGTTGTAGTACTGCATAATTCTACTTCGGTGTTCAAAATGGCGGCCGGAACTATGCTTGATGTCACTGGAAACGCATGTATAGATACAGACGGCATCTCTGGAATCGCCCATAAATGGTCATGTTTGAAAACAGTTAAGGTGGAAAACAATTTGGAGAAAAATCTGAACTTTCTCTAATTATTCAAAAACTACTTTTAACAAACGCTGAATTATGAATATAGTTTTCTACTAAATAAATATACAAAGACATGGGGAGGAGGAAAGTGGTTCAACAGCCCATAAATACATAAATAATGGAGAATGCTAACAGAATGCTTCATGTTAGCATCGGGCTAATGCTAACGGCTAGCTAGCGCGAGCTACAACTGCCGTTTTTTCACTTCTACTGAAGAATCTGCTGTGAGAAAATATCCATATGGGCCCGATTTACACTTGACTTTATTTATGTGTGATAAATAAGTTCATATTTCACCAGAAAATGGCTAAAGAGGGTGGAAAATTGTGTTTCTCTAAATATTCTATTTTCCCCCTCGGTGAAGCCACGCCCCCTTCTGTGACGAGATGCCGTCTCTATGAAGTGACCCTGCAAACTGTGAAGTGCTTATGAACTCGTCCCTGTGAAGAATTGAGATCGTAGAAATACAGGCACTTGTTGTATAATAAGAATATCATGAAAAAGTGCATTTCCTTGAACTGTGAAACTAATATATGATATAGATATTACATGTGACATATGTCAAGCCTTTGTTTGTTATACAAACAGTCCATTTTGAAAATATTCTAATTTTCTGAGATTTTTAAGGGGTTTTTACAAGCTGAGCCACATATCTCACTTTTCATGTAATGAGTCTTTCATATATTAGTTTCACAGTTTAAGTTGAATAACAGAAGTAAATGCACTTTTTCATGATATTCTAATTATATGACGAGCACCTGTATGTTACAAAAGTTAGGCATGAGTTGGGACCACAACAAACATGTCAATTTAATGGCTTTCGCTTTCATTGTTTGGAATAAAAAACTAATCAGGTATTGCTGGGTTTCAGGTGACATCACAGCGTTCTAAAGGCCTATACTATTATATACAGAAAAAAATATTTTGTTTTGGGGAAACATTTTTGGTCTTGTACAGAGAGCTCATGGACCCAGTGACTGATAATAATGATACTTTTTATAATTCATACATTTTCTTTTTAGTTACAACTTGTGGAAGTATAATGCTGTTAATAGGAAAAACTGGCCCCTGCCCCCCACTGGGTCCGGTGACATCATCACATTCTAGAACCTGCAACCCAGCAATAGGGCCTTTAAACGTTTTGCTCTTTCTATAAATTTGTCTTTTTTCATGAAATCATAGGCACTTACACTGCAAAAAGTGACATTTTCTTGAAATAAATACTTTTATCCTTAGTCTAGTTTCAAGAAATCTGTCCACGGGGCAAGATAATTACTTTTAAATCAAAGCTCTCAAAACTAGATGAAAAATATGAATTTACTTGAAATAAAACTGTTGTGTTTCATCTTTATTTTAAGGGGCTAGATGCAAGTTGGCCATTATATACTCACTATTGCCACCTCAGGTCTTACGTGTAACTGCACCTTCTATATTAAGTAACTTTTTGAGTGACAGAGCAGGATTTTAGAGGCAGTTGTGGTGAACAGGTCTGGGCTCATTCTACACATTAGGACATGGCTGGAACATGTAGGGGGAGGAAAATACTTGGTTATAACATTTTTAATCTCTTCTGCAGGGACTATTTGTCTATAAACGATGCTTCCTGTTACCAAATTTCACAGATATTTGTGTTTCAGACGGCTTGGTCGGACCCAGGGGAACGAGGTATCTAAAAGGTGCCCGCTCTCTGATGTTAGCACTTAGCGAAAAAGCCTGAAACTCTGTGAAAAGCGCGCTGAGTGAAGCCGAGTGGGGATGAGTGGCTATACCTGCGGAAAGGCCTTGAAATGGCCCCTACTGGAAATTCATTACGTCCGGCCAAAGACAAACCATCAGGGGCTTCCGCTCGGTCTCAGTCTGATTGTATCCTCTCTAATGGGGCTCTTTCCCCCGAACAGCAGCACCTGCAGCCTCATTTGAGCCCCTTGCAGCTCATTGGTCAGACAGCTCCACGTTCAGAGCGCCGCCAAGTGTCCTCAGTGGATGAAGGTCACTTGTGCATATAGATGACTATAAAAAAGCAGAGAAATACGGCGGTGTCCAACCTAATTTTGTTGAATCGAACTGAGAAAACATTAGGACAGGTGGCCGACCTATGTATGAGCTACAGCGCTGCACTTTAATGTACGCCGCGGCGGGGTTAGTTTAAATGCAAATAATGGCATGCCCTTGTTCATGTGATGGAGGTGATTGGCTCCAAGTATCTCTGATCGTAATAGCTTTATGAGAACAGCCTTTCCATACCTCGGAGGCAGCAGCCAGGGCCGTAGCCAGGATGTAAAAAACAGTGAGGTCCAGATAATTCTTTAAACCGGGGGGGTCTGGGGGTCCTCCCCCAAGAATTTTTTAAAGATTCAGATGTAATTTCCTGTATTCTAAGTGATCAAAAACACTTTTGTCTCATCCTTAAGCTGTTTTCAAAAATGTCTTTTTGTTGCACCGTTTGGGACCAGGAGCCTGAGTGAATGTAGTGAGTGAGTGGATGGTGGTCGGACATGCAGATGGTGCAGACTGGCCTCGCTCCATCAGTCTGCCCCAGGGCAGGGGGTGCAGCCGTGCACGAGTCACGGACCCCATACTTTAACATGATGAATATCACAAAACAAAATATCTATTTAACATCTATTTCATCCATTATTACTGTGAAGCAGGTTTTCCAAACATTTTTACTTGCCTGAGTGAGAGGCAATAAGAATGTCTGGTCCTAAATAAATACTAAAATATTAAATGAAAATGTCCGTTTTTAATTGTTTTGAAAACGAGGCAGTGGGTGTGAATGGGTAAAGCTGAGGGTTTTGCTTTGGCTCATTCTGAACATCAGACTCTGGTTTGGACACTGCGCTCTGGCCCCGCCCCCTCTGCGTCGCCCTCTCTGGCCCCGCCCCCTCTGTGTCGCCCTCTCTGGCCCCGCCCCCTCTGCGTCGCCCTCACTGTCAAACCACTGGTAGTTACAAAGGTGAATGCGCTGGTTTAAGCTCTCATTAAAGCGAAGATCATGTATACGCAGGACAATCTTTGCATGAGACAGAAACAAAGTGAGCAGCAGAGGAGGAGGCGGTGATGAGGCACAGACGCTCCTCCTTCTCCTCTCGCTCCTCAGATCAGAATGAGGAAAACTCCTGTTGTAAATCGAGGTCACCGTGACGGCGCGCGCACTGGCTCCTCTCTCTTTATGACAGAGCAAAGAAATTGCGGACCTCTGTGACCTCAATGGTAGATACGGCCATGGCCGCAGCGTGTACATTTACTTACAACGCATTCAAAACCTTACACAGCAAAGAGCCGTGTATCCCATCACTATAAACCACCGTTGGTTTAGTTTCGAACAATTCAGGCGGGGGCAGTTCAGGATGGATTCTCAAGATTCTGCAAGAATTCAGCTTGCAGGTGTCACGGGTGGAGGTCATGCTGTGGAAAGATGAGTTTTGACTATGGCCAAGGAGTGCAGTTGATCTTAGTTATTGCACTTGTTATGGAAATCTGAACCATTAACTGTTTATTCCTCTCATCATGTCGCATATGCTTTATGGACATTTGACCATTACACACAGTGACCTATATTCAGTGAGCATTACCTCATTTACTAAAGTTCATGGGCATGTTTGTGTGTGAGTTGGTGCGATAGGGCGGAGGATTTCTGTCCTCATTCACTCGTGCTCTCACATCCAGCTTATCTCTCTCACTCACGGTCATTGGCATAAGGATCAGGACACTGAGGTGGTGGAGGTGGAGAAGTTGGTGGATTTACATGCCTTATTACATCTTAAACAATGGAAATCAAACTTATGTACTAATCAAATACTATCTGACAGATGTTATGGAACTGCACTGCAACTGAATGGCTTCTTTCCATATCAATGTGGCTGGCTGTAATATTATTAATGCAGTTTTGATTGTATGCCATGTGGACTAAATAAATTGCTTGGAGAGAATCTACATGACAGTTTTGTTTTGTTTTGACACTTATATTTTTCAATTTGTCTTATTACTAGATTATGCAAAATCTTAAAATAAGAACAATTTACTTGTGAAACTCCAGGTGTGGTCCTTTGATTATTGGTCAAACATCTTAAAATGTGTAAAATACTTATACTTGATTTAAGCCTAAATGTACTTATTACTAGCTTTTAATACTCAACAACAAGACTATTTCACCTCATAAGATAATTAAGTAATAATTTTCTTAAAACTAGCAAAATCATCTTGCCTGACAATTTCATTTTGAGCAAAAATAACTTGTCAGCAAAAAACAAATTTTTTTTTGCCTTGAATTAAGAAATTACATCTTGCCTAGATTTCACTTTTTCCAGTGCAATTGTTTACTTGTCCATGGCGCCTTATGTATCTCAACAATGTAAGACTACTTTGACCATTACATCATTGGGACCGCTTGACTGAGGTCACGGCATCTAATCTAGAATTTAAGATGTGTGAGAGCGGAGAAAGTGTGACCAATAAATCTACATAAAAGTATTTGGAGTTATTACGCCTTACAAAATAGTTCCCCTTTTTATCCACTTAGAAAATCTATTTGTTTAAATACACTTGGATGGTGTAACTTTTCACGTAAGAGTATTTAAATCGGGACGGGGCGGATCTAGAGGGGTGCGACCTTTACCTTTGCTAGGGGTGGCAGCTCCCACCCCTAGCTCTAGAAGCTACTTGGGTGCTCAAAGAGGCTCACTCTCAGTTAGTACTTTTTTGACAGGACAAAGAATTATAACATTTAAGAGCTAAATAAGGACCCAGGTGCCAACTCCTGTGGCTTTATTACATAAAAAAATATTATTACATATAGGCATACCTGAATTAGAAACCCCTACTTATATAAGGACAATGCTACTATTTATGTTTCATTTGAGGGTGGGGGCTCAACCTGCATCTAAACGGAAAAATTGCCTTGCGACCAAGCGAAACTTGCGCACCCCAGCTGTAGACATTCGACATTGTAAAATATGTTGCCACCCCAGAAATGATCCCTGACCCTGCTTGCCACCCCGTGATCTTTTTTCTAGATCCGCCCCTGGATGTGGAAAACTGGAAGAGCTTGGTCGCTTCTAACTTCACCCCCGTTCGGATGGTTAGTGCCAGATCGTGTG
The DNA here is from genome assembly GCF_951799975.1 of Gobius niger. Classification (NCBI taxonomy): domain Eukaryota; kingdom Metazoa; phylum Chordata; class Actinopteri; order Gobiiformes; family Gobiidae; genus Gobius; species Gobius niger. The sequence continues at coordinate 37,118,758 of NC_136855.1, read as the reverse complement.
CTCCGGAGGGACAGTCTGCTGCGAAAACGTGAGATATCATGACACAAATTAAGGTTAGGGCCAGGGAAATGGTTAACCACTTCACATTTTTGACATTTTTTTGTCCATTTTTTGTCCATTTTTTGTCAATTTCTTGTGACATTTTTGCCACTTTTTCATAAATTTTTTGTCACTTTTTTGTCAATGTTTTCTCACTTTTTTGTCACATTTCCATCATTGTTTTATTTTCACAGCTATTTTCTAGAAGCTTTTGGACTGGGGTAAAGCCAAACTGGAGAAAATGTGCTCGGTTCAGGTGGGAGTTAAGGGGTTAACTTTAAGGACTAGGGTTAGGATTAGGATTATTTGTATTTTTAGACAAACCAACTCATAGATCTATACAAACTCACAGCAGACCGTCCCTCCGGAGCATACGATCTAGCACTAACCTGTTCGGATCCATAGAGGAGAGGCTAATGCTAACACCATCCGTGCTGTTTTTCTTTGACTGAGCGCACGCGTAAAAAACAGGCAGTTACGCATCAACTCGTCTAAGCTCAGGTAAGAACATATGTCAGTATGGAAAACCGGTGGCCTGTTCCTTTAAGCCCAAGCATTGTCCACGACGGGGCTTGTGCAGGGCGGCCAGGGCTCAAATGTCCAAGCACAGTGGGTTCATCTCACTCTCCTCCTTCACATCACGGTCCTTGGTCTTGGTCGAGCAGGCGAGGCCCCCCCATCCCGCCGCTGCTTGTGATCCACACCATGGCGCCCCCATCTCCATTTCCACAGGCGCACGTCCTTCCTTATGGTCACCGTCACCTTGTCCTCCTGCAGCACAAACCGTACACCAGGGGTAGGCAAGTTTGCTCGGTGGAGGGCCGGTTTTCTTCGTCGTCAAAAGACCAAGGGCCGGACCATCCAATTGAAGTAAATCATCACTTTTTTACCTATGCCAGTGTTGTACATTATATACTGGAAAAACGTCCATCGCAAATTAGATAAATTACTTAAAATTGCTTGAATAAAGTTTTTTTTTATGTTAAATTTGAGTCGGTTTGAACTAATCTAAGATCAGATAAAAACACCAATGCCAATGGAACAAATAGAAATCTCACTGGGAATCAAACAAATTAACTTTTACTGTAAAAACATATTTATTTTTCACTTGAAATTATACAAAATAATCTGAATTAAGAAAAAACTTGTTCCATTGGCAAGAGTAGGTTTTATCTGCTTTAAAGGCCAGACTCAATCCACTCAATCTTTAGATTTAATCTCTTAATTCAAGTAGATTTAAGTCATTTCTTAGTATTCTTATAGAGCATTCTTTTAGGATTATAGCCTAAAAGGGTGCTCTGCTAAGACATTTTAAGGAATTGACAGTATTTTTAACATTTCTAGAGTACTTTAAAGCAGTACTAAGTAACTCTTCCCCCAAGAGGCCATAAGCGCAACTGCAGGTGTAGTAGCAAGTTACGATTTTTTTAACTTATTAATTGTCTTGGAGAGTAAATACTACGCTGACAGAAAAGGCGAAGGGAGAGAGGGATACTGTGCATCCAATTATACAATGGAAATATTTTTTTTCACTCAAACTTGGCTGTAAATACTGTTTAAAGTGACGCTAGCCCGCAGTTAGCTTTGCCCGTTAGCATGTTAGCTTCTTCTTCGTGATTCCATTAGTGTGTGTTGGTGGCTCCGGTCCGGTGGCAGTCAACTTGCAATTGTGGTTTTCTGGCCAGAGACACCAGGGGGAGATGAAAGACCCTCCAATCATCCCATAAACACTTGTATTACCCCCCACAGGGACTACGGGAAGGATTTATGAAGGTAAACACGTTACTTAGTACTGCTTTAACAGGCATTTGATCTTTGATTTGGGTCATAATATTTCTCAAAATCATCTCGATTTTGATGATGGAGGGCCGGTTTTGGCCCCCGGGCCTGACGTTGCCTACCCCTGCCGTACTCTACTCACACCGCAGGGAAGACTCCTTGAACCTCACAGTGCTCCTTCCAGGCCGTACCGTTGGTGCTTAGTATGGGGCGGTTCCTTCTCTGCCCAGCGAGTGTCCTGCGCTCCACTCAGGCCAGTCCACTCATGCGTCCATCTGCCACGCCATTCACAAATGAAACCGGAGCACCCAGAGAACACTCCAGGAATTGAAGCCAGTACAATCTTGCAGCACGGCGAGTGTTACAGACAGTTGACAAAGCTGGTGTCTCAAACCAGCAACCGCCGGATTACAGGGCAAATCTCCACCAATGAAACCGCCACAGCCTTATACTTTTCATCATTTCCCCAAACTCTGAAAAAAAAAAAAATGCACAATCTTGTCTCGCTTCAGAAGATTTTGCTTGTGATCAGAGCTTTTGGCTCCTCGGAGAAAAGGGCTTAAAAATGTTATAACTTTGATGTGGAAGCCGAGTATTTGTATTCCGCCCACAGAGAGGATGTGATGAATGCAGCTACAGCACACATTACAGTGGACAGTCAGCTCAGGAGATTGTGTTTTTGGACACACGGCTTCAGAGGGGGAGCCTCCGGGGCGACTCAGAAGTGACAATGTAAACTGATTTGAGTTATAAGAGGAAAGAATGAGCAGGGTGAAGTTTGTGCTTCTTTGTCTACACAGGGTTGATACAGGAATCACTGAGTCAATAATAATAATATTAATAGATTTAATTTATAATGCACGTTCGAAGGAATCTCAAAGTGCAATATTTAAAAACACAATAAAACTACATCAGATCAACACTTAAAAGCTTCCTTAAATAAAAATGTCTTTAAATCAGTTTTAAATGAGTGCAGACTCTGCACTCCTCTGAGCCCCACAGGGAGGCTATTCCAGAGCCGGGACGCAACTGAACAAAAAAAGGCTCTATCACCCATTATTCGGAGCTTCGTGAAAGGGACCTGGAGGACCCGAACGCTGGATGATCTCAGGGTGCGGGTGGAGCAACGGAGAGGGATGAGTTCTTTATGATGGATCATGGCCGCTGATACATTTATGGGTGAGAAGGAGAGTTTTGTATTGAATACAGAAGGGAACTGGGAGTCAGTGGAGGGAGTATAGAATTGGAGTGATCATGTGCTCATACTTGCGTATTTGCTTAAGGATTGTTCCGGCGCTGTTCTGTATGTATTGCAGTCTTTGAATGTTTTTGGAGGTGATCCCAGTAAAAAGGCCACTACAGTAATCCAGCCTTGAGGAGACAAAGGCATGGACAGGTGTCCTCAGCGTCGGAGAGGGTGAGGAGGGAACGGACCTTGGAGATATTTCGGAGGTGATAGAACAAGGTCTTGGAGAGGTTTTTTATGTGGTTGTCAAAGGCGAGAGGTTGATCAAACCTGACGCCAAGGTTGGTTGAGGAGAGAGTAATGGCCTGACCATCTCAAGGTGTGTTGTTTTAGTACAACAGGTCAAATGCTAACTTTAGCTCTGAACTCATCTACTACTATAAACTTTAATCTATTGCTGTAATGAAGCTTGTGCGCAAATTCAACCTGGAAGACCTACCAGCTGCATTCACTCATCACCTCATCACCGGCAGCGCACTCCAATCATCCAATCACGGACCCCGCTCAAGCCGCACCTTCACAACAGCCAATCACCGCAGCTGCTCATCCCCTCACCAGCCGCTCATCGTTCAGGATCCCCTTTTTAAGTTCCCTGGTCAATCACTCAGCCAGTTGGCAGCCGTGCTAAAACCCTCCTCCACCCCTTTCTCCGCCTGGCTCCTCCTCAGCTCTGCTCATCGACTTATCCTTTAAAATCCACTATTTATCTGCTCAAGAAGTGGAAACCTGGTTCTGAAAAGACTGGCCAATGCTCCTCTAAAACGGTGCAGCGCCTCCTGGGTTTGTCCCCGTTTCAGAGCGTGGTGTCCCGCACTGGTCAGCTCCTCTACCTCCTCCTTCAAAAGGCATTATACCTGCTCTTTAAAGCTTCCCGTCACTCAGAGAATAGAATTGAATCTTTTCAGGGTTTAGCACCAAAGTCCATCTCTGACATGTTACAGCCGTATGAACCATCTCGGGCCCTGAGAGCTTCAGGGAGGGGTCTCCTGGTGGTTCACAGAGTCAGGACTAAACACGGTGAGGCTGCGTTTCAGTTTCATGCAGCTAAAATCTGGAACAGTCTTCATGAGGATGTGAGACAGGCCTCAACTCTGACAATGTTCATATGTTCAATGTGCACATGACACTGAAAGTATTTTATCTGCACTCTTGCCTTTACTGTAATTGATTGATTTTTGTGTTGATGTTCTATTGATTTGATCGGTTTTCTTGTCATTTTGTGTGTGCCTTGTGTATGTGCTCTACAAATAAACTTGCCCTGCCTAATGTCACATGGAAACCATGTTTTATGAGTGAAAAATACAGCCAAAAAAAAATGTTTTCTGACCTGACTCATAACTTTACTGAGAGCTATCACCATAGAGAGGATGAAACATTAGCTTGGTCATCTTCTAACCCATTAGCCTGAATAGCAGAGTGTAGCATTGCATCTCACTAGACTGGATGTTTGCTTGTTTATCGGTATTTTAGTCATGGTTCCGTGACTTCCATCCATCCATCCATCCATCCATCCATCCATCCATCTTCTTCCACTTGTCCGTTGCTGGGTCGTGGGGGCAGCTGTTGGAGCCCAAATCACATTGCACCAGCCCCTATGGCTCCTCCTGCAGGTGGTGGGTTCACGGGAGGACGGCCTCACGATTAACCGGGCCTGTTGGTCTCTCATAAAGGGCTTCTGAACCGCTCTTTGTCTGACTCATCACTGAGGACCTGTTTGCCATGGGAGACCCTACCAGAGGCACAAAGCAACACAACACGACGACAGAGCTCCCAAGATCATTCGGGTGCTCAAACCCCTCTACCACGTTATGATAGCAGTTCCAGGAGGGGTCTTCCGTGACTTCACAACCTATAACCTGGAATGTTCAATTGCTTCCCCAACAAAACATGGATCTGTTCGCACCCTATTTATGACACTTGTTTCCAACAGAGACACATTCATTTAGGCTATGAAACTGGAAATGCCAATGCAAAGACGCCATTCTAAAAAGTTACAGCTAATCAAAATATGCTCCCCTTGAACTTATGCATTGTAACATTTGCTGCAAACTATGTTGTTTTGGTGCCGGTGTCGCCGCTCTCCTCAGACTGAACTAATGAGCTGTTATGAGCCTGAGTGCGCCGCTGTCTCCCACACCAGACTGGCTTTAATTAGAGGAGATTTCGACGGCCCTGGCCATCTCACCGCCGAGCCGAGCCCTGGCCGAGTGAGACATTTTACACATGCAGGTGGTGGGCTCCAGGTGGGCAGGAGGCAGGTGGGCAGCGGGCGCTCGTCTTCCGCGCTGCAGAAATGGGTTCAAACGTGGGCCACAGCGCAGAGTATAATGATGACTACACAAATGAGTTGGCACGTATTATATTTCGCAGACGTTACTGAGAAACAGGTGTGAGTGGGTTCAGCGTCGGGGAAGGTGTCTGCTTGGGAAAAGGCACATGTTTCTCCTCACTGCCATTACGGCTCTTCTAAAATGGTAGGACGATGATTATGACCAAATCCGCTGTGGGGCTGTTTCAACGAGCTTCTACTGACGATGGGAGAGCGTGACCACTGCACACATCCCAAAGATTCTCAATGGGATTAATATCTGGACTCTCTGGCAGCCAATCCATGTGTGAAAATTACCGCTCTTTTACAATGTCAGCCAGATGAATCCTGGCGTTGCCCTCATGTAATATGCTCGTGCCATCAGGGAAGAAGAAATCCACAGATGGAATAACCTGGTCATTCAGGATGTGCAGCTGCAGGGACCATAGACTGTCTTATGGTCACTCCTCCCCGTTTACCATAATGACCACGGTCGTGGGGGAATTCATGGCGGATTTACAGACTCCTCCTCCCCAGCTCTGACGAAGCATGTTTCTAAAAAGGACATACGGGCGGGATCTTCACCGTAGACTCGGCCCTTGCGTGACGTGTAGCTCGCACTGCTCCAATGCTAACAGTCCGACCCTCATTAAGTACGAGATTTTAAAAATTCATATTACGAAAACCAGCCTGGTTTCATATATTGTGTCTAACCCAGCGTTATCTCAGGAGGAATATCTAGCCTAGTCTAGGTTTGAAAAAATTGAAACCAGGCGTTAAAGTTGTTTTCAAGTCTAAACTCCAATGCTTTTCAATGGGGGCCTAGTGGCGATATGGAGGTACTACAGCAATGGCGGAGCAATGGCAGCCCCCACGTTCATGGTCAAAAAGCAGGGCAGCCAGCGCCCATTGGCAGGGACGTGCCCAGGTGGTGCTCCTTTGCCCTGAGCCCTTATAAGTGCCCTTCTCAAGACCATTTCTTTTTCTAAGATAAACCTTTATTGATCTCACAAAGGAGAAATTCACTTGTTACAGTCGGCGTTCAAGAAGGGGAGTTAATAAAGTGCAGCTGATACAGAGATTATTGCACATGTTACTTTACAGTCTTATTGTACAGTCTGACAGCAGTCTGACTCCCCAATATTGATTATTATTTCTTTTATTGTTGTCAGATATATGCCCTACTGAGCCAACATGTGCTGAAAATACAGTTTTAATGTTCAGCAACTTCATATTGCGCTTCATTCCTCCTCTGCCTCTGAGCCGCGGCGGCGCTGACGCTCCTGATCAATAAAGGCAGCTGTGCTGTCCCCGCGTTTCCCCCGTTTGAGACGATGGTACAGCCCATCTGTGTGAGACACGGGGTAAAGTAAACTGTAAATTCGATAACTTTATGAACGAGCCACCGCGACATGACTGGATTATTAAAGGGAAAGGAAACGAAAGGGCCATCGGGGCGAGAATGTCAGCGTCCGGACAAAGTCATCGGTAAGAAGTCACTCACTTTAGCGGTTCTGTTTTGTCGCGCTATAAAATGTTCTGAAAATGAGCTCTATTACTCAGACTAAGTCAGGGCTGAGCGTAGACCAGGGCCAGAGCAGGGTGAGGTGAGCTGAGGAGACAGAAGGGTGAGGAGGAGAGAGGAGGGTGAGGAGGAGAGAGAAGGGTGAGGAGGAGAGAGAAGGGTGAGGAGGTGCCTGGGTTCTGGGCACAGCATCTGTGGGAGGAGCACAGGAACATGAACAGCCCAGGATTATTGTTATTTAAGGTATTTTTGACATGGACAAAGCAATGATATTGACAAGCCAGATGTTTTAAGTGTAGGCTATAGTACCTTTGCATCATGTATTTGTATTTGTGCTAGACTTAAGTGCAGAGCCTTGTGATAGTCTTACATTGTCCTCTAAAGAACATCTAGTTTATTATTAGGTCCACATAATTGGACATTTTATATTGCTGTCTTAATCAATGGTCTGTTAGTGTCACTAGTTACAGAAAAATCACTTTTTTTTTCGGCGGTTATGCCCTTTTGTTTTGGTTGAGCACCTGCCCCTCAAAATGCCACTGTGCAGCTGATAGTGCCCATAGTGTTGCTGAACCAAGACCTCACCACCAGCAGCAGAACAATTAGTTACATCCAGGCAGACACTTATTTTTGTGCCGGTCATGATTTCCTGTTTAATGAAGACAAACAGTATTTATGGACAGTATTTATTTCATGTGTTTTATCAGGCAAAACATTAAGAACAAAATCTTATTTACAATGTTGGCCTGAAAGTGCTTAGTGTGCACTTGAAGGAACAGGGAAGGAGATACACAAAACAGGTAAAGTACATACAGGGAATTGAAATCCTGCATCAGTAAAACATTTACATGAGTCATTAAAAACGTCCTTGAGCCGGTATTTAAAGGCATGAGATCAGAGATGCAAGATTTATTTTGGGCATGATTCCAGTCATTTGCTGCAGCAGAGTGAATGGACATGAGGCCAAAGAAATACAGTACATTTATGAACTATAAACAAAAAAAGATGTCAAATTCTTAAAGGAACAGGCCACCGTTTTTCCATACTTAGATATGTTCTTACCTGAGCTGAGACGAGTTGATACGTACCTGTCAATTGGCCTCTCCCAACATATTCCTGTAGCTCCAAACGGCGGTGAAGTTGGAAGCTTCCACTCTCCTCCATGGGCACAAAGACCAGACAGGTACGTATAAGCTCAGGGAAGAACATATCACAGCATGGAAAAACAGTGGCCTGTTCCTTTAAGTAGCCACCCATGTTTTTCACTAGTTTCCGTACACTGCAAAAAGTGAATATCAAGCATTGGCTTAAATGACTTGAATTGAGGAAATGTATCTTGTTTTGAGCGGTTTTCACTCATTTAGACACTTTTCCTGATCGGACCAAGTTTACTTTGCTTGTTTGAGGACATTTCAGACCAGTTCTAAGGTAAATCTCGCTTGAAATAAGAAAGTAAAATTGCCAATGAGATAAGACCAATTTTCTTACCCCATTGGCAAAGAAAATGACCTGAAATAAGGACGAAATGTATTGAAACGAGTCCGAAACATCTCAGAACAAGTGAAATAATCTAGGACAAACGCCCAAGAACTTCTTAACTCGTCAAAACAGCTAAAATTTGGATTATTGTGCTCAAATTGAGATGTTTATACTGATCTAGTTAATTACTTTTTGCAGTGTAGTTTAGTGTCTTCATTGAGAAACATACTTTGAAACGATCTGGTGTTTATACCAGGAGGGGACTTCGCGCAGTATAACAGCTGGTTCAGGTTTGAGTGAGACCCAGCATAGTTTTGTGGATGAACATGAGCCAGTGGATGTAGCAACATGACTCCAGGGACGGCCGGTTCACCTGAGAGAGAAGCGAACAGTGATGCTGCAACAAAACCAATTGCGAGATGAAAAAGCGTGTCCAAATTCATGAAGGTGACATTTACAAGTCGATAAATGTTGTCTCTGCAGTCAAAGAGAGAAAGGATGGACGTTTCAACTATGACATGTTGAGGATGTGAAGGGGAAACGGTTTCTGTACAAAAAGCCCAGTTTAGCATCTTTGCTTGTAACATGGTAACGTGATGTTGGAAGGATAAAGAGCGACCTTTGTGTTCAGTGACTGTCTCTAGGATGGATCAATCTGACGTGGCAAGATTGAGTTTGGGAGAGTTTGCAGATCTATTACGACTGAACCATATAATCTATGTAGTAAAGAACCAAAGTTTTTGCATGTTTCACACAGATGCTATTGAGTAACGGACTGCTCCTTGGGCATAATTTGGTGCTGCCTTTTGAATGGTGGCGGCGATTATACTAATCCATTTTTTAACGATCAAAAACACTTCAGAATGTGAGTGCGCAGGTGGAGGTTTGGAGCTACGCGGAACGGTTTGTTCTGTTCAATTCAAAGATTTTATTTGTCATTTCATTTCACAATGAATCGAAATAGCTCATTCTCTCCTTGTTGTGGAGGAGGGGGTGGGGAGTAAGGGGTGGAAGCACAGAGAGGGATGGGAGGGAGTTCAGCTTCCTGATGGCCTGGTGTATGAAACTGTTCTTCAGTCGACTGGAACTGGCTCGTGGATTCTGCAGTCTCCCCTGAAGGCATAACCATGAAGAGACTGTGTGATGGGTGCGTAGGGTCACCTTTGCGGGTGAGACGGGTGGAGTACATCTCCTTAATAGAGGGGAGAGGGGGTCCGCGGATCTTCTCCGCTGCTCTCACGATGCGCTGGAGGCTCCTTCTGCAGGAGGCAGTGCTGGCACCATGCCACACAGTGATGGAGGTGGTCAGGATGCTCTCTATCGTCCCTCTGTAGAAGAACCACACAGTGATGGAGCTGGTCAGGATGCTCTCTATAGTCCCTCTGTAGAAGAACCACACAGTGATGGAGCTGGTCAGGACTCTCTCTATAGTCCCTCTGTAGAAGAACCACACAGTGATGGAGCTGGTCAGGACGCTCTCTATAGTCCCTCTGTAGAAGTTGCACATAACGGAGGCTGGGACTCTGGCTCTTCTGTACATAAACAAGGTCTTATACTAATTCATAAAGTTTGAAAGACCAAAAAAACTGAAAAATGACATAATCTAATATTATGGATAAATCTCCAGAAATTGCTACATATATATGTCTCTTTAAATGATTGAACCGAACTGATATGGCATTGAAGACTTCCTTTTCAAACTGAATGAGAGGTCCGCATTTCTAAAGAACTTTTGAATATTGGGCAGGACACTTCCCCAACTATATATGGACATTGTGTTAAAGGGATATTTCCAGATTTTTGACATAGGGCCTCATTTCCTAGTTATCCAGAGTGTTGCTGATTTCTGGAGATTTTTTATTTTTTTTTGTAATTCATGCAGTTCTTATGTTTGAAGAGTTACGTGGCGCTAGGCTAATATTTGCAAGGCTAGCGCATTTCTATGGTATCAGCTAGCCTGCATTAAAAACAGTCTGACCCGCTCCACAGTGCTAGGAAATTACAAAAATCTTGAAATATCCCTTTAAGGTGAGTGGTCAGGAGGGCTTCCCAGGGACAGTTGCTTTCATGGACGTATTAAGAGTGACTACACATCCTCCTTTAGCTCCATGTTGACAATATCCACGCTGTCGATTTGTGAAGCGGAAAGCTGTATTTAAAGAAACCGCTGGAGTTCAGAGACAATGTTATTCTGTAGAGTCTGGTGGAGGGACGGGGGGGGGGGTTGGCTCTCGCGAACAGGAAGACGTCAATGAGATGTCAAAGAGCCCAGCATCGCATCGGCTGTGATATTGACGCACTTTCCTCTAATGCCTCCGCGAGTCGTTTTATCACGCTGGTTCTATTTTCAGCTCGGAGCTAATCGACACATTTAACGCTGCGCGCGGAGATTGATTCCTTCAGAGGAGGCCGTTCTTCTGAAGACAAAGGAAGCGGAAAAAAAGCGCTCTGGCGCGTTGATGAATTACAATGGGCACGCGGCAATATTTTCTCTAAAGTTTTATCGGTTCATAGTCTTCTCATCTTTATTGTCACGCCCAAGAGACTCTCCTTGAAAAATAGCCCATTATCGCTCATACCTGGGCCGGCTCCGTCCGTTTTTTGCGTACCGTCACGCAGATTGCAAGTCTTTATCTGCTGTAATGAGTCGAGAAAGAATGTCTATAGTTTCTCACGTTGGCAGTTATAGCTCGGTGAAGGGGAGGCCAGTCTTTGAAACTTTTGCAGCTCGGTGACAGGGGCGGGCTGGCCATATGTCCATTCTGGAAGAGCACAGAAGGGCCATCGGCTTCTAGGGCCACCAGTCCCGCCTCAACCGAGCTTTACCCAAATCTAAAAGCTAAAAAGAAAAGCATCAAAAGAGTGAGAAAAATAGGATGAAAAGTCAACACAAAAAAAAATAATACAAAAACATGAGAAAAAATGATGGGAAAAAACGACAAAAATATGACAAAAATGTGGCGACGTGACGAAAAGTTTCCATCACTTTTGTAGGTCTTAGCTTTCAAATGAGGCGTTACATTGTTGCTCTCCAGTCGAGGAGCTTTTAGATTTGGGTAAGGCCCAGTATGAAAAAAAACATGAATCTAAAAGGAATTCCGTGGAGTATGGTGTGCCACAAGGTTCAGTTTTGGGACCGTTATTATTTATTATTTATATTAATGATTTGGCTTCTGCACCTTTCCCGTTCTTTTTGCTGATGATACCGATTAAAAAATAATTATAAAAAGCCAAACTGGGGAAAATGCACTCGTTAATGTTAAGGCGGGTGGTAAAAGGTTAAAATATGTATTTGTGGAAGTGCACGATTACTCTAATTTGGGCCCGACTAGTCAGAGTCCAGGGCTGTTTTTCAGTCCCAGTCCGCCCCTGCTCGGTGATAGACTCGGCGGCGGTGGGAGCTGGAGGCGGAGGCGAGAGACACACGCGGTGATGAGGCCTGGTGCAGCGCGAGCCGACCGCGGCAGGATTAGGTGGCACTAATGGGATTTTAATGCAAGTCCAGGTTTATTAGATGTCAAACACCAAAGGGCTGAAAGGATTTGGGGGAGTTGAGTCGAGTTAACCTCTGTCAGACACGCTCCCGCGCCGCAACTGTCTTCAGCGCTCAAGGGGGATTCGCCAGAAGAGGTTCAATTTAACGACTGCGCGCGTCGAGCGGGCCGACCGGAGTTATTGATTGGTTTGTGCTTTCGTTCGCCGGACCGTGTGAGCGATGGGGAACAGGGAGGAGTGAACTGGTAATGTCAGCGGTTTGTTGTCGAGTGAATATTCAAAATTGGGGGCCAAGAGCAGTGACGGGATTTACGGCTTTTTACTAGGAGTCTTTAAAATCCGTACAATAAACTGTCTCGACATACATTTTAATAACTGCAGCCAGATTACTATAAAACCCAATCGATAAAAGGCACACTTTTAAAAAATATATAAAATTACTCCATAGGCTCCTTCATCCATGTTGTATGGGAATGTCCAGGAGCTCTGGGGTAAAGTTGTGAGCTGCCTCTGTACACTAACAGAGGTTGCTCTACCAATGGAGCCCACTATAAATCTTTTGAATGATGATTGAATGATTGAACTCAAGTATAAGGCTAACAGGAAGATCGTGTAAAATCTGGCTTGCAGGCCTCACAGCAGGCAAAAAGATCATAGCGCAAAGGTGGAAAAGTAATGATGTGTCATCCAGTCAGTGGGTTCATTGTTATGGGGACGTTGCTTATGTGGAACTGTCTTTGGCAAGGATCAACAATGCATCACCCAACACAACTGACTTATGGACACAACTAATTGGAAATCTTAAGGTACTCTCAGAGCCGGTTCTTCCTATAAGCATACTACGCAAGGTGCGTAGGGCCCCCGCGGCTGCAAGGGCCCCGCATCTCAGTCTAACTACCGTGTTGTTTCACTGATTAATCAACGCGTTGTTACGGGGACAGGCGCTCACTCACTCTCCGCCTACTTTGCCACATATAACACCAACACGGAGCAGTCTGCTGAAGTGGATGAGCAGGAGAGACCGACCGCCTTCCCCCTGTCACTCCCAACACGCGAGTGCTTCCCCGCTCGTGTCCCCGCTCGGCCGTCCGTCTCCCGGTTCTCGCTTCGCCTCATGCGCGGCTCCTCCGCGGCTGCATCACGTCCCCGTGTCCGGGCGCAGCTCTCATGTTTACTCTGCACGGACTCGGGGCATCGGCCACACACTCATTTAAACTCTCTTCTTGTTGTGTCTAGCGGAGAATCAGGACAGTAGTTTGATGGATAGGCGAGAGTAAAGCCGTGTCCGTGGCCTTTTTGTCTCAAAGAGGAGTTGAATCCACACGGTTCTCACGAGCACAGTAACTTACAGTAACTCTGGTTCTCTGAATGTGCACAGTCTATAACGAGTTGGGCGACTCACAGGCTAATTCTCAGTGGTCAGACAGAAATAACCGTCAGGTGCAGGTTTCAGTTAGTTTTAAATCAGCGGTTCCCAAACTGTGGGTCAGGGCCAGAAGTGAGAGAATGGGCCCATTTGCCATTTTAAAAAATGGGGGAAATAGACTAGTAGTAGTAGTCCTAAATCCCAGTTGGACGATGGCTTAGTGGTTAGTGGTTCTGATTGATTGAATTGAGGTAATTATTTTCCACTTCTGCCCTGCTTTACTGTACAGTGGAACTGTTTTTGACCTGTTTTTGGCCGCGTTACATCGGTTGAATTTCAACCTACCATTCAGCGAGCGGGGGAGGCGGGGATTGTCGGTGATGTCAAGCATTTGCGCCACAGTTGCTGGTTGTAGTTTGGTGATGGCGGCGGATACGAAAGTAATGGAAACTCTTCAATCCGTTCTGGCTCGGCTCCCAAATATCCAGAAATTAAAATTGAAGCCTTGGAATGTGCAAGGAATGCCCCCAAGAGTCATGATAGCTGCTTCACTCACTCGGGCGCATTACATAGACCAAACACTAGCGAAAATCAGATCCAATCGTTTCAAAGGAGTTCCCCCCTCCCCCCTGATAACGGAGCTCAATTGTGAAGGTCCAGGCCCTTGTACGAAATGAAATGAGGACGAGGTTATGGTAAAACCAGGCTAGGAACTTCCACCAGTACACGTTCAAACATGTGTTACATGTGGTGATAATCACTAGAATCAATAAGTTAAGTTTAGTTATACTTAATCAACATTATACATTAATCTCTGTAGAGAAATCTCTGTAGAGAAATTACTTCTCTGCATTCGACCCATCCTCAGTGTCGCATGGGGCGACCTGTAGGTTGGTGAGCTGCCAGCATGGGCCGGCGCTCGGGGACCCATCTCCATGATGTGGAGCCAGGCTGGTGGTCAGAAACACCTGGCTGGAGGATTAACCTATTGCACATGTTTCTTCACTAACCTACGCAGACACGGGGAGAACATGCAAACTCCACACAGAAAGGCCCCGTCCAGGTGGGAATCGAACCCGGGACCTTCGACCTGTGAGGCACAAGCACTAACCGCTGCGCCACCGTGCTCTAATACAGTAACGACATAGACCATAGTGTTTCCCAACCTGGGGTACGGGGACTTTCAGAGTTTTTAAGCCTTGTTTTGAAGAGGAACACATCGTCTTCTGAGCTTTAGTTGATCATTTTCTCAATAATTTGCCGCAATCGGGTGCTTGAAGTATAAAAGAAGCGTCCAAGGTTTTTTTTAATTTTTTTTTTTAAAGATTTCACACAAATGTTAAATAATCAGCTAAAATTCACACGTCAGTATTACACACAAACAATGGTGCATCATTCTGTTGGAGAGGAATAATGCAGAATGAACACATTCATCACGCATGAATGTGTTTATCAGCCACACATGATTTCTCTAAGGGCCGCCTGCATAGACCACCAGAGCACTATGATTTAACTTCATCCTAAATGAAACCCTCTATGCCAGATGTTTATAGTCACTTATAGATTCTGGTGCAATTGGCTGTACTAATTACACATTACTTATGACAATAACATTATACAAAAAAAAGAAAATTCTAATTAGCCTGCCTCATTCTTTGTTAACACGCTGCCAATATTTTCAGCCTGGTGCTAATCGACAAAGAGTCCTTTGTGCCCAGATTGATTCTTTTGGAGGCGGCTGAGAACAAGTCGTTTGAAGACAAAGAAAAGAGAAAAGTTCTGGTGTACTGATGAATTGAAACTGACACAAGGCATTATTTTTTCTGAAGTTTTTCAAAGGAGCCTCCATGTCTTTGTCAATAGACCACACATGACGCCTAGTTTTGAAGCAAGCCATTGTTTAGTTTGAAGTTCGTGTCAGTCAGACATTGGACAAAGGAGAGGCCATGTGTGATGAGGAGGAGAGTGGAGTTGGTGAAGCTCTTTTCATATCGTTCATCCACCGCACTGATGGCACAGGCCCTCACAAGTTTGTGCATCAAAAACCAATAATGAAGTCATGATATTCAAAAGAGCTCAGAGTTTACTATCGATGTGAATGCCAGAGTTCTATGGTGGAATTAGGCTTTTAACTAACACAGTGTTGAAAGGTTGTACTAAACAATTGTTGTGAGTTGAAAGGACTTAAAGGAGACATATGCCATATCAACTTTATAGAGCTTAAAATTATAGTAATAATAATATTAATGCATTGGTTTTATTTAGCGCTTTTCTGGACACTCAAAGACGCTTTACATTGCACTATTCGTTCACTCCATAGTCTGTGGTGGTAAGCTACTATTGTAGCCACAGCTGCCCTGGGGTAGACTGACGGAAGCGAGGCAACCAGTCTGTGCCATCGGCCCCTCCGACCACCACCACTCACGTACTATATTCGCTACATTCGGTCTCCCATCCAAGTCCTGCCAGGCCCCTCCCTGCTGAGCTTCCAAGGTCTGACGGGATTGGGCAGAGCAAAGGCGGTATGGCCACACACAATAATGATATGTTATAACGTGGTTACCTCATTAAAAACATACCTGGAGTTGTACTCCACTACATACATGCAGTTTTGAGTAATTCTTTTATTACATTCAATGGTCTAAAGGTTCTTTTAGAAAGACACTGGGAAAACGAAGAAGTTTGTTTAAATACCTTGTGTGTTTCGACGGACTGGGAATTTGTGGGACTGAGGAAGACGGAAGTAAAATTCCCAGTTCGTTGAAACGCACAAGGGGCCCGATCTTGTGCATCAAAACGGAGACGATAGCGTGACATTTTGCGCTCAGTCGGGGCGCACTTTGTGATCTTGCCACTCCAGACTTGGCGCATTTAAGTGGGTGGAGACACACACATTTTCCTCCAACCAGATCGACTCCGCGTCCAGGAGAGTGGTTGTGTGGGAGTGGGGGGTGAACATGTGCTTTTGTTTTGCTTCGCGTTCACACCAAGCCCGGGCCGATCCGCGCCACAGCGGACGCTGTAGCTCTTTTTCTTTCGAGACGTGAACATGGTTTAGCTCACGATGGGGTAAATACAGTTTTTAATTTGACCTGTGAGAGCCTAAGGCTTAAGAAAGAACGCAAGACAGCGCAATGTAAACGAGGAAGTGAATGTCAGCCATGTTTCCATCAGTGCAGTCGCCTCCTCTTGTGACGCCCCCTCACAAGTGGCGGAGGCGAATGGCACATAAGCGCTGCCACTCCGAAAATAATTCGCCAAGAGCCTGCGCCGCCCCGTGCGCCGCCACAAGATCTGGCCCAAGGTGTTTAAAGCCCATAATCCAACATTATTGTTGGTTCTGAGCCATTCTGTGCTAAAAGTGCACGGTGGCACAGCAGTTAGAGCTCGTGTCTTTCTGTGTGGAGTTTGCATGTTCTCCCCGTGTCTGTGTAGGTTAGTGGTAAAACATGTACAATAGGTTAATCCTCCGGCCAGGTGTTTCTGACCACCAGCCTGGCTCCACATCATGGAGCTGGGTCCCCGAGCGCCGGCCCACGCTGGCAGCTCACAATCCTACAGGTCGCCCCATGCGACACTGAGGATGGGTCAAATACAGAGAACTCATTTCTCTACAGAGATTAATAAAGTATAATTTAAATTAACGTATTTATCAGGCCTTGGAGAGGTTAGTCTTGCTGTAAATCAAAACTGAAAGTTAGTTTTTTAATAAGTTGTTGACAGCTGCCAGCAAGAAGAGCCCCAGGTTCTTTATGAACTCTAGCGGCATTTTATTATTTTAATTTAATTACTTTAAGGGATATATTTTCAAATATAAATCGTAAAAATATAAATGCTTAGGCACCCAAAATTATGTTTTTTAAGCCCAATACGCAAGAGATGTCTATTTTTAAGCCATAGATTGGCAGGTTTGTGTAGCCAAAGGGGCATTTGTGGATTTTCTGTTGGACATTTCTTTCCAAAACAGTAAATATCCCATAGAGCTGTACAGGCCCTACTGCCATCTAAGATTGTGACAAAATGTCATGAAAAGAACCTATGCAGAAGCAGAGTAAACAGATTTAGTTTTAGTTTTGTAACTACAGTATGTGAGGCGAAGGTAAGCAGTCTAAAAGTTGCTAATATATAATTATCGAACAGACTCTATATCAGGGGTGCACATTACGTCGGTTTCCAGGCAAACTGGGTCGATTGCTCTTGGAATTAATCTCCTATAACAACGAGACGCCGTACAGACAGGAGGTGCAACATCTGGAGACCTGGTGCAGGAGCAACAACCTCTTCTTCACTCCATCTCAGACACAGGAGCTGATTGTGGATTTCAGGAAGAACAGCAGTCCACACTTCTCTACATCATGGGCACAAAGTCCAGGTAGAGTCCAGCTTTAAGTGCCTGGGCCTGCATTTGAATGACGGCCTCACCCGGTCGACAAACACAGCCAGCGTTGTTAAGAAGGCCCATCGACGCCTCTTCTTTTTGAGGAAAGTCAAAGCTGCTGTCCTCGGCCTCCAAGCCCTCACCTCTTTATACAGGTGTGGGGTGGGGGGCGTGCTGACCCAGTCCATCACGGTGTGGGGTGGTCGCTGTTCAGCCCGGGGCAGGAAGGCACTGCAGCGCGTGGTCAAAGTAGCAGGGTCGATCACTGGATGCACTTTTACATCAATCAGTAACATTTACACCCAGCACTTCTGAAGACGAGCCACAAAGAGCATGGGGGACCCCTCACATCCTTCCAACCAACTGTTTGTCCCTCTTCCCTCAGGAAGAAGACTGAGGAGAATCAAAGCGAGCACTTCTCGCCTGCGGTCCAGCTTCTTTCCTGAGGCAGTGAGAAAAGTGAATGAGCCAAACTGATGCCTCTGAACACCTGCTGCATTACCTCCTATGTTTCTGCATTGTTGTTTGTTTGTTTTTTAAGACAGTCTTTAATAGGGATGCACCAATACCACTTTTTCTAAAACCGATACGAGTACGAGTACTTTGATTTAAGTACTTGCCGATACCAAATACTGATACGAGTACAAGGCATTTTCTTCAACATTCTTACTTTTTTCACAGCAGATTGGTTTGTAATTAGTTAATTTACTCATGTACATTTCCTTAAGTAAAGTAGGCGACACATTTAAGAGCAGTTAGCTACTTAGCGAGTAGCTATAGCGTATGGACAGCAATATAGACATGCTGTATCTCTTTAATTTGGATTTTCTGAGGACTTTTTAGTCGCTGGGTTAGTTTTTCAGATGAATAAACCCATGGGCATAAAACGGCGTCAGAATGGCCAAAACTGTTAGCCGCGAGTTAGCATCGTTAGCCTGTATCTTGTAAACACTGCAGACGCTGCAGCACTAACAACATTTAGCTCTGGTTAAATCCAGCACGGACTCTGATTTAGAGAGCGCAGTCTGTAATAAAGTCAGCTCTATGTGGATTATTGTATTTCCACTAAAGAATTTTCTAGTTTGTTGCTATTTTCTCTCCTCAGCTGAGAGCTGCCTCGTAGCTGCGCTGGCCGCACGTCAAATGGCATCGGTTTCTGGTATCGGGACCTCATGAATGAGTATGAGTACAAGCATGTGGTATCGGCCCGATACCCGATACTGGTATCGGTGCATCCCTAGTATTTATGATAGATATTTATATTGTTGGATTTGTGATTTAGGCACATCACTGGGCCTTGAGGACCGAATTTTGTCCTTGTTGATTGTGGACCCAGATCACTCCAAACGGGAATGCACTCACCAGGTAGACCTACTCACCATGAATTGCCGCCATGAATTGTGCCCGCCCCTTATGAGTTTAGGACTGGAGAGGTCAAGATAAAATCAGCACCAATACAAAGCCGTTTTTAGGCTGCACAGAGACACGGTGCAGTGTTGACTTTATGGTGCAAATAAACATTTACTCAAATCTACTAAACGTCAGATTTTAGCTGTGAACATTTTCCCTCGTTCTCCGCTTAATGAACGGACTTCATGCTATACTGGACGTGCCAATACAAAGGAAGTGCCGATGCAGAGCAAGAGTCAACAGTGGGTGGGGTGGAATAAATTCAATACTAATGATCAAATGTATCGGTGCATGTTATTGGAAACCCTCTTGCTGTACATGGCTGCCCCCTGTAGGACCGGAACGGACCAGCTCATGCTCACATTCACAATGGGATCATACAGTCTGCACAGTCATGGTGTAATGCAGTGGAGCGTGGTAGCAGTCGGTCGATACCAGGGTTTACAGAGGCAGTGATGAGGCCCGCTGAAGTGTGTGGTGCAGCCGGATTACGAGGCACTAATGGGATTTTAATATAACAGTCCAGGTTCATTACACGTCAGACACCAAAGGGCTGAACGGATTTGAGCGAAGTTAACCCCTGTCAGACTTTCTTTCATGTAACTGTCTCCGGCGCTCACATGGGATTCACAAGAAGCGGCTCATTCCATGTGTTTGCTTCAAGCGGAACAGTCCTATTAGTACATGTCCAAATGGAGTTCTGTGTTCTAAAGCTGTTCTCTTAGGATTGTTGTAGTCAGGCTGAAGTAGTGGCGGGAAAGTGGCTGAGTGCAATTGGTGCACACTGGCAGCTCAACCTTAGTTGGATAGAAAGAATAAAGGAGGGAGCTTTTACTTCAGAGCCACTCTAAACACACTCCTGTTTGCTCTTCAACGAATCCTCAGCTCTGAGCAGCTGCTAAGATCAATGTCATATTGTGTTTACACCATGGTCTGGGTGAATACTCGATTCTGATTGGCTGGAGGGTGTGTGTAAAAAGTGATAATCTACACCAACAGTTAAATCACGTTCTATATGTTTGTTAAAGGATCTGTGTCATGCTATTCTAGCCATCCCAAAGTAAACTATAGGCATTTATATAATATATTGTACCTCTACTACTATGGAGTCCTATTTCTTGTGAGAAATATAAGTATTTTATGGGAGTATTTTCCAAACCCGGAACGCTTCGATTCAGTTAACTCCGCCCCCTCTCTCCGAGCTAATCTGCCCATGCATTATTAGCAGTAAGAAATATAATTATCACAGCAAAAAGTTAAGTTACTTCACAATGCAGTTATAAGGAGTTGACACAACACAGCTTCGTAAATGGCTAACACACACGCTAACACACACACGCTAATGTGGCACTAGGTGTTTTATTTTTTAGATTAAAATAGTTGCCCCCCCATTAAAAACTCTTTAAGTTCATTTAACTAAGTTTAGATGCTGTTTATAATTGTTTGCTTTTTGCAATGTTTAAGGTTTCACTGTGTTTTATGTGACATGCAATACCCGGGTACACCAGCAGAGGGCGCTTGGTGCGTTTCGTATCAGTAGCTGGCGCTGTAGAAGAAGTCCTGCTAGTACGTGATATGAGAGAAACAGAGGCAGCAAGCTCCGTAGTAATTAATGTTGTACATGTTTTGCAGGTAAGCTGGTTGGAAAAGCGCACACATAAACAGTAGTAGAGTCTCTCCTGCGCCTGTTAGATTAAGTTTTGTTTAGTTAGGAAGTGTTTTGTAAACTTTATTTTGTTTAAGACGAGTACCACACCAAGTTAGCATTTCTAAGATGGCGGACGTTGGTCCAACGGTTGCCGCGGTGACCAAGTAAAATACCATTTAATACAGTATGAGGTTATGTTCGCGAAATAGGTACCCAGATGTGCGTACTAGTACTGTGCTAGGGGCAATTTGTGTGGTAGGGATTGCCAGGTTAACATTTTTTGTGTTTTGTTGCCACCATAAGCACATCAGTTATGTGCACGGCTAAGCTACTAGTGTACGTGTGCTAAGACAGGAAAATGGAGTCACACAGTACAGCAGGTCAAGTTTCAAGTATTAATATGGTACAGTAGAACGGTAATGACAAAAGATACATACATGAATAAATAAGTGATTAAAGACATGATTGAAAGGTAGTTAAAAACAGTTAAAAAAGGTTTTTGCTCAGTCATTTAGAATATTGTAAAATTGTTCACCTCCAGACTCCTATTGTTTTAGAAGAAGTCCTGCTAGTACGTGATATGAGAGAAACAGAGGCAGCAAGCTCCGTAGTAATTAATGTTGTACATGTTTTGCAGCTTGTGCCACCGGAAATAAATATGTTGCACCAAGAAGGAGTTGGCCCATCTTTCAAAAGTGTAACACTAACACACACAAGCTAACACGCGTTTTGATTGACTCACCGCTCTGTCCTGGCCGCTTCGTCCGGTGTTTAACATTATGGGACTCACGTTGGTTATAAAGGTTCATCCACTTTTATTCTGGCGAAGGTTCACCAAACATCCATCAAGTGACACTGTAACACTATTTTGGCTGATAGTCGCTGAATCCCGGAGAGAAATTCCAGCTTCTGGTGAGTGTCCTCTTCTTTAGGAGGGCTGAAAAAAGTAACTCTCGTAGCAAAACGCGCTTTTCTCCGCGACATTATCGTTAGGTAAGAAAAAAGAACAGGCGTGTCCAGAGTAGGTTAGAAAGAGCTCCTTCTTCACAGCTTTCAGTATAAACATGACATCTGTTCAGACGCTCAGGGGGTGCGTTTGTCCCAGGACTTTAAAAAAAAAGGAAACAGGCCGCAGTGAACAGTTTCAGTTTGTGGGACCATGGTATACGTGGGTTGATTAGTTAAATAGTGCTCAAGACAGAGCGAGTCAAAACAAGACTTAAAAATGCATATAACTCAAAGTATTTTATCTACACTCTTTCCTCTTACTGTAATTGATTAATTCTATGATGTTTTTATTGATTGTATTTGTTTTCTTATATTTATGCAACTGTGAAGCACTTTGAATTGCCTTGTGTATGAATTGTGCTCTACACATAAACTTGCCTTGCCTTAATTCCCTCCGAGGTGCTCATTATCAGAAATTACCTCATCGGGCATTATCCCTTACTTATAAAACATTTCAGTCAAAGCAGAATCAGGAAACACTCCATTGATCCCCATGAGGAAATTCTTCACGTTACAAATATCTCGACCAAGATCCTGAAGCTAAAACATGACGCAGTGGATGACAGCCTCCCTTGTGTTGCCCTCAAAGGTCTGGACAAATGATCAAATTTTAATAAAGGTTGATCTCAATAATCTCAACGGGATTATTGCAAATCCTTAGACATACTTAACACGTGGAGCGGGGCAGCAGGAAGCGCCCACTTGTTTACAGAGGGAAAGCATCTGTAAAACCTGCCAATGGATCGTTTGAACTAAGCTGGGAAATACAACAAACTCATCTCAAGAAGCATGCAAAAGCAAACAGGAAGCCAGGCGCCAGCCAGGGAAGAGAACCTAGGGAATTTCTGTAGAAAATCAACTACAAACCCACACTCACTTCACTAATGGCAACAACAAGCAAAGCAGACACAGGATCACGCAGGATAGGAAGAAGAAAACTGAGGGCAGGAGCAGGCATGGAGAGGATTAGTTTCTGACAGTGAACTGAAAGTGTTATCTGTGTTTAGTTTTTTTACATATGAATGCGCTAGCTGTTTATGCTATTACTTTATGTGCATAGTTATTGCGTGAAACCCTGTAAAGTTGTGTCCTTGTGAGCACTGCGCACGGAACTGTGGGCGATTTCATAGGAAACATTAAAACTCTAAATTTATAAGATCTGACTCCATAAGATCATTTTAAACACATTTAAACAGTTAAGTTTAAAATATTAAAGTATCAAAAAGGTCTCGCCAAGCGTGTTTGTTGATCCCAAGGTCCGAGGAGAAACCACCAGAATTCAGTAGCTTTAGTCAAAGAAGATTTATTCCCTATAACAATTACAATTTCTAAACACAGGTTATCTGAATGCTAAAGTCCCTACAATACACACGGTGCTCAAACGGGGCCGTCCCAGGAAACGGCACCGTCTAACTGCGCTCTTACAAATATATATCAGAAAAAATGTGACGTTCACGAAGAGATAGAAGATGAGTGGAGCTCGGGCCAAGGTCATCAAGCCATTCTCTCAGTAGTTTTCAACTATAAGTGTCTTCCTGTTGCCTTATATGGAGTTATTTTTCACAACTCCGGTGAGGGCACCGAACGTCTCCACAGGTTTGAGCAAAAGAATGCAAGAGCAAGAAATGGGGTATTGTTACAGCAATGTGTGTGTGAGAAGATTGGTTTCAACTGCAACTTAAAGCACATAGATTAAACTCATAAAACACATTCAATAGCATTATAAAATCTAACATTAGCTAAAAATCATCAATTTCCCACAGTACACAAACCATGAGCTATCTATCACTGCCTGCTTCTTTCTTCTAGTGATGGGATTTACGGCTCTTTACTTTGACTCGAGTCTTTGGGATCTGTTCATTTCAAAGAGCCGTTCAAAAGACTGACTTTGTTTTTAACTTATTTTGAGAGTCAAAAATGGTCCTGAAGAGAGCAGCTATTAAATGTTTAAATTAAACAAAAATGCTAGCTTTTCCGCTAAACCCATTTGAGACCGACACATTTCTTCTCCTGAGACACTGAAGAGGCACCAAGAGCCCCCACACCTGCAGCACAGAGGAGGCACCACAAGAGGAGCTACAGGAAACAAAAAAGCGAAGAGAGCTGCAGGAGGAAGAGGAATGAGGTGGAGCTGACCAGTGCAGGACACCAGGCTCTGAAACAGGGACAAACCCAGGAGGCGGGTCACCGTTTCAGAGGATCAGAGGAGACAGAGGGCAGCGCGGCTCAGACACAGCAGCTGAGGACTAACACCTGCTTAGTACGAGATTTCGAAAAAAAATCTTACAAAAACCAGCCTGGTCCCCTTAATTGTAGCTAACCCAGCGTCATCACAGGAGGAATATCTAGCTGTAGAAAGTTTAAGAAAATTAGGTACCAGGCTCTAAAGTTGTTTTTCACGTGTCTAAAGTCCAATGCATTCCAATGGGTGACTAGCGGCTATATGGAGATACTGCAGCAATGGCGGCCTCTAGTGCCAGCCATCGGCCATTGCTTATAACACCAGGCAGATAACTCATAATATCTAAGACGCAACCGATAAAATACACACTTTTTTAATGAATTAATCTAAAATCACAACAGGACTAATATTTATGCTTTGAAAAACATGTTTTTGAATAAAATCTAGTGTCTTTTTTTGGTACTAAAAGCTTTCACTTGTGTCGCCTGCTCCACTGTTGGGCTGATTCTTGTGTTGGTTCAGGGGAGTTCTGGGTAAAACCTTAAAAAAAAAGATCTGGCTCTTTTCACAATTGAGATCCGGTTTCAATCGTTCACCTTAAAGAGCCGTTCAGTCACATCACTACTTTCTTCAAGCATTTCCACTTATTTTGCGGCTCCTTTGCTGATGTTTGTGTTTCGGGGCTTGTCTTTGTTAGAGTTAGCATAAAGTTCCGAGTCTGACCTCATCATCCATTAACGCACTGGTGCAGGAAAAGCCACATTTCTTCCTTTTTATCATTATAACAGAACATTTAATCAAATCGCCCTATGCCCACACGTAAAGTTTTTTTTTTGGCTTAAAAAGTGTGGCTGATGCTGTTGCGGTCAGACAGAGAATGATGAATAAAAACAAGCCCAAAATGACACCCCTTTGAAACCTTTTCTCTGTATTTCAGATGCCTGTACGGTTGAGGGACATCACAGACATAATGATGCCTCTTCTTTGTAACTCTTTGCCACTCTGACATTTGGAGACAGACTTCAGTGCCTCCTGCCGCGACGGCAACAGAGCAATCCAATAAATATCACTTTTTCCCCAACATAATTCATTTATATTTTTCATTCAGCTCCATCATTTTGACATTTTAACATGGATAAGAGAGACTCCTCATGCATCTGTAATGGGCCCCATGTGGAGAAGCCCGCTCTGCTCTCAGTTCAGACCTCAGAGAGAGTTATTAAAGCACGCTCACGCTGTTTAAAAAAATTATAACTTGTCACGAGCCAAGAGTTAACATGAGGGGGCGCTGTTACTTTTGTATACCTTTATGTTTCTATATTTGGGGAAAAAGGTCTTCAGCTTTACTTACTTTACTTGTCGTCGGGTGACAGTGGCTTAGCGGTCAGTGCTGGGGGCTTAAGGGCACCCAGAGCAAGGTAGGGGCCCTCAAAAGTGCTGCTGTTTTGATTTTTTTTATTCCTTATAATTCATATAAAAACTGTGGACATTTACTTGGACATTTAATTAACACAATAAAGGCACACAATTAAAAAATAATGACCCACATAAAGATTATAATCAGCTTATTTTCTAAATTCAAAGTAAACATTTCATTTTATTTGAACAAAACTCTGCTGCTTATTAATCAGAGTGAGTGGGGGCCCAGACCCCCAGGCCTCTGCTGCCTGTGCTCCGCCCCTGCTCTTAACTTCATTTCTCACTGTGAGATGCAGCCACACACTGGCCTCTGGCTCCTGTTAACACAACAGCCTAAAGCTTTAGTCCTGCCACTTGGTCTTATGTTTTATTTAGCTTTTGTAACAGTTTTTCTGAAGTTCTGTCAACAGTGAGTCGCGAGTCGAGTCGCCGTCGTCATTTGCGCTCTTGAACGACACTTATTACAGATTTATGAGCTGTTGGCATTCGGGGATAGACCGATCGGCGATACTGAGCTGAGCCGTGGTGACCGAGCTGAGGCTGCAGTGATCTGTGTTTTGGTGACAGTGTTGCTCCCGGTTTGAGTGGCCTGGCTGTCGGCGGCTGCATGAGCTCGGGAAGCGTGAGGGGGGAACACGCTTGAGCGTCTCCACAGACATGATCAAAGACATGATCAGGATGAAATCAAACCTTGTGTTTGAAGCCCGCCAGGCCCTGCCTGACTTCTGACGGGAGTACTTCAGCGTCTCCTGGTTCACAGTAAAGTGAAGATATTACTGCGCGGATTTCGAACTACTCCTGGTATTATTACGCTTTACAACATAGTTCCTCTTTTATCCGCTCAGAAAATCCACATTGTTTAATTTTGAAAACGTGGAAGAGCTTGGTAGCTTCTATCTTGACCTTGTTTGGAGCTATAGTGGAGAGGAGGAGAGGATAAATGCTAACGCCGTCTGTGCTGTGTTTACGTGACTGAAGGCACGGGTGAAGATCAGACAGGTCCTAAAGAACTCGTCAAAGCTAAAGTAAGAACATATCTCAGTATGTAAAAACGGTGGCCTATTCCTTTGAATAAAACCTATTTTGACGAGTAATGACGTTCCTTCTCTTTGACTTTCTTGACTGTTGTCACTAATGGGATCCACTTGTCCACGAGCTCATTGTATCACTCTGCAATCACATAGAGACATTCCTTTGTGATGCGTAACCTCCTACAATGGAAGTCAGGCATAAGAAAAACCACTACAAAAACAAAGGAATCTTGGCCAATTAACACCAAAACCACTGCTGAATTTTTGTACTTTCTCTGGACAAGAACTATAGCCTCTATTATTAAGGGTTTCTCAAAAAGCCCCTGTCTCCCTTTCTCTTTGTCTGACGTTTCTGACAAAGCTGACGTACGTATTCGCAGTCAGGTGTTGCTAGGATACCGGTACTGTTGTCTGAAGTTTGGTCACGAAGCCAGATCCGAGTTTGTACACAGGAACAGGGACAGGTACATTTCCATTAGACTGAACACACAACCTGCACCCAGAGATGAAACAGTGTAATCAGTGAAGAACAAGAGAGAGGAAATGATACATGTCAGTGAAGATGGAGGGGACATTGGAAAAGAACACCTTCTACACTTACAGGTACATGGCCAGAGGAATGTAGTAGAGAGTTATTCCACTGCGGGGGATTTGAGGTCACACGTCCAGCAAAGACTTTTTTCCTTTGTGTGTGGGTTCAGAGGGGGATTAATTGTTGAATGCACCAATGCACGGCCCATCTCGGGACAACTGAGGGAATGAATTCCACAGACACTCATCTAGGCATATGCTGTAGCGCTACTAATGTCATGAAAAATGGTCTGGATTGTTGGCACTCAACAGCTGAATCCCATAAACGTATGTAATAATTGTTCAACATGAAATAAAATGGCAAATTCACTGTGTAAAAAAACAACCACATTGTGTAAAGTTCCGCATTTTGTAATAAACTCTCTCAACTCGTTCTGTAATCAAATTGATCACAGTACTTTATTGATTCTTTATTTACCAGGAAAGTCCCACTGAGATTAGGAATCTAATTTCCAGGAAAGTCCAGGCTATTGTACATGTTTTTAGTGGTAGGGGAATCCGAAGTACCGGGAGGAAACCTTGCTGTGAAGCGCTAACCGTTGCGCTACCTTGTGGCCTCTCTGGAATCGCCCATATATGGTCATGTTTGAAAACAGTTAAAGGAGTAGGCCACCGTTTTTACATACTGAGATATGTTCTTACCTTAGCTTTGACGAGTTCTTCAGGACCTGTCTGATCTTCCCCCGTGCCTTCAGTCACGTAAACACAGCGCAGACGGCGTTAGAATTTAGCCTCTCCCTCTCTCCTCTATAGATACAGACGGCACCTTCATAGAAGGGGGCGTGGCTTCGCCGAGGGGGAAAATAGAATCTTTAGAGAAACACAATTTTCTCTCTTTTTTGCCATTTTCTGGTGGAATATCAACTTATTTATCACACACAAATAAAGTCCAGTGTAAATCAGGCCCATATGGATATTTTCTCACAGCAGATTGTTCAGTAGAAGTGAAAAAACTGCAGTTGTAGCAAGCGCTAGCTAACCGTTAGCATTAGCCCAATGCTAACATGTAGCATCAAGTTAGCATTCTCCGTTATTCATTTATTTATGGGCTGTTGAACCACTTTGCTCCTCCCCATGTCTTGTATCTTTATTTAGTAGAAACTATATTCATAATTCAGCATTTGTTAAAGTAGTTTTTGAATAATTAGAGAAAATATACATTTTTTCAAAATTGTTTTCCCCCTTAACTGTTTTCAAAAATGACCATGTATGGGCGATTCCAGAGATGCCGTCTGTATCTATAGCTCCAAAACAGGTCAAGATAGAAGCTACCAAGCTCTTCCACGTTTTCCCTATTTAAATATGGTTACGTGAAGAGTTCCACTACAAAGTATAATTACAAAAAATTAAACAATGTGGATTTTCTAAGCGGATAAAAGGGGGAACTATATTGTAAGGCGTAATAATACCAGGACTAGTTTGGCATCCGCACAGTAAAGTGAAGATAACGGTGTAAAAACGGTGGCCTATTCCTTTAAGGCAAGGCAAGGCAACTTTATTTATACCGCGCATTTCGTACACAAGGCAACTCAATGCGCCTAAGGGGGAAAACAATTTGGAGAAAAATCTAAACTTTCTAAATGCTGAATTATGAACATCGTTTTCTACTGAAGAAAGATACAAAGACATGGAGAGGAGCAAAGTGTTTCAACAGCCCATAAATACATAAATAACAGAGCGTGCTAACCTGATGCTACATGTTAGCATCGGGCTAATGCTAACGGTTAGCTAGCGTGAGCTACAACTGACGTTTTTTCACTTCTACTAAACAATCTGCGGTGAGAAAATATCCATATGGGCCCAATTTACACTTGACTTTATTTATGTGTGATAAATACGTTCCTATTCCACCAGAAAATGAATCGAACAGGCTGTTGTTTTCCATGTCTCTGGCCCGGTGCCTTCGCAGTTGTCTCGTGTGAAGAAAACTTATCTACTGAGTCCTCCAGTCCCGCCTTAGTCCTGGTTTCGTCATGGTTTTTCCTCGTCTGCTGCTCCTGATGAGCCCATTGCAGCGCCGTTTATCGGCTCCGTAAAAAGATCTGCGTGTTCCGAGCGTCATTGCCACTTGCCAGATTAAAAAAATGCGAAAGAAAAACCAGCACAGCCACAGCATGATGCAGGTCTGATGCCGCTCCATTTTGTAAACAAGAGACGAAACAGGAAGTGGAGTTTAATCGACCAATCAGAGAAGCGTATTTCTTGTTCACTGTTTTTCCTGTAGATGGTTTTGATACAGCGCCCCCACAGGCGTGTAGGGGAGCTCTGCATTTAAAATGATAGTTCAAGCTTGGCACACTCCCCCATATATATTATATATTAGAACTAAATAAATAGATGTCAGTTAAAAGCTAAGCTAAAAAGGTGGGTCTTGAGTCTGCTCTGAAAAACATTTTCGTTCTCTGCAGCCCTGAGCTCCTCCTCAGGTGGTTCCAGAGGCGAGGGCCGTAAAATTGGAAAGACGCCTCACCATGAGTCTTTTTGTTGACTTTAAGGAGTTATCCCTGATTGTTTTATTTACTGTTATTGGAATAAAATTGTTTTTGTCCTTTAGTATATGGTAATTTCAGACATTTATCCAAAAAGCACTGGTTTTAAAGCCTTTTAATCAGACTTCAAATGTCAGGCTAGTAGGCTTTTACAGTGAAGTGACAGTTTTCCTCCCCGAAAGTTGTGAAACCTGGTTTAAACTTAAAGTTTGAGATGAGTTTGGACCAGAAAATAGCAATTTGAAATTTGAGTGACCCTGTTTCTTTGTACAATCAGGTATAGCTCCTTTAGGAATAGCTAGGGAGACCCCTGCCGAAGGAGCGAAGGGGCCGTGAAGGTTCATAAGGTAAAAGCAGTTCTGAAAGACAAGAAGGACAAAGACCATTAAGACATTTAAAAACCATTAAAAGAACTTTAAAGTTGATCCTGAAACACACGGGGAGCCAATGCAGGTGTGATGTGGTCCCGCCTCCTGGTCTTCGTCAGGACACGAGCTGCCGAATTTTGTTAGAGTTGTAGACCTGAGATCCTCTTTTTGGGAAGACCAGAAAGCAGGGCATTACAGTAGTGGATACGACTGGTGATAAAAGCATGCATTAGCGTCTCCGTGTTGTGTTATATACAGGTTTTCAAGAAGTTTTCACATTAGTATGATTGAACATGTGATTTCAAAGTTATCCTTGGCTTTGTAGCTTAAATTGTTTTTGTACCAGGGCTTATTGTTTTGCTAATGGCCTCGACTATTGCAATGAAAATGACTGAGAGCCGGTCTTGACCCACAAGTCCCCGGCCGATGTTTCCAGCCCTGATTGAGAGGAGGAAAAAAAAGTTGTGGGACATTTGCTCCTAGGACCAAGAATATATGTGTTAGCACCACTAGGCCTTTTCAGAACCAAGCAAAGTCAGCTCTTTGGGTTTTCCATCGTAGAGAAAGGGCCTCTCTGACAAAAGAGAGAAGCAAAACAAAGTTACTCAACATTTAAAAAAACCTAATACAGCTACGTCTTGAGAGCCTTTATTTCCAGCGTTCATGCAAAATGTCTGAGTCGCTGGCTTGTCGGGTGAGATTGATGCCTGAAATCACACCTGGAAGAAAACCCACCCAAGTAAAATCCAATAACACATCGGGAAGTGATGCCTGCGTCTGACTAAAGTTACTAATCCAACTGCTCAAACTTTCCCTGCTCAGTGCTCTCGACATGCGTGAGCTGTGGGGGCGTGCGTTGCTTCAAAGGCCTTTTGATGACGGAGCACATTTCACGGATTCATTTGGAAATGGTTCATGGGTTGTGGAAACTAAAGGTTGAAGTATGTCAAAAAAGAGAGTGCGGCTGAGAGAACTCCACACAGATGAAATACGGGCGCAGGAAGTTTTCTATTTGAAACAGGAGCCGTCTGCGAAGTGCAAGAAAGTTGTGAAATGTGGCTTTTCTGAACTCGCGCAGGGGGAAGTTCTTCGGCTGTGTTCGTTCTTGTATAAAGAAGCAAACTATTAATTTTACATGCCAGGGTTAGCCAAATGAGACAATAATAATACGCACAATCGAGATAGCGTGGGATTGAATCGACTTTGCAGTGAGTGAGAAACTGAAAATGTGAAAATGCAATACTTTATTCTTAATAACCCGTAAGGAAATTTGTACCCCATGTTGACCCATCCTTCAGTGCAGTCTTGAGTAAGGCTTGATCAAAAATAGATAGAGGATTTTGAGTATTGTCCGTGTATTGGAGGAGAACGTACAAACTCCAAGCAGTAAATCACTCCAAGAAGGTCCAAGAATGGAAATTGGGTGGATTCATATTAAAGACTGGGATAGAACAGACATGCCTACACGAATAGGTTGCGTTCATGTGACATCACAACATTCTAAAGAGCCCATAGTTTAAAATTGAGGTGGAGGTCAACTGGAATCTACGGGTCAGTTCGACTGAGGAACAGTTTTGTACACTGGGCCATCGGGAAGCTGAACTCCCTGCCCTCCCTCCCCCCGCTCCACAATCAAGGATGAGAGAAACATAATGTCAAACCGTTCACATGGTTTGACAAATAAAAAATCTTGAATCTTGACCTGAAAATTCCATTGCTGTAACCGTGGTAACGCTCAAAATGCAGATTACTACTCTTATTTAATTGGTAATTTCTCTGTAATTCTTGAGCCAAATCACATGAAAGAAAAACTGTCACAAAGTTCGAAGTCCTCTCTTTCAGCTCATATGAACTATGGTCTAATTATTTCCTCATAAAGGCGTCCAACAGTGGAGACAATATTCAAAAACATTTGTGATTTTGGCTGGTAGAAAGGACTTTCAGCCATAAAAAAATATATGGTGGGTTTGGGAATCAAATCACTATTAAGTGATGATCAGGGAAAACATTTGGACATTTCATTTTGGAAATTTCTTTCAGAAACTGCTTTGCTCCCATAGAGTTGTATTGGCACCTGCCCTCCAACTGAAGTAGAATCCTAAAATGTGAACGCAATCTATTAAATAAAATAAAAAACAGACAGAAAGCATCAGAAACGTGACACAAAATAGGAAGTACAGTTGTTCAACACTCCCTAGTGTCTCCACTATTCCCTGTAGTGCACTTAATGGTCACGCTGTTTTGGTCACTCGATGGGTCTAGGAAGAAGAACTTTTATTGTCTTTATACAATTGTACAAGGACATTGCATTGATTAGATGTTGGGTCCCCTCCCAGAACCGCCACCTTAACATGGTGGAGGGGTTTCCCATGGCAAACAGGTTCTAGGTGACGGGTCAAAGAGCGTTTCAGAAGCCCCTTATGAGAGACCAACAGGCCTGAGAATCGTGAGTTGCCCCACGACCCGGCAACGGACAAGTGGAAGAAAATGGATGAATGGATGGATGGATGGATGGATGGATGGATGGATGGATGGATGGATGTTGAGTCAACACTGCATTGTGAGACTTGGAGAACGGTTGACAGCAACAGGTCTTTAAACACAAAGGAGTGAAAACTGTCACAAATGCTTTTTTAATCACGTGTATGTTTCATGTAAAAAAAAAACACCACATTAAGTTGGATGAAAAGTTGCTAACATGAGCTGCTGACCTTTAGCTTGAGCTAAATGATCGATAGTTTTCCCTCCTCAGGCAAAATGGAAATAATCCAAGCTGTTTTCTTTATTCTTGTAAAGTTTTTGTTAAATAAAACTTCCAACTACTGTCACTTGAATTCCGTCTAGCAGATATCCATTATTATTATTATTATTATTATTATTATTATTATTATTATTATTATTATTATTATTATTATTATTATTAAGTTAGTGAATGCACTATAGTCTCTTATATAATGCGGCGTTATACTGTATAGTAATAGTTGAGGGCTAAGGTTTTTGAACACAGCCATAGAGTTTGGGATCGATGGCCATTAAAGCAGTACTAAGTAACGTGTTTACCTTAATAAATCCTTTCCGTAGTCCCTGTGGGGGTAATACAAGTGTTTATGGGATGATTGGAGGGTCTTTCATCTCCCCCTGGTGTCTCTGACCAGAAAACCATGTTTGCAACTTGTCTGCCACCGGTGCGGAGAAAGCAATACACACTAATGGAATCACGAAGAAGAAGCTAACATGCTAATGGGCAAAGCTAACTGCGGGCTAGCGTCACTTTAAACAGTATTTACAGCCAGGTTTGAGTGAAAAAAAATATCTCCATTGTATAATTGGATGCACAGTATCCCTCTCTCCCTTCGCCTTTCCTGTCAGCGTAGTATTTACTCTCCAAGACAATTAATAAGTTAAAAAATCGTAACTTGCTACTACACCTGCAGTTGTGCTTATGGCCTCTAGGGGCAAGAGTTACTTAGTACTACTTTAATTAAACATTACTACAGAAATGTGTGGTACAAGCAAACTAGAGTCTATACTATCGACTAACATTAGCAAAGCGAAATAAAATAAAAGCATTAGCGTGTAACAAAGAGTCACTATTGGTAAATACACCTAAACAGACACTGTAGTGTCCAAACGCATTTAGATGAACAATAAAACCATATTTTTACATTTTAGAAACTCCACTGGTTTACATTATGAATGAGACTTATAGATCCTATCACAATCATATATAATTTTTACATCCCTGCCTGTCACCTTTTGTTTTATCCAGGTCAATTGGACGGTTGAACCAACTGCATTTTATTTCCCAAGAGAGACATTTCGAACGACGAGCAATCAATGCTTGAATGTCAGGTAAGTGTAATAGATTACAGATGCACATGGCCAGCGGCCGTACGCACAGGGGGAATCTGCTGGGACCAGGCCATCTCTGTGCACTGCTGGAGCTCCAAGTTATTGGAAGTGGAAGCGTTATCATTAAGTGTTCGTATAGAGTGAGACTGCTACGAGCCGCACCGCCGGGACTGTTCAAATGGCATTATATTACATCTGTAGAGCACTTTACCGTAAGGGAATGAGACACACTCCACCGATTCTCAGGGAAGGAACCAGAACGTAATGCACCCGGGTACATTTCAAGGTGGAGAGTGCAAAGATGGTTGTGAATCTGGTGCCTTGGAAAAACAGTTTAAGCTAAAGAATAAAACCATTTTACATTGCTTATAATGGTAAGCTACTTCTGTAATGTTTGAGTTTAAGTTTAGTGGTTTATTTGGTAGGGACAGCGCTCTGGCCCTCACGATGATTTTGAGAAATAACTTTACATAAATCAGAGATCCAAGGCCTGTTAGTCTCTCAACCACGTAAACCAAGCATATTTTCTTCAGTTTGGCTTTACCCAAATGTAAAAGCTTCTTGAAAAAAGTGTCAACATAGCAACGAAACAAGGATGAAAATGAGAAAAGTGACAAAAAAGTGACAAAAAGTGACAAAACTCAAGAAATAAGTGACAAAAAAGCAGCAACGAAGAAACAAATGGACAACAAAAACACAACAAAATATCTACTGAAAGCTTTCTGATTTGGGTAAAGCTGAACTGGAGAAAATGTGCGCTGTTAATGTGGGGGGCAAGTAGTCAAAAATGTGAAACATACAGTCAATTCCTTTACATTCCTTTGAAGAACAGACACTTAAGTCATATATGACGTACAACTGGCATTTGTTGAAAGTGACAGCTTTACTTCGGGTTGGAGTGGCCCTCGGTCTTTTGACGATGAAGAAAATCGGCCCTCCACAAAGCAAACTTGCCTACCCCTGCCCTACATGTTCCAACAATGTCCTAATGTGTGAAATGAGCCCAGACCTGCCTCTAAAATCCTGCACTGTCACTCAAAAAGTGCTACTTCGGGTCCAAACAGGCTTAATATAGAAGGTGCAGTTACACGTATGATCTGAGGTGGCAGTAGTGAGTATAAAATGTCTAACTTGCATCTAGCCCCTTTAATGGACACGCCACACCTGATTGTAGTCTTAGGCTAATTTCCATCCATTGTCCCCCATGCGCACTCTCATTCCTCCAGGCCGATTGTAAATGTTTTTGGTGGTAGGGGAAACTGGAGTACCCGGAGGAAATCTACACAGACACAGGTAGAACATGCAAACTTCACAGAGAAAGACTCCGTCCCTGGTGGGAATCGAACCCGGACCTTCTAGCTGTGAAGCACGAGCGCTAACCACTGTGCTACCGTGCCTGGATTTCGACATTGGTATAGTTGAGGCCTGTCTTCCATCCTCGTGAAGACTGTTCCAGATTTTCTTGCGTCAAACTGGAACACTGCTGCAGTTTAGCCCTGACTCTGGGACCTCCCCGCGGTTCTCAGAGCCTGGGATGGCTCACATGGCTCGAACATGTCAGATGTACTCTCGTGCGACAGGTAGCATTGCAGAGATCAGGGTGAATATGGTGAGTTCCTGGTTCTAGTCAGGAGTTGAGCAGCAGCGTTCTGGATGTACTGCAGCTGTCTCACCACTCATTTAGAGAGGCCAGTGAGCAGGTCATTATAGTCTGACCTGCTGGTTTGGACACCTTTGATTTTGGATTTGTTTTCAGATGGTAAAAAGCTGCTGATATTTCTTTAGTGTGGATGTTTAAGTTAGGGTCTGAGTCCACAATTACTCCTAGATTTGTTGGTATTAGAGGGAGACTCGACTGAAAACACGTTTGTTTCTCTGGGTCAAAGACAATGGGTTTGATCTATACTGGGGTGGTTTTGTATTATGGACGGCTTTCACCAAATGGTAAATGGTCTCAACTTACTGTATATTGCTGGGTTGCAGGTGACATTTTTAGTAGTAGTAGTAGTTTATTCGGTCAGTTCATTCATTCCTTTAAGCGTAAATATATTTCCAATTCTTTGTGTACAACACGACCGAAAGGGTTTAGGCTGAAGTGAAAACCTATTACGCCTAACCCAGTTTACAGACTTCCACCAGAGAAAAACAAAAACAAAACACAAACATTAATAATGAACAATATCAAGTGTTAAACAGAAGAGAAATAAGCATGTATCTGAAGTTAGTAACATAAATTTCAATATTCCAACAAATATGTATACATACATTTGTTTTAAGTTAAATTAGTTGAAACTAAATCATGTCATCATTATTATTTTTTATTTATTTTTCTTACTTTATTCATCCTAAGCTTATATATTCTCGAATTTTAGTAGCTTTAAACAACTTTTTGAAAGTTTTGACTGTTTGGGACTGTTTTAACTGACCTTCCAGGTCGTTCCACAGATTAACACCTCTTACAGAAATACAGCGACTCTTTTTATTCTTTTTCGCTTTTGCTTTTTTGAAAATAGCAGTTCCTCGGAGGTTATACTGACTATTCCTGTGTTCAAAAAGCTCCTGGATGGGAGGAGGGAGAAGATTGTTAAATGCTTTGTACACTATTACTAATGTATTTAGATCAACAAGATCATGGATTTTCAGTCGGCTCAGCTCTACAAAGATAGGGTTCGTTGGTGCATAGAAATCTGCTTTAGTGATAATTCTTATTGCCTTTTTTTGGAGTAGGAAAATAGGATGAGTATTGGATTTATAATTGTTTCCCCATATTTCCAGGCCATAATTTAGGTAAGGAAGTATGAGGGAGTTATACAGTAATAGAAGAGATTTTTTATCGAGTACAGTTTTCAATTTGCCAATTACAGCAATGGTTTTTGCTAATTTTGTTTTTAATATACTTATATGCGATTTCCATTCAAGTTTACCATCAATGGTCACTCCTAAAAATTTATTTGCATAAACTCGTTCAATTTCTGTATCATTTATTTTTAGAGTTGTATGATCACATCACATCACATCATTCTAAAGGCCTATACTATTATATAGAGGAAAAATTATTTTGTCTTTGAGGAAATTTTTGGTCTTGTTAAGAGAGATCATGGACCCAGTGACTGATATTAATGATACTTTTTTCCAATCCATGCATTTTCTTTTTAGCTGTGAAGTGCTGTTAATAGGAAAAACTGGCTCCTGCCCCCCCGCTGGGTCCGGTGACATCATCATATTCTAGAACCTGCAACCCAGCAATAGTGCTGTTCCACATTAGGCAAATCAAATCCCTTTACAGCAAGGAACCACTCACCCATTCATACTCTCACAATATACGCAGACACTGGAGGCAAGGACACAAAGACGCACCTGTTGGAGGCGGGATTCGAACCCCCCACTGTCTTGTGAACGCAACCAATTCATCATCATCATTTCATATTGTGGAATGACCTTGTCCTTTTTGCCTCTCTGACCTGATCCTCCCCTTTCCCCATCAGCTTATCGTTGGCGGCTGCAGACGGCTGTACTCATGCTGTAGGTTTAACAAGATGTTAATAAAAGTCTGTGGTACTTCTAATTTCTGCTTATGAACATAAGAGGAGCTCATTTATGTACAGTGAGGACTAATTAGTGCGGCAGCTGTCAACGCACAGCTAACCAGAGAAACAAGCAAAAGTTCTTCACTGTCAAGGCAATATAAATTATGAAGTTTTCACCATATGTCCCCGACAGAGAAAATACATTCATAGAAAAGTGAAGCACAAACATGTGGAGAAAGGGTTTTTACAAGGCAAGGCAAGGCAACTTTATTAATACCGCGCTATTCGTACACAAGGCAACTCAATGTGCCTGCAAAGGGCTCACTCACCTCAAAGGAGAGAGACATGTCACCAGCTGGATATGGACAATCGGCCTGAAAGTATCTCCTCCAGGTGAGAAAGTGCGGGACAAAACTTGACAAAAACGCAGTTCCACCTTTTGGACACCGGTGACCAGAGATGTAAACTAATCACCACAAGGAAGAGACTTTGGCCACAGAGAGAATCAGTAAGCGTTTGGTGAAGGTGCAGAGACGACTAAAACAACTCATGAAAGCCTTGTTGTGGATTACTGAATTGTGCTTATAAAACAGAACATCACTCCAGGTATATTTTTTGAACAACCCTTGGTCAGCCCCTTGTTAGCCCTTTGTCAACACCTTGTTAGTCCCTTGTTTTCCCCTGGTCAGCCCTTTGTCAGCCCCTGGTTAGCCCCTTGTTTTCCCCTGGTCAGCACCTTGTTAGCGTCTTGTTAGCATCTTGTTTTCCCTTTGTCAGCCCCTTGTTTTCCCCTTATTCTCCCCTAGTTAGCCCTTTGTCAGCCCCTTGTTTTCCCCTGGTTTGCCCCTTGATTTCGGCCCTTGTTTGCCCCTGGTTAGCCCCTTGTTTTCCCTTGGTTAGCCCCTTGCTTTCCCCCAGTTAGCCCCTTGTTTTCCCCTGGTTAGCCCCTTGTTTGCCCCTAGTTACCCCCTTGTTTTCCCCTGGTCAGCCACTTGTTAGCCCTTTGTCATATCTTTGTCAGCCACTGGTTATCCCCTTGTTAGCTACTTTTTCACTACTGGTTTTCCCCTGGTTAGCCCCTTGTCAGCCCCTTGTTTTCCCCTAGTCAGCACCTTGTCAGCCCTTTGTTTTCCACTGGTTAGCACCTTATTCTTCCCTGGTTAGCCCTTTGTCTTCCCATTGTCAGCCCCTTGTTTTCCCCTGGTTAGCCCCTTGTTTTCCCGTGGTCAGCCCCTTGTTTGCCCCTGGTTACCCCTTTGTTTTCCCTGGTTACCCCCTTGTTTTCCCCTAATCAGCCCCTTGTTTTCCCGTGGTCAGCCACTTGTTAGCCCCTGGTTAGCTACTTTTTCACTCCTGGTTTTCCCCTGGTTAGCCCCTTGTCAGCCCCTAGTTATCCCCTTGTAGCCACTGGTGAAAATCCAAAGATTACTGAAAGATTTGCAAACAAACTCCAGGTTTTTGATGAGCAACATTGCGTATCACCCCCCATTTAACACTTACCATATTTGGCCCATATTTGAACTGATCACCTCCCGGTTGACCGACAGACTCTTAATCCACTGTGTCACTGCCATACCTACAGACAAGCCAAGAAGTCCCCAAATATACGAAGTGTTCAAAAGACTTTCGCGATTGATTGCCCTAAAATGTCATCGCTGCAGAATTGTAGGGAAAAAAAAAGATCCATAAAACCCCATGTGACGCACTCGTTTGACCGGTGTAGGATTTAAACCACTATTTGTTGGCGCCGTTGCGGAATAATGTTTCTCCGGAGCTGACTGTGAAGGATGGACTCGTTATTTTATGGGCTTCACCTTTTGCTGACACGCGCCGCAGGAACATCCCTCTGGAAAATCATCTGTGTCAAAGGCTGAATCAGCAAGAGATCCGGCCTCCCTCACAATCATTTACGTCGACATCATTCCCGAACCGTATCCTGGAGGAGGTGGATTCGGAAACGACATCATCGAGTTGAATTTTTCATTAATGCCAAGGTATTTCCAGTGGCCTCTTCCGCTTTATTAAATCAGAACCAGTTGGAAGATAATGGGTGTTTTAAAAAATTCCACTCCAGGCGTCTTCCTCCCTGGTATAATCTCTTCGACTGCACCGGTCGGCTCCCACTGGGCTCCGCGAGGTTTTCATTGCAGCATGATTCGAAGTTTAAAACAGGCCAAAAGCGAAGGAGCGTGTGAAAGGGGTTTCCGATGGATAACGTGGCTGTCATATTAACGCGGAGGAGGTCTGCAGGAGAAATGCTGATGGGTTAAAAAAGAGTCTGGATTGATCGCGGGGAATGAACCTGGAGAGGCTCGTGCTTCGCTGCAGAGAAATAACTACAAAGTCAAAGTTTTCTCAATGAAGCGCCGGATCGATGTGTCACTTCTGATGTCAGGGTGGATGTTCGAGACGCCTCCGAAGGCACGGCCCGGGCTCGGTGTTTATGAGATGCAGCGGGTCCGAGTGCTTACTGCGCAGTCCTGGCCCCGCACGTCCAAGATAATGTGTAATGATCGGGCTTATCGAACCAAGCACGAGCAGGAATAACAGGAGACCTATTCAAATGCAAATGCAATTTCAGCAGGTTGAAACAAAGGGTTTCAAATAGAATACTTTGCTGAATTCGCACCGGAGATATCTTAATTTGGAGAGAGAAAAAAAATTCCATAATGGGGTGATCAGATGTCCGTATAGCTTGGGTAGGCATCATCAGGCCCGGGGGCCCAATCCGGCCCTCCAGCACAGAACCTCTGGCCCTCAGGATGATTTTGAGAAACATTATGACACAAATCAGAAAGTACTTTAACATTTTTAGGGTTAAATGGGAGAAATACTGTCAATACACATCATGTACAACTCTGCAATTTGTAGAAAGTGCACTGGAAAAATAAAAATAATTTTGAGGAAGAAATGACAGAAACCTACTTGAATTAAGAGATTCAATCTAAAGTTTGAGTAGATTTGGTCTGGTCCTCTCATCGCCAATGGAACAAGTCATTATTCTCTTAATTAAGATGATATTGCATAATTTCAAGTGAAAAACAAATCTTTTTAAAAGTAAAAGTTCATTTGTCTGATATCAAAGTGGGTTTTATGCTTGTTCCATTGGCATTAGCATTTGTATCTTTATCTTATATTAGTCCACATTAGACTCAAATTCAACATAAAGAACCTTTATTCAAGCAATTTTAAGTCATTTATCTCCTTTAAGATGGTCATTTTTCCAGTGTAGTGCTTTACTTTGGCCTAAAATTGGCGGCTTCGGCCCTCGGTCTCTTTACAATGAAAAGAATTGGCCCTCCGTTCAGAAAACTTGCCTACCCCTGCCCTATAGTAATGAATATTTCACATTTTAGCGTAACTGATCTTGCAGGACAGAAGCAATGACAGACCCGGGAGCAAAATCTGTCCCTCCAGTATAGAATCGTTGGCCACTAAAATGAGTTGAGTGAGTTTTCTTGAGGTCGCCTCCCAAAACTCTCTGTTAGGTCATAAACAGTACGATGTGCTGTGTTGGGATTTGAAGGTTAGTGCTATACTTTGGACTCGTTTTGTTTCATTGTTTGGAGCCACAGGCCCCATTGTGATTGTCAAGAATCGGGACTCACCGTCACACGAACAATCAACAGCGCTGCTGTGGAGAGGGTGACCAGCACTAAGTTCCTGGGTGTGCACATCACAGAGAAGCTCTCCTGGACCATGCACAACTACATCACTGGTCAAGAAAAGTAATCAGTGTCTCTACTTTCTCCGCAAGTACCAGCCTCCTTATGTGCAACTTCTACAGAGGGACGATAGAGAGCATCCTGACCAGCTCCATCACTGTGTGGATCTTCTACAGAGGGACTATAGAGAGAGTCCTGACCACCGCCATCACTGTGTGGCACAGGGCCAGCACTGCCTCCTGCCGAAGGAGCCTCCAGCGCATCGTGAGGTGAGCGGAGAAGATCTGCGGAGCCCCTCTCCCCTCTATTAAGGTGCTCCACCCGTCTCACCCGCAAAGCCATCAAAATCGCCAGGGACCCTTCGCACCATCACAGTCTCTTTAAGGTTATGCCTTCAGGGAGGAGACTGCGGAATCTACGGGTCAGTTCCAGTCGACTGAGGAACAGTTTCGTACACAGGGCCATCGGGAAGCTGAACTCCCTGCCCTCCCTGAGCTCCCTCCCACCCCTCTTACCCCTCCCCCCCCGCTCCACAATTGAGGATGAGAGAAACATTCACATGGTTTGACAAATAAAAAATCTTGAATCTTGATCGATGATGACGAGATGGTTTTACACCACATTTACTGAAGAAGAGACAATAAAACGATGTAAAGCAGTGATGGTTTGTTTTGCAAATTATTTAAAGCACGTTTTAGAAGTCGCCTGTTCCGCTTCACCTGTTGAGCTGTGTGCAGTAGTGTCTCTAGCACTTGGCTCATGCACTTTAGCTCATGTACTGTTATGTTGCTCAGACTCTGGATAAACAAAGCGTCTGACGGAGCGCATGGACAGATTCATGCAGGAGACAGACAGAAAGCTCCATGTGTATTCGCATCCATTTTGAATGTCGAGCATAAATGCACCTTAAATGAGCTATCTCTGATTTTGATTTATTTTTTCTGTCATGACCGTCCTTCAGAGTCACTATATGACGAATTTGGTAAATCCCTTTGAGTCACATATTGACTATTTGGGTTGACCATACACAACATCAACAAATCATAATATGGTTCAAACGTCATGTATCAGGCAGATTTTTTCACAAATTACAAATTTCCTGAGGGGGGGTGGTGTTATGTAGCAAACAGCTGTAAAGCCGACACTTCTCTCTCGCTCTCTGGAGCGTGTTTGACAAAGCAGAGCAGCTGAAAGATTGAAACAGTTGAGATTTCAACATTTCTCTGAGTTTTTAAATGGTCAAAATCGGTCCAAGGACGACTGAGAAACATCCTGTTAAAGTCTTCAATCCGAGAACCAGGCTGTTTAAATGCGCACGCGATCGATAACAAGTGGTGTTTCAAAACAAAATTGACTTGAAACTGAGATATTTAGGCATTTGCCTCTTCCCATAACGTTAGTGTCCATCCAGAGAGGAGAGAGGAGTTAATCAGAAAGGAGAGTGTTGCATAAAACTCCTGTTATCTCCGTTTCTAGAAAAAAGTCTGTGATTTTGACCAAAACTAGCCTCAGTTTAGCTTAGATTTCCCAGGAACCGAGGAACGTAGAGTTAAACTGTTTTCACCTGCGGAGAGCTTAGATTCTCGTCTTTCAAACAAGCCACAGCATGTGTCTATAGCTGTAACATAGAATATGCTGTGGTGCTACAAATATCATGAAAAATGATCTGAATTGTTGGCATTCTACAGTTAAATCCATAAAACAGCGCAGCTTCAATGTGTTAGGAAGCTAAAATCATGATGTAAACAAGCTGACAGCCTTTTTAGTAGACTCTATGGTGCTGCTATATTTTTCAAAATGATAAATATTGAAAGAAATGTTCCCAGGGAAAAACCAGCGGGTCTCGGATGTGTTGGATTATGCATCAGCAAACATGTAATCGATCAGTCCGTTTAGTTTTTCTTTTAGATTGAATATGAAAATCTATTCTTTAATAATTCTTTTATAATTTTAGGGAGAAAACGAGAGAGAATGAAGTAATTCCAGTCTGTCCACAGCTTGTGTTCTTCAAGGTCACCCTGCCCTCCCTGTCGCGGGTTGGACGGTTCAGGCTGTGACACTGATACCGAATGCAGGGGCACGTGTGGCCCATAAACTGTGTGTGGACATGAAAGTGTTGGACCAATCAGAGCTGCTTTATCTGCTCCGCGCTGCAGGCCAGAGCTGAGAGAGGTAAACATCTCTCTGAGCCCGAGGTGGACTAGCTTTGGACGAGAAAATATCAGCCCATCTCCAGACGAGGAACCGGGAACAACAACAATAGAGGTGTCTGGTTTCAGCGCCAATATAGGCACATAAGCCTTTTCAAATGGAGTTTTTGTCTGATGTTTTTGGCACATTTCGAAGACCATAACTGGGGAGGGCGGCCAGAGTGTTCCAGAGTTGTCAGGTGTGTTTTTGACAACCCCCAGCACATCAACACCCTGAACCAGACTAGTGTATCCCCCCACAAACATCAGCAGG
Organism: Gobius niger; assembly: GCF_951799975.1. Classification (NCBI taxonomy): domain Eukaryota; kingdom Metazoa; phylum Chordata; class Actinopteri; order Gobiiformes; family Gobiidae; genus Gobius; species Gobius niger. The sequence goes on along the minus strand of NC_136855.1, from coordinate 37,075,490 downwards.
TTCAGGCCCTGCTTTAGGCCATCTGCTTCACAGACCCCTCAGAAAATCAACGGGAAATACAGCCTTTTATACACATTCCATTCATTCCAAAATCACAACTGTTACCTCCTCTGAACAAAAGAAAGAATTCATGATTTTACAGTGTGATTGCAGAATAATCAAATCAAGTAAATGGGCCATGATGTAACATTGGGGAGAAAACATAAATACATATTTTTTATTTAAAAAAATGATCTTTGTTTCCAATCTTCGACCCAAGGGTGTCTTTAAACATTTCAGGCCACACCCACCTTTTATATGTGAGTGTAAAGTGTGTTTTTTTTGCTAATTTTATATCATGCAAAATCGACTTTTGGAGCTTTTAACCATGTTGTTTTGCTATTTCCTTTTCAAAAACACCCCCAGAGTGTTTTTTGGCTTCCTTCACGCAGTTCTCAGCAATCCTCCTGAATCCTCATGAATCCTTCTCATCTCTCATTATTTCTCTTATACCATCAATGGCTGTGTAAAAAAAAAAAAACAGACTCTTGAGCATCCGGACAGATGTCATGTTTACACCGAAAGCTGTGAAGAAGGAGCTCTTTCTAACCTACTCTGGACACCTGTTCTTATTTCTTACGATAATGTGGCGAAAAAGCACGTTTGGCTACGAAAGGTACAGGCCTCTATTAAACCTTCCTAAAGAAGAGGCCTCTCGCCAGAAGTTGGAATTTCTTTCCAGGATTCAGCGACTTTCAGCCAAAATCATCGACCGTAATGACCGTCACTTCACTGATGGATGTTTGGTGAACCTTGGCCAGAACCGAAGTGGATTAAAATATAACCAGCGATGATGGAGCGGCCAGAACAGAGCGGTGAGTCAGTTAAAACGTGTGTTAGCGTGTGTGCTAGCATGTGTGTGTTAGCATGTGTGTGTTAGCGTGTGTGTTAGCGTGTGTGTTAGCATGTGTGTGTTAGTGTGTGTGTTAGCATGTGTGTGTTAGTGTGTGTGTGTTAGTGTGTGTGTTAGCATGTGTGTGTTAGTGTGTGTGTTAGCATGTGTGTGTTAGCATGTGTGTGTTAGTGTGTGTGTTAGCATGTGTGTGTTAGTGTGTGTGTTAGCATGTGTGTGTTAGTGTGTGTGTGTGTGTTAGCATGTGTGTGTTAGCATGTGTGTGTGTGTTAGCATGTGTGTGTTAGCGTGTGTGTTAGCATGTGTGTGTTAGCGTGTGTGTTAGCATGTGTGTGTTAGCCACTTATGAAACTGTTGCAAATGCCATCTCCTTATAACTGCATTGCAGGGCTGTGGGAAGATATTTTGGCTCAGGGGTGCTGAGAGACAAGATTGCCCCCCAAAACTCTATTTCTTTGCTTATTCCTATTTATTTAATATTGCCTGTAATGCATAGACGATCCACCAGGGGGTGCAGTAGCGCCCTCCGCACCCTGGGTTCCCACGGCCTTCCTGCATTGTGAAGTAACTTCACTTTTTGCTGTGATATTTATATTTTTACTACTGCTAAAGTTGCATCGGCTGCATCAACTCGGGGAGTGGAGTGCAGTTAACTGAATCCAAGTGTCGTGTCCTCCAGAAAATACTTATATTGCTCACAAAAATGAGTACTCTATAGTGGTAGAGGTACAATATATCATATAAATGCCTATACTTAACTTTGGAGTGGCTAAAATAGCATGATACAGATCCTTTAAATTGGCTCTCAAAGTGTTTTTATATTTTTTTCAACATTTTGTAGTTTCATGCCAAAACTGATGTGGATATATGCAATTTTTTTTTTCCTTTTTTAAAATGTGTATCTAGAATATTTTTTGCAGTGAAAAAGTGACCTAAGGGAAGTGTTTTCTGATGGACCACACGGGTTAAGACGTGTCATGCAGCTCATGTAGTTAAATGGTTTGAACAGTTTATCATCCATTTTAAGAAGTTCACTTCCACTCGATACATTCTGCTACATGATGAAATTTGTGACACGGAAAACTGCATTATTTCCATACCACATCGCTGAGTATTTGCAATTATTAGTAGTGACTCACCGTGTCTCCTGCATCCGAATAAAAATAGGAGGAATGTGTCACAACACTCTTGACACAGGCAAAGTCTTCTCACACTAATTATAAAACTCTCTGTCAAAACGGCAGCCTAACTTCATCCTTTCACGCTGCGCACTTGGCATTTTGTTGTATTTGTCTGCATTCTAAAGTGTTGTGGAAAACTAAAAGGGCAATCGGCGTAGTTACGCGATAGATTCAGCCTTTCATCACTTTCAACGTAGCATTAGGCTTCCCGTTGCTGAAAAAGCTGCACATCGGATATACAGTCTATGGGTATGTACAGGTGAAACTCGAAAAATTAGAATATCGTTAAAAAGTGCATTTATTTCTGTTATTCCACTGAAACTGTGAAAGTAATCTGTGATAGACTCATTACAGTGAGATATGTATGGCCTTTATGTGTTATAATTTTGATCATTATTAGTGTTGGGCGAGTGAAGCCTTGTAACACTTTGAGGCTTTCCTGCAATAAAGTGTCAAAGCTTCGAAGTCTCTGAGCCGTTTCATTCTGTTTGAACTCTGACCTCTTGTAGACAAACTTTATTATCGCGACTTCTCATGAACACGACTGAAGCGCCAACACAATCATGTGGAAGAGAAGTTTCAAACAGACGTGTGGCAGTTATATTATAACAGCCTGATATTGAGGTTTGATCAAATCAATCATAGGCCGATAAATAAGAGTCGTTTTCTTTGTAACGTGGTCTGTGCTTCACGGAGCTCCAGTGGATGGGGCCTCAGTGGGCGGGGCCTCAGTCACCTGTGGCTCTGCTGCTCAAAGGCAGGACATCAATGCACGATCTTTTTACTTCATTCAGTCAGAGCTAATTTTGGCTCTATTTGCTGTAGACGCTCCTTACGTTTCCCACGCCTGCTTTAGTATCTGTTCAAAAGCAGGAAGAAAATACAAATGTATTCTGGCTCACAGCCACTTTTGCCAATGGGAAATGGGGGAAATACAGCACATTTATTTATCTATGATGATTTACATCACTATATGGACGAGGAAGCCTCCGCTGTTTAGGCCTCGCCGCTAAAGGCAGCTCAGTGAGACACTCTGAGCCAATCACCCGCTTTGAGACACGATACTCAATGCACAGAATGAAGCAGTTTTCGAGACAGTCACGTGACCAGGTGTTACTGAAAGAGGCTCCGACGCAGTGTTTCGAAGCATCTGCTTCAGGAAGAGCGATCACTAATTATTATGCCTCAGCTTGTAAAAAAAACACAAAATTAGAATATTTAAAAAATGAACTGTAAGCCATAATCATCAAAATGATGCACACGCGCACACGCACACGCACACACGCACACGCACACGCACATGTACACAATCTGTAAAAACTCTGATGGCGGCCATTTTAGGGATAGGTTTGCCTGAGTCCTCCTAGGAACGCCCCCACCTCCTGGAGACGCCTCCGAGCTTTCGTCACCAGCCGAGTAACCAACCACTGCTCCTCAGCAGAACCCCCTCCCCACTGATGCCACAGACAGCGTGTGGAGGGGGCGTGTCGGAAAGGGTCAGAGGTTCTTAAAGAGACAGAGGCCTATTTCAAGACATTCACTACAGCCATTTTGAGAGAGCAATTTTATACAAGGTAGTTATTCTAATTTACTGCATTGACAGACCAACAGAAGGTTTGGTCATCATTGTAGTGTGATATAGACTGGTGCTATGTGACTGAAAAAATCGAAGGCATAGTAGATATAAAAACAACTTTTTTTTAAAAATCTTCCATATTTTCTTACATGTCGACGATCGTGAATAATGGTCAAAGCACATTATTTCCTCTCTTTTACACATACACACAGAGTCACCTTCTGCCTGACGTCTCTGCATTGCCGTCCCGTCCCTCCTCGCAGTAATGGGTGCAGTTAGTGAAGCGTATCTGACAGATGTTCATTGACCTGTGCTGCGGGCTCCACGTGAGCTCTGTCACACGGGTCCTTACAGTGCGGCCCTCCCCATGTGTCGGAGCGGACAGCCACGGGAGCAGGTGGCCGCTAATTGGTGAAAATACTGCAACCCAAAGGCACTATATGGGCACCTATATGCAGCGTTTATGCTTTGATCCTAATCCGAGCCAATTAAAAGGAGGAAATTTAGGGCTGAGACATTTTTGTGTATTTGCATATAGAGGATTGGATTGAAAGTCTAACGAAAGGAATTTTCCCTCATAAACCTAATGAGTCTTTACTTTAAATATGGCTTTTGTGTTGTTGCAGCAGCCGATCCTCTCGAACCTATCTTTCCATTCACCACCTCTCACACTGGGATAGATGTTTTTTCCCCAACAAATCTCTCATTCTCTCATCGCTGAAGAACATCTTGGGCGACAGAGACGTTGGCTCAACTGACGGATCAATACTTCATTCTCTCCATGATCAAGAGGCCACTCCAATAAGAATGAAGAGCGGCCGGTGATAATTGCACAGCGCCACTTTCCGAATCAATCTGAAGAGCCATGTGCTTAATACTTTAGTCAGAAGAGAATTCGTCCCGGTGTTTGACCGTTGAGAGTTTTGTCCCGAATAAACGTTAAATGGCCACAGCACCAACAAATTCAGTGCTAGTTTTAAGCAGTACTTGTAATTTAGCACCTGGCAAAGTAAATCAGGCCCTCATTATGCTATAATAGGCTGATATGTTCCCAGAATGCACTCTTGTTCTGTGTTTTTGTTTCTCTCTCCCTCCCTTTTGTGTTTGTCACCTCACTGTGTGGCTGCTGGCAGACCTGGCTTCAATCCACACTCATCAACCTCCTTTCTGTTTTTTTATTACAACATATGGAAGATCTGGTGGTGCCTTTTCAGGTGATTATTGCTCCAGTCTCCACAATAGACTAGACTTCAGTTCAGCAATTTACCAGTAAGACTCCATGGGCCCGATCTTCTGCCTGGCGCAACTACAGCCTTGCTCAAGATGAAGTGGGAATCTTGAGTTCAAACATCACTGGTAGCCTGAGGGCGTGGCTCAGAGGAAAAAGGGGCGGGCTGAGGCGTGGTGTGCTACGTACAGCGCTGACTACAATGAACGCTTACTGCTTCCCCTTCCCTCCTCTTTCCATTAACATTGTGCGCAGCCCCGTGCATCTTATTAAAGGACCAGGCCACCATTTTTCCATTCTGAGATATGTTCTTACCTGAGTTTAGACGAGTTGATGCGTACCTGTCTGGTCTTTGTGCGTGCCCTCAGTCAAGCAAAAATATGTTGTTAGCATTTGGCCTCTCCCAGTGTATTCCTATAGCTCCAAACGGGGTGAAGTTGGAAGCTACCATGCTCTTCAGGTACGTATCAACTCGTCTAAACTTGGGTAAGAACATATCTCAGTATGGAAAAACGGTGCTTGCAGGACAAACTTCAAATTACTGTATTTCTCAAAGCAAGAAAGGGATGAGTGTATCAGTGGGTCCAGAGTAGCTAAAAAATATATGGTGCTCTTCAAGGACAAAACCCGTGAAAACATGGCTTGAGAGGAAAAAATGCGAAGTCCGAATCACTCTGACGATAAAAGTCCTTTATTGAGTAAGGAACGCCAACGCATTTCGACCTGGCAAGGTCATCAGGGCAAGTTATACTGTATTTCTCACTCTGTGAGTTAAACACTGTCCATCTCCCGAATTTGTTGATGATCCCGCTCTAGCGCCAGTATCAAAGCAGCACTAAGTAACTCTTGCCCCTAGAGGCCATAAGCGCAACTGCAGGTGTCATAGCAAGTTGACATTCTTTAACTTATTAATTTTCCATGAGAGTAAATACTGCACTGACAGTAAAGGCGAATGGAGAGAGGGATGTTGTTCATCCAATTACACAATGGAGATTATTTTTTCACTCAAACTTGGGTGTAAATACTGTTTAAGTGGCGCAAACCCGCAGTTAGCTTTGCCCGTTAGCCTGTTAGCTTCTTCTTCGTAATTCTATTAGTGTGTATTGGTGGCTCCGACCCGGTGGAAGTCAAGTTACAATTGTGATTTTCTGGCCAGAGACACCAAATGTTTTCTGGGAAAGGCTTTCAATACGCTTTCAACCCCTCCACGACCCTCTTTTGGGTCCCGACCCACCAGTTGAGAACCATAGTGTTAGATTGTTTATAGTTATGCTCATGTTTTGTAATAATAATGCAGTTGTCTGATAGGGAAAGTGTGCTTTGGATGACATTCAGAAAGTCGCTCCATAATTTAATGCAATATTAATTAATCCATTCAAATAATTAACCAGAGCAGCCCTGGGGCAGACTGACGTCGGTGTAGCTGCCAGTTGTGTATAGTCGTCTGACATATTTGATTGTTTTTGGTCTTCTTGGTTCTGAGTGTTTATGCCTCCCTCAAACACACTCTGAAGTGCAGTATCTTTGGCTCAGCTGTTGTACGAAGGCGAGTCCAGAGGCCAATGCTTTTTATTATTCCTCCGATCTCTAATGTGTCGGCCTTCTCCGTATGCGAGAGCGCTCCATCTGCATCAGAGGCAGGGGGCATGGAGATAAAGTGGAAAAGCAATGGCATTTTATTGCGTTAGAGGCACAAAGCATCTGCGGTTTTATTTGTCTCCGTTTGATTGTTATGGTTTGAGGAAAAATGTCAAACATCATTGTTGCACCGCGACAATTGACCAGATTCACAGGGATGTGGTGAGCGGTCGGTAAGTCAAACACCGTTATTCTTATTGTGTCCTTTAGAAAGAAAGTTTGATTTCTTCCTTTTTTGCCCTTGCACGGAGCAGGGGATGAGTTTGTGATGGGCCAAGGTAAAAATTTCCACCATCGCTGGCTCCAACCCTGAGATTTTTTTGGCTTAATGTCCTTCCTGTGTTAGGCAATGATTAGGATTTTCGACAGTGTGGCGCGGTGAGTCACGTTTTCTCACGAAATCTGTGGGACTGCTGCTACACCACAGCCGCCAATAAGAAACTTGTCCTCGCTGTGTGTTCAGACCAACTTTCTTTCATGAAGGAAGGAAGTGGGCCTGGCTTTAGGCTACTAACAACTCATAAATAATCTGAAAATAGCTAATCCATAAGTAGCTTGTACTGAGGAATATTAAAGGAACAGGCCACCTTTTTTTACATACTGAGATATGTTCTTACCTGAGCTTAGACGAGTTGATATGTAGCTGTCTGGGTTTTGTGTGTGCCCTCAGTCACGCAAAATGACCAAAGATGTTGTTAGCATTTGACTTCTCCCAACATATTCCTATAGCTCCAAACGGGGTTGAAGTTGGAAGCTACACTCGCATCATCATCGGAACCGTGCATATGGGGGGCGCGAGGGTGGAAGTGCGAGTGTTGGGACAGGGCCTCAGAAGAGCCTTGAGAAAAGTCTTGGATGCATCGCTGTGGGGTAAGGTGCCAGCACTGCTTCCTGCTGCAAGAGCCTCCATTAGCTGCTCATTATTATTTGGCTAAATAGTTAATCCCAACCCAAAATACTCAGACATGTTTTTATTTTATCCATTCCCAAAATGTGCCCATGTCGGCTGCACTCATAACATCGCTCTTTGCTTAAGTTTGGGCGCCACACGGTTTTGTGCTTCTTCACTGTTTTCTCATTTCTCTTTTAAAAGAAGAGGGGGCAAATAAAACCACAGATGCTTTGTGCCTCTTCAACAATAAAAGGCCATTGCTTTTCCACTTTATCTCTATGCCCCCTGCCTCAGATGCAGATGGAGCGCTCTCTCATACAGAGAAGGCTGACACATTAGAGATCGGAGGAATAATAAAAAGCATTGGCCTCTGGTCTCGCCTTCATACAACAGCTGAGCCAAAGAGGCAGCACTTCTTACAGTGTGTTTTGTGAACAGAAATGCTTAGACACAACCAGACTCTGAACACTTCAAAAGATGGGGGACATAAAAGAAAAGGCATAATAAATTATGTGAAAATGAGTCAATAGTGTTTAATGTGTTACTATGCCTTTATCTGAAAAAGAAAGTCTGTATTTTCCATTTAAGACAGACATTTCCAACTGATGCCTGCAGATGGTGTGCCAACCAAGCACTGAGATGCGGGACTGCGAGCGCTAAAAGCAATGAGCCCTCGCGTTTCTCTATGGTCCTCATGGTGGGGAACTGACATTGCTGTAATACCACCCCCTGGTGGCCGGGGGCGACTCCAAAAGACGCTTTGGAGAGTTGATTCTAAGAGAATCTAAAACAGGGGTCTGCTTCAAAAACACTTGTGTAAAATGCAACTTGGGTTGAGTTCACCCAGAAGAATTACTTGCAAAGATGGTATTTCAAAGAAAGTGACTAGAGTTTAGTCCGTATACTTTACAATATTGAACTAACTGTTTACAGATTGTGTTCAGCATGTTCAGAACAAACAGGAAATGCATCTAAAATTTTAGTTATCAAACGTGTAGAGATGTAGAAAGTCTTTGGCGAGATACCTAGAAAGGCCTGGCGAGCTACTGGTAGCTCCCGCACTACTGGTTGCAGATCCCTGATCTAAAAGAACGACTTAAAGGCCTGGCTACAAAGAGTTTTTCTTTTTCTAAAAATTGCTATGACCCATGTGACAACGCTTGGGTAGGTGAAACCACACTGGTTTTTGTTAATCAGCCCGGAGCATTTTCAGTGCATCAACTGGCTTCAGGGCCTGTCAATCAAGCTCTGGAGCCAATGGCCGCTGGCTGCTCTGCTTTATGCCCACGACACTGGGGGCCGCCATTGCTCCGCCATTGCTGTAGTACCTCCATATCGCCGCTAGTGCCCCATTGAAAAGCATTGGAGTTTAGACACCTTAAAAACAACTTTAACGCCTGGTTTCAATTTTTTCAACACTAGACTAGGCTAGATATTCTTCCTGAGATAACGCTGGGTTAGTCACTTAACTTGTCATTTAAGAAGAAAGAAGAATTTTAGAAATCTCATACTTAATGAGGGTCGGACTGTTTGCATTGGAGCAGCGCGAACTACACATCACACAAGGGCGGAGTCTACAGCCCTTTTTAGGGCCGAGCTGGGGAGGGGGAGTCTGTAAATCCGCCATGACTTCCCCCACGGCCGTAGTCATTATTGTAAACGGGGAGGAGTGAGCAGAAGCTGTCCATTTATATATACAGTCTATGTCTGGAGCTCTGTGGAGGCTCCGCCCACCCCGCGAGCGCAGGGCTTCCTACCTTTTTGCCCTTTTAAGGAACAGGCTGTGCGGGAGGAGACAGAGCGGCCATTAAGTTTCACACACGATGAAACTTGAATGAATGGGGCTGAATGGGACCCGCTCATCTTTATTATATTATATCTACGGCTAAAAGGCATCCCACATACCTCCTAAGTCCGGTATCTTTTAATTATTTTGGATTTTGCCTTTGGGCTGTTGTCTGGTTGTCTCGCTCTGTCTAACTTAAACAGCTTATTGTGCGCTCTTCTTGTCCACTGTCCATACATGACGAGTCATTTTGAAGGTTTGGTTTGGGGGCACAGGCACCGCTACCTGGGTTTGCGTTGTTAACGTATCCGGTGGCGTACAAAAGCCACTTAAAAAAAGCTGTTTTTATTCATACAACTTTCTCGTGTGTTGTCATTCAATTTATACGCATTTGAGTGAGTGAACCCTGGTTGCTACAGAAGGCCCTGACAGAAACCCCACGGCACTAGGGCGGTTGAAGAGTCAATGCCTCAAGTGGAGGAGTTCAAGTATCTATATGTGTGGTGTCTGTAGTGATGCGGTCGCTGCATCGGACTGTTGTGGTGAAGAGGGAGCTGAGTCAGGGGGCAAAGCTGCGTTCCCACCCTCGCCTTTGGTCATGATATCTGGGTAATGACCGAAAAGGACAAGATAGCGGATACAGGTGGTCGAAATGAGTTTCATTTGCCGAGCCACCCTTAGAGACAGGGCGAGGCTAGGCCATTTGTGCCTGAGGTGTTCCAGGCATGTCCTATTGGAAGGAGGCCTCGTGGAAGACTCAGGACACGCTGGGGGGACTACTGTAAGTCTCTGTGGCCTGGTGTTGCCTCGGGGTCCCCCCAGAACAGCTGGAGAAGGTGAGCGTGGATCGGGAAGTCTAGGCATCTCTGCTCAGATTTCTGCCTCCACGACCCGGCTCCGGATAAAGGGGAAGAAAGTGGATGGATGGATGGATGGTGTATTGGTCTTGATGGAGTTTAGTCCTTGCTAGACACCTTAGTTTGTCATATTAAACACAAATTCATACCAGAAAAATGCAAATGGGTCCTATGTTGTGTATGGCCATGTGTGCATCATGGGTTATGTGTGTGGCTGTAATTCCGATGTGCATAGCTACAATTTTGACACTGCAATTAGATGCATTTTTGTCATTTTTGAACCATTGTACGATTCTTTTGGTCCAAATACGATCATTTTGGGCTGTCCGTGTGTACGATAAATTGAGGATCTGGCAACCCTGGTTTTGCCGGTCGTAATTTGTCGCCTCACCTGTGCCGAGTCAATCAAGATTACACAAACCATTATCACACGTCTGAACTGTTAATGTTGCATTCACAACATTGGCTACAGCAAAGAGGACGACAGGAAATGTATAAGAAAGGCAGTGACAAGGTACTGCATCACTTCACTATGAGGTTCTGTAAATATTTCCATTCTGATAAACTCATCCCTGTGGACATGGAATGTTATAAATGCATTAGGGAAGTTGGGAATGAGTTTAGACTAAACAAAAAATGAAAGCAAACAAAGATATAAAAAAATCAGGTATAGAGCCAAGATCTTGCGATGGTCTGCAATAATATACTTACATCTGACTGTCACTGTTGTGCAACCAGAATGCACTGATTGTTGAGGCTGAGACCTGTGCCTAATCTAAGTATAGGACACTTAAATCCATCATTAATCTTTTGCGTGCAGTGTCAGGACAGAGAAGTGCCCACGCACGAAGGGGATCAAAGATGGAAACTTCTCAGCCTCAAATGCACTTGCCTCTGGCATACCGAGAAATCTGACAAAGGGTGCCAGTGGGCCCAGTCTTTGTGCCGTTCAAAGAGCGATATCAAAGTTCCTCAGATCTATTGAGAACACAACAAGCGCCAATGGGGCTGTACAAGGCTCAACAAAATCATCTGTAAGCTAAGTATATATGGCGACACCGGCCTCCTCCGGTCATACCTGTGAGAACGTGTGAACCGTCACGTTTCAGACAAAAAGACTGTTCTGTAGCGCCTGCAGTAATACGTCGCCATAGTGATGACTAAATTGTCTCAATGCATTGGGTAAAGCTTGAGAGGCCGTCCAGTGCCCCCTCTTGCAACTTGATTAAATCCTTGCACTTTTTCTACCTCACTGACCGTGCAGATGCTTGAATGAATGCATCAGGGTTCCTGAACCCTGCAGTCAGAATCACAATTCCTGGCAGCTCGAGCTCGAAAACAGACTCTCAGACGTCCAGAGGCTCCTGGTTAAAGTTTATGAACTTTGTGCAGCCACAGTGCGTTCTCTGCACAGTCCAGTCAGGACGAAGCTGCAGGCACTGAGCGCACAGGCCAGGGGCGGGTCAGAGAAGGGGGCTCAGTGGGCAGGGCCCCACATACAAACACACCTCAGCATGAAAAAAAAAAAACTAATTCTGTCTCAGTCAGAGCAGAACAGCACAAAATGTCAGTTAATATACATTTATTTCAATCTTGATGAGGAGTAAAACCATTAAATCTAACACAATTAACTTAATATTTGGATTCCAATTAGTAGAAACCTCCCACTGCTGGCTGCCCCTCTCACACAGCCTGGACTCGTGTCACAGTGCTCACCTGAAGTTTCTGAATTACAGGAGAGTGGTGGACATTACAATGCACAAAACATGTGTTGTCTTTAAAGAACTTTCGAACTTCACAATGATTCCTGTAAAGCAGATTATTTTTAAAATATCAAAATCAAGCCAAAAAGTTTTCTGTAGCATATACAGGCTACTGTGCAAACAGAATGCTACTTAGTTCTTCCACATATTTGCAGAGCAATACAGAACAATAAAATGTCAAGCATAAGGGTGACATTGCGTTGTAAATTCAGCTCTTTCGGCCCCTCTGGCCCAGACGTAGCGCTGTAGTTTTGACAGCAATCTTTATAATTGGTTTGTGTGTCACAGTTTACACACTTTGATAACATTCACTGTGAACGCTGTGTCCGGGATGAAGCTCGTACCCAGGGCAGGTGTTGACAGCGCTTTACAAAACTTCTGCCGCTGGTGTTGTGACGTGTTGCTCCTATTTTTATTCTAGACAGCGTGACTCACTATAAATCGCATTCAGAGACAGGGCTGCACATGAATATGGAAATAAGGCCGTTTCAGTGTGGCACATTTCATCCCTGACAGGCTTGTGTATTTTTCTAATTATGACTTAGTTTGGTGAGATAAAATAATTGTTTTACACCAGGCACATTTATCATCCATCCATCTTCTTTCGCTGAACCTGGGATCGGGTCTTGGGGGCAGCGGTTTGAGCAGAGATGCCCAGACTTCCTTTTCCGAGCTCACTTGGAGGAGCAGCGACTCTACTACAAGCTCTTTCCCTCATTTTGACCACTTGTATCCGAAAAATAAGTTACACTGCACTACATTCATGTAGACTTGTAGAATCGAAAACATAAGATTACTTGTCTTTTTTTTCTTTTTAAGATTACATAAGGAGCTGGACATGTCACTGAAGCAGGAAGTAGAAACGCAATGGAACTTGTGCTGTTGCAGTCTGTGAGCGATGCCATGTGATCTGAGAAGTTGCATGAGATCCTGCTCCGAAGAAATGAGCTACACTTAATCAATAACATCAATGTTGTGCTTCTAACTAAAGCAACACTTCAAAGACGCTTATTGCTTCAGGATGGAGACAGTATTGTGTAATGATGGTACTGCTAGTATTGAGATTATAAGTTATTGGTTAAGAGCAGGTGATATTAGCTTGCATGTGAAAGAACATATTTTTCCACTTCTTCTCTGAAAGGAAAGTTAGGCGAGGCAGTGGAATTGAAATTTAAAATCCACTTGTCTCACAAGGTGGCGACAGCTCTTTCTCCGAGTCTGGAAGGGTTCCTCAAAAACAAAACAGCGAGGAGTCTGAGGAAGTGCTTGACCATCTGGCAGTAGCTGCAGCAAAAGCAGACTTGAGAGAAAGCGTTGAAGCTGTCAGACAGGGTAATGCCGAGACTTCTGAAGAACAATGGGTTGACAAGGCGTTTGATTTTTGAGCACAGGTATGACGCTATTAATAATTTAGTTGTTTCTTTTTTTTTAAAGCCAGACCAACTACAGACAGATGTACGTAACTTCTTTGTGTGGTTGAAGAGATGGACGATGAGGTGGACGGCCCAAGCCCACAATCTGCTGCCCATTCATTGTTGCTCCACCACATGAGTGAACATGTTGAGACTGACGTTAACACTATTCTGAGCCTACAATAATCTGCTGCCACGAAGATCCTGGCCATTCCAGCGACCAGTACGTCAGAGAGGAGACGTACGAGTCTCAGTCCTGAAAATGAGGACATCATACTCTTTCCCCACAGTAACTTGTAGATGTTGCAAAAGTTGTTGAGATGTTTGTTGTGAAGGCTTTTTGAAATGTATTTTAAATGTATTTATTTATTTGACAGGGACATTGCACAACAAATGTGTTGCACAGACCAGAGATAGCTACAAGCTAATTTTCATCTGTCGTCCCTGGGCAGAGGCAGAGTGACAGCAGGTTTAAACAGTGACCAATGAGCATCTGACTTTAGAGTTCGTTCACAATATCAAACACATATAAGGCACCGGCAAAAGGATCACCTCAAACATTCAGATACAATATTTACAGTATTTACAATAGCAATTACAATTATATACAGTTTTTTTTTAAAAATGTGTACCTTCTTATTTTTACTACTACCCCCGTGTTAATGCTCACAAATCAGACCGTCTTTCAACCACTTCTTCAGATTAAGTTTGAACTGTTGTAAAGTGCTGCTCTCTCGAACAGTCAATGGCAACGAGTTCCACATCCCTGAAGCTTTTACAGAGAAACAATCCTGTCCAAACGTGGAGGATCTAAAGTTCACAGAGCCGTCTCCTCTGGCCGAGGCTCGCGTTGTTCTACGTCCTGCCCTTTTAATCTTCCATCAATTGTTATTCTTATTGCCATTCTTGACCACAAGAGCTGCAAAATAAACAAGCGGTCTTAAATAAGACAGACCCCCTCTCCTAATTGTTTCTGATACTGAGACAATTATTCATAGTCTGGCACGAGCCAGACTGATCCTTCATGTTAAGAGACACGTGGGGATACAGTCTGGTAGAATTTCACTGAATCCGGCAAAAAAAGAGCCAATCACAGCACGGGAGGCGGGAGTTAACGGTGCATCATCTTCAGGATTTCCCATAAAACACACCAGCGCTCCTCCTGTAACCAAAGGAAGGCACCGTGACACAGCTTTTACCAGTGCCCTTTCTTCTGTTTAAAGGAGCTGGACTTGTCCTTGAAGCCACAGCAAGAAGCTGCTCTGAGGGCTTTCACCGGAACATTCTGCACGCCGAGAGGGTTTGTGGACTACAAACAATCATGGTGCAAAGCGAAGGCCGTGTTTGATTGATTCTCTCTCGTTCAACCTGCGATCGTTCGCCCCGCCTCGAGTCTCGATTTGGAAATCGTGTCCTATTACCACAATTCCAAATGTATTTATACATAAATAACGTCTGTCTGCCAGGTTTAAATATTTCACAAAATGTGCTGCACTTAGTTCTAATTCAAACTTACACCTACACATCTGTAAATCCATTCAGGCTGTGTCAAATTGGTTTTGTTTTTTCTATTTTGTTTTAATCTATTTAATTTTAATCTATTTCATGCATGCCTTTTAGTTTTATAGTTGTTTTAATAGTGCATTATTATCTCTACCAAGTGTTTGTGGACCAATAAAACTTATTCAGATTCTGAAATACCTGAACAGATTGGTCTTAAGCATCGTTCATTATGTACTAAATGTCTAATCTTTTTTGTTTAGAGCCTTTTGTTTTATTCTCCGTTAGTGAATATTATGTGCCATCAGCTGATCACAGCCTAATAAACATAAATGCATCTTTCTGCTGGTTCTTTATCCCGTTTTGGAAACAACACAGATGAAAAAAAGGGTAAACAGTAGGGATTACATTACAATAATCACATAAATACATGTCAAATCTTTAGTGTTTGTCTTTTTATAGTCCACAGAGATCCGTTACGGCACCACTTGAAGTATTTTTGACTCCATGAAATATTCATGGGTGGAGAAAAAAGGCTTTTTTCGTTGCTCTGTGTCTGGTTTGAAATCCCCTGTTGATCCACATTGTTTGAAGTAGTTCTTTTTTTGGGCGTATAGCGGCGATATTCTCACTTTTACTGTTGGGCTGCATTTATTATTTATGGATTTTGGAGTACCTCAGCAGCATTATGAAAGGTACGCACTGACATGTCTTTTTTTTTTTTTTTTTTTTTTTAACACTGGGCAAATGTTTCTTTTTTTTTTACTGAAAGGTATGTGAGGAAAATGTTGACGATTTCTATGCAGCACAAAATACCATTGTTGCCACCAGAGGATTGGTACAGAGAGACGATGCTTTGTGGTTGTGGGTAATTTGAGTTCTGAAATGGGTGTTGTCACACACACTGCTCCCAATAACTTTGGCTTTTGGTCTCAATTTGAGAAGCCGGTCATGGCTAATTTGAGTGTTAAAATGAACCCCCGGACTTAAATTTGACCAACATATTTCTGGTTTTACTAAACAGCTCCTGGGACAGAAGCGTAATAGAAGTTGCTCTGTTCGTGTGCGACGTCCTGCCTTGTCCAGCAAACCTCTGTACGTGGGGAAAAGCAGACACACCAACTTACCAACTGTGGCCGGGGTCGACCCGTCATTCCGACAATAGTTTGTAGCGTAGCCTGTTCAGTTTGCAAACTCCACTATCCTTAGGGCGCACTCACACTTGACATCCGAACCTGCCACTCTTTAGCTCGTTTGAGGAAAGGCCTGGATGCCCCGAACGGCCCGCGCTCACACTTACACAAACGAACCGAGCCGTGGCCGAACACGAGGAGTTGTTTACAAGTGTACGTGAGCAGCAGCAGCAGCGCAACATAATGCGGAAGAAGAAAAAAACCTATACAGCTGCGTGAAATAATGTCTACTATGAGCCCTGTCAAATCTCTTCACTCCACTTTTCTTTGCATTTTACTACAGTTTATGGTGAATATAATAGTCGATTTTAATAAAGCACAGAAATAGCTGCTCAGCTGAGGCGGGGAGTGGAGCAGCACCTGCCGCCCTGAGCCTTTCTTTGGAGTCATATACAGCCTTCAAAAAAAGGCTACGAGAACAGAAGATATGAGCTCAGTTTATGTCATTCATTGCTGCTTCGGCCACTGGTTAAACAGCTTTATGTTGGCGAACTCCTGGAAGTCTACGCTTTACGTTACGGCAAAGCACTTAACACGAACACGCACCAAAATCACAAGCGATAAAAGCACCCGCAGGTTTTATCTGTCCCACTAAAGCCTGCGGCCAAACCAGGTGCAGCAGCAGAGAAGCTCGGACACAGGGCGGGAGAAGCGCAGTCGCTCCCGTAAAGTCAGCCCGAGACGTGCGTGAAGCGGCCAGAGCGTCGGGAGTGAGCGGTCGGGGGCCGGGGAGACGAGAGCGAGGCAGCCTCTGCTCTGTTTGATAAATACAGCCTTTTCTCACTGTTTTACGTGACAAATGCACCCGCCCTTACAACAGCCGCTTGTATCCGTGCGTGTGCGCAAACACGAGCAACCGAGCCGCGCTCTGGCCCACCTCCTCCAAGCGGCCAAAGTCCGGAACCGAGTCCGACTCGGGCATGGTTTGATTGTACTCACACTACACAAACGAACCGTGCTGAAGGGGCTTCCAGCACTTGGGCGCGGCTCGGATGGACAAGTGTGAGTGCGCCCTTAAAGAGACTATATGCAATTTTTCTATTTTATACTCACTACTGCCACCTCAAGTCGTACGCATAACTGCAGCTTCTATATTAAGCTCGTGTATGAGGGCACTTCGGATCCAAAGTAACAACTTTTTGAGTGACTGCAGAATTTTAGAGGCAGTTGTGGTGAACAGGTCTGGGCTCATTCTACACATTAGGACATGGCTGGAACATGTAGGGGATGAAAATACTTAGTTTTAACATTTTTTAGCGCTGTATAGTCCCTCCCCTCCTGGAACCGCCACCTTAACGTGGTGGAGGGGTTTGAGCACCTGAATGATCCTGGGAGCTCTGTTGTCGGGGGCTTCGTGTCCCTGGTAGGGTCTCCCATGGCAAACAGGTCCTAGGTGACGGGTCAGATAAAGAGCGGTTCAGAAGCCCCGTATGAGAAACCAACAGGCCCGTCCTTCTGTGGACCCACCACCTGCAAGAGGAGCCATAAGGGGCTGGTGCAATGTGATTTGGGCAGCTCCAACTACTGCCCCCACGACCCGGCAACGGAGAAGTGGAAGAAAATGGATGGATGGATGGATGGATGTATAGTCCCTTTAAGGTTAGGGCTAAGGGACCTTACCTTAGGGCTACGGTAAGGTCAGGGTTAGTTCTAGTAGGCCCACGTATTTTTAATAATTTTCTTGTGTGTCGGAATGGCAGGACGCTGCAGAAAAAAAGTAAAGTGTCACCACTGCAACAAAGGGGGAAAAAACATGTCGGAATGCCTGGGCGAAAAATGGAAATGCCCCCACTCCGACAATCAGACCTCGATGTCGGAGTGTGGGGGGGGGAGTCGAAATGGCAACGTGTAACCCTCGTGCTCTCAGGTCAGAAGACCAACTGCAGCTCGTGGTCCCAAAAACTAAAAGGAAGCTTTGTGGGGACCGTGCTTTTTCTGTTACTGCCCCAAGGCTGCGGAACACGCTGCCTATGGAGATTAGACCGGCTCAGACTCTGCCTGTGCTTCAATCCCTTTTTAAACACACCTTTTCTCTCAGGCTTTCAATCACTGAGTCAGATGTGCTTCAGATTTCTTACAGTGTGCTTTTATATGTACATTATAAATCCTTCCATTGTTTTAAGATGTGTTTGCGGCACTTGTAACTGTAGAGTTTCTAAAGTGCGTTATTAATAAAGTTGGTATGGTGTGAACTCAGCCACGTTTTCTTGAGCAGAACCCAAACCCCAGCAACACGGAGCACTTTACAAAGCTGAAGTTCACATTACCATCCCACTGTTTCACCGTCAGCATCCAGAATCATGGGGGCGTGAGGCGACATCTCTGTCTGAAATCTAGGCGGACCGACTAAAATGGACCCAGTCTCATCCTTTTCCCACTGTTTTTATTTTGTATTAGTCTCCTGCTTCTGGTAAAACGCTCTGCAGCTTCCAGGTTCCAAATGAGCACAATTCCAGCGCCATTCGCCTCCAAAACGCATCAGAACTGGCACTAGGGGAAAAACTGACTGGACTGAACTTATGCAGAAAGACATTTTTCGCTGTGAATGTGTGAGATGAGTGTGATGAATATGTTATGTATCGCACTCACTGTACCGCAGAAATCCCCCATGACTTGTCCTTTGGCAAAGTATTGGATTTAATTTTTCATAGCCACTCTGCAGAACATATACAGCTTTATACTCCTAAATATATTCCAGTTATATAGTCCTATGTCCAGGGCCGGATTTACATAAAATGGGCCCCAGGGCTAAACTTTTTTCCGGGCCCTCCCATATACTATATGTCTGTCTGATTTCTCTCGCTCAGCAATGACAGGATAAATTAATAACTTTAAAAAATTGAACATGCACAAGTAACTTCTAGTACTAGTTTAAAAATATAAAAACAATGACCCCAATTTGAGTTCCGTGGCGCTCACGGAAGAACCTTTGCTGCCAGACTGGTGGGGGGACTCATTTAAAAGGGGGTCTGGGGGTCCTCCAACACAGACCTTTTTTTATTTTAATGCCACAATTTGGTGCATTCTCTTGCATTTAAACAGACCAATAGGTACATATTTTTCCCAGTGTCAACTCAAAGAAAAAGGCTCAGACCTTGTTTAGTCCTGGTTCAGACCTGGTTTAGTCTAGAGTAAAGTCATCTGATTAAGACTTACATGTGAGGGAGTCTGCAAAGAGAGAGGGAACTGTCCTTTGCTCCTTATGTCCAGGGGTCCCTCAGGCTGCTGGGCCCCTGAGCTTAGCCCCTGCATAAATCCGGCCTTGTGTCAGATTAAGATAAAAATGGCAGCAATGCTTTATAAAGTTTATATGTATATATATTAGTGCTGTCGATCGGCTAAAATATTTAATTGCGATTAATCTCATGAATGTCACAGTTAACTCGCGATTAACCACAAATTAATCACACATCTTTATCTACTCTACATGTCCATAGAATGGTCATTTTAATTCTCCAAAATGAGAGCAGGTTCTCGTAGTGTCAGGTAAAGGCTGCTCCACTTCCACTAACTTGGCTTTGACTAAAAGAGTCGTCCATGTCGTGTAGTAATAAAGCCTCCTGATAATCTCTGCTCATGTGTGATTTCAAAGGTTCCTCAGCGGTGTAGTAGCAAAACAAACCAACAAGTGCAAGTTTCTCCTGGAAACTCGCGGTCACTCTCGTTTGAGCGACAGTCAGCGGCAGAGCGGCTCACGCGGCGTCTTTATAATGTCTGGTGGCAAATTGAGATACATGTTTTGGGGCGGGTCAGAGAAAAAGCTGACTGCACATCACTATAGGCCACAGCTTATGAAAAACTACAAGTTCACTAGGTCAGAAAGAAGGTAAATCACACGTTTTAAAAAAAAAGTGACTCCATTAAAATTGAGTAACTCCTTTGTTTTGCAGTAACGGCACTTTGTGTTAGTGCACTTTTTGATCTTAAAAGGGACTATATGGAGTTTAAAAATGTTAAAACTAAGCATTTTCCTCCCCCACCCATGTCCTAATGTGTAGAATGAGCCAAGGCAGTTGTGGTGCCTCACACACAAAATCCTGCACTGTCACTCAAAAAGGTGTTACTTCGGGTCCGAAGTGCCGTCATGCACGAGCTTAATATACGAAAGGGGGTAGGCTCTAACAAGCTGAAGCTTCTGCCTACTCCTTTTGAGCATCATATCCACGTTATTTATTTATCTATTTGGCTATTCACCTACGCATGTATCTTTCTTTTGCTGAATTACTCTGCTGAACTCTGTTCCTATGAAGAACTTTGTGGAGCTCAGATGCTCAAATAAAAAAAGATGAAATATAGAAGCTGCAGTTACACGTATGACCTGAGGTGGCAGAAGTGAGTATAAAATGACCAACTTGCATCTATTCTCTTTAACACCGACAAGACTGTCAAATGGCATTGGGTTTATAAACTTTGGACACATGACTGTTTTCTTTTTACACATTTTAAGGTAAACATATTACGAATCATAATTACTTATTGTATCGCAATACGTATCGGATTGGCCGCTGAGTATCGTGACACGTATCGGATCGTGACAAAAGTGGATCATCCAGCCCTAAGAAATATATACATATATATACATTAGTATTATATGTATATACAGATATTTTTTCTCACCAATGAAAACAACCTCTAGGGATTTTTTTTGTAGCAGGTTAAATTTCCAGGTATGAGAGCCAGAACGGCACAGTCAGGACTCGAACTCGAGTGGATAAGGAAATGCCTTTTTCTTGAGTGTTTTATTTCTGTGATTCTCTCTCATCTTTTCCACAGAGCCACTGTCGGTCACAAACTACCCAGGCTACACTTAAACCAGCAGAGCCTCCACAGCCTCTACTGTCCCTAAAAGACTAAAAACCAAGATCAGATTTTCATCACTGTAAGCTCTAATCAAAGAACATTCTCTTTAATCATTTACAGATGTCATGAATTTTAACATGGAGTAACTGCTTTTTAAGTGTCTTAATGGACTGGCCCTGGAGCCCCTGAGAGGTTGTTAGAGCGGACTGCAGAGCAGGTCGACCCGAGCAGGCTCAAGTGGAAGGTCTTAAGAAAAACATCATTTGCCCGATCTGCATTCCCTGTGATATGTGCCAATTTGTGGAACATATAAAACTAAAATCTCTGCCTTTGCATCATTGTTTTATAGATGTATCAGCAGCTGCACTGTGCACATGTTGTAGTTTATTGTCTAAGTTCATAAATCTCCTCTTATCACTCTATAATGTACTTTTAACTGGCTATAAAAACCCATTTAATGACATGACAAGGGCTGCAAATCCTCTTTTGCTGTAAGCACGATGAAACATGCATCAGACCGAAGTGTTACAGTTCATCCATGTCTTTGTTTCTGTCCTCGTTGAATAAACCTAATAAATAAATCTCTTAATAAACATAAGTTCTTCTTCTCGGCTCAACATTGTCCCCGACGTCAGAAGTGACACATCGATCCGCCGCTTCATTTAGAAAGCTTGACTTTGTAGATTTTCCTCTCCTCCACGGCCGCGGTTCATTCCCCGATCAATGCGGACTCGTTTTTAAAGCCCTCAGCGTTTCTCCCGCAGACTTCCACGTTGGTATGATCGGCACGTCATCTGTCGGAAACCCCGTTCACACGCTCCTTCGCTTTTGGCCTGTTTTAAACTTTGAATCGTGCTGCAATACAAAACCGCCCGGCGCCCAGTGGGAGCCGAGCGGTGGAGTCGAAGAGATTACACCGGGAAAAGACGCCTGGAGTGGAATTTTGAAAACATCTATTATCTCAAACTGGTTTAGTTTAGCGGAAGAGGACACTGGATGAAACAGGAAACAAATGACTTGTGTTTTCTCTACAAATAAAGAGTTTGGGACAGAATTCTTTATTATTCTTTATTATAAGTATTTTCCTCCCCCTACATGTTCCAGCCATGTCCGAATGTGTAGAATGAGCACAGACCTGTTCACCACAACTGCCTCTAAAATCCTGCACTGTCACTCAAAAAGTTGTTACCGTGCCGTCATGCACGAGCTTAATATAGAAGGTGCAGTTACAAATATGACCTGAGGTGGCAGTAGTGAGTATAAAATGGCCAACTTGCCTCTCGCCCCTTTAAAGGGATATTTCAGGATTTTTGACATAGGGCCTCATTTCCTAGTTAATTCATGCAGTTCTTGTGTTTGAAGAGTTTCGTGGCGCTAGGCTAATGCAAGGCTAGCGCATTTCTATGGTATCAGCTAGCCTGCATTAAAAACAGTCTGACCCGCTCCACAGAGCACCTGAGGCAAATCACTTATAACACCAGACTAAGCATATAAATGTCTGTGTCGATAGCATAATTGTAACCATTTTGCTTTTAAAATACCTTATATTTGGGCAGCATCAGCTTCGTGGTTGTATAAGCTACGCAGCGGCGGAGTGATCTGCTAGAAAATAGTCCCTCAAAATGCGATCATTCATGTGATGCAAGGTCAGTTATATTCCAAAAATTTCTCTATCGACATTTATATGGTTAGTCTGGAGTTATAAGTGATTTGCCTCAGGTGCACACTATGTCAAAAATCCTGAAATATCCCTTTAACCTCATAACCTCCAGCTGAGCCACGCACCTTTTTCATCAAAATAGCGATGAAAACGAGAATGAAAAGACCAACAAAAACGTGTCAGAAAAGCAACAATAACAGAATAAAAAAAATAAAAAAAATAAATATATATATATATATATATATATATATATATATATATATATATTGATATATTGTAGTAGGCGATTTATTAACAATCATGTGGTACATCAAATTTGACCATCAGTCACTAAAATAGTTACTTGGAAATGAAGACACCAAGGATGAAGATTTCAATGGATTTAGTGATTTGGAGTGAGATGGCGAGTTTAATATGTTCTTTATGCGATAGTTATTAGAACTGTTTATGTGTTACGTTAGCATACCGCCTATTCAGCCTGTCTTTTTTTCTTCATTAGGCATTTTTTGGCTGGTGCGTCTTATTCTCCAGTCTATAGTCAGTCTATTGTCAGGAAAATACAGTAAACTGAAACTGCACCTGACTGGTATTTGTTATCAAAGTTTCTTCTATTTAGTCTGAATATGGTAAATGGTAACTGGTCTCAATTTATGCCACACTTTTCCACCTACATTAGGCACTCAAAGCTCTTTACAGTAAGGAACCACTCACCCATTCAATCTCTCATTCACACACCAATGTACGCAGACACTGGAGAGGCAAGGTGAAGTGTCGTGCCTAAGGACACAACGACAGTGTGCACCTTCAAGAGGCACCTTCCGATCATGGGACGACCCGCTCTACCATCTGCACCACTGTCGCCCAACGGGAATATGATTATCCTCAAACCCGGCACATTCACAGAACTGTGGTTATGAGAAAAGTATAGGTTACCGCTGCGATCAGACCCAAACAGCTACAAACACTTTACTACTACACTTTACACTTTACTTTACAGCAAGCAATTAACTCCAGCACTTCACACCCGAAACTTACGGATCTGGTCTTGTGTCTGAAATATAAAATGAATAAGGTCGACGTAAATGACTGTGAGGGAGGCCGGATCTCTTGCTGATTCAGCCTTTGACACAGATGATTTTCCAGAGGGATGTTCCTGCGGTGCGTCAGCAAAAGGTGAAGCCCATAAAATAACGAGTCCATCTTTCACAGTCAGCTCCGGAGAAACATTATTCTGCAGCAGCTCCAACAAATAGTGGTTAAAACGCTATATTTTACAAAATGCTACGTCAAATTTGGCCATCAGTCACTAAAGTAGTTGCTTCGAAATGAAGACGCGCTGCCTCTCATCCAAGAGGCTTCCTCAATTCCCTGGATTGATCCTCACCTTTTTTCCTCTTGAAAGCTTAAATGAAGATCCACAGAAACGATGAGTGAATGCAGGAGTACGTCAGACCTAGAACATACAGTATCTAAACGGGTGAATGGAGATGTTAGGGGACGAGGGGACGGTTCACTCCAACTCCAGTCCATCTGTCGCGTCTCAACAGAAACAAGCTGGTGTCTCTGGTTTCTCTTCTAATTAACTAAATTGGGAGGAGGAGTAGCATTGATAACAGAGAAGTGTCCACATGGGAGCGGTGTCTGCTGTGCAATCAGCAAACTAATGTGGAGGCATGTACTGCCAGGGGTGTAGTGACGCCACAGTCAAGCGTGGAGTTTTATTAGCTCGACTTTGACTGTATCACTGTAGGGCTTAAACGACTACAGATTTTTAAAGGTCAAATTATATCTGTCAAAATAGTCCGATATTTTGACTTATTAAGAGCAAAGGGAATAACGCTCCATTTACATCGAGTACATTAAGTTCTCATCCAGGCGTCATTTAATAATTGTGAAATGTAAGGAAGTCCATCCATCCATTTTCTTCCGCTTTATCCGGGGCCGGGTCGCGGGGGCAGCAGTCTCAGCAGAGATGCCCAAACTTCCTGATCCACACACACCTCCTCCAGCTGTTCTGGGGGGACCCCGAGGCGACACCAGGCCAGCTCGGAGACATAGTCCCACCAGCGTGTCCTGGGCCTTCCACGAGGCGTCCTCCCAATAGGACAGGGGTAGACAACGTCAGGCCCGGGGGCCAAATCCGGCCCTCCAGGACAGAACCTCTGGCCCCTACGATGATTTTGAGAAATATTATTATGCAAATAAGAGATCAAATACATGATGAAGTACTCTAAAAATTTAGTATTTTTAAAATGTCCTGGCAGAACAACCCACTTGGACATGTGTAATGTAAAACAGTGACCCAAAAGTGGGTCGCGGAATCATTTTCAGTGTGTCAAGGGAACCGTTTTTTTTCCATATTTTCCAGCTGAAACTGCATGGAAACACAACAGAGTCTGTTAAAATTAATATTATTGGATTGTTTTGATCTCTTAAAAGCATATCTACTGCTTGTTCAATAAAAAACTGGTTTTAAAATACAATATTTTATATGATATATGAGAAATTACAGTTGTATTTGGGTCGTGGCTTGTCATCTGAGGATAATGTTGGGTCCCGAAGCCAAAACCACTTGAGAACCACTTGGCATTTGCAGAAAAAAAGTTCTTTACTTCAGGCTATAATGGTGAGGTTCGGCCCTTGGTGTTTTGGCAATGATGAAAATCAGCCTCCACGACGCAAACTTGCCTACCCCTGCAATAGGACATGCCTGGTGCACCTCCCCAGAATCTGGACACTGCTGGTGGTAGAAGACGAAGACCAGCCAGTTGCCGATGAGCAGAGCCGAGGAGAGGCCAGGCGGAGGAAAGGGTGGAGGAGGGTCGTAGCACAGCTGGGAAACGGCCGAGCGATTGACCCGGGAGCTTAAGAAGACATTAAAATTGCTCATAATGTCTTTTTTTCTGCGCCTCCTGGCAAATAAATCTCCTGCAGGATTAATAAAGTTTTATCTTATCGTATCTTGATCCTACTGCGGTGATCAGCTGTTGTGAATGTGTGGCTTGAGCTGGGACGGTGATTGGATGATTGGTGAAGGGCTGCCGGTGATGAGGCAGTGAATGAATGCAGCTGGTGTAGGTCTTCCAGGTTGAATTTGCACTGAAGCTTCATTATACTGTCGTGGCTTATTCCTCAGTTTTAACTTCATTTATAGGCAATGCTCAGCCTTTACCTGCGCCTCCAGGAACATCACATAGAGCTGCGTCCTCCATTTGTCTCGTAACCCCTCTCTTCCCCTGCCCTCATCTGTACTCCTGGGTACTGCTAGGATCGTCCTCCTTGTATATCCAAGGTCTGACAACAACAAAGAAAACAACAAACCCATGGCATTTATTTTAGTAATTTAGTCCGTATGTCATCAGTGTAGATGGTGAGAGAGAGTCTGAGAGGAAGCCCCTTTTAAACTGTTAACCCCCGCCTGAACCGAGCACCTGGCATTACTTAAATCTAAAAGCTTAAAAAAAAAAGCATCAAAATAGCAACAATAATGAGGATAAAAATGCAACAACAAAGTGACAAAAACGTAAAATGTTGCAATAATCAATACAAATATTTGTTTGAAGCACATATTACTGACCAGAACCCAGGCCATGGGCTCATTCCATACAATCTTAAAATAAATAAATAAATAAAAGCATCATAATAGCAACAAAAAAACGAGGATGAAAATACAACGAAGGCCAAAAACATGCCAAAAAAATAAACGATCAGTTTTGTAGGTCTTAGCTTTCAAATTAGACCTTACACTGGTCTATAGGCTGAAGCTTTTAGATATGAGATGGTTAAAGCTGAACTGGAGAAAATGCACTCAGTTCAGGCAGGTAAGAGGTTAAACCATCCGGGGATACTCAGCTCCACAAGGTCCCCAGGCGCTAATTCGGGAAAGTCCACAGTTACCATGGAGATCCGCCATCTTTGCAGCTGTTAGCATACATTTCCATAGACTAACATTAGCTAAAAACAGTATAAAAAGTGGAGAAAAAAGCCGTGGAACAGCTCCGTTAGCTGCAGAGTTACTGCTGGTAAATCCATGTAACACACTGTGGTGTCCAAGTGTTTTAATGTGAACAATAACTCCAGTATTTTAACTTTTAAAATCTCCATTAATTTACAATTGCTGCTAATCCCATAATGCTTAGCGATATGACGTCACATTCCCAAACTCTATAGACAGACGGCATCTCTGGAATCGCCCATACATGGTCACGTTTGAAAACAGTTAAGGGGGGAAAAAATTTGGAGAAAAATCTAAACGTTCTTTAATTATTCAAAAACTAGTTTTACAAATGCTGAAATATTTTCTACTAAATAAAGATACAAAGACATGGAGAGGAGCAAAGTGGTTCAACAGCCCATAAATACCTAAATAGAGAATGCTAACTTGATGCTTCATGTTAGCATCGGGCTAATGCTAGCTACAACTGCGTTTTTTTTTTTCACTTCTACTGAACAATCTGCTGTGAGAAAATATCCATATGGGCCCGATTTACACTTGACTTTATTTATGTGTGATAAATAAGTTCATATTCCACCAGAAAATGGCTAAAAAAGTGGAGATTCTATTTTCCCTCTCGACGAAGCCACGCCCCCTTCAATGACGAGATGCCGTCTGTATCTATTATATACCAGTATATATCAGTAATAAGGCCAGGTGGTATGGCAACAGCATATTGACATAAACCAAATGAGTAAAATGTTTAATTTGTTATTTACTGTGACACTAAGTCCGTAATGTTGAAGTGGTTCTGTTTTCGAATAAAAAAACTCTCAAACATGTTTTTATTTTTACCTGCTTTACAACGCTCAACAAAGCTGCTGACCTTCCTCCGGAGGGCTCTGATATTCTTGTTTAGAAACTCTTTCTGATTACCGAATGTGAAGTGATGAGTTGAAGGATATTCTGTGTAAAAAAAATAAAATAAAAAAATACACCGACAACTTTCAAAACATTGTGAAGCCAGTTTTTTCGATTCTGTAACTTAAAACCAGCATGGAAGAAAAATAAAGTTCTAACTAAAGATTTAAATCAACAACTTCCCTCATTAGAACTTCTCGTTGATATTGTAAATGAATGTACGGAGCTTTCATCTGCTGGTCGATTAAATTTTCATAATTACGGGCACTTCTTTTGGCTCCGAGTTCTCGCTCATTATCTGTGTCTTGGGGAGAAAGGGGGAAATCAGACCAAGCCGAGCGGAGAAGAGGAGATTTCACTCAAACTTCATTAGCTGTAGTCCGCTGGTGTGGAAAAGGCCATTTAATTAAGTAACCTAAACTTTACATCAGCGGACTCCTAAATCTGTGAAGGAACAAGGAGGGGAAAAGCCAGTGTAAAGTGTAAAATGTCCTTTAAGGCGAGACACGGCAGGTGAAAATATAGCTTTTTCACCCAGTGGTCGATGTGGAGATTTTTAGCTATGGTTGCTATGGCGCTATAATCCAAATATGGCATCTTTCCTTCTTCCTCCTGTTCGAAAGACCAGCAAAATGTTCTTGTGCACACCTTACTAAACTACAGGGCGGCTTTTCTCTAAACTAGGTTTTTGCTCCACTCATGCATCGTCCTCGACCACTCGCTCCTACAGACGCTAACATTTCCAGTCTTGGACTCAACAATATTTTTTGCAGAGGGATTTTTTTAACATGAAATTCCCAGCCTGATTAACTGTGGATGGAAATTAGCCTTGAGATACATCCGGCCTATTTACAGCATTAGTTGTCTGCTCATTAGTATGCACTGTCCCCTTCAAATAAATGCATTGAGCTTTGAACACACAAAAAAAACTTGATTTTTTTTCCACTTATGAATAAATTATTCAAAACTCCAAGATTCCAAATCCCTTCTGATGAAATCTTAGTAACTATTATACAAACAATAACAAACAAATACGACAAATATAAACTTGGGTCTATCCATTATTTCGATTCCGTTGCTGAAAATATAGTCCATAGATACAGACGGCCTCACGTCATAGAAGGGGGCGTGGCTTCGCGGAGGGAGAAAACAAAATCTTTTGGGAAACACCATTTTTCACAGTTTTTAGCCATTTTCTGGCAAAATCTTTACTTATTTATCACATACAAATGCAATCAAGTCTAAATCAGGTCCATATGAGTGTTTATTCACAGCAGATTGTTCAGTAGAAGTGAAAAAACGGCATGATAAAAAATAAAAATAACATGAAGCATCATGTTAGCATTCTTTTTTTTTTTTACTATTTATTTTCTTTTTTTTTTTTTCTTAACAATAAACAGAAAGAAGACAAAACAAAAAAACAAAACAGAAACAAAAAAGGAGAAAACAGTGGCAAAAAAGATAGATAAATAGTTAAATCAATAGCATAAAATAAAAATAAAGAAATAAATACAATAATAAGATAATAAAAGTCTTAATTTGTGTCAGCAGTGTGAATTTTGCAACCTCCTGCATAGGCAGATATTACAAACATAGAAGTTTCTACACATATATATACACACATTCCCACTATTTTTTGTTTTATACAACAAAACACAGGTACGGTATATCTGCACGTAGATTATTATTATTTTGTCAAGGTTTAACTTTAGCACCCTTCATTTAGATTAGTTTTACATGAAACTCCAGTTGATTTCATGATTTTTACTTTACTTTACTTCTTTATTTTATATATTAATTTAGCTTAAACTACATGAATTATCTATATTATATTATATAGTATGAGTAAGTCTAAGTCTCAAGCATAATTATTTTTTCTTATTATTTTATTTTATTTATTTATTTATTTTTTACTTGCCAACATTAACACTGCTAAGCATCATCAACCATGTTCAAATACTTATGGGGGGGGGGATCCAATAATTGTTCACATCTTATTTTCAGTCCATATCAATACATGCTATTGCCTGCCATTCATGTCCAAAATAGTCTTTAAGGGGAGACCAGCCGTTTACGAAATTGTCCAAAGTTCCATCCAGTGCATTATGTAATCTTTCGTATGGTAACAGTGTCAAGAGTTTCTCACGCCAAAGAGATAAAGTTAGCATGTTAGCATTCTAAGTTATTTATGTATTTATGGGCTGTTGAACCACTTTGATCCTCCCCATGTCTTTTTATCTTTATTTAGTAGAAAACTATATTCATAATTCTGCATTTGTTAAAGGAACAGGCCACCGTTTACTGAGATATGTTCTTACCTGAGCTTAGACGAGTTGATCCGTACCTGTCTGGTCTTTGTGTGTGCCCTCAGTCACACAAAACGACAAAAGATGTTGTTAGCATTTGGCCTTTCCCAACATATTCCTATAGCTCCAAACAAGAGTGAAGTTAGAAACAACCACGCTCTTCCACGGGCACAAAGACCAGACAGGTACGTATCAACTCGTCTAAGCTGAGGTAAGAGCATATCTCAGTATGGAAGAACTGTGGCCTGTTCCTTTAAAGTAGTTTTTGAATAATTACAGAAAGTTTAGATTTTTCTCCAAATTGTTCTCCCCTTTACTGTTTTCCTGACATTCTATACTAACATACTTTTTAATAGATTGTCAGGTTTACCGTTAAGTACATTTCCCCCTGGACAATGCCTCAAGGCAAGACAAGTTTATTTGTAGAGCACAATTCATACACAAGGCAATTCAAAGTGCTTCATAAGAACAAGGTCATGTTCCACTTTTAACCTACTATATATATAATGCGGCGTAGTAAACAAAATCACACTGTAAACTCACTAAAGTATTGGAATTAGGGAAACAAGGGCTTTGTATCGATGCTTTCACATATTTCACTGCACGAAAGTCCACTGATTTTATGTTGTTTATCTGCATATTCATTGTCTTGAAATAAACTACATCTATTCTTTTGTTTGTTTCAGTCTTTTTATAGACCTTTCTGACAGAATTGTTAAAAGTGGGTATTTTTTCGCTTTGTTTTTGAGCAACAGAAGTGGTCTCAGTCCATCCATAATATGAATAAACCTCCTCCCTGAATATTTATGCAAGATAAAAGCCAGGTTTCTTTGGAAAGAATCTGAAAACTATTTTTTATGCAGTAAGTTGTGGTGTGCAAGTTTTCCCGTACTTTCAAATCCAAAACTTTACAGGTAAAAACAAGAAATTATCCATCTCACATGTCTATTTTTTATGATTTTAAATAAATGTGATGAACAATAGTTATACGTGGGCCTTTTTTTCTGGCCCGGCCCAACCCGACCCCCCCAATAAAAGAGTCTAAATCTGTCGACCCAACCAAACACACATTAAAAAGACACTGTGTCGTTTGTCACTTCTTCGTCACATGACTGTGAGTTTACAGTGGAGAAATGGCGCTTGTTATTTTGATACTGGACACCTTTAAAATCGCTTATGGACTTGTTTTGGACAACTCTTTCCGTCAAACTAAGCGGGAGTTTGGAACTAAAGGGACCCAGGAGCAGCGTTTGCCTGACGCTACGAGACAGAGCTCTGCAGGTTAGTCAGAAGCTGTCGTCCTGTTATTTAACTGCCTCTGTGCTTCTTACAGCTGCATTATTTCCTTCACATGTGACACAGAGCGGTGATCAGAGTCATATAAGAGCTACACTGCAAAAAGTGAATATCAAGCATTGGCTTAAATGACTTGAATTGAGGAAATGTATCTTGTTTTGAGTGGTTTTCACTCATTTAGACACTTTTCCTGATCGGACCAAGTTTACTTTGCTTGTTTGAGGACATTTCAGACCAGTTCTAGGGTAAATCTCGCTTGAAGTAAGAAAGTAAAATTGCCAATGAGATAAGACCTACCCCATTGGCAAAGAAAATGACCTGAAATAAGGACGAAACGTATCGAAACGAGTCAGAAACATCTCAGAACAAGTGAAATAATCTCGGACAAACGCCCAAGAACTTCTTAACTTGTCAAAACAGCTAAAATTTGGATTATTGTGCTCAAATTGAGATGTTTATACTGATCTAGTTAATCACTTTTTGCAGTGTATAGATTAGATCTAACCTCAGCACAATGAGAAAACAAAACATGCTGATAAGTTTACCTCATAAGACTGGAGATTCAACAAAGCACTGCCTTCTCCGAGCTGCATTTATGGATAAGAATGCATTAATGTTGTAAGCCACCAATGTAAGGGGAAAAATATGTGCACTTTTAAACCCACCCACATCTGAAGTTTGCCTACTTTTCTATAATTAGGGAATTTCTCTTGATTTGAACATGTTTCTTTCATACCTGGTGATATGAAGCGTTTATTCAACCTGGTAGACTAAATTCAGCATCACCTCCAGCCAATGATCGCTTCCGAGAGGGCCATACCTCCACCTCATCCATCAGCGTAAGAGCCGCACCTCCGTAGCAGCCAATCGTCACCCTCGGTCTCGCTTTTAAGCCCCAGCAATCATGGTTCGTTCGCTTCCCAGCTGTGCTGTGACCCTCCTCCACCCCATCTCCACCTCTTCCGCCCAGAGCTTCTCCCTGCTGCATCTTCACAGGTCTCCTGTTCACCTTATTCTGGAGGCTCGCGTGGGCGCCGCCATGAATTGTGCCCGCCCCTTTTCTCCTATGTGTTAACATGGGACTGGAGAAGTCCACATAAAATCAGTCACTACACGAAAACAAAGCCGTTTTAGGCCGTGCAGAGAAACGCTGCAGTGTCGACATGTTGGTGCAAATGAACATTGGCCATTTTACACAAATCAATCGACTAAACATCAGATTTGAGCGGAGAATATTTTCCCTCATTCTCCGTTAAAATGAACGGGCTTCGCGCTCGACCGGAAGTGTCTGGACAACGCAAAAAGTGGCAAAAGTGGGCGGTGCGGAATAAGGTGACCAGTGTCCAGGCTCCGGGGGAAGACATGCCTAACTCCAAGCTGTTCATCCATACTGACTTCCATACATCGATGTCGACCGCCGGGGTCTGATCGCCAAAACTAATATACATGTCAAGTAGGGCTGTCACGATAATTACTATATCGACTTATCGTTCAATAAATGACAGATATACAATACATTTTGGGCTCAGTATTTATCGTCTGTACATTTATTATGCAAGTTTTCCCTTTTGTTTTTATTTTAAATGTAGTACTGTTTTACCCAAAGTAAGTCATGTTTCATTGTATTTCATGTTTATTGTAGGATATTTTAGGAGAAAGTGCATTTCGAACAAAGCCTTTTCTGCCATCTTTAAGCTTTAGAGATAGTTTCTGAGGCATTAAAGCAGTACTAAGTAACTTGTTTACCTTAATAAATCCTTTCCGTAGTAGTTCCGGGTAATACAAGTGTTAATGGGATGATTGGGGGGTCTTTCATCTCCCCTTGGTGTCTCTGGCCAGAAAACCACAATTGCAACTTCCCTGCACCGGGTCAGAGTCACGAATATACACTGATGGAATCACGAAGAAGAAGCTAACAGCGGGCTAACGCCACTTAAACAGTCTTTAGTAGGGGCGACAGTGGCACAGATGGTAGAGCGGGTCGTCTCATGATCGGAAGGTCGGGGGTTCGAATCCCACCTCCTGAAAGTGCACATTGTCGTTGTGTCCTTGGGCAAGACACTTCACCCACATTGCCCCCAGTGTCTGCGTACATTGGTGTATGAATGGGTGAGTGGATCCTTGCTCTAAAGCGCTTTGAGTGCCTAATGTAGGTGGAAAAGCGCTATATAAGTTGAGACCATTTACCATTTACAGCCAAGTTTGAGTGAAAAAAAATCCATTGTGTAATGGGATGTACAATATCCCTCCTTTGTCTTTTCTGTCAGCAAAGTATTTACTCACAAGGACAATTAATGAGTAAAAAAGATGCAACTTGCTACGACACCTGCAGTGGCGCTTATGGCCTCTAGGGGCACGAGTCACTTAGTTCTGCTTTAAAAGGTGTTCAATAATATAGCATATTGCGATATTTTCCTGCCTTGATACATCGAACATTAGATTTTGTTATCGTGACAGGCCTAATATCAAGAAATCTTCCTAATCACTGCTTTTGTCTGTTTGAGTCTATCCAGGTTGAAATACCTGTGTCGTATTTATGAACTCGACCAAACTCATAATACATTTTCCATGCACACCCGCACACACTACTGTTGCAGCTGGTCCTCCTTCTCTCGCTGCCTTATTTCTGCTGGTCTATTCTGCTCCTCTGCTTTAGCTGCTCCACCTACATCTTACTTAAGAGTGTGCTTAAAGGCGACCCTTTTGCTTCCACTTGCTCTCTTTCTCTCCTGGTATGCCACTTCTGCCACACACTGTGCACAGGGCTGCAGACAGCTCCTAAGGTGCCGTTTGCCTTTTTGCATTTGCATAATATTGTGCACTGTTGCGCACATCCTCATCCTCATCGCTGCACCACATCACCAACTCACACGCTCAGTTTGTTTACCCCGATTTGCCTTTACAAATGAGTCATAGTTTATATTTTTGTGCATGTTCATCTCATTTTGTTCATCTGTACCAGTTGTAAAAGTTGATTTCTTGTTTTATGTTACATTCTCCCAGATCATTGTCCTCGATGTTCCAAGGCCATTATTCGACAGGCTGACATCAAAAGCCTTTTGGCCACTTCCTGTAAGACTGGACTCGGGCCCAGTTTATGAGCCAAAAGTTGCCTGGTATTGGCGTCTGGGAAGGACAATCGTGACCTACAATAAAGCCAAGAACACATGGCATTGTCGTGGCTTCTTTTTCAGGCTCAAAAAGACACCAACATCATCAAAAGATAGTAACTGCCCTCTGAAAATATACATCTAAATATACATCAACTTCAATGTCACAATTTATAAAATATTGTCTCAAAATCATCTTGCGACCCCCACTTTGGGAACCACTGATTTAGATGCTCTCCAGAGTTCTTGCTTGTATTAAAGATTTGGAGAGTGATATCCTCATAACCCCACAGATACAGACGGCATAGCGTCATAAAAGGGGGGGGGGGGAGTATAATCTTTTGGGAAACACAAATTTCAACTCTTTTTAGCCATTTTCTGGTGGAATATGAACTTATTTATCACACATAAATAAAGTCAAGTGTAAATTGGGCCCATATGGATATTTTCTCTCAACAGATAGAAGTGAAAAAATGGCAGTTGTAGCTAGCGCTAGCTCACAGTTAGCATTAGCACGCTGCTAACATGAAGCATCATGTTAGCATTCTCTGTTATTCATGTATTTATGGGTTGTTGGACCTCTTTGCTCCTCTCCATGTCTTTGTATCTTTACTTAGTAGAAAACTATATTCATAATTCAGCATTTGTTAAAGTAGTTTTTGAATGATTGGAGAAAGTTTAGATTTTTCTCCAAATTGTTTTCCCTCTTAACTGTATTCAAACGTGACCATATATGGGCGATTCCAGAGATGACGTCTGTATCTATGCTTTCCAAATGGTGTCCTGGGTGGTGACTAGGGGTGGGAAGCTCTGGGTACCTCACGATTTGATACGATATGCGATATATGGCTTACGATAATGATTATCTCACGATACGTAGATACTGCGATTATCGATATATTGCACAAAAATAACCTACGATGCATAACATGTTATTCATCATTTACATTTCTGTTCATGTGCTTTGTACCCCTTTTTTCTGTGTCTATAAATGATCCCCGACTTACACACTGAAAATGGGTCTACAGGTCTCTCAGTGACTTCATTTACATTTAAATAAACAAGAAACCGCAGTCCTCTTTAAAAAGGAATAAATCAACCCTACATTAATCTTGTTTATAAATATAAAAAATATTATTTAAAGTCATTTATTTGTGGGACAGTGTTTGGTCCAAGTGCTTAAAACTGTAGTGCTGCCCCCTGCTGTCCTGACTGAATTCTTGATCATTGTTGGCCTCTTTTGACTGTGAAAACAGTGGAGCACATCTGCCTCATTAACATGTATGAGGTCGCTCATTAATATTCAGACGTCATGAAAAGTATCGATATCAGAAAAAAAAGTCGGCATCGTATCATCCTGCATAATAACACGATATATCGGATAATCGATGTATGACAATATATTGATTTTCCGATATATAACACGATATTATGTGTCATGCAACGAGTCACACTCCTGGTTGTGACCTTGGACATAATAACAATAAAAAACAATCCTAAAAAGGGCATGAGGGCGGGATCTTCACTCCAGACTCGGCCCTCGCATGACGTGTAGTTCGATCCTGCCTGCGCCATTAGCTCTAATGCTAATGTATACAGGATTTCTAAAATGTACCTCACGAGAAACCAGGCTCTACAGTTGCTTAGCTGTACAGTCCTAGTCCGGTCCTGGGGCTTTGGATGCCTATGTTTGGAACAACGCTATTATTTAAGCAAAACAGAGCTTGAGTTTGAGCCATGGTGGTGAAGCTTTCTTGAGCATGTTTTAACTAAGCCACAAATCGACCTGCAACCGAGCAAACTCACCTTTCCCTTTCATAAGATAAGTAAGGTACCTTGTTCATTGGAAAGATCTTGAAAAGAAAACTGCAAGGTAAAGCAGCTTTATTACATACAATGACGTTCCAGGGCCGTAACACAGATCGACCTCGCGTAAGATCATGGGTGTAAAGAAACTTCCACAGAGGTCAGGGCAGAGTCAGCCAAGCGGCTTTTTAAAAGCACTTGAACAATGTGGACATGTGGAAGATACAGATGGTTTCTTTCTAACCTCGACCCTTTCAATCTCCCACTATCAGCTCGGCCCAGACAAAGCCGCTGTCACCCGCCGTGTTCGCACGTGATCGCGCTGCCCTTGGCGCTAACAAAGCAGCAGCCGCACCGCTAACAAGTGGCACTTCAAGTCTACTCTGTCGTCTCACATGGCTCTACAGAGTTTGACCTGGAGAGATTCCCATTCCTAAAAGATTAACCTGATGAAAATCACACAACGGAACGAATCACCTGTCATTGATACAAGCCAAAGGATAATGTGCCTGGTCTATTCCAATATACAACGTTTTGGATCCGATTCTCCCCGAAAGTATTCAACCCTATTAAGCCTCGGAATCCAATTTGATTAGTGTTTTTAGATTAGATGATTAAACACCAGGAAAACAAAGTAATCGTGTTTTCAATTTCCAATATTTGTGTCCTGCGCTTCATGTCTGTGATTCCGTCTGCCTCTGACAATGTTGCTCTGTTTGGCAGCTGCCTCTTGCAATTCAGAGGGAAAAAAAAAAAACAGCAATCACAGTAAATAAATTATTGATCCCGGGGTGAAATCTTTGCTTTTACAGACAAACTTCTCGACCAAGGAAGAAGGTAAGATTGTTAGGATGGGCTTTCATTAAGTCACAAACCATAAAGCGGATCGTCCAGGTTGTGACATTTTTTGACCAAGTCACTTCCTCATGTTAATGGCTATCTGGTTTACATTGACAGTACCAATTGGGGTGTTGGTTTGTTGTTGTTTTTTAATCATGATTCTAGCTTTTTAGGCTTATTAGATGCTTGTTCAACAACATTTTCTCAGGAAAATACAGTATTTGACATTAAGTATCCCCTCCTGGAATCACTACCTTAACGTGGCGGAGGGGTTTGAGCACCCGAATGATCCTGGGAGCTCTGTTGTTGGGGGCCCCTGGTAGGGTCTTCCATGGCAAACAGGTCCCAGGTGACGGGTCAGACAAAGAGCGGTTCAGAAGCCCCTTATGAGAGACCAACAGGCCTGAGAATCGTGAGGCCGTCCTTCTGTGGACCCACCACCTGCAGGAGGAGCCATAAGGGCCTGGTGCAGCTCCAATGGCTGCCCCCACGACCCCAGAAGTGGAAGAAAATGGATGGATGGATGGATGGATGGACATGAATAACATCTTTGTCCTGTGCAGTCTGCAATTTAGGCCCTGTCCCTACAAAGTCAAGCTGAGGACCAAACGCAAAGATGTTTTAGCAATCCAGTGTCATCGTCCATACGGGTCTGTAAACAAACATTTTCCAAACTAGGTCCTAGAGAGGAACAGAGATACAACGTCTCTGCAACTTTTACTAAAGTGATGACATCACAGCTCCAGAGTGGTGTTTGTTATCCATAATCTACTGACCTTATAATGAGTTTTACTCATGGATCTGTGATGGTTTTACTCCGCTCCTCTTTGCTCCACTGCCGTCCACAAGCCACAGGTGACAAGTAGAAAAAACAAGGCCGAGTCAGTCTGTGTTTTTGGACTGACAATAAAAGTCACTGACAGGTTTTTCTGCTTTTTATTTTTAATTATTTATTTTATTAACTGAAAGAATACAAACTCTTGCTGAGACTTGAACAAAAGCTAGGGGGCGAACAAGGCTCCCAAAACACAAAGAGAGCATTCAGCAAAGTAAATATTTACAATAGTGGAGCAAATTCTTTTAAAATAAAAGCAGTTTTGAAAGTTGGTGGCTGATTGTCCGTGCAGTTTTCCAATCTTTTAGTGTTTTTAGGGAGCTGTAAAACATTTTAAATTCATTGATAAAGCAGGGAAAAGATGGCTTATTACCCCTCCATTTGCAGCAATGAATATGATATTTAGCTAAAAGCACAATAATATTAATGACATCTGATAATGAAGGGTTCAAATTGTCCATATAGAGCAAAACGTGTGACATGTCTAAGGGGGGAATATTAAGCTTTAAATTAATCCAACTCCGGACATCATTCCAGAAAACATTTGAATAGTGACATTCAAAAAATAAATGACAAGTAGTTTCAACATCTTGGTTGCAGAAAGTACATGGGTCAACATCAAATTTGAATCTTCTTTCAAGAAATTGGTTCACAGGGTATACATTATTTATTAATTTAAAATGAGTCTCCTTCACTTTAGGAGAAACTGGCCATTTAATAAAGGCAGGTTTTTCTGCTTTAGTCCCGATACGTCTGAAGAATTAACTCGCCTCCTCGTCTCTTTTGTAGATCTTAAATCAGTTTCATTTTCTCTGTTTACATTCCACAAAAGTTTACTGCTCATGCACCCTCTACATCTTGTTCCATTATCTGTGTTAGCGTCACAGCGCCTCACACAGGCCTGGAAGATGAATTACACCGTTTTCACAGAGTCGACCCATGTGGACGCACACATTTACTAAGCTGACTTCATACTTACAAAGAAAGTTTCTGAAAATATAAGCGTTTTGTCTTCATGTGGATGTAGCCATATTATTCAGGTGCTTTTGTTCAGCACCAGACCACAGAACAGAAGTCCAGATGAGACAACGCCAAAGACCGAACCACTAGACTTTAAAGGTCGAGTTATATCTGACACAGGAAGATATTGAATTGATGCTTTTTCTGAGACAGCTCCGGCAGCTGCCCAATTTCAAATTTCAGAAGCATTATGTTCCAGGATCTTAGAGCAGTTTTAAAACCACTCGGACCAAGCTACATCCAATAAGACTCAAGAACTACAATGTATTGATCTTTCTGAAACCAGGCATCTCTCAAAGCCAACTCTCAGTTCCCACAATAGGCCCGCACAATCCTGCTACTCAAATTGATAATAAAAAAGGATTCCCCCATAATCCCTATGTGCACTCGAATCCATATGAACACAC
Organism: Gobius niger; assembly: GCF_951799975.1. Taxonomy (NCBI): domain Eukaryota; kingdom Metazoa; phylum Chordata; class Actinopteri; order Gobiiformes; family Gobiidae; genus Gobius; species Gobius niger. The sequence continues at coordinate 37,036,637 of NC_136855.1, read as the reverse complement.
TCTATGCACCACACCAGATTTTAGGTAAATTATTATAATTTTTTTCCACAGACAAAGGAGGATGCGATAAATCCGAGCTAAACCACCCAAAGCTGCACTTCGCTGTACGAGTGCATTAGAGGCAAAAGAGCTGTCTGTTCAGCGAGGGAGCTCTAACTACAGGAAAACAAGCCGAGGTCGGTCGATTTCACAGCGGGAGCAGCGGCTAATGTGAGCCGCGGTGGTGTGTACTGATTTACACTGCTCAGTTTGGCCCGATAGACCAGCGCGTGCCCTACTGTGCGGATTCGGAGGGGAAGTTAGCGAGTGTAAAATAGCTGTAAGAAATAATGATAATGTGGAGCTCGGCGGTCCCGCTCACCTCAAAAGACATAGCGGTTCTGGGGGTAAAAGTCATTTCTTCCATAGACTTTAAAAAACAAACCGGAATGCATTCAGGTAGGAGATTTCTTCACTTAAGAAGGATGGAAATATCGAGCTGTTTGGATTGATTGGACTTGATTGGCGCCACTGCAGGTGTCGTAGCATGTTGCGGTTTGTTAGTCATTAATTGTCCGTTAGAGTAAATACTAGGCTGATAGAAAAAACAAAGTGTGAGAGGGATTTTGTACATCCAATACACAGTGGAGATATTTTTTTCACTCAAACCTGGCTGTAAACACGGTTTAAGTGGCGCTAGCCCGCAGTTAGCTTTGCCCGTTGGCCTGTTAGCTTTTTCTTTGTGATTCCATTTGTGTGTATTGGCGGCTCCGACCCGGCGGCAGGAAAGTTGCAATAGTGGTTTTCTGGCCAGAGACACCGGGGGGAGATGAAAGACCCTCCAATCATCCCATTAACACTTGTACTACCCCCAGAGGGACGACGGAAAGGATTTATTAAGGTAAACTTCTTAATTCTTCTATAAAGGGGCTAAATGCAAGTTAGCCATTTTATACTCACTACTGCTACCTCAGGTCATACGCGTAACTGCACCTTCTATATTAAAGGAATAGGCCACCGTTTTTACATACTGAGATATGTTCTTACCTTAGCTTTGATGAGTTCTTTAGGACCTGTCTGATCTTCACCCGTGCCTTCAGTCACGTAAACACAGCGCAGACGGCGTTAGCATTTAGCCTCTCCCTCTCTCCTCCATAGCTCCAAAACAGGTCAAGATAGAAGCTACCAAGCTCTTCCACGTTTTCCCTATTTAAATATGGTTACGTGAAGTGTTCCACTACAAAGTATAATACACAAAATTAAACAATGTGAATTTTATAAGTGGATAAAAGGGGGAACTATAATGTAAGGCGTAATAATACCAAGAGTAGTTTGGCATCCGCACAGTAAAGTGAAGATATTAGTGCGTGGATGCCAAACTACTCCTGGTATTATTATGCCTTAACGGGCAAAGCTAACTGCGGGCTAGCGTCACTTTAAACAGTATTTACAGCCAAGTTTGAGTGAAAAAAATATTTCCATTGTATAATCGGATGCACAATATCCCTCTCTCCCTTCGCCTTTTATGTCAGCGTAGTATATACTCTCCAAGACAATTAATAAGTTAAAAAAAACGCAACTTGCTACGACACCTGCAGTTGCGCTTATGGCCTCTAGGGGCAAGAGTTACTTAACACTGCTTTAAGTCAAGTCAATTTATGTCATTTCTTTCTTGAGAGGATTATTCTTTTCCCAGTGAGGGCTTGTGGCAGATGGGAGTCTTGTAACCGGATGGTTGGCAGTTCGAATCCCACTGCTGTGTCCATCACGCCCCCCCCCAGTGTCTGCGTACACTGGTGTGTGAATGAGAGTGCTTATGGGTGAGTGGTTCCTTGATGTAAAAGCGCTTTGAATGTTTAATGTTGGTGGGAAAGTGCGTTTTAAATTGAGTCCATTTACCATTTGTCTCTACAGCTTCACTTCCCCTCTGTGAATTTGTCCGCCTCCCATCATGTCGTTGTCAGTGAACATATTGAATTAGACTGTTCTTTTGTACAGACTGTATGCATTCAGTATTCAAAGTGAAACTGGGACACAACTTATTAATATGCAAACGACTGCGCGCAAACAAGCAAGCTCCGAGCATAATTTCTGTACGCGTTCCATATCAAAACTAGTGTCGAGACTGCGCTTCGTTCTAATCACATCACCGTTTAAAACTCTCGCCTGGGCCAATTCAAATACACACACCCGTCTGAACTGGCAGAATATCTTAAGACACTAACTCGCGATGATTTCAAAGTTTGTGCTGGCGCCGTCTACAAAGTGAGATCCGTCGAACATTTTAATCGAAGCCCGTAGCTGCCTGCAAAGCAACGCTGATAATGTCCCAAAGCTACACTTATCCTTTTAAAAAATGAGCCAACCTCCGTGAGGGCATTCAGTTCAAAACCATTAGCAGAATGATCTCCCACTGTTTCACCGGCAGCGCTCCACTGTTTATGATGCACATTACAAAGAAATCAGAGGCTTGTTAAGATTCAATGAGGGCGTTGAGAGGGAAGGTTTTTGTTACTGGGTAAAACATGTTTGCACCAGTGTAGAACTGTGCAATTAATCGAAATTCGACTACAATTTCGATTATTACACTAAACGATTACAAAATTAGCATAATCGGATTTTTTTCTTTTTTTTCTTAAATTATTATTATTTTTTTTTGTAAAGCAGACTTGCATTATTTCATGGCACTGGGATTATTTTCCCTTCGCATTTCACGTGCCATGGCTCACGCTTTTGCCTGACGTAAAAACAAACAGTGCTGTGTGATGATGTCATCAGGCCGCGCTGCTCAGTTTGCTTGCGCAGGTGTGAGGGCTGGCCAGCAGGGGGCAGGTAGGAAACAGAGACCTCTCCTTAAAGGGATATTTCAGGATTTTTGACATCGAGCCTCATTTCCTAGTTATCCAGAGTGTTTCTGAATTTCTGATTTCTGGAGATGTATTTTTTGTAATTCAATCAGTTCTTATATTTGAAGACTTTCGTGGCGCTAGGCATTTCTATGGTACCAGCTAGCCTGTATTAAAAACAGTCTGACCCGCTCCACAGGTCACCTGAGGCAAATCACTTATAACACCAGACTAACCATATAAATGTCTGTGTCGATTGAATAATTTTAACCATTTTGCATCTAAAAGAACTTATATTTGAGCAGCATCAGCTTCGTGGTTGTATAAGCTACGCAGCGGCGGAGTGATCTGCGAGAAAATAGTCCCTCAAAGTGCGAGAGTATAACGACATGGTTAGCAAAGGTTTTCAAGTCAAACATTTTTTTTTAATTGACAGAAAAGTGACCTTTATTTAGCCGAAAACTTCAACGAGCTTAGCCACATCATATTTATTTATAATTTATTTGTTTTTTTGGTCAGCACGGTGCATGTTAATGAACATACATACATTTCTAACACTACATGAGTGGGCAGCCTTTTTTCTCCTTTTCTATAGAACCAGTAAAAGGAAAACTGAATGATCGAACTGCTTTATTGACATTTTATGGTAAAAAAAAAAAAAATACTGTCTCCCGATTCCAAAACAATCTCACAAACGTTTTAAAACGAGCTTCCGCTTTCCCGCCTTTTGCAACCCTGTCTAATCTATGTATAAAAATGAAAGCTTATATTCTCCCCGATGGGTTCAAGACTAACAGCGCAGCTCTCTTATCTGTTAAATACAGCAGATAAGAGTCGGGGATCTGAGGACTGTTTTCACTCGGAGGAAATGTAGGAACAAAAAAACAGGGATAAGGTAAACACTGTATTTCTTTGCTTAGATTCAAAGGCCCGCCAGCCCCGGAGAACAGCGGAGGGTTCGGGAGGCAGTTCTGAAGAGTTTCACTGCCACCAGTTGTTTACACACGGATCATTCCCATTTGTTGTGTGCAAAGAAGAAAGAATTCCGTTCAATGAATTACTTTGATTGTTAGGGAATAGATTATATGTCGAATTAAAGCCGGTTTGTGGTTCAACATAGGTTGGAAAGGTTGGAAGCCTGACACAAGGTTATCAGGATGAGCAGATTTTTAAGTCTTTCTTAACAAAACAATCCATGTTTTCTGCCATGCTGTATTTGACTTATTGCTGGGTTGCAGGTGACATCACCGCATTCTAAAGGCCTATACTGTTATATAGAGGAAAAACTGTTTTGTTTTTGAGGACATTTTTGGTCTTGTACAGAGAGATCATGGACCCAGTGAATGACATTAATGATATATTTTTTAATTCATATATTTTTTATCTTTTTAGCTACAACTTGTGAAAGTGTAATGCTGTTAATAGGAAAAACTGGCTCCTGCCCCCATTAGGTCCGATGACATCATCACATTCCAGCAATTGCTGGGTTGCAGGTTCTAGAATGTGATGATGTCACTGGACCCAGCCGGGGGCAGGAGCCAGTTTTTCCTATTAACAGAATTACACTTCCACAAGTCGTAGCTAAAAAGAAAATGTATGAATTAGAAAAATGATCATTAATATCAGTCACTGGGCCCATGATCTCTCTGTACAAGACCAAAAATTTCCTCAAAGACAAAACAATTGCTCCTCTATATAATAGTATAGGCCTTTAGAACGCTGTGATGTCACCTGCAACCCAGCAATAGGCTGCGTTCACGTGACATCACAACATTCTAAAGAGCCCATAGTTTAACATTGAGGTGGAGTAGCTGACGGTAACTATGGTAACTGCAGTAACTGACAAAAATGCATATTTTTATGTCTTTGTTTTTTTGGCTCATATCTCAGTCATTACTGGAGGAATCCACATGAAACAAAAACTACCATTATCTCCTCTGTCGGCACATATGAAATAATGTCCAATTATTTTCTCAGAAAAATGTCAAAAAGTGGTGACAAAATGCGAAAACATGACCATGATGTTGTCCAATAGAAAGGACTTTCAAACATAAAAATAATATCACAGGTTTGTGAATCCAATCACGATCAAATACTGATGAGGAAAAACATTTGTCAATTTTTGTTTTGGAGATTTCTTACAAAAACTGCATTTCTCCCATAGAGTTGTATTGGCCCCGCCCTCCATCTGACATTATGACATCATCACATTCTAAATCTTGAACGCCACCTATAGCCAAAAATCACGATGTTGACTGACAAAGTCTCAAATCAAAGCATCAGCACTGCTTTTGAGGGAGAGAGGGATAAAGAGGCTGTTCCAAGTTATCAGAGGAGCACATAGGCTCTGTTAAAGTAAAATGCATTGGATATTACAGCTGCGCCGTTGTCCATGGATTTTGAGCAGTTTTTCTGATATTTTTGAGCTGGGCCAAACCTGCCGGGTTGGGTAAAGGAATAAGCCACTGTTTTTACATACTGAGATATGTTCTTACCTGAGCTCAGACGAGTTAATTTGTACCTGTCTGGTCTTCATGCGTGCCCTCAGTCATGTAAAAACAGCACAGATGGCGTTAGCATTTAGCCTCTCCCCCTCTCCACTATAGCTCCAAACGAGGTGAAGATAGAAGCTCTTCCACGTTTTCCCTATTTAAATATGGTTACGTGAAGTGTTACACTACAAAAGTATAATTTCACAAAATTAAACATGTCGATTTTCTAAGTGGACAAAGGGGGAACTATATTGTAAGGCGTAATAATACCAGGAGTAGTTCGCCTATAGTTTAAAATGGAGGTGGAGGGCAACTGAAAATTCCATTGAGGTAACCATGGTCACGCTGAAAATGCAGATTACTAATCTTATTGTGTTGCTAATTTCTCTATAACTCCTGGGCCAATTCACATGAAACAAAAACTGTCATGGAGTTCAGACTCATAGCTTCCAGCTCATGAACTATGGTCTAATTATTTCCTCATAAAGTTATCCAAAAGTGGAGGCAATATTCAAAAACATTTGCTTGATGTTCCCAGTAGAAAGAACTTTCAGCCATAAAATTCATATGTCAAATGTATGAATCAAATCACTGTCAAATGATGATCAGAGAAAACATTTGGACATTTTCTTCTTGGAAATTTATTTCAAAAACTGTTTCTCTCCCATAGAGTTGTATTGCTGGGTTGCAGGTGACATCACAGCGTTCTAAAGGCCTATACTATTACATAGAGGAAAAATTATTTTGTCTTTGAGGAAATTTTTGGTCTTGTACAGAGAGATCATGGACGCAGTGACTGATATTAACGATCATTTTTGTAATCATATATTATAATATATATATTATATTGATACAGTTTAGCTACGACTTGTGAAAGTGTAATGCTGTTAATAGGAAAAACTGGCTCCTCCCCCCACTGGGTCCAATGACATCATCACATTCTAGAACCTGCAACCCAGCAATTGTGTTTTAGGGTTTCTGGTAGGTTTTCACAACTGATAGAACCATCTCCATGGTTACATACAGACGGCATCACTGCCCAAATATGGTGGTCATGTTTGAAAACAGTTTGGAGAAAAATCAAAACTTTCTCTAATTATTCAAAAACTACTTTAACAAATGCTGAATTATGAATATAGTTTTCTACTAAACAAAGATACAAAGACAATTGTGTTTCCCAAAAGAATTTGTTTTCCCCCTCAGTGAGGCCACGCCCCCTTCGATGACGCGATGCCTGTCTGTATCTATAATATGTTTGTTAAGTGATGATGCCATCGCTCTACCTCCAGATCCAACGGAGGGTTAGCTATATTCACTATGATGGGAGCTGATTTGGACATCTGATCACAAAGAAATATCACATTTACTCTGGATTTTCACTAGCAATGTTTTTCTAGCATTAATTATCAAATTATTTTTTTTCCAAACACAATGAAGGCTTATTTTTAATATACAAATATCTTCATTCTACCTGGAGAAATGGTGAGCTCTATTGTTCGAAATAGGTGTAAAACAGTTTTTGGGCTTTTATCTGTTGTTATTTCAGCAGGAGAGTCAGATAAAGTTGCGTTTTTTGCTGTGTTTATCAGTGAAACTCTCAACAGTTTGGACCCGGAAGTAGATCATTATTTGTGTAATGTCACACTTAACAAATGTATAGAAAACCTACCAGAAACTGAAATAAAATTGGACCTGGAGCTTCCTAGAGGCCCCCATCCACACAGCCGCTGGGTCACTGAAAGGTCGAATACTCACAAATATTAACTTTTTTTTCCACTTAAAAAGGTTGCTGGTAGGTTTTCACTGCTGATAGAACCATCTCCATGGTTACGCATCTCCCCTGACTGGGTAAATGCCGAGTGCTTTCTGCCACAAGGGGAAATAAGGGGAGAGCTCAGCCGCAAACGTGAAATGTGACCATCTTTATGTCCTCCATCTCACTTTGACGAACTGAACTTGAGTTGCTATTGAACCCCTGTTATTAAATCTCCACTGGAGCATTAAAAGTCATTGGATGAGAGGCGAGAGTATCGGAGATCATTAAACAATCCGCTGCCCTGTGTATCAGAGGATGGAGAAGCTCTAATTGAATTTTTATGGACTCCTTAAAACATATGGCCAAGCTTCACAGTCGCTAATACAATACACTGATGGGATACGAAACTGTCGTACATCATCTCATCTTGTGCCCGTCTGGAGCAGGGTCAAAGCAAAAGGCCCACACTTTTCCATCCAACCAACTTTCTCCAGTTCTTCCATCAGACCCTAAGTAAAACATGAAGTTTACAATGCATTTGTGTAATTTGTCCAGTGTCAACAATCGGTCTTGGCCGTTTATTTACCTGATGTCTGGCTGGTCCCAAACAGAGGAGAGAGAGACTGATTGGGAATGATTCAAACTCTTTTGGGTTCACACTGTACCTTCCAGCTTTGCAGTGATGTGAAGATTCACTATTTTTACAATTACCACAGTTATAAAAGAGTGAGGGGCGGATGGAGTGTGAGATCGACAGACAGATCGATGCGGCATCAGCAGTGATGTGGTCGCTGTATCGGTCTGTCGTGGTGAAGAGGGAGCTGAGTCGGGGGGCAAAGCTCTCGATTTACCGATCGATCTACGTTCCCACCCTCACCTATGGTCATGAGATTTGGGTAATGACCGAAAGGACAAGATCGCGAATACAAGCGGCCAAAATGAGATTCCTTCGCAGGGTGGCTGGGCGCACCCTTCGAGATCGGGTGAGGAGCTCGGTTACCCGGGAGGAGCTCGGAGTAGAGTCACTGCTCCTTCACGTCAAAAGGAACCAGCTGAGGCTCGGGCATCTGTTCCAGATGCCTCCTGGTCGCCTCCCACGGGAGGTGTTCCAGGCATGTCTCAGTGGGAGGAGACCTCGTGGAAGGAACAGAGTTGCAACGTCTCCCCAACTTTTAGTATAACAAAAAACCTCACAGCTCCAGAGTGGTGTCTGTGATGCATAATCTATGATGATTTTACTCCGCTCCTCTTTGCTCCACTGCCGTCCACAAGCCACAGGTGACAAGTAGAAAAACACGCGTCAGTCTGTGTTTTTGGACTGACAGTAAAAGTCACTGACAGGTTTTTCTGCTTTAGTCCCGTTACGTTTGAAGATTAAACTCGCCTCCTCGTCTCTTCTGTAGATCGTAAATCAGTTTCATTTTCACTGTTTACATTCCACAAAAGTTTACCGCGCATGCGCACTCTTGTTCTATTATCTGTGTTAGCGTCACAGCGCCTCACACAGGCCTGGAAGATGAATTGCGCCGTTTTCACAGACCTGACCTGAGTCGACCCTGAGTTCCAGGCATGTCCTAGTGGGACAAGGCCTCGTGGAAGACCCAGGGCACACTGGTGGGACTATGTCTCCGAGCTGGCCTCCCTCAAGAACAGCTGGAGAAGATGTTCGTGGATCGGGAAGTTTGAGCATCTCTGCTGAGACTGCTGCCCCAGCGACCCGGCCCCGGATAAAGCAGGAGAAAATGGATGAATGGATGGCAGTTATAAAAGCTCACGAGGTTAATCAAAAGAATGTTTAGAATAACTGTAAACTGCTGTCACGTTTCATAAACCGTACTGCATGTTATTTGTTTGCTAAACGGTGCACACTCACTGGTAGACGCTGTGTAAAATCCACCTCAAAATACATGAAGTCAGCGGCAGGTTCAGTAGAGAGCGAATCTTACCCATTTTAGTTTATATAACTGATTTTACAGGAACCATGTACAGGAGCATTACTCAGCGTATAGAGCGATGCTTTGTACCAGGCTTTAGCTCTTGAGCTAATTTCCATCTGCAGTCCCTGATTCATGACAAAGGGAAGAGACTCAAAAGAACCATGTGCAGCAGCACGAAAGAGAAACCCATTACAGTCTTTCTACTGAGTTAGGTTTTAATCATGGTAAATGGTCTGAGCGCTTTTCCACCTACTGTACATTAGGCACTCACACATTCACTCATTCATTCACCAATGCACGCAGACGCTGGAGGCAAGGAGGGTGAAGTGTCTTGCACAAGGACACAATGACAGTGTGCACCTTCAATAAGCAGAATTCAAACCCCAATCTTCTGATCATGAGACAACCTGCTTTGAATAATAAAGTAGGTGTGTGTCCTGTATATAATGACCATACTATTACTCTTAAAGGAACAGGCCAGCGTTCTTCCATACTGTGATATGTTCTTATCTGAGCTTGTACGAGTTGATGCGAACCTGTCTGTTCTTTGTTCATGCCCTCAGTCACGCAAAACGACCAAAGCTACCACACTCTTCCACGGCCACAAAGACCAGACAGGTACGTATCAACTCGTCTAAGCTAAGAACATATCCCAGTATGTTCCTTTAGGTCGTGCAGTAAGGCAAGGTCGAAGATATTGATATTTTGGAGCGCTTGTCGGAGAGAGCCTCCTCTCGCTGCAACCAGGATCTTTGTCAAGTCTCGAGAAAAACAAAACAAAAATACATCAGTGCACCAGAGTCATAAGCAACACAGGCCAGACATGAACGGCTTAACAGCACCAGAGCCGGTGCTGGCCCTTCTGGGGCCCTAAGCAAAAATCCACACGGGGGCCCTACAGTACCTAGGCATCCCATGGTTATTCAACGAAGAGTGAACCTATTTACGGTCAAAAACAGTTCCACTGTGTAGTTTAGGCCCCGTCTCTCTGTGTGAGAACCAGTGTTAATTTCGTCGACTAAAATATTTAGTCTTAATTTTAGTCAAAGTGTTATTTTTGACGACTAAAATTGGACTAAAATTAAATTAAAAGTTTCTCATGAGACTAAAACTGTGACTAAAATGTCCAGATATTTTAGTCGACTAAAATAAGACTAAATAAAAATGAAAGGGAGAGACTAAAATTGACCGTCTGAAAGAGCCTCAGATCATGCAAATCCTCTGCCAAAGGATCAGCTCTGAGCTTTGTTCATGTGAAGCAGCTCCATGAAGATTAAATATGATTATAATGAATATTATTAATGCAAAGTCGACTAAATTCGTCTTAAATTTAGTCGACTAAATGTACTTGCAATTTTAGTCGACTAAAACTAGACTAAAATTGAAGTACATTTTCATCAAAAGACTAAGACTAAAACTAAATTAAAATATATTGTCAAAATTAATACTGGTGAGAACCACTAACCACTAAGCCACTGTGAGACTGGGTTTTAGGACGACACTATCACAACTTTTTAAATGGTAAATGGCAAATGGTCCCATTCTCTCACCTCTGGTCCCTGACCCACAGTTTGGGAAACGCTGATTAAAACTAACTGGTACCTGCACCTTATTTCTATCTGAGCACTGAGAATTAGCCTGTGAGTCGCCCAATTCCTTTTAGATGGAGCACATTCAGAGAACCAGTTACTGTAAGTAATAATCAACTAATCTTTGAGACAAATAGGCCGTAACAACGTGTTCATTAATCAGTGAAACAACGCTGTAGTTTGACTGAGATGGGGGGCCCTTGCGGCTACAGGGGCCCTACGCACCTTGCATAGTTTGCCTTTAGGAGAAAACGGCTCGGAACACCACTAACATGCGGCGAAACAGGCACCGTCTGCTCCTGAAACTGCTACGAGAACCAGTGGAGATGAGGTTTTCCCATTTTACAACCCCCACGTCTTGCAATGTGACATCGAATAATCTTGTCAGACAAAATATTACTGCGCAATGTGTCCACCGGGGCGATCTAATTATCATATTATTACTGAGCTGCATCTTTCAGACTGAATTAAAGCTGTAGTTCAGTCATTTACATCATGTCACGCAGGGCTCACAGGTAAAAAAAACCTAAACAGACGGGCGCATCTCGGTCACATGACCCTGATGACGAGTGCAGCGGAGTTCAGATTAAACTCGCTTACTGCTGATGGTAGGTTTTTATGTAAAGTTTCGTTTCTTTGCCAAACTCTCTGTTAACACTGGCGTCAGCACAATTTCAGCCTCTTCTTAAGAACCTATTAATTTGTGCTCCCGGCCTGGCTTTCTCTCCAGACATTTTCACTAACAAATTGCTTTTTATGAACTCAATGCTAATGCTTGCTCCACTGCGGAGTAAAGGGAACAGAACTCTGAGCGCAAAGTGAGAGGGATAATGAGTCAATATGTGTCCATCAACCGTTTATTTTGATTTGTTTGTTTACGGTGCATGTTCATGAATGCATCATGTGGTGTGTCCAAGCGATGGCTCGTGGGCCAAATGCAGCGCTGTAATCACTTTTTGTCGGCCCTGAGGCTCCAGCAGACGTGCAAATTGCTTGCGTTGCATAGTATTTTAAAACTATCTAAGATCATAACCACATTAACAAATTTGTTGATGCGAGAAAACCCATAATAAACAAGGGAGAAGGGAAATAAGAGCAACACCACTTAGCATTTCAGTGAATGATGTCCTTCTTCAACATTTCTGAAGACTGATTCACTTTCTCTATGAAACAAGTGCTTCAATATTAAAACAACATGCAGTTTTACAGTATTACATTTTACTCAGATATAGTCTATATTTAACCATATTTGGCTGATTTAGTCCAAAATTCTGCAGAAAGAAGTGATATCCTGTCCATGGTGGTTGCCATGGAGGTATGGGTGAGCGATATGACTGTAGAAATAAAAAGGAGAAGTGGCGTTCGATCCTTACGTATGCGGACCCTTCCCCCAGGCTCACATTAACTACGGTCCGGGTTCGGGTTCCCGTATTTGCCAGTACGGGACGACTCTCCCCAGAGAAGAGGGCACTACTGCCCCCGTGTCACCGGTAATGGAGAAATGTTTACATTTCCAACGTTACAGGTGGTAAACGTGACCAGATAAGTAGTGAGCAGACAGATTTTAGAGTCTTTTGGGCTTTTTCTTCAGGCTCGAGGCCTTAGCTCGCCATCCAGTATGGAAATCTGGCCTGCACAAACAGGACCAGGCAATCAGTAATAAACACCATCTTTAAGTCGTAAATTCATGTACATGTCAACAACTATATAGCATTACCGCAATATAGACACCAATAAATCTCGAGTACTAGTATTAGACTGTCTTGCGGTCTAATATGATGATCGGTTTCTCTGCTTCTGTCGGAGAAGGAAACCCAAGCCCCCACGTTCTGCTACGCAACATCAGACACTAATGTGAGAGTAACTCATAAGGCAGACAGTCGCTCTTCTCCAGTGCTTGTACGACCAGGCTCCTCAATCCAGAACTTTAAAGTCTTGCGTCCTGTCTCTGATGTCAGTGTCTTTCTGCTCTGGGCATGTATCCCACCGTGTTTTTATTTACCTGGTACATGAGCATCCTCACAGTTTTCACAAATGTGTTGCATATCCATGTCTTTGAAAGTATAAGGTCGCATTCACACCTGGGACTCGTCTTGATTGGGGACAACGTAGTTTCAGCGTTCACGTTCACACCTCTTTTTTGTCAATCGAACCAAATGAATAAATGCAGAGCTCCCCTACACGGCTGTGGGGGCGCTGTATCAAAACCATCTACAGGAAAAACAGTCAAGAAGAAACATGATTCTCTGATTGGTCGATTAAACTCCACTTCCTGTTCCGTCTTTTTTTTACAAAATGGATCAGTATCAGACTGTGACTGTGTTGGTTTTTCTTTCCGCACTTTTTAATATGACAGTGACTCTAACTACGCTCGGAATGCACAGATGTTTTTACAGACAAAATGGGAAATAAATGAGCTGATAAGGCAAAACCGCAACTAAAGCATGACTAAAGCAGGACTAAAGCAGGACTAAAGCAGGACTAAAGCAGGACTAAAGCAGGACTAAACCAGGACTAAAGCAGGACTAAAGCAGGACTAAAGCAGGACTATAGCAGGACTGAAGCAGGACTAAAGCAGGACTAAAGCAGGACTAAAGCAGGACTAAAGCAGGACTAAAGCAGGACTAAAACAGGACTAAAGCAGGACTAAAGCAGGACTAAAGCAGGACTAAAGCAGGACTAAAGCAGGACTAAAGCAGGACTAAAGCAGGACTAAAGCAGGACTGGCGGACCCCGGAGATATTTTTTCTTCACATGACGACTGCGAAGGCTCCGGGCAGAGACATCGAAAACTGCTTATGACGACTGTCTGAGGGAAACAGACGTGGAGCAAGGTACTAAAAAGGATCAGGGCTTTGTCAATGGATTTTGTCTCATATTTACGAGTTTATTTATTTTTACGAGTAAATTTCCTATTAACTGTTCGCTCTAACATGTCTGCATATGCGTTTTCATTTACATTCCGAAATGAATGCTGTGATTGTCTCAGCGCTGTTCTGTCTTTGCGTAACTCGTTTGTTTTGGTTCAGACGCACAACGTCCTAGAACTTTCTCTTTCTGGTTTTGCTCCGCTCTCTGGCACAGTCGCGTTCACAAACCAAATGATCCGCTTCTGAGTTAGTTTGATCCGGATCGAGACCGACGTTTTCAGTCGGACCAGGGTTCGCTTCTTTAGCCGGGAGCGTTCACAACACCTCTAACGAACCGGGCTAGTATTTTCTCAAGGTATTTTTCAAACCCGGAAGACACAACGCGATTCAGTTAACTCCGCCCCCTCTCTCCGCTCATACAACTTTACTGTATAAAAATTAAAATACCACAGCAATAAGTGAAGTTACTTTCACGATGCAGTTATAAGGAGTTGACATCTGCAACAATACTTCATAAATGGCTAACACACAAGCTAACACACAAGCTAACACGCGTTTTGACTCACCACCGCTCTGGTCCATCGCTGTTTACATTATAGGACTTGCGTTGGTTATAAAAGTTCATCCACTTTGATTCTGGCGAAGGTTCACCAAACATCCACAGAAAAACATTATTTTGGTGAAAGTCGGCGAATCCCGGAGAGAAAAAACAACTTCTGACGAGTGGCCTCTTCTTTGGCAGGTTGAACAAAGTCCTCGTAGCCAAACGCGCTTTTCCGTGACATTATCGTTAGATAAGAAAAAATAACAGGTGTGTCCAGAGTAGGTTATAACAGCTCCATCTGCACAGCTTCCAGTGCAAACATGACATCTGTTCAGACGCTCAGGGGATGCGTTTGTTTTGTCCGCAGGTGACCTGGAAATGCCTCGGGCACTTCCTTTTTTAAATTTTTTGTATTTGGTTTTAATTTTTTTTAACTTAATTTCCTTCTTACGACAGAAATTATTTAAAAAAAAAGCTGTTTTACAAATTAAAATCGTGCCGTAAACATAGAATTAAGGCATTACATTACAGACGTCGAGCACTTCCGTTCCGCTGTGACGACACAACTGAACAACTCAGTCGTTCACCAGGAGAGGGCGCAGCTGCTCAGAGAGCAGGATTCAGGAGAGTGGCTGAGGACTGCTAACCTGGCTAACGCCAGACTGCTGTGTGCGCTCGAATCATTTCGAACTGCACAGCAGCCTGGGGACCATGGCCGAAATGTTCGCATGGATTTGGGAACCAATCACAGAACGAGGAGGGACGACAAGACGATGACGCACTATTCGATATACGGAAGCTTGTAGTTTATTTACAGATAAAAAAAAAAAAAAGTTTATTTACGGATCAAACATGACAGCAGCAGATGCGACGATCAAGCTTTAGGCCGTGTTCTAAATAGTTTAGCTCGAAAGTTTACAGCGGGTACGTCAAACGTCATCGGATACGATGATACGATTGGCTGTGGCTACGTGCAGACGCATGATAGCGCCCAATAAACGAGTATGGACGATCGTAAACCACACCTCTCCTACGAGAAAATGAATTGATGGTCCCCAGACTAAATATCACTTGTGATTTTAGTTTGGCGTTAGCCAGGCTAGAGGACTGCGTGAATGAAGCCAATTTGATGAGGATATAGCATAACTACATGGTTAAAAGCTCCAAAAAGTTGATTTTGCATGATATAGGACCGTTAATGTCAAGGACCAACAGCTAAAACTAAAACTTATTTGGTTTCTGCTGCTTTGGATCATTATTGCATTTTCTAACAAAGTGTGAGATAATGATTAAAGGAATAGGCCACCGTTTTTACATTCTGAGATATGTTCTTACCTTAGCTTTGACGAGTTCTTTAGGACCTGTCTGATCTTCACCCGTGCCTTCAGTCACGTAAACACAGCGCAGACGGCGTTAGCATTTAGCCTCTCCCCCTCTCCTCTATAGCTCCAAAACAGGTCAAGATAGAAGCTACCAAGCTCTTCCACGTTTTCCCTATTTAAATATGGTTACGTGAAGTGTTACACTACAAAGTATAATTTCACAAAATTAAACAATGTGGATTTTCTAAGCGGATAAAAGGGGGACCTATATTGTAAGGCGTAATAATACCAGGAGTAGTTCAAAATCCGCGCAGTAATCTTCACTTTACTGTGCGGATGCCAAACTACTCCTGGTATTATTACGCCTTACAATATAGTCCCCCCTTTTATCCGCTTAGAAAATCCACATTGTTTAATTTTGTGTAATTATACTTTGCAGTGGAACACTTCACGTAACCATATTTAAATAGGGAAAACGTGGAAGAGCTTGGTTGCTTCTATCTTGACCTGTTTTGGAGCTACAGTATAGTGGAGAGGGGGAGAGGCTAAATGCTAACGCCGTCTGTGCTGTGTTTACGTGACTGAAGGCACGGGGGAAGAACAGACAGGTCCTAAAGAACTCGTCAAAGCTAAGGTAAGAACATATCTCAGTATGTAAAAACGGTGGCCTATTCCTTTAAGATGTGTTCGCGATTACTACCAAAACCCAACGCCTCGTTCAGTCTGATTCTGCTCAGTGTTTTAAAAGTCAAATAACTGACCAAGGTGGTACTTGGGTTTGAAACTTTGCAAAACTCTAAAATAAATAATAAATACAGGGCCTTTAACGTGCGCGGTTCCTGTGATGGATGTATCCTGTGCACCAGTCTAATGAGCGGCTGACATTTAGAATAAGTGGCACTGGTCCGGGGGCTTTAATGACCGCTTCCACCGTTTTAAAGATTAAAGTCTGCAATTTTCAACGGTCCTGTTTGTAAATTATTCAGAGGCTGCTGTTTTAGGCCTGGGAGTGTTTTTCAAATTGAGCCTTCGGAGGAAAAGAGCCAAAAAAGGCCGGGAAATATCCGGACTTTAATGTTGTTCAGTTGTTTACGGATTTCAAGCAGCTCCCAGTAAGATGTGTTTTAATGAGGCCGGCTGTGATTAGACCCATCTGTTAACCCCGCGCCACCAGGTCCAACTCCTACGGACTTTCTTTCACTGGATTCTTCCAAATCAGCGGCGTCTTTGGGATGTGTTTGATGATAGGCTGGTGTAGCTGCAGATGTGGAAGGGAATGGACGGATGCCAGTGGGGTGCAGCGTACACAATTCAGACGAGGAAGAAGAGTCATGTTTGTGATTTGACATGAAAACTGTTTGGCTGTGTGTCTTTAGGAACATGCAGATGTGATGACATGTTGATTAAAGAGGCCCCCTACGACTGTAAGCAATGTGTCGTCCCGCTACTGTGAATTTGGGCAAAGAAATGAATGAAAACGAAAATAAAAACCAAAATGAGAAACAGGTTCCTATGTAGCTATAAAATACTGTTTTAAGAGCTTTCTTTTTACAGTTATTAAATGTACTTCACAGTTAAATGTATGAATTGGCAAGTCTCAATTATTGTAATTATGATACAATACGTGTTTTATCTGAAGTCTATTCAACAAATTCCCATGGTGTCGCCTGCCTCTCTTTCAGACGTAAGTATCGTGGTCTTCAGCGCGATCCTCCGTCTGAAGGACTTCAATCAGCCCCGTGTCTATCTATAGCCAGGGCCGGATTTAAGTAAAATGGCCCCAGGGTTAAAGTTTATTCAGGGCCCCCCATGTACTGTATGTCTGTCTGATTTCTCTCTCTCTACAATGAAAGGATACTTTTTTTTAAATTATTTTAACACACACAAGTAACTTCTTAAACATAGAATTAGTTTAAAAATATAAATATAATTTAAATGACTCCAATTTGAGTTCCATGGCGCTCGCGGAAGAACCTTTGCTACTGCCAGACTGGTGGGGGGACACATTCAAAAGGGGGGTCTGGGGGTCCTCCTACACAGACCTTTTTTTATTTTAATGGTGCAATTTGGTGCATTCTCTTGGATTTTAGCAGACCATAGGTACATATTTTTTCCCAGTGTCAACTCAAGAAAATGGCTCAGACCTCGTTTAGAACTGGTTTAGTCTTGGGTACAAAGTCATCTGATTAAGCCTTACATGTGAGGGAGTCTGCAAAGAGAGAGGGAACTCTCTCCTTTTCTCCTTATGCCTGTGGGACCCTCAGCCTGCTGGGCCCCTGGGCTTAGCCCCTGTAAGCCCCTGCATAAATCCGGCCTTGTCTATAGCTGTCCCTCCATGGGAGTGGATCTCTCCCTCTGTGGTTTCTTTTTTCTCTCACACCGATACAGGACTGTTTTTTTTAAGAAAACTACCATTGTTGATGTCATTTAAAAAATAAGTGATAAACCTATAATAAAATCCTTTCTTTAAATGAAAGTAGAGACTTAGATCTTTGTTTCAGTGCAGAGCATGTGGTTATCACAGTAGAACCACTTTTTCTGTGAAACAGCGAAGATTTTGACAAAAGGGCTGGCAGGCAAAGAGTTAATAAAAGGTTGGCACAGCTAATGAAGTTTAAAGCAGAACTGCTTAGAATGATGATAATACATTTTACTTGTACAGCGCCTTTTTTAGACACAAGGCAGATTAAACCACGCGTGAAAATGGACAAGACCAATAAAAACAGGGTCTGAGATGTTTATGGTCTTTAAAAATGAGGAGTACAGCACCTGTACTTCATACTTTTCAATCCAAAAAAAAAACACCCTCACACAGCCTTTGGCCTCTTCAGTTGGCCACAGAAATGCGGTTTACGCTGCCTGCGGCGGCCTCATCCACGGCCTGCGGTGTTCTGCACAACATGGCTGTTTACTGTGGTCAACTTGACACATCGGAGCAGAGAGCGCATTTACTTAAAGGTCCTATATCATGCAAAATCGACTTTTTGGTGCTTTTAGCCATGTTGTTATGCTATTTCCTTATCGAAAACACCCCCAGAGTGGTTTGCGGCTTCATTCACGCAGCTCTCAGTAATCCTCCTGAATCCTGCTCTCTGAGCAGCTGCTCCTCCCTCTCCTGGTGAACGGCTGAGTGTTCAGTTGTGTCGTAACAACGGAACGGAAGTGCTCGACGTCTGTAATGTTGTGTCTTAATTCTATGCTTACGGCCTGATTTTAAATTGTAAAACAGCTTTTTCATTATTTCTGTCGTAAGAGAGAAACAAAGAGTAAAAAATGAAAAAAAAAAAAAAAAAAAAAAGGATGTGCGAAGTGCTTCCAGGTCAGCTGAGGCCAAAACAAACACATCGCGTCTGAACAGATCAGTCATGTTTGCGCTGCAGCTGAAGATGGAGCTCGTTACCTACTCTGGACACAGCTGTTATTTATTCTTAACTAACGATAATGTCACGGACGGAGAAAAAGAAGCGCGTTTGGCTACGAGGACGAGGAGTTTATATTCAACCCTTTTCAGGAAGAGGCCACTCAGCTGTTTTTTTCTCCGGGATTCAGCGACTATCAGCCAAAATATTGTTTGTCTGTGACTGTCTCTGATGGATGTTTGGTGAACCTTCGCCAGAATCAAAGTGGATTAACTTTTATAACCAACGCGAGTCCCATAATGTAAACAGCGATGGACCAGAGCGGTGAGTCAGTCCAAACGCGGGTTAGCTTGTGTGTTAGCATATTAGCATGTGTGTTAGCCATTTATGAAGCTGTGTTGCAGATGTCAACTCCATATAACTGCATCGTGAAGTGACTTCACTTATTGTTGTTTATTTATATTACGGTAAAGTTGTATGCGCGAAGAGAGGGGGCGGAGTTAACTGAATCGAAGCGTTGTGTCTTCCGGGTTTGAAAAATACCTCCAGAAAACACTTATATTTATCACAAAAATGAGTGCTCCATAATGGTAGAGGTACAATATATCATATAAATGCCTATACTTAACTTTGGAATGGCTAAAATAGCATGATATAGCCCCTTTAAAAATCTGCGAAGGACAGTGAGAGGAGAGAGAATGATGCGTGGTTGACGCGGTGCACAGAGGTGGGACACAGACTGAGTGTGTTCCGGCTTCAAAGACTCATGATGCAAATTGTTAAATACTGCCTTGTTTGTGTAGAACAATTTTAAAATTTGAAACGAGTTGAAATGCTCCCCCTCCTGGTACTGCCACCGTAACGTGGTGGAGGGGTTTGAGCACCCGAATGATCCTGGAGCTCTGTTGCCTTTCTGTGTGGAGTTTGCATGTTCTCCCCGTGTCTGCGTAGGTTTCCTCCGGGTACTCCGGTTTCCCTTACCACTAAAAACATGCACAATAGGCCAGGATGAATGATGTGTGTGAGTTAATGTATGGTGGTGTCAGAGGGTCCGTTGGCGCAGACGTGTGTAGTCGCGAAAGCGCTTCTGACAGTCTCCCCCAGGGGAAACTGAAGCTACAAACGTAGCTTTCCACCACCGAGTATGGAGTGAATGTACAATTGTCTCATGTAAAGCGCTTTGTGACCATGTCTGTGAAAGGCGCTATATAAATAAAGATCTTCTTCTTCTTCTTGTCGGGGCTTCGTGCCCCTGGTCGGGTCTCCCATGGCCAAAAGGTCCTAGGTGACGGGTCAGACAAAGAGCGGTTCAGAAGCCCCTTATGAGAGACCAACAGGCCCGGTTAGAATCGCCGTCCTTCCGTGGGCCCACCACCTGCAGGAGGAGCCATAAGGGCTGGTGCAATGTGATTTAGGCAGCTCCAACAGCTGCCCCCACGACCTGGACACGGAAAAGTGGAAGAAAATCGATGGATGGATGGTAATAAGCCAAATTGGCATTTCTAATAGTGAAATTTCATGAGCCTTAATATTGACAAGCTGATGATGCTCTGAATAAGACTTTTACGTACGAGTTTTAGTTTTCTAAGTGTAAGATAGTCATTAAAATAAGTTTGGAATGACCAAATACCCATAAAAAAGGTTTTCCATTTACCAACGCAAAATAATCACTGTAGAAGAAACATTAGTTTACTTTGTTTTAATTCTCTTTCATTGCGCCTTGAGGTTGTTTCTGTACCAGATTAATGAGATTGTCACTCTGAAGAAGGGCATGGACACACTCGCTTGTAAAACCCGTTCATTTTCTCTTCGACTCGAATAGATCCGGTGCGAGGCGGGTATAATGGGCTGTTGTTGTGGGCGACAGAGGAATGGTGTGTGGGGTGTCATTCTCCTGCATCGAACGCAAGGACACTTAATGAAGGAGCTGAAAGCGAGCAAACAAACCAAAATCAATGCAGATATATACGAACAGGAGCGCGATGCTGCACTTGTTTCACACGCAGAGATGGGTAGAAGTATTTGTAGTAGTTGTAGTCGCAGCAGAAGTAGTAAAAGTTGCCATGGTAAATTATTATGTGAATCAAACCAGTGTGAAAGGAAACCGTCTGAGCACCAGCCCCTTATGGCTCCTCCTGCAGGTGGTGGGTCCACAGAAGAGCCTCAAGATTCAAACTGGGCCTGTTGGTCTTTCATAAGGGGCTTCTGAACCGCTCTTTGTCTAACCCGTCAACTTGGACTTGGTTGCCATTGGAGACCCTACCAGGGGCACGAAGTCCCCGACAACAGAGCTCCTAGGATCATTCAGGTGCTCAAACCCCTGCACCACGTCCTTCTGCTGTGGGGCCCCAGTCCCTTTGCTGCTTGTGTCAGCTCCGCCCCTGTTCCTGCTCTGTCTGTAGCTGCATCCAATGGCCGCTGGTTGCACTGCTTTATGACCGCGACACAAGAGGCCGCCATTGCTGCAGCACCTCCATATAGGGGCGGCAAAACAAGCTAGTTTTACATTCCATAGCATTGGACTTAAGACACGTTCTAAACAACTGTAAAGCCTGGTGCCTATTTTTTTTTAAACTGGGCTAGTTGCAATTAAAGGGACCAGGCTGTAAAAAACATTTAAGAAATCTCATTTACTAATGAGGGCCGGTCTTTGATTTACAGACCGTTAGCATTAGAGCTAACGGCGGGGGTACGACCAAACTACACGTCACGCGAGGGCCGAGTCTACAGTGAAGATCCCGCCCTTATGCCCTTTTTAGGAACATGCTACGTCAGAGCTGGGTAGGTAAATCCGCCATGGATTTCCTTTCGAATGTGGTTTATGTGGCAAACGGGGACGAGTGAGGTTTCTGTTATTTTTTACAGTCTATGGCTGCGTCTCGCGCTGAGCAGAGAAGAGGAGACACATGCGCCAGACAACTCTAAAGACAAAACTTTACCTTTTTGTTGCTTTTATACCGGGCGGATTCAGCAGATCAGATCAGTGGAAATAATGTGTGAAAAAGGCTGACATTGACCCGTAACCCTGCTGTAAAGTTCATGATTTCGTGATAAAGGCTGTTATATTGAGGCTCATTAAAGGAACAGTCCACCGTTTTTACACACTGATATGTTCTTACCTGAGCTTAGACGAGTTGATGTGTACCTGTCTGGTGTTTGCGCGCACAAAGACTAAAGATGTTGTTAGCATTTGGCATCTCCCAGCATATTCCTATAGCTCCAAACGAGGGTGAAGTTGGAAGCTACTACGCTCTTCCACGGGCACACACAAAGACAGGTACGTATCAACTCGTCTAAGCCCAGGTAAGAACATATAGTATAGTATGGAAATATGGTGGCCTGTTTCTTTAACATAGAAACTGCAGTTACGCACAAGCCCTGAGGTGGCAGTAGCGAGTATAAAAAAAGTCAACTTCCATCTCGTCACTTTACTTTTTCTTGCTTTTATACCAGGCAGATTCAGCAGATCAGATCAGAGTAAATATTGTGTGAAAAATGCCGACATTGCGGCGTAACCCGGCTGTAAAGTTCATGATAAATGCTGTTATATTGAGGCGCATTAAAACTACAGCTTCTTCCATCGATGTAAACACGGGGAGTGGACTACGCTGCTGCCGCTCTTTCATATGATTATTCCTCCAGTCTCTCTTCTCTGTTTATTTGCTGTTGGCGATTGTCTGTCAGACGTGATTTTTTTTTTTTATTGTCACTACCAAGGTGGGAGAACTCAGTGATGATTCCAGCCCACTTTTTTTTCCAATGGATGCGTGTAGCCTTGGTTTTAACTGTGCAACCACACCGTTATTGAGGACGGGAGCCTCAATGTTGGCTCTATCACAGTCAAATGCTTGGTGCTGAGGTCATAAATGTGTCGGTCATAACTTCCCTCTCTGGTGATGTGTCATCTGAATAGTCTTTGAACATCCCACAGCAAATACCGTAGTGAATTGTGACTCTTTTTGCTTTCATATTTTTTGCACTTACTTTACTACCTGAAAGTATGGGGGGTGGGGGGGGGGAGCTTGTACATGTGTTTCCAATGACATCACGCATAGTTCCGGCGGCCATTTTGAATCCCAAAATAGCATTATGCAGTACTACAACATGTAACAATATCTCTACTGAGGGTGAAAATAAAAGACAACTGATTGACAGCGGCATTTTTTTTTTGCCTTGGCACATTCACGTATTTTTGAGTAATCTGTAAAAACTCTGATGGCGGCCATTTTAGGGATAGGTTTGCCTGAGTCCTCCTAGGAACGCCCCCACCTCCTGGAGACGCCTCCGAGCTTTCGTCACCAGCCGAGTAACCAACCACTGCTCCTCAGCAGAACCCCCTCCCCACTGATGCCACAGACAGCGTGTGGAGGGGGCGTGTCGGAAAGGGTCAGAGGTTCTTTAAGAGACAGAGGCCTATTTCAAGACATTCACTACAGCCATTTTGAGAGAGACATTTTAAACAAGGCAGTTATTTTAATTTACTGCATTTACAGACCAACAGAAGGTTTGGTCACCATTGTAGTGTGCTATAGACTGGTGCTATGTGACTGAAAAAAGCATAATAACCCCTCTTTAAGCTTTTAGATTTAGGTAAAGCTTGGTTAAGGTGGGGGATAAGAGGAGAAAATTGAGAGGCCAGACCGGCCCTAGAGCCAGTGGCCCTTCTGTGCTCTTCCAGAATGGACATACGGCCAGTCCGCCCCTGGAACAAGGTTAGGAAAGGTAGGCATCAACTTGGACTGCGAAAAACAATTTAAACCTCACCAGCTCCCTCTGCCATGTGTTTAAAAACTGGGTAAAGTTACTGCATTTGCTTCACTCGTTATTTTTTCCAACATACCTCTTTCCTGCTGTTGGCATCATAGGGCAAAAACACAATTCCTCGTCCCTAATATGATTGTCTAAGGAAGGCGTACCTTGTTTAAGAAACGACGTAATTACAATCGAACAGGCCGTGGCGGGATGAGAGCAAAAAAAAAAAAACGATTAGACCGGGATCAACGACAGATAATCCATTTTGTAATTCATGTGCAAACAACAAAACGCAGGAGCTCATTTCCACAGCGCTGAAGTGAAATGAGATGATGAGATGTTACGGTGCCATCTGCCGCCTCCAAACAGGTGTGAACCCATCCCATGGCATGATGAGGAGGGCCCTGGCACGGTTTATCCTTCAAACGAGGCCTGGGCACGTCACGTCTCTCCGCGGTAATGGATTTTAATAATCTGCAGTGAACTGAGACTTTCTGTCGTGGACTGTGCTTTGCTGTGAAGATAATGATGTGTGTGTGCAGGAGTTTAGGCTCTCCTCAGATGTGATTACTGTCAATAATCAAAAATGCACTATTGAGTTTTGCAGATACATTAAAGGATCTGTGTCACACTATTTTAGCCATTCCAAAGTAAACTGTAGGCATTTATATGTTATATTGCACCTCTATCACAATGCAGTACTCATTTTTGTGAGAAATATAAGAAATATTGTGAGAAATATAAGTATTTTCTGGAGGTATTTTTTCAACCCGGAAGACAAGACGCTTGGATTCAGTTAACTCCGCCCCCTCTCTCCGCTCATGCAACACTAGCAGTAGTAGAAATATAAATAAGCCAGTTAAAGGACTTTAGTTTATTATTAGGATCCCCATTAGCTGTGCTTTACAGCCAGCTAGTCTTCTTAAAAGCATCCATATACAAAAATATTGCCAATGTGACTGACAACAGACATAATAATATACATTATAAAAGAAAATATAACAAGTACAATGTGAACTTGACATCATTCTTCATCCTCAAAGATATTCAACACCAATATAGTTCTTCAATTGTTCTTTAAAGCAGTACTAAGTAACGTGTTTACCTTAATAAATCCTTTCCGTAGTCCCTGTGGGGGTAATACAAGTGTTTATGGGATGATTGGAGGGTCTTTCATCTCCCCCTGGTGTCTCTGGCCAGAAAACCATGTTTGCAACTTGACTGCCTCCGGACCGGAGCCACCAATACACACTAATAGAATCACGAAGAAGAAGCTAACAGGCTAACGGGCAAAGCTAACTGCGGGCTAGCGCTACTTAAACAGTATTTACAGCCAAGTTTGAGTGAAAAAAAAATATTTCCATTGTGTAATTGGATGTACAATATCTCTCTCTCCCTTTGCTTTTTCTGTCAGCGTAGTATTTACTCTCCAAGAAAATCAATAAGTTAAAAAATCGCAACTTGCTACGACACCTGCAGTTGCGCTTATGGCCTCGAGGGGCAAGAGTTACTTAGTACTGCTTTAAAAACAGATTTGTGGTCTATTTGAACCAGGTTTAGTCGCAAGACATTCCATCCCTTCATAGCTCTATAGACAAAAGTGCTTTTGAGAAAATTTGTATTTGATTTGGGAATTAAATAAATTATTGAAATAAATGGTTAACACACGTTTTGATTTACTTACTGCTCTGGCAGATCCATCGGTTATTGTTGTTCTTGTAGGGAATCACGCTGGTTATAAAAGTTAATCCACTTGATTCTGGGCAAGGTTCACCAAGCCTCCATCAGTGAAGTGACTCGCATGGTTAGTCGCTGAATCTCGGAGAGAAATGGCTGAAGAAGCTGTTTTATAAATCAAAATCAGGCCGTATGGCATTACATTAAATCAGAGGGCATGGATTTGGGGACCAATCACAGAACGAGGAGACGATGCAAGACGATGATGCGCTATTCAACATACGGAAGCTTGTAGTTTGTTTACGGATAAAAAAAAAAGTTTATTTACGGATCCAGATGCAACGCCATCTTTCAAACAAGCTTTAGACCAGGGGGCCAGCGGGCCAAATATAAACAAAAATAACAGAAAAAATTCTGTTGGCCCGCCAGAGAGTGACCACCACCTGCGTCAAATTGGGGGCGCTGTTTCACTCCTTTCACAAAGTTAAGGAAACACTGTTGTGGTGTCTTGGTGTTTATCAATCACAGAGTGTTGTAGCAGCAACTTTCACAATTTTCCAACTTTTATTGCAAAGGTTGTTGACATCAACAACAGTATATGTTAAAAATTGACTTATAAAAGAATTGATGCTGAACTGACACTTTCAAAATAATCTAATGTGGCATTTTCTTTGAGTTAACGAATGAGGTAAAGTTACTGTAGGTGCTGTAGATACAGGTGTTTTTTTTTTGCACGAAATTGCTACAATTGTTGATTTTGTTTTACTAAAATTAGGCTTTTGCCATAGTTACCATTTGTTTTAATATAGCATGTTATTTGCATAGATAGAATCAAATGCAAATGTAGGCTATCGAAAAGAAAAAGTCAATAAAAGAAAGTAACTTTATAATTTGCAGTTATATGTGTTTTTCATGCTTGACATCGCCGTGTTTGGACCGTGACTCACAGGCACTTTTTCACTTTGGCCCTCGGAGACAAAAAGTTTGGACTTTAGACCGTGTTCTAAATAGTTTAGCTCGAAAGTTTACACACATGATAGACATTAGTAGAGCCCAATAAACGGTTTTGGACAAAATGAATTGGTGGTCCCCAGACTAAATATCATTTGTGATGTCAGTCTGACGTTAGCCAGGCTACCGTGAAACTGTTTTTCTTTCATTAGAGAATGTAATGTTATAAAATGTCAGTCCAAAAGTATTGTAAAAGCCTGCATTTCCTTCACTTGATGCTGAAACGCCGTAGAGCTATGATCATTTCATCGAATTACACAATGAGAGCCGTCTGTTTGAAGGACCAGCAGCTGCCACTGTATCCAGGGCGCATTAAGGCGAAATAGCTAATTTCACAACTCTGTAAAATGTATCAAGTTGAATTAAATTGTCAAGTGAGATGGTGGTTTGTGGGTGTCAGCTCTGAAACTTTAGAAAAATGGAAACCTGTCACTTTTCCAATATCAACTTTTTGCCATTCATTGTATAAAAACACATCCTTTCAAAAGCTATTATTCTCTCCAGCTGAATGTGCTTCCATCGCTCTGTGCTGAAGAACAAACACTTGAGATAAACGCAGTAATGGGCAGGAGTCTGAACAGCTGCAGGGTGGCTCTGCATCCTCCCTTGAAGACAGAAAACAATTAACTTGATGACGATAACTGGGGCTTAAGTGTTGTAAACACACAAGATTACCCATAATTTAGACTCACTTTAGGTTCTGTGTTTTGAGACAATGATGTGCAGAATTTTTGCGACACGTTTATTCTTGGCTCAGTTTCACAGTTTTCCCTCAGAGGCTAAATGCTTTTCAATGCACCGAGCCTCCAACTCTCTCTTCAACTCTTCTGCCGCGACCTTGAACACAGTGGGCCTACCTTTTCACACTTTGAACACACGTCATTCACCCCACACATGGCACATTAAGTTTACTCATCTTATTTTTTACATATGTCATTGTACACGTGTCATTTGAAAATGCATTGCTTCGTTTTTCCGCCTCCGGTCAAAAGTCGTGCCGTAGCGTTCTGGACTAGCTGCAAACGAGAGAGCGCTTTACGGCTGGAAAGTTTATCCGCGTTTGACTCATCCTAACTTGAAACGGAACTGAACTGAACACGTGACTGGGTTTCACTCAGAACAATCAGGCTTTCATAGGTTTATCCGTTTTATTTTTATATTTTCTTCAAGTAGTTTGCCTTAGGTTTACAGGTGAAAAACCTCTGAAGAAGCACAAACAGAAACACCAGTGTAAGAACCAATTCTAATATGATTTACCTGCACTTTACACAGTCTTTTATAGAGTGTTTTAAACAGTTCATTTAAAAGGTTATTTCAGAAAGACACTAGGTATAACAAAATTTAGTTTTAATACCAAAAAATTGTAATAGTGCGCCCAGTGTCTTTCTAAGAGAAATGTTAAAACCTTCTTTTATTAAATTCATTATGTCTTCCTGTTTCAACAATCGTTTAAACATGTATTTATTGGGGCTGGACCTTCTCAATTGAGCTCCGTTATCAGGTGGGAGGGGTGAACTCGATTGGATCTGATTTCCGCTAGCGTTTGGTCGTGATGTATGTAATGCCCGAGTGAGTGAAGCAGTTATCATAATTCTTGGGGTCATTCCTTGCACATTCCAAGGCTTCAACATCAATTTCTGGATATTAGCTAGAACGGATTGAGGAGCTTCCGTTACTTTCGTATCCGCCGCCATTGCCAAACTACAACCCGCAAATCGGGGCAAATGCTTGACGTCGCCTACAAGCCCCGCCTCCCCCGCTCACTGAACGTTGTAACTGAATGTTGTAACGCGGCCACTGAGATCAGACCCGGACGTACATGTAGGGAAATTATAATTGACCGGAGTTTACGGATGGCGACACTGCAAAAAGATATTAACTAGATCAGTATAAACATCTCAATTTGAGCATAATAATCCAAATTTTAGCTGTTTTGACTAGTTAAGAAGCTCTTGGGCATTTGTCCCAGATTATTTCACTTGTTCTGAGATGTTTCTGACTCGTTTCGATACATTTCGTCCTTATTTCAGGTCATTTTCTTTGCAAATGGGGTAAGAAAATTGGTCTTATCTCATTGGCAATTTTACTTTCTTATTTCAAGCGAGATTTACCTTAGAACTGGTCTGAAATGTCCTCAAACAAGCAAAGTAAACTTGGTCCGATCAGGAAAAGTGTCTAAATGAGTGAAAACCACTCAAAACAAGAAACATTTCCTCAATTCAAGTCATTTAAGCCCATGCTTGATATTTACTTTTTGTAGTGTAAGGCCAGGCTACGTATCACGATACTCGGGGTCCGATCCGATACGTATTGTGATACAGTAAGTAATGATGATGATTAATATGTTCACTTGTTAATATGTTAATTTATTGAAGTGTTAAGATCGAAAAGTGCTTTCACACAAAATGTAACAATGTGCTGTTACTGGAAAACAAAGCTGTGTGTGATAAAAAATTCCTCCAAACACAAATATTGAAAGTATTGCAAAAAAGTATCGATATTGTATTGCAGCACATATTGTGATCCGATATTCTGTCCCATTTATCCGTTTTCATCAATGACTTTAAAGGTCAGAAAACAAACAATGAAGATTCTGTACATTGTTTTTTACCAAATACTTTAAACTATATTTAAATATATATATATATATATATTTACAGTGAATTTACAAATGCATTGGGTGAATCTTTACGCGAATATACAGACAGACGCGACAACCCGCGCATGCAATTGCCCTTTCCGTCCTGAAAGTTCGAAGCCGTCCGTTCAGCCTTTGTTTTCGCTGCTCCGTGCGTGTCTGAGCGGAGATCCGAGCTTTGCTTTTTGTGCCGCAGTGGCGTTTTGACGGATCCAATGCATACAGCTCGAGGCGGAAGTTTGTACGGCCTTCTCAGGGGGCTCGGGGGCACACACACTGGTGAGCAATCAATCAGTTCTGTTGGGCCTCTTGCAGGGGGGAGGAGAGCCTCTTTGCCGTGGCTGATGCCCAAGTGAAGAACGCTGCAGTGGTCCAGACGACTTGAAATAAAAGCACATTCAACTTCCTCAAAAATGTTTTTTACGTTGGATAAAAGACAGAGATGATCAAACGCAATTGATCCTTTTGTCAAGTTCTGTCAACGGCGACGTCTCCGCTGGTGGTGACTATTTTTCACTCATTCAATACTCATTCAAGGCAGTGCAGTCTGCTTTTGATCAAAGAGTATAGCACTTTGTGAATAATAATATAGAAAATAGTGTAAAGCATGGATAGATACAGTTGGCATCTCGTCATAGAAGGGGGCGTGGCTTCGCCGAGGGGGAAAATAGAATCTTTAGAGAAACACAATTTTTCACTCTTTTTAGCCATTTTCTGGTGGAATATGAACTCATGTATCACATAAATAAAGTCAAGTATAAATCTGGCCCATATGGATATTTTCTCACAGCAGATTGTTCAGTAGAAGTGAAAAAACGGCAGTTGTAGCTAGCGCTAACTAACCATTAGCATTAGCCCGATGCTAACATGTAGCATCAAGCATTCTTCATTATTTATTTATTTATGGGCTGTTGAACCACTTTCCTCCTCTCCATGTCTTTGTATCTTTATTTAGTAGAAAACTATATACATAATTCAGCATTGAAAGTTTAGATTTTTCTCCAAATTGTTTTCCCTCTTAACTGTTTTCAAACATGACCATATATGGGCGACTCGAGAGATGCCGTCTGTATCTATGTTACTTTTATATGGGGACAGAGTTTTAGGTGGGAATTGGTCCTTTGGCTTTTCCTGAAAATGTGAAATAATGTGTTATGTGTCTTATTCTGTTCCACAGAATTAATGGCCTGACTTGCCCAGAACTGCAGAAGGAACTGCTGTGTTCATAAATTTATGAACCAAGGAAACTTGAAAGGTCACGGAGCTGCACTCCAGCAGCAGTGAAGTCTCTATACAACCGTATAGATTTTGAGCCTACGCATAAAATCTATAAAGATGGACTCGTGCTCGTTAATGTTTTTCACACAATACACACGTCAAACATCAATACACACGTCAAACATGAGTCCTGTGAGCTGTCAGGGATCCAGACGTTTTCCATATTAGCAAAGGTAGTCAAGGTTGTTTGTGATGTGGACATTTCGCGTCTCCGTGTAAAGCTTATTAATGATCATCCTCATCATCGAGCTGGTTCTGACGTGTCCTGGGGAAAGGGGTTAGATCTCAGGCTCAGTTCGATGGACCACTTGGATCCATAGGTCAGCAGTTCAAACCAAGGGCGCACTGGCCATATGTCCATTCTGGAAGAGCACAGAAGGGCCGCTGGCTCCAGGGCCACCAGTCCCGCCTCAACCGAGCTTTACCCAAATCTAAAAGCTAAAAAGAAAAGCATCAAAATAGCGAGAAAAAGAGGATGAAAAGTCAACAAAAACATGAGAATAACACGAAAAAAAAAAAAAAAATACAAGAAACGTAAGAAAAAAACAACAAAAATATGCCAAAAATGTGGCGACGTGACGAAAAGTTTCCGTCCCTTTTGTAGGTCTTAGCTTTCAAATGAGACGCTACATTGTTGCTCTCCAGTCGAGAAGCTTTTAGATTTGGGTAAAGCCCAGTATAAAAAAAAACATGAATCTAAAAGGAATTCCGTGGAGTACGGTGCGCCACAAGGTTCAATTTTGGGACCATTATTATTTATTATTTATATCAATGATATTGCCTCTGTTTCTACGACCACCTTTCCCGTTTGTTTTGCTGATGATACCAATCAAAAAAATAATAATAAAAAGCAGAACTGGGGAAAATGCACTCGTTAATGTTAAGGCGGGGGGTAAAAGGTTAAAATATGTATTTGTGGAAGTGCACAACTACGCTAATTTGGGCCAGGCTAGTCAGAGTCCAGGGCTGTTTTTCATTCCCAGTCCGCCCCTGGTCCAAACCCTGGCTCCAACTGGGTTAGTCTGTGTGTGGCTCGTCACCTATATCATGTTCTCTCTGTTTGCTGATGGCACAGATTGTCCTCAGATTGTCGTCCATACAAAACCGCAGTTCTGGCCCGAGTACTCCTTCATCTGAAAGAGCACAGATGAAGGAGTACTCGGCAAACAACCATTCCATGTCCTCCTGGCAGAATGGAAAGACATATTCTGCAAGACATGGCCCTTGCTCGTGACGTCTCAGTTATCCTGTTGTTTTTGGCCCAAAGGCAGAAAGAGAAATGTCTCCAGCACCTTGAGTCTCTCTCTCTAAAACCGAAAAATCAGATTAGAAATCTAGGAGTGATGGACTCATGAACTTAAACAGCCACATCAAAGCAATACCATCAGCAGCTTTTTACCACCTGACAAACATTGCTAAGATCAGAGGAATAGTGTCAAAACCAGACTTGGAGAGACTTATCCATGCATTTGTCTCCAGCAGGTTAGACGACGGTACCGGCTGCTCACTCAGACAGCTGCTGAACATCCAGAACGCTGCTGCTCGAGTCCTGACAACAACCAGGAAATACGACCATATTAGGCCAGTGCTCCGGTCTCTGCACTGGCTTCCTGTTGCTCAGAGAATGGAATTTAAAAGTCTTTTTTACGCTACGAATGTCTGTCATATGTGCCTGCATGTAGCCATAGCCAATCGTATCAGATGATGTATGACGAACTCGCTGAAAACTTTCGAGGTAAACTATTTAGAACACGGTCTAAAGCTTGATCGAAAAATGGTGTTGCGTCTGCTGCTGTCATATTGGATCCGTAAATATTTTTGACATTTTTTTTTTATCCTTCAACAAACTACAAGCTTCCATATGGCGAATACACTGTAAAAAGTGTTGCTTAAATGAGAAGTAAAAAAAATTCCGTAAGCGGTTCCATCGGACATTTTGTGTTCTGTCAACTTCAGCTCTTTATTAAGTACTAAAAAATATTAAATTGAGTTTGACAGAAAGCAAAACTATAACTTACTCGTGAATGATTTACTGAATATTTTTGTGTTCTCCCAAAGCAAAACTATAACTTAGACGTGAATGATTTACTCAATATTTTTGTGTTCTCCCAAAGCAAAACTATAACTTAGACGTGAATGATTTACTCAATATTTTTGTGTTCTCCCAAAGCAAAACTATAACTTAGACGTGAATGATTTACTCAATATTTTTGTGTTCTCACAAAGCAAAACTATAAATTACTCGTGAATGATTTACTGAATATTTTTGTGTTCTCACAAACCAAAACTATAACTTAGACGTGAATGATTTACTGAATATTTTTGTGTTCTCACAAAGCAAAACTATAACTTAGACGTGAATGATTTACTGAATATTTTTGTGTTCTCACAAAGCAAAACTATAACTTAGACGTGAATGATTTACTGAATATTTGTGTGTTCTTACAAAGCAAAACAACTTTAAAAATGTAATAATGTACCACCCGGTTTTATATTCTGATTAAGCACAACAACTTCATGATGATCAATTTCGTTCATATCTTTGTGTTCAAACATTTTTTTGGTGATTAATGCATCTTCATTTTATATAATTGACCATTAATTAACTATAACTTAAATGTAATACCAAAAACAAAGTTATTTTTCTGCAACGTTGAACATTTATTGAGAATCAAATTTCCCCCCCAAAAAATAAAAACAAATCCAATTTTTTACACAATAAAAGCCAAACACATTTGAACATGTAAGCAGCAGCAAAGTTCCTATTTTCTTCGGTAACAATGAAGCCCTTTTCTTAACCAAAAATAATAATAACAACAATAAAATATAATACAGTAGTGAAATAAAATCGTGAAATGCTAAGTATATCCCAAGAATGCTAGGAAGCTTGTGTTTCTCTCATTCACCTGGCTTCACAAGCTATGCCTTTCTTATTTTGCTGAAGCTGTTATGCGTTGCTATGGTTATGATGTAGCGGAGTGACGTTACAGCTCTACTTCCGGATCCACATAGACCGGCAGATGTGCGAGAAACTACAAAAAAACTTCAACACCACAATCAATATTCCTGAAACTCAACAGAGAGTTACTGAACAGGCCTATTTATCAGGCCCATTAGCCAAAAATGCTGAACCTACTGCTATAAAAGTCATATTTACCAAAATTGCTACATCCGGGTTTAGCACAGAAAAATGCTAACGTCCGAGGTGGCGCAGCAGCTACGCTAACCCCAGAAGTAGCGACTTTAATATTACTTTTGTAGCAGTAGGTGTAGCATTTTTGGCTAATGAGTCTGAGGCTCAGTAACTCTCCGCTGAGTTTCAGAAATATTTCTTGTGGTTTTGAAGAGTTTTGTCTTGCATATTTGCCGACTGGTACGGACCCAGAAGTAGAGCTGTGACGTCACACTATACAACCGAATAACAGTGATTTGAGCTAGGAAGCCATCATCAAAGCCAACAAGGGACTGGAATATTTTTTTTACTATAAACCTTCATAAAACCCCTTTTTTTGTTTTTTTTTTACAAATGTAATCCAATGTTCATCACAATACTAAACATTTACATGTTACATGTTATTACCAAGAACAGAAGAATAAATTAATGCACTGTATTGAACAATCTTCCCAGATTAGGAGGTCATCACAATTTATTGTTTAATAGCCATAACACTAAGTAATTCTTTATGCCATGGTAGTCAGAATTCCAATACTATTACATGTGCATTGTTTTTGTAGTTTTTTAGTTTTGTAGTTAGGCAAGTCAAAGCACTCAAACGTGTGTTTCAGCTTTGTGCACCATCTTCTGTGTTCAAACCCAACGAGGCCAAACCTTTAAAGACTGGCTGGCCATCAATCACGATCCCGTAGGTCTCTTGAGACGTGAAGATCATCACTGGGGAGGCGCTGAGATCCTCAGTGAACCCGTTGGTCTGTTTAAAGAGACAAATAATGTTTAAAGTTGACAGTTTGTTTAGTGTTTCAAGACCACATTTTTTACCTTCAGATAAATGGTTTTCAATAATTTTCACACCAAGTACAATCTTGGAAAATACATTTGGTGCTGTAAGTGCCACTTAGAATTGTCACATTCTGTATATTTACAAAGTGATAAATCAGCTGAGCGTTTCATGACAATAGTGCAGGCATGTCCCAGCCAAGCTTAACCGTGTTGGGCTGATTAAACAGCCTAACCTATCCCATCACAGAAATCTGTAAGTGTGGCTGCATTTACACAATAACCCTTATTTTATCGTCTCACGTGCCATTCCTCTTGTTCTTGAACTTTAAGCCACAACAGGACCACATTTTTTAAACTTATAATCACTAGTTTTAGTTTAATCTTATTTCTCTTGATCATGTCCTGCCTCCAGCCCTATAGCCCTTTCAAGACAAAAGAAAGTTGTAAAGTTGTAAAAGTTGTTACCTGGTCATCACAAATGAGGTCAGCCTGGTTCTCCCCAATGTACGCCATGAGACATCTCAGCAAAACGTCTCTCCTCTTTTCAACCTTTGAAGATGGACTCTATAACACACATGAATTTCATTCACATTTATTGTAGACATGTTTTATCCCCTACCACAAACCAGGGACCCACAATAATTCACATTGTAGGTCTAAAATGTTCATACATTGTAAAAATATATACCTGAACCATCTTTTCACCGAGTGCCACCTTTTGAGTTGAATAGTGAGAACATCTTGGCTGTGTTCTCGGATAAACGTTGGCTCCAGAGATATTCCAGCAAGCTGCTGAAATTGTTCACAAATCTGCAGAACAAAAAAACATTTTTGATACACAACCATGTAAATACATACTTAAATGCAACAACATTTTAGAGCCACACCTGAGATTCATCTAAAAAGGGCCGGCCATCGATCAAGTAGAGTAGCAACATTGGATCCTTCAGATAAAGTTTCTTGCCTTTGTAGGCTGAAGGTTTGGGACATCAGGTCATTTATCACATTGTTTTTCTTCTTTGTCTCTTGAAAAAGCTGAACTGTAAAATTATATGTAAAAAAAAAGAATGAACAAAAAAAAACTATAAAAGTCACCCATATTTAAAAGCACAGCAAAGTTAATTTGACCTGTATCATATCTTGGTCCACCGTCAGGTCTTTTAGGTATCAGTAAGTCACCAGTCTGTTAACAGAAGAAATTAACTGTTAGACAGAAATATACACACAGTCGATGCACATATGGATAATATATGTTCGTGCAACTGGTACAAAAAGCTTAAGTGGGACAAAGAGCGAAACGTCCGACACTCCACCTCTGAGTACAGATGAGGACTAGAGGGACTCTGTCTACGATGGAC
The DNA here is from genome assembly GCF_951799975.1 of Gobius niger. Taxonomy (NCBI): domain Eukaryota; kingdom Metazoa; phylum Chordata; class Actinopteri; order Gobiiformes; family Gobiidae; genus Gobius; species Gobius niger. Next base: position 37,001,271 of record NC_136855.1, on the reverse strand, counting down.
AACACCTAAGAACCTACACAGAGGTCCCCTCCCCAAGTTAATGCATTACCTAGAAAACATGGCAGAGTGGAATGTCATTTGTCAAAATAATCAGATTTTCCAGTATTTTTTACATTACGCATCATCTGCTGTATTCCTGTCTTATTATTGCACACCCGCAGTTTTTTTCTGAGAGCTTATTTAACAAGTGAATTTATCCATTGTCATCATAAACGAAGTTTAGGCTAATGAGAAATATTACAGCCCTAACAGTTTGAATCGATACACAGCTCCCCCTACCGAATGAGGCCATACAACAACGTTCACTTAGAATCTTACTAAAAGGGGAGAAGCTACCTGTGGTTAGCACAAACATGAACTGATACTGCACCACGTTTACTATATGTTTTTGTACAACTTTACGGTGACGCAGAGTGAACTGGAGATAATAAAGTGTGCGTTTGATGAGGGGAGAACAAGAGTCAGTGTTGGGAAAGTTCATTTTCTACATGAACTACTTCAAAGTTCAGTTCACAAATTTCAAAATGAACTAGTTCGTTCATAGTTCATAATTGTATATAACTAATAGTTTGTTCATAGTTCCAAAAATGAACTAGTTCATAGTTCTTTTTTTTGTTGTTGCTGCGAGCTGTTATTCAGGCATGACAACGGATCGAGGTGAAAAAGGTGAGATGTATATTTCCCCGCTCATAAAGCAACAATCTGATGCATTTTTAAATGCATTTTTGCCAACCTTGGTAGAGCTGGAGAAAGTTGACTTCAGCCATGACTTAAAAATATTATCCTCTCTTAGTGTTATGCAGCTCTGTCATGTCAGCCTGTCACTGTTTTATGAGTGGATTTTGGATATCTTTGCTAATCATATTTAATTTTATTCTTTTTTTTAAGTTTAATTGGTAAATTCTTGGTGGAAAATGAAGCTACAAATATTCAATTGCATGTGTGTTAATTTGGTAAATTAATCACGTGAATAAGATTGTTTTAGGAGCTAATTTGTAGTTAAAAAACTCCACATTGTGTCTTTATGCAAATGAGCGCACGCGGAGCAGAGGAGTTTGAGCCACAGACGTTACACAAGGGAAACTCGCTTCGTAACCTCACACTGTGGCTGCTGCGGACACCGTGCGGACCCGCTGGTTACCGGTGCCAGGGCCTGTGCCAGAGCCATAAACAGCAGAGTTCAGCGCCACAAAACTGGACACAGTCGGGACGTGGGGGCGGAGCGGAGCGAGCGCGAGCTACACCGTGGACCCGCCAGAGTTTAGAACCGCTGGTAAACTCTGACGGCGGGTTTTACATTCACTGATCCGCGGTCTTAAATCACAGATATAAGAAATCTGGCACCATATTGAACGAACGTAAGAAGAACGGGAAATGCCGTTCACAGGCACCATAATGAACGGACGTAATAGAACGGGAATGACACTGAGGGTCTCTGGTTCTGAGCTCGTTCTGAGCTCGTGGAGCTAACACTGTTGTGGTGCGTTAGATCCGAGCGCAATTTCGTTTCGCCCACACGTGATCTGATTTTTAGAGATGCGTGAATATTCTTGGCTTTTATCAAGGCCTCTCGGGACGAACTGACCTGTACATGTGTGTGTGTGTGTGTGTATATAGACTTTAGTATGATCCTCTCTGTTCAGATAGTCCTTCTCCCCAACGCGCTAGCTTTCACGGCCACTTACAATGTTAAACCAAATTCATTCACCAGTATCTTAAAACACATAACACATAAACGCAACAAAGTTTTCCAAACCATTTCTTTCTAGCGACCAACAACATGTTAACATCGGCTAATGCTAGCTTAGAGCATGTATGTCGAACTAATTTTTTGGACAAATTTGACAAACAAGATAACCACCGTTTGCAGTAAAGGATACACGTACCTTGTCTCGTTCACCTGGAAAATATTTGGATCCATCGCGATGGCAAAGGCACTTCTGCTGCTCAGCTCCCAAGAAGACGTTGCACCAGACCGGCTTGAACCGGTCTGAAAGTCAGCCTAAACCCGCCCCCCGGGCCAAGTTTGTGTTCGATCAACACATTATAATAGTTTTGTCATTACAGGGCCACCACTCAGACAAAATAAATACTTAAAGTGTTTTCACCTAAAGCAATAAAATCTGTATTTTTTATGGTGCTGTAATAATGATATATAGTACTTATTTGTCAACCAAAAATTTAAATTTATAAAAAAATAAGTACTTAGTAACTAATTAAAATGTTTCAAACCAAAGTTTGGTCTGCAGCACTTATTACAGTGTAGTGCATCATCGTCTTGCCGTCCCTCCTCGTTCTGTGATTGGTTCTCAAATTCATGCGAAGACTTTGGCCATGGTCCCCAGGATGTTGTGCAGTTCCAAATGATTCAAGCGCACACAACAGCACGGGGACACCCAGGCTAAGATAAGATAAGATAGAAAAGATTAGATAATCCTTTATTGATCTCACAACGGAGAAGTTCACTTGTTACAATCGGCATTCGATAAGATCACTCAGAGGGTGCAAAAACAGACGGGAAATGTGCAAATAGTGTTAAATAGTAGAAAACAAGGTTTCTTATGTACAATAAGTAAAGCAAAAATCTTTGGGGGCGGAGTTATAACAATAAGGGAACAATAATAAATAAAAATACGCTAAAAATTAGAACAGGTTCTATAAGTAAAATATCGGGCTGTAAAGTTACAGTCCTAGTGCAGGTCTTTTCAGGGTTTAACACCAAAGTACATCTCTGACCTGTTAGTGCCGTATGAACCATTTCGGGCCCTGAGAACTTTAGCGAGGGGTCTCCTGGTGGTTCCCAGAGTCAGGACTAAACAGCCTCATTCCGATTTCCAACCGAGTTAAGCCACATAAGCCACACACCCCGCGAATTCTCATTGGATGTCATTCCAGTTGGCTTTATTAAATTAATATTGTTGTTTTACAAATGTTTAAGGTTAGGGGTTAAGGCTAGGAATAGGGTTATGGTTAGGGAAAAGGATTTGGTTATGGCTAGAACAATGTGGGGGGCGGGATCATGGCGTAACTGGGTTGGAAAGCAGAAAGACGTGACTAAACATGATGCGGCTAAAGCTAAGCTACGCTAAGCTACACTAAGCTACAATCTGGAGTCTTCATAAGGATGTGAGACAGGCCTCAACTCTGACAATGTTCAAATCCAGGCGGAAAACAGTTCTGCACATGACACTGAAAGTATTTTATCTTTACCCTTGCCTTTTACTGTAATTAATGCATTATCATATTGATGTTTTATTGATTTTATCGGCTTTCTTGGAATTTTACCCAACTGTGACGCACTTTCAATTGCCTTGTGTATGAATTGTGCTCTACCTTGTGCCTTATCTTGACTAGTAGCTGACAAGGGTAGCTAGACTGTGAAAAAGGGAAAATGTGTGCGGTTTGACAAGGCAGGGTTTCGAGGTTAGTGTGTGAAGCTGTATCAATGCACTTGGAACAAATGTGCTAAGGAAAAACACACTTACGTCATTGGGTGTGGATGGACCTGGTTTTAAAATAGACGGCGGTGTGGACTCCTGTTTTTTCTCGTAGGTTGTTTTTAGAATAACCCGTGAGGACATGGACTCAACAACAACAATGAATTCCTCCTGACGACTTTGGAAACCTTTGCTGTAACTCTCGGCAGACCAATTGCAGTTGTTTCTCCGGTTCATACATCTCCATATGCAACCCATAACAACAATCCATCCATTTTCACTCCATAAATCTCTCGACATGTCGTTCACAAATGCCAATTTTCACGTTTCACTGCCTTTCAGCGCGCGACGACCAGTGAGCTGTTCATTCTGCGACACACATATTTCACAATGACATTTTAGGCATGTGATAGCTGCAGATTTCCCCGGTGCGGTCTGACACATATGGCACAGCAGCTCATTTCCTCCGAGGCTGATCTCAAATCTGTCTGCTCTTATCTGTACAACGCTGTCCCCCATTCCTGTCTCAATATACAATCGTACAGGACAGCAGTTTCATTAAGAAGCCATCACGGTGACATTTCCCACCGAGGCTAATTTCCTGTCTGGGTGGCCATCTGTCATTCACTGCGCCTGTGTAACGCTTCCATGAGCTAATATCGCTAATGTCTCTAGATAGACTAGTTACTTGTCAAATATCCTTACAGACCTCGCTCACTAGCTCAGAGCACTTCGCCTCAAAAACCTGCTCTGGTTTCAGAGGTAAAATTCCCATTCATATTTCCCATGGGTTTTCTTTTGATTATCTTTTTTTTTTAGCTAATTAGCTATATGGAAATCTCAACCACAAACAACACATTTTAAATTATTATATTACTCTAGAATTTTTAGAGTTTTTATTTATTTTTTGCTATAAACATGCTTGCTCTGAGAAGCCACTGTTGTGCCTTAAAGGGACTATACGGAGTTTGAAAATGTTAAAATTGTGTATTTTCCTCCCCCTACATGTTCCAACAATGTCCTAATCTGTAGAATGAGCTCAGACCTGTTCACCACAACTGCCTCTAAAATCCTGCACTGTCACTCCAAAAGTTGTTACTTTTGTCTAAAATGCCGTCATGCACGAGCTTAATATAGAAGCTGCAATTACACGTATGACCTGAGGTGGCAGTAGTGAGTATAAAATGGCCAACTTGCATCTAGTCTCTTTAAACTCCTAAAGGGGGTAATTATACTTTTACTGGTATTTGGCGATAATCATAAATGTGAGATAGGGTTTGGGTCAGGGGTTTAGGGTTATGATTAGGGACAGCAAATGTCCTGTAACTTATGTTTTAGAAACTAGAAGGTCTTGGCTTTCAAATGAGGTAGAAGAAGAGCTTTATTTGTATCGCTCCTTTCATAGACATGGTCATGGTCGGTGGTGGTGAGCTATATATGTAGCTTCAGTCATTGTACATGTTTTTAGTGGTAGGGGAAACCGGAGAACCCGGAGGAAACTTCCGCAGACACAGGGAGAACATGCAAACTCAGCACAGAAAGGCCCCGTCCAGGTGGGAATCGATCCAGGGACCTTCTTGCTGTGAAGCACAAGCTCTAACTGCTGTGCTACCGTGCCATCCATCCATCCATCCATCCATCCATCCATCCATCCATCCATCCATCCATCCATCCACTTCCACTTTTCCGTTGCCAAATCACATTGCACCTGCCCCTTATGGCTCCTCCTGCAGGTGGTGGGTCCACAGAAGGACGGCCTCACGATTCATATCGGGCCTGTTGGTCTCTCAAAAGGGGCTTCTGAACCGCTCTTTGTCTGACCCGTCACCTAGGACCGGTTTGACATGGGAGACCCTATCAGGGGCACGAAGCCCCCGACAATATAGTCCCCAGGATCACTCAAACCCCTCCACCACGTTAAGGTGGCGGTTCCAGAAGGGGGTGCTACCGTGCCGAGATTTGGATATGCATAATTGGAGAAAATAACTAAACCTAACCCAAAGACGACAAACAACAGATTAAAGCCAGGTGCAGAGAATATTAACACAAAAACTCATAAACTTCAAAAACACCGGTCGTACAGTGACATGGGGACAAAGATTGGAAATAGAGCCATCCACGACTAAAGACGAGCTGCAACAACCTTTGGCAAGTGCTTTTATTTTGAAACTCTAATCTTAGTAGAGATTTAATCAGTTTAATCAGAATTAGTTTGTGAAAATAGAAGCGAAACATCCCCAACTTAATCAACCCAATGAAGTTGACAATATTTAGATCTCTTCTCACATAACCCTGCAGGTTCTCCAGTCTCTATGACCCATGAGCTCTCAGCGCTGCAAAACAAAAACCACCAGCGGCTGAAATGCAGCTCTGCTAAAAGCAACTAAAACTGAAGCACTTCTGGAACAGCAAATCTGGAACAGTCTTCATGAGGATGTGAGACAGGCCTCAACTCTGACAATGTTCAAATCCAGGCTGAAAACAGTTCTTTTAACCCGTGCATATGACTGAAAGTATTTTATCTTGCCTTTTACTGTAATTGATTGATTTTATGTTGATGTTTTTATTGATTCTATTTGCTCTCTTGTATTTATGCAACTGTGAAGCACTTTGAGTTGCCTTGTGTATGAATTGTGCTCTACAAATAAACTTGCCTTGCCTTCAAAAGTGAACATGCCAGATATTCCAGCAGCAGAAAGAGCTTTTTGTGACGATGTCCTGCAGCAACAGCTCATGAAACTTATTGCAAACAACAAACTGGATTGTAAACTAGTCTTACCTTGGATTAAAAGTTAGCAGGCACTTTTGATTTCGTTTTTTTTCTGCTTGAAAGGAGACAAATAGGCCTCGCACCTTTACTTTCTATGGAAGGAGGTACGGAAAATGTCTGGTAGTAACGGTTGCTGTGGTAAGATTGGACAATTGTGACTTTGCACAAACGACAGCTCCTAATACATTCTAGTTATTTTTCTGAGACCACTTGATCCTCTAACTTTGGAAGAAGGATTCCCAAAGCCGTAATCTACCAAACACTGACACCAGACAGTCAGATAGAAGTCACGTTTGTCACTGTGTTTTTATGCAGGTAATCGGTGAATGGCGGTGGGCCTTTGTGCGAGCTCCAACAGTCACAGTCAAGGTCATGGTCGACTTCAGAAAACAGCTCTGAACATAATCCGTTTAGTGGCAGCAGCAGCAGAAGACACGGTCAGAGGAGCCGCGCGAAATGAGATTAGACTGCAGAGCATCCTCCACTGGCCGGGGTCAAGGTGCCTCATTAAATCGTCAACAAAACACACTATAGTCAAATTCTGAGGCCAGGCAAGCATCACCAAACACACAATTACAATAAAAACAAAATAGCAAATCTAATTTATCCGTAAAAACAAATACACAAAATAAAAAAGTGTTAAAATTAGTTAGAATACTTCTTTTTTGACGATTGATTTAATTGAGTTATTAATACATGACTAATTCATACAAATTTGCATGATTATGTGCAGTCTTCGCAAATTGCTAAATTATGTAATATATTTAAATCATGTACATAATCACATTACATAACGTTTTATTTGAGGTTGCCTGTACACATTTAAACTCAAAAAAGGAGTGGAAAGAAGTAAAACTTATAAACTCCCACCCCCCTAAGCAGGGCAGTCAACAGACTTGCTGGGGCCCGGGGCAAGAAAATGCCATATGGGGCCCCCCCACATGGGACTACGTGACCACACTATTCCAGTCATAAAATCGTACACGCTCCAGAAATGTTCTAAATGGGTGATATTTAGCATTGGTAAACATCTGAAAGAAATATATTAATGGTCGCTTTAAAGCTGCCTACAAGAATCACGAACTACGCAGATATAAAGAAATACATAATATAATATTGATGTGAGATAAACTGCACGATTAGGACATATTTAGGAGTAACTAGACAGAGGATATCTCGGATTACTTACCTTCATTTGGACAACTGCCAGGGCAACCTACATTTGCCTAAGCGCGAGCATTCAGCGGAAGTGAAAGACACTATTTCCGGTTTCTCCTTTTCACTTCACATAACTTCTACGGAAATCAATTACATAAATATTACATAAAAAAATCGTGTTTGTTTTATAACTTTGATTATTTAAATAATATCTGTATGTATTAACTAATTACGTTCAATACATTTTAGAATTTATTAAATTATGCAGATTCAATTTATTTTTAATGCATACATTTTAAGAATATGAGTTTTTAAATAAAATCAAATAAAAATTAACTCTGCCATGAGTCATTTCTGTGAGTGTTGTTTCTTGCTTTGTAGGGATCTTACAGGAAACAAGCTCGTTCTTGTAATAGTGTTTGGTTCTGTTAATTATGTGAACAGTTCAAACAGTGGTTGTGAGTTTGGTTTGCGTTAATAAGCTGTTCTGAAAAGTAACAAGTTCTTCATCTTTTTTTTTGCTATTGTTCCTTGTTGTTTTGTTCCCTTTTACATTGATTGTACAATTGTGAAATGAAATGTTTTATCATATTGAATTGGGGGTAGGCGCTCATAAGCTTCTGGCTTCGGCCCACTCCTTTTGAGAAAAATGTTTGTCAAATAAATAAATAAATTCTAACAAATTATACGGACAGCAATCAATTCGATAATACCATCTGTCTGGATTTGCAATTCTTTCAACTGCACATTACTTTTTATATTAGTTCATCCTTCTCTACTCATCACATCTGTCATCGACAAAGAAACTTCAAAACCAAGAACATTTAAGGGGTGACTCTACAGGCCATTAATGTTTTCAATATTCAGGTTAAAACTTTGGTCCATGTTAAGAGCCTTTAACACATAAACTTTCACCTGGAAACAAATATAGGACCTTATCTATTATTCATTGATTATTGTAACTTGACCAATTTTCTCAAAATCTGTAGCCACTTATTGTGATGCAGCTCCTTCAATATGACCAGCTCTCTCCCCACGATTCCAGGCCAAAACATGACTCCGCCCCCTCCTTTCTGACGTCGTCCCTTGTTGGGACATGGTGGCCATTCACCAAACATCCACTAATCCGTCCATTTGACCATCCAGGGTTACACGGCCTCATCAGTGAACAAGACTGTTTGAAAAGGAGTCTTCATGCACAACTGCAGCCTCTGGGTCCTACACCTTGATGTACAGGAGACTCCAGAGGCTGTGCAGCTTCAAATACCTATTTGCTGCTTTGTAGCAGCTGTTCTATTCATCTGATGTATTTGTCTGGCAGAACTCGTCCTCATTGTACCTTTATCTGCACAAACCTGTGTGTGCTCTGAATCAGCCACAAATCTCTTAACAGTACGATGATTAAGATTAAAGGGGCTAGATGCAAGTTAGCCATTGTATACTCACTACTGCCACCTCAGGTCACACGTGTAACTGCACCTTCTATATTAGGCTTGTGCATGACGGCACTTCAGACCCGCATTAACACCTTTATGAGTGACAGTGCAGGATTTTAGAAGCAGTTGTGGTGAACAGGTCTGGGCTCATTCTACATATCAGGACATTGTTGGAACATGTAGGGGGAGAAAACTGTATAATTTTGACATTTTTATACTCCGTATAGTCCCTTTAAGCTTCTTTTGTGAGATATCCAAGGTTTTCAAACCTAGTCGAAGGCATTCAACTATTTCACGCTTTTCATCAGCAGAGATCCTTTTTCTTTCCTATATTGCTTGAAGATGATGGTCTGCTTAATAATGCGGAACGTCCTTTTTCAGTAGTTTTCCCCGTAACTGGGCTTAACCTGACGACTAATCATCACAGGCGTCTGAGATTGATGTCAGTGATTCAAAGAGCCACTGACACTGAAACACAATTTGCATAATAATTTGGAACGCAGTGTAGATACTATGGGACCACTGGGGGTTTGAAGTTACTTTATGTTTCAGCGCTTGAATTGCTTTTATGAACTAGCTTTTTTTAGGCCTAATAAATTGGCTTTTATATATATTTTACCTCATTTTACTATTGGTTGCACCACAATAATCTCTCACATCACCATTTTCACCAAACGTTTTCCAGCCAAAACCTGCAGAACGTCACATCCAGACCTGGAATAACTCAAACCTGTGACATATTGAACAAGAGTGGTTCAATTCCCAGAGGTCCACACTGTCGTCGTGTCCTCGGGCAAGACGGTTCACTCACCTTACCTCTAGAGTCTGACACTTGTGTATGAGTGTGAATGGGTGAGTGGTTCCTTGAGGAAAAGCGCATTGAGCCTTTATAAATGTGCCTATTGACCATTTATATTATTTACAAATTAACTTTTTTCCGGAAACATACGGTTCAATCTGCTCCACTAATGTCTTTTGAGCCAGAGACTTGACTTCAATCTCTAACAATGTAGTTTTTCCTTCGCTTCAAAATTTATTCCCCACAATCTTCACGCAAAACATATTCCGGCGGCGCCTCTAAACATTGTGCGATTTTCTCCATTATAAACCTGACGCGAGCTCATATTTCACCGCACCGATAATAATGTAATAAGTGTAAATGTTCAAAAGTAATTACATCAGTGAGTAACTCTAATGGGTTGCGCTCACTGGATTTAATGAAAAGGGGCCACCAGTGGAGAACTGTGTCGACGCTCGTTACACTCCACCCCCAAATCACACAATTTAATTAAAAGTACTTTTCCTATCTCAGAGGAGCAATTAAAAAGGGCCTGCTGCAAAAAAAAAAAAAACTAACAATGGGCCTGATTTATGAAGCTAATGAGCATGAATTTACCATATTTGAATAGTTTTATTTAGTTAACGACTCCCCTCACATAAAATCACAGCCACTTTTTAAGCTTTTATCAACATGCACTTTATGTTAACAGTACAGAGTGAATAAAGGGATTAAAAAAAGGCTCCTCTGTCTTCACTGGGTTCATGTCTTCAGCTGACAAAGGCACAACGGGAGTGGACAGTGACTGACGGATCGCTCGCTGTTGGTTGTTTTGTCTGACATGGCTTTGAGCTCCCATGAGTTCACTTTGACCCAGTTAGAGAAGGTACCGGCTTATGCAACAGTGACGGCAACTCCCGGAGTTTCCCCCCAGACTGAGCGAAATAAATACTCGGGCAGCTACGACTGAAAGTAAACACCGGAACAGCCCCCTGTACCGGATTTGTTTCCTGTTGTAGAAAATAATTGGGTTTTGCTCTTCAGTGTTTTGTAAAAGCAGACGTTTTGCGCTGTGCATATGGAGCCTTTGTTTAGCAGTAAGGTAACTTGTGTGCAATGACTTTTGTGCAAAACCATGTGAAATAAGCTCCGTATCAGGTTCACTTGTATCAATCACCTGCACTATGGCTGAACTTTGCACCAACAATGTTCAATAAAGGCTGTCTTATCACTACACTGGAAAAGGTAGTTGAATTAGAGAAGGAAATAGCTTAAAAGTTCGTCAAAATCTTAAAATCTTAAAGTAGGGTTGCCACCAGACGGCATAGTGTCACACTTAGGGGCGCATCTTAGCAAGGGGGTAGTAAGTACTGTATGTTATGGAAATCGAATGCTACATCCGAAACGAGCAGATTGAACAAAACAAGCCAGACACCAAAAAAGGTAAGTAGGAGAGGGAAAAAATGGAACTCAAAGCTAGCAGTTAGCGTTAGCATGAAGCTCACTTTTGCATTAAAGTGATATTTCAGGATTTTTGTAATTCTTGCAGTTCTTATATTTGAAGAGTTTCGTGGCGCTAGGCTAGTGCAAGGCTAGCGCATGTCTATGGCATCAGCTAGCCTGCATTAAAAACAGTCTGACCCGCTCCACAGTGCACCTGAGGCAAATCACTTATAACACTAGACTAAACATATAAATGTCTGTGTCCATAGAATAATTTTTGGAATATAACTGACCTCGCATCACATGAATGATCGCATTTTGAGGGACTATTTTCTAGCAGATCACTCCGCCGCTGTGTAGCTTATACAACCACGCAGTGTTAATTTCGTCGACTAAAATATTTAGTCTTAATTTTAGTCAAAGTGATATTTTTGACGACTAAAATTGGACTAAAACTAAATTAAAAGTTTCTCATGAGACTAAAACTATGACTAAAATGTCCTGATATTTTAGTCGACTATCTAAACTTCTATTGACCGTCTGAAAGAGCCTCATATTCAAATTCACTGCCAAATGAACAGGTCTGTGCTTTGTTCATGTGGAGCAGCTCCATGAAGTTGAGGACCACAATTAAATATGATCATAATGAATATTATAAATGCAAAGTCGACTAAATTAGTCTTAAATTTTGTCGACTAAATTGACATGCAATTTTAGTCGACTAAAACTAGACTAAAATTGAAACGTTTTCTTTAGACTAAATTTGCCTCAGGTGCTCTGTGGAGCGGGTCAGACTGTTTTTAATGCAGGCTAGCTGATACCATAGAAATGCACTAGCCTAGCGCCACGTAACTCTCCAACTGCATAAATTGGAAAAAAAACATCTCCAGAAATCAGCCACACTCTGGATAACTAGGAAATGAGGCCCTATGTCTAAAAACCCTGAAACATCCCTTTAAGGTTAACATTTACTGTTCTATTTCTCTGTATCTTTGTTTGGTGGGATATAATAACACATTTCCATCTGCTAACTGCGTTTATTTATTACTCATTTAATTTGCTTAAACTCTACATTTGTTCGGACTCTACATTGGTCATTTGTTTCACTGTTTGGATGTTTAATGCAGCCCTGTGAATCATCTCCTGTTGTGACATTGAGCTCTATAAAGCGATTTGGTTGCTTTTTTTCTAAAAGTCTATACAGAAACCAGGCACGGCGCATTCCAGACGTGGGCGGGCTCTGCTGGACTTCAAATCAAACCTGTTGCCGCTGTGAAGTGGCGAGGGGGACGCCGTCCTGGGCGATGATTAGAGGAGTGTCTGTTGGAGTTTTGCGATGATGGAAACGTCTCATGAGGCGCAGCGGCGGGGGGGGGGGGGAGGGAGTCGCCCATTATGACTCTTTTCACAGCTAAGTTTGCCGTTCGAACGCTATCGAGTTCAATTCAGCCACACACAGCCCAACTTTTTATCTCCTCGAGGCACTTTCCTAATTACGCAACTTTCCTTTGATGCTGTTTTGTTTTTTTATCAGTCTATGAGGCGTACAATAATCTGACACATGTCTTACAATGTGAGGAAATTGTATTAAAACGTTGCTGCGCTGCAGGTTATGACTGGCAGAGCTGTGTGGGCGAGCTTTGTGATGTTCCAATACAACAGAGGCCCTTTTTGTGTATGCGTTTGATTCATCTTTTGTTATCTCGTAAGTGCTGCAGGAAAACTGTCTGCTAACTCTAAATTATAAATCGTCTCTCTTTAGTATGCGTGCGGCTTTTGAGGGTCGTGTTGCTGGAAATAACCCCAGTGTTCCTTTCAAGAAGGTATTTGTAATCGTCTGAATCAAGTAATTGCATTTAAAGCTTGAGCCGAGACACTGCAGGTCAATGGGGGGGAAAAGAATTATATTTAGAGACATTGATTTGATACTTTTGCTGAACATTAAAGCAGTGTTAAGTAACGTGTTTACCTTAATAAATCCTTCCCGTAGTCCCTGTGGGGGTAATGCAAGTGTTAATGGGATGATTGGAGGGTCTTTCATCTCCCCCTGGTGTCTCTGGCCAGAAAACCATGTTTGCAAGTTGACTGCCACCGGACCGGAGCCACCAATACACACTAATGGGATCACGAAGAAGAAGCTAACATGCTAACGGGCAAAGCTAACTGCGGGCTAGCGTCACTTTAAACAGTATTAACAGCCAAGTTTGAGTGAAAACAATTATTTCCATTGTGTAATGGGATGTGCAATATCCCAGACAAGCCACACTCTTGGGTTAATTCCTGGCTGGAGGATTTACTTATTGTACATGTTTTTAGTGGCAGGGGAAACCAGAGCACCTAGTGGAAACTTATGCAAATAAAATTGTAAAACAAGCAACTCCCTCACAGAAGGATCAATGCAGTGGGACGTGTAATGAGCATTAAAAACGTTTTCTCAGGTCCAGTGCTGGTTGTCAAACACTGCGTCGTCACCTTCACCTCATCAAACCAACCCGCAGCTCAGGGAGTTCATAAACTGACCCGGGTCAACCCAATGATTCACCAGCGTCCAGATCAATGGCATTTACATAATAAGATTTACTCACGATGTCAAGAGCTCGTCAAAGGCATCTTGATCTGAAGTGAAGGGTAACTGTGTCAGCTTCCAGAAAATATCAGAAAACCTGATTACATGCTCAACACTCATCAATATTTAACAGATGGAACAAACTCAATTCCCCTCAATTTGATCCATTAGCATTTTGTTGACCCAGGCTTATGATTTAAATGCACAACCAGAAGAATCCAACCCTTTGTTTGTAATTATATTAGCAAAGCCTGAAAGACAAAAATCATAAAAAAAAAAAAAAATGAGGATTGGGTCGGAATAAACCAGATACAGTTTAGTTTGTTTTTAGTTTAGTTTATTTCTTATTTGGTGTCTTGCACCCAAAGGTGCCCAGCCCGCATGGGCTTATAAGACACAAAAATGCAGGCAGACGTCGGAAAAACATTAAACAAAGAGTGTCCTCTTCCGCGTAAGCCAAGCGCTTAACAAAAACTTAGACAAATGAAATGGCTTATACTTGAACAAGAACTTAAGCCTTTCCTCATCGGAGATTTCAAACAAATGTACAGCAACATCAGACAGTTTACAAAATAATTGCCTTCTCGGTTCATAATACAAAGGACAATAAAACACAAAATGTAATTCATTTTCAATATCATTTAACTGACACAAACAACAAGTCCGCTCCTCCTCTGGGACCGAGTGAAATCGTCCCGTCTCCAGAGCCAGGGGCAGAGTCCCGGACCTCAGCCGAGCACAGACTGACCTCTGACCTCTGGATAGGTTCATGGTCACATAGGGCTCAGGACCAAAATTATCTTTAATCAAAATATAAGTTCTCAACTTTGGCTTAAACAAGACGTCATTTAACCATTTAAGTCTATATTTTTCAAAGTAAACTTTTTTAATTTCTCCAACGTTACATCTTAACTTGTTTCTAAAAATAAATTGGAGATCAGCATCACCAAAAATGTTCTCCATCTGCACACTCCAAATGTATCTATTAGACAGGTCCCATTTAAAGATGTGTTTGGACAGTCTTGTGTCAGACATGTTGATAAACCTATTCCATAACCGTACCATGTCACAAACATGCCTCACTTCACATGGTTCCCAACCCATGTCCCCGTACAGAGCGAGCTTAGGGGTGTTTTTGTGAACACCTAGAAAGTACCTTAGAGCTCTGCATTGAATTTTTTCACTATGGGTTTGTTTACAGTAACCCCAAACCCCAGCACCATAATCCAATACAGGACAAACACAAGATCTGTACAGCTCAGTGTAGGTCTTATAACCAAGATCACGACACGCCTTCACTTTATTTATAACAGCGCCGAGAGCTCGACCTGCAGATTCAGACAGTGATTTGATCCCTTCGTCAAATGTGAGATGTTCATCTACATTAAATCCAAGATATTTGTACTTTTTAGCAAAAGAAAGAACTGTAGTGCCAAAACAGAATTTAGCGTCTGATAACGCATGGGTACGTGATCTAAAATGCATAACTTGAGTTTTATCACAATTTATCATCAGTCTCATTTTGTTGCACCAAGCATGAACAATATTCAACATTTTCTGAAGATCTGATTCCTTTTCGGCTAATAGTACAATGTCGTCTGCATACAACAGAATACAAAGTTTCAAGTCTCCCACATTAATGCCCACATCTGCCTCTTTAACTTCATTTACTAAATCATTAATGTATATGGCAAATAATGTGGGAGACAGAACATCACCCTGTTTCACGCCGTAAGGTGTCGGGAACCAGTCAGTTAAGTGGTCATTTACTTGAACACAAGAAGTTGGATTTTTATAAATAGCCTTAACTGAGTCATAAAATTTACCGTCAATCCCCATTTTTAATAACATATAGCCAAGTAAATCTCGATTAACACAGTCAAAAGCTTTCTGAAAGTCTATGAAACAAGCAAAGGTAGACTTTCCCTCTTGTTTTCTAGCATTTGCTATGGTGATAAGAGAATAAATGTGATCTATACAGGCTCTTTTCTTTCTAAACCCGTTCTGTTCGTCGGCCAGTAGGTTAATGGATTCCAGGTAGCAAGTCAACCTCTCATTAAGAATACTGGTATACAATTTGTATACACAACTAAGGAGACTTATTCCTCTGTAGTTCATCGGCACTCGAGGGTCTGAACCTTGTGACTTTGGAATAGGTTTGATTACAGATTTATGCCAGTCTGAGGGGACCAAGCCCTGCTCAAAGCAAGTAAACAACAAATTATAAAGCACTGGGAACAAACCAGGCTGTTTTAGCAATTCATTAGACAAGTTGTCAAATCCAGTCGCTTTCTTAATTTTGAGTTTATCTATTGCCCCTTTAACTTCCCTTTCTGTAATGTCAAAATTTAAATATGGATTAGATGAAAACTTTGCAGAGAGTTCCATTTGGTCTTTTAGCGCAGATATCATTTCAAAATAAAAATCATCCCACTCAGGGGACACAGAACTACCCGAGAATAACGCTTTAAATTCAGATTCCCAATTCTTTAACACCATTTCAACATCAAAACATAAGGATCCATCTTCCAAAATCACTTCTAATGGTATTTCCTTCACTTTCCGTGGGCCAAGTTTATTTATCAGACTCCAAAATGTTTGGGGGTTATGAGTTTGATTATGTTCCATTTTTACAGCTAGGCCTCTTTGATATCTTCTCTTCTTTGCTCTGAGTCTTTTATCAAACTGGTGTTGTTTATTTTTAAAATCATATTTTAACTGTTGTTTATTCATGCTATTGCACAGGAGATACTTTTTCTCAGCCAGTCTCACATCTTTCCACATTGTAGATAGTTCCTTGTTCCAGTAAGGTTGGTTTGTTGTTTTATTTTGTTTTCCAGAAGAGCACTTAGTGATGCCATGAGATTTACCAATATCATACACAAATTGACAGAAATCTCCATAAACCTCATTCATCAACTGTTCATGGTTAACAAGGGTCAATTTATTTACAAATCCTGAGACTGCAGACTGAAACCTGTCATTTGAAAAAATATGATGGGGGAGATTTCTTGTATTCATCTGTTTGTACTGTTTGGGCTGTTCATAACTTGATACCACAGGGTTTTGCCTTCCTTTGAAAGTTAAAACTAACATAGAGTGATCAGGCATTTTACAACGATAGTCCAATAAATCAAAATAAGACACATTTCTGTCTAGAAGCTCGTTTGGACTATAAACCTGTAGATTACAGGAGGAGTACAGGCAATCATGAGTTGTGATAATGTAATCCACCACTGCTCTTCCTTTCACAGATACAGAGGTGAAATTATCATTCCCCAAAATTCGACCATTTAGAACACAACATTTACTGTCTCTCAAAAAATCAATCAACATTTCCCCGTGAGAGTTTACAATTTCATCTATAACAGCCACTCTAGGGGGAATGGTCAAATCAGAATCGCAAATACAGTCAGCCAAGTGTCCAATCCGACTATTGAAATCTCCACAGATGTACACTGCATCCATTTCAACTAAATCATACATTTTAACCAAAAGAGCGCTATACAGAGTTTGTGGGTCAGACCACGTTGATCCTTCCGGGGAAAGGTAACAGGAGAGCAAAGCCAGGGAATATTTAGAAATCACATGCTTAAGATGTATACATATGATACCCTCGTTAGACCTATCAACAGAAAGTACATCATACTCCTGAAGTGTATTGTTTTTAATTAAGATACCAACCCCCCCTGATCCTTTTTTAGCTCGAATATGAGTCCTCCTGTTATGACCAAACCATGTGTAGCCCGTAATGTCAATAGTGTTCTGTCCCATTAAATGGGTTTCATTCAGAGAGATAAAGTCTGGGTCATAACTCAATAAGATGCATCGTCTAAGTTCAGAGTTCAGGTCCGTCCATCCATTTACGTTCCAATGTACAAGAGTGTAGAGTTTATCACTTACGAGCTGGGCTACAGACCCTCAGGTAGCCGTGCGCCGCGCCGCGCCGCCGTTGCCCCCGCTGGTCCCAGCTCCAGCTCCCATGCTGGCCTCGGCACCCGCTCCGGAGCCCGGCCGTCTTCGGATTTTGCCATTTCCCGCAACGTAAAACTGACGACCGAAAGGCAGCTCATCCAGCAAAGTTCTGAAGTTGAGTTCAATAAGCCGCTCCGCGTGCGTCTTTGCCGAGCGGATATAGACCCGGCTGTACTTTGGATTGTCTTTGAGGAGATGTTTCTTCCGAAGCACGCTGATTTTCTCTTGTACGGATCCAAATTCCACCTTGACCACTCCCGGACGTCCTCCTCTGTCCTTCAGCCTCTCTGCATCCACGATCCGCGTTTTATCCAGCAGTCCCTCGGTGAGTAACTCATTCACCAGGCCGGTGACGTTTTCCCCGTTGGTGTAGCTTAGCCCGGAGATAACAATGGACACGTCTGGGTCAAAACGCGTCTTCCCAGATCGATCAATTTTAGCTTCCATTTGTTCAATCCTCCTTATCAACAGGGTCATGTCATTATCCATATTTTGTTGAATGTTAGTTTGGATTTCAGCTGTTTTCCGTGAAAGCTCCTCTTTTAGCCATTCTTTGTTTTCGGTCATCATTAATTGCACTGAGTCCCGCAAACTGTTCACTTTGGAATCCAGCTGCTGCTCAAAGGAGAGTTTTAGTGCGTCGATTGTGGAGGTCAACGCCCGTATCTCCTGGACCAGATTACCTGAGGGCTGATCAGGTTCTTTACGATCCTTATTTTGCCTCGTGCTTGGTCCGTCGTTTGGCATTTTGAGCGCAGGCGTTATTTTTGCAAAAAGAAAAACTGTTTGTTGAAAGTGGGCCAGTTACGCAGCTCCAATGGAACCAAACTTAGCTCAATAGGAGAGAACACCCAAACACCGGTGTCCTCTCTACACATATTCTTTACAAAGATGTATAGTCATGGATGAGGGGTGATTTTATTGACTTCTTCAGGTTCCCGATGGGCGTGTTAACCATTAATGTCGTTTTTTGATACAAAAACTGGGAGTCATAAGCAACTTGATTCAGATTTTAAACATAGGAGAAATCCACATGAATGCACAGCGGCTGTTATAATCAGTGTACGATTGGAATGGGACGAAAGGTGCCTAATCTGAAAGGAACAGGCCCCCGTTTTTAAACACTGAGATATGTTCTTACCTGAGCTTAGACGAGTTGAAGTGTACCTGTCTGGTCTTTATGCGTGCCCTCAGTCATGCAAAAAGACCAAAGTTGTTGTTAGCATTTAGCCTCTCCTCCTCTCCTCTGTGGGGCCAAACTGGGGTGAAGTTAGAAGCGACCAAGCTGTTCCATGTTTTTCCTATTTGAATACAGTTATGTGATTCGTTACACGATTCAAGTATATCTACACAAAAATAAACATGTTGATTTTTTATAAAAAGGGGTACTATATTGCAAGGCGTAAACACACCTTAGGGGCACTTTGACTTCTCTGCGCTCCGATCGAGCTTGTGAACACGAGAAATATGCACCAATAAAGTAAATAAAGCCACCACCTACATAAAACAACTGTTTAACAATGACCACAGACTGAGCTGGGCCTGTTGATTTTGAAGTTTATTGCTCACGTTTCATGTTCAAGTGGCCGCAGCCGATTGTCTAGCACCTGGAGCTAACTAGCTTCTGCTATCACCAATCAATCTTGTAAAAACAAGTAGTATGCACTAATAATGTCAATAAAGCTGGCAACCACATAAAGCATCCTTTAAGATGATCACACACTGAGTCAGGTTTGACGCATTTGTGGTTTATTGTACACTTTTAATCAACAATGAGCTGTTGGCGATTGTAACTAGCTAACTGGGCTAACCTAGCCACTTGCCAACGGCACAAATAATGTCCCTCTATTGAAGCGGGTATAGGCTTAAATACTGGGGATATCCTGCCGTAGACCATGGGGGTATAGTTAAAGATCCATAGGACATGGCAATAGCAAAGAGGGACTAATTAGCCCCAAAACAGCAGTTAGGCTAGCACCTACCTAATCCAGTCCATGTTTTGTGTGATACTATTTCTATTTCCACAGCAGCAGAGAGGCTGGCCTCAGGCTCACTACAGGTCAGCCCAGTTCTTGTGTAGGTTAGAATAATTCATATTAATCATTCATATTCGTGCTGATTTAAACAAAATCCAAGCCAATTAGCTACACTGTTATAAATAGTTAGGCGGCACTGCTAGGATTTTATTTAGCAGGTTGGAAGTGACCTCCCTCTCTCCTGGTGCAGCTGAATTGTTTGCCTTTTTCAGTGAATTGTTTGCCTTTTTCAGCGAACCACGTTGTTTTTCTGGATAGTTTTGTACGTCTTTACCGTGTTTTTGTGGAGGTTTGGTGGATTTGTTTACTTTGAGAGTCCAAAATGGTCCTGCAGAAAGCAGCTTTTTGAAGGTAAACAAACTGCTAGCTTATCAGCTAAACCCATTTGAGACCTACAAACATCTTCTTCTGAGACACTGAACAGTGAAGAGGCACCAAGAGCCCCCACACCTGCAGCACGGAGGAGGCGTCACAAGAGGAGCTACAGGAAACAACAAAAGGGACCAACGAGGAGATGGTGATAGACTGTGGAGGGAGCTGTGCAGGAGGAAGAGGAAGGACGAGGTGGAGCTGACCAGCGCAGGACACCACGCTCAGTGCACCGTTTCAGATGATCAGAGGAGACAGAGGGCAGCTACAGTTTCTCCATCCTCCAAGGTCATGCGGGTGGAGAGGCTGAAGAACAACGAGATCATCGACCCGGCCGAGGACAGGAACTTCTACATCACCGTGGACACAACCTGATCATCAAGCAGGCGCGTCTGTCCCACACGGCCAACTACACCTGTGTGGCCAAGAACATCGTGGCCAAGCGCAAGAGCTCCACCGCCGTGGTCATCGTCCACGGATTTCCCATCAACCAGTGCTCCTCCTGTGACCAAAACAGTGAAGATGGCGGCCGCGACACAACGATCTTTCACCAAAGAAAAAAAAGAGTGGAAAAAGAGTGGTGCGCACTGAATGGGTGCTGCTGTCGGATGCTCTCTCATCGAATGCAATTTCTCCATCTGTGAGATCAAGTATCATCTTATCTTATCTTATCTTAGGTTCAGTTAGATGTAACCTCAGAAACATAAACTTTGTTCTATAATGTTGTACAGATTTTGACTGTTTATGTTCCTATTTAGCACAATAATATGAAAAATATAAAACAATATAAAACATATTGAACATAACTTGCAGAGAATTCATTCAAAGATTAGGCCAAAGGCGATTTATCGGATGAAACATGATGAAAGTTTATAAGTTCTGTGGAGCAACTCATTATCTACTTTGCACTATATCCTGCAGTTGGGTGTAAATGAAACCGCAGGAGATTTATCTGCACATCTAAAAGTTAGTTTGACCCAAGACAAAGTGAAACACGCACAAACTAATAAACGACAAAAAAAAAAAATGATTTCCTTCCGATGCGATAATCCCGCACATTTGAATCTTCGCTGCTTAATGGCCGCGCGATAACATCAGAGATAAAGATTATTTACAGCCGCAGCAAAATGAACTGTCATCTCAGAAGTAGAAGCAAACACTGATCGTATCTTCCCTCGAATACTTTGAGGATTATGGGAAATTAAATATTTTAGTCTGCGCTTCAAACTGTAGCAACATTTTGACATAGAAAAGAAACAGGTCATTAAAAGGTCAGATGCAAACTTGTATAAGTCATGGTGCGGCCGGTCGTCGAGCGCAGAGGTTCCCAACGTGAGGGTCGCGAGCTGCTGAGTATTGTACGAAGAGAGAGAAAACAGACTGCCGGCTCGATCAAGAGCTGATGAAAGCATTTCCTTTACACATCAGGAGTTTTTTGTCACCGCACTGCCATCACAGAAGATTCAAAGATTACTCAAAGATGCACCAGCGGCTCGAAACACAGCTCTAGATATGTTTTTGAAGAGAGAAGAGCCTTGTAACACGGTAAAAACCTCTAAAAGGTCGACTTTGCAAAATCAAGTTCCCCCTTTTAAAGCAGTACTAAGTAACGTGTTTATCTTAATAAATCCTTTCCGTTGTCCCTCTGGGAGTAATACAAGTGTTTATGGGATGATTGGAAGGTCTTTCATCTCCCCCTGGTGTCTCTGGCCAGAAAACCACAATTGCAACTTGACTGCCACCGGACCGGAGATACCAATACACACTAATGGAATCACGAAGAAGAAGCTAACAGGCTAACGGGCAAAGCTAACTGCGGGCTAACGTCACTTTAAACCAAGTATGAGTGAAAGAAATTATTTCCATTGTATAATTGGATGTACAATATCCCTCTCTCCCTTCGCATTTCTTGTCAGCGTAGTATTTACTCTCCAAGACAATTAATAAGCTAAAAAATCGTAACTTGCTACGACACCTGCAGTTGCGCTTATGGCCTCTAGGGGCAAGAGTTAATGAGTACTGTTTTAAATGTATTGCTGCTTGACTGTGCATGATGATTTTCAAAGGGCTGGGACAAAATATCCAATATACTGTATCGCACTAACCCCGCCACCTTAACGTGGTGGAGGGGTTTGAGCGCCCGAATGATCCTGGAGCTCTGTTGTCGGGGGCTTCGTGCCCCTGGTAGGGTGTCCCATGGCAAACAGGTACTAGGTGACGGGTCAGACAAAGAGCAGTTCAGAAGCCCCTTATGAGAGACCAACAGGTCCAGTTAGAACCTTGAGGCCATCCTTCTGTGGACCCACCACCTGCAGGAGGAGCCATAGGGGGCTGGTGCAATGTGATATGTGCAGCTCCAACAGCTGCCCCCCCGACCCGGAAATGGAAAAGTGGAAGAAGATGGATGGATGGATGGATGGATGGAAGGATGGATGGCAATACTTTTTTGTTAACGGCCCCCCAGTATTGTTATATTGTGGGCGAGGATGGCACTTCTTTCTGGTCCTCTTGGCAGGGTGCGCTGATATTACTAACCACCCCCAGTAGCCCTTGGGCCTTCCAAGCAATTTTGTCCAGGTCTGGACTTTCTTTCCACATTTTTATATAACTTTTTGGCACTTTCAACACTGAAATTACATAGCAGTGTATCAGAGGCACCATGACCATGAGCTCGAGTAGCTCTATATTTTTCATTTTTTCATTCAAAAGTGACAACAAAACTGCTTAGTCAATGCAGTTGCAATCTCATGATATCTGCCTCATAATCTTACAATCACTTTTTAGTTCTGTTATTCTGCAATGGGAGAAAGTTGCAGCAGAATTAAGGTGAAGATGATTGGCCCTCTGACTCAATTCAGATTACTCAAGTGGCTCCTTGTAAAGATTAATTGCTCACCCCTGCCCTAGTGGCGAGGGGGCGACTCCAGAAGGCTCGCTGTAACATTGACCAATATGAGGACTTTACATGAGTCAAAAGCCTGGCTCCAAAGACTTTTATGCATCTAAAAACACACTTTAATGAACAAATAGCTCCCAACCCATGAACATCGAAATGGCTTCCTCCTTCCCCCTGTTACTCCCCAATTTCCGAATTACGCTCAGCCCATTTTGACGACAGACCGTGACACTGGGTGAATAAGACGAGGCTGACGTGCTCTGCCAACTTCCAGAGAGCGGCTCACAGCGGGTGACAGGCTGTCGGCCCCGGGGCTGTAGACTTCTGCCTTTGTGTCATCTGAAGCCTTCACCTGTCGACAGAGTTCACAGGTGGAGCAAAATCACCACACTGTGGAACCATCTGCCAAGAAGAGAGTTAAAAGGAAAATGTCATGCAGAGTCGACATTGCAGGTGAATAAAGAAAAAAATTAAATTGAGAGATGCCAAGTTGAAACTTTTGTTGAAGAATGTTGAGATAAATATGAGTTGTTATCATACACAAGGCATGCATTAAAAAGGTCAAAATAGCCTATAATTCCGTTGATAAAATCGAAATAATGAATAGAGCCAGGCATAACCGTATTTTTTTATTTTGTTCACATATTAGTAACAAAGATTTGTTCAGAGATTTCAGATATTTTTAAAGAACTAGTTATAAGTGTAAACAATTTGGGTTTTTGTGTTTTTCGAAACTCAATAAATACATCTAGGAATAAGATATTGAAAAATCCCTCTAAAAGCCTTCAAAATGTCAAATACAACACTGAAGATTTGGTCTCTGTAGCTAAAGTGGAGAAAAACAAATATTGAGTAAACAGGCTCTAGAGTCTTAACTCTCGTAACTATTGGCCAAAGGAAATGACCTTATTTGGATTCCATAGCAGCGCGTTGGAAAGTGAGAGCTCTACGAGGACCCCATAGCTGGTCATGTTTTTGCTAAAGGAGATGTAATAAGGGGAGCTGGTAGGATGTAGCATCAAATCAACCAATCAGAATTTGATTTTTAATGTGCTTTTCACTCAATCTCAACCCCTCGCCCTCCCTGCAGACACACACACAAGGGCGCCCACTCCAGATAATGGACATAAGGCTGCGCACAGATGGAAAAGGTTGTTCCAGAGGGGTCTGAGGTTCTCCTGCAGGCTGTTCCAGAGGGTCCATGTTCAGCATGCCGTAGGAAGTTCCACAAAGCCCTGACGTTCTTTGACAGACTGTTCCACAAGGCCCTGAGGTTCTCTGACAGACTGTTCCACAAGGCCCTGAGGTTGTATGACAGACTGTTCCAGAGAGCCTTGAGGTTCTTCGGCAGACTGTTCCAGAGGGCCCTGAGGTTCTTCGGCAGACTGTTCCAGAGGGTCCTGAGGTTCTTCGGCAGACTGTTCCAGAGGGCCCTGAGGTTCTTCGGCAGACTGTTCCAGAGGGCCCTGAGGTTCTGCGGCAGACTGTTCCAGAGGGTCCTGAGGTTCTTCGGCAGACTGTTCCAGAGGGCTCTGAGGTTGTTTGGCAGACTGTTCCAGAGGGCTCTGAGGTTGTTTGGCAGACTGTTCCAGAGGGCCCTGAGGTTCTTCGGCAGACTGTTCCAGAGGGCCCTGAGGTTCTTCGGCAGACTGTTCCAGAGGGTCCTGAGGTTCTTCGGCAGACTGTTCCACAAGGCCCTGAGGTTGTATGACAGACTGTTCCAGAGGGCCCTGAGGTTCTTCGGCAGACTGTTCCAGAGGGCCCTGAGGTTCTTCGGCAGACTGTTCCAGAGGGTCCTGAGGTTCTATGGCAGACTGTTCCAGAGGGCCCTGAGGTTCTATGGCAGACTGTTCCAGAGGGCCCTGAGGTTCTTCGGCAGACTGTTCCAGAGGGTCCTGAGGTTCTTCGGCAGACTGTTCCAGAGGGTCTTGAGGTTGTTTGGCAGACTGTTCCAGAGTGCTCTGAGGTTGTTTGGCAGACTGTTCCAGAGGGTCTTGAGGTTCTTCGGCAGACTGTTCCAGAGGGCCCTGAGGTTCTTCGGCAGACTGTTCCAGAGGGCCCTGAGGTTCTTCGGCAGACTGTTCCAGAGGGTCCTGAGGTTCTTCGGCAGACTGTTCCAGAGGGCCCTGAGGTTCTTCGGCAGACTGTTCCATAGAGCCTTGAGGTTCTTCGGCAGACTGTTCCAGAGAGCCCTGAGGTTCTTTGGCAGACTGTTCCAGAGGGCCCTGAGGTTCTTCGGCAGACTGTTCCAGAGGGCGCTGAGGTTCTTCGGCAGACTGTTCCAGAGGGTCCTGAGGTTCTTCGGCAGACTGTTCCAGAGGGCCCTGAGGTTCTTCGGCAGACTGTTCCAGAGGGCCCTGAGGTTCTTTGGCAGACTGTTCCAGAGAGCCCTGAGGTTCTTCGGCAGACTGTTCCAGAGGGTCCTGAGGTTTTTCAGCAGACTGTTCCAGAGGGCCCTGAGGTTGTTTGGTAGGGGAGAACAGGGACCGCGAGGGCATAAAGAATCTATACTTTCGACAGTGTTGCTTTAGAAACACTGTGCAGATGATGTTTTGTATCTTACGAACAAATAAAACTTTTGCCGATTGTTGCCATAAAAATATTCAATTATTCTTTCTACTCTATGCTAATGTGTTTTTGGAGCCACATCTATTTTTCTCTCGTCCCGATGTTTATTCCTGCACTCTTTATCCTCGGTGGATGTTCTGTCCTAATTAGAAAGCGGAGTTAATTACCCTGCTCTCATACTTGGCTCTTTCCTCTGCCCACTCCAGGGACGCTGCTTTGGATCGTCCTCGTTGGCGGACCGGGCGTTTCGAGGTAAACAGATGCTACTTGGGGAGAAACCCGGTGCGTCCGTCATCATTACCGGAGCGCGGAGAGAGGGCCATGGAGGTGGGTCCTCACGGTAACCTCTCCCTCAGGCTTTCAAACAGGAGCTGTGTCTGCGCTGAAATGTTTTCCAAAGATGAATTAAAAGGCGGACTTCACAATGCAGCTGGAGGATGAAGAGGCGGAATTTCAAAGCTGAAGGGAATTATAAACACTCTCCAAATGTTTGTTGTTTAACACCTCTGCAATGGTATTTGGCATTTAAGAAGCCTTCAAATAAGCGATTCCTGGGGCTGGCTCTGGGTTCTTGCACAGTTTCCAATTAGAAATGTAAAACATTTTTAAGACCAAGAATTACAGAATTTAAGACTTTCATTTCATGTAAATTTAAGTCAAATGATATTCAAAACAAAAACAAAACAAAAACATTTGATTTGTATAAATTACATACTTTAGAGCAGAAACAGGCAACCTGCATAATATCAATTAACACAGGGTTATGGAAATAAGTAGGGATGAAGGTATTTTCTTTTACATATTGCCTTTATTTGCATTTTTGGCAGATTTATTATGTGGGCAATAGATACTAGTCTACATGAATTACAATAACTTATTATTCCACATTAATGGACTACTGGTTCACACGTCCTGCAGTGTTCACCAAGGAATTAAACAACGGAAAGAATCCACAGTGCCTCAGACTCTGAATTAGCCGACTCAAACAATTACTACCTAGTACAACAACTACCTAGTAGTAGTTCACTTAAGTTAAAGCAATCTTTGTTAGAATGGTACCACTCTGATGCGCAAAGGAAACGTAAAATGAGCCTGTGCCTTTGCAGAGCGTCACCAAACACCACCACATTTCAGAACCAATCCAGAACCAATCGTTTGAGGTTTCTGTTCGTGTCCATGGATGGATTGTATGTGTAACCATGGAGATAGTTCCATAGATGCAGACGGCGTCTTTGGAATTGCCCATAAATAGTGATAAATAATGCTGCCTTTTAACCACTCACCTATGGTCATGAGATTTGGGTAATGAAAGGACAAGATCACGAATACAAGCGGCCAAAATTAGTTTCCTTCGCAGGGTGGCTGGGTGCACCCTTCGAGATTGGGTGAGGAGCTCAGTTACCCGGGAGGAGCTCGGAGTAGAGTTGCTGCATCTGTTCCGGATGCCTCCTGGTCGCCTCCCGCAGGAGCTGTTCCAGGCATGTCCTAGTGGGACAAGGCCTCGTGGAAGGCCCAGGACACGCTGGTGGGACTATGTCTCCGAGCTGGCCTGGTGTTGCCTCGGGGTCCCCCCAGAACAGCTGGAGGAGGTGTGTGTGGATCGGGAAGTTTGGGCATCTCTGCTGAGACTGCTGTCCCCGCGACCAGGCCCCAGATAAAGCGGAAGAAAATGGATGGATGGATTTGGTGTTTCCATCACTCATTACTAATGCGAAGCTTCAAAATGTGCATTAAAATCCAATGATGTAGCTAAAGAGAGGATCAGAGTGGTTCGACAGTCCACAATCCTACGCAGTGTTGACCACTCAAGAGAAAGAGCACTTTGTTTTGAACTGTTAACTGCCATAGCAACTTTTCTCATTTTTTTAACACTTGCATAGGAATACAAAAGGGGAAACACACATCTCACATTTATAGTGACACCTTCTCTCTGCAAATGTGGTCTGTGCTGGTTCCAGTGGTAAAAGTGCTCATGCTGGAGAGTTGCAGCGGGTCAGAAAGGGTCGTGTTCCGTGTGATTCCCAGTGATTCTGTGTGAAAGTGTGCCCTCAGCCCTGCTCTCCTCTGTCACCTGCACTCACTGAACCTGTCTGTGTGAAGAGGATAAAGAAGGCCCTGTGGACTCCTCACTGCAGCTCCCCATTCACTCTACAACTCAATACAAGCTGCTGCTGTCAGGAAGCCGCTGATAGTGAGTGAGGAGGGGGAGCTCCTGGACAGCTTTGTTTTACACACATTTTCTTGAGAGATATTCAAAGCTGAGGCGTCCGAGTTATTTTCTTGTAGCTCTCCATTGCTTCCCCGTTCAAGAGCTGTTTTTTTTTACACACATTTCTTGAAAGATTAGGTTTGCACATGTGTAGAGATTCTGCACCTGTGAGCACGTGCTGCAGAAACAATGGGGCGACAGGGAAATTCGTATTAATATGGGATTAACTCGGTGCTCCTGACAAGATGAGAAAAAAGGCCGGAGCTGGAGATAAGACATAATTAATGCTCTGATTCACAGGGGCTTTTACATTGCCTCCATGTTAAGACAGACGTTAATTGAATAGTCTTCATCTGTCTTGTAGTAACTCACGAACCCAAGACAATAATAACAGTTTCTCAGAGCTGCAGCTGCTTGTCATCCCTTTCGGCACAATAGCTTATGTGGACATGCATTACTTTGGAATGAAATATTGTTGCTTCTTGAGGATTGAATTCTACAGCTACAACCAGTTCCTACGCCTGGTACGTACAATTGCTGACAATTTAATCTTCAAGAAGCAAGATTCTGAGTTCAAGCCACTTAAGGCGGTGCCATGTCATTAGTCCGACGCCTCATTATTCCGAAAATAACCATTGAGCAGAGGTGCCATAGACACAAATACATCTCGTCATAGAAGGGGGCGTGGCCTTGCCATGGGGGAAAATAGAATACACACACACTACACAATTTTTCTAGTCTTAAACGATTTTATATAGAATGGGGGGTCCACACTACACGACTGGATTCAGTGCGATTATAGAACGTCTGGGGGTTCACACATAACAACTGAGAATCGTAAGAGCGACACACGACACAATTCTGACAGTTGATGTTTTATAACACAGCGCACCTGTCCTCTCTACCACTTCATTTCTTCTCCGGCTTCAAAAACTGACCCCAAATCCGCAAAGACAGGCCTGTGTTTTTGAGCGTGGGAAAACGTGTGTGTCCCGATTGGTCAACGGTGTCAACAATGTCACAACACCGCAGCGCTAGCTTACTGCTACTATGAAGCTTCAACTTGGCTATAGTTCTGTCAAATGGAGATAAAAGTTGGCGACAGGAAGAAGCGGGATGTATTTCAGTGGATTTAATAAGAAAAGGAGACGAGCCTCAGCCCAGAGATGGAGGAGGTGGAGGAGACAGCAGAGAAAGGCGAGCTGCCGTTAGCGGCGAGGTGAAGCTGAGCAGTTCATCTCCAAACTAAGTGCCACTAAACTCTATTCATGGTTGAAATGTAGCTTGAAAATGGTGGTTCTCGTGAACTTTTGGTGATATAAAGTTGTGCTGTTTCGTGTGTGGGGCTGTGGCCATGAAATGAGTTGTTTGTGCCGCTGGTTTAAAGGAATAGGCCACCGTTTTTATATACTAAGATATATTCTTACCTACCCTTAGTCGAGTTAATATATACCCGTCTGGTCTTTGTCCGTGCGCTCTGTCACGCAAACGGAGCACAATCGCAGCCTCTCCCACATGTCATATAGCTCCAAAAACGTCAATAGAAGCTGCGTGACTTGTAGAGAGCTCGCAGAGAACAGTTGAAGAAGCGTGGATAACTTGTGAACAATGCCTTTTACGTGCATCGTGCCGGGCTGTGATAACAAGCATAAAGTATATAGTGTAGTAATGTTTCACAGATTTCCAACTCACCCCGGACGACGACACAGGACTCAGGACCTCTACCATGAGGTCGGAGTGCGCCAGCACTTTCCCAAAATATATTTTCTGCTTGTTGCAAAAGGCTCTCTACAAGTCACGCAGCTTCTATTGACGGAAGTGAGCGGGGGAAGTCTTTAGGAGTTACTGCGCGGACGTTTTGCTCCTGTATCATTACGCCTCACAATATAGTACCCCTTTTTATCTGCTTATAAAAACGACATGTTACATTTCTGTGTAAATATACTTCGCATGAAAACACTTCACGTAACTTTATTTAAATAGGGAACACGTGGAAGAGCTTGGTAGCTTCTATCGTGAGCTTTTTTGGAGCTATATGACATGTGGGAGAGGCTGCGTATGTGCTCCGTTTGCGTAACAGAGCGCACGGACAAAGACCAGACGGGGATATATTAACTCGACTAAGGGTAGGTAAGAACATATCTTAGTATATAAAAACGGTGGCCTATTCCTTTAACAGAGAAGTGAAAAAAAGGAGGCGCGGCGGTGTTTCTCTGTCTTTATATCACTCTGTCATTCACATTTGGGACGGTAAAATCACCCACGTTTCTCCCGTGCGTCCAAAATCGGGCTTAATGATCAAACATGTTTGATTTCCCACGACTGGAGTCTAGTCGCGTCTTTCTACCGCCCACACTACACGATTCGAACGTCAGTCCAATCACGACCCCCCCACACTACACGACCCGACTCTGTGTGACTGCCTTCGACTAGACGCGACTCGAGAAGACTCGGCACGACTGAGAATTAGAGAATCTGGCATTAAAGTCGTGTAGTGTGTGCTGACCTTTCGGTAAACTCCGGTCAATTATTATTTCCCTACATGTACGTCTGGGCTTGATCTCAGTCGCTGCGTTACATCGATTGACTTTCTACCATTCAGCGAGCGGGGGAGGCGGGTGCTGTAGGTGACGTCAAGCATTTGCGCCGATTTGCCGCTTGGTGCTAAGCCTTGAATCCAATCCCAACCCATGTTCGTTTGAGACTCAGAAACACAGTATCCTACCCCACCTATCCTTTTTTACAGCTTTAGTCGACTCTTTGTCAGCACCAAATTCTGTCCTGTGAGTCCTCTGGCAAACTGTGCATGTCTTACTGACAACTTGCTCCAGCGCTTAACGCCTAAATTTCAATGACACTTCCAATGACATTTCCATCTGCGCTGGAGAGAATTACACATTCAAACCAGAAACAAAACTGGCTGACATTTCCAATAAAAAAAGATGTCTTCACCGTGGATGCATTACGTTGATTGGTAACTCTTTCACTAATAAGGCTGCATGATGCAAAGCAATGAAATTATGTTTGCTTATTTTGTCATGATGCACTTAGACCGAATAATTTATTTTCATCAGACTCAAGCATGTATGTGGACAGCAGGACATTATTAGAATGGCACACATACGTACAGTGATGAGCGCTTAGTATTAATACAGGTTGTGCGTGTGATGTTGATTTTAACAGGGCGGGGGTGTTGGACAGAGTTGGCAGTGACAGTGCTAAGAGAATGTGGAACATGCAACCAGAAAGTCTAACTCTGGTAGTCAACACAAAAACATTTAAAAGGTACTAAAACAATTTCTATGAAGTAAAACTGAACTGAACTGAAGATATATGAACTATGGCTTGAGGTTTATACATGATTATTGTATAATATCAAGACTGTATTGATGATACAGTGGGTTGCACAAGTATTGGCCTCCCCTTTACCTTTTCGACATTTTGCCACACTATGGACCATAAACATAAATATATTTAATTGAGATTTTATGTGAAAGACACACACTGAGTGACACACAATCGTGAAGTGAAATGTATACCTGATTTTGAACTTTTTTTTTTTAAATAAAAAAATGAAAAATAGGATGTGCAAAAGTACTGCCCCCTTTCCTTTTAGTGTAACCAATTGCCTTCAAAAGTTAAATGATGATTTCTGAATGATCACATGACTAAATAGAGTCTACCTGTGTGTAATCTAATGTTAGTTCAAATATAGCTGCTCTGTGATGATCTCAGAGGTCTGTTAAGAGACTATTGTGGAGCAGAAGCATCATGAAGTCCAAGAACACACCAGACAGGTCCGGGATAAAGTTATTGAGAAGTATAAAGCTGGGTTTGGTTATGAAAAGATTTCCAAAGCTTTGAACATCTCTCAAAGTACAGTTAAAAACACCATCCAGGAATGGAAAGAGTCTGGCATCACTGCAAACCTACCAAGACCCGGCCGTCCTCCTAAAATCACTGACCGAACAAGGATGAACTGCAGAGAGACACAGCTGAGGTGGGGGAAACTGTCCACAGAACAAATATTAGTCGTACACTGTAAAAATCTGGCTTTATGGCAGAGTAGCATTCAAAAATGGCTTGTTCTACCCACTCCCCAATAGTCTCTAACAGACCTCTGAGACCATCACAGAGCAGCTGTATTTGACCTGACATTAGATCACACACAGGTAGACTCTATTTAGTCATGGGCTCAACATGTGATCATTCAGAAATCATCATCTAACTTCTGGAGGCAATTGGTTGCACTAAAAGGAAAGGGGGGCCTATACTTTTGCACATCACACTTTTGAGTTTTTATTTATAAAAAAAAATCTAAATCATATATAAATTTCACTTCATGATTGTGTGTCACTTAGTGTGTGTCTTTCACATAAAATCTCAATTAATTATATTTGTTTATGGTCTATAATATGGCAAAATGTGGAAAAGTTAAAGGGGGGGCCCATACTTATGCAACCCACTGTATATTGTGATACAATGTAATGTATTTTTAATGTATTTTCTTACTTGTGGACCCCAGGAAGAATAGCAACAGCCCTTCTGTGCTAATGAGGATCCCATCAATAAACATAAACATCTTTCTCTCCCACTGAGTCGCATCGGCCCCTGCTCCGACTGAAATTATCACATGACTTTCTAGAATGTACTCCCGCTTAATAGAAAACAATTTTAGGATAGTAGCATTTATACGAAGCATTATTGAGTCACCACAGAAACCCCAGAACCACCGACCCACGACACTCTCTCCCCCATCAGTCTTTTTTCTTTGTATTTGGGATAGTATACAACTCTGCCTGACCAAAAACAAAAACATCGCTACAAAAAAAAAAAGTCACAGGCTTTAATATTTGGTTGTAGAGAGATGATACATAAGAGTCTCTTACAGCAGCGAAATACCGAGGGATTCAGGAGTCTCTGAGACGCATTCCCTCGGCCGGAGTTGGCTGCTGGCATTCTCCTCCACCGCCACATACTTGCACAAGAGCTCAGTGTAAAGCTCCGTCAAGTGCTCTGATAAATATTTCATTAAGAGCCCGGGCTCCGGGAGAAAACACAGCAGCGAAACGCAGCTGACACTGTGTGGACCATCTTCAATCTTAAAAAGGTCAATGAACCAGAGGCCGCTGCACACTTCACAGACTTTGAGAGAGATTGGAGATGTGTCACATATGCAGAAAAGTAAAGCTATAGAGAACTTCTCTCACTAGCAACAAGTTTTTGGCAAAGTCATGGTGTGTGTTCTCGATTTTGTTAATGGCGGAACAAAACATTCATACTAACAGTTGTCAAATTCACATCATCGTACCAAAAAAAAACCTCTCTAAGGCCATGATGAAGTCACATTTCGGGGAGAGGGATTTGTTGAGCAATAACCCAATGAAACAATTAACAGATTTTTTTCCATATAAAAGCTGTAGACACTGAGAAAGTGGCGCTAGCCCACAGTTAGCTTTGCTCGTTAGCCTGTTAGCTTCTTCTGATCTTTATGAACCAAATAACAATGTTTTGCATAAGGTTCATCAACAAACGAAAGCTGTAGGCAGAATACAGTCAGGACCTGTGTGATGAGAAAGACGTGTCGCGGCTGAGGTGGTACTTTAAGGGACTATAGGGAGTTTAAAAATGTTAAAATTAAGTATTTTCCTCCCCCTGCATGTTCCAGCAATGTCTTAATGTGTAGAATGAGCCCAGACCTGTTCACCACATCTGCCTCTAAAATTCTGCACTGTCACTCAGAAAGGTGTTAAAGGGGCTAGATGCAAGTTAGCCATTTCATACTCACTACTACCAACTCAGGTTAAATGTGTAACTGCAGCTTCTATACTAAGCTCGTGCATGACGGCACTTCGGACCCGAATTAACATCTTTTTGAGGTGCAGGATTATAGAGGCAGGTGTGGTACATTAGGACATGGCGGGAACATGTAGGGGGAGGAAAATAAGTAATTTTAAATTTTTTAAACACTGTATAGTCCCTTTAATTCGGGTCTGAAGTGACGTCATGCACGAGCTTTGTATAGAAGGTGCGGTTACACGTATGACCTGAGGTGGCAGTAGTGAGCATAAAATGGCCAACTTGCATCAGTCCCCTTAAAGGAATAGGCCACCGTTTTTACATACTGAGATATGCTCTTACCTCACTTTACCCGAGTTAATATATCCCCGTCTGGTCTTTGTCCGTGTGCTCTGCCAGGCAAACGGAGCACATACGCAGCCTCTCCCACATGTCACATAGCTCCAAAAAAGCTCACGATAGAAGCTACCAAGCTCTTCCACGTGTTCCCTTTTTAAATAAAGTTACGTGAAGTGTTTTCATGCGAAGTATATTTACACAGAAATGTAACATGTCGATTTTATAAGCAGATAAAAAGTGGGACTATATTGTGAGGCGTAATGATACGAGGAGTAAAACGTCCGCGCAGTAACTCCTAAAGGTTATTGACGGAAGTGAGCGGGGGAAGTCTGGCAGAGCGCACGGACAAAGACCAGACGGGGATATATTAACTCGGCTAAAGTGAGGTAAGAGCATATCTCCCTATATGTAAAAACGGTGGCCTATTCCTTTAAAACAAAATCTGGTTAATTTAATAATTGATAACAACACCACCTCGGCTTTTGACAATAACAAAAGTTTAACTCACACACAGCTGCATTCACACCCATTCATATCAGCATCCACTCAAACAATGAATAACATAAAATGCAAGAAATTTCCAACAATCGTCCTAATGCACAGTGTGGTGCTCAGGGCCAAGCTCCGATCAGTGGAGACCAGAAAAGGAACACATTTTTACAGCAGCCGTTGCGTATTAGGGCCACGTCGATGGCCTACGCAAGGCCTTGTTTGTGGAGGAGTCAGTTTGTGAGACCAGCGAGGAACGTGCTCGAGTTCTCAAATGCTAACAACATCTTTGGTCTTTTTGCGTGAGGGCACACAGTTCTTCCATACTGTGATATGTTCTTACCTGAGCTTAGACGAGTTGATACGTACCTGTCTGGTCTTTGTGCCCGTGGAAGAGCTTAGTCGCTTCTAACTTCACCCCGTTTGGCGCTATAGGAATTTGTTGGAAGAGGCCAAATGCTAACAACATCTTTGGTCGTTTTGCGTGACTGAGGGCACGCACAAAGACCAGGCAGGTGCGCATCAACTCGTCAGGTACAAACATATTTCAGTATGACAAAACGTTGGCCTGATCCTTTAAATCAAGCGACCAGCAGATTGAAGCGACCACTAGGGCTGAACGATATGGACACAATTTCATATTTCGATATTCCTGCCAGATATCTCGATATCGATATAATACAATATATAATAGCAATATACGGGTCAGGAGAAAACTACGCATTTTTCAGAAAAATAAAATTATAACAAAAATGAGTGCAGTTTTATTACATCTATATCCTTTATGTGATAAGTACATTTCTCCATTTTGAGATCAATAAAGGCTATCCTATCTGTTCTTATATCTATGTTTTTTTGATTTTAAGATTTTGAATGTTCATACCGCCTTTGCGATGCCCAATCCCGTCAGACCTTGGAAGCTAAGCAGGGAAGGGCCTGGCAGGACTTGGATGGGAGACCGTTTGGTAACACCAGGAAGCCTAGCGAATGTAGTGAGTGGGTGGGTGGTTGGTGGTGGTCGGAGGGGCCGATGGCGCAGACTGGTTGCCTCGCTTCCGTCAGTCTACCCCAGGGCAGCTGTGGCTACAATAGTAGCTTACCACCACCGAGTATGGAGTGAATGAATAATGCAATGTAAAGCGTCTTTAAGTGTCCAGAAAAGCGCTATATAAAACCAATGCATTATTATTATTATTATTATTATATCTCGATATCGATACGAAACCAATATATGGTATTATTACGCCTTACAATATAGTTCCCCCTTTTATCCCCTTAGAAAATCCACATGGTTTAATTTTGTGTAATTATACTTTGTAGTGGAACACTTCACGTAACCATATTTAAATAGGGAAAACGTGGAAGAGCTTGGTAGCTTCTATCTTGACCTGTTTTGGAGCTATAGAGGAGAGAGAGAGAGGCTAAATGCTAACGCCGTCTGCGCTGTGTTTACGTGACTGAAGGCACAGAGGAAGATCAGACAGGTCCTAAAGAACTCGTCAAAGCTAAGGTAAGAACATATCTCAGTATGTAAAAACGGTGGCCTATTCCTTTAAGCATTTTATAATTAGGGAAAAAACATAAATAACACTAAGTGATTACTATAAGTTAGAAAGCAGTGAAATATCTTGTTAAGTTAAAACATTGATATTTGCAATGTGATTAAAATTAAATTGATTTTCATCAAATTATAACATGACAAATGTATTAACCTAGAGTAGTATAATATTTTAATCGTCTTGATGTGAGATTCATTTGTTTTGTGTTTTCCTTTCATTTCAGATGAGCCACAAAATATGTGATCGCAGAGGAGTACCGCGAACGAGGTACTCCTGAGCTCATGGGACCCATCAACTGTGCTAAACCTGGGGAAATAAAAAACAATAAGGCCTTTAATGGTTGTCTCGTCCACCACACTCTGCGAGGCCAAGTTTATGGCAGGACGGTTTTATATAATTAAAGACTTTGGAAAAACATCAAGCTTGAAGTAAAAGCTAAGGCGAAAATCTTCAGGGCAGGGACGTTCCCGGTCCCAGACGAACTGGTGAAAGTGGACGAACTGGTGAAAGTGGATCCGGAACTTCTCTACCTCCCAGAGCGTGTCCTGCAACCCGGAGAGGTGCTGGAGAGCGGTTTTGTCGCTGTGACAGGAAGAGTCTGGAAGGTAGTACACAACTACACACAACCACACACACACACACACACACACACATGCACACACAATCAGCCACACAACCTCACACACAAACTGTCACACTGAAAACATACAGCCACATATTGTTCTAAATGATTGTCCCCCATTTTCGCCCCAGATGTTCCCAGTTAAGTGGGAATCGAAGAGTGGTGTCCCAATTTGAGACATCATCATCGACCACGTCAGTATTTTCTTGTCTGTACCTTCTATCTTGAATGGGGTATTAGTGTTTACTTAGCAAATTGCAATCCATTTGTTTTGTTACAGGCAGGGACACCATTGTAAATGACTCTGGACGGTATGTAAACTGTTGAACCTTGTAGGGGGCAAACATCTGGCCTTTCATCACTTGAAAGGCCACATGTTTGGCAGACCCCTTCTGGAACCGCCACCTTACCGTGGTGGTGGGTTTGAGCACCTCAATGATCCTGGGGGCTCTGTTGTCGGGGGCCTCGTGACCCTGGTAGGGTCTCCCATGGCAAACAGGTCCTAGGTGACGGGTCAGACAAAGAGCGGTTCAGAAGCCCCTTATGAGAGACCAACAGGCCCGGTTAGAACCATGTGGCCGTCCTTCTGTGGACCCACCACCTGCAAGAGGAGCCATAAAGGGCTGGTGCAATGTGATTTGGGCAGCTCCAACTGCTGCCCCCACGACCCGGAAACGGAAAAGTGGAAGAAAATGGATGGATGGATGTGAAGACCATATCGTTCACAACATTGACTGTAAGTTTTTCTTCTCTTTCAGACTCTTTGTTTTAATCCGTCCCTCCTTCTTTCTATCACTGAGTTTATATTAATTCACATAACTAATATTTATTTGATTAATTATAGCTCTGTTGTGTGTATACAATATATTTGGTTAATATTTGTTGAGGTATTGCGTCTCTTTCCACTCAAGAACTTCATTTGACGACAAGGATTTTGATCGTCTGAGGATGGAGCAGATTGAGACTTCCTGATGCTGTGGGAGGAAGGAGAGATTTTCAAAATCAAAGAGAAACTTTGATCGTTGCAGGAAAGCAACAATTTCACGACAGAAGCCGAGGTCCTGAAAGACAGGATCTTATCTTTTGTTATCAAAGAGACAGAGGAGGCAGAAGAGAGACCACTGTTGAGTTGTCGTTTGTTGTGTGATTTTGTCGTTGTTTATTTGTTGTTAAAAGAAAGAAAGAAAACATTGTGTCATTTTGAAGATACGTTTTCACCAATTTAAGAGTGTCTTTAGTCATAATCTATGCATCATCCGTTCAATCGATTTTCAAATTTTCCACCTTAACCTCTGTTACGTGACTGTTCCAATCCCCGGTGATGTGCATTCCTGCTCTTAGCGCAAAATGTGGACGGAGGAGAGACTTCATCCCGGGGAAGTGTGTGGTTGCGAGCTGTGGGCATTGGCAGCGGGTCAGGGTGGCAGGGACGGACGCATGGACCGGGAATAGAGGAAGGTGCAGGCCAGAGCAGCGCGGTGGAACAGGAGAGCGGTGGATGAAACGGCGGGCAGTCACGGGACGGGAGCACAGGAAGCCGTGGCCGTGGAGAGGAGCTTCTGAGGCGTGGAGCCATGACTCTGAGCCAAAGAGGAGAGACACTGACCGGGACTGACTCCACACAATGTCTGTTTTAATAGATTTATCTTAGGTTTTTGAAACATATTGATAGTTTCATCAATTTAAGCCAAATGAAAAATCGTAAAATAGGCAAATGGTTTATGGAGATGTTCAGCAAAAGATAGTTGGTGTGAACAAGTTTTTGGCTGCCAAAAAACAAAAAAAAATCACTGCACCCTCTATTCTCTATTCATCACAGTATTTGCAGTGGACAAAACACTGTTTTCTCTCATCCAGTCATTATTTCCTCATTATTAAAAGGCCTATGTGCAGCCTGCCGTACGTTATTAGTTTTTTATGCTTTTGTTCAAATATTGAACAGAAAATTAAAAGCTAAAAATATACCTGTACTAAATTAATTTGAAGAAAATAATGGAAATACTAAATTAATCAGAAATGCAGTTTTGTTTTTCTTTAATATTTACGCACCATGATGAGTGACTGAAATCCTTCAGTGTAACATCCTCTCTTTAGGCACGACTATGGGACAGCAGGTGCTCAGCGTCGCGGCCCCACAGTCTGGCTCCAGGAGAGGGGACCACTCCCTCAGCCTCTGCCCAGATGTGGAGGCGAGAGCCCCGGATCGCTGACCTGGACATTTCCTCACGCTGCGGCCGCTCACACAGATTCAGCACAGCTGGCTTCTTACAAAAGTGCCCACTTTGATTATACAGCACAGGCCGGTCAGGGTTGCCATTGGACGGCTTTTTAAGCCTCGCAGCCGGTGACAAAAACTGTCTTCGAAGTTACGGGCAACTTAACGGGTTATTTATATGTTATTTTTTGATCAAATTCAAATCAAGGGGCGGTTTCTCATCATCGCAGGAGTGGGCTCTGTTAACCAGTAAAGAAAAACTGAAAATTCCAGCCGCGCCGTATGTCTGCGGGTTTTAGCTGGGGGGTTTTTCCAGAAATTTTTGGGCTGGTTTGGCTTCCCAGACCTGGCAACCCTGATGCTGGTCTTGCCACACATACAGGTACTACATTCATGATACAACCTGCAAATTCCGAGGGTTGTCACCACAAATATGACATTATGGCCCATTACATTGAAATTGTTGTGGCTGTGTCAAAGTGTTAGCTTAGCTTTGTGAATAACGCGCCCGGCTTAAATGTACGAGGGTGCGAGATCCACTGACCTTGGTCTTTATTTTTTGTTTTATTTGACTGGGCACCCAGATATCCTATGGCAGGGGTAGGCAAGTTCTCTTAGGGGAGGGTGGATTTTCTTTATTGTAAACAGACCGAGGACCGAAGGCGCTGATTATTATGATTATTAGCCCAAAGTGAAGCACAACACTGGAAAAATGACCATCTTAAATAAGATAAAATAACGCCACTGACTGCCCTTTGCTGGTTGGTTTACTCTGCTTCCTCTTTGCTTGCGTATGTTACGTTGTAGAAATCAACGCTGGTACAACAGTGAGTCTGGTACTGTGTTTCTGTACGTGTCTACAGGTGGTGTTTAGGTGCTTTGAATTCTTCACGTGGGCTACAAATAATTTTACAAAAACGTACTGTGCAGTGCAGTGTGGGTTTCAATTATTTTAGAGCATATCATTTACCCGTGTAGTTTGTTTTTTCTGTTTTGTGTCATAATAAAAGGAAATAAATAGATTTAATCTTTTTGCTGTACAGGTTACACCAGAGATGTAGAAGGACTTGTTTGAAAGCTTGAAAGACCACGATTCTCACGACTTCCCAACGTCATGTCCAAAAGTCGGCAATGTTGTAGATAGTGGAAGCACGGAATTGCTCAAATTGCTCAAATTTCTATTCACCTTAGTCTAGGGCTGCTCGATTATTGAAAAAATAATAATCACGATTATTTTTGTCATAATTGAAATCACGATTATTCAAACGATTATTTGTTGCCTTTAAAAAAATCCATCAAAAAAGTGACAAAAATCCAGCAAAAAAGTGACAAAAATACAGCAAAAAAGTGACAAAAATCCATTAAAAAAAGACAAAAATCCATTAAAAAAGTGACAAAAATCTGTTAAAAAAGTGACAAAAATCCATCAAAAAAAATGACAAAAATCCAGCAAAAAACTGACAAAAATCCAGCAAAAAACTGACAAAAATCCAGCAAAAAAGTGACAAAAATCCAGCAAAAAAGTGACAAAAATCCATTAAAAAAAGACAAAAACCCATTAAAAAAGTGACAAAAATCTATTAAAAAAATGACAAAAACCCAGCAGAAAGTGACAAAAATCCATTAAAAAAAAGACAAAAATCCAGCAAAAAAATTACAAAAATCCAGCAAAAAAATGACAAATTACGCCTTGATTAAGAAGAGTTCCCTGTTTCACACCTGCCCCCTGCTGGCCAGCCCTCACACCTGCGCAAGCAAACTGAGCTGCGCGGCCTGATGACATCATCACACAGCGCAGATTGTCAGACAAAAGCATGAGCCGTGGCACGTGAAAAGCGAAGGGAAAATAATCCCAGCGCCGTGAAATAACAAGTCTGCTTTGCAAAAAAAATTAAAAAATTGAAAGTTGGGGGGGGAAAAAAAATTTGAAAAAAAATAAAATTATAATCGATTTTTTGCGATTATGCTAATTTTGTCATCGTTTACTGTTGTAATCGAAATCGTAATCGAATTTCGATTAATTGCACAGCCCTACCTTAATCCGGAAGTTTGTGTGGGCGCCGCCATGAATTGTGCCCGCCCCTTTTCTCCTATCTGTTAAAGCAGTACTAAGTAACTTATTTACCTTAATAAATCCTTTCCGTAGTCCCTGTGGGGGTAATACAAGTGTTAATGGGATGATTGGAGGGTCTTTCATCTCCCCCTGGTGTCTCTGGCCAGAAAACCATGTTTGCAACTTGACTGCCCCCGGTGCGGAGAAAGCAATACACACTAATGTAATCACGAAGAAGCTAACATGCTAACGGGCAAAGCTAACTGCGGGCTAACGTCACTTTAAACAGTATTTACAGCCAAGTTTGAGTGAAAAAAAATATTTCCGTTGTATAATTGGATGCACAGTAACCCTCTCTCCCTTCGCCTTTCCTGTCAGCGTAGTATTTACTCTCCAAGACAATTAATACATTAAAAAATCGTAACTTGCTACTACACCTGCAGTTGCGCTTATGGCCTCTAGGGGGAAGAGTTACTTAGTACTGCTTTAACATGGGGCTGGAGAAGTCCACATAAAATCAGTCACTACACGAAAACAAAGCCGTTTTCAGGCCGCACAGAGAAACGGTGCAGTGCTGACTTGTTGGTGCAAATGAACATTGGACATTTCACACACATCAATCGACTAAAAAAAAAACATTTTCCCTCGTTCTCCGTTTAAATGAACGGGCTTAGCGCTCGACAACGGAAGTGCCGAGACAAAGCAAAAAGGAGCAAAAGTGGGCGGGGCGGAATAAGGTCAATGCGACGGTCCTGGCAGCTCATGTGGCAGTAGTGAAAGGACGGCGAGTGTTTTTATTAAAGCCACACCGCGTAGAATTTTACCCAATGACTAACATTTAAATAAAAGCATTTATTTTATGAGAGATATTTTCATCATTGAAAATTAAAAAAAAGTGTGCCATTGCTTTGAGCGGCTCAGCTCTCATAAGACTGTAACCTTGCCAGGAGTGGGTCCGTCTCCAGTTTGTCTCCATGGAAACGTCGACTAAAGTCAGCAGAATTTGAGATTTAAAGGGGCTAGATACAAGTTCGCCATTTTATACTCACTACTGGCACCTCAGGTCATACATGTAACTGCACCTTCTATATTAAGCTTGTGCATGACGGCAATTCGGACCCGAAGTAACACCTTTTTGAGTGACAGTGCAGGATTTTAGAGGCAGTTTTGGTGAACAGGTCTGAGCTCATTCTACACATTAGGACATGGCTGGAACATGTAGGGGGAGGAAAATACATAATATTAACATTTTTAAACTCCATATAGTCCCTTAAAACAGGTTAGGTTCTCACCCAAATTCATTGCTGGATTACCCACTGCAGTAATAGCACTTTCTGTATTGAGCTGGTCATTAGGAGCTTGTTTTGTACTAATGGCAACAGTATAATCCAAAATGTTACGCAGTGTCCCTATAATGTTAGTTTGGATTTTACATGTTGTTATGTGGCTAAGTCTTTAGAATATACAGGCCTAAAGGTTCAGAGGTGGACGGGACTGTGCAGCCGCAATACGTTGAACTTGAAGATATTTTTGAATGCATCTCATAAATGTGAGTAAAATGTGGGAGCGGGTCCTAGTATCATTCCCCTCACACAGAGCCGCCTGTGTTTTGGGCGTTGGAGATTTGCAGCAGCAGATAAAAGTGCAGGATATGACAGGAGCGCGCAGACCTCAGAGGTGTCTCTCGGAGTTGACGTGGGCAGAATCACCAGCAGACTGAAAATATGGCCCAAAACAACAAGCCTCTCACATATCACTCCCGAAACTGTCTGTCGGAGATAAAATATAATCTTAAAGTTTGAAGAGAGACTGGCGAACTGAAGAAACTCTTTCATGTAGGCTGCACGGAGGTAATAATTATGTTTATTTATGTAATGTAACACCAGTTTATGCCCAAATATTGTTTTCAGTCTCTTTTTGGATCATTGCTGCATAGGTACTTGTGCTGCCTTCATGTGCGCTGGTAAAGACGATCCTTTGCAGTTGTGAAGTGGAAATTGCGAGTGCTTTAGTATCGTAGCAAAGTGAAAAAACATGTACAGTGTGGAAAAAAAGTATGTGGCCAAAATCCAATAGAATGTCTATGTGAAACTGACCAAATACTTTTTTTCCCCCACTGTATATAAGCAAACAATATAACAATACAAGCAAATAAATGTATTTATTTTTGAGAAAGTCGTCTACAAACCGCAGACCTGCTGCCTTGTTTTAGAAATTACATTAAAGTTATGTGGCAAAAAGAAATAGTGTCGGCTTCATAACAATAAGCAAAAAATACATAAATATGTATTATTACTGCTCTCTGTCGTGCTGAAAGGTCAAAAGTTATCTCATCAGGAACTTGAGCATCAACATTTCCCAGTTTCCCAGTGGAAAATACAAGCCGAGGTGGTGCTTGTGTGCAATATTTGACTTTTTGGCAAACTTGTGGTAAACCAGATATGCAAAAGACACAGATAATATGCAAGGGGATCCGAAATGGATCTGTCGGAAATCCGGCTTCCGTATATTTTCCGGGTAATATCCATCGATCTTTAGAAGATATAGAAAATATGTGGGGAGATCTGTGACGTATCTTTTGAGAATACGGATTCCTGATATCTCCCTGTATTTCCCGGATAAATGGTCCCGATCCGAGAAGATCCATGATTTGCATACCTTGAAGAAACGTCTTGCATATCTCCCGATGTTCTAAATCTTCTTATAGGGCTTTTTGTCCAGTGGTATTTACCATAATTACTAGGGCTGGGACAAAATATCATATTGTATCAAGACCAAGTATCAATACTTTTTATACTTGAATTTGGAGGCATTTGTATCATGCACACTTTGTTTTCTAGTAACAGCATTTTGTTACATTTTGCGATTTTCTTTACTTTTAAATTTTAAAGCAGTACTAAGTAACGTGTTTAACTCAATAAATCCTTTCCGTAGTCCCTCTGGGGGTAAAACAAGTGTTATTGGGATGATAGGAGGGTCTTTCATCTCCCCCGGTGTCTCTGTCCAGAAAACCACAATTGCAACTTCACTGCCACCGCACCGGAGCCACCAATACACACTGATGGAATCATGAAGAAGAAGCTAACAGGCTGACGGGCAAAGCTAACTGCGGGTTATCGACACTTTTAACAGTATTTACAGCCAAGTTTGAGTGAAAAAAAATATTTTCATTGTATAATTGGATGCACAATATCCCTCTCTCCCTTTGTCTTTCCTGTCAGTAGTAGTAGTAGTATTTACTCTTATGGACAATACGTTTGTTAAGTGGTGACATCACAGCTCTACTTCCGGGTCCCGTGATGTGCGAGAAACTACAAAAAAACTCTTTAATACCACAATAAATATTTCTGAAACTCAATGGAGAGTTAGTGAACATACTTGTTTATCAGGCCCATTAGCCAAATATGCTGCACCTACTGCTATAAAAGTAATATTTACCAAAATTGCTACATCCGGGTTAGCGCAGAAAAATGCTAACGGCGCAGCAGCTACGCTAACCCCGGAAGCAGTGACTTTAATAAATATTACTTTTTTAGCAGTAGGTAGCATTTTTGGCTAATGAGTCTGAGAAATAAGTAGGTTCAGTAACTCTCCGCTGAGTTTCACGAATATTAATGGTTGTTTTTAAGAGTTTTTAATGTTTTTTTCTTGCATA
Organism: Gobius niger; assembly: GCF_951799975.1. Lineage (NCBI taxonomy): Eukaryota > Metazoa > Chordata > Actinopteri > Gobiiformes > Gobiidae > Gobius > Gobius niger. The sequence goes on along the minus strand of NC_136855.1, from coordinate 36,956,899 downwards.
TTTGCCGGCCTGCTAGGACCCGGAAGTGGAAGTTGCGACGTCACACTTAACAAACGTATTAATAAGTGCTCGCTACTTGCTACGACACCTGCAGTTGCACTTATGGCCTCTAGGGGCAAGAGTTACTGCTGCTTTGACACAATCTTTTCGTCCCCGCCCTAATAATTGCGTGACCACATGAAGCGTTAAACCACACTGGTGCTTTGAGGGGGTTCTCATTTCTGAAACAACCAAGAGGAAAGAGAAGTCCTGTGATTGTTGTAAAGATGTCAGGGTGTTTGAGGGTCAAATCATTTGCACAAAGCCGAGAAAACATCAAAACTGTCCAACACATTATTAAAGAGGGGGTATTTTGCTTTTTTCAATCACAGCACCAGTCTATAGCACACTACAATGATGACGAAACCTTCTGTTGGTCTGTAAATGCAGTAAATTAGAATAACTGCCTTGTATAAAATGTCTCTCTCAAAATGGCTGTAGTGAATGTCTTGAAATAGGCCTCTGTCTCTTTAAGAACCTTTGACCCTTTCCGACACGCCTCCTCCACACGCTGTCCGTGGCATCAGTGGGGAGGGGGTTCTGCTGAGGAGCAGTGGTTGGTTACTCGGCTGGTGACAAAAGCTCGGAGGCGTCTCCAGGAGGTGGGGGCGTTCCTAGGAGGACTCAGGCAAACCTATCCCTAAAATGGCCGCCATCAGAGTTTTTACAGATTACTCAAAGACACGTGAATGTGCCAAGGCAACACTTCAGGCACATTTTTAATGAAGGAATGACATAATAACACGATGTGAAGCTTGAAAAAGTCGATTTTGCATAATACCCCCCCTTTAAAAACTAGACCGATAGTGGGGAACCATGGTCTTCCAGAAAGAACTGTGGTCTGGAAAAGAAACGCTGAATGATCGTAACTGGCGATCACTTCAACATTTGACGAAACAACATAAAGCTGATTAACTGTGAAAGTAAGAGCTTTTCCAGTTGCACAATGCGAAGAGAACCCGAGGGATTGGGGCTGAAACGCTGCGTGGTGTAAGAAAACCACTAATCAGCGAGGCCAACCGCAGAAAATGGCTTCAATTTGCTCAGGACTATAAAGATTCGACTGTGGACCTTTTCCTTATGGTGCCCACTTTTGTTTTCTGTATTTGCATCAGAATTTTTCACTAAACATTCATCTTCATCAGGTGTTTTGGCACTGATTTGCGAGAAGGATGGAACCTCACGCAGTTTCTTTACAACCAAGACCGCGAGGCCCATGTTTACCATTTAAACACAGTCCAGTAAACGCCTCACCGACTATCTCCTATCTGTGTGTGTCAACGGCGAGCGGAGACAGCGAGGCCTTGAAGGTGATTCTGTTTCATGCCGGGTTTGTGTTCATATGGCTTCTTTTTTTATTCTCTTTAGCCACATTGTCCCTGACAGCTCAAAGGGAATATTCAGCCGTAGCGTTCGCGGACCTTCAAAGAGCTGGAGATGCGAGTTTCTATTCCGTAGCGGAGACATGACCAACACTTGCATATGCTCGGACGGGGAGTGAAAACAGATTATTCACGCAGTGGTCAATGTAGTTTTCTCCCTTTTAACATCTTAGTTTTAATGTCAGAGTATAAAAAAGGACGAAACGTACCCTTTATGATGCTTATTTCATGGCGTTTTGTTTTGAGATTTCCAAGGAAGCGACAACAGTGACCGAGATGGCGCTGTAATCCAAATATTTCCTTCCTGGGAGACAGCGACGGCAGAAAGAGCCTGCACAGAAGCTACACAATTTTTTATCAAATTTTTGAAGCTTTGTTGTCATGTTTTCGGCTCTTTTGTATCTCTTTTATTGTTGCGTTTTCATACTTTTTATGTTGTGTTTTCATCATGTTTTTTTCTCGTTTTTTGTGGCTTTTTTGTTGCGTTTTCGCCACATTTTTGTCACATTTTTAGTCATTCTTTTGTGTGCTTATTTCTTCACTCTGCAGTCGTGTTTTTGTCGCCTTTTTATTGTGTTATTGTTACTTTTCCGGCCTGTTTTTGTTGCTTTTTTTGTCACTTTTTTGTTGAGTTTTCATCCTTTGTTTTTGTCGCTATTTTTCCAGAAGCTTTTAGATCTGGAGAAAATGTGCTCGATTCAGGTGGAGATCAAGAGGAGCTAGCCCACAGTTAGCTTTGCCTGTTAGCTTCTTCTGTGTGATTCTATCTAGTGTGTATTGTGCCTTCGACACGGAGGCAGTGAAGTTGTAAGGCTTAAAGATATGATAAGATAATCCTTTATTGATCTCACAATGGAGAAATTCACTTGTTACAGTCGGCATTCAAGAAGATCACTCAGACAGGAAATGTGCAACCAGTTAAATAGTAGAAAAACGAGGTATCTTATGTACAAAAAGTAAAGCAAAAATCTTAGGGGGGGAGTTATAACAATAGGGGAATAATAATAAATAAAAATAGGATAAAAATTAGAACAGGTTATATAAGTAGAATATCGGGGTGTAAAGTTACAGTCAATAAGTGATGCTGGTACAGGTTACTTCATCAACCTGTGTCACATGTTTCTCACAGTCCTACATAAAGTCATTATTCACTCACTCCACATTCGATGGCAGTAAGTTACTATTGTAGCCACAGCCGCCCTGGGGCAGACTGACCATATACCACGTGGCTATAATATGCTGTTTATATCTGATCTCTTATTATGTCAGTGCCCTCTGCTGGACATGTGTGTAATTCTTTCCTTTTTTAAATTTAAGCTGCCCCCTAGTGGCTGGAGTGAGCAAACTGGTTGTTTCTTTAAAAATCCATAACTCTGCACAAGAATGGAGACTTTTTTTTTTTTGACATGCTCAGGAATTCATGCTCCTCAAAGGGCCACATTATATCTTATGTCGTATTATGTACCTCCTAAGTACAAATACATATATTCAAGTTTCAAGTTTCAAGTTTAATGGTTTTGTATAGCCCAATATCACAACAGAAGTCGCCTCACAGGGCTGCAACAAACATCAAGGCAATAAAACACAGCAATAAATATGACAATTAAAAGTTCAGGTGAATCCAGGCAAATATAATGTCCAATAGGAGGTAGCGATGAGCGGCGTGGGCGTCCCCCGTCCTTAGACTCTCCAGTACGGCAAGGAAAAACTCAAAAACCCGGCAGGAGAAAAGAGAAACCTTGGGGAGAACCACAGAAGGAGAGATCCACTCCCATGGACGGACAGGCTATAGAGACCCAGGGCCGAAGGATCCCTCAGCAGACGGGCCAATCACAGACTGTCCAGTCCTCAGATTCCAGAATGCCAGTTCCTCCGTTCACCCAGGTTCCTCCATTCGATCTAGACAGGCACTCCCGAGGGGGAGTGGGACAGGAGACACCATGTGAATAGTGATGAACAGACTACAGATAAATTAAGTATTGTATCATGATAAAACAAAGTCTGCAGTAAGAAGAAGAGGATAGCGCTCAGTGGACCGTACTTCCCACAGCAGTGTTTCTCCTGAGGCAGCTTTACTTCGGGCTGTGGGTTAGTGCTTTACCTAACTGACCTGATTATAAGCTAAATCGAAGAGGTACGTTTTGAGCCTAGTCTTAAATATAGGGACTGTGTCTGCTTCTTTAACGTTTATTCCACTGTGTATCTCACCCTATAGGTACAAGTTATTACACATTGTTCCAGCACATCACATTGCACTACATTTGTATCATAGACTGTGTAAGACAAAGTGCTACCTTTTCTCAAATTTATATCATTGACCTATAACAAAAGTTTCAAAGTGATATCACTAGATTTCATTTTATTTCCTTCTTTGCAGCGTCTCGCCTTAAGTGACATTTTACTCCTTTGAAATTTCGATTCAGCGCTTTGAACAAAGGTATCAGTAGATTTGTGGATAACCTTGGCTTAACCGTCTCCAGTCTCTCATAAACACCGAGCAGAGAAAACTGATGATTACAGTCAATAATGAGCGCGTTGTCGGGGGAGCTTTTAACAAACCGCTGCATTCGCACGTAGGAAAAAGGCTCCCTCTTGGTCCGACGCTGATTGTTCCGGGAATAGAGCGGTTATATTCGCAGCTGGAGAAGCATCAGACACCGAGGCTGAATCTGTTTTTATTCTTCACTGACAATAAAAAGACGATTTCATTAGAATGATGCAGAGCAGCGTGTGCCGGTAGTAGGGAATTAGATGTGAGGAGCCGTAATGCGGTGATTAATAATACTGCCGCTTTAGTGAATGCGTAATGTCTCGTTCAGGTGAATTGTTTCGTTCGGAGCTCATGACCTCGGGGAAGACCACAGACGCAGATTAGCCGTAATGACTTCAGCTTGTAATGTCTCTTCTGGGATATTAAAGATGCAATTTTGCTAATGATGAATTGGTCAAAGCAGACATTAAAGGTATTCTATGAAAACACAAGGGACCTCTTACGCGCTCTGCATCAGTAAAGTCCAACCTTAGGCCTGTGGTTTTAGTTTGACAGATTAAAGAATGAAGAAAAAAAGTTGCATTTTGTGATATCATTTTGAAACTTCTGCTGTAGATTACTGACATAAATGAGGGAAAAAATATATATATTTATTGCAAATTTTCATAAAATAATAAGACGTAAGTAAGTTGTTTACCTTAATAAATCCTTTCCGTAGTCCCTCTGGGGGTAATACAAGTGTTTATGGGATGATTGGGGGGTCTTTCATCTCCCCCTGGTGTCTCTGGCCAGAAAACCACAATTGCAGCTTTTCCTGCTCCGACCCAGAGGCCCCAATACACACTAGTGGAATCACGAAGAAGAAGCTAGCAGGCTAACGGGCAAAGCTGACTGCGGGCTAGCGCCACTTAAAGGGACTGTGCGGAGTTTAAAAATGTTAAAATTCTGTATTTTCCTCCCCCTACATGTTCCAGCCATGTCCTAATGTGCAGAATGAGCTCAGACCTGTTCACCACAACTGCCTCTAAAATCCTGCACTGTCACTCAAAAAGGTGTTACTTTGGGTCCGAAGTGCCGTCATGCACGAGCTTAATATAAATGGTAAATGGTTTCAACTGATATAGCGCTTTTCCACCTACATTAGGCCCTCAAAGCGCTTTACAGCAAGGATCCACTCACCCATTCATACTCTCATTCATACACCAATGCACGCAGACACTGGGGGCAATGTGGGTGAAGTGTCTGGCCCAAGGACACAACGGCAGTGTGCTCTTTCAGGAGGTGGGATTCGAACCCTCGACCTTCCGATCACGAGACGACCCGCTCTACCAAATATAGAAGGTGCAGTTACATGTATGACCTGAGGTGGCAGTAGTGGGTATAAAACTGAGAACTTCCATACAGCCCCTTTAAACAATTATCTCCATTGTGTAATTGGATGTACAATATCCCTCTGTGCCTTTGTCTTTTCTGTCAGCGTAGTATTTACTCTCACGGAAAATTAATGAGTAAAAAAAAGGCCACAACACCTGCAGTGGTGCTTATGGCCTCTAGGGGCATGAGTTACTTATGGCTCGGTTCCACCTACCCTACTCTACTCTACCTTGCTCTACTTTGCCTGCATTTGAATTGTTTCCACCAGCCCACTTTACAGTTAACTGGTACTTTTTTTTAGTACCTGCTTGGCCCTGGTACTAACCAGGCCAAGCAGGTACTGTTTCCAATGGATACAGTCAAAAGCAAAGCCATATCCATGGATACACCCTGGTAACCATGGATACAGTATCAGATTCTACAGAATAGTGGAAACACAACCAGGCCAAGTAGAGTAGAGAAGGGTAGGGCTGGTGGAAACGAGCCATTAGTTCTGCTTTAAGCATAAAAATGGTCAACATTATCAGCACCGAAATGTAAATAGTGGAAGACCCAGGTGTTGATGTATTGTATTATTTTGTATATTTGTGACTAAGATTATGTCAGCGGTGATTGGATATTTTGCTTTGTTTTGAAATCAGCTAAAAAAAAGGCCTTTTTTTGTTATCAAAGCTTAGTAAATCAGACTGGGGATTAAATATTTAAAAAAACCTCTGAAAAAACGTCAAAATATTGTGGAAAGTTTGGTTTCCGTAGCAGCTATAAAAGTGGTGACGTCAAGAAAAGCGGCCCTGTTCCTCAGTTTATTTGTACGTGTGGCTCCCATGAAAGAAAATACAATATTTGGATTATAGCGTAATCTCGAGGACCCTTCGCAGGACACGTTGCTGTAAAATCTGTCAATATTTGTGAATGAATGCATGAGGGAAAGCCGGCTTTGCGACGCAATATAGAAGCTACTTCCTGGTTATCTCCACCTCGCTAGCGACAAAATGTCACAAAATAATCATCATACAGAGTAAGTTTGGTCCTTTTTATACTCTGACATGAAAACCAAGATGTTACGGGGGAAAACTAGCCAAAAAGCTCCACATTGACCACTGTGTGAAAAATCTGTTTACACCTGTGTCTTGCCTTATGCATGTCTACTATAAGCCCGCCCACTCGTACAAACTTCCAGTCGATTTGAGCCCGAACGCATCAGCTTGAGTTATTCAGATTCCGCGACAATCCAGATTGTCTAGCAAAGTTTTATTGGGAAACCTTTGCAATACTGCAAATACTGACTTAACCTGGAACAATCTTTCTTTAAGCTCAAATCTGAAGGCAGCTAATATTGCTAACATATTTACCAAAAATCCCAAATCCTACCTTTCACAGTGACGAATGTGCCGTGTGCGGTGCCTTCAGACGGTCTGCTGCACAGGGCGCAGCTGTGCACACGCTCAGCAGCTGTGGGTTGCCAGGTTGGAGTGACAGATGGATTGTAATGTGTGCCGCACCCTTCACACTCAGTCTGGCAGTTTGGACAAGGTCACTGTGGTGAAAACGAAGACGGAAATGCAAAGTGGATTGTGATTTTATTGTAGTGCGGGTAAATGTTTCCAGGGCCTTTTCCCTCTCTTTTTGCTCAAGACTAATGCTGTTTACTCACGGAAATGATGCAAATGAACACAGGCCGCAGTAATCAACAAGCTCTGACAGAAATAACAGCCACAATTACAGTGTACATGGCCCCGGGAGAGTGAGCAGTAAATACGGAATGAGTCTATTAAAATGGCACTCATTAATCTGGCCCCCCCGACAAATAATGTTTCAAAATAAAAGCCTTTTCGGGGCGGGAGCTTGGTGAGAACAAAACATTCAGGCGACATTTGAGTTTATTTTTTTGTCACTTTCCTGTTGCCCTTTTATCACAATTTAGAACAGGGGTGTCAAACTCATTTTGGGTCGCGGGCCGAAATTCAGCTCCCACGGTGGGTCACGGGCCGCTTATAATAGACAACAATTTTCCAACAAATTTATAAAAATAAGCTGTGATTTGGTCAAAGCCCCAACTGGACTGTAGCTTCATTAAAAACAACGCCTTATACTTGTACTACACTTTACAGGCCTGTGTCCTACATAGTACTACATAGTAGTCATGATTCATTCACTCCACACTCGGTGTTGGTAAGCTGTTATTGAAGCCACAGCCGCCCTGGGACAGACTGTTCATTTACCACGTGGCTATTTAATGTGTTGTTCATATCCTGAGCTCTTATTATGCCAGTGCCCTCTGCTGGACACGTGTGGAACTCTTTCCTTTATTTCTTTATTTAATGCCCCCTAGTGGCTAGAATGAGCATTCTGGTTATTCTTTAAAAAATCATAACTCCGCACAGGAATGGGCTAGAGACGAACTTTTTTTTCCTACATACGGAATTTATGCTCTACAAGCATAAATTCACGGGCCGGATAAGGCCCAGAGGCCGTATGTTCGACACCCCTGCTTTAGAAGGATAACATCTGTTGCAAGAATGTTTTTTTTATTTTTTTTTATTGCTATAGTCCCGTTGTTACGTTATTGCCAAATAACATGCGTGTATAAAGCGCCGGAGTCTCATGATCTAATGAAGCGAATTTAAACACTTACACGAAAGAGCCTAGAAACAAGGTCCTTGATTCTTTACTCGCCTGAGGAAAAGTCCAACTTCACGTTGTCTGCATTTCCACAGTTGTGCGTATGGAAGACTATACACCTTAATGCAATTGTCTATTCATTTGTCAAATGGCTATGCATTAGGTTATTTTAGTATTTATTTTGGAATTGTATTTGGTATAATGGTATATCCAATTTTGACATTTCATTTTCTATTCCAAAATTTCTAATGGCAATTCAATATGTAAAGTGTCAATGCAGTGTCTTTACATATTTCATTAAGAATGAATAGAACAATGAATAAAGAGGCCAAAATCCCATGGCATAATGCTATTCATTTCAAAATCTTGTATTTTGGTGGCCTGTTCCTAAAAAATCGAATGGAAAATCAAGATCGATCAATATGGGGAAAATAATTGTGAATATTTTTTGTCCAAAATCACCCAGCCCTATGTTTCACTAAATATTAAATATAATTGTGGTAACTATGTTTTAGCAAAAAATGTGTCTAATGTATCACATGCACTTAAAGGGACTATACAGAGAAAAAAAACTGTTAAAATGATGTATTTTCCTCCCCCTTCATGTTCCGGCCATGTCCTGAGATGTAGAATGAGCCCAGACCTGTTCACCACAACTGCCTTTAAAATCCTGCACTGTCACTCAAAACGTTGTCACTTCGGGTCCGAAAGCTTAATGTAGAAGGTGCAGTTACACGTACGACCTGAGGTGGCAGTAGTGAGTATAAATCGCCAACTTGCATCTTGTCCCTTTAAATCACTGAATGTAACCATGGCAATATTGTAAAAAAAATAATTTCTAAAATACTTGAGTGATTAGGGAGAGGTTCATCAATGTTCAGGCTGTCTTGAAGCAACTAGAAAAATGGGAGATTTTGAACATGTAGAGCTTAATTTTTAAAAGTCTCATACCGCCCACCCGTACTTTGAAACACTAAGAGGAAAGAAATAACAATCAACACTATTTAGGACCGGCTTCCCTGTTTCTTTTCCTGTAACACAGAAAGTATCAGAACAAAATCTCAAGCTCGTTTCTCATTTCTTCCACACATCTCCCATTAAAAACTCATATCAGAGTGCAAGATCCCTCCTCAATCTCCCGCTCCTCTGCGGGGCTCGTCGGAGAGTCTCCTCTAAACCAGTGTGTTCAAAAATACAATCTCCTGAACTCAACGTCAAATGTAATCAATGACTGTGTTCTCGCTGCATCCATCATGTTCTGTCTCAGTGCCGCCGCTTCAGCTGTTCAAGTCTGCGATCGCCGGAACAAGTCGAGAAACAACATGTTCATGGCTTTGTATGTGAAATCCTGCTTATGGGACTTCAATGCCTAATCCTGATTTTTTGTATATAAGCAATGACAGAAGAATCCACTAAATTAAAATGTTTCTTGTGTCCGAACTGATTTCACTTTTCAGGGTCACTTTGACAGAAATGCTACAAAACTAACCTGCAAATTGAAATGCACAGTGTTTTTTACACAATTTAAAGTGGGTGTATTATGCTTTTTTCAGTCCCATAGCACCAGTCTATATCTCACTACAATGATGACCAAACCTTCTGTTGGTCTGTAAATGCAGTAAATTAGAATAACTGCCTTGTATAAAATTGCTCTTTCAAAATGGCTGTAGTGAATGTCTTGAAATAGGCCTCTGTCTCTTTAAGAACCTCTGAGCCTTTCGGACACGCCCCCTCCACACACTGTCTGTGGCATCAGTGGGGAGGGGGTTCTGCTGAGGAGCAGTGGTTGGTTACTCGGCTGGTGACGAAAGCTCGGAGGCGTCTCAAGGAGATGGGGGCGTTCCTAGGAGGACTCAGGCAAAGCTAAAATGGCTGCCATCAGAGTTTTTACAGATTACTCAAAAATACTTGAACGTGCCAAGGCAACACTTCAGGCATGTTTTTAATGAGGGAATGACATAATAACATGATGTAAAGCTTGAAAAAGTCGATTTTGCACCTGAGGCAAATCACTTATAATGCCAGACTAACCATATATGTCTGTCGATAGAGTAATTTTAACTATTTTGCATTTAAATAACTTATATTTGAGCAGCATCTGCTTCGTGGTTGTATAAGCTACGCGGCGGCGGAGTGATCTGCTAGAAAATAGTCCCTCAAAATGCGATCGTTCATGTGATGCAAGGTCAGTTATATTCCAAAAATGATTCTATCGACCTATTTGCCTCAGGTGCTCTGTGGAGCGGGTCAGACTGTTTTTAATGCAGGCTAGCTGATACCATAGAAATGCACTAGCCTTGCACTAGCCTAGCGCCGCGTAACTCTTCAAATATAACAACTGCATGAATTGCAAAAAAAATTATATCTCCAGAAATCAGCAACACTCTGGATAACTAGGAAATGAGGCCCTATGTCAAAAATCCTGAAACATCCCTTTAATGGGGTCCTCATTGTACTTTTCAATCGGATATCTCATCAAATTATTAGCCTGTTGAAAACTGCTGTAACATAGAAGGATTTACTGTCAATGTGTCTTTTTGGTTGCCATACAGATGTATTCGATACCCATCCTGACTCAAAATATCTGTGTGCAGAAAGGCTTTTATGCTTTTAATGATTTTCCTGTGTATGAAGACGGAAAGTCTATCAAGAAACTATGTACTATGTAAATATCGGCAAACTCGAGTGAAGGTATGTTGACCAAGAACTTCACGTCAGTAAATAACTCGGCCGGAAGCGTGTCTGGGTCTGTAATATCCAACAATGAGTTTGTTTGCATATCGAAGTGCCGCATTTCCTTGTAAGTGAGTTGTAACAGATGTAGGTGAAAAAACCCTGCATAATTGTGTGGAATCGCAATCGTTTTCTGTTGCATTCGCCATTTTTGTTTCCCTTCAAAATGTCGCGCGCTTGCATTTCTGGTCACGTGACTGGGAGACGCCTATAGTGCAATCCCTGCAGTTTTTATGTTTACTTATGGCTACAGAAGATAATAGCGGGTTTCTGACAGGAGGGGGCGTGTCATCGGAACAACCCTAATGCCCAGTGTCTTATAAGAGGTGTAGATGTCACATTGCATGATATGGGGACTGTAATGTAACCTGCATTTCCTGAAGCAGTTTTAAATTTGCGGGTCCTCTTCCTGTGCAGCCCCATTTCCTTTCACCTGCGGGGTTAATCCCAGGTCACCTCCTCTGTCCCCTCCCTGTGGCTGTGGCGTCTCCAGCGTCTAAAGCTCCTCCTTGCGCTGGTTTTGCATAAATCAACACTCTTTGAAACTCAGATAACGGGTGAGTCCTTAATAAACGTATTCCTAGCTGTTTATGTGTTAAATGATGGCGTAATGCTCACAAACGCATTGTTTTGACAGCATCGCGCTCGTGCTACCCGTGTCCGAGCTCCAAACATTCAAACTACTCAGGCTGGAACCGCTTCTACCCCATGTATGTGAAATAGTCTTCAACGGTGAGTTTCCGACACAAACTCGGTTTATTATTGTCATTTATAGCGAGTGATTTGAAGTTGCATGATGCAGTTGTGGTCGCTTGATCATAGCCTCGCTCCCGCTCCAAGCTCCATTGAGCCTCGTTGATTGTTTACCGTTGTTTATGTGCGCTGCTCGCGCACAAAGCACCGCTTCTAGCGACTAACCCGTGAATTTATTTAAGTTTACATTCAAGCCGAATGGTGAAGAACGAGTAACTTTATTAGAAGGGACACTTCGTATGGTGCTTTTGCACCGTTTTTGTGCGCGCGTGTAACTTCTAATTACAGCGTTAAAGCGGCTATGAGTTTCCGCTTTGTTTACTTCTTTTTTCTATTGTTGCGCAACGTTATTATTTTGAGAATCTGCTTGAGTATTTTGGTCCCTGCTCAAGTATTTTAATTTACACCTTGTATGTTTTTGGATTACATGCAAATTCTGAACTTTTGAACATTATAAAGTGCACTTGTTTTCAGAAATGGTTTCTTAACCTAATGAGCCTTTATTGATGGAAGTAATTAGCTGTTTAATGGTTAATTAGGATTAATTCATGTAAATATCATAGCCGTTTACATAGTTTGAAAAGAAATATAACCTGTCATCTGTAATTGTATCTAATATCAAAATCAAAAATCAAATCAAATTCACGTTATTTATCCGTTAGGAACTTCATTCGCAGGAGAAGTGCCAGTACGGCCCGATAAAAACAGTACATCCACAGACATACAACAACATACTGCAATAATAAATACATTAAAAAACAATATAGTGGGCCTTTGATAGACCAATGTCCACACAGTCATGTATTCAGCAGGAATATTAATCTTCCGAATACCATAAAAAAATATCCAAATATAAAAAAAAAAACTTAATAAAATCTGTACCTTTTTATCTATTGATATTGAAAAGGTGATCGGGAAAAAAAGCTCTGGTTAACCTCGTGTGTAGAGCTTTGAAGTTCTGGATCACGCGTTTGATTGTTGGAGCAATTACGAGCGCAGCAGAAGTTGTTTTTCATCATTGTTTGGCTGTAGCTTCACTCGCACTCAAAGGCCTCCACGTCGTAGCTACCCCCCAAGGCGCAATGCATTATGGGTTACGTGCAAGTAGCGAATGGACCAACCACAACAAACCGAACTGAAAAAACCCTCATTGAACATTGCATCTACACAGCATTGTTGTGTTAAAAAATATGTGGTAATGGCAAACCCAGCTCTCCTCTATAATTGCAGTACAGATTTTAAACACACTGTGCATGCCCCATACTAAACCTTTACCTGTTCATCTATTGCCGCAGATCATCAATCCTTTTTCTTTGACCCCCGTTCACTCGTGCATCTACTGGGGCTCAGTGCTGGCGTGAAACAAAGGCCTGTCAGAGGTCAGCTGTGTGGGAAGAGAGCAGACTCACAGTGACATGCTGATAATGACACGGCTTTGTGGAGCACAGAGCACAGCACACTGACCGTTATCATCTGTGGCCTCTGAAGGGAGAGTTCAAAGTTCACTTTCTTCTGCCCAGAAACCAGCAGCATTCCTTTGTACATGTGTCTGTCCAGATAGAGCTTTATCTGGTTCTGCTCGCTCATGTGACCACAGATCGCCATCACACCGTAATGCCAGTGCGGGTCGCAGATAAAACCGTGTTTCAGGTGAATACCCTGATAGGGCTGATGGAGTCGGCCCTTTACGACTGAAATAGACTGTTTTGCAGGACCACATGCAATGACTTTTTCAGTTTAACACATGGCTGTCAAGTGTCCCGTAACACTTCTCTGCCCCTCCAAACTGAACTCTGTCACTGGCCTCGCAAGAAGTGCAGCCTGCAGACGCCTGAGTGGCAGTTGTTGCGAGGTTGCGTAGCTGTCAAGTCTCCCGTTTTGGCCGAGAAACTGCTGTATTTTTACCCGTCTTGGAGCTTGGTTGGGCTGGTGGGACGGCTCGCAGCGGGCACTAGAAAATATCCCGTATTTTCAAATCCAAAACTTGACAGGTATGGTTTAACTGTTGGTTTAACTGTTGTTTTCAATGAAAGCTTTAGTCAAAACATTTTTTGTCTAGTTCCCATTTCTTCATTTTGCATATTGAAGTTCTACTTGGAACCTGGTGTCCAACGATGCAAAATTTTACCATTTTTCAACCGGTCTTTTGATCAAGACTGTTTGTAGTTTACACATGCATGTGTATATCCAAATTATTATGCAAATTACATTTTTCTAAGATTTTCTAAATTTTCAACTCAATTTAGTCAGCCTATTTTTTTTTTTTTTTTTAATTAATGAAGACAGAGACACCACAAACAGATGACATTTACAACAATGGCAATACTTGTGACAGACTTAAACCATGACAACATTTACAACATAAATGACAATACTTTTAACAGACTAAAACCAAGGCAACATTAACAACAGTGACAATACTTCGACTGTCAGTATTATCAAGACAAGACAAGACAGAATGAAACAAAACAAAACAAAACAATTAACAGTACAACAAATGCAATAACCTAGTTTTCAAGTCTTTAACTGTTAGAGGATAATATGAATGTGGCTGAAAAAACCTCCCAGTGATGACAATATTTTTTTCAAAAATAAATATAGTAAAAAACTCAATCTACTGTTCCAAATTATTATGCAACTCATCGTTTCAATACATTTTAAAGCTTGTAATGAACTGAAAATTGTCATTTGTTGAATTTGTAGCATTAGGAGGTCATGTTTACTGAAATCAAAAGATATTTCAATCAAAAACATCTTAACATCTTAATATATTTTACCATAGGAGCCCTTGTGTGATAGCAGCTTCAAAATTCTTAAATCCATTAACTGACTTTTTGGAGGGTTTCTGCTTGGATTTGTTTGCAAGATGTCAGAATAGCCTCCCAGAGCTGCTGTTTGGATGAAAACTGCCTCCCACCCTCATAGATGTTTTGCTTGAGGCTCCAAAGGTTCACAATAGGGTTGAGGTCAGGGGAGGAGGGGGTCCACATCATGAGTTTCTCTCCTTTTATGCCCATAGCAGCCAGTGATGCAGAGGTATTCTTTACAGCATGACATGGTGTGTTGTCATGATGAAGATGATCTTGTTCAGGAAAACACGGCTCTTCTTTTTGTACCATAGAAGAAAGTGGTCAGCCAAAACCTCCACATATTTTTCAGAGGTCGTTTTCACACCTTCAGGGAGCCTAAAGCGGCCGACCAGCTCTCTCCCCATGATTCTGGCCCAAAACATGACTCCGCCCCCTCCTTACTGACGTCACATCCTTGTTGGGACATTGTGGCCATTCACCAACCATCCACTACTCCATCCATCTGACCGTCCAGGGTTACACGGCCTCATGAGTGAACAAGACTGTTTGAAAATGAGTCCTCATGTATTTCTGAGCCACTGCAGCCGTTTCTGTTCATGAGCTTCAATGAACAGTTTAGGGGAGGTCGGATAGAAGGTTTATGCACAACTGCAGCCTCTGGAGGGTCCTACATTTGCACGTCGACCTGCTGGTTCCTGCATTACAGGGTCACAATGAGAATTGAATGGCTCGGGAATGTAAAGACAATACAATTGAATGACATTACATTTCCTCAACAGATTAAAATAGGCTAACGATTACAATTCCAGTCCTTGAGCCTTAAATACATAATCTATGGATTTTAAACATGTTGTTGTGTTATTCATTGAAACACCCCCAGCTACATTAAACATCCTTCTACTTTTATGGAAAAACAGGGTGTTCTTTGCCTACAGACTTCTTGATCTCAGTCTTAATTTGGCCTGGTGCTCAGTAGACATGATGGCCTGCTGGGGCTATGATGGGATTATACACATTCCAAATGTAAATATGAAAATGTATGAAATTATTCTGGGATTTGAACAATGCACTCTGCAGCAGGAACATGTTTCAGGAGCATCATTATACCGTTCTAATTGGGCCCTTACTGTCAATCATATCACATTATACATTCATATCTCATGAAGCCTGTGGTAATGGGAATATGTAGGAGCTTATCTCTGAATTTCTGAACGCTATAAGACACAGAAGTACCAGATAAAGATAGCTGAGGAATGTAGGACATGTTTTGAATACATATAAGACCAGAATCTATTCCATGGGGTTTGTTTTCACATGTCGGGCGTGGAGTGCATGCAACAGGAGGCTCTTGGTTGGAAGGTGTGGCTCAAACCATGGATTATGTGACCAGTAAGACAATGAATGGGGATAATAGTCACGACTAATGCTCTTTTGTCTGTTTTTAATTATTTGGACATATAAAATCCCTAAAACCAGATCAAGAAACAGCGTTGGAAACGTTCCTCGTGAAAAAGGAGGCTTTTGAAAGGGCTTCCTGCAGCTTGTTCCTGCGTCATATCCAGCGTTTCTCTAATTGGTTGATCCCGGCTGTCGATCACGCCCCCCAGGAAATCGCTGAGATCATCTTTGAAAAAGCATGCAGTCTGGCAGGCCAAGCAACCAAAGGGCTGGGATCGGATTCACACTGACTGTTCTCGGGTTGAGAGGCCCTTTAGGTCGACCAAACCAGAGCCAGTGTGAAAACGACCTTTTATCAATCCAGTAGGGCTGTCACTGTACTATATCGACTTATCGTTCAATAAAAAAACAGATAAACGATAATTTTTTGGGCTCGATATTTATCGTCTATACATTTCTTAGCATTTCCTTCCATTCTTTCTTTGTAAAACTTTGATTTTTTGAGTTTCAATATATTTCATGTTTATTGCAGCTTGTGTGGTATGTTAGGATATGATACTACACTTTTTGAACAAAGTTTACTGTCATTTTTATGCCCATGAGTTGACGGTATCTAGTATTGTTAGTCAATAATATCGTTTATCGCGATACTTTCCTGCCTCAATACATCGAACTTCAAATTTGTTATCGGGACAGGCCTACAATCCAGAGTATCGTCCATACGAGCCCGGCGTTTTGGGGTACTGTAAACGAACATGTTCCAAACTAGGTCCCAGAGCGGAAAGATCTCAAAACGCTGTTTACGTGGCTCCGCTGTTTGGACGTCTCTGCAACTTTTACCAAAACAATGACATCACAGCTCCAGAGCGGTGTCTGTGATCCATAATCTACTGACCTTATAATTAGCTTTACTCAAGGATCTATGATGGTTTTACTCCACTGCAGTCCACAAGCCACAGGTGACAAGTAGAAAAACATGAGTCAGTCTGTGTTTTTGGACTGACAGTAAAAGTCACTGACAGGTTTTTCTGCTTTAGTCCCGGTACGTCTGAAGAATAAACTCGCCTCCTCGTCTTTTCTGTAGATCCTAAATCCTTGAATCAGTTTCATTTTAACTGTTTACATTCCACAAAACTGCACATGCCATGCGCCTCTACATCTTGTTCTATTATCTGTGTTAGCGTCACAGCGCCTCACACAGGCCTGGAAGATGAACTGCGCCGTTTTCACAGATCTGAGTCGACCCATGTGGACACTCACATTTATTAAGCTGACTTTGTTCTTGCTATTTTGTCTAGGGCTGCAACTAATGATTATTTTGTAATCGATTAATCTATGGACTATTTTTACGATTAATCGATTAGTCACTTGGCTATGAATGGTGTAGGAAAATTTTATTTTTTCCATATTTTGTCACATAAAGCTAAAGTGGATCCGCTTGAGGACGTGTTGATGGAGTAAACGTAAAGTAAATGTTTGTTGGAGGCTCTTGGTGCTAATTCTGCTTCTGATCGGATGAGACACAAACAGATCTTCATGAAATTTAAAATGTACAAAGTGTACTACATACACTTTCTATAAAAACAACGTAGGTTTTCATAAAAAATACTACATTTTGATGTAATTTTTGCTCTATTTGAGTCTATGTGAACCAGAAAACGATTAATCGATTACTAAAATAGTTGTCAACTATTTCAATAATCGATTAGTCGTCGATTAATCGATTAGTTGTTTCAGCCCTAATTTTGTCTTTGTGTGGATATAGCCTTAGTCTAATTTGCCTGATAACAACGAGCCTGGCTAATTAAACACATTGGATGTAAATTATAAATAAAACGGGATAAAAAAACAACAACAACAAACAAGAGGAAGTGGTTTAACAACATTACAAATACTGTTTTTCCTTTGTTAGAAACAAGTTTTTTTGCTCATTTCTTTCCAAACCTATTCATTTTTCAATACTGCTAGCACTTCATAATAAGACCTTTAAAGCCTGTAAAACCTTCACCAAAAAATATCAAATGTCAGAGGTGTAGGAGTCTATTTTCTCAGTATTTTTGGCTCAATCTTTTATATGCACATACGCGTTCAAACTACTCCTCTCCACTGCTTTGACAATTTCTAAAACTTCTAAGATAATATGATTGATTTCATTTAAAACAAAAAAGACCCAGTTTTATAAGCATCTTTGAAAAGAAAGGACCTCAAAGCGATTCGCCCTCGTAGCTCTTTTTAAACTACTGCACAGCCTCATGCTGCGTTCACTGACACCTCAGATGCTCGTACTGCCGTGGGCACTGCACGCTAACCTGTTGAACGAGGGTTGAGTGGGAGAAATGCGTTGCAAGCTTTTCTTTCCATGTTTTCCTTCTGAAAAAGTAGAGAAACTCTGAAGAGTCTGTTTAAATGACGGTTAGTGAGTTCAGGATCATTTCCATCTTTAAAAACGTACCTCATGCTTACTCAACATTCATTTGTGCAGATATTACAGTATTTTGCATTAAATGTAACAAATTAAATTCCTATTTGGGCAGCAGCTTGTCAGGTCGGTCCCGAAGTCACACCAGCTGAGAACACATTTTTATTCACAATAGTGTCAGAAGTAATGTGACCAACTAGAACGGTCACGAGCTTAAAGGGGCTAGATGCAAGTTGGCCATTTTATACTCACTACTGCCACCTCAGGTCATACGTGTAACTGCAGCTTCTATATTAAGCTCGTGCACGACGGCACTTCGGACCCAAAATAACACTTTTTGAGTGACAGTGCAGGATTTTAGAGGCAGTTGTGGTGAACAGGTCTGAGCTCATTCTACACATTAGGACATGGCTGGAACATGAAGGGGAAGAAAATACATAATTTTAACATTTTTAAGCTCCGTATAGTCCCTTTAAAGGGATATTTCAGGATTTTTGACATAGAGCCTCATTTCCTAGTTATCCAGAGTGTTGCTGATTTCTGGAGATATTTTTTTTTGTAATTCACGCAGTTCTTATATTTGAAGAGTTTCGTGGCGCTAGGCTAGTGCATTTCTATGGTATCAGCTAGCCTGCATTAAAAACAGTCTGACCCCCACTTATAACACCAGACTAACCATATAAATGTCTGTGTCGACAGAATATTTTTGGGAATATAACTGACCTTGCATCACATGAATGATCGCATTTTGAGGGACTATTTTCTAGCAGATCACTCCGCCACTGCGTAGCTTATACCAGTGGTTCTCAACCTTTTGGAGCCGCGACCCCCATTTTAACAGGTAAAGAGGTTCGTGACCCCCACACCGTGGGAAATAGGAACATTAGCCTACATAATTCTTAAATAAAGAAAAAAATAATAATAAAAAAAAATGGCTGAAATAAAATTCATCAAACTACGAGCAAATAATGGCACTCTGGTAAAATAGCAAACGCATGCTACAATAAAACATCAGATTATATTGTAATGAAAATATGTATATTTTATCTTAATGAGCTGGTGACCCCCAAGTTTGTCTCGGACCCCCAGGTTGAGAACCACTGGCTTATACAACCACGCAGCATCAGCTTCGTGGTTGTAAATGCAAAATGGTTAAAATTACTCTATGGACAGACATTTATATGGTTAGTCTGGCGTTATAAGTGATTTGCCTCAGGTGCTCTGTGGAGCGGGTCAGACTCTTTAATGCAGGCTAGCTGATACCATAGACATGCACTAGCCTTGCACTACCCTAGCGCCACAAAACTCTTCAAATATAAGAACTGCATGACTTACAAAAAATATATATATATATCCAGAAATCAGCAACACTCTGGATAACTAGGAAATTAGGCCCTATGTCAAAAATCCTGAAATATCCCTTTATGAACATTTCCTTGAGCCATTTATACTTTCATTGTTACGTCAGCCTGAGGTCACTCTTGTTTCTTACACTGAGGGGCAGCTCATACACAGCATCTTGTTTTCTCTAAGCAATTGACCTCTACGTGACTCCAAACAGCGTCATCTCAATGTGCAATGATCATAACGTGTTTTGACATTCTCATATTTCACCGCTAAGTGTAATGACTCTGCGGCTCTTTGGTCACAGTGCAGCGGTGACTTTCCTGACATTGGTGTGTAATTGCAGGCTGCTTTCATTAGGATCGATTTATCCGATTCCTTCGCCTCCTCCATCAGGGAGAGGATGCTTTCTGTGTTCGCTGGAAAGACGTCTGAAAGTAAAAGCAGAAGAATGGATAAAAACACGTGTTGAGCTTGAGTTGACTTTCCTGTCATCCTGTCATCCTGTCAACACATGTGTAATGTATGACACTCATCTATGTATCTTTGCTGTTGTTTCTAAGTATTATGTTAATGCTGTTCTTGTTTCAATGAATGAATGTTTATGTGGTTATTGTTTTCTATACTGAATGTAGTAATTGATTTGTAAAACTGTTCCAACAGGTCTTTCTTGCAAATGAGACTCTGGGTCCCAAGAGTGGACCTGTTTAAATAAAGGATAGAAATGAATCTATAAACTAAGGCAAGGTCTATAGAACCGTCCAACCGCTACAAACTCTCTTTGCTTATTTGCTGTCTCCTTCTGATAATGCGTAGAAAGTACGTCTGGTATTGATCCGCGGGTTCAGTCGGGCCAGTGCCTCAAATATCTCGCAAACTTCAGGTGCGGGTGGGTCGGGTTAGAAAGCGCACATATATTTTCTTCCTCACATTGTTGGCTTACGACGTACAGTGCATTCTTATCCATAAATGCCGTACAAAGTCGGCAATGTTCTGTTGAATGTTCAGTTTTATGGTGTAGCTTTTATGTCGCCATGGCTTTTGCACAACAACAAATCTATGTCTAATCATTTCATTTCAAAAATCAATGTTATCAAGCGCAATTCTTGTATTAACATGGTCTTGTCGGTCATTAACGATGATGTCATTGCCCATATATGGTAAACTAATAAAAGGACAGAGGCATCAGTGTTTACTAGTGACGGGCTAAACGAGCCGAGGCACCGATACACGTATCATGCGCTGAAAGCAAAGCCTCAGCCGAGCGTATGACCGAGCGTATGACCGAGCGTATGACCGAGCGTATTACTTTGAGAACAGTCCCGTGACCGACACAGTCACTGTGTCGTTTTGTATCATGTAGTGTCGTACGAACGAGCAGCAGCGAGCAGCAGGGGAAGCTAGTTGAACGGGAGCATCGCCTGGCTCATGTTGTCTTTTGGGATTTATGTACCACACGCACAAGAGCCAACTCTTTCACGTCCATATTAAAGTGCAACACAAACACAGACTGATTGCCTAGTAGCCTAGATGAAGCCTTTGATGCACTGTTCTTGTAGCTCTGTACGCAGAGCGTCTGTTTGGGAGTCATAGGGTCGTGAGTTCGAATCCGATGGAAGCCTATGGTGATTTCCTCTTTTGACTTGACATCCACTGGTAAACAGAAGCAGAAATACATCTGGTGTCATATTATTGTCACAGGCACTCTCCTTTAGTACATCTTGGTCAGTGACTTCATCTTTAGAAGGTTCTATCACTGATATTTCTCATCAATCATCATTTATTTGTTTCTGTTCTCATTATCCGGAGCAGTTTTCCTCTGTCTAAATTCTCACTCTCAGCTGGTTAAACAGTTCAATCCTGACGATTTGGTTCATATTTGTGAATGAGAATAATTGAGCTCAGTCAGTGTTGAGTTCGCTTTTTTTCAAGCTCATTGCTGCAATGCTTTTTCACCACCAGATGGCGCCTATAAGCCTACCAACACTGTGTGATACTGTGTGACACAATTTGTAAAAGTGTGTGACACACACTGAGGTATCATCTACCCATCACTAGTGTTTACCTCCTGATGAATGAAGAGCATCAGCGGTGGTCATTGTAATAAGCCTCATGTTTCCTTTTTACATTGTTGCTCCTTTTGAAGGCCACAGCTCAGTCCTAAAGAAAGAAACGAGGCACACAGCAAACTTTTTTTTCCGGTTCAGCCGCTCCAAGAGTCCTGTAACTGTAGCTCAAATGTTTCAATAAGCTACAGTTTTCTTGCAACTCTGCAACTCCTCCGCAGCCAATATGGCAGTTTCTGATCAATTCAATCCTTTACAGTATTGGTAACTTTGTGCCTTTCTTTCCCTGCCCGCTCATCTTGGATCTGTAGCGAGTGGGGGGGACAATTTTATTTCTTTCATCTTTATTAAACATTGCACGCTGCATCGTGCATGTTATTAAGCGTTTGCAGGACAACCAAGTCTGCGCACTCGTCTGCGCATTCGTCTGCTCTACAGCCTGCGCTATGAACCGCAAGATCTGGCCCAGGAACTTGTGGCCTGTAACAGTGGTGCTTTCAGAAGATTGTTAGACATTGTTAGCAGCCCTTATTTTCTATTCAAATAAAATATAAGTAAAAAGTAAGTAAAAACATTGATTAATGTCAATAATGAACAGTTGCAAAGTAAAGTCATGACGTAGAGCAGAGGTTAACTTGGCAATCGCACACACCAGGAAGTTTTATCTGAATTACCAGCAGGGAGGTGAGTCCTTATGGTTTGACGCTGAGTTGGAAATGAGTGGAATGAACTGATGTAATAACCACCAACTTAGAAAACACCCGACTCTTTCCTTTGTACAAAAAGCTCATGCTTCCAGAGAAACTTGCTACGACACTTTGGCTGAAGCAAAGATCAATCTGTGAACCCTCGCACAGCACAGACGAGTGCAGCTCACGATTCTCCACGTCCTCAAACATGGCGTATAAATCTTATGGTATAGTGAATCTTGTGGTAAATTAATTTGAATTTGAAGGACGAGTGAAACATAACTGTGTTTAATAATGATCATTGTTCTGGAAAATCTTCATTAACTTCGTCAGCGAGCCAAGGATACATTTCTACCTCAGAAGACAATAAGAATATATTCTATTCTAACTTTTACAATTAACATAAATGACCTTATCTTCCTTCTAAACAGCAGTTTGTCAGGTTTAAGTTGAAACTAACATTGTTTTAGGGAAATGTTACTATCTTTGTGCCGCTTTAAGTTGACCTCTGAAAAGTTTCGGCTGTGATAGGAAAGTCATTGTGACAAATTCATAAATGAACCTGTCAGGAAAAGATTTTTATAGTTCATTGGAAATCAACCCTTTGATAAACAGGACGAGCAGGTCAAACACCATCCACTTCTTCAGAAAGACTCCACTGTTTGAGTCTCTATTAAAGCAGTGGCTCAATGGTCAGACCATTGATCCATGAATCTGTGTTTCCAAAGCCGAGACAAGTGCAGCCTGTCGAGGTCTCGAATCCACCGCAGATTTATGTCAAAAACCTGCTGTAATAATGATAGAACGAATCGTGACGGAATACTATGAATGCGCATACGGCGACCGCCCCAACCCGACCCATGATCAATGGAGAATTTTCTGACCAGACCCGATACGTGGACAGCCTGCGGGCACCACGGAGACCCCACAACCCACGCATCAAGTGCGCTAATGCCCCCAGTCGTGTGAAATCCTGCGGGTTTTTAAAATAAGTTACTTTTGATGAACACGATGAGGCTTTACACACGGTTCTGATTTGGTTCTGAGTGCCAGCCGTGGGCATACGTGTGCGTTCCATTTCCAGCTCTGTCCCGCAAAACTAAAACAAAGCATATAGTGCTATTTCTCCTGTAAACTGGCGGTCACGTGACACGCTCCCATTTGAGTGACAGCCGGCAGCAGAGCAGCTCATGCGGGGGCTGTTTAATGTGTGCGGATTCGGGCCGGGTCGGCACATTAAAAATTATTTTATTACATTCATTATTAGAACATCCCAATAAGAGTAGAAATTCCTTGTCCTTCGAAATGTGCATATTATTATATTTGATATTTGGTATTTGAACAAGCTTTGTTTTACCTTGTGTCTTTCTAAAAGAACCTTAAAAACTGAAATTGTGACTCTTTTTGTTGGGGTAGGGATTAATTTACATCGGGTCGAGTTGGGTGGGGTCAGAAATAAGCCGACCCGCCCATCTCTGACATCCAGAAACCAAGGGTTTATATCATTTCTATATCATATCATATATATCATTTTACTTTAACAGATCAACGTGAGGTTTTGTATTAAGTTTATGCACTTAAAGGGACTATACAGAGTTTAAAAATGTTAAAATTATGTATTTTCCTCCCCTACATGTTCCAACAATGTCCTAATGTGTAGAATGAGCCCAGACATATTCACCACAACTGCCTCTAAAATCCTGCACTGTCACTCAAAAACGTGTTAATTCGGGTCAGAAGTGCCGTCATGCACGAGCTTAATATAGAAGGTGCAGTTACATGTATGGCCTGAGGTGGCAGTAGTGAGTATAAAATGGCTACCTTTAAAACAAATGAACCTTGATCATTAAGATACTGTCCATATCAAACACATGGCCAGGAACCGTCCAACGGCATCGTAGACACTATACACTATAGACAATAAACTGATATTATTGATGAAACAACAATAGTGCTTGTGTTGTAAACCGCTTTGTTCATTTTCTTTAACCCGTGTTTGTGCTTCATGCCATGGACAGTGTCGTGAACATTGAGGAGAAAGACCATAATCTATAATAAATGTTTACATTTTCTCAGTCTGATCTGCATACTTGTGGAGAATTACAAGTGACACCCAAAACACGCCAGAATACCCGCACTATGGGATGACATGTTTCACAGATATTCATATTTACAGATGGATTTAGCATTTCAAAGCTTCATAAATAAAGCTTAAATTTGTCAACAATCTGTTCTGGTGCTGAGCTTACAGGATTAGTCTGCTGGTGTGCTGCTTGTTTTGCACTGTTAAGAAACGTTCTGAGGAAGAAGGATTACGTTTAGACAAGGAGTCTGTAATGAGGAGACCTCATGCACAGTGTGTTAAGGAACGGGTCAGAGCCTCGCATGGGTAAAGAATGAAGGGCTCATATTCAGTTTGGTCAGGAATCCAAAATCTAGCATTGTGTTTCAAAAAATATTCAATCCTTTAATAATGCATGCATGTGGAAGATTATTTAATTGTAAATCAGAAGTTACAGCAGTCGTTCCCAACCTTCATTGTCTTCCGTACCTCTTGGGCCTTTCAATGGTCGTCCGTGTACCCCCTACCTCAGGGGTGTTGCTGTTTATTTAGCAAGTAATTACTTAAAAATGGTATTTGTAAGAAAAAGGACAATGTTGCGGTCAAAATAAACCTACAATTCTCCCAAGACAACATATTTTACTGAAAAATATAGCTTTTCCTATAAAAAATTATGTTCAATTTACCCCTTTTTTCAATCTGAAATTGTTTCAAGTACCCTGTGCTTGGTCCTCGAGTACCCCCAGGGGTCTCCGTACCCCTGGTTGGGAAACAACTGAGTTACAAGACCACTTTTAAACTGGGGAGTGTGTTTACAAGGGCTCGAGATTTACGGTTATTAGGTATATTCCGGTTATGGCTGTTTTCAGGATATGGTGTTTATATGTCACTGAGAAATCCCTTGTTTACGTGTTCAAAACAAGGAAACTCCGCTTTTCGTATTTAAAGGGGCTAGATGCAAGTTGGCCATTTTATACTCACTACTGCCACCTCAGGTCATATGTGTAACTGCAGCTTCTATATTAAGCTTGTGCATGACGGCACTTCAGACGCGGATTAAACACCTTTTTGAGTGACAGTGCAGGATTTTAGAGGCAGTTGTGGTGAACAGGTCTGAGCTCATTCTACACATTAGGACATTGTTGGAACATGTAGGGGAAGGAAAATACTTAATTTGAACATTTTTAAACTCGTATAGTCCCTTTTAGCTCTGTCCACGCAGGCACACACATTATAATTTTCAGCACAATATGGTGAAAATGTTAAAAGCATGTGTGTGGCTTATTGCAGGGCTTGTTCTTTTGAATGCCCACTTTCGGCTAAATGTTTTGCTCATCCACAACATCCTGAGCTACAGCAAGCGACAATGACGGCAGATTATGGATAATTCCTTACCTTTACCTTTCCCGGGAGGAAAAACAGCCACCTTGAAACGGTCGCGACGCTTCTTTCCATCTTAAATATTCATTAATTTCCGTTCTTTCATGGTTAAAATAAAAAACTCAGTCTCCTCTTGGATCCAGAAGCGGGAACTCTTCAGACAAGCCGCCGCCATGTTTTTTTTTTTTTTTTTTCTATGAACGGTGCAAGAAATGGGAAGTTGCTTAAAACCGGAAAAATAGCATATACAGTGGGGAAAAAAAGTATTTGGTCAGTTTCACATAGACATTCTATTGGATTTTGGCCAAATACTTTTTTGTCCCACTGTACATGCCGGAAAATCCCAGTTACTCACGGAAAATCCCAGCCAGAAAATCCAGGTTTCTCATATGATCAAGGACAAATTCGGAATATTAAAAACTCCCGATTAAAAACCCAGAAACTCAAGCCCTTGTAAACCCACTCACTGTTACATAGGTCAAAAATAAAATGTGATTGCTAAAACAAAGAAAACAAGTCGTCCATAGTGTTTTAACATCTGTTAGCATCTAATTACCGTTAGCCTTAAGCTTTGTTGATAAAACAGCCACAGTTAAAAACGCAGAAGTGTCCTCGGGTGAAGTATTTACTCTCTGTGTAAAGTTTGAAACATGTCGTAGGGGATTATCCGACACCTGCTTGTTTTCTGACAAAAAGACACCGTAAACTCCTCAAAAGAATAAAACAAGGAAAAAGTTGTAACCCTTGGAAGTTAGCATCATGCTACCGTGACACAATGTGTACACAGAGTCTATAAAAAGCACTTTTATCGATGTTTGTCAATAGGGAGGGTGACAAAAACCCAGTATCATAGCAGCCCCCGGGACATGTCTGCCACCTGGACCGATAAGCTCCAGCATTCACGGTCTTCTTATCGGTGCTGATAAGGCCAAACCAGCGCTCCGTCTCATACGCATCAGATCTGTTTGTCTTCACCCTGACAGCACTCGATCTGCGCTGTGCTCCCCTAGATTTCCAGCTGTATGCGGTGCCAGTGCACTCTGCGCTATAGTCAATGGGGAACTGCGTCTCTAACACCTTCTTCCGGATGGTCACGTGGTCCATGACGTTGTGCCGTCTTCATCAATTTACACTTTTTGTTTGCCTGGGTACTTCATTTGCCTGAACTTTACATTGTCATTGACAACTTCAGACAGAGGTTTACAGGAAGGCAACTCATGCTGACCAGTATTTGATGTTTGACTCTAGGGGTCATTAGGATGCTCAGACATAGGGCTAAAGAGCTGCCCACCAGTGCAGAGGGCAAGACCAAAGAGGAGCAACATATCCAGAGAGCTCTCAGGCTGTGGATATCCTAACTGGTCTTTCACTAATTCACTAAAGCACAAAGGGCAAGAAGACCCAAAGAACAGACCACACAGCCCAGAAGAAAGGAAGTAGCGGTGCCGTATGTAGCCGGGGTCTCAGAGAAGCTTCAGAGAATCTTTAGGCAGCACAGGATTCCAGTGTACCACAAACCTGTGAACACAAAAACTAGTTCATCCCAAAGACAAAACACAGAGCCACAAACAAAGCAATTTGGTTTATTCTATTAGATGCAAAGAAGAAGAGTGCAAAGAACATTATATTGGAGAAACGAAACAAGTATTACAGAAGAGACTTTATCAACACCGAAGAGAAAGCACTAGCGGCCCCCAGTCGGCTGTGCAAGTCCACCTCAAAGCCTCCAACCACTCCTTTGAGGACGGAGAGGTCAAAATCTTAGCAAAAGAAGAACGTTGGTTTGAACGAGGAGCAAAAGAAGCTTTTTTTTGTCAAATTGAAGATGGACAAGTCCTGTACGACTGAGAGCTTACACAGACATTTTGCATTGTCTTATTTACTTTTCTGTTGTTCTGTTGTTCTGTGTTGCCTGGAACCCACCATACGTCCAACATAACTTAACTTTTACGATGGATTTCATTTCTCACATAACTTTTAAGCCACATTTGTTCCAAAATCTCATTTATCTGAAACACATTATTGATCCACGAGGCTTATCTCCCAGAGACAGTTCTTCGAGGTCAGTGACAGACCTTCAAATGTTTGGACACGTCTGTCACTGCGCCTCATTGTCAATATTGCGACCCCTGAGATGTGTTCGAGTTTTGTGTGAAGTGGTTTAGTTTTCAAACACGTCTGTGCCCTTGTCCTTTGTTCACTGCTGCATTGTCTCGGATATGGAATGGTTATACAAATGAATATTTTCTGCCTGCGCTGCAATTCTTTCCTCCGTGTCAGGTTCATGGGAAGTGATGAGTAAGTCTGAACATTATCACAGAGCATTAAGCCATTGTTAAAACTCATTACAATGGCATTTCATTTCTTCAACTTTCAATGTGCTATGAATATTTCACTTCATTAGATACTGTGGAATATTGAAGCTGATCAGGGCAGAGCAACACATCCGCCCAAGTTTTCAATCCGGCCTGAAGTAAAAACTTACCAATACTTCATCAGATCGAAGAATAACCACTGCTAAACTGACACTAACGTTGATGTATTAGTGTAAAAGAAATAAAGCTAGTAAATATACTTCTCTGCATTAGATTCTGTTTGGATCATGCTCTTTGAAATTAACGGATCCCAAAGACTTGGCTCCCAGTAAATCCCATTACCAACACAGAAAGCCCCACCAGGCCTGATTATCAAATGCATTGAGTTAGTTGTCATTTATATGTAAGGAATAATGTATAGAACACTGCTCATTATCAGAAAAATAAGTACCAACAGGGCGAACCGGACTTGGTTCACTCTTTCGGTACATATAAATTATCCCCCCTGTTGGTACATACTATACATTATCCCGCTCATTATACAGCTATTTGCCAACTTAACACACACAAAGTAAACTTCATACACTTTTATGAAGGCCGAAAGGTTTATTTAATGACTTCCGCAGCAAATAGTTCCCAAACGTTTGCGTGTTTGTTGTGATTTCAAGCAGTGTGGCTAGGCTAGTAGCAGCAAGGCTAGCTACTTATTGGTAGTCTATCTACTTAGTTGAAGGTGCAGTTGAAGAGGGGAAATGTTGGTGAAAGTCGGACTCCTGTTAACTTCACAGGACAGGGAAAGAAATGGTGTCCTCTACTACTACGTGTGGAGTGATATGAAAGACCTGTACTACAAACACGAACTCCGTTGCCATTGGTGGTCATTATTTTTTTCAAAGGTCCCCTATCAGAAAATAATGACCGGTAGAACGTTGGAAAATCCTATTCGAGTCAATGGAGCGTTCTACTTGCATTGTGTCGTGCCGTATAAAAACACTAGATATTGTTGTGATATTTCTCTATTATATCGTGAGATCCTTAGTTTAGATAAGGTTTGCACCAAACGGTTCATAGGAACCTGAGACCCCTCAGCTCCTCTCCAGCTACAAGCAAGTTTGCAGCCCAATAATATCTGAAACCCCCCCCCAAAACCCGCAGACATACGGCGTGGCTGGTATTTCCAATATATTTTACTTGTTTATGTAGTCTATGTGTTCCTACAATGATGATAAACCACCCCTCTCGGAGCCTACTGTAAGCTATTTGTAATGCACAAGTTGTAATGACTTGATCACTTTACACTGCGTTCCAAATTATTATGCAAATTGGATTTTTGTGTCAAAAAGGTAAAAAAAAAAGCAATAATAATGAAACTCATGGATGGTGTCGTGTCTTGGGGCTCTATGAATCACTGACATTAATCTCAGAGACCTGGGATGATTAGTTTTCAGGTTAAGCCCAGTTAAGGGAAAAACTACTGAAAAAGGGTGTTCCACTTTATTATGCAGATCATCATTTTCAAGCAATATGGGAAAGAAAAAGGGACTTTCTGCTGATGAAAAGTGTGAAATAGTTGAATGCCTTGGTCTAGGTATGAAAACCTTCGATATTTCCTGCACGATTAAGCTTAATCATCGTACAGATAAGAGATTTGTGGATGATTCAGAGCACACTCCGTTTTGTGCCGATAAAGGCACAATATGGACGGTTTCTGCCAGACAAACACATCAGATTAGGAGAACAGATGCTACAAAGCAGCAGACAGGTATTTGAAGCTGCTGGTGCCTCTGGAGTCCCCCGAACATCAAGGTGTAGGACCCTCCAGAGGCTGCAGTTGTGCATAAACCTTCTATCCGGGCCTCCCCTAAACGGTTAATTGAATGTTCATGAACAGAAACGGCTGCAGGGGCTCAGAAATACATGAGGACTCATTTTCAAACAGTCTTGTTCACTGATGAGGCCGTGTAGCCCTGGATGGTCAACTCAATGGAGTAGTGGATAGTTGGTGAATGACCACAATGTCCCAACAAGTCTGTGACGTCAGTAAAGAGGTGGTGGAGTCATGTTTTGGGCCAGAGTCATGGGGAGAGAGCTGGTCGGCCCCTTTAGGCCCTTTTAGGCTCCCTGAAGGTGTGAAAATGACCTTTGAAAAATATGTGGAGTTTCTGACTGACCACTGTCTTCTATGCTACAAAATGAAGAGCCGTGCTTTCCCAAACAAAATCCTCTTCATGCATGACAACGCACCATGTCATACTGTAAAGAATCACTGGCTGCTATGGGCATAAAAGGAGAGAAACTCATGATGTGGACCCCCTCCTCCCCTGACCTCAACCCTATTGAGAACCTTTGGAGCCTCTACAAAAAAAACCTCTATGAGGGTGGGAGGCAGTTTTCATCCAAACAGCAGCTCTGGGAGGTTATTCTAACATCCTGCAAAGAAATCCAAGCAGAAACTGTCCAAAAACTTACAATTTTAATGGATTTAAGAATTTTGAAGCTGCTTTCACACAAGGGCTCCTATGTTAAAATATAACTTGACCTGTTAATATTTTTTTGATTGAAATAGCTTTTGGTTTCAGTAAATATGACCTCCTAATGCTACAAATACAACAAATGACCATTTTCAGTTAATTACAAGCTTTAAAATGTATTGAAACGATGAGTTGCATAATAATTTGGAACAGTGGATTTTGAGGTTTTTACTATATTTATTTTTGAAAAAAATACTGTTATCACTAGGAAATTTTTTCCACCACATTTAAATGATCCTCTACCAGTTAAAGACTTAAAAATTATGCTGACTCTCATTTGAGTTGACAATTTTGAAAATTTTAGAAAAATGTCATTTGCATAATAATTTGGAACGCAGTGTATGTGAGTTGTTTTTATTAATGCAACCTAAAGCCTGAGGTTAAAGATTAAGTTGGGGATAATGCCCAACGAGATGCCAATGATCAGAAATAAATAGACGAGACAAAAGCGTGAACCAGCTGCTTCTGTGAAGTCCATTTATTTCTGATAATTGACTCTGTCACAACGCCGCCCAAGAAGAACTTCCAGTTCCAAGGATTTGAGATTTCATCATTAACATCGCCCAATGACCTGGCAACCCTGGTCACAAGAAGCTCTCAATCCCCTTAGCTCGAGTTCAGGAGTGTTAGCAAAACAAACTTTGTAGCATGTGTTCAAATGGCATCCAAATTGCACTGCGCACAGCAAAAAATCATCATAATTGAGCTAGAGATACAGTGTACAGCAGGGGTCTCCAACCTGTGTTACCCGGGGAGCTACTTTTGCTTAACTGGACCATCAGAGAGCTACTTATGATTCGAACTATGCGACTTTGTAGGAGTTTACCCTGGAGAATTAGCCAAGAGATAAACATTGATTTGAATTTTGTCCTTTTTACTTTACTTTATTTACCAAATTGGTTTGTAGATTGTGCTCAAAATGACTTTCAAGTATGTGTAGAAATGTAGAAAGCCTTGGGCGAGCTACCAACAAAGGTCTGGAGAGCTACTGGTTGGGGATCCCAGGAGTACAGGCTTAGAGAGTTTACAGTAAAACAAGGATTTGCAGAGTTTTATCACTTTTGTTCATGATGCACAAAGCAAAGAGGGACGGAAACAGCACCAAGAACTGCAAAGGGGTTGTGCAGTGCGAAAAGACGAATCATTAGTTTGATTTAGATCTATTTAAGACCTTTTTAAGGCCCGGTTTAGTGCTGATTTGATCTTCATCTGGTAACACTTCGAAGGTTATATATTTTATGAGGCGATACTTGGCTTGAGAACCACTACTTTACTGAAATCTTGGTTTTAAGAAGAATAAATGTTTCATAAGGCAAGTTTTGGCGTCAGCTTATCAGCAGACTTAAAGACGTTAGCCGGTGGAAGTCTGAAATCCACTTCCTTTCACATCAGACGCGATGAAGATCCGGCCTCTTCCATGAGCGTTTTCCACAGCAGATGCTTCTCAGTGTGCGGCCACTTTTAATGAGCGTTGCTTTGGTGTCTAAATCATTTTGAAAAGCCCGGCCCAGAGGAAGTCCACGCGGCCGTCCTTGGACACATTTTTCTCTGCACATTAAGAGCCACAGTCCATCAGTGGCAGCGTTGAAATGAAGATGACACACACAGAAGCATGTCGAGTTTGATCCAATGCCATCCATTCTTCAGAGGCGCGAGCATCTCTCTCACCAGGGCTCCAGAGCTGCAGGCGAGTGTGCAGTATGCAGGCTGTCCAAATGCTGGCATGGGGCCCTGGAGTTTGGCCCTCGGAGTGCATCATAACCCAGAATGTAACAGAAAACAGATGGATATAGCCGGAGCAACAGTCTGCTGAAGGGACAGGTTTTTAGGTTACGCAAAAAACTGCCTATCAAACAAAAAAGTGGGTTCTTTGGAGAGGCTACTGCGGTCTGGATTTAAAGAGGACGTTTTGCAGTTAATAATCTCAAACTCCTCTTGATCATTAATTTATTCATCTGCCATATCCATACTTCCTGATTCAACAAGCACTCGCTCTATGTCCCTCCTAAGCACCTCATCTGTGTAGCTACATGTTGCTGACCAGTGCAGCTTGGGCAGATGTTTTTGTTGCGGTGCTCTGTGATGGAGGGATGTAAGGAGAGCATTTCCTGGGTGCGTAGGGCCTCGGGACAGGAGGAGCATGGGGTAAACAGCAGGAGCGTTGTAAAAGTGACTGTGGCAACTAGAGATGCGACAATCCCGTACTGGCAACGGATATCGGAGCCAATACTGGAAAAAATTCGATGTTAGGTATCGGCTACAAATATCCGATACTGAACCAAACACAAGACGTATTTTTTATCGCCACGCAAAATGCTTCGGCTACCGAGACCGTGCTAATGCTAACGTCAACCTAATCAAAGCTGGGACAGACATTATGATTGGATCACCTAATAAAAGAAAGAGCGGACAAGTGTTTGTATTTTAGTTTATGACATGCTGTTAAAAAAGTGACTGATCGAACTGTAAGCTGTTTGTAATGCACAAGTTGTATTGATTTGATGACTAAATGTGAGTTGTTTTTATGAATGCAACTTAAAGCCTGAGATAAGTTAGGGATAATGCCCAAATGTCCAAATAAATGGACGATGTTGAAGCGTGAACCGTTTCTGTAAAGTCCATTTATTTCTGATAATTGACTCCTCAAAGGGCATTATCACACTTATACCATGGTCACTTACAAAAGAAAGAAATATGAAATACTTTAAAGGGACTATACGGAGTTTAAAAATGTTAAAATTAAGTATTTTCCTCCCCATACATGTTCCAGCCATGTCCTAATGTGTAGAATGAGCTCTGAACTGTTCACCACAACTGCCTCTAAAATCCTGCACTGTCACTCAAAAAGATTTTACTTCGGGTCTGAAGTGCCGTCATGCACGAGCTTAATATAGAAGGTGCAGTTACACGTATGACCCCAGGTGGCAGTAGTGATTATAAAATGGCCAACTTGCATCTAGTCTCTTTAATGTGTTTTAAAGTTAAAATCACAAGTTTTTTGGGGGGGTTTCTTTACAAGTCGCTCTTAAGCGGACGACTTGATAACTGCCGTCAGCAGGTGTTGCCAAGCAACGTGGCCAGAGCGACTTGACCGCAGTCAATAAGTGAAGGGAAGTGAGATTATGGCTTAACGTTACCTGATACAAAGTATCATTTCAGGAGGCCAGTGCACTGCTTACCGCTTATGTGTGTCCAGAGGATGATGCAAAATTTTGTTTCATCTATCATCCACAGATAGTTTCCTAAAAAATTTTTTTAACAACAAATATTATCAACCATTCACTCTGATCATCAAATGTGTAGGAAAGAAAGCAAGCAAGTAGCCTATGTAAGTAAGACAGAAGGACAGTGTGCAAGAGGTAATAACTATTAGCAAACTATTTAAAATTAGATGCTACATTTCCATTAATGGTAAAATTTGAATGTCCATCATCGTGGCATTAGATGGACAGACATTAAAAGTTTGTGGCTCACTACTGACCACTGCTTGGGACAGTGGGAGATGATAAAATGTCGCTCCAATGCATATTTTTTATGAATAAAGTACTTGAATATAAATCGAATCACCAACAGAATGAGTGCCCTATTCTACAAGTCGACTATATAAGATACGACAGTGTGGCATTATATAGTGAGTGAGGGGCCAGGGTGGACGTTAGGACACAGCAATACAAATAATGATCAAAAATGTAAAGAAAAGAACAAAATACCAATAGGGAAATATGATCTTAGAGTGTTTTGTAATCGTATGGCGGTTTGGTGCAGTCAATGGGCAATGATCTTACCGATTTAGAAAACTGTAGTGCCCGTGCTGAAACTGAATGCCAGAATATGCACGGCCCTTTTTTAAAACCTTTTTTCAGCATGTAGTCTAGGACAAAAACTAATAAAGTCCACACATTAAATCAGAAGACCCTGACCTGTGCAGGAGGAGGAGAGGTGAGGACGGTAAATCCTGTTTTTGATGTCGATCCCTCAGCTCTGGGGAGAATGAAGAGGATCTGAAATAAATCTGCTCCATCAAATCCAAATCTACACTGACCTTCCGAGGCTCAAACTTTTCACCACCACCACACACACAGGAAACGCCTACACCAGCGTTTACCTTGACTTTTATTTATAAGATTACACAAACGTGATGTGTGTGAAATAAAGAAAACCGTTTTTCATAGTTTGAGTGGAGCGTTTACTCTCCTCGTCTCCTCTCCTTTTGTAGTCGTCCTCTATCTGGGTTACTCTCACGGATCCACCTAAATATTTTACTCGCACACTCTTCAAACATAGTCACATATTTGACAATTTTGTCGTGAGCCTCCATCTCTAAAATCTCCTTACGCTTATTGAAATATTTATCTAGAATGTCGGCTAATCAGCTATTGACCACAGGCAGAAAGATATGAAAAAAGAAACTGCCTAAAATGCCTTATAAGTTCTCGGTTTATAAAGTTTTGGGAAGATTTTCTATTTAAAATTGTGTGTCTTTTGTCCAGGAGTTGTCCAGTGGTTCTCAACCTTTTCAGCTCTGGGGCACCCTTACCCTTACCCACAGTCCGCGGCACCCCGACAAATTTTCTTGTATCTGCTATAACCCTAATGTCCTCTGTGATGATGCGTCTCACATTAAAAGGGCTGTTTCAATTCAGGAACATTCGGATGATACTTTTATATTGGCCACAAAAACCTTTTATTTAGTAATCCATGTATACGAGGCGCATTGAGTTGCCTTGTGAACAAAATGGTATAAATAAAGTTGCCTCACCATAAACTGCAACTGCTTAATTCAAGTTAAGTGCCAGATTCTATTTTTTGCATCCTTGTTTTAGCCCAAGCTGAGGAAGAAGACTTGGATTAGTAAATATATCTATATATATATCTATATATCATTTTCAAATCCAAAACGCGACGGGTACGGCGGCCTCAGACTTGCCCCAGACTTATTCAGCAAAGGTTGAAAGTCCGGTTGTATTAGCAGCTTCTTCTCTGTGACTGCTCAATGTTTCTCTGTAAAGGTTCCCGCTGTTTCAAGTTTTATTTGTGCTGAGAGGAAATGTTATA
The DNA here is from genome assembly GCF_951799975.1 of Gobius niger. NCBI lineage: Eukaryota > Metazoa > Chordata > Actinopteri > Gobiiformes > Gobiidae > Gobius > Gobius niger. Next base: position 36,921,436 of record NC_136855.1, on the reverse strand, counting down.
AAAGTACACACTATCCGTCCAGTGCAACCGAGCTTTGGGCCAAACCTTGTGAGGGCTGCTGATTTTAAACACATAAATGAGTATTGAGCGAGTGTTCAGCAGTTGCCGGGTCCGACAGGGTCATGCACATCAATTTTCTCTCCCACATTACGGCCACTGCTTTATGTTGGAAGGATAAATCATTCATATAACCTCTGCTGTTGAGTCACAATCTCAGATTCTCTTTCCTCATTTAACTAGTGCCCAGCTCAACAGGAAGGCTGCTGAAAGGTGCCTTTGTTGATGAGCGGGAGGTATCTGAACAGGTGGCTGAGGTCGCTGCCGGGCTGGCTGGTTGTTGCTTCGGAGCACGGCTGAGAAATTATCTGAACTGTGTCCGTCAGTTGACTTTCCTCCGGTAAGTGCAAAAAGATAGTTTTGGATGGCAAAGTTGATACATTGTGCATGAGTTTCCTGGTTATCGGGAGTTTTTAATATTTCAGTTTTGTCTTTGGTCATAAAAAAGCAGTTTCCAGGTAATGAGAAACCTGGTTTCTCTGGCAGGGATTCTCATACAGTAACCAGGATGTAACTGAGTAAGTAAGTGCTTTATTTGTCCATCCATCTTCTTCCACATGTCCGTTGTCGGGTCATGGGAGCAGCTGTTGGAGCTGCCCAAATCCCATTGCACCAGCCCCTATGGCTCCTCCTGCAGGTGGTGGGTCCACGGGAGGACGCCTCACGATTAACAGGCCTGTTAGTCTCTCATAAGGGGCTTCTGAACCGCTCTTTGTCTGACCCGTCACCTAGGACCCTACCAGGGACACGAAGCTCCTGACAACAGAGCCCCCAGGATCATGTGGGTGCTCAAACCCCTCCACCACGTTATGGTGGCGGTTCGAGGAGGGGGGCTTTATTTGTGTACAACTGAGCCGTGCTACCACTGTGGGTCTAACCCAGGGCTGTCAAACTCATTTTGAGTCGCGGGCTGAAATTAATAGAGCACTTAATAGAGCTTATAATAGAGCACTTTTTTCCAATAAATTAATAATAAGAAACTGTGATTTGGTCAAAGCCCCAACTTGACTGTAGCTTCATTAATTACAACGACTCTTTACAAGCCTGTGTCACAAGTTCCTCAAAGTGCTGCATAGTAGTTATTATTCATTCACTCCACACTCGGTGGTGATAAGCTGTTACTGAAGCCACAGCCGCCCTGGGACAGACTGTCCATTTACCCCGTGGCTATATAATGTGTTGTTCATATACTGTGCTCTTATTATGTCTGTGCCCTCTGCTGGACACGTGTTAATGCCCCCTAGTGGCTAGAATGAGCATTCTGGTTATTCTTGGAATGGGCTAGAGCAGGGGGTCGCGAGACAAATTTGGGGGGTCTCCAGAGCACATAGATTCAAATATATATGTTAATATTATTATTATTAGTATATAGTATTGTAGCATGCTATTTTATTAGGGTGCCATTATTTGTTCTAAATTTGATTAATTTTATTTTAGCCATTGTTTTTTAAGAATTATATAGGTTAATGTCCTTGTTTTTCCCCATGGTCTGACCCGGGCGGGGGTCACTTTTTTGACATACTCTGGAATTTATGCTCTACAGGGCAGGGGCCGGATTAAATCATCTTACGGGCCGGACACCCCTGGTGTAACCCGACCAGCATGTTTTTGCAGGTAGAGGAAACCTGGCTGCCTTCAGTCTCCTCTGAAACGGTGCAGCGCCTCCTGCCTTTGTCTCTGTTTCAGAGCGTGGTGTCCTGATCAGCTCCACCTCCTCCTTCCTCCTGCGCAGCTCCCTCCGCTCCACAACAGTCTTTCTCCAACTTCTGGAAAGAACTTTTATCAGTTTATCTGGTTTATTCTCCAGTTAACGTCCATTAGCCAGAACAAAAGACGGCAAATGTGGCTTAGCTGTGAGTCTCGCCCGGATACCTCCTCGTTTGTCCCTTTGTTGCTTCCTGTAGCTCCTCTTGTGATGCCTCCACCGTTCTGCAGCTGTCGGCGGCTCTTGTTATGCAGCAACATCACGCAGACGCTATTTCCTGATTCATTTGTAATTGTTACTTTTGAACAAACATGGTGGCGGCGAGTCAGAAGAGCTCCTATTTCTGGAGCTAAGAAGAGACTTTCTCTGTTTTGACCATGAAAGAACTAAAAGTAGTGATTATATTAGAAGGAAAGAATCATTGTAATGCGGATTTATGTAAAACTGTCGTCGATCATTTGATGGCTGCTGGTTTTCCTACCAGCACCGTCGAACAGCTGCGTTCACGATGAAAAAAAAGAAAAACGACTGTTGGTGAACTCCATCAGCTTCACTCTCTCCCTCCGGTCCTGACTTCACTCTTTCCCCCAGTGCTCACTGGTCCACGTCGGTGCAAAGACAGACCCAGGACGATTAAGGGTAAAGAATTACCCACAATCCTCTGCCGCTGTTGTCTGCCACATCTCAGGATGTAGTGGATGCGCAAAACATTTGGCCCAAAGTGGGGATTCAAAAGAACAAGCCACAGTCCGTATTCTCATGCTTTTATTTGTATTGTACGCACAAATATAATTGTGATGGGCTTGTGGGTAACTAAAAATATGTAATGTTTATTCAAGCGTTTTGATATTTTGAAGCGTTCTGGAAAAACGTGAATTTTCCGCCCCTTTTCAGCCCCACAAGTCGTATCCTTTTCACTACTTCTGTACAGATCTAAAAGCTTCTCGACTGGAGCTTACAGCCTTTAGGCCAGAGTAACTCCTCATTTGAAAGCTAAGACCTACAAAACTGGATCTTTTTCCTTGCGTTGTCTTTTGCACCCTTTTTTTGTCACTTTTTTAAAGCATTTTGGTCCGTTTTTACCCTTTTGTTGTGTTTTCAGCCCAGTTTTCTTTTCATTTGTGTCGCATTTTGACACTTTTTATGAAGAAACTGGGGAAAATGTGTTCCTGTTTGGCTCCAGTTTCCAGTGGGGGTTTAAGAGGTTAAAAAACATTTTAAAAGGATGATATGAAAGCAATTTAAGGGCACAGTGTTATTCAGTTTTGCAGGTTTCAACAAAATGAAAGCAGCTTTGGTATTAGTAAGTAAAATACCGTATAAAGAGATGTCTCAATTATTTATTTATTTGCATTTAGGTTGATGACATTTAACAAAAATCCCAAGGCGAAGTAGTTTAAACACTTGAATAAAGCACAATAGAAGACTCTTGCAAACGCAGGCTTTTTAATTCAGTGTTTGCATTAGTTTCCCGGACTTAACTCTCTTTTATCTTTAGTGAAAGTCTATCCGGGGCGGCTACCAGACCCTGTTATACCGTCGTACATAAACCCTGTCCCACTGGTGCTGTGAAGGGGGGAAATATTTAGCTGATTTTTCAAGCTTAAATCGATGCAAACGGACAGAATGATTGGGTAAATTATTTCATAGTGATTATCAATCCGCCCTTGGGTTGTTAAAAGTCTCGCCAATCATCACTTTGTATCGATGCATTTTTAACCAGCTCCCGCCCCCCCTGACAGAACATCAATGTCTCGTATGAAAATATCATTAGAGCCCATTTATAACAACCAAGTCACTCTGTCGATATCTGAAAAATACAAGTGCACTCAGCAGTTACGGGGGAAATATTACTGAGCAGCGTTGAGGCACGGGATGTTTTTAGTGCCAACTGGTGAACTATGATTAAGGAAAGTATAATTTAGAGATCAATTGGCTGAAGATTACAAAATTTATATATACGTTTTTCAGATCTTGTATAAATTCAAGTGCGATTTTCGAACGTCTGGGGGTTCACACTTAACGACTGAGAATCGTAAGAGCAAACACACTACACGATTCTGACAAACAGCTGATGTTTTATAACAGCGCGTCTGTCGTCTCTACGGCTTCGAAAACTGACCCCAAATCCGCAAAGACAGGCCTGTGTTTGTGAGCGCGGGATAACGTGTGTGTCCCGATTGGTCAACGGTGTCAACAATGGCACAACACCGCAGCGCTAGCTTACTGCTACTACGAAGACTTCAACTTGGCTATAGTTCTGTCAAATGGAGATAAAAGTTGGCGACAGGAAGAAACGGGACGTATTTCAGTGGATTTAATAAGAAAAGGAGACGGGCGTCAACCTCAGGATGGAGGAGACGGAGAGAAAGGGAAAGCGGAGAGAGGCGAGCGGAGAAAGTGGGGAGGCTATCCGCCGTTAGCGGCGAGGTGAAGCTAAACAGTTCGTCTCCAAACACAGCAAGTGCCGCTAAACTCTGTTCGTGGTTGAAATGTAGCTGGAAAAGGTGGTTGTCGTGAACTTTTGGTGATATAAAGTTGTGCTGTTTCGTGTGGGGCTGTGGCCATGAAATGAGTTGTTTGTGCTGCCGGTTTAACAGAGAAGTGAAAAAAGGAGGCGCGGCGGTGTTTTCCTGTCTTTATATCTCTCTGTCATTCACATTTGGGACGGTAAAATCACCCACGTTTCTCCCGTGCGTCCAAAATTGGGCTTAAAAATCAAACATGTTTGATTTCCTACGACTGAAGTCTAGTCACGTCTTTCTACCGCCCACACTACACGATTTGAACGTCAGTCCAGTCGTGACCCCCCCACACTACACGACCCGACTGTGTGTGACCGCCTTCGACCAGACGCGACTCGATTAGACTCAGCACGACTGAGAATTAGAGCAAAATCCGGCATAAAAGTCGTGTAGTGTGTGCTGACCTTGAGACACAAAGTGCCGAGGAAGTCAATACCATAAAGTCGTGGTGTTCGGGAAACAGAAACTTAAAAAAAGAAACAAAAAACCAAGGCACTCCTCCCACATCATAAATTACATTTTCTAAAAAAAACTGTATTGTGCCGGGCTTGTATAAATTAAAATCTTTTAAAATGTTTTGCTGTTATTTTTCCACGCGTATCGGCTCCAACAAGCCTGTGTCAAGAAGATGAGTCCGAGACACTTTCACGCTCACCTACTGCGTGTGCACTAAAAGGTTATTGCAAACATAAATGGTACATGATTAAAACCAGTTGGTGGCTGAAAATTGACAGGCCGGAAGCCGACATAGCTCCCGCCAGTCAAGGTCTGGGCACACGGCGAAATACCAGCTGAAATGTTTTTTTTTTTCAAATTAAATTACATAATAAATCCACTAGAGAGAATGTCTGTTGGACTCACGGCTTTAGAGGAAACAAATGTAGGTCTGGTCCAGTGCTGTAATAGTCTGTCTGCCAGGGCAATGAGGTCGGCATCAAGGACGGCTCGCCCTGGTCGCTGCCGCTGCTACAGCAAAGGACACACAGTGGCAGGTGGCATCGCTCGACACATGACTCTCACGTGCAGGAGGAGGTTCAGGTTGTATCATGAAAGAGCAGGAGGACAGACCGGTGAGGAGGGTGTGGGCGCTGCTGTGTCCTGCCTGTGTCTGTGTCCTTTAGAGAGTGGCCTATTTTGTTGATGCTGTTGGACTTGGGCAGAAAGAGCTGACTTCCTGACAGGGTTCCCACGTGTCCTTGAAAATCTGGAAAAAACAACATGTCTCTTTTCAAGTAATGGAAAACGCATGGAAGATATACATGCAATTATTTGAAATACATCCAATGAAACCTGAGTATTTTTTTTTCCGGTCAGGAATTTGGAGATTAGCTGTGATGGCGATGGAGCGTCAGAAGAGGGAGCATGATCGAAAGGTAACCAATGAGAACAGGATATCTCCACACATACCCCATGCTTCATGCTTTAAGTGTGCTGTACGGATGCCTACAACACAAAAACTCAAGATTTTGACAAAACTTGAGTTATTCGGAAATCAATATTGGGCTCCGTGGAGGTGAAGGGTTTGCTCTTGACGTGTGACTAGACATTTTGCAGCCAAATACTTCTCTATACTTCTCACTTCTCTACTTCTGCTATGACCGCATCTGGTGAGTGTTAGTAATACTTTGGTTAAAGGAGCAGGCCACCGTTTTTCCATACTGAGATATGTTCTTACCTGAGCTTAGACGAGTTGATGCGTAGCTGTCCGGTCTTTCCACGTGCCCGTGAAAGAGCGTGGTAGCTTCCAACTTCACCCCTTGTTTGGGGCTATAGGAATATACTGTGAGAGGCCAAATGCGAACAACATCTTTGGTATTTGTGGGTGACTGAGCGCACGCACAAATACCAGACAGGTACGCATCAACTCGTCTAAGCTCAGGTAAGAACATATCTCAGTATGTAAAAATGGTGGCCTGTTCCTTTAAGCTCTGATTCATTTAAGCGGAGAATGTGTTAACAATAGCAACTTAAGCTGGTTGTTTCCAACTTTCCTTAAAGTCACCCTGCGTAGAATTTTACCCAATAAAAAACATTCAAATACAAGCATTTATTTTATGACAGATATTTTCATAATTGAAAAATACCTCATAAATGTACAAACAAACATTAATGAGGCTCACCCCTCCTAAGATATGACTGTAAACTTTTTCCGGGAGTGGGTACGTCTCCAGCTCGTCTCCATGGAGATGTGACGAAAGGCGGTAGAATTTGAGATTTAATCAGGTTAGTTTCTCATCCAAGTCCATTCTTTTATTACACACGGCAGCAATAGCATTTTCGTGTCATTAGAAGCATGTTTTATTTTGCCGCAGCAGTATAGTCCAAAATGTTACGCAGTGTACCTTTAATGGTGGAGTAAAAACCTTGTCATCCTTTTCTGTGCAACGTTAAACTAGATATACATTTAGCCCAGCCTATTTGTTTAGCATTTGTTGTTGACAGAATGATTGCAAATATTGCTAGCTGTGTAGCTTTGCTTGTACTGTGCCTGTGGTAGTTCGCTGTGTAGTGTTTTAAGTCATTTCCCACAGATGTTGGGGATATAGGCTACAGGGGCTGCATGTAACTCTTTTTGCTGTGATTGCTGCCTGGCTGGTTAAGCTCTGAAATTGCTCACGTCATCGCTCTGACCCCTGGCAAGCCATGTTAATTTATACTGCGCATTTCATACACAAGTTAACTCAATGCACCTCTCATGACAAGTGCCTGTCAAAATATTATGACAAGTTTGTGTGTTTTTTCACCTGACTTAATGAAATGTCTGGAAAGTAGAAAATGTGAATGATGATTATGTCTATGACTGTGCTATTGTTTGCTGCAAGTCTCCGCAAGTTGAGAGCCAGAGTCCCAGCTTCAGTTATGTGCAGCTTCTACAGAGGGACTAAAGAGAGCATCCTGACCTGCTCCATCACTGTGTGGTTCTTCTACAGAGGGACTAAAGAGAGCATCCTGACCAGCTCCATCACTGTGTGGCACGGCGAGAGCACAGCGTCCTGCTGAAGGAGCCTCCAGCGCATCGTGAGAGCAGCGGAGAAGATCTGCGGAGACCCTCCCCTCTATTAAGGACATGTCCTCCACCCGTCTCACCCGCATAGGGGACCCTACGCACCCATCACACAGTCTCTTCAAGGTAATGCCTTCAGACTGCGGAATCCACGGGCCAGGTCCTCTCAACTGAAGAACAGTTTCATTCACCAGGCCATCAGCTGAACTCCCTCCCCTCCCTGTACTTCCACCCCTTAATCCCCACAATGAATTTGACTGAATTTGAATTGAATCAATCATTCAATGTCTGAGCAAGCTGGAGATCAAACTGTCAAAGGATCTAATTTAGTACTGCAAAAGCAGCACGGATGAGACACATGCAGTACCTTGAAGATGAAAAGAAAGGAACTCCAAAAAGAGATGCAAGAAGTTATTATAAAAACAGTGAAATCATGCAGATGAAATGGCTGTTCATGCAGAAAAGAAGCAGGACAACATTACTCACACAATCAAATGCATATCTCAAAAGTGGCAAAGAGCAAAGAGGAGATGGAAGCTTTATCAAAAACACGGAAACTTACGAGAGTGATATGAAGCTAAAATAGAACATTTTCAGTTTGATAAAAGTCAGTTTGAGATGAGTTAGCTCGATTATTGCTGCATCTTTTTCACTTGAGAGTTTTTGGCCATTTTGTCATGGCCCTGACCCACGTTCTGGGGGCCAGGGCCTGTTTTGTGTACCGAAGTACAGTACATCTGCTGTACTGTCATGTGTCTATATGTCCTTCATTCAGTGCACTGAGTCTTTGTATTTGAGATTTTCATTTCAGCAAGTACTATTTTTTTTACCCTTGCTGTCATTTTTCATGAGTGCTATCTCGTTTATCTCTCTCTCTCTCTCTCTCTCTCCTTTTTATAATGTAATTTTAAAGCAGTGCTAAGTAACTTGTTTACCTTAATAAATCCTTTCCATAGTCCCTCTGGGGGTAATACAAGTGTTGATGGGATGATTGGAGGGTCTTTCATCTCCCCCTGGTGTCTCTGGCCAGAAAACCGTGCTTGGAGCTTTCCCTGCACCCGGTCGGAGGCGCAATACAAACTAATGAAATCACAAAGAAGAAGCTAACAGGCTAAAGGGCAAAGCTATCTGCGGGCTAGCTCCATTTAAGCAGTATTTACAGCCAAGTTTGAGTGAAAAAAAATATCTCCATTGTCTAACTGGATGTACAATATCCCTCTCTCTCTTTCTCTTTTCTGTCAGTGTAGTATTTACTCTCACGGACAATTCATGAGTAAAAAAAAACCGCAACATGCTACGACACCTGCAGTGGCGCTTATGGCCTCTAGGGGCAAGAGTTACTTAGTGCTGCTTTAATATGTAATTTGTACTACGCAGAAATCATGGCGGATTTACAGACTCCCCCTCCCCAGCTCTGACGAAGCATGTTCCTAAAAAGGGCATGAAGGCGGGATCTTCACTGTAGACTCGGCCCTTGCGTGACGTGTAGCTCGCGCTGCTCCAATGCTAACAGTCCGACCCTCATTAAGTACAAGATAGGGCTGCTCGATTATTGAAAAAATAATAATCACGATTATTTTTGTCATAATTGAAATCACGATTATTCAAACGATTATTTGTTGCCTTTAAAAAAAAACAAAAGTGACAAAAATCCAGCAAAAAAAGACAACAATCCAGCAAAAAAGTGACAAAAATCCAGCAAAAAAAATGACAAAAATCCAGCAAAAAAGTGACAAAAATCCAGCAAAAAAGAAAAAAATCCAGCAGAAAAAAGACAAAAATCCAGCAAAAAATTGACAAAAATCCAGCAAAAAAATGACAAAAATCCAGCAGAAAAAAGACAAAAATCCAGCAAAAAAGTGACAAAAATCCAAAAATTTAAAAATAAAAAAAAAAACGTTAAAAAAAAAGTTGAAAAAAAGAACATAAAAAAAAAAAAGTTGAAAAAAAAAATTATAATCGATTTTTTGCGATTATGCTAATTTTGTAATTGTATACTGTTGTAATCGTAATCGAATTTTGATTAATTGCACAGCCCTAGTACAAGATTTCTAAAATTCTTCTCCAGCCTGGTCCCCTTAATTGTAACTGACCCAGCGTTATCTCAGGAGGAAAAATTGGGACCAAGCTTTAAAGTTGTTTTTAACGTGTCTAAAGTCCAATGCTTTTCAATGGGGGACCAGTGGCGTTATGGAGGTACTACAGCAATGGCGGAGCAATGGCGGCCTCTAGTGTTGTGGGCATAAAGCAGAGCAGCCAGCAGCCATTGCATGGTTCACCATTTAAGACCACCTGGTTATACTTTCTAATTTTAATCTATGCCCTGATGAAGACCATGATGTAAGTGGTCGAAATGCGTCGGTTTAGTGATGTCCCAGTAATATTAAAAGGATTTCTATTCAAGTCAGAGTGCCTTGGATCGCTTTCTTCTTTAAACAATCCCAAACTCCATTGAGATTGAAGCTAAACAGGTCACCGAAAAACGTCCCTGGGCTCTTGTTTGGACTCCTCTGTGGCGCTGCATGATCAGAAGAGTCATTGATAAACTCTTCTTGCAAAAGGAGAGCAGTCATCTCTCTGTAGATTCAAAACACCTCCTTCACACGGGCACAACACTCACACACAGCCTTTTGGATTAATGTTGCTTTAAAAAATTAAATCCTTTTCCCCATAGTGCGGTTGGGCTTGGACAATTTCCAACTGTAAGAGAAAGATAAGAAATAAACGCTCGCTTATTCTAATAGTGGAATTGGTTTTAGATCTCGTAGCAGCCGCGGCGGCATAGGCGTCTTTGTGGATGTTCCTCTGGCGAAGCTCGGCTTAAAGAAAAGGCCCACAGAGAGGAAGAAAACATCACTTCTCCCCTTCAGTGAACTGCGAGCCGCACAATGATGCAGCTTTTCTATGGCTGTTGGACCCACCACTGTCTGGGCGTTCACATGTTCAGAGGCGGGAGTGTGCACAGACCAGACGACAATGCCTGAAAAAACGCAGCTGGGAAACCGGAACTTTAAAGGCCACAGCCCCCGAACAAAACAATCTGTCCATGAGGCAAGTTTTATACACTTAAGGCGAGGCACTGCAGGTGAATAGTGGAAAAAACATCAATCGGAGACATCAGTTTGAAAGTCATATATGACAATTTCACATACATATGAGAATTTTTTTTTTACATATAAGAATAAGGCATTTTGTGCATAAAAATGGCCAAAATTGCCGATATTTTCAGCGATGAACTCTCACTGATTGCCAGTGTTACAAAAGTATTGAGGTACAAAAATATATTCCTTTTTTCCGTAACTAAGGAATATAACATGTTACTGAAACAAAATATGGGAATGTATTAGTCATTATATTTAAAGGGACTATACAGAGTGTAAAAATGTTAAAATAATGTATTTTCCTCCCCCTACATGTTCCAGCCATGTCCTAATGTGTAGAATGAGCTCAGACCTGTTCACCTCAACTGGCTCTAAAATCATGAACTCCATCCATTTTTTTTTCTTCCGCTTTATCCGGGGCCGGGTCGCGGGGGCAGCAGTCTCAGCAGAGATGCCCAAACTTCCCGATCCACACACACCTCCTCCAGCTGTTCTGGGGGGACCCCGAGGCGACACCAGGCCAGCTCGGAGACATAGTCCCACCACCGTGTCCTGGGTCTTCCACGAGGCCTTGTCCCACTAGGACATGCCTGGAAAACCTCCCGCGGGAGGCGACCAGGAGGCATCCGGAACAGATGCCCTAGCCACCTCAGCCGGCTCCTTTTGACGTGAAGGAGCAGCGACTCTACTCCGAGCTCCTCCCGGGTAACTGAGCTCCTCACCCGATCTCGAAGGGTGCGCCCAGCCACCCTGCGAAGGAAACTCATTTCGGCCGCTTGTATTCGCGATCTTGTCCCTTCGGTCATTACCCAAATCTCATGACCATAAGTGAGGGTGGGAACGTAGATCGATCGGTAAATCGAGAGCTTTGCCCCGACTCAGCTCCCTCTTCACCACGACAGACCGATACAGCGACCGCATCACTGCTGCTGTCGATCTCACGCTCCATCCGTCCCTCACTTGTGAACAAGACCCCGAGATACTAAAATCATGAACTGTCACTTAAAAAGGTGTTAATTCAGGTCCGAAATGCCGTCATGCAAGAGCCTAATGTGAAAGGTGCAGTTACACGTATGACCTGAGATGGCAGTAGTGAGTATAAAATGGCAAACTTGCATCTAGCCCCTTTAAAGTAACTTGCATTTAAATGTATGAACAAAAAAATGCCAAACTCCCCCCAAATAAAATACTGCACAGCAAATCAAGTTGGACACTGGTGAATGAGAACAAAACACAAGACTATTGGGGAAAGTGATGTAAAATATGTCAATGTTTGTGAATGAATAAGGAATGCCGGTCTTGCGAAGTGATGTTGTCGCTACTTCCGGGATGTCTCTGTCTCGTGAATGTCAAAATGTCATAAAATAAGCATCGTATGAAGTAAGTAGGGTTTGTCTTTTTTTATACTCTGACATGAAAACTGATGTTATAGGGACTAAAGGTGGGTGAGCTAAAGGTGGAGGTGACGCCAGTGATGAAGCAGAGATTGGATGGTGAGAGAACGTTGGGTCTCACAGGTTGAATTTACCCCTAAGCTTCCAGATGAATGATTTCAGATTCAGCCTCCTCTCTCGGGGCACATCTGCTGTGTCCAGCTTTCCACCGGTGTCTCTTTCTTCGTGTGTCCTTCTGAAGTCGGCCCTTTGCGCCGGCACCGCAACTTTCATAGAAATGAAAGTGAAAGAAAGCAGCAAAAAGGCAGTGAGGCGGCGCACTGGGCTGAGCCGCAGCAAAGTCAGCCAGATTGAGAGGGAGAGTCAGAGCTAGTCAGATTTTTTTTTTTTAACTAACCCTCATTTTTTTGTTATAAAGGCGAGACGCTGCAGGTGAAACTATTGATTTTTCAAGCAGTGGGGATTTTTAGCTGGTTTTCTCCCATAACATCTTTGTTTTCACGTCGCTTCACAAATCCGGTTTCCCCTCGCGTATTTATTTACAAATATTGACAGAAAATGTGCAGTAATTTTATTATATAAATACAAAAAAAATATATTAATGCATTTTTTTCTATATTTACATCAGTAATGCTCAGCAAGTTGTAATATCGCTCAGTCCGTTCCTTTTCTTTTATTGAGGTGAATCTGCTGCTGCTGTGTCTGCAATGAACTCATTTTATGATGTATTTGAATGTATTTTATTATATTTGCTGTGTGTGAGGAAGCCAAAGTCAAATTTCTGCCATCATTGTGCGGCTGACGATAAAGTTTTTCTGTTCTATTCTAAATGTTTCAAATTGGTATCTCTAAATGTTATTTTTTCCCCTGTTTACCACGAGAGAATTGAGACATTACCACTAATTTCAATAAATTAAGGTGAGACAGAGCAGGTGAACAAAACACACACAAAAAATCAAGTAGCAACATCTCTGGATTGGAGACAAGCTGTTGATGTCCCACTCCCACCAACGTTACATATCAGGTCTGTGGAGAACTAGCCTGGTTTTGGTAGACCCTCGTACTCATTGCATTTCGTACAAGGGTCTGGACCTGCACAATTGAGCTCCGTTATCAGGTGGGAGGGTGAAGTCCTTTGAAACCACTGGATCTGATCGTGACGTATGTAATGCGCCCGAGTGAGTGAAGCAGCTATCATAACTCTGTCATAACTCTGTCATAACTCTGTCATAACTCTGTCATAACTCTGTCATAACTCTATCATAACTCTGTCATTTATCTGTGTCATAACTCTATCATAACTCTATCATAACTCTGTCATAACTCTGTCATAACTCTATCCTAACTCTGTCATAACTCTATCATAACTCTATCATAACTCTGTCATAACTCTGTCATAACTCTATCATAACTCTGTCATAACTCTGTCATAACTCTGTCATAACTCTGTCATAACTCTATCCTAACTCTGTCATAACTCTATCATAGCTCTATCATAACTCTATCATAACTCTGTCATAACTCTGTCATAACTCTGTCATAACTCTATCATAACTCTATCATAACTCTATCCTAACTCTGTCATAACTCTATCATAACTCTATCCTAACTCTGTCATAACTCTATCCTAACTCTGTCATAACTCTATCATAACTCTATCATAACTCTATCCTAACTCTGTCATAACTCTGTCATAACTCTATCCTAACTCTGTCATAACTCTATCATAACTCTATCATAACTCTGTCATAACTCTGTCATAACTCTATCCTAACTCTGTCATAACTCTGTCATAACTCTGTCATAACTCTGTCATAACTCTATCCTAACTCTGTCATAACTCTATCATAACTCTATCCTAACTCTGTCATAACTCTATCATAGCTCTATCATAACTCTATCATAACTCTGTCATAACTCTGTCATAACTCTGTCATAACTCTGTCATAACTCTGTCATAACTCTATCATAGCTCTGTCATAACTCTGTCATAACTCTATCATAACTCTATCATAACTCTGTCATAACTCTGTCATAACTCTGTCATAACTCTATCCTAACTCTGTCATAACTCTATCATAACTCTGTCATAACTCTGTCATAACTCTATCATAACTCTATCATAACTCTGTCATAACTCTATCATAACTCTATCATAACTCTGTCATAACTCTGTCATAACTCTATCATAACTCTATCATAACTCTGTCATAACTCTGTCATAACTCTATCATAACTCTGTCATAACTCTGTCATAACTCTGTCATAACTCTGTCATAACTCTATCATAACTCTGTCATAACTCTGTCATAACTCTGTCATAACTCTATCATAACTCTATCATAACTCTGTCATAACTCTGTCATAACTCTATCATAACTCTGTCATAACTCTGTCATAACTCTGTCATAACTCTATCATAACTCTGTCATAACTCTGTCATAACTCTGTCATAACTCTGTCATAACTCTATCATAACTCTGTCATAACTCTGTCATAACTCTATCATAACTCTATCATAACTCTGTCATAACTCTGTCATAACTCTGTCATAGCTCTATCATAGCTCTATCATAACTCTGTCATAACTCTGTCATAACTCTATCATAACTCTATCATAACTCTATCATAACTCTGTCATAACTCTGTCATAACTCTATCATAACTCTATCATAACTCTATCATAACTCTGTCATAACTCTGTCATAGCTCTATCATAGCTCTATCATAACTCTGTCATAACTCTATCATAGCTCTATCATAACTCTGTCATAACTCTGTCATAACTCTATCATAACTCTATCATAACTCTGTCATAACTCTATCATAACTCTATCCTAACTCTGTCATAACTCTATCATAACTCTGTCATAACTCTGTCATAACTCTATCATAACTCTGTCATAACTCTATCATAACTCTATCATAACTCTGTCATAACTCTGTCATAACTCTGTCATAACTCTATCATAACTCTATCATAACTCTGTCATAACTCTGTCATAACTCTGTCATAACTCTATCATAACTCTGTCATAACTCTGTCATAACTCTGTCATAACTCTGTCATAACTCTGTCATAACTCTATCATAACTCTGTCATAACTCTGCCATAACTCTGTCATAACTCTGTCATAACTCTGTCATAACTCTGTCATAACTCTATCATAACTCTGTCATAACTCTGTCATAACTCTATCATAACTCTGTCATAACTCTGCCATAACTCTGTCATAACTCTATCATAACTCTATCATAACTCTGTCATAACTCTGTCATAACTCTATCATAACTCTGTCATAACTCTGTCATAACTCTGTCATAACTCTATCATAACTCTGTCATAACTCTGTCATAACTCTGTCATAACTCTATCATAACTCTATCATAACTCTGTCATAACTCTATCATAACTCTGTCATAACTCTATCATAACTCTGTCATAACTCTGTCATAACTCTGTCATAACTCTATCATAACTCTGTCATAACTCTGTCATAACTCTGTCATAACTCTATCATAACTCTGTCATAACTCTGTCATAACTCTGTCATAACTCTGTCATAACTCTGTCATAGCTCTGTCATAACTCTATCATAACTCTATAATAACTCTATCATAACTCTGTCATAACTCTGTCATAACTCTGTCATAACTCTGTCATAACTCTATAATAACTCTATCATAGCTCTATCATAACTCTGTCATAACTCTGTCATAACTCTGTCATAACTCTGTCATAGCTCTATCATAACTCTGTCATAACTCTGTCATAACTCTGTCATAACTCTATCATAACTCTATCATAACTCTGTCATAACTCTGTCATAACTCTATCATAACTCTGTCATAACTCTGTCATAACTCTGTCATAACTCTATCATAACTCTATCATAACTCTGTCATAACTCTGTCATAACTCTATCCTAACTCTGTCATAACTCTGTCATAACTCTATCCTAACTCTATCATAGCTCTATCACGACTCTATCATAACTCTGTCATAACTCTGTCATAACTCTATCCTAACTCTGTCATAACTCTGTCATAACTCTGTCATAACTCTATCATAACTCTATCATAACTCTGTCATAACTCTATCATAACTCTATCATAACTCTGTCATAACTCTATCCTAACTCTATCATAACTCTGTCATAACTCTGTCATAACTCTATCCTAACTCTGTCATAACTCTGTCATAACTCTATCATAACTCTATCATAACTCTGTCATAACTCTATCCTAACTCTATCATAACTCTATCATAACTCTATCATAACTCTGTCATAACTCTATCCTAACTCTATCATAACTCTATCATAACTCTGTCATAACTCTGCCATAACTCTATCCTAACTCTGTCATAACTCTGTCATAACTCTATCATAACTCTATCATAACTCTGTCATAACTCTATCCTAACTCTACCATAACTCTATCATAACTCTATCATAACTCTGTCATAACTCTATCCTAACTCTATCCTAACTCTATCATAACTCTACCATAACTCTATCATAACTCTATCATAACTCTGTCATAACTCTATCCTAACTCTATCATAACTCTATCATAACTCTGTCATAACTCTATCCTAACTCTGTCATAACTCTATCATAACTCTATCATAACTCTGTCATAACTCTGTCATAACTCTGTCATAACTCTATCATAACTCTGTCATAACTCTGTCATAACTCTTGGGGGAATTTTAATTTCTGGATGTTTGGCAGCCGAGCCAGAACGTATTGAAGAGCTTCCGTTACTTTTTCGTATCCGCCGCCATTGCCAAACTACAACAAGCAAATGCGGCGCAAATGCTTGATGTCACCTACAAGCCCCGCCTCCCCCGCTCGCTGAATGGTAGGTTGTAATTCAACCGATGTAACGCGGCCACTGAGATCAGACCCAGACGTACATGTAGGGAAACTACAGTATAATTGAACAGAGTTTATGGATGGCTAGGGCCAGGCTAGTGGAGAACAGGAAAGTAAAAAGACTCATGTTTTAGGCATTTTTCACCAGCCAGAGCACACATTGTATTCATATAGGAATCATAAATTATGAATGTTGGGACAAGAATTTTATTATGTTTTGCACAGCTGAGAATGTTGGTACCTTTGCAACCGTGGGTGGGCCTCGCGCATATCCTGCACCTCCTGTGTTATTGTAAGGCCTCACATATGTGACAGGTCGCACATATGGGTAGAGATGAGCGGCATCTTTTTACGAAAACAGGAACTAAGAAGATAGTATTGTTCCAGACACAAAGAGAAAGGTTGTTTTCATGAAGGAAGAACACGTAAAGAACATAAATATGCAGACCCTCTACTCATTTGCATAATGTGATCTATATCCCTGTGCTCTGTGTGAAAACGTTGTAAACCTTGTTCTTTTCACTGAGTAAATACTCTCTATACCACACTTTCATCGGTTTGGAGTCTTCCCTCCCCATCCATGATTTCACACATGTAAAAAATCAATCTTTGTGTTTATTGTATTTATTGTGTAAAATGTCATGCAGCATGGCTTTAGTGTACTCTGAGGAAAAGGCACGCTCCCGGACTAACATCTTTGTGTAGAGCCGGAACAGCCCTTTTCTACAGGGAGGCTCGGTGCAGTGCATTGTGGTCTAAAGCGCACGAGGGCTGAGAGCGTGCACGTGTGGACGGCTGTGCTCTGCCGGCGCTGGAGTAATAGTGACCAGCGAGTCCTGACATTCGTGTCGGCTCCACTCGAGTGAACACAAACACAATCACACGGAGCTGCAGGGCTCTGACCAAACCAGGAGCTGACAAAGAGAGGACGACGGCTCCCACACAGCACCACACACAGAACCACACACAGAACCACACACAGCACCACACACAACACAACACCACACACACAGCACCGCACGGGAAAACTACCGTCACACTGAAGTCTGAACACGGGGACACGAGGCTCCCACTGCTCTGCTGCTTACGTACATTTCTGGGTTAACAGAAAACTAGTGACATAGGGGTAGGTTTGTTCACATCATTTTATTCTTTATGTTATGACATTAAAGGTCCTATATCATGCAAAATCGACTTTTTGGAGCTTTTAGCCATGTTGTTATGCTATTTCCTTATCAAAAACACCCCCAGAGTGGTTTGCGGCTTCATTCACGCAGCTCTCAGTAATCCTCCTGAATCCTGCTCTCTGAGCAGCTGCTCCGCCCTCTCCTGGTGAACGACTGAGTGTTCAGTTGTGTCGTAACAACGGAACGGAAGTGCTCGACTTCTGTAATGTAATGTCTTAATTCTATGCTTACGGCCTGATTTTAATTTGTAAAACAGCTTTTTCATTATTTCTGTCGTAAGAGAGAAACAAAGAGTAAAAAATGAAAAAAAAAAAGGATGTGCCCGAAGTGCTTCCAGGTCAGCTGTGGCCAAAACAAACACATCGCGTCTGAACAGATCAGTCATGTTTGAGCTGCAGCTGTGAAGATGGAGCTCGTTACCTACTCTGGACACACCTGTTTTTTATTCTTAACTAACGATAATGTCACGGACGGAGAAAAAGAAGCGCGTTTGGCTACGAGGACGAGGAGTTTATATTCAACCCTTTTCAGGAAGAGGCCACTCAGCTGTTTTTTTCTTCGGGATTCAGCGACTATCAGCCAAAATGGTGTTTTTCTGTGATTGTCACTGATGGATGTTTGGTGAACCTTCGCCAGAACCAAAGTGGATTAACTTTTATAACCAACGCGAGTCCCATAATGTAAACAACGATGGAGCAGAGCGGTGAGTCAGTCCAAACGCGGGTTAGCTTGTGTGTTAGCATATTAGCATGTGTGTTAGCCATTTATGAAGCTGTGTTGCAGATGTCAACTCCGTATAACTGCATCGTGAAGTAACTTCACTTATTGTTGTTTATTTATATTACGGTAAAGTTGTATGTGCGGAGAGAGGGGGCGGAGTTAACTGAATCGAAGCGTTGTGTCTTCCGGGTTTGAAAAATACCTCCAGAAAACACTTATATTTATCACAAAAATGAGTGCTCCATAATGGTAGAGGTACAATATATCATATAAATGCCTATACTTAACTTTGGAATGGCTAAAATAGCATGATATAGCTCCTTTAAATAATCAATACTAAAAGGCAGTGGATTTTTCCATTGTTTACACGACCAGCACGTTAGTTAGTGCTAGTTAGTACTTCCCGGACAACGTTGAAGCATATGCTATGGTTAGTGCTAGCTGGTTTGTTGGAAAATATAAATAAGTCTAATCCTAGCCCTTAAAGGGGCTAGATGCAAGTTTGTCTCTCGGTTTGGTCATTTAACTGTCAAAAACAAAGCTAAACTTGGCAGTGTTGTTAAACAGGGCAGTAAAATAACAGGCCAAGAACAAACCAGTTTATCTCAGCGTTATAGTGAAGCAGTGCGTCGTGTCTGCAATAGGATCACAGATGACGATAGCCCCCCATTGTCCCACCACTTTGAGCTCCTTCCATCAGGGCAGAGATACAGACTTCCTTGTGCGAAGAAAAATGTTTACAGGAATTCTTTTGTTCCCTTTACCATCAAGGAGCTGAATAAGTTGTAAGTATTAATGTCGTTCAGTCAGTCTGTTCCTTTTTCCTCTCCTTTAATGAAGTGAGCCTGCTGCTACTGTGTCTGCAGTGAGCTGATTTTACAATGAACTGATTTTATTATGTACATTGCTGGACAAATGTATTACTGTAGAATGTATGAGCAAGCCAAAGGCACATTTCTGCCATCTTGTGCCTGGTAGACAATAAAGTTGTTTCTATTCTATTTCTATTCTATTCAATTGCCATTTTATACTCACTACTGCCACCTCAGGTCATACGTGTAACTGCAGCTTCTATATTAAGCTCGTGCATGACGGCACTTCAGACCCGAATTAACACCTTTCTGAGTGACAGTGCAGGATTTTTTTCAGAGGCAGTTGTGGTGAACAGGTCTGAGCTCATTCTACACATTAGGACATTTTTAAACTCCGTATAGTCCCTTTAAGGTAAACGAGTTACTTAATATTGTTTTAAACGCAATCTTTTCGGACGCAGCAGTTGGTCGGTCCGTTGTTTTTGGCTGGAGGGTTCGTGCTCTTCCCCTTTAAGACCACCTCCTGGCTGACGTTGCCTCCAAGTTAGTTTCAAGTTCTTTTCAGTAGAGCAGTGGTTCTCAACCTGGGGGGTCGCCATGTTTATTAGTGTATATTATAATATTTTAACGTCGCATGTGTGTGCTATTTTTCCAGAGTGCCATTATATGTTCGGAATTTGATGAATTTTGTTTTAGCCATTTCTTTTATTCTTTGTTTTTGAAGAATTATGTAGGCTAATGTTCCGATTTCTCACGGTGTGACCTGGTCGGGGGGGTCACGAACACCTTTAACTGTTATAATGAGGGTCATGGCTCCAAAAGGTTGAGAACCACTGCAGTAGAGCAACATCTCCGGGTGGCTAAATCAGTTTGTGGCTAGCTGTTGTAGATCATAATAGCATTTCCAACCAATAAAATGTAACATAGCGATCGAAATGTGTTTGAAACTATCACCAAAAGTGAAAAAACATCTTTAAAATCCTCAGCCGTTGTGACCTTGCCCAGCGTCACCAGAACCACTGGCCATCACCAAACACACCGAAGTTGCTGTTTATCCGTTTAAATACAAGTTTTGTCTCTTCGCCCGGCTGTGCCTCCAAATCAATAACACTATTATTATTATATTTTCTCATAAGCTCTGCGCATCAAAGCGTGAACAACACAAATACATCGCGCGTGAGTTCGGCACCAGAGAAATAACGGCGTGAACCATTCACAGCGAAGTTAATGTGAGCAGTTTGGATTCAATTTGAGAAAACGGTGCCTGGGCCTCCTCCATTTAAGCAATTGCTCTGGTCCGATGTTATAGATCTCTGCTGAAATAACATTTACAGGCCCCAAGTACGTCTTCTTCAAGTTTCTGAAACACTTTCCATTGTAATTCAAGTTTGCAAAACAAAGATGGGGGGTATAGGAGTGGAGCGACTTGAGACGGCAGGGTCAGATTGGGTGAGAAGCACATTTTATAGTAGAGAGAATAAAGTATTATCCAAACAAATGAGAAAATCTGCTCTTAACACATAGTGAGTCAGATTACAAACAAAGACAAAACCTGCCCTTTGCGATGCTTTTGTAAGGACGGTTTATTCGCTAGTAAGCTAGAGATATCCAGGAAGTAGCTACAACATTGTGCTGTATCGTTTATTACCGTATTGTCCGGACTATAAGTCACACTTTTTTTCATAGTTTGGCTGGGGGTGCGTCTTATATTCCTGAGCGTCTTATATGTGTTTTTATTTATTTTTTTCTTAAATTTCAATATATAATTACACATGCCACTAGAGGGCACTGCAGGCTAATCGAGCAGAAGAAAGAATGTTTGGAGTGAGTGAGAAGCAGAGGTTATTCTTACTGCAATGAAGAAAACATCCATCCATCCATTTCCTTCCACTTATCCGTTGCCGGGTCGTGGGGGCAGCCGTTGGATTTGCCCAAATCACATGGCACCAGCCCCTTGTGGCTCCTCCTGCAGGTGGTGGGTCCACAGAAGGACGGCCTCATGATTGTCAGGCCTGTTGGTCTCTCATAACATCATCTACCAGGCAGTGGTGTCCAGTGCTCTTTTCTATGGTGTTGTGTGTTGGGGGGGGAAACATCAGAGAGAGAGGGACACTCAGAGACTGGACAAACTAATCAGAAAGGCCTCCTCTGTGATTGGGGCCGATCAGGACTCTGTAGCGTCAATCTCGGAGAAGAGAACCCTGGAGAAGCTGCTCTCTGTAATGAACAACAGAGACCACCCCCAGCATGAGCTTGTGATGAAGCAGAGGAGCTCCTTCAGTGAGAGGCTGCTCTCGCTCTCCTGCTCAAAGGACAGGCTCAGGAGATCCTTCTTGCCCAGAGCGATCAGGCTGTATAACAAATCCTTGGGGGGGAGGGGTTAAATGGGAGTGAAATGTTTTTTATAGTACCTCTATATTTTTATACTTCTAAATTATTATTATATTTATTCTCTGCACTGTTGTAGTTATTTTAAATTTGATGTTTGTATGTGTGACTTGATTGTGCAGCTGATAAACTGAATTTCCTTCGGGATTAATAAAGTATATCGTATCGTATCGTAAGGGGCTTCTGAACCGCTCTTTGTCTGACCCGTCAGCTAAGACCTGTTTGCCATGGGAGACCCTACAACAGAGCTCCATGAAGAAAACAACAAAAGCTAATCACAGGCTAAAAGCTCGATGGCCACAGCTAGAGGAGCGAGTTTGCGAATGAGCGTAGGCCTGAACGATATGGACAAAATTTCATATCCCAATATTCATGCCAGATATCTCAATATCGATGCGATGTAACTATGGGTTAGGTGAAAACTAAGCATTTTTCACTTCCGGTACAGCTTCAAAACATCACTGAGTTGAATGTTTTTAAATTACAGTTGAAGACACATCTTTTCAGAAAAGCTTTCGATACATAGCCACCGACTCGACTGCTGTTTTTATGTGTTTTTGTATTTATTGTTGTCTATTGTGATTCTTGTTTTTATCCTGGAAAGCGCTCTGGGCACCTTCTGGCTGTTGTTGGGCGCTATACAAATAAAATTTGATTGATTGATTGATTGATTGAGGAGTTGTCCATCTTCAATGCAGGTTCTTGAGTCATCTTCTGTAAAGGTTAGAGCACCAACGAAGACTTTTGGATGAGGCGAAGCTTAAGCAAGTCAAATTTAATGCTGTTTAAGGTCAAGGTCCAGGCAGTGAGTCAGTGCCAAACACACACACACACACACACACACACACACACACACACACACACACACACACACACACACACACACACACACACACACACACACACACACACACACACACACACACACACACACACACACACACACACATACACTGGCCACCGTACTGTAGGGAAAAACGACAGAAGTGACAACTGTGCACAGGTAAAAGGGCGAGATGTCTGAGGTTATATAAAAAGCGGAACATTTGAAAAACACATCAACTAGAGACAGTAAAAAGAAAAGGACAAATGCAAAATGCAATAAGAAAAGAATAATTAAAAGGTCACTTGTTCCGAGCACATAGAGCTGCTGGAACAAAACTATTTCATGCCAAACTGAATTGATAGGAGGCTTTTTTAGATGTGTGTATTATACTAAGAGGCTGCCCAGTCAATTAAACGCAAAATAAATAAATAAACTGTATTTAGTACCAACATTTCAGCAGTTGACTGTGTTCTGTGTTACTTCTCTCAAAACTAGAAACATCTAAATTTACTTGAAATAAAACAATTTTAGTTGTTTTGTGTTAATTTAAATGTAAATATCTTGCACCATGGAGAGATTTCTTGAGATTAGATTAGATTACTATTTGCAGTGCACGGAGGAGCTGTCAGGATAATTGTGCACACGGACGATTCTCTTTGGAAAAGGACAACTATCACTGAATTTGGATCATGTGGATTACTGAGCAGATATTTAGATGGAAGCAGCGTGGGGAGTGGATTAGCTTGACTTTTGACAGTGAATAGTACGTTTGATCTACAGCGGGAACCATATGTTTTTTTAACACAATTAATCATATTTTACTCCGCCCCGCCCACTTTTGCCTCTTTACGCTTTGTCTCGGCACTTCCGTTGTATCGACGCTTCCGGTCGAGCGCGAAGCCCATTCATTTAATCGGAGAACGAGGGAAAATGTTCTCAGCTCAAATCTGATGTTTAGTCGATTGATTTGTGTAAAATGTCCAATGTTCATTTGCACCAACATGTCGACACTGCAGCGTTTCTCTGCGCGGCCTGAAAACGGCTTTGTTTTCGTGTAGTGACTGATTTTATCTTGACTTCTCCAGTCCCATGTTTAAGGGGGGGTATTATGCAAAATCGACTTTTTCGAGCTTTACATCATGTTATTATGTCATTCCCTCATTAAAAACATGCCTGAAGTGTTGCCTTGGCACATTCATGTGATTTTGAGTAATCTGTAAAAACTCTGATGGCGGCCATTTTAGGGATAGGTTTGCCTGAGTCCTCCTAGGAACGCCCCCACCTCCTGGAGACGCCTCCGAGCTTTCGTCACCAGCCGAGTAACCAACCACTGCTCCTCAGCAGAACCCCCTCCCCACTGATGCCACAGACAGGGTGTGGAGGGGGCGCGTCGGAAAGGGTCAGAGGTTCTTAAAGAGACAGAGGCCTATTTCAAGACATTCTCTACAGCCATTTTGAGAGAGACATTTTATACAAGGCAGTTATTCTAATTTACTGTTTCCATAAACAGTGGAGCTTGTTGAGCTAGCTAGCTAGCTTCAGGTTAAACAGCGTAAAAGTGAAATAACTCCTGCCCACGAGTGCCGCACATCGGTGTTTACTTCCACGGAAAAGTGCCGGGTTAGTCCTGTTGTGTTGTGATTCTGTGCTGATGTTGTGTCGTTGAGCCTGACTGAGATCCTCGTAATAGCTGCGGAGAATGACTCGCTCTAAGACGAGCTTTCAGTGACCGGCTAATAACCCACAGAAAATAGTCCCGGTAGTCTGGTATATTTAGTGAGTTTAGTAAATGAAAAAAACATTTATTATAAATGTTACGTTTGTGGGACCCTGGTATAAGCGGATTAAACAACTCGGAGCCGTGCATTAGACGGTTATAATGCACTTCGTGGCGTAACATCACTCCACTGCGCGTCGTGGTGTTCTTGACTCCGCCTAATGCACGGCTCCTCGTTGTTTATTCCTTACTTAAATTTGAGCAGCATCTGCTTCGTGTTTGTATAAGCCACGCAGCAGCTGAGTGATCTGCTAGAAAATAGTTCCTCAAAATGCGACCATTCATGTAATACAAGGTCAGTTATATTCCAAACATTATTCTATCGACACAGACATTTATATGGTTAGTCTGGTGTTATAAGTGATTTGCCTCTGCCGCCTTAATGCAGGCTAGCTGATACCATAGAAATGCGCTAGCCTTGCATTAGCCTAGCGCCATGAAACTCTTCAAACATAAGAACTGCATGAATTACAAAAAGAAATATCTCCAGGTACCAGCAACACTCCGGATAACTAGGAAATGAGGCCCTACAGTGCCTCTCGAAAGTATTCATACACCTTGAACTTTTGCACATTTTGTCATGTTTACAACCCTAAACATGAAGATTTTATTTAGATTTTTTTACTGAACGTTCACACACAAGTAACAGACAACTGTGAAGTGAAAGCAAAATGATACATGACTCTGTTATTTTCAAAAAATAGAAAAGTGAAAGGTGGGGCGTGCATAAGTATTCATACAGCATGAATGAATACTTTGTGGAACCCCCTTTTGCTGTAATAACAGCACAAGTCTTCTGGGGTTTGACTCTACAAGATTTGCACATGTAGAGACTGACATTTTAGTCCATTCATCTTTAAAAAACAACTCAAGCTCTGTCACATTAGAAGGAGAGCGTTTGTGAACAGCTGTTTTCAGATTATTCCACAGATTTTCAATAGGATTTAGGTCAGGACTTTGACTGGGCCATTCTAACACATTAATATGTTTTTATTGAACCATTCCATTGAAGATTTAGCTTTGTGCTCCGGGTCATTGTCCTGCTGAAGGTGAATCTCCGCCCCAGCCTCAGTTCTCTTGTGACTCCAGCAGGTTTTCCTCCAAAATGTCTCTATATTTGGCTCCATCCATCTTCCCAACTATTCTTACAATCTCCCCAGTTCCCGCTGAGGAAAAGCAGCCCCACAGCATGATGCTCCCCTCCGTATATTTGACACTGGGGATGGTGCACTCACGACGATGAGCAGTGTCAGGATTGCTCCATACATAACGTTTTGCATCTGGGACAAAAAGTTACATTTTTGTCTCATCTGACCAAAGCTCCTTCGTCCACATGGAGCTCTGTTCTCCATATGACTTCTAGCAAACTTCAAACGGGATTTCTTATGGCCTCCTTTCAATAATGGCTTTCTTCTTCCACTCGTCCATGAAGGCCAGATTTGTGTAGATACGACTTATAGTTGTCCCATGTCCAGATTCCCCCAGCTCAGCGGCAGGACTTCACAGCTCCTCCAGAGTTATCTTGGGGCACTTGGTTGCATTTCTTACCAGTGTTCTCCTTGTTCAGTTTGTTAGTTTACGTGAACAGCCGTGTCTTGGTAAGTCTGCAGTGGTGCTTTACTCTTTCCATTTCTGAATGATGGATTGAACAGTGCTCCGGGAGATGTTTAAATCTTGGGAAATCTTTGTATAACTTAAGGCTGCTTTAAACTTCTCCACAGCTTTATCCGTGACCTCTCTGGTGCTCCTTGACCTGCATGATGTTGTTTAGTGACCAATACACTCGACCACAGCTCTGAGGGCCTAAAAGAACAGCTGAAATTAAACTGAGAGTGGATTACACCCAGGTGGCCTCTATTTAACCTTCAGGCCAAGGTGTGAACATTCTGGAGTCATTAGGAATGTTTTAAAGGCAATTTAATGCAAAATGCTGTATGAATACTTTTGCATGCCCCACTTTTCACTTTTCTATTTTTTGAAAAATTAACAGAATCATGTATCATTTTGCTTTCACTTCACAGTTGTCTGTTACTTGTGTGTGAACGTTCAGTAAGAAAATCAAAATAAAATCTTTATGTTTAGGGTTGTAAACATGACAAAATGTGCAAAAGCTCAAGGTGTATGAATACTTACGAGAGGCACTGTATGTCAAAAATCCTGAAATATCCCTTTAACCGTTAGCTTAATGCACAGAGTCAATTCACGGTGGCCCCACACGAACTTCCAGAATAAGGTGAATAAGAAATGGCACTTTCATGCAAGACTTGCCTTCAATTGATCAGGAACTTCCCTAACATGTTGACTAATCAGTAAGCCCGAGCGTCAGTCTTTTCATTGTCTGAAGTCAGCAATACAGACAGATTAAACCTCATGTCGGCATCTGTGTGTTTGACGCAGCTGATCTCCCGCTGCAGCATTTGTAATCACACGATCTAAAGACTCTGCAGACTCATTCTGTAACCCCTCGCCATGTTGTTTACTGCTGCCGCGGAAAGTCATTTTAGCAAACGTTCAAATTAATTTGGGTCCAATTCTGTCTGAACGCAGCTGTGGAAAAACAATCCAGAGATCTAAATGAAGAGCCAGACAGTGTAATAATAAAAACTGTGAATCCCAACTGTTGGAAAGAAAACGCTGTCACATACCATACTCCCTGATTCGTTTTCTCTCCCAGCGCAGTTTCAGTTTGTTTTGGTTGCGATAATTACCACATTTGGTGAGTGTAAGCGTTGAGCTATTGCAACTGTCTCCGAAGTTATTACAGTTTTTCTTGATAAATCTGACACTAAATGCCGCCAAGTCCCCGACTAATTTCTCACAACATGGCTCTTTTCCGAACTTTCAACACATTTCATGGTGTGCGGTTTCCCAAACTTCTGAGCTCCTTTGGCAGGAGACTTGGAATAATCATTTGCCATTCACTTCACGTTGCGCGAGATGCAAAAAAAATATTACAGGTTATTTTGATAGTTTTGACACTAAGGTTTAAAATCCTGCATAAACTCTGAAAGCTTTCACTTGGCGAGCAAACAGAGAGCTCATGTTGGCACAACGGCGGCGTCTGCGGAGTCAGACCGGTTAAAAGCAGAAGGTGGTTCTGCAGGGATCCGTCAAGTGCACGTCTTTGAGCCAATGACAGAAACATTTTCTAAAAGTATAGAAACAAAAGTTTTGTACGTTTTACACAAAGCCTCGGCTTAAATGTTTCGATATTTACTGTTTGGCATTTCTGAGGAAAATAAAGTTTGCAAAAACATACAAAAGCTCCCACACAACGTCTCACTCTTTTAGTGATGTATTGCTGCAAAGTGTCGATTAAACTGACCTTCATTGACGAAGGGAGCAACAGAGAAACGCCTCATTTGAAAGCTAAGACCTACATAACTGATTGGATTTATTTTGTTGCGTTATCGCCAAAAATTGTTGTCACATTTTTGTCCTGTTCTGTTCCTTTTTTTGGCACGTTTTTTGTCATGGTTTCTCCACATTTTTGTCACTTTTACTCTGCTCTTTTGTTGCTTTTTTTTGGCACTATTTTTTACATTTTCATGGCTTTTTTAATTGCAATTTTGCCGTGTTTTCGTAATGTTTTGGGGGCTTTTTTGTCAAATTTTTGTTGCATTTTCATCCTCGATTTTGTCCCTATTTTGACGTTTTTTGGAAGAAGCGTATAGATTTAGGTAAAGCCAAACTAGAGAAAATGTGCTCGGTTCAGGCGGGGGTTAAGAGGTTAAGTCAGTTGTAAATATTTCATGAGCAATAACGTGAAGAAGCTTTTTAAAACTGTGACTGATCGTTTGAAGGCTGCTGGTTTTCCTACTCGCCTCCTGGAACCGCCACCTTAACGTGGTGGAGGGGTTTGAGCACCTGAATGATCCTGGAGCTCTGTTGTCGGGGGCTTCGAGTCCCTGGTAGGGTCTCCCATGGCAAACCGGTCCTAGTTGACGGGTCAGACAAAGAGCCGTTCAGAAGCCCCTTATGAGAGACCAACAGGCCCGGGTAGAACTGTGAGGCCGTCCTTCTGTGGACCCACGACCTGCAGGAGGAGCCATTAGGGGCTGGTGCAATGTGATTTGGGCAGCTCGGTTACGGCTGCCCACACGACCCGGCAACGGACAAGTGGAAGAAAATGGATGGATGGATGGATGGTTTTCCTACTAGCCCTGTCTAACAGGTGTGTTCAGCTCTCGGTGAACTCCTTCAGCTCCGCTCTCTCCCTCCAGTCACGGCTTTAACCTTCACCCAGTGCTCCCTGGGCCACGTCCATGACAAAGACCCAGGACGAGTAAAGGTAACAAATTACTCACAATCTACCGCCGCTGTCGTCTGCCATAGCTCAGGATGTGTGTTAGTGCATGTGTAAAACTTTTGAGTCAAAGTGGGCATTAAAAAGAACGACCCCCGAAATAAGTCAGTGCGATAAAAGCATATTTATTCCTTTATATCTGGAAAAAAGGTCTAACTTATATAGCGCTTTGCCACCTATATTAGACACTCAAATCACTTAAAGGAATAGGCCACCGTTTTTACATACAGAGATATGCTCTTACCTCACTTTAGTCGAGTTAATATATTCCCGTCTGGTCTTTGTCCGTGCGCTCTGTCAGGCAAACGGAGCACATACGCAGCCTCTCCCACATGTCACATAGCTCCAAAAAAGCTCACGATAGAAGCTACCAAGCTCTTCCACGTGTTCCCTATTTAAATAAAGTTACGTGAAGTGTTTTCATGCGAAGTATATTTACACAGAAATGTAACGTGTCGATTTTATAAGCAGATAAAAAGGGGGACTATATTGTGAGGCGTAATGATACGAGGAGTAAAGCGTCCGCGCAGTAACTCCTAAAGGTTATTGACGGAAGTGAGCGGGGGGAAGTCTTTAGGAGTTACTGCGCGGACGTTTTGCTCCTCGTATCATTACGCCTCACAATATAGTCCCCCTTTTTATTTGCTTATAAAATCGACATGCTACATTTCTGTGTAAATATACTTCGCATGAAAACACTTCACGTAACTTTATTTAAATAGGGAACACGTGGAAGAGCTTGGTAGCTTCTATCGTGAGCTTTTTTGGAGCTATGTGACATGTGGGAGAGGCTGCGTATGTGCTCCGTTTGCGTGACAGAGCGCACGGACAAAGACCAGACGGGGATATATTACCTCGGCTAAAGTGAGGTAAGAGCATATCTCAGTATGTAAAAACGGTGGCCTATTCCTTTAACAGCAAAGATCCAGTCACCCCTTCACTCTCATTTTTACACCAGTGAACACAGACACTTCGGAAAGGCCCATAGACAGGGTGCACCTTCAGGAGGCTGGATTCGAACCCCCGACCTTCCAATCATGAGATGAGGGGTTACGAGGTCTTGGATGAAAATCTTTAGTATATTTCTAAGTATAAAACAGCCTGTAAGTTGTGAAATCCATTCAATTGTTCAAAAGAAACAGTTTAAATACATATTAACTTGATTTTTCTGCCCTAAAGTAGCATAAGAGGCAATAGCTTTCTACAATGGGGGGCCCGAATTGTTTACAAGTCAATTTTTGGGATCTCAGCCAGAAAAGTTTGGGAACCCCGGTCTAGAGCAGATTGTTTTGTTTTGTTTTGCACGGGGAACAGTGTCCCATCAACTGAAACAAAACATAACCATCCTCACTGCCAGTTCCACGCTGATTTACAATTTGTGCCGTAGAAGCCCTGTTGGACAGCTTGTACACTGGGGGCACTCGTTTGCATTTCTGTGTCGAAACCCCCGGAGCTCGGTGACCTTTTTATCTCAAATGAGTCATGACTGGAACCCCCCCCACGCCGGGACGCCACGCCTCGTCCAAATCCAAAATGTCAGGCCGGGGCGGATTGTTGATTTATTTGCCGGTGCAGTATTTAATGGGACGGAAAAGTGGGGTAATATGTTCTGACTGATAAATTTGATGGCCTATTAAAAGTTATGATGTCTAAAGTTGATGTGCCCGTGGCCAAGTGTGGGCGCCGACGTTGACGGGCAGTAAATAATATTCAGAGGGACACGGGTTAAAAGTGTGAACATCTCTCTCTTTTTTTCTGAGCCGCCACACATTTGATACTTCATTATTTCATTATGGGGGACTTAAGGTCTCCTCTCGGTCTATCAGTCTCCCATTAGTTCTAAGGAGCAGATGATTCATGTTGATTAGTTTGAAACAAAATGAAAGAAATCCAATTAAACCGCCTCTGCCTTATGAAGAAATAGAGGAGCTTAGAGAGCAAAGCAGGTTTTCATGTTTTTATAATCATTACTCAGTTTCTTGGGGAAAAAAAGCCTCAAGTATTAATCATAGTTCAGCACCTATTAAGTAATGAAGAAACTTTACAATTGTTATCTTCTAAAACAGGGAAACAGGAAGAGGGAAAGTTGCACATTCAAAGGGTGGACCCTAAAGGCTCATTCTAATGCACTCCTGTGTCTGTGTTGATAGAATAATTTTAACCATTTTGCATGTAAAAGACCTTATATTTGAGCAGCATCAGCTTCGTGGTTGTATAAGCTACGCAGCGGCGGAGTGATCTGCAAGAAAATAGTCCCTCAAAATGCGATCATTCATGTGATGCATGGTCAGTTATATTCCAAAAATGATTCTATCGACACAGACATTTATATGGTTAGTCTGGTGTTATAAGTGATTTGCCTCAGGTGCACTGTGGAGCGGGTCACACTGTTTTTAATGCAGGCTAGCTGATATCGTAGAAATGCGCTAGCCTTGCATTAGCCTAGCGCCACAAAACTCTTCAAACATAAGAACTGCATGAAGTACAAAAAAAAACAACTCCAGGTACCAGCAACACTCTGGATAACTAGGAAATGAGGCCCTATGTCAAAAATCCTGAAATATCCCTTTAATGTATTTGTCTTTCTTAAACTCAAAGGGGGAAATATATTCTTCAAAATATCCGCCTTTAGCTTTGATCACTGCTTATGAAACTGAAGCGTAAATTCAACCCGGAAGACCTACCTGCAGCCCTCCTTTCATCGCCTCACCTCCGACTACACCTCACTCAAATATCCGATCGTCGCTTCATCTCAAGCCGCACCTCCGTGACAGCCTCGCGTTCCTGTTTCAACCAATTATCACCCAGGATTCCCCTATTAAGCCCCTCGTTCACCGCCCGGGCCATTTCCCAGCGTGCTGCGACCCTCCTCCGCCCCTCCTCCACATGGCCTCGGCCTCTGCTCTGCTCGTCGAGGCTCATCGTCCACTGACCGCCTCAGACCTCATCCTCTACCACCACCAGTGACTCTCCTACATTCATTCATCACGCCCATGGGTTTCATACCGCTGATTCACTGTGCAACTCTTCTAATACCACTTTTCCGATTGAATTATATTTTCTCAGTGAGCTTCACGATGTAGTCTTTAGAAATGGTTTTGACTTCAGAGACTGTTGAACCATTTCAGAAAGCGCAGAGAATAAAGGGTGACAGTTTTGATGAATTTGAAATATAAAACATATTTTGAGTTATTACACCCTTGTTTGTGTCCTACATAATCCCATGTGCTCATTCATCGTTTGATGTCTTCAATGAGAATCACACAATTTGAATAGTGTTGAAAATAAACAAAAGCTGGTACATAAAAAGTGTTTCCGAACTTTTGACTGGCACTGTTTCCAGTCGTGGCCTCGGTTGGATTTGTGAAGATCATTTTAATTGATGGACATATCATTACAAATCCAGAGCAGGTAATTCAACCTGGATAGACTCAAATAGACGAAAGCGGTGATTAGGAAGATTTATTGACATGTATATTAGTTTTGGCGATCAGACCCCGGCGGTAACATCGATGTATGAAAGTCAGTATGGATAAACAGCTTGTAGTTAGGGATGCCTTCCCCCGGAGCCTGGACACTAGTGGTGGTATGGAAGACCCGTGAAGCTGCAGCAGGTAGAAGCCGTGGATGGAAGAGGCGGAGATGGGGTGGAGGCGGGTCGCAGCGCAGCTGGGAAGCGAACAAACCATGATTGCTGGGGCTTAAAAGCGGGACCGAGGGCGATGATTGGCTGCTATGGAGGTGCGGCTCTTACGCTGATGGCTGAGGTGGAGGTGTGGCCCTCTCGGAAGCGATCATTGGCTGGAGGTATGTGATGCTGGAAATCGTCTCCCAGGTTGAATTAATGCCTAGGCTTCATAATATTTAGGTTTAGGCTTTAAAAAGCACATAAAAAAGTTATCAAATACAATCAAATTTAATATGACACCGTTCAGACACATTCGAAATTCCCTTACTATCGAGGCCTCAGCAGCCTACCTAAATGCAATGATTGTTCCACATTTTCTTTACTGTATTGTAAATCTGCTCTCAGGCCACTTGAGTCATTATATAAAAGTTGTCTAAAGATTCATGATAAGAAAGGCAGACGATTCCATTTCCATCACTGTCATATCCTTGTAAAACACAAATTTCTCAGCTTTCAGTTCATCTCTCTGGGCTCTGAAACAACAGCTCGAACCGCTCGATCTATAGTGCGAGGCGAATGCAGGATCCATAAAACGAAAGACAGCATTTGGAAACTCTTGCTTTTTCTTGTGTGGCCGCTTGTCAGTGGAATAAGTTGCCAACAGAGCTGATAACAAGCACAAACTCTTACACGTTCTCACGCCTGGCAAAGAAATGGCTCTTGTCAAAATCAAACTTGCACCCACATGTGACCGGATGTATGTGTGTGTGTGTGCTTTATCTGATGGTTGTGTATGTGAAGATTTGCTTTTACTATTATGAACTTGGTCAATGCCATTATCCATGTATGCGTGATGTTTTTATGTGTTTTACTATAACATCAGCCTGCCCAGGGACTACGAGTGGAAATTAGCACTTGAGCTATAACCTGGTACAATGCATCTCTCCCTTTGAGGTTAATGTTTATTGTGCACTGTCCCTGTCCCAGACCTCTGTTGTTCAGGCTGTCATAAACAGATCAGGTACAGGGCGCCATGGTCACTTTGTCCCGTTCTCTGCTGATTGTAGCCTTAGAAAGAGGTCATCTGAGCACTTGTGTCCGGCCTGATCCTTTCCTCCTTCCTCCTGTCTCGGGCTTTCTCCTCTTCTGTCTTCTTTCAACCTTTCACATCAGCCCCGATATCCATTCCCCTCCGAGGAACACAGCCCTGAACCAATCTCAGGACCCTGCTGCGTAATCAAAGAAAAAAAGACCACTCCAGTGCAAAAATGAAATATACATGACTCAAAATGGCAAATTGCTATTTCTGTGAAGGGAGTCTTTAGGATGTGTTAATATCAAAGGGCTTTTCCAAAGACGAGACGATTTTTAGTTTAGTTTTTGCGCGTCACATCAACACAAGTGGGCGTGTGGAGGAGTGGAGTCCAGCCCACTCATTAGAGCAAGAGGACGAGGAAGATCAGCTCGTGTGTGTGAACCTGGAGCAACACAACCTCTCTATATACACTGGGGCAACGAGTATTTGGTCAATTCCCCATAGACTTACTATTGAATTTACTATTTTGCCCCACTGTACATCATGAAGACAGAAGTCAAATGGAAACGTCGCCCTGAAAAGGCGCAGAGAGTAAAGGGGGTCGTCTTTTGAACAGAGGGTCGGCGGTTTGAATCCCGCAGGTGCACACTGTCATTGTGTCCTGGGGCAAGACACTTCACCCACCTTGCCTCCAGTGTCTGCGTACACTGGTGCGTGAATGGGTGACTGGTTCCTTGATGTAAAGCGCTTTGAGTGCCAAAAGCACATGGAAAGGCGCTATATACTGTAAATGTGACCATTTAAAGGGGCTAGATGCAAGTTTGTGATTTTATGCTCACTACTGCCATCTCAGGCCTTATGTGTAACTGCAGCTTCTATATTAAGCTCGTGCATGACGGCACTTTGGACCCGAATTAAGACCTTTTTGAGTGACAGTGCAGGATTTTAGAGGCAGTTGTGGCGAACAGGTCTGGGCTCATTCTACACATTAGGACATGGCTGGAACATTTAGGGGAGACATTTACATTTTTAAACTCTGCATACCGTAAATGCTCTAATATAGGCCGGGGCCTTTATTTAGTCAAGGGCATCTAGCACCAGGCCTTTATTGGAACCAGGCCACAATTAGAGACATGCCTTTATTTCTATTTGAGCAAAACGGACGACCAGGAAAATGAAGAAAGACGAGATTTGTGTCCATTTGCACCTAAAATATTACGTTCATTTATTAATTAACATTTCAAACCCTCTCCCAGCGGCTGGAACATTGACGCCTTTTATTTTGTCGGGACAACAGGAAGTGTTTCGTTGCTGTTAGCGGAGCTTTGACATCAGTGTCACTGCAGGTTTCTGTTTCGTTTTGACCGCGGACCGGATTATTTGTTATTATCTTGTGTAAAAGGCGAGTTTAGACGGAGCGTTTGTGTTTGTGATCGATCATGAGACTGACCCGAGAGAAGACGAGGCGCTCGCGCTGATCGGAGGAGTTATTTTGAGGCGTGGGACTGACCTGCACATGGAGCAGCTGGACGTGCTTTGAAGACGCGATGGTGACTTTATTAAAACCCTGGAGGGTCACACGACATTTGTTGTTTGCCCTGTTTCCAAATATTGTCACAGGAGGTTTGAAAGTGGATAAATCTGTGTTAAAGTTATGCTCGGATCAGCTCCTCCGCAGCGTCCCCCTCGGCCCGGGTTCCCGTTTGTTTACTTCCTGCACGTGAGTTTTCATTTACACGAGTATGAGACAAATTCCTAACATGGGAAATATTTCTACCGCTATAGTTTCTAATAAAAGCCCCGGCCTGTTTTAGAGACCGGCTTTAATTTGCCTCCGCCAGCCGCGAACCCGGCCTCTGTTAGAGACCCGGCCGTTAATGGAATACAGGCCAGTATTAGAGAATTTACGGTAGTTCCTTTAAAGAAGACACAAACCAAGAAGAACGCACTGGATCACCGTCACCTCTACCTGTTGTATTTATTGCCTCATCACCGGCAGCCCTTCATCAATCTTCCAATCACAGTCCCATCTCAAAACCACCAACTCACCTTCGCAACAGCCAATCATCACAGCTGCTCGTTCCTGCTTCAGCCATTGATCACCCAAGATCCCCGTCTTAAGATCTCTCATCCATCGGTTGGCCGTTTCCCAGCTGTGCTACGACGCTCCTCCGCCCCTCCTCTGCCTGGCCTCTCCTCGGCTCTGCTCGTCGTTGTCAACTGGCCGCCCCGGGTCTCATCCTCTACCACCACCAGTGTCCGGGCTCCAGGGGAAGATTCTGTCAATCATTCATCTCAAATCGTTCATGCAAACTTCAGCCAGGATCTGAGCCCCAATTACAATTCATGTCCAATAAAACTTTCCTGACGCCACTCTGTTTCTGGGAGTCTTTTCAAGTTGAATTACTTTAAGTTAAAGTTATTGGTCCTTTTGTTTTAGGCCTATATAATAATTATTTTTTCTTTCAGTCTTAAATTTCCTCCTTACATTTTTTTTTCTCTGCTATTTTTTCATTGAAAACCATCAACAAAGTAGGTGCCGTAAAACCCACTGTTTATTCAAATTCACTGTGTAAGCAAAATATATACTTCAAAATAGCTGAAAAAGCATAAATGGCATGTGATGCTACCTAATCCCTTTTCAACTTATTTTTGCTTCACTTGCATTTCTGAACCAATGAACACTTTGCAAAACATAATTATAGCCAGACAAACGTTCATTCTATCATAAAGAAAAGCTCGCAGACTTATGGTGGCAAAAGTCAGCTTTTTTTTTTACTCTTTACATTTTTGGTTCAGAACAAGCCGAGGTGGAGGAACTGTTCACGCTGTGTTTTGATAGAACATGGTTTGAATAGAGGAGCAGAGTAAACACAGATTATTCTTGATTTGCTGATGCGTGTTATTATGACCGTGATATTATGTCGATCTGACATTTACACAGGTAAATGTCAGGTGTAGGCTGGATTCTACTAAAGGAGTTCTGTCAGTATAGATTAATCATCATTTGGTTGGATGAACGGATAGTATATGTACCGGACAGTGTGTCCACATCCTCCGTTAGTGATCAAGTCCTTCATTTATATATTTCCAACCACTGGATCCAACCTCCAGCCGAGAGCTGAGCCACTGTTGATGTTTTCTGCAACTCCAATCCTAATAGGTGGCGATCACGATTTAGAATGTGATGATGTCATAGTGTCAGATGGAGGGCAGGGCCAATACAACTCTATGGGAGAAATACAGTTTTTGTAAGAAATCTCAAACAAAAATTGACAAATGTTTTCTCTCATCAGTATTTCATTGTGATTGGATTCACAAACCTGTGATATTATTTTTATGTCTGAAAGTTGTTTCTATTGGACAACATCACGGTCATGTTTTCGCATATTGTCACCACTTTTTGACGTTTTTCGGAAAAAATAATTGGACATTAGTTCAAATGTGCTGACAGAGGAGATAATGACAGTTTTTGTTTCATGTGGATTCTTCCAGTAATGACTCAAGGTTCAAGGTTCAACTTTATTACTGTTCCGAAGGAAATTATTATGCAGCAGGTGTCCACACAAAATAAAGCAAAAACAAACAAAAAAACACAGTGAGACAACAATTGTGTTTGGGACAAAGATCATACAGTCACAGCCATCATCAGTCCGGCTCTGAAGCTCAGAGACAATCAGCATAAGATCAAATAAAGCCTCATTTGCAGCAGCTTCACTGAGCAACATATGATCATTTATCTTCGCAACAGCCTCTGGAATAAAAGAGGCCCTGGCCCGATGAGTTCGAGTACAGGGCATTCTTAGCCTGCGTCCGGAGGGGAGTAGGTAAAACTCCTTAAAAAGCTGATGGTCCGGACACTCCATTATCTGTTGGGCTTTACGTACAACCCTCTGGCTGTAAAGGTCATGCAGCTGAGTCTGCTGTGCACCAACGATTTTACCTGCTACTCTGACCAACTTCATCAGACATTTTTTGTTGGTCACAGAAAGAGCCCAAACCAAGATACAAAACAAAATGTTAAAACTGACTCAATAAAAGACTGGTAAAAGATAGTCATGAGGACATTACAAGCTCTAAATGAATTCATTTTTCTGAAAAAGAAGAGTCTTTGATGCACCTTTTTGCAGATGGCGTCCGAGTGACTGAGATATGAGCCAAAAAAAAAAGATAAAAATATGCATTTTGTCAGTTACCACAGTTACCATAGTTACCGTCAGTTGCTCCTCCTCAATGTTAAACTATCAGGCTCTTTATAATGCTTTGATGTCACATGAACGCAACCTATAGATACAGACGACATCTCTGGAATCGCCCATATGTGGTCATGTTTGAAAACAGTTCAGAAAAATGTAAACTTTCTCTAATTATTCAAAAAAATACTTTAACAAACACTGAAATATGAATATAGTTTTCTACTTAATAAAGATTAAAGGGCATGGAAAGGAGTGAAGTGGTTCAACAGCCCATAAATACAAAAAATGCTAACATGATGTTACATGTTAGCGTCGTGCTAATGCTAACGCTAGCTCGCGCTTGCTATGATTGCCCTTTTTTCACTTCTAGGCAAGGCAAGGCAAGGCAAGTTTATTTGTAGAGCACAATTCATACACAAGGCAATTCAAAGTGCTTCACAGTTGAAAACAAATAGAATCAATAAAAACATCAACATAAAAATAATCAATTACAGTAAAAGGCGAGAGTGCGGATAAAATACTTTCAGTCATATGCATTGGTAAAAAGAACTGTTTTCAGCCTGGATTTGAACATTGTCAGAGTTGAGGCCTGTCTCACATCCTCATGAAGACTGTTCCAGATTTTAGCTGCATGAAACTGAAACACAGCCTCACCGTGTTTATTATTGACTCTGGGAACCACCAGGAGGCCCCTCCCTGAAGTTCTCAGGGCTCGAGATGGTTCATACGGCTGTAACATGTCAGAGATGTACTTTGGAGCTAAACCATGAAAAGACTTGTAGACAAGCAGAGTTGTTTTAAATTCCATTCTCTGAGTGACAGGAAGCCAGTGCAGAGACCGGAGCACTGGACTAATATGGTCGTATTTCCTGGTTCTTGTCAGGTCTCGAGCAGCAGCGTTCTGGATGTACTGTAGCTGTCTGATAGCTTGTTTAGAGAGGCCAGTGAGCAGGCCGTTACAGTCGTCTAACCTGCTGGAGAAAAATGCATGGATAAGTCTCTCTAAGTCTGGTTTTGACACTATTCCTCTGATCTTAGCAATGTTTTTCAGATGGTAAAAAGCTGCTGATGTTATTGCTTTGATGTGGCTGAACAATCTGCTGTGGATAAACATCCATTTGGACCCGACTTAGACTTGACTTTATTTGTATGTGATAAATAAGTTTTTATTTGGCGAGGCCACGCCCCCTTCTATGATGAGATGCCGTCTGTATCTATACCATATGTTCAAATTAAGGTGAGGTATTTAAAACGTTTAGTAAATGTTTCCCCAAAAATAACCCATCTATGTTTCGAGTTATGAACATGTCTATAAATATTGATTTTATGGATAACTATTGGAATCTTGTTGTATTCACAATCACAAGGGACAAAAAAGATAAAAGTTGTTGACATTTACCAGTTGGTTTATGTTTCTTTCAGCTACTCAATAAGATAACAGACTGAGCCCCACATGTTGGGTTGCCAGACTCTGTGGCTCAAACTAGTTTGCCATGAACCTAAATTGATTCACTATCACAACCCCAGGACCAGACTTACGTATGAAGAGGGATGTTCATGGTTAACGGCTTAACCGATTAACTATTAACTGGTTTACCTTTGTCCGGTTAACTGCAAGGTTAAAGGCCCTATACCTGACATTTTCCCCCGGTAGTGGAATTTAAAAAAACAGTCCTCCTTAAAGTAAATTGCGACAGTAGACATTTGTGAAAAGACACTGTACATGTAATTAAACTTTTTTTTTCAAGAACTAGCAGGCACATTGTTGTATTATTGTGACCTGAAACAGAACAAAGTGACCCTGAAAGTCGTGAAACATGCTGATCCACTCATCCATGTGGAGAATTGTGGCGTTATAAACGTATTAGGGAAGTTGGTGATGAGTTTAGATTAAACTAAATATTCATAATCTACAAACAACAAAAGCAAATACGTTTTTCACTCATCAAAGTGTTAGGTTTCTGCACAGAAATTCTATGACATTTCACATTTAACCTATTATTGACCACTAAGAGCTCAAACTGATGGTGAAAGGAAAAAAGGAAAAGGAAACGTGCGTCACTAATTATGATTTATTGACTAATTATATTACTAATAATAATAATAATACCTTTTATAAAACTCAAAGAGAGAATTCTCCATAAACTGCCTTTATAACTCTATTCTTGGTATATTTCCACCTAGTTATTGTGCTATTATCATATTGAAAAGCTTTTGAAATGCTTTTGACTTTAACACTCTCCCTGGAGGTGATGAATAATGATAGATTTATAGTGCTTCTCCGTTACCTGCAGCAGGAAGACTAAACACCTTGTGGAGGTCAAAGCGCTTTGTGAGTTTCCCCGGTGCATATACGGGTGCGTGTAAGGGTGTATATGTGTGTGTGTGTGTGTGTGTGTGTGTGTGTGTGGGTGCATGTGTGGCTATGTGTGTGTGGGTGGCTGTTTTCTGCCTCAAGACGATTCATAGAAAACAACATCAGAGAGCTGCTCCTGAACAGATCTACACCAGAGACTTGATGCTCAGGGCAAGAAACATTGCAAAAACATTTAACACCATTTGTTTGAAAGGAGAGAAAACTGCAGAGTTGCACGGGGGGGGGGGGGGGCACACGTTCCTCTGATATCCGAGCGGAGAGGGGCACGGCGATTAGGCATGGCTGTTAGCAACACAAACTAACATTTAATGAGGCAAGTTGCCACCATACAGTAGCCTTATTTAGCTGATCTAACAACCTTTTGTGAGCGTGTCCTTTTACTCTGCACAAACAACCCAGTTAGAATTAAATATGAGACATTAAAGGTGCAGTATGCAACTTTTAATGTGAAAAAGGTTTATATTTGTGCATATACTGTATAACCTTGTAGTGCCCCAGGGTTAGTGTGGTGCCTTTACTTCGCTATCACGGTGGTCTCTACAACTCTCCAGGATCAATAACTGCGTAACTTTTAGTACGCAGTTATTCAAATAGTGCTTCAAATAATGCACTATTTGAAGCTTCGCATTAGTAAAGACGCTGACCCGCCTGATCTTGAAAACTAACTCTGGGTTTTTGTTTGTCCAGCATTTACAGCGCTGTGAGACTTCAGAGTAGTAGCAGCTAGCTAGCACAAGGATACTTATGCTGACCTTTAGCGTTGGCATCATAAGTTAAAATACAAAACCAATACAAAACAACAAAAAAGCTCACAATTCAAGTGAAACAAAAAACGCACCGTGCGCCCTCTGCTGGGTTAATGCTGCAATAGATACAGACGGCATCTCGTCATAGAAGGGGGCGTGGCCTCGCCGAGGGGGAAAATAGAATAATTTGGGAAACACAATTTTTCACTCCTTTTAGCCATTTTCTGGTGGAATATGAACTTATTTATCACATACAAATACAATCCAGTGTAAATCGGGCCCATATGGATATTTTCTCACAGCAGATTGTTATGTAGATGTGAAAAAACGGCAGTCATAGCAAGTGCTAGCTAGCGTTAGCATTAGCATGATGCTAGCATAAAGCATTCTCCCTTTCTTTTTTTTTTTTAACCACTTTGCTCCTATCCATGTCTTTGTATTTTTATTTAGTAGAAAACTATATTCACAATTCAGCGTTTGTTGAAGTAGTTTTTGAATAATCAGAGAAAGTTTAGATTTTTCTCAAAATTGTTTTCCCCTTTAACTGTTTAAAAAAATGACCATATATGGGCGATTCCAGAGATGCCGTCTGTATCTCGTCATAGAAGGGGGCGTGGCTTCACCGAGGGGGGAAATAGAATCTTTAGAGAAACACAGTTTTCCACTCTTTTTAGCCATTTTCTGGTGGAATATCAACTTATTTATCACACAGAAATAAAGTCAAGTATAAACCGGGTCCATATGGATATTTTGTCGCAACAGATTGTTCAGTAG
Organism: Gobius niger; assembly: GCF_951799975.1. Lineage (NCBI taxonomy): Eukaryota > Metazoa > Chordata > Actinopteri > Gobiiformes > Gobiidae > Gobius > Gobius niger. The sequence continues at coordinate 36,879,997 of NC_136855.1, read as the reverse complement.
AAGTGAAAAAATGGCAGTTGTAGCAAGCGCTAGCTAGCCGTTAGCATTAGCCCGATGCTAACATGTAGCATCAGGTTAGCATTCTCCGTTATTCATGTATTTGTGGGCTGTTGAACCACTTTGCTCCTCCCCATGTCTTTGTATCTTGATTTAGTAGAAAACTATATTCATATTTCAGCATTTGTTACAGTAGTTTTTGAATAATTAGAGAAAATGTACATTTTTTCAAAATTGTTTTCCCCCTTAACTGTTTTCAAAAATGACCATATATGGGCGATTCCAGAGATGCCGTCTGTATCTATAGGTGGCGTTCACGATTTAGAATGTGATGATGTCATAATGTCAGATGGAGGGCAGGGCCAATACAACTCTATGGGAGAAATGCAGTTTTTGGAAGAAATCTCCAAAACGAAAATTGACAAATGTTTTTCCTCTTCAGTATTTGATCGTGATTGGATATTGGACAACATCATGGTCATGTTTTCGCATATTGTCACCACTTTTTGACATTTTTCTGAGATAATAATTGGACATTAGTTCATATGAGCTGACAGAGGAGATAATGAACTTTGTGACAGTTTTTGTTTCATGTGGATTCCTCCAGTAATGACTGAGATATGAGCCAAAAAACAAAGACATAAAAATATGCATTTTGTCAGTTACCACCGTTACCATAGTTACTGTCAGTTGACCTCCACCTCAATGTTAAACTATGGGCTCTTTAGAATGTTGTGATGTCACGTGAACGCTACCTATTGTGCCATTCAGCCGACTGCTGTAACCATAGAAACCACCGGCACGAAACGTAAAAACTCTTGGATGGAAACGTATGAAAGTTCGCTTTTATTATGCACATTTTAGACAGAACTCCCCCGAGCTTTTGTTTACACAAGAATCAGCCGAACAATGGTGCAGGCAACACAAGTGAAAGCTTTTGCCAGGACAGTAAAAGCTAAATGTACTAAAAATGATTTGTCTCACAGTTGCAGCCTCAATTTATTAGTTGTGGAGCAAGATTTTATTAACAAACACGTTTTTCAAAGTGTAAATATCTGTCCCATTATAATTTTTGATTATTTAAATAAAAATGTGTGCCTTTTATCAATCGCCTTGTGAGTTATCTGGCTGGCAATATTAAAATTTTATATTAAAAAGAGCCAGTCTTTTGAACGGCTCTTCGTAAAGAGCCATAAATCCCATCACTAATCTGTTGCGACATTTCTTACCTCATACATACATGCTCATGTTAATGTTGTTGTTCTCGTGTGTTTTGCAGTTTCCCATAGACTTCATATGGGCTAAATGCACAGTGACCACACGTGATTTCCACTTGGACAGTGAACCAGACACTGTCCTTCCTGTCCGCTATCTCTTCCCATTGAAAATCAAAAGCAGGTCCCACTGAAATGAACAGCGAGTAAAAGTTCGGATGTGGCTGGAGCAGGCAAAAAATATTACGTGAGACGTAACGACTTCACTGGAGCAAACCTCCGTGTTCGGTGGATGTTTTTTGTCTCGAGACTAACGCAAACTCAATCAGGACGACAGAAAAGACAAGACAGAAAAGACAATCTGGATGCTCAGAAGAAGGAGTAGATACTTCGCTCCCTCCAAGAAGGGGGACGTCATCCTCTCCAACTATTTCTGCTGGGTCAACAGACCCATCATGCAGACACACGATGGGGTTTGCGGTCGGCTCAAAAGAAGGCAGTTTTCTCCAGAGCTTGGCCTTTTGTGCGGAGTTTCCGGCCAGCGTTTTCCCTGGGAGCGGGACACGCCATAGTTCGGGCAGAATCTCCTGTGTGGCGTGTGTTTTGGCGATGATCTTAGTCAGGCCTTGAGCCTCCGCCATTAAACTTCCCACCGTTAAACGCAACGTGAAGGATGCGTTGTGAATTGGACCGTCTTGTTTCAGCTCGAGAAAACAAGCATCCAATCTATGTTTCGCTGCGAGTTCGTACTGAGGCGTCCTATGGTGCTGAGGCTTCCTGCGGCACTGCAGTGTCCTCTGGTACTGAGGCGTCCTGAGGTTCTGCGGTGTCCTCAGGTACTGAAATATCCTGAGGTTCTGAGGTGTCCTCAGGTACTGAGGCGTCCTCAGGTACTGAGGCGTCCTGAGGTACTGAGGTGTCCTGCGGTGCTGCAGTGTCCTCTGGTACTGAGGCGTCCTCAGGTACTGAGGCGTCCTCAGGTACTGAGGCGTCCTCAGGTACTGAGGTGTCCTGAGGTACTGAGGCGTCTTGCGGTGCTGCAGTGTCCTCAGGTACTGAGGCGTCCTCAGGTACTGAGGCATCCTGAGGTTCTGAGGTGTCCTGAGGTTCTCAGGTGTCCTCAGGTACTGAGGCGTCCGGAGGTTCTGAGGTGTCCTGTGGTGCTGCAGTGTCCTCAGGTACTGAGGCGTCCTGAGGTACTGAGGCGTCCTGAGGTTCTCAGGTGTCCTCAGGTACTGAGGCATCCTGAGGTTCTGAGGTGTCCTCATGTACTGAGGCGTCCTGAGGTTCTGAGGAGACAGGGACGTCCTGAGCAGGAGCAGAGTTCACCTCCGTCATAAGAAGAAGCTCTTCCTTTGTGTTTTCTGGCTCGACACAAAGGAAGTTGTAGCCAAAGCCGTTCAGTATTTTGCAGCAGCGTTTTGTTTGGCCTCTTTCTTTGAGAGTCCGGCTCCCACTACTCCTCTGCTACAGTTAATCTTGCTTCAAGCCCTTTTAAGATGATTTAAATCAAAAAGTGCCTTTTATCGATCGTGTTTTAGATATTGTGAGTTCTCTGGCTGGAGTCATTGAAAAAGAGCCAGTCTTTTGAACGGCTCTATGAAATGAATGGATCCAAAAGACTTGGCTCCCGGAAAGAGCCGTAAATCCCATCACAAACCAAATCCTGAGCTCTCTCTTTATTTTTGTGGGACCTGCTAGTTATGAATGTAAACGATCGGCGACAGGAAGAACAGCGTCTGGCTTACTGTCCAGGAAGAAGTAACGTGTGGAAACTGTGCATACAGCCCACTGTACTGTATACTTTTTAGCCCCACTGTACATGCGCTGATACTATGGTAGCCATACGTCCCAAAATATTCAAGTCCTTTGTCCCGGATCCCGAATCCAGCCCAGCCTGCCGACACTGAGCCTATTCCCAGATCAACAGCAGTAACTGCCTTATTAAAGACAAACACGCACCAAATGCCTCTGCTGAGACGGGTAAATATTGTCTGAGAGAGCGCTCGAGCATGCGGTCTGTTACCTGTCCTATAGGCTAAAGATGCAGCGGGTCTGCTGGGACAATAACATCTATCTATCTATCTATCTATCTATCTATCTATCTATCTATCTATCTATCTATCTATCTATCTATCTATCTATCTATCTATCTATCTATCTATCTATCTATCTATCTATCTATCTATCTATCTATCTATCTATCTATCTATCCACTGACCCGCCCGTTGCCTTTTTATTTCTGTTAAAGTCAGAAGAAGTTCATTCTTCTTCAATAAGTTGAAGGGACTTATCCAGCTGCTTTGCTGGGCGGCCGGTGACGCTCGGCCAATCACAGTGCCCCATGTGCAGCAGTAAAGACGGCCAATTGTCCAAAACTGGCTTCACCAACCTCCACAGACCGTTATCTTTGACCAAAACATGTTCCACCTCTCCCGACTGGAGATTATTGCGTTGGTGTGAAAGGGCTCAAAGACCTCCCCCACCTCTCCTGTGTCAATGTGGTCGGAGTGATAGATTATTGGTGTATGAAGGGCCCGGTGGCACGGATTGGCAGCCTCACTTCAGTACCACAGAGCAGCCACCCAAACATCTTACCACCGCCGAGATTAGGATGGGAATACTGTGTCTGTTGAGCAATTAAAACACATCACGGCATGTACAACACATGACTCCGAACCGTCATCTGTCCCCGGAGTCCGTAGGCCTCACTGACTTTGATACACGCTCTCCCCGTCACGTCAGACCCTGGGCAGTCCCTCATTACTGCTGTTTATTTACCAAACATACTCGATAATTAATCCGGGGTGAAATTGGAAATATGAACCACAGTAATCGGCATGACGACAAATGAACTCCACCGGCGCCTTCCCGAGCCGCGCTTTATCGGCGCTTGGGCGTGTTAGCGTGTACCGGGGAGCTGGTAATTACAGGCTGCCCACTTCATCATGTTTATGCACTACAACCAACAAAGGCTGCGATAAGGAATGGAGTACGGGGCGTGTTACATGTATCAATAAACTCACTCCACAGCTGCTCATGTTATAAAACGGGACAGCGGTTATGAATATTTCTTGCTTGTTTACCTCAGGCTGTTTTAAATTAATTAGATGCTTGTTTTACCTGTCTCCATCCACAGGAAGCTAATGCAGACCTCACTTCACCAGACGTTTCCTTCAAAATTCCCCCGAGGTGCCAAGTACAATTAGTAGCTTACCATTCGTGATTACCTTATTGATACAGGACAATTACCTGCAGCCAAGCACCTGGTGAACAAACCGCCAAAGCAACCGCGGTGCTGATTTAAAGTCTCCGCTGTGCTGAGACAAACAACAGAGCATGTGGTCTGGGTTTTCTTTCACAAATGATTGATTTATATTTGTTTTTGTACGCTCCACTTGCTGCAAATGAAGGACAATAAAGTTAATATTACAAACTCACTGGTTTAAAGGCAGCGTAATCCTCTGGGCCCCCTTCAATTTGGGCCCCCTGAGCAATTGCCTGGTTGGCCCATTTCATAGTGACAGCCCTGCAAAAATACATACAAAATACATTTTCACATTTATTGATAATAATGGGATGATTGGGGGGTCTTTCATTTCCCCCGGTGTCTCTGGCCAGAAAACTTACAACTTTCCCCACCTCCGACCCGGCAGCCCAATACACACAAATGGAAAACATCTCTCGCTGCTCTCAGTTGTAAAACCTGACTGTGTTTTGTCAACAGCTTTCGTGTTGTTGATGAACATTTGGCAAAATGTTGTTATTTGGTTGATCACGACCATAGACTGTAAAAAAAAATGTCTTATGCTCACTCCTCCCCGTTTACCAGAATGACCACGGCAGTGGGGCAATTCATGGCGGATTGACAGGCTCCCCCTCCCCAGCTCTGACGAAGCATGTTCCTAAAAAGGACATACGGGTGGGCTTTTCACCGTAGACTCGGCCCTTGCGTGACGTGTAGCTCGCGCTGCTCCAATGCTAACAGTCCGACCCTCATTAAGTACGAGATTTCAAAAATTCATATTACGAAAATCAGCCTGGTTTCATAAATTGTTATTAACCCAGCGTTATCTCAAGAGGAATATCTAGCCTAGTCTAGTGTTGAAACAATTGAAACCAGGCTTTAAAGTAGTTTTTAACGTGTCTAAAGTCCAATGCTTTTCGATGGGGGCCTAGTGGCGATATGGAGGTACTGCAGCAACGGCGGAGCAATGGCGGCCCCCACGTTTGTGGTCAAAAAGCAGAGCAGCCAGCGGCCATTGATCACGACCAGAAGAAGCTATCAGGCTAACGAGCAAAGCTAACTGTGGGCTAGCGCCACTTTAGCCGTATATTTAGCCTCCAAATTTGAGCAAAAAGTATATCTCCATTGTAGAATTGGCTCAATGTACAATATCCCTCTCTCCCTTTGTCTTTTCTCAACATAGAATTTCCTCTCACTGACAATTAATGAGTAAAAAAAATGCAACATTCCACGACAGCTGCAGTGGCACTTGTGGCCTCTGGGGCAAAGGTTACTTAGTTCTGCTTTGATAAGTGCCTCTATCAGCTAGTCTTTTTTATTTCGAGCACTGCATAGATTTTTCTGTGCGCAAACAACAGCTTTGAGGAAACAGTTGTAGTGTGAGAAATTAAGATGCCGCACTTTTCTGTTGCTAAAAAAGAACAAAAAGTGAACAAGTCTCCACACATCTCCAAGAGTTGTCAATCAAACAAACGACAACTGTTGATTAAAAAAAAAACTTTTTTCCAAATTCATCCAATTTATACAGCAACAATAGGTTGCGTTTATGTGACATCACAACATTCCAAAGAGCCCACAGTTTAAAATTGAGGTGGAGGTCAACTGGAATCTACGGGTCAGTTCCAGTTGACTGAGGAACAGTTTTGAACACAGGGCCATCGGGAAGCTGAACTCCCTGCCCTCCCTCCCACCCCTCTTCTCCCTCCCCCCGCTCCACAATCAAGGATGAGAGAAACATAATTGCCAACCATTCACATGGTTTGACAAATAAAAAATCTTGAATCTTGACCTGAAAATTCCATTGCGGTAACCATGGTAACGTTCAAAATGCAGATTACTACTCTTATTTAATTGCTAAATTCTCTGTAATTCTTGAGCCAAATCACATGAAAGAAAAACTGTCACAAAGTTCGAAGTCCTCTCTTTCAGCTCATATGAACTATGGTCTAATTATTTCCTCATAAAGGCGTCCAAAAGTGGAGACAATATTCAAAAACAATTGTGATTTTTGTTGGTAGCCATAACAAAATATATGGTGAGTTTCGGAATCAAATCACTATAAAGTGATGATCAGGGAAAACATTTGGACATTTCATTTTGGAAATTTCTTTCAAAAACTGCTTTGCTCCCATAGAGTTGTATCGGCACCTCCAACTGAAATAAAATCCTAAAACGTGAATGCAATCTATTGTCCCAATGACACCAGTCACAGTCGGTATAGCATCTGCTCAGGCCCGTTTCGTTCACGCGTCTGTTATTTGATTGGAAGTTGCCGCGGCCCCAAGAGATCGCAACATGGTTTGTTCCTTCATCAGGAAGCCTCCATACCGCACATATACGTTACATGCCAGAGGCTGCGCTCTGCAGTGAAGCGTGCCTTTGATAGTCAGCCTCGTAGTGTTTTGAAAATTGCTCTTTCTTGTTCTGTCTCTTTCTCTTTGCTTTTATCACGCTGGAACGCCAATGCATGTAAAGCTCTGCCAGACATGTACAATTCAAAGACAAAGAAGAAGAAGAAAAAAAAAGGCACAGTAATCGCTGTGTGACTGGGTGAAAGCCTTATGGAAAAACAGAAATCGGAGAATAATAGGAGAGACATCAGACAGGACAGGGTTGTTAAGCTGAACTCTTGGATGTGTCGACGTCTCGAGCTGTAACTATACACAGCACAAGAATAGCAGGGAGCAAAAAAAAAGAGTCACAGCGACGGACGCGGAACAAACCAACTTTTAATCATCTCGCACTTTCACCGACTTTGTAATTCAAAGGACAACGGATCAGCTATGCAGTGTGTGTTGTTTAGTTACATAATATTCAGGCTAAAATGTGAGAGAGACGACCGGGGAGGAGGTTTGTTTATTTGCAGCTGTGGAGCTCGACAGAGAGTGGGCTCTACTGGTAACGGCATATGTGGTTGTCAAGTCCACTTCTATATAGTAACTCTTTTATATCATGACTAGAGATGCACCAATCCTGTTTTCCATACCGATACCGGGTTGTGATTGATTAAAAATGGCTGCTGTGAGTAAAAGGGGTGAAAGGCCCTGTTTTCTCTAGTGTGAGATCAATAAAATCGTATCTTTTCTTGTAAATGAGATGTTATATCAATTATATCACTATTTATATATATATATGTCATGCACGGCTTCTCCTTGTTTAATCCTTGCTAATACTTTGGCCAGTGAGAATTGTAATGCTAACTGGCGTGCATAATTTCCCCATAACCGCACGGTTAGTCCGGCAACAGTTAAATCACGTTCTACAGCAGGGGTAGGCAACGTCAGGCCCAGGGGCCAAATCCGGCCCTCCAGCACAGAACCTCTGGCCCTCAAGGTGATTTTGAGAAACATAATGACACAGATCAGAAAGTACTTTAACATTTTTAAAGCAGTACTAAGTAACTGTTGCCCCTAGAGGCCCTAAGCGCAACTACAGGTGTCATAGCAAATTACGATTTTTTTACTCATAATTGTCTGTGAGAGTAAATACTACGCTGACAGGGAAGGCGAAGAGAGAGAGGGATATTGTACATCCAATTATACAATGGAATTTTTTTTTTTTTTCACTCAAACTCGGCTGTAACTACTGCTTAAAGTGATGCTAGCCTGCAGTTAGCTTTGCCCGTTAGCATGTTAGCTTCTTCTTCGGGATTCCATTACTGTGTATTGGTGACTCCGGTCCGGTGGCAGTCAAGTTGCAGTTGTGGTTTTCTGGCTAGAGACACCAGGGGGAGATGAAAGACCCTCCAATCATCCCATAAACACTTGTATTACCCCCCACGGGGACTACGGAAAGGATTTATTAAGGTAAACACGTTACTTAGTACTGCTTTAAGGTTAAATGGGAGAAATACTGTCAATACACCCAATTAGGTCATATCATGTACAACTCTGGCATTTGTAGAAAGTGCAGTGGAAAAAATAAACAAAAAATATAGGAGAAATGACAGAAATGACAGAGATTCAATCTAAAGTTTGAGTAGATTTGGTCTGGTCATCTTATCGCCAATGGAACAAGTCATTATTCTCTAATTTCAAGTGAGTTCAAGAGAGTTTATGCTTGTTCCATTGGCATTAGCATTTGTATCTTTACCTTAGACTAGTCCAAACAGACTCAAATTCAACATAAAGAACCTTTATTCAAGCAATTTTAAGTCATTTATCTCATTTAAGTTGGTAATTTTTCCAGTGTAGTGCTTTACTTTGGGCTAAAACTGGCGGCTTTGGCCCATCCAGTGCAGCTGTTTCCTTTACTTCGTGGTGTTCTTGACTCCGCGTCGTGCATTAAAACTGTGTAATGCAGTTGTAAGTGTAAGTTGTTTAATCCGCTTATGCCTTGGCCCCACAAACTGAAACTGATCATTTGGGCCTGTTTGCTTTTTTAAGCCCTGGGCAGGAGTTATTTCACTTTTTATGCACAGAAAAAAGGTGAGTGCGTATCTGACCTTTCAGTGACCCAGCGGCTGCATGGGTGGTTAGCTTAGCGCCTTTAGTTTCCATCTCAGTGGCTCCTATGATGCTTCAGGATCAATTTTATTTCAGGTATTTTAGGGTTCTTCTAGTAGGTTTTCGGAATGGAATGTATTATGTAACCATGGATACGGTTCAATCAGCAGTGAAAACCTCAAAAGCAATTTATCCTGTACAGGCCATCGGATGGTAAGTAAAGTGATATGTAAAGGCGCTACACTAACCGCCCAAGCATCCACTGGCTCACTGAAAGGTCAAATATTAATATAAACAATGGTAGCTCAGTTGTTTATTGTTACTATGGAAACAGCTGCAGTGGAGTAATAGGCTGTATCCGAATGTCCACACTATTCCCTATACAGTGCACTGTATAATGGTCACGCCATTTTGTAGGGGTGTCCGAATGTCCCGAGAGAAACAAGTAGAGCACTAGAGCAGCAGAACAAAATTTCCCACAATGCATTCTGAAAAGTAGTGAGCATCGATGGTCACTAAATGGGTCAATATAGTCCACAATGCATTACGAGAGTCGGAGAAGAAGGCCTGACAGCAACAGGTCTTTGAACTAAACAACACAACTGTTTCAATCGTTTGTTGCACATTTCTCATGAATATAAACGGATACGGTGAAAAAGTGCTAACGTTACTGCTAACCTTTAGCTCGAGCTATTAAATGACCGACAGCTTCCTCTCGAATAAGCCATTCATGTAAAGTCCATGTTAAATATATCGTATCTGACTCGTATTTATACATAGACAGTCCACTGCCTCATGAATTTGGTGGGTCTTTGTTGCAGAAATACATTATTCATGGAGTTTTGCGAACATTTAGCAGACGAGTGACTCATTCTGCTGGCGCTTCGGACACCGGGCTGACCTACTTTCTGCACTTTGAGCTAACGCCTAATAAAACGCCTGTAAAAGTGCCTAAACTGTCGTTCTGTTGTAGTGGCTTCTGTCCGAATCGCCAACAGAATCAGTGGACTATATAGTCTACTATATACTATACATAGTCTACTATATAGTGCAGGCCTATGAAGTGAATGAGGGGTGAGGGACGAGGGTGGACATTCGGACACAGTCATAGTCACGTTATTCATCCGTCCACTCTTGCCTCTTTTTGCCACAGATCGGCACTTTATTGTATTGACAGTTCCGGTAAAGCGCGAAGCCCATTCATGGAGAACGAGGGAAAATGTTCGCCACTAAAATCTGATGTTTACTCGATTGATTTGTTGATTTGATTTGCACCAGCAAGTCAACACTGCACCGTTTCTCTGCGAGGCCTAAAATCGTCTTTGTATTCATGTAATAAGTGATTTAATCTGGATTTCTCCGCTCCCATGTTGACCGGGTGGCCACAATTCATGGCGCTGGCGAACTTCCGGAATAAGGTGAACAGAACGTGAATTAGCTGTTGCCGGGCTAACTGTGTGGTTGTGGGGAAAAAATCTAAGTATTGGAATCCTCACTGACCATGGTGCAAATGAATATAAACAACTCACATTAAGTGATCTGATCATTCCAACTTGCACATTGCAAATATGTTGTATCAGATGTTTTTATAAGAGCATTTCATAAACTAGAATACAAACTCTTCCTCCTGCAATTTTATTTCATTACCTACTCTTGGGGATCTAATCATAGTTCTGTTCCAGCTTTGATTAGTTGCCGCTAGTATTAGCATGCTGCTGTGCGAACATTAAAACTAACTCAGCGATTGAATTCGAAGCTTCAGAATGAGATGCAGAATATGCATATTCACTTTGAATAACTGGTAAGTGGACTAAACTTGTATAGCACTTTTCTACCTTCATTAGGCACAAAGCTTTTCACAGCAAGAAACCAGTCACCCATTCACACTCTCCTTCATACACCGATGTACGCAGATACTGGAGACAAGGTTGGTGAAGTGTGTCTTGCCCAAAGACACAACAACAGTGTGCACCTTCAGGAGGCGGGATTCGCACCCCCGGCCTTCCAATCGTGAGACAACCCGCTCTACCAACTGCGCCACTTTCGATATCGTAGTTTTTCCAGTATCGACTCCGATTTCTGATACTAGTATTCGGTGCATAGTCATGACAGAGATGCTGTTAAAATAATGAAACTCTCATCACTCTGTGAGTTTGAGGGATTCATCCAATTTACATGTTTTCAAAAATACACTCAAATCTTTGGCATGGTTTCAGTAATTATATCTTGTCATGTATTACTGTTGTGCCTTGTTTGTTTTTAATGCATGTTATTTTACTGTAAATGCTTTTTAATCCTGGACCCTAGGAAGACTAGCAACCACTACGGTGGTAGCTAATGGGGTTCCTTAACAATAAACAATAAACTAATTCCCCCTCCCCCCCTAGCTGTGACACACTGGCCACCTCTGCTGAATCCTCTTCTTCAGTCCCCGAGAGTGAGATCGGGACATCTTGTGTATTCTCCTCATCAGAACAGCTCTGAATCTGTTTTATTCAAATATAGTTTGGGCAATATTTACGACTCTGTCTTCTGTCTTGTGGGGGAGTTCCAGACAAACAAGTAGACAGAGACGGACCTGTTAGGTTCAGGATTGAGTATAAGATCTGCCTCCTGACCTCAGTGTGTCTACGGCAGCGCACCGGTGTACCTTAAAGAACTCATCAACAGTCACAAACCAACCCGACAGCTCCGATCCTCTGACAGCCACCAACTCCTGGTCCCCAAGACAAAACTCCGCACTATGGGAGATAGGGCGGTCCAGGTAGCTGCGCCTCAACTGTGGAATGCCCTCCCCAACCGTCTGAGGGCGCCACAGTCTATTGAGGTTTTTAAAAGCAAACTAAAGACCCACTTATTTTGTACGGCATTCGCCCAATATGTTTTATGAATATGGTGTTTTTACTGATGATATGTCTTGTGTTTTTTTTTTATCTGTAGTGACAGTAGCACTTTGAGATGTGTTTCCATGTGTAAAGTGCAATACTATACGGAGTTTAAAGATGTTAAAATTATGTATTTTCCTCCCCTACATGTTCCAGTCATGTCCTAATGTGTAGAATGAGCCCAGACCTGTTCACCACAACTGCCTCTAAAATCCTGCACTGTCACTCAAAAAGGTGTTAATTCAGGTCTGAAGTGCCGTCATGCACAAGCTTAATATAGAAGCTGCAGTTACGCATAAGGCCTGAGATGGCAGTAGTGAGTATAAAATCACAAACTTGCATCTAGCCCCTTTAAGTACCCAAAGCAAGTCGGTACGCTGTATGGTGGCCAACAACTCACCCAGGAGAAACCTTAATGATTGCGAACCAGGCCAGAAAAATGAAACCGGACTGCCCAACATCAATCTTCGTTACAGGGCCCAAATCGCCTCATAATTTAGCATTATCACATTGAGCGTTTTACCATTATAACATGCTAAAAACCCAAAACAAAGCACTTTAACAAGCCTTCACCAGTACTGGGTCTTTCCCTCGAGTGTGTAAGTGTTCCCCCGATGCTATTGTTCTAGTGTCTCGACTCACTTATAAAGAGTTTTGTCGGCTAATGGTCTGTGGCCCACAAACGCTCTTTTCTCCTCCAATGGCTGGATACAGGACTGGATAAACGGAGGCCACATTGGACCACAGGGGACCACATGCAAGGCGACCTGTTTAATCTTAAAGAGAGAGTTTTTTCTAAGTGTTGAGAATGACACTCTTTATGTTACCGAATGTCAGCGGGCTGAACATTTCCCGGCCCACTCCTTGAGCTCACTTCACTCTGTCAGCTCTGAGTGCGGCGAAGTGTGCTTCAACAGAAAGACTAAGTAATCCCTGCTAAAATTGGAGGTATCTGAAGACTTGGACAAGGATTGTTGGAGTGGTGGAATGAATAACTGACTGTGCTGTTTTTGTCTTCACGTTTGACAATATCGAGCCAAATCCCGGTCGACGCTGCACGATTATTGCGACGCTCAGACTGAAGATTTGCCTCTCACCGAGTTTGGGGAAGCGTGATCCGGGTCTGGCTCCTCTGGGAGGGAGGAGCCAAGTTGGAATTGAAGTTGTTGGATCCTAAACGGTGTCACAATAGAAATGCCGTGAGCTGAGCCTGTTCCTTTGATGGAAAGTCCGTATCATGCCAGTTAAATATATTTTCTGTAGTTTCTTGATCATTAACGTATTATAAGATGATCTTTAGTGGCTTTTGGATGTGTTTCTGACCCCACAAAGAGCAGAAACTTACATTAATATGATTAAGCGTTTAACTCAAAGGCCACTTTCATACGATAGTTTATATCTTAAAGGTCAGCGCACACTGCACGATTTTGCTCTTATTAAAAGCAGATAATTGTTAGGGCTGGGACAAAATATTGTATCGCAATATTTTTTGCTATCAATACTTTATCATACTCTCTGCCTCTGCCAATCAGAATGGCCTTCACTGTTGACAATTTCAAGTCGTTGTTGAAAACGCATCTCTTTGCGCTGGCTTTTAATCCAAGCTGAGCTAGACATTTGATTATGCTGCAGTTTTTATTTTTTGTACATTGTTGAAGTAATATGTTTTTTGTGTGTCTGTAATTTTGCACTGAATATGAAAAGCACTTTGGGGCAGTACTCTGTTTTTAAAATGTGCTATATAAATAAACCTTGACCTTGACCTTATCAAGTATCACAATATGCTTCCTATACTTGTGTATGGAGGCATTTTTATCATGTTTATCAGTTTCACGTCTTTATCGGACACTGACAGGGAGTGACATAGATACAGATGACATCTTGTCATAGAAGGGGGCGTGGCCTCGTTTTCGTGGTATAGAATCTTTAGGGAAACACACTTTTTCACTCTTTTTAGACATTTTCTGGTGGAATATGAACTTATTTATCACATACAAATAAAGTCAAGTCTAAATCGGGTGTATGGATATTTTCTCACAGCAGATTGTTCAGTAGAAGTGAAAAAACGACAGTCATAGCAAGTGCTAGCTAGCGTTAGCATTAGCATTCTCCGTTTTTTGTTTTGTATTTATGAGCTGTTGAACTACTTTGCTCCTCTCCATGTCTCTGTTAGTAGAAAACTATATTCATAATTCAGCTTTTTTTTTTTTTTTATAATTAGAGAAAGTTTAGATTTTTCTCCAAATTGTTTTCCTCCTTAACTGTTTTCAAACATTACCATATATGGGCGACTCCAGAGCTGCCGTCTGTATCTCGTCATAGAAGGGGGCGTGGCTTCGCCGAGGGGGAAAATAAAATCTTTAGAGAAACACAATTTTCCCTCTTTTTGCCATTTTCTGGTGGAATATCAACTTATTTATCACACACAAATAAAGGCCAGTGTAAATCGGGCCCATATGGATATTTTCTCACAGCAGATTGTTCAGTAGAAGTGAAAAAACGGCAGTTGTAGCTCGCGCTAGCTAACCGTTAGCATTAGCCCGATGCTAACATGTAGCATCAAGTTAGCATTCTCCGTTATTCATGTATTTATGGGCTGTTGAACCACTTTGCTCCTCTCCATGTCTTTGTATCATTATTTAGTAGAAACTATACTCATAATTCAGCATTTGTTACAGTAGTTTTTGAATAATTAGAGAAAATGTACATTTTTTCCAAATTGTTTTCCCCCTTAACTGTTTTCAAAAATGACCATATATGGGCGATTCCAGAGATGCCGTCTGTATCTATAGATGAAAGGAAAACAATCTTAAACTGTTGCCGTGCCAACCATGTTATGTCAATGGGAAATGAGTGAAGCTGCTGGAACTTTACCTTTATGTATGTCACTTCCTGTCAGTAGCTTGAAAATTCCAATAAAAAAAACATTTCTGCCCAACGTTTCTTCATTAAAACTGCTGCTTCACTGATAAAACATATTATTACGTTCAACAAATGTTATCCATCTAAATAAGTCATATTTTCAAAAGCATTAAAATATGCCATATACGCTTTAACACTTAAATAAACTTAAATCATTAGTTCATAAACACTCTGGTCTATGTTGCTCCTTCTTTTCTTCTCATTTCGTACTTATTTGCAGTTACTGTCATAGTTATGCACTGTCCTTCTGTACTATTTAAATGACAACATGCTGCGATTCAGACGGACACTTTCTCGTGAGCGATCGCGCTGAAACACCTTGTGCAAATGAATCCACTCAGGCTTTTGAACGCAGTGGCACCAGCGCCGCGGCACATTTTAGTAATGAATGATCCTGAACATCCCACTCTAATCTCTGTTAATTGAACATCTGTTATTTCAAAAAGGACACTCTGTGTTTTTAGCTGCTTTTGGAGAGCTCTTTGTGAACATGTCCATTAGGCTCCACAGAAAAAAACTAAAAACTAAACACAATTTCCGGAGAGACGTGTGAGCTGTGCATGTTGTATGTGCACGTAACTGTCTGGTACAGAGTAAACGATCATCCACAGGCTGTGAAGTGCCTGTGAGTGAGGATGAGATAGAATATCTTTATTTGTCACGTAGAATAAAGTGCAAAGTACAAAAGAGCAGCAATGAATACGGAGGCGCCAAGTGACAACAATATTCAAGTGACAAAGGAACTGAATATCTAAATTATTCAAGGTATTTTCTGAGGTTTAACTAAGTGAACATCATTATCATACAAAGTAATAAAATAAGCAGGAATAGATTTAAATAAGTAGGCGATGGCAGGCACTCAATGAAATGAAATACATATTAGGCTAAATCATCGTTTCCGTTTTTATTATAATGTTCTTCATCAAAACCATGCACTTGTTTCAGCATGGCATGTCCTCCATGTTTTAGGACACCTTTAATAGACTGGTTCTGGACATGTCCGTGCTCAAATTGTCTTCCCGTACGTAGTTTTGACAAAAATAGTTACAGGAACGCATGCATTTAACACTTTTATATCATCTAAAATATTTACAAATGCAAAGGCATATCGTTCCGCCAAATATGCATAAGGTCAACTCCGAAATTAAACTGTTAAAGAGGGGGTATGATGCTTTTTTCAATCACATAGCACCAGTCTATATCACACTACAATGATGACCAAACCTTCTGTTGGTCTGTAAATGCAGTAAATTAGAAAAACTGCCTTGTATAAACTTGCTCTCTCAAAATGGCTGTAGTGAATGTCTTGAAATAGGCCTCTGTCTCTTTAAGAACCTCTGAGCCTTTCGGACACGCCTCCTCCACACGCTGTCTGTGGCATCAGTGGGGAGGGGGTTCTGCTGAGGAGCAGTGGTTGGTTACTCGGCTGGTGACGAAAGCTCGGAGGCGTCTCCAGGAGGTGGGGGCGTTCCTAGGAGGACTCAGGCAAACCTATCCCTAAGATGGCCGCCATCAGAGTTTTTACAGATTACTCAAAAATACGTGAATGTGCCAAGGCAACACTTCAGGCATGTTTTTAATGAGGGAGTGACATAATAACATGATGTAAAACGTTTAGTTTAATAACACAACGGAAGCTAATCAGCTATGCGCTAAGTACTGATCAGAGTGCAGATATTTTACAAGATAGAAATGCTTTTATACCTTTTGGTTGAGTTAGCCCATAGTTGATTATTTGCTATCGCTCTTTTATACTCTTGCAAATATCTTTCCAACAGTCTATTCAGATTTCAAATGGGGTCTTTACCTCCAGCAGTGGCCAAAGTACTGGAGGTGGGTCGAACTCTTGAGCTCAACTCAGGCGCTGAAATAGTGAGAGGCACCTGCAGGCCTCCACTGTGAGGTCGCTCCCGGTGCAGGCTTCACCGTAAGGGCACCTCCACTGTCAGGACGGGAAGTGCAGACTTTTTGGGTGGGGGCGGAGGGGAACGTTTTTTTTCCTAGGATGGGAAAGGCCAGCCTTCCCAGCCTTCTGACGTCACCACAACAAAACAACACTAGTGTAAACTGATCCAAACAAACCATACCTGACCCTAATCCTATCCTTAAAGGAACAGGCCACCGTTTTTCCACACTGAGATATGTTCTTACCTGAGCTTAGACGAGTTGATACGTACCTGTCTGGTCTGTGTGCGTGCCTGTGGAAGAGCGTGGTAGCTTCCAACTTCACCCCCGTTTGGAGCTATAGGAATAGATTTGGAGAGGCCAAATGCTAACAAATCTTTGGTCGTTTTGCGTGACTGAGCGCACGCACAAAGACCAGACAGGTACGCATCAACTCGTCTAAGCTCAGGTAAGAAGATATTTCATTATGTAAAAACGGTGGCCTGTTCCTTTAAGGATAGTGGAGTTTCAGGCGTACGAATCTGACCAGTTAGGGAGTGGATAGTCCTGTGCATTTCCCGTCCTGACAGTGGAGGCGGCTTGAGAGTGGAGCCTGCGGTGGTCGGGGCCTCACAGTGGAGGCCTGCAGGCAGAACCTCTTGGAAATAGTGGCAGAGGGTAAAGGGCCATACGCCTGGTGAATGCTCGATCCTGTCAGATATCGGAGGCTGAGCAAGCCAGGGCCCCGTTGGTACTTGGGAGGGAGACGCCGGGGAAACCAGGACGCCTGGGTGAATGTAGTAAACGGTGATGGTTGGAGGGGCCGATGCCGCAGTTTGGCAGCCTCGCTTCTGCCTGTCTACCCCAGGACAGCTGTGCCTACAATAGAGTTCAGGATTGTGATGTCGTATCGCAAAGGAAGGAATGTTAAACTGAAAAGTATCTATGTCAAATATCAAAGGACAGCTTAAATTTGGTCAACGAATAATGGCAAGAAAGTCTCTCCTGTATAGATGTTATTGCTGATACTGTTTATCAGTTGTGGAAAATGTAGTCTCTCTGCAAGAGCTTCACTTTTGCAAAATAAGTTTTACTTCAGCCTAAACCCCTCGGTCACAATTTATAAGGATGTTGATGATTTGGGATTTGCAGTAATCATAAGCTAATGGAGTTTATTATAACTATAAAAAGACTCAAAGACGCACACTCTCCGTCTTTATCTTTATACTGGAGTTATTGTTCACATTAAAACACTTGGACCCTACTGTTAAATGTATACGAAAGTGTCTTTGAGCGCCTGGTAAAGCTCTATATAAGACTAATGCTAACTGTTATTAGGCCCGAGAGCCATCAGGGCTAGTTACTACTGTATTATTATTATTATTTTTTTTTTAAAAGAGCGATGTCTGGTGCTTCATGGAAAACAAAGCTGCTCTGAAATGGCTCCTTGCCTATGAGTAGCCTTGTACTTTTCCATCCATCTTCGTCTGACCACTATGCACCTGTTTGAATGAGGCATGTACTTCATTCACCGTCAGTCTAAAATGGCTCTTTGCTTCTCATATGTTTCAATATACCGGCCCTGGGGGAAAAACTAGACAAAAAAACTTCTTCTCTTGTGTGTCCTTATAACCTTTCGCCTCTTATCTTTCAGCCAATGCGCTGTTCAGTGAAAGCAAATGGGTCCAAACAATGCAATGATTGAATAAACTGTGCAACCACATTTGTAATCAGTAAAGAAAATACATTCCGTGTAAATATAGTCCCTATTGACTTCTGCGACCCCCTTCCGGTCTAAACACACTGCTTCTGCTGCAAGTTTCCACTCTGTTCCCTCACTTATATCACAGATCAATATTATCCTCCAGAACTTTATCTCAAAATCTATAACTCCCACAGGAGGGCAGAGGAGGTCTCAGACATCACTGTACGTTCACGCTGTGGGGCGCGGATGCTAATGAATTAACACGGCCTGTAATATCACGTTGTTTGCGTAGTTGGCGTGACTTCGCTGTGACCCCGGTGGGAGGGAGCAGTGAGGGGACGTACGGCTCCAATAGGATTTTCACTCAATGTCAAAAGGGCACTCGAAGCCCACAGGCAGAAGAATAATTAATACAGCTAAGGGGGTTTATCACATGCATAATCTCACATGGCTAATCTGTATGGAGGACCGTGGCTGCCAAAACTATAAATATATACATATATAAATAAATAAATAAATACAAAAATAAATACAGAAATAGAGAAATAAATAAGGAAATACAGAAATAAATGTATAAATAAATACAAAAATAAATAAATATGTAAATAAATAAATACAGAAATAAATAAATATATAAATAAATACAGAAATAAATGCACTTATTCTCATAATTGCACGCATTTCTTTGCAAATTTTATCTTTTTTAAATTTATTTATTTATTTATTTATTTATGTATATATTTATAGTTTTGGCAGCCACGGTCCTCCATAAATCTGCACCGAACTGACACTGAAATAACTTATATACGTGGGAACTTTCATTATAGTTCATGGACAATATGGGTCTTATATTATTAACCTGTTAACACAAACCTCTTCTCCAATTCGGCATTACCCAAATCTGAACGTTTCTCGATAGAACCTTACTGCCTATAGGCCTATAAAACTGAGCTAAACAGATCGATTTCCTTGCGTTGTGGACAGGTTATCCTCACTTTATCATTGCTTTTTTGTCCCTTTTTTGTTGCGTTTTCAGCCCATTTTTGTCACTTTTTCATCGCTTTTGAATCAGAATTGTTTTTTATTGCCACGGTTTGAGAAGAGGTTCACAAACTAGGATTTTTTCTCAGTGCCGACGACGTGCAACATAAAACATATAACACAGAATCTAGGTAAAAATAAGCTATAAAACTTTAAACTATAAGGCGACATGAGGCATGCACAAGAATATTAAACAAGTAAGATAAATAATACAAGGTAAAATATGATAAAAAGACAACAATTGTGCCCCGCCGTGGAATCCAGGCACACAAGTCGGCTGACTCAGTTTCCCACAAATCGAGAAAGAAGAGTTTTTATTTGAAAATTTGTGATTTTCGCTTTTTTGCAGGATCTTTTGGTTGAGATCACGAAGAAGCCTCATCATGTTTTAGAGAACAGTATTGGTAGATTTAAAAGCGTTAATTCTCAAGCTGAAAAAGCCTTGTTTTAGTGGAGAAAGAGCGCTGGAAAAACGCTGGAATACTATTGCAGAGGTTTGTTTTTCAGCATGAAACCAGTGAACTTTTCCGTGTGACTGATGATGCCCTGGCTGTAAGCATGCACAGCGCCCCCTGCTGATCATTGCGTTTCCCGAGCCAATGCCTACAGAGCGTGTTTTAAGACAGAAGGATGTAGCGCAGATTTGCATAACTCGACATTGGAAATAACTGAGCGAGGAAACTGTCAGTTATTAACAAAGAACAACAGTGGGATTGTATTTACAGATGTTTAGGTATATTAAGTGATAAAGTGATAAGGTGATATAAAGTGATAAGATAAGATAAGATGATACTTTATTGATCTCACAGATGGAGAAATTGCATTCGATGAGAGAGCATCCGGCAGCAGCACCCATTCAGTGCGCACCACTCTTTTTTTCTTTGGTGAAAGATCGTTGTGTCGCGGCCGCCATCTTCACTGTTTTGGTCACAGGAGGAGCACTGGTTGATGGGAAATCCGTAGACGATGACCACGGCGGTGGAGCGCTTGCGCTTGGCCACGATGTTCTTGGCCACACAGGTGTAGTTGGCCGTGTGGGACAGACGCGCCTGCTTGATGATCAGGTTGTGTCCACGGTGATGTAGAAGTTCCTGTCCTCGGCCGGGTCGATGATCTCGTTGTCCTTCAGCCACTCCACCCGCATGACCTTGGAGGATGGAGAAACTGTAGCTGCCCTCTGTCTCCTCTGATCATCTGAAACGGTGCACCCCCTCCTGGGCTTGTCCCTGTCTCAGAGCGTGGTGTCCTGCACTGGTCAGCTCCACCTCGTCCTTCCTCTTCCTCCTGCACAGCTCCCTCCACAGTCTATCACCATCTCCTCGTTGGTCCCTTTTGTTGTTTCCTGTAGCTCCTCTTGTGACGCCTCCTCCGTGCTGCAGGTGTGGGGGCTCTTGGTGCCTCTTCACTGTTCAGTGTCTCAGAAGAAGATGTTTGTAGATCTCAAATGGGTTTAGCTGATAAGCTAGCACCTTTGTTGCATTTTCATCCCATTTTTGTCACTTTTGTATCACGTTTTTGTAATTGCATTTTTGTTGCTCTTTTGTTTCGTTTTCGTCCCATTTTCATTGCTTTTTGGAAAAGAAGAAAAAATGTACGTACTGTATGTAAATGTGTGTGTGTGTGCGTGTGCGTGTGCGTGTGGGTGTGTAGTTTCTGTTTCATTCTTGATGGGTAGATGTTGTTCTGTAAGAACAACATAATACACCACGGCTTCAGCCTACACCTTTTCGGTTTCCCTGCTTGGTTGTAATGAATTTGCTGTACATACATTTTGTTCTATGTTTTGTAACTGAACAAACCTTCATTCATTCATTCTTTGTCACCGGGCATTGTCACAGTTGTGGTAACATTTTATTTTGTCCTCGTTGCTTTGCCAGGTATGTTTATTTGAACATTACCCTCATTTGGTGGATCTGATATCACATTAAGAGTCCAGGATCAATGTAAAGTTGTTTGACCAGGACAAATGTTACAGCCAGATATCAGATCCACCTTTTGTGCTTGCATTACTGGCTAGAATACAGACACATGTGTGGCAGGGCTACAGTCAGGTTTTCTTAATTTGATCTGCCAGATTCTCCCTGAATGGAGTGCGATCACTGGGCCTCCTCTAATTGGTCAGCGAGTCCCGCGAGTCCTTCTGCAACACACAACCCAGTTAAAAACAACACACAGTCGAAACAAACCCAGTCACGCATTGATACACCCGTGGTGAATTTTGAATATTTTTGTGGGGAGTTTATTATTTCAACCAAATTAATTTGAGATATTTGGGAAGTTATGACAGAATGCATTCACTTCTATGTAAAACAGGGATGTCCAAACTTTTTGTCTCCGAGGGCCAAAATGAAAAAGTGCCTTATTTCCTTTTTTGGTAGCCTATACATTTGCATTTGATTATATCTATGCAAATAACATGCTATATTTAAACAAATGTTAACTCTGGCAAAAGTCTAGTTTTAGTAGAACAAAATCAACAATTGTAGCAATATAGTGCAAAATGTAAAAAAAAACACCTGTATCTACAGCACCGACAGTGAAGAAAAATGCAACATGAGATCATTTTGAAAGTGTCATTTCAGCATAAATTCTTTTATAAGTCAATTTTTAACATATACCTTTTTTGATATCAACGACCTTTGCAATAAAAGTTGGAAGACGGGGAAAGTTGATGCTACAACGCTCTGTGATTGATAAACACCAAGACACCACAACAGTGTTTCTTTGAAGGGATATTTCAGGATTTTTGACATAGGGCCTCATTTCCTAGTTATCCAGAGTGTTGCTGGTACCTGGAGATATTTTTTTTGGTAATTCATGCAGTTCTTATGTTTGAAGAGTTTTGTGGCACTAGGCTAATGCAAGGCTAGTGCATTTCTACGGTATCAGCTAGCCTGCATTAAAAACAGTCTTACACGCTCCACAGTGCACCTGAGGCAAATCACTTATAACACCAGACTAAAGATATATGTCTGTGTTGATAGAATCATTTTTGGAATATAACTGACCTGCATCACATGAGTGATCGCATTTTAGGGACTATTTTCTAGCAGATCACTCCGCCGCTGCGTAGCTTTTACAAACACAAAGCAGATGCTGCTCAAATATAAGTTTTTTTAAATGCAAAATGGTTAAAATTATTCTATCGACACAAACATTCATATCGTTAGTCTGGCGTTATAAGTGATTTGCGTCAGGTGCACTGTGGAGCGGGTCAGACTGTTTTTAATGCAGGCTAGCTGACATCGTAGAAATGCGCTAGCCTTTCATTAGCCTAGTGCCACGAAACTCTTCAAACATAAGAACTGCATGAATTACCAAAAAAAATATCTCCAGGTATCAGCAACACTCTGGATAACTAGGAAATGAGGCCCCAATTTGACGCTGGTGGCCAAAAAGTGTACTGCATCCATCTTTACCATTAAGAATGAATGGAAGAGAGTTAGTATTAACCATATGCGACGCAAAACTAGGTCACTCTCTGGCGGGCCCCACTTTGGGCACGCCTGATGTAAAACAAGGCACTGACTGAATGACCAGCGTTTTCCAATAACTCATTTGTTAATATATTTTTTTCTCCTTGTAACACTACTTCCATGAGCACGTCATTTTCACCTATGTATCTCGGCCTCGGCAGAGATCCTTAATCCGCACACCCACCTAGATCATTCCAGGGGTCTGTTTGTCAGCGCCCACCGACTTGACAGACCGAGTAAAAATAGTCCAGACACCAACAAATGGGAGCTGTGCCCAATCCTAATAACCTCCTGGAAACGCTCAGGCCGATCCGTCAACATAACTGTCGGTATACATTTCCACGCTGATAATAGCTCATGCACCGACATGCAGCTGTCAGTGTCGCTGTCAGAGGTCCTGCCGTTTACGTTTCTATTAAAAAGTAATGATGATTTATTCACCTGTGAGCCGCTGCCGCTGTTTCCAGTCACATTGTCTTCTTTAAAAATGCTTGTTATGGACCATTTGCTTCCAGAGGTTTAATACAGAACTAGAATCTTAGGAGTGAAATCCATTCTTGAACTCTGCTACATTACACCATAGAAAGACAGAAAGAGAGAAATGTCTGTCAGTTTCAAAACACAGGGATGGACAGAATGAACCACGGCTAATGGAGGTCACGGCTTCACCCGATAAGAACTGTCCGTCAAACTGACAACTGTCTTTTTTTTACTTTATCAAACACTGGATGTTGTACACTAGAGCAGACGCACTGTTAATAATGAGGCTACTCCATTTTAAAATCATTGATCTCTCCCATGGTCATGTCAGCTCTCGTATCGCCTTCACGATGAAGCGTTCCTTGCTCTATTTTGCACACAGCTCCGGATCAAAATGTGGAATTCCAGTGGTGCTGAGTCGTTTGTGAGAGATTAAGCTCATAAAGACAAGTATTGTTGGTGAATCGTAAGAGCTGGCACCCATAGACCGATGAAGACCTAACCTCTTAACCAAACACATATTTTCCAGTTCAGCTTTTCCAAAATCTGAAAGTTTCTTGACTGGAGCTTACAGCCTATTGTCCTGTGACCTACAAAACTGATCTAAGATTTTTCCTTGTGTTGTTGCCGCATCGCTGTCACTTTTTTGACTTATTTTTCTTGAATTTATTTAGCGCTGTTGTCGCTTTTTGTTGTGTTTTTGTTGCTTTTTATCGCTTCACTTTCATCCCAGTTTCCGTCTCGTTTTTGTCGCTATTTTCCATAAGCTTTTTTTTTTTAAAGATTTGAGTCAAACTGGAGAAAATGTGCTTGGTTATGGTGGGGGTTAAAGGAACAGGCCACCATTTTTCCATCTTAGACGAGTTGATGTGTACCTGTCTGGACTTTGTGCGTGCGCTCAGTCACGCAAACTGTCCAAAGATGTTGTTCGCATTTGGCCTCTCACAGTATATTCCTATAGCTCCAAACGGGGGTGAAGTTGAAAGCGACCACGCTCTTCCACGGGCACAAAGACCAGACAGGTACGCATCAACTCGTCTAAGCTCAGGTAAGGACATATCTCAGTATGGAAAAACGGTGGCTTGTTCCTTTAAGAGGTTCATGTATTGTATTCTATTTAGTGTAAGGAAGAGTGTAGTGAGCAGTGCATTGGGGAACTAAGCTGACTCTGCACAAAATAATGTACCAGCATCGCAGGGAAAGCAGCAGTGGCCGTAAGTCAGCAGTACATCTTTTAAAAGACAGCAATTTTTGTCAAACAGCATTGGTCCAGCCTCAACACATCAAGGGAGCTTTTTAAGAGGACTCTTTTGGCCTCTAGGGAAGGCTCACAGATTACTCAAAGGTGCGCGAGTGGCTCAAAACACAACTACAGCTATGTTTTTGATGTGAGAACAAAATTCTAAACAGTCAATTCTGCATACGTCCATCCCGCTAACGCAAATGGGATTAACATCTCCCAGTTTTGTCCCAGGCCAGAACAAACACTATTATAAGTAGCGAGATGGTAAGCGCTGTGGGCGATATCACAGGAAATATTAAAATTCTAAATTTACATAAGGTCTGACTCCATAAGATCATTTTAAACACATTTAAACAGTTAAGTTTAAAATATTAAAGTATCAAAAAGGTCTCGCCAAGCGTGTTCCTTGACCCCAAGGTCTGAGGAGAAACCACCAGAATTCAGTAGCTTTAGTCAAAGAAGATTTATTCCCTATAACAATTACAATTTCTAAACACAGGTTATCTGAATGCTAAAGTCCCTAACAATACGGGGCAGTCCCAGGAAACGGCACCGTCTAACTGCGCTCTTACAGTATATCAGAAAAAATGTGACGTTCACGAAGGGATAGGAGATGAGTGGAGCTTGGGCCAAGGTCAGCAGGCCCTTCCTGTTGCCTTATATGGAGTTATTTATCACAACTCCGGTGAGGGCACCGGACGTCTCCACAGGTTTGAGCAAAAGAATGCAAGAGCAAGAAATGGGGTACTGTTACAGCAATGTGCGTGTGAAAAGATTGGTTTCAACTGCAACTTAAAGCACATAGATTAAACTCATAAAAAAAACATTCAATAGCATTATAAAATATAACATTAGCTAAAAATCATCAATTTCCCACAGCGCTAAAGTAGGTGAGATTATAGCAATCCAGAGTCGGCAAAATTTGAATAGACGTGAATCTGACTGCAGAGAAAGAGAAGAAGCTTCTGAAGATAGAAGGAACCTTCGTAGCGGAGAAGATCTGCGGAGCCCCTCTCCCCTCCATTAAGGACGTGTCCTCCACCCGTCTCACCCGCAAAGCCGTCAGAATCACCAGGGGCACAGTCTCTTCAAGGTAATGCCTTCAGGGAGGAGACTGCGGAATCCATAGCCCAGGTCCAGTCGACTGAAGAACCGAGAGAAGAAGGAAACTGATGTCCCTAAGGCTGTAAACCTCCTGAACTTGAAGTAGCGCAGTTAGGGACAGGGAAGGCTGCCCTCTTGTGGCTACCTGATATACAGCACCTGATCTAATTAACTTATTTTTTATTTTATGTATGTTTTTCGTCTTTGTGTCTGGGAATTTGCTGCTCTGTGTGCCCTTTTCAATTGCCCCTTGGGGACAAAATAAAGTTTTTTAATTGAATTGAATGAACAGTTTCATACACCAGGCAAGAAGAAGAAGAAGCTGAACCTTCCCTGCCCTCCCTGTGCTTCCACCCCTCCCTCCTGCTCCACAACAAGGACAAAATAATTAACTATTTCGATTCATTGTGAAATGAATTGACAAAGAAATCATTGAATCACTGAAACGTGAAGTGACGTGTCATGTTTTAATAATTCTAGGATGTTTTGTCAGAATGTGGTTGACTTTGTTTTTCCCCCCAGCGACTTAAGAACAATATGGCGACGGAAAGCTCTCTCTTTAACATATTCTGTCTGCATTCTCTCTACGCTGAGCTCAAACCATGACAAGACCGCACTAAACGCTTGCAAGTCAATTTTCAACTTGAGTAAACACGTTTTGGATGTTTGTCGCATTAGCAGTCTGAAAAATCAACTACGGTCCCATTTCCTTCTTTTTCTTGTTCAGAGCCACTTTGGCCGCGGGCAGAGGCCAGTGTGGAAAAGGTTTATCTTTCTGGCCCTAATTCTCGACTATTTTCCAATGAATATTAATAGCATAAAGTTGCCATATCTTCGGGGTAAGTGCTGACGAAACGCATTCTGCTGTTTCCACAACAGACCGGGTATAGGCGTCATGTTTATGTAATGGGATTTTATTCATAAGATTATGCCCCTGCTCATTAGAGAGATTAGATCGGCCTCTGTATAATGCATATTGAGAAGCTGTGAAATGTGTTTCGTCCACACTGATGGGTCAAACTATGACACGACACGATCTGACTGGCAAAAAGACTCCTCATAACAGAGCCCTCCACTGAAGCAAAACAGCAACGGTTATAAATGGTTTACCTTCTTCGATGTCACTTCCTATCCAATAAGCCATCCATCCATCCATCCATCCATCCATCCATCCATCCATCCATCCATCCATCCATCCATCAGCTGGGTACAATCTTAAGCAACATCTTAAATATAATTGTGTGAACTATGTTTCAGCAACCTCTCCAAGAACCGCCACCTTGACGTGGTGGAGGGTTTGAGCACCCGAATGATTCTGGGGGCTCTGTTGTTGGGGGCTTCGTGCCCCTGGTAGGGTCTCCCATGTCAAACAGGTCCTAGGTGACGGGTCAGACAAAGGGCGGTTCAGAAGCCCCTTATGAGAGACCGACAGGCCTGAGAATCATGAGGCCGTCCTTCTGTGGACCCACCACCTGCAGGAGGAGCCATAAGGGGCTGGTGCAATGTGTTTTGGGCAACTCCAACAGCTGCCTCCACGATCTGGAAATGGAAATGTGGAAGAAGATGGATGGATGGATGGATGGATGGATGGATGGATGGATGGATGGATGGATGGATGGATGGATGGATGGATGTTTCAGCAAAAAATCTGTCTATTGTGTCATAACAGATCGTTTAACAGATGACGAGGACATGTACCGTCAGTGCCGCATGTTGTATGTGTTAGGGAAATACTAAAGGAGTCCGGAGGAGATGTGGATGGAGAGACGGGACACAGTCTGGATGTCTTACATGGAAGAAGTTTATTACCGTATTACAGGCCTGAAGACATTTGAACAGTCAATACAGTGTTCGGGGCATTGATCATTCAGAGTCTGGCGATACTGCTATCAGGTTCAGCACAGAGACCCAAATGCGTGGCTCAAAATCTTTTATTGCCGTGGTCAAAAACAAGGAAGCAAACAAAGAATACCCACAGGAGCTGCACAAGGACAAAGAAACACAAGTGTCAAAAACGTAAAACATACGAGAACAAAATGACATGATTACCTGCACAAGGACAAAGACAATCTGACAAAGACAAAGGGGAAGACTCAGACAATATATACTAAAGGGGCGGGGAGGGCAAAGACAACAGGTGCAACACATTAGGGAGGAGGCAGGTAATCACACAGGCGGGGAAACAGGGAAGGGCAGGAAGGAAGTCTGAAACGAGAAACAAAAGTAAGATTTCAAAATAAAACAGAATGACTAAATAACACAAAACAAGAACTTAAACACCAGACATGACAACTTCCACATGAAGAGAGTTAAATAGCCCTGGTTACACGTGGGCACTACTAGCCCACTCACAGACAATGTGCCACGTTGACTAGGCCACAAGTCATGTAGAAGGTTGGTGCCCAAATGTTCCCCATTTGACAGTACAATATGATCAGGTTTGTAAGGCATGTGTTAAGGCCGAATTAACTCTATAATTCTCCATCAGTATGCACAAGCGAACAGTCTGTCTCCGAAATTCTCCTCCTGCTCTGTTCAGGTGAAATTGGCTCTGTTTCGAACCTGCTGCTCACCTCTGTACACCGCACATCTGTGGGCGAATTATAAAAAGTTTCCAGAAACTTACAGTTGCATACGATGATGCATTGAGAATTTTATTAAAAAAGCCCCGATGGACGAGTGCCAGTGAACTCTTTGTGTCTAATCGAGTAAACACTCTGCGAAACCTGATGTTTAAAGTGCATATGACAGGTTTTAATACTTTTGAAAATATGACTTATTCAGAAGGATAGCATCAGTTGCATAATTATCATTTAATTTCAGTGAAGCAGCAATTTTAATTAAGAGATGTTGGGCAGAAAAGTTATTTTTATTTGATTTTTTAAGCCAGAATTTTTGACAGGAAGTGACATAGAAGGTAACATTCCATAGCAGTTTGACTCATTCATTTCCCATTGACTTAACATGGTTGGCACGGCAACAGTTTAAAATTGTTTACCTACTACTATAGATACAGACAGCATCTCTGGAATCGCCCATATATGGTCATTTTTAAAAACAGTTAAGGGGGAAAACAATTTTGAAAAAATGTATATTTTCTCTAATTATTCAAAAACTACTGTAACAAATGTTGAAATATGAACATAGTTTCTACTAAATAATGATACAAAGACATGGGGAGGAGCAAAGTGGTTCAACAGCCCATAAATACATGAATAACGGAGAATGCTAACTTGATGCTACATGTTAGTATCGGGCTAATGCTAACGGTTAGCTAGTGCTTGCTACAACTGCCATTTTTTCACTTCTACTGAACAATCTGCTGTGAGAAAATATACATATGGGCCCGATTTACACTTGACTATATTTGTGTGTGATAAATAAGTTGATATTCCACCAGAAAATGGCAAAAAAGAGTGGAAAATTGTGTTTCTCTAAAGATTCTGTTTTCCCCCTCGGCGAAGCCACGCCCCCTTCTATGACGAGATGCCGTCTGTATCTATGTCACTTCCTGTCAGTGTCCAATAAGGAAGTGAAACTATAAACATCACAAAAATTGTCAAACTGAGGAAAGCTGGGTACAATTTTTAGCAAAATCTTAAATATAATCATGTTAACTATGTTTTAGCCAAAATTGTGTGTAATGTGTCATATGCACTTTTACGTAAGGGATAATGTATAGAACGCTGGTCATTATCGGGAAAATAAGCACCGACAGTGTCTGCGTACACTGGTGTTTGAATGAGAGTGTGAATGGGTCTGTGGTTCCTTGCTGTAAAGCGCTTTTAGTGCCTAAGGTAGGTGGAAAATCGCTGTATAAGTTGAGACCATTTACCATTATTGCCATGTACCTGCCAGCTGCAGTCGGGCTATATTAAGTTTATTGCGCCGCCCATAATGTCGCCTATTTACATGAGCAGGACTTTAACAGTGCAATAAAGAATATGGATAATTATGTATATATATTTGCACTTGATTTTGTGACAATAACTCAATGTAACAGTTCACAGTTCTGCCCAAAATGTATTAACTCTACCAACAAATATACAAGTGTATAAATATAAATTAAATGAGTTTTAGTTTAGGTTTGGGTCTCCACCTTTTTCTAAAAGCTCTGGGTTTTTACAGTTCCATCAACTGAGCAGGTCTGTCTCTGTTCATCTGTGTCACATCTTATATATATATAAAAAAAAAAAAAATGGAACTGGAAACTGGAATATAGACAGTATTATAGTATTTCACTGAGTCTAGAGGCGTCTCTGACATGAGAGAGAAGTGATGCCAAATCTGTGTCTGTGACAGATTCAAGTTTGAATAATAATACGATACCACAGCACAAAAACAAGACTCTCTCTCCTGCATTGGGCTCATGCATTTGTGCCTCGTATGGCTCATTTCATCAATGTAAAACTTCTCTCATTCATAGCGCTTCAATCATTTTATTGTCTTTGTTGATCAGAAATACAAAGATAATATCAGTTTAGGCCCCGCTCTGTTCCAGTAACTTACGTGAGCGCGGGTCCTCGTCTTTTTCTCATTTTGTTGCGGTGCTAATGTTGAAGTGACTTCGATGTAAAAAGTTGAAAAACTCTTCCTTCACGGAGAGCGCCTGCACAGCGTGGTTTCGCTGGAAAACTCTTCGTATTTTTCAGCAAAAAGTGCAGAAGTCGGCCGGGGTGAGCGTATATCTGCTGCTGTAAATGTGCAGCCCTGAGTCTGCAGCAGCTCCGGGCTGCAGGAGGAGCCAAGGCACCGAGCTGGAGCCACAGATGCAAAGCAATTTGAGCTTAATTATCGAGCCTAATTATCGCCCACATTTTTTTTATCGGCTTGTGGGGAAGGCGTCCAAAAAGCCAATATATGTCGATCATTATCGGCGATATTATCATGCATCCCTACTTGCAATCCATTTTCTTCCTCATATTTATGTCTGAAATCAACAACATTAATTTCAAACTGATATCAAAAATTGTAATTTATCACCTGCAGTGTCTCGCCTTAAAGGAATAGGCCACCGTTTTTTGGCATCCGCACAGTAAAGTGATGATGCTGCGCGGATTACTCCTACTACTCCTGGTATTATTACGCCTTACAATATAGTTCTCCCTTTTATCCGCTTAGAAAATCCACATTGTTTAATTTTGTGTAATTATACTTTGTAGTGGAACACTTCACGTAACCATATTTAAATAGGGAAAACGTGGAAGAGCTTGGTAGCTTCTATCTTGACCTGTTTTGGAGCTATAGTGGAGAGAGGGAGAGGCTAAATGCTAACGCCGTCTGTGCTGTGTTTACGTGACTGAAGGCACGGGTGAAGATCAGACAGGTCCTAAAGAACTCGTCAAAGCTAGGGTAAGAACATATCTCAGTATGTAAAAACGGTGGCCTATTCTTTTAAAGCCTTCGGTCGTGCACTGCAGACCGCTATGTGACGCTGCGCAGGTACTCTCAACATGAAGGATCTGTCCCAGTCGTGTTGCTGTACAGGTGATGAATTCTTTCACAATCTTTCTTCTTGAAAATGCAAAGTTATGATCTGATCTGGGGTCAAAAGCGTGGCGTTCTCCGGGACCTGCAGATGTATTGTGTTTGTGAGGAATAACCCTTCTGAACAGTCACATTATTAACATTCACCTAACTCCTTCAGCAGAACTCTCCATTAACCTTGAAACGATGACAGCCCTTGCACATGCATCCACTCCTCTGACGTCTACCGCTGCTCTGGCCTCACGCTGGTCAGAACGGCAGATGAAAGCTCGTGTGAATACCAATGTGAGGCTCATTATGAGGAACAGGAGGAGTAATAATGGACGCAGCAGCACATCACTGACCGGGAAATGAGCAGCTAATTAGCGAGATACACACATTTTTGCCAAAACCGTTGACACAAATGAATGCCCTGGAGCTGTCATGAGGGCTATAGTCAATACATTTTTAATTAGATATGTGAACAATCAGACTTAAAGACATCTCTAGTTTCTCGAAAATCACATCGAGATATCAAAAGCAATGTCTAATAGGCTACTTCTGTGCTTACGCATTTGGAACGTAAGAACTAAAGAACACAAAGTGAAGCAGATGCAAAACAGAGGGGCAGATGTCCTTCAGATTAGAGACAGAGCAAAATGAAAACTGTAATTACACAAGGCCTTATCTGTAATGGCTGACAACAGAATCACAACAAACTATCAACATTAACATTACTCATTATTACTGTTTATGTAAACAGTGCCTCCCTGTCTGCTTTCACATTATCTACAGTAGACATTAAAAACTAACAGCCTATGTGACAAAAAGCATGGCTCTCGATTTACTGGTCAAATTATTCTCATCTGTGGTCATGAGCTTTTGTCAAAGTACTTAATTTTATTACTTGAGTAAACGTACAGACACAACAGGTCAAATATTACTACCAAACGTCTTTAATAACACTCTAGGTAGGACATGGCCATAGTAATACGTTGAAATGGATGACAATTCTGGTGGCATCTTGAGACTGGCCCTCCTATCCCAGTGCAATGTAGTCAAATGTAATGTCATAAGTCACCACTTATTTCCTTGATATTGTTTTATCTAGTTTTAGTCATTTCATGACTGATAATTGTGACTGACCTTATGTCATATCAGGCTAGAAAAAAAAGTTGTAATTTTATCTTAATTGCATTTAATCTGTGAAACACTTCAAATAACTACTAACTACTTTAAAAGAGTATTTATGTACTTTTTCAGAGTGGGACAGTGATTAATTGAATGCTGACCATGAACCCTGGGTATGAAAGGAGGAAACAATGCTAATACGGCTAAACAAATAAGACATTTCAAAGAAATTACATCCTGATTGAGATACCTCGACTTAGAAGTAATAAACCAATCACAAAGTGTTACTAGCATTGCGTTTAATCAATTAAAATGTTGCTCATGGATTTGAATCGGTTGCTATAGGGGCTAGCCTTGCCATGTTTGCCGCGTCAACGACTGTTGTGTCTGATCTAGAATTTGATTAAATATCTTACTACAATACAAGTACAAGTTGCTCACTCAAAGTGTCCTTAAGTGTACTTACAGAAACACTTAAGGACTTTAACTTAAAGCAACAGGCCACTGATTTTCCATACTGCGATATGTTCTTACCTGTGCTTAGACAAGTGGATGCGTACCTTAATGATCTGGAGGAGCATGGTAGCTTCCAACTTCATCCCCGTTTGGAGCTATTGGAAGATGCTAGGAGAGGCCACATGCTAATGACATCTTTGGTTTTTTTGCGTGTACTGAGCGCATGCATAAAGACCAGACAGGCATACATCAACTCGTCTAAGCTCAGGTAAGAACATATCTCAGCATGGAAAAAACGTGGCCTGTTGCTTTAAATTAAAGTCCTTAAGTATTCAATGTAGAAAGTACTGACCATTTTAAAAAGTTGTGAATCATAACTTTGCAGCTTCAAGAATGTGTATGAATGAACTGCTTGTATGTCAACAAGACGGGGACAAACCCTCTTCCTTGTGGTGAACCAGTGGCATTGACAGCACACCTTCACAGCACCACCTGCTGGAGTCCTGGAGTGTTCTTTACAACAGTGGTTTCCAATCATTTAGTCCCATGTACCCCTTGAGACATTTGTTTATTCTCCGAGTACCCCATAACTCCAGGATCCTGTAAAATGTTGACAAAGTGAGTAACTAAACGTTGAATATTCAGTATTTTGTAGAGTGTTATGATACATTTTTTTGCTAAAATACTCTCAAAGTCAAACATTTTACTGAGAAACATCATAAAAAGTAGCTTATTTTTTAAAGTAATATTGAAATACTAAGTGTTTAAGTACACCCTGGGATCCCTGTAGCTCTGGTTGGGAAATACTCCCTTATAAGGCTTGTAAATGGAACAAAACACGTAGCCCATTTTTACGTTTTACTTAAGAGACTTTACAACAATGTAGTGGAGAATAAAGAAAAGAGTTCTCACAACAAATTCTACTCAAGTTAAGAACAAATTCTGTAGTTCACTTTTAGATGACTTTGTGACTGAAGCGTCCTCCTTTGTTCTTTCTCGTGTCACGTTGGGCTGAACACTCGCTCTCTGCTTGTCGACAGAGCACAGATCACGCCACCAGCCCAACACGTCACTGTCATCACCCGTGACATGCTTTTGTCACTTCATGTCACTTCATCACCTTCAGGCACTTCTCATGGTGTGAAAGCCTTAGTTGTTTGCTTCACTGTTAGATGCTGTGGCTTTGTCTTCCTCCACAATTGAGAGCAGAGTGCCTGGCTGTACATGAGCGTACACTTCAGAAAACTATTGTCATCATTATAGTCGGGGGAAAAATGTAAAAAATTATACCTACAGGCATTTCTTTCAGATTTTTGGCAACATAGCTCCTTTTTGGACTCCAATTCCATTTACTTGCATACAGTGTTTAGGCAAATCCTATTTCGACCAATATAAACATGTGGCACAGATTTTTAAACAGGCCCTTCTCCCCAAAACATCTACTCCAGTCATGGAACACCATCACATAAATCAAAACATAATAATACAAAAAATATGCAAATCGAGGATTAAAATTAAGCATTTCTTATCCATGTTACATTATTTGTGGTCCAGTCATACGCTGACTGGTCCAAAGTAATCAAGTAAAATATAATTCAACTAAAATTTCAACAAAATATTATTTTTGGAAAAAATGTGGCTCATTATATTTATTTTCACGGTCAGAAATTAGCGAACATTACTCCACAAATGAGAAAATCTTGTGAACAAACTTTTAGGCAATTCTAGTTCTGTTCCTTTTTCCTAATGACTATTCCCTTCAAAATTAGCCATTTCCCAAAGAAATCCATTCATATGTGTGCTGGCAGTGCTCAGTGCATGCCAAAAGCACATGTTAGCCACATGTCAGCCACATGTTAGCCACATGTTAGCCACATGTTAATTACATTAGCATTTAAGCACAAACTTGTCTAAAATGTCCACAGGGCCATTGATTTCACAGGTGACAGTGCTGCATCTGAGTAGACGTCCATTGTCTCTGTCCAACAATCTGCCATAGTCCATATCAACAGTGAATGAAGACGTGTAAAGGCTCTTTTCTGAGTAAACAAGGCGGCCATTTTGCTACGGGGGAAGGGTGTGACTGACTTTGTGCACTTAGATAAATATGGAAGAAAAATTACCCACTTCATTTTGCTTTGATTTAGTTCATTTTTGGGAGATTTGTTGTAACTGCTGCACTTTGTTTGACACATTTGTGAAAATATTTTTACTATTATAACATTTGGCACTTTGGAGAGGTTAGTGCACAATGCTAATGAGATATAGCACCAAAAAAATTGAAAAGTTTACAAATCCAACATACTTAGACCTAGACTTCATACATTTTGCTCACATTCTGAGTCCCAGTAAGGTTACAACTGTACTCAGTTTGGAATGTGTGCTATGAAGTATATTTTCAGGAAAGACATTTCAGTTTATGTGTAATTTTCGATATATAAAAAAGCTATATTTGTATTCATATTTTCACAAGGTTGTTTATGTGGGGCTTGAAAGTCAGGGAGTCATCAAGCAAAATACTGAGGTATTTGTAAGTGTGAACCATCTCTATGGACACTAAGGGAACCTTCTTAGAGTTTGAAAACAGCGTTAGTTTGGTCTTCTCAGCATTGAGGAACAGTTTTAGCTGTATAAGTGTGTGCTTTCTGCAGAGATTCTACAGCTTTAAAGGGGGGGTATTATGCAAAATCGACTTTTTCAAGCTTTACATCATGTTATTAAGTCATTCCCTCATTAAAAACATGCCTGAAGTGTTGCCTTAGCACATTCACGTATTTTCGAGTAATCTGTAAAAACTCCGATGGCAGCCATTTTAGGGATAAAACGCCTGATTCCTTCAGGAAACGCCTCCGACCTCCAGGATGCGCCTCCGACCTTTCGTCACCAGCCGAGTAACCAACCACTGCTCCTCAGCAGAACCCCCTCCCCGCAGTGTCCAGCCCTAAGATGTAAACAGAGTCATCATGGAGGATTAGCTTCATGTGTTGTGAACCGGAGCCACAGCAGACTTTTACAAAGACACACATCAGTGTTTGTTACCGAAACACCCAGGATTAAAACCGGTGACAAGAACGCTTATTTCAGTGTCTGGTTCTGCGCTGGGCCTTGATGATGCCCAGAGCCTCCGGAGAAAGCTAATGCTAAGCTAAACCTCGAGTCATCACGTGAAAACGAGAAATATGCACACATAAAGTCAATAAAACCACCACACACATAAAGAACCGTTTAACAATGATCACACACGGAGCCTGGCTTGTTGATTTGGAAGTTTATTGCTCACATTTCATCTACAATGGGTCGTAGCCGAGTGGTTTTCTCCCGGAGCTAACAAGCTAGCCGCGACAAGCTAACGGGAAAATTCACTGAATACAAGCAGCATATTATGCATTGAAAACGTCACTAAAACAGGCAACTGCTTGAAGCAGCCTTTATGATGATCACACACGGAGCCTGGCTTGTTGATTGTGTAGTTTATTGCTCACATTTCATCTACAGTGAGTCGTAGCCGAGTGGTTTTCTCCCGGAGCTAACAAGCTAGCCGCGATAAGCTAACGGTAAAATTCACTGAATACAAGCAGCATATTATGCATTGAAAACGTCACTAAAACAGGCAACTGCTTGAAGCAGCCTTTATGATGATGACACACGGAGCCTGGCTTGTTGATTGTGTAGTTTACTGCTCACATTTCATCTACAGTGAGTCGTAGCCGAGTGGTTTCTCCCGGAGCTAAGGCACTATTAGCCGCGACAAGCTAACAACCTTCACCTTCACAACATTCATTGAAAACAGGCAGCATATTATGCACAAATAACGTCAATAAAGCAGGCAACTACTTGAAGCAGCCTTTACGATGATCACACAATGAGCCTGGCTTTACACATTTGTGGTTTATTGCAGACTTTTCATCAACAATGAGCTGTAGTCGATTATAACAAGCTAACGGGTAACCTCGAAAAACCACTGTCCACCTGAACAGATAATGTCCGTCTTTGAATCGTATGGGCTCCTGCAGATCCTGGTGTCGTCCATGGGAGTATAGTTAGAGATCCATAGGGCATGGCAGATGCAAAGAGATAGCCTCCAAACAGCAGTTATTTTTCAGGCAAGAGCCCCTTCCAAGCGTCCGGTGTGGAAGGTTCGTCTCCAAATAATATCCTGTGTGGCCATTGTTCACAAAGTGATAAACAGTAGCTCCTTTCCAACAATAAAAAATAAAATGCACCAATCGTAGTTTCAATACAGTTGAGACAACGAGCGCAGTGTTGTGATGCCACAGACAGCGTGTAGAGGGGGCGTGTCGGAAAGGGTCAGAGGTTCTTAAAGAGACAGGGGCCTATTTCAAGTCATTTGCTACCTCCATTTTGAAAGAGCAATTTTATACAAGGCAGTTATTCTAATTTACTGCATTTACAGACCAACAGAAGGTTTCGTCATCATTGTAGTGTGCTATAGACTGGTGCTATGTGGCTGAAAAAAGCATAATACCCCCTCTTTAACAAGGTTCAATCCAAAACAGTAAATTATTGTGTCATCAGCGTAAAAATGTATATTAGCATCAGACACATTTTGTCCTAGTTCATTAATATACATGATGAACAGGAGGGGTCCTAATATTGAACCCTGTGGCTCCCCCTTGTGGACATTAGAACATTCAGAACACAGACCATCACATTTAATACACTGGGTCCTGTCACTCAAATATTTTGTGAACCAGGAGACAACATGATTAGACAGTCCCAAAACAACATTTAAAAAAAAATCAATGTCATCAGGCCAAATTCATGCGTCTAATCGGTCCTCACAGATGCCGTCATTGCCCATATATGGTAAATAATTTGTCTCATAAAAGGCCAATGTTACACTCGCATTTCCTTTTCTGTGTTCATACATTTTTTTTGTAGATGTGGATGAGTCAATATCAATGATAAGAACGCAATACAACTAAAGGTTCAATCTGAGCTGGATGATGATGTAACCATTTCTAGACTCTTCGGTTCATAGCGATGCCTCTTCTTATGTCACGTTGATACAACTGTTCTCCCCGCCGGTTTTCTTATCTTTGATTTTCTACATTTGAAGAGGAGGGTTGTGCATCAGGGAGTGCATTTACGAGACACCACCTCCAAACCCGTCTCCTCTGATGAACAACCCCATTGAGATGAAACGCATTCGTCACACTGTAAATAATAAAGGTTTTTCTGCCAATGTGTGCCTCAGCCCTTCCTCTTTCGCTTCTGAATAATAAATATAAATGCATATTGTTCTTTATAGACATATTTAGCAGTAACCATTTTATTTGGGCTTGTCCTTATTTTGTGCTTCTGTAATTCTTCAAGCCTATTTTCCACGTGGTTCAGCTCTTTCTTGCGTCTGGTACTTGATCTGATGGAACTCAGGACCAAGCATTTTCCGAGGCGATACTGGGTGTGAAAAGTTTGAGAATCACTGTCGAACGGCTGATCAAACCATTTGCCGTGCTGGAAATGAAGCGGCTCTGGATGGTGCGTTTATTTGCCATGCATCACAAAGAGCCCATCAGAATTCAATTCTTCTCATACACTTCACACTCTTCTACACAGGGCAGTGGATTGTTTAATGATCTCCAATACTTTCGCCGCACATGCGCTGACTTTTAATGCTCCAGTGAAGATTTAATAACAGTGGTTCAATAGCAGCAGAGATGAATGACATAAAAACCGTCACGTGACACAGTGCGGCTCATGGACAAAGTGGATACGACAGATTTACCCAGATTTACCAGTTTAATACCGTTAATCCAATCAGCTTAGTTAGGGGGCATTGTTTTGTGGTTGTATGGCTTTTGGAAAACCATGTTGGGCCTTTCAGTGCACATTTTATTGTGTTCTCTCCCTGTTTGAGAGGGTTTACAGCGTGTACTCTGCTTTTCTCTCCATCAACAGAAACATGCACACAGACTAATCCTCCAGGTAGGTACCACTGATCCACAGTACGTCACTGCAGTCGCCTAAAGGCCCTGGAAGGTTGTACCGGTTAAGCAATGAAGAGAGCAGAGTTTAATCATGGAGAGTTAAAAGGTAGCATGGCCTCTTGCCTCACAACTAGAAGGTGTCGAAGGCGTTGTTCTCCTCGTCTGGGTGGGTTCCCCAGGGGTCAGTCTTGGGACCCCTCTTATTCAACTTGTACATGCTTCCATTGGGACAGCTAATAAACAGCAAGAATTTGTCTTACCACAACTATGCAGATGACACTCAGGTCTATGTGTCACTGACTGCAGGTGAACATGGGAATATAGATATTCAACCTGGATAGACTCAAACAGACAAAAGCAGCGATTAGGAAGATTTATTGACATGTATATTAGTTTTGGCGATCAAACCCCGGCGGTAGACATCGATGTATGAAAGTCAGTATGGATGAACAGCTTGTAGCTAGGGATGTCTTCCCTAATCCAGAGCCTGGACACTGGTAGTGGTATGGAAGACTCGTAAAGATGCAGCAGGTAGTAGTCGTGGTCGGAAGAGGCGGGGTGGAGGTGGGTCGTAGCACAGCTGGAAAGCGAATGAACCATGATTGCTGGGGTTTAAAAGCGGGACCGAGGGCAATGATTGGCTGCGACGGAGGTGCGGCTCTTACGCTGATGGCTGAGGTGGAGGTGTGGCCCTCTCGGAAGTGACCATTGGCTGGAGGTGATGCTGAAATTAGTCTCCCAGGTTGAATTAATGCCTAGGCTTCATTACTCTATCACTGCATGGGACAGATCTGTTTGTGGATGCAAAACAACTTTGTCCAACTGACCGGTTTCCGTTTTTGGGAAAGACACTTCACCCTCCAGGCCCCAGTGTCTGCGTACACGGGTTTGTGAAGGGGTTACATACAGTATTGCCTTGATGATCAGTGCTTTGACTGCCCAATAAAGGAAAAGAAATATCAACCAGTATCACCTGACTATATAAAATGACACATTCACAGTCTCCTCCTTGTACTGCTTTCTCTGTGTGTTTTGATGTCGTAGAGCAGTAAACTATGGGACTTTCTTTTCACCCGCACAATGGTGAAAAAGGTCTGTTTAAAATTCCAAAGCTGCCTCCCACTCCCTCTTTACGTGCGCTCATTGTGCAGAGTCTAAATTGTGCGCCGGCTCCTGGTTCATTGACCTTTAAGATTAAAGATAGTCCACACAGTGTCGGCGTCGTTTCACTGCTGTATTTTCACTCGGAGCTGGGGCTTTTAATGAAAAATTTATCAGGGCACTTGAAAGAGCCTTACAGTGTGCAGCTGATGTGCAAATGGAGCTGTGAGCGAGCGCCGATCTTGAACGCGGAGCTGTGGAGGAAGAGAAAACACAAGTGTCGGGATGGCAGAGGCTGTTTAGAAAGCAAATCTATTCGTTTTCAATCATCCGTCAATAATTACAAGGCATTTTGACTATATTGCAGATGGGGATGATGGGAACTGTATAAACGCATGAACGCAGCGCTTCCACACAAGCCAAATAAAACATCTTCAAGGTTTATTAGGACTTTTACTGCACAATCCTGCTGGTTTATAGTCCATCTAACTGGTATATGCCGCGTGTTAAAGTCCAGTGTTTATTACACTTAAGCTACTGTCCCCTCAAATTGTAAGTATATTTTACCAAGTCATTCCCACTGTTGCTTGCAGAGGGAGGGAGCCCCAGGCAAAATTGTCACCAGCAAAACATACTGTTTTCATATAGTGGTCAATGTTGAGAAAACAGAATGTCAAAGTAAAATAAGAGAAAACTTTGCAATGCTTATTTCAGAACGTTTGTCCACTAGCGAGCCTGAGATTTCCCGAGATTGCAGTGTACCGGCCATTCACAAATGTTGACTATGATTGCTGATTTTTCGCTTCTACTGAACAATCTGCTGTGAATAAACATCCATATGGACCCGATTTAGACTTGACTTTGTATGTATGTGATCAATAAGTTTATATTTCATCAGAAAACGGCTAAAAAGAGTAAAAAAAATTGTATTTCCCGAAAGATACTGTTTCCCCCCTTGGCGACGCCACACCTCCTTCTATAACGCGATCTCTGGAATCACCCATATATGGTCATGTTTTGAAACAGTTGAGGGGGAATACAAGTTGGAGAAAAATGTAAACGTTTGTAATGTTTCTCTTATTATTCAAAAAATACTTTAACAAATGCTGAATTATGAATATAAAAAACTTAATTTAGTTTTCTACTAAATAAAGATACAAAGACATGGAGAGGAGCAAAGTGGATCAACAGCCCATAAATACATAAATTACGAAGAATAGTTGGGGTTCACGTTTTAGAATGTGGTGATGACAAAATATCTGGTGGAGGGCAGGGGCCAATACATTTTTTTGTAAAAAAATCTCCAACACGAAAATTCCTAAATGTTTTCCCTGGTCCTTATTTGACAGCGATTGGATTCACAAACCTGACATTATTTTTATGTGTGTAAGTCCTTTCTACTGACTAATGTCACACTCATGTTTTTGAACATTGCCACCACTTTTGGACGCCTATCAGAGAAAATAATTGGACATTAGTTCATATGTGCTGACAGAGGAGACGATGAACTTTGGGACAGTTTGTGTTTCATGTGGATTCTCCCAGAAATGACTGAGATATTAACCAAAAATGAAGACAAAAAAAAATCTGCCACTCGCCAGTTACCACAG
This sequence comes from Gobius niger, assembly GCF_951799975.1. Taxonomy (NCBI): domain Eukaryota; kingdom Metazoa; phylum Chordata; class Actinopteri; order Gobiiformes; family Gobiidae; genus Gobius; species Gobius niger. The sequence continues at coordinate 36,838,639 of NC_136855.1, read as the reverse complement.
TTTCCATAGTTACCGCCATGGATTTTTCCACCTCAATTTTAAACTATAGATACAGACGGCATCTCGTCATAGAAGGGGGCGTGGTTTCGCCAAGGGGGAAAATAGAATCTTTAGAGAGACTCAATTTTTCACTCTTTTTAGCCATTTTCTGGTGGAATATCAACTTATTTATCAAATATAAATAAAGTCAAGTGTAAATCGGGCCCATATGGATATTTTCTCACAGCAGATTGTTCAGTAGAAGTGAAAAAACGGCAGCTGTAGCAAGCGCTAACTAGCCTTTAGCATTAGCCCGATGCTAACATGTAGCATCAAGTTAGCATTCTCCGTTATTTATGTATTGATGGGCTGTTGAACCACTTTGCTCCTCCCCATGTCTTTGTATCATTATTTAGTAGAAACTATATTCATAATTCAGCATTTGTTACAGTAGTTTTTGAATAATTAGAGAAAGTTTACATTTTTTCAAAATTGTTTTCCCCCTTAACTGTTTTCAAACATGACCATATATGGGCGATTCCAGAGATGCCGTCTGTATCTATGGGCTCTTTAGAATGTTGTGTTGTCACGTGAACGCAACCTATTCTAACATGATGCTTCATGCTAGCATCACGCTAACGCTAGGTAGCGCTAGCCACGACTGCCGTTTTTTGCTTCTGAACAATCTGCTGTGAAAAACATCCATAAGGACCCGATTTAGACTTGACTTTATTTGTGTGGGATAAATATGTTCATATTCCACAAGGAAATGGCTAAAAAGAGTGAAAACTTGTTTTTCCCAAAACATACTTTCTTCCCCCTCAGCAAAAAGCCACGCCCCTTCTATGATGCAATGTAACTATGTCACTTCCTGTCAGTAGTTTCAGTAACTTTTCTTCTTCAAAATTGCTGTTTCACTGAAATAGAATGATAATTAATACGTACAAAAATAAGTCATATTTTCAAGTTTCTGCACGTTAAGTACATTTAAGAACATATTTGACTATAGTGGTTAATTTGGTCCCTGTTGTGGATCGATATAAAACTTTTAGAATTCCTGACTGTCCTGCTTATGTACCAATACAAAAAAAAGCAGGAGTGGACGGGCCAGGCGAGGAATGACCACAAACTTGTACTTGTGTCCGTACAGCTTGAGGAAACCTAAGTTGTCACTGTAGATCATTTTATAAACCACTCAAAGCACATGCGACACACACTGCCTGCTTCTTCTTTTCCATAATCCCACAGTTCACCATTCGTGCATGACTGAGGCTGCCATCGTCTCCCGACAACAGTGGGCTCCGGACAGGGCTGGGATCGTCCCACCAGCCTTTGGGACCTTTGGGTTTGCGTAACCACTGAGTCATTACCGCCCCACGTACTTTATAATTCCTTTTAGAACTGTATCGCCCCCTACGCTCCAAACTTCAGTTGATTTCACTCCCACTGAGTTTAAAGCGGGCTGACATCTCCTTGACATCCACTGGAGAAAGTAGAAAGAGTCATGGGGAGTACACTTAGCAGATTATTTGGCACGTCAAAGTCAAAACAGTCATGCAGCAAATCCTGTTTTCGTGACAGTTGCAATATTATGGAAACTAACTCAAAGTTTTAAAGTTCTTCCTTAACCTCGCTCTCAACTTTTAAGCTATTGCCATCATTTGAACAGTTGAAAGTCGATATAAAAGGCAGGGAAACTGTTCTGGAGGAAAAGGACTAATATGAAACCGACAATTCACAGACAAATATACCTTTTTTTTGTCAAATGTGTGCTGTTAATTTACAGCAGTAAAGCATACAATTATATACAACATGTAAGAGTGTAGACCTTGTGTCGTTTTGCTATAGCTTCTCTCTTCTCGACGTCTTCTCTCCTGAATTGCATAGATTTTGTTACGTTTTTGTAGCATTTTAGTCTACTTTCTCAGTGATTTTTTTTTGTGCTGTTTTACAGTAAACTCCAATTCTGATTGTTTTATGGAAGTCATGACCCCACTGCGATCTGATAAGCGGCTCGTTCATACTCATACACCGACCACACACGGAGGAGGAATAGAAAATGTGAGCGTTCAGCAATGCAACCCAAAAGAAACGGCACTAACATGGGACTGACATGGCACTAACATGGAACTAACATGGAACTGTGACTGCACTACGGAGCGAAAGGACAACTGGCTTTTCTGCTATGCTGGCCCTCGCTTCCCCCCTTGGTCTTTCAGGTGCAACCCCCTTTTGTAGTTTTTTTTTCAACTGTGAATGTATTTTTGCTTTTCTCTATTGTTGTTTCGACTGTTGAAGCCATCCATCCATCCATCCATCCATCCATCCATCCATCCATCCATTTTCTTCCACTTTTCCGTTGCCGGGTCGTGGGAAATCACATTGCACCTGCTCCTATGGCTCCTCCTGCAGGTGGTGGGTCCACAGAAGGATGGCCTCATGGTTCTAACTGGGCCTGTTGGTCTCTTATAAGGGGGTTTCTGAACCCCTTCTCTGAGACCCTACCAGGGGCACGAAGCCCCCAACAACAGAGCTCCCAGGATCATGCAGGTGCTAAAACCCCTCCACCATGTTAAGGTGGCGGTTCCAGGAGGGGACTGTTGAAGCCATATACCATGAAAAGCATGAATACAGGATCGGTCTGTATAAATATCATAAAAGTAATTTCAAGTGCTGGCCAGTGTTTTACTCACTGGCCTCATGACACGTCCAGTTAAACTTCCAACTTCCAAAAAATGTTTTATCTTGAATATAAAGAAAGCGGCGACCACGTACTTCAGCAACAAAAACAAAAAGGTTTAGTTACCCCACTGTCTGTGTTAACGGGGAACAGATTGAAATGTGTGACTAAGTATAACTGTTTGGGAGTCACATTAGATCCCATGCTCTTGTTAAAAAAACAAGCTAATACGAGCGATCACTGTTATTGTTTACTTCCGCAATTTTCGCCGCATGTTTTGGTGAATGGTAGGCAACAGCTGATGCGTACAGGTCTCTAACTCAGTTTTATAAAATGATAGATCTGTTACAGCGCAAGAGAAGCAATGCACTGTTTATGGACATTGTTTTTGCTGATTATAGGATTTTAATAAAATGTTTATCAAATATGAAAATGTAAAATGCCTACCACGGCCAACGGATGTGACGACATCGCGATCGATCGTATGTGTCAGAGCTTGAATTTTAACATAGCAATTTTTAAATGCATCAGGAATTCTTTGACCTTGGAGGAAGCAAAAACAGTTTTTAATGCAATGGTCATGTCCCGATTTTATTATTGCCTAGCTTGCTGGTCCCAGGCCAATACAAACCACATTGAGGCCATTGGAATCCATCCACAAACAAAACAATCTTAGAGAGGAGAACAAGGCAGCATCACCACTGTTGTGTTCTGGAAAAATACTGTTAGAATAATGAATGGTCCTGCTGTATATTGTTTTTTATTTTGATGTAACCAGGGACTACAGATGGAAACTAGCAATTTATCTATAATCTGGTGCAGTGCATCTCTGTTTCTTTGAGCTTAATGTCTCTGTACATTGTCCCTTCAATAAAGATTAAAGTATTAAAGTGTTTAGGGCCTTCATCGCCCTGGGCAATAAAGCATTGCTATTAGCTACGGCAGGAAATGGGGCAGGCCTTGGAAATTCCTTGCTGACATCAAACATGTATTTTTTAAGGATGTTAATTCACATAGGCTAAGCGGTCTGTCTGCACTATATCACTTACAGGCTCGACACAAGGGAGGCGATGTCGCTCCTCTTCTGTTCATTTCTGATGGAACTAGCGCTCCTCCCTCCTCCCTCTAAGCGACATTCATGGATGTGAAATTTCACACTTGTCCATGTGCACAATCAAGTTTAAACATTTTTAAAAAATTCTACTTTTGTTGCTGTCGCCTGGCACTAACGCCAACAGGTAAGGGTTTAATAGGCTGCGTTCATGTGACATCACAACATTCTAAAGAGTCTATAGATACAGACGGGATCTCGTCATAGAAGGAGGCGTGGCTTCGCCGAGGGGGAAACATTTTAGCCATTTTCTGGTGGAACATGTAGCATCAAGTTAGCATTCTCCGTTATTCATGTAATTATGGGCTGTTGAACCACTTTGCTCATGTCTTTGAATCATTATTTAGTAGAAACTATGTTCATAATTCAGCATTTGTTACAGTAGTTTTTGAATAATTAGAGAAAATATACATCTTTTCAAAATTGTTTTCCCCCTTAACTGTTTTCAAAAATGACCATATATGGGCGATTCCAGAGATGCCGTCTGCATCTATTCACCTTATTCCGGACGTTCTCGTGGGCGCCGCCATTAATTGTGCCCGGCCCTTTTCTCCTATGTGTTAACATGGAGCTGGAGAAGTCCACATAAAATCAGTCACTACACGAAAACAAAGCAGTTTTTCGGCCGCCCAGAGAAACGCTGCAGTGTCGACATGTTGGTGCAAATGAACATTGGACATTTTACACAAATCAATCGACTAAACATCAGATTTGAGCGGAGAATATTTTCCCTCGTTCTCCGTTAAAATGAACGGGCTTCGCGCTCGACCGGAAGTGTCTGGACAACGAGGTGCCGAGACAACGCAAAAAGTGGCAAAAGTGGGCGGGGTGGAATAAGGTGGATAGTTTAAAATTGAGGTGGAGCAACTGACGGTAACTATGGTAACTGTGGTAACTGACAAAATGCATATATTTATGTCTTTGTTCTTTGGCTCATATCTCAGTCATTACTGGAGGAATCCACATGAAACAAAAACTGTCACAAAGGTCATCATCTCCTCTGTCGGCACATATGAACTAATGTACAATTATTTTCTCTGAAGAATGTCAAAAAGTGGTAACAATATGCGAAAACATGAACTTTCAGACACAAAAATAATATCACAGGTTTGTGAATCCAATCACGATCAAACACTGAAGAGGAAAAACATTTGTCAATTTTCGTTTTGGAGATTTCTTGCAAAAACTGCATTTCTCCCATAGAGTTGTATTGGCCCTGCCCTCCATCTGACATTATGACATCATCACATTCTAAATCGTGATCGCCACCTATTGCTGGGTTGCAAGTTCTAGATTTTGATGATGTCATCGGACCCAACGGGGGGGGGAGGAGCCAGTTTTTCCTATTAACAGCATTACACTTTCACAAGTCGTAGAGTCGTAAAAAGTCGTAAAAAGAAAATGTCCTCAAAAACAAAATACGTTTTCCTCTATATAATAGTAAGGGCCTTTAGAACGCTGTGATGTCACCTGCAACCCAGCAATTGACAAACGATCTGGGAGGGTCAGACTTTTGTAAACATTCCCACATTTAAAACAATCAAAACAAGGATTTCCTTTATCTCCACACTGTGTAAAATACCTTCCATTTTCATAGCTCAAAAAATCCATATAAACTATGTTACTTATGTATCTTTTTATTAAAATTGTTAATAAACCTAAATGAGAATCTCAATGAAAATGTGGTGTAGTTCTAACATGATACAGACGACTCTTTCCTTTCAGAAGTGATAATGGACCAAAGTGTCGGCGCTGACCTTTCTGGGGGCGGTTGATTTTAATTGCAGATAATGACTGAAGTGGGAGTGAGTTGTAGTTAGTGAGACGCCTCTCTCCAAATGTTCGCCGGGTCATTGTCCAGGTTTAGCTCTGCCTCAGGCCAGAGTCGCAGGGATAAAGTTCCACTCCTAATAACCCTCAGTGGGATCTGTGGCGGAAAAAGACAAACACAAAACATTCATTACCTGCTCTGTGTCACGAAAACCTGCTTCTGATAGAGCGATAGATTTGTCTCTTTTGCTCTTTGAGACAATTTGTAGACTAATAGAAGAGTGGAGATTTAGTTTGAGACACTGTTGGTTTGGTTCCAGTGGCTTGTGCACACTTTACAAAAGCGTTTTCTTAAAATGACATTTTCATTACACTCTTGTCACCAAATTTTCCAGCTTTTTGTTTCATATTTTGAAGGTTTGCTCAGAGGGATTTTTTTCAGTATTTAGTTCATTGTCTGATTTTGCTTTGAGCTACAGAAAACACAGCCTGCCATAGAAATACTTTGGCTGAAAGTCTTGCCAAAATCGTGTGCACGCTTTTGAATGTATTGTCACAACTTTTCGAGTAAATAATTTGACATCAGTTCATATGTGCCAACAGAGAAGACGGTGAACTCAGTTTGTTTAGTGTGAATTACAGCGATATTAACCATAAACCATAGATACAGACGGCGTCTCTGGAATCGCCCATATATGGTCATTTTTGAAAACAGTTAAGGGGGAAAACAATTTTGAAAATATGTATATTTTCTCTAATTATTCAAAAACTACTGTAACAAATGCTGAAATATGAACATAGTTTTCTACTAAATAATGATTCAAAGACATTCGGAGGAGTGAATGCTAACCTGATGCTACATGTTAGCATCGGGCTAATGCTAACGGTTAGCTAGCGCTTGCTACAACTGCCGTTTTTTCACTTCTACTGAACAATCTGCTGTGAGAAAATATCCATATGGACCCGATTTACACTTGACTTTATTTGTGTGTGATAAATAAGTTGATATTCCACTAGAAAATGGCAAAAAAGAGTGGAAAATTGTGTTTCTCTAAAGATTCTATTTTCCCCCTCGGCGAAGCCACGCCCCCTTCTATGACGAGATGCCGTCTGTATCTATAGAGTTGAGGATTGTGATGTCATTTCACTAAGCATCATGGGATTTATAGCAATAATATACTTATTGAGATTTTTAAAGGTGAAATACCTCTGTGTGGAGTTTTCACCTCCATGTCTGTGTAGGTTTTCTCCAGGCACTCCGGTTTCCCTACCACTAAAACCATGTACAATTTGTGTATCCAGGTAATTCTGACCACCAGCCTGGCTCCACATCTGGAAAGAAAAAACATTCTGGAACAAATTGCCCTACAGGGACAGTAAAGTATACCTTGACCTCAACCTTCTAAATTGCACACAATTAGCCATGTACTATTTTCGAGCTTGCACTTGCTACTTAGCCCCCGTCTTGATAAATGACCCCCTTGTACTCTACAGTGTGCTAGATGTATTTACCATTAGTGACTCAGCAGCTAATGGAGCCATTCCACGTTTTTTTCCCCCACTTGTTATACTGTTTTTTTTAGCTAATGTTAATCTGCAGAAAGTAGCCAAGTATCCACAAATATGGCGGATCTCCATGGTAACAGTGAAAATGTGAATGCAATTTACTGGAACACCATAAAAGCAATAAATTGTGTTCTTATGACATCACAACATTCTAAAGAATCTGTAGTTTAAAATTCAGGCGATGGCACTGGGCAAGTAAGAATATTTGGCCTTATACCTCTGTCATTCCCCTCCTGGAACTTCCTTAACGTGGTGGAGGGGTTTGAGCACCCCAGTGATCATTGGAGCTCTGTTGTCGGGGCCTCATGCCCCTGGTAGGGTCTCCCATGGCAAACGGGTCCTAGGTGACGGGTCAGACAAAGAGCAGTTCAGAAGCTCCTTATGAGAGACCGACAGGCCCGTTTAATCGTGAGGCCGTCCTTGTGTGGACCCACCACCTGCAGGAGGAGCCATAACGGGCTGGTGCAATGTGATTTGGGCAGCTCGAAGAGGATGGATGGATGGATGGATGGATGGATGGATGGATGGATGGATGGATGGACGGACGGATGGATGGATGGATGGATGGACCTCTGTCATTACTGGGGCACATCTCACAATGTTCAGTGGATTCTCTGTCACAATGTATAAACTGAGGTCCAATTATTTTCTCTTAAAGGTGTTCAAAAGTATAATAAATATCTGCGTGATGTTGGTCAGACAAAAGGACTTTCCGCCATAAGATTATTATGTAGAGTTTGTGAATCCAATAACTTCCAACATTTGTTAACTTTCTTCTCTCTTATGTTTGTATGCTGTATGATCCCTGCCCTCCATCTGAGATTATGACCTCATCAAATTCTAGAATGTGAACGCGACCCACAGATCAACACTGCGCTGTAACATGACGACTTCTCTGGAGTCGACCATAAATGGTCATGTTCCAAGCTGCCAGAGGGGAAACAAGGTGGGAAAAGATCTACTCTGTGGTGATTTAATAGCCCATTGAGTTAGACTAACATTAGCTAAAAATAGTACAAAAGCGGAGGAGAAAAAAGCCATGGGATGACTCCGTTAGATGTATTTACTAGTGACTCAGGACTTTGCATATGACTTTATTTTTATGTGCTAAATATGTCCACAAGAAAACGGCTTAAAATTGTAGTTCCCATTACCAACTTCCTCCCACAGTCGGCTGGGCAAGTGTTTTCCAACCAGGGATACAGGGATCCTTGAGGGTGCTTGAGTACTTTGCAGGGGTTACTTAGAAATATTACAGATTATAAATAATAGTGAAACTGAGTAGAACTTTAATATTGCTGGGTTGCAGGTTCTAGAATATGATGATGTCATCGGACCCAGCGGCGGGCAGGAGCCAGTTTTTCCTATTAACAACATTACACTTTCACAAGGCGTAGCTAAAAAGAAAATGTATGGATTCGAAAAATTATCATTAATATCACTCACTGGGTCCATGATCTCTTTGTACAAGACCAAAAATGTCCTCAAGAACAAAATCATTTTTCATCTATATAATAGCATAGGCCTTTAGAACGCTGTGATGTCACCTGCAAACCAGCAATCGGCATCTCTGGAATCGCCCATATATGGTCATGTTTGAAAACAGTTAAGGGGGAAAACAATTTTGAAAAAATGTAAATTTTCTCTAATTATTCAAAAACTACTCGAACGAATGCTGAATTATGAATAAAATTTTCTACTAAATAATGATACAAAAACTTGGGGAGGAGCAAAGTGGTTCAACAGCCCATAAATGCATAAATAACGGAGAATGCTAACTTGATGCTACATGTTAGCATCGGGCTAATGCTAACGGTTAGCTAGCGCTTGCTACAACTGCCGTTTTTTCACTTCTACTGAACAATCTGTTGCGACAAACTATCCATATGGGCCCGATTTACACTTGACTTTATTTATGTGTGACAAATAAGTTGATATTCCACCAGAAAATGGTTAAAAAGAGTGGAAAATTGTGTTTCTCTAAAGATTCTATTTTCCCTCTCGGCGAAGCCACGCCCCCTTCTATGACGAGACGCCGTCTGTATCTATTAACAGCATTACACTTTCACAAGCTGAAAAGAAATGTATGAAATAAGAAAAAATATAATTAATATCAGTGACTGGGTCCATGATCTCTCTGTACAAGACCAAATATTTCCTCAAAAACAACATATTTTTTCCTTTATAGGCCTTTAGAATGCTGTGATGTCACCTGCAACCCAGCATTGATTTCTAAGGAAATTTAGTCTTAATGATGTTTTAAAGTAAAAGGTTTGATTTTGAGAGTATTTTAGCCTAATTTTGAACACAACACATGATTAAATACTCGATAATCTTTTAGTTTAGTTGGTCATTTTGTTATAATATTGGCAAGATCCTTGAGGTAGCCGGTTCTTGGAGTATAAATGAACGACTCAAGGGGAAAACATATCGGTCCCCTTGTATAACATGTTGCTGTCTGTCTCTATAGTTGTTCTGCCTCTGTTCTGTTTACTTTGCAATACTGTTTTTCTAATGCTACTATGTGAACGTTGTCGCCTTTTACCAACCACAGATTTTGGCCATAACGTTCAATTTCAAACTGTTTGAACCCATGGAAAGCCATACCAGGCAATTTTGAACCTCCAATGGACATTCAATGCGCTTTACATCCAGGAGCCGTTCACCCATTCATCCACCAACACACAGCCCAAGGACACAGCCTCAGTATGACGGGAGCCGGGATCGAACGGAGCCACTGTCTGCGTGCTCAGTGGCCCATATTTGCTACCAACCATGAAAACCTCCCCGTGCAGTGGAGCAGAAGAGATTTCACACTGGATCGGGGAAGGATTGTATTGATTTTCCAGTTACGGGTGTTCCTGAGGTCCATTCCTATTGAGTCCGCTGTCAGTTGGACATCCACCTTATCTCCACGGGGCTCTGCAAGCTGTATGTGTCCGTCAGCTGTCGATTGTTAAGAGACATCGACTCAACCAGCTAACCGAATGAGACATAGCATGTGTTTTTATGGATTTTCATGTTCTTACTTTTCATTGGGGTCTTTTCCATGTCTAAAAACGTATGCAAACATATTGTGGAAAAGTTATATTTCAGCACCTATCAGTTTCAAACAGAACACTTGGATTTAATGTCTAACAAACGATAAGAAATCCACTTACTTATTACTACGCTGAACAAAACCAGACACTTTTGTTTTTGCTCTCATTTTCTAGATCCACAATTGTCCCATTTCCCTCAAATATTGTTCATAAATCTTATCAGGTCGTTGATGTAGACGACAAACACGGGTGCCTTTTAATTGATAGTGTTTTGAATGACATGTCACCCATTGAGTTCATCAGACTTGAAGGCAAGTGTGCTCCCCTGCATACGGCAACAAAACTGAATTTGTCAACATAGACCACCTCACACGCTACTTTGAGCCAGAGGAGTAGATTCCAATGAAGCTGAAGAAGCTGGGGCCCTGTCCCAATACCCACACTGCGCCCTACGCTCCTCTGCGAAGTGTGCACTTGTTTGAAGTGCACGCAAGGGTTCGAGTGCGCAGGTTACAAGTGTGCAAAGATTGCAGAATTGGGACAGTACGGCTGATGTCATTTTCAGACCTAAACTTAAAGCAGTACTAAGTAACTTATTTACCTTAATAAATCCTTTTCGTAGTCCCTGTGGGGGTAATACAAGTGTTTATGGGATGATTGGAGGGTCTTTCATCTCCCCCTGGTGTCTCTGGCCAGAAAACCATGTTTGCAACTTGACTGGCCCCGGTGCGGAGAAAGCAATACACACTAATGTAATCACGAAGAAGAAGCTAACATGCTAACCGGCAAAGCTAACTGCGGGCTAACGTCACTTTAAACAGTATTTACAGCCCAGTTTGAGTGAAAAAATAAATAATCCATTGTATAATTGGTTGCACAGTAACCCTCTCTCCCTTCGCCTTTCCTGTCAGCGTAGTATTAACTCTCCAAGACAATTAATACATAAAAAAATCGTAACTTGCTACTACACCTGCAGTTGCGCTTATGGCCTCTAGGGGCAAGAGTTACTTAGTACTGCTTTAATGAAGTTTAAGGTAATTTTGTCCGTCCCTGTGAAAAAAAAAAGTTGACGTTAAAATAAATATATATTAGATATTAGTAATTTATTTGAGCTCGCTGTATAATATTACTCAAAATGTAGAGTGGGTAACTAACTAGTATCTGGTAAGTTTTATGTTTTTATTCATCCTACGTTTTGTTGAAGTGAAAAGTTGAAATTGGATTTTAATGAATGACAGCACAAAAAAAAAAGTATTGAAATTGTTGCATAATAATAAATAATAATGATTTATAATAATATAATAATAATAAATACCGGTGAGCAAATCATCGTAGTGCTTCATCATATATTTATTCTTCTTTCCAAGTAACATAGCAAACCTTGGGTGTATTTACAGATATACAGCATGAGAAAAGTTGAAATATTGAATCAAAAGTAATTTTTTTCGGCGCAAGATCCGTGGATGCTGCCATTTTTCTGTCTCTTTGGTCTGTACCGCAAAGAATTATGGGCAATATGCTTTGCCAAAGTCTGCTTGGATGCGGGCTTCGGCGAAGTGCGGATCAGGGGCGCAAAGGGGGCTTTCTGGAGGATTGGGACACCCTACCCACTTGCACCCATCATCGGGAACGCGCATATGACGGCCGCGAGTGTGGAAGTGCGAGTATTGGGACAGCCCTCACAGCCCCCTGCAGTCCCCTCCATGGGTCATTCAGCACAAACTCCCATCAGCTGTCTCCTCCTTGAGTCATCCAACCCCAGTTCCATCCTGTGATCATCCATCCTTCACCTCCCCGGGTCATCCAGCAGCAGCCCCCTCCACCTTCTTCTTCGTGGAGTTTAGCAGGACTTTAGCCTGTGGGAGGCCATGTGTGAACGTGGTTAGTGTGTTATCCAATATCCAGGAACTTCATTCCACCACTGAAGACAAATGGAGCAACAGTCCACGGGCCACAATCAACAACCGGATCAAGTCAATGAAGGAGATGTGCTGCACTGTGACAAAAGGCTTGAAAGGCTTGTAATCATGTGTTCACTTCAGGAGGCGACAATGCTGCGCGACTGTAAAAAAAAAACGGTTTCCTGCTTCTCTGCTTGTGCTTTGGTGACAGTGGATTGGTTTAACTGGCCTAGCTTTCTCTTGACACTTAAAGCAAACCTTGCCAGTTTCATCCTTCCTGCCCCTCCTGGATATTATTTCAATATGTGTGGGTGTGTAGTGTGTTGTTACCTGTCTATACAGCGATCATGTCTTGATAAAATCCCGTTCAAAACATGTTTGTAATCCCGTCTTTTTATTATGGTCACACCTTATGTGTGATTTTGGTAGCTCTGTGATGAACAGAAGTGAAAAAGATGAAGATCAAAACTTGCTTGACTGCGTTTGACAAAGCACCGCTGCTTCACACGGAAAGATCGAAACAGTTGAGATTTTAACATTTCTCTGAGTTTTTAAATGGGTAAAGTCGGTCCAAGGCTGAGAAAATCCTGATAAAGTCGTGATAAAGTGTCTGTCCAGAGAGTAGAGAGGAGGAGAAGAGAGGAGTTAAACAAAATGGAGAGTGTTTCATAAAACATGCAATATCAGAATCTAGAGAAAAAAACAGTGATTTTGATCAACATCAGCCTCTGTTTAGCTTAGATTTCTCTGATTTTCCTGAATGTGGGTGTTGGACTCCACTCCCTCCTCTTGCCAGGGTTAGCAATTAGGGATGTCCCGATCAGGTTTTTTTGCTCCCGAGTCCGAGTCATTTTGAGAATTGCCCGATGCCGAGTCCCGATCCGATACCTAATACATTGTTTTAAAAAATTAAGAAAAAAACTATATTATTCAACTTGTCTTCACTCATGGTTTTGGATATAAAGAGTACTAAGTCTGTTTTTCTCAAGTAAGCAAAACTATTAGTCTTTACAGTGTAATAGTAGTTTTTCACAGAGAGGGTGATCTATAATCCCATTTGTTAATAAATGTGCAATACATTTTTTAATGCACTGCAATGTACAAAACTGTCTGGCAGTGCAGAAAAAACACAGCAGTAACGTGCCCAAACAGTTAAATAAAACAAAATGTTTGGCCAAAAGCTAAATGTGCCATGTTAACTTGATTACAGTCTCTTTAATAAGTAGATACTGTATAGGGTGACCACATTTCCCAGCCTGGAAACCGGGACAGGGTCGAGGTCCGCCGTGGCTTGAGCGCGTGTCATCTACTGTGGGCGTGTACAGAGTGCGTGTGTTTCACTAAAGGCTTAAGACAACCAGGAGTGACAACAAGTGCTTCTTCCTCAATTCACCTCCTGAACGTAGCGCGGGGATAAGCGAAGAGAGGAGGCAGTGGTCATCAGGTTGTAGAGACGAAGTTTCCCAACATCTCCGCAGAAATGTGAGGAGGGTCTCTCTGCTCAGTGTGGGTCTGAGTAGGCATGGTTTAGTCACATGTAGCGGGGCAATAGCGATAAAAACAGTTCAGGTGTTGGCTCCTTCTAACCGCTCTCTCCGCCCTGTCTTACCGTCCGTTCTCACTCCTCTCTCCTGGCTGAGCCTACAGTAAACTCTGCACGGGTTATCGGAGATGTTGTTATTGTTCTCCTGCGCTGGCACTTGTGTGGATTTGTGGATTTCTCAGACGAAGGGGGGACACGGACTGAGCGATGGTGCGAGTGGTTTGACGCAGCAGGTGGAGTGAGTGACAGAGGCGCTGGGCCAGGGGGAGGGGACAGACAGTGGTTTGCAGTAGCTCGAAATCTGATCAAAAGTAACGAGAATGGACACGCATAAATATCCGAGTCCTGATCGGGAGGTATTGTCCGATTCCGATCGAGTCTGTAACCACGGGGACACAGGGATCGGGACATCCCTGTTAGCAATTATGCATGTCCAAATGTCAAAGCGTATTGACAGGCGAGCTTGCAACCTATATGCCAGTGTCACACCATATTTGACACTGGCATATAGGCTGCAAGTGTCAGTGTCACACCATATTTGACAGCCAAGACCTTCTAGTTTCTAAAACTATGTCTATATCTGTGTGAGTGAAACACAACTTACATCACATTTGCCATTCCTAACCCTAATCATAACCCTAACTCTCTGAACAACAGCTGTAGTTGTTTGGTGCCTACACCGTTGTTCGGTGTAGTTTCATGTGCTTACACTTGTTGCAGCTCAGCAACTTATCTGAGCAGCTTCACTGTGGGAGGCTTCTCTTTCAGGACTCCACATGGAGCTCAGGAGATTTTCTGGCATTTCATAATGAGGGAGCGGGAGTGGGCAGTTTGGCAAAAAGAACATTCTTATCTTGTTTTTCTTCGAGCCTGGTTCACAATTTCAATATTCTCACACCTTCTTATCTGCTTCACTTTTTTTTTCTTTGCTCAGTATTTTTATCATGCTCAACAAGAAAGATGTAATTAATTAGTGCACTAGATTGAGTCACACAGATCTGCTGAATCAAGTGCTAAAACAATCAGCGCCGAGGTTGGAAGTAGAGCCGTGCCTAAATCAAGCTAATATCACTACGCTGCCTGATCACGCCTTGTAAACACCGCAGAATCGGTGTTCAGGAACAGCGAGGACTCGAAATTTTCACAAAATTCGCCGTTTCTTGTGGATCTGTCATGCTGAAGACGGATTTTCCCGTGACTACATATATAACTCATGACGGATTATTTTCACGACTTTTCACGGATTAAAAAAGCAAAACAAAAAGTCCCCATCAATGTTGTCACAAGAGGAAAATCTATCTTTAGAAACAATGATATTCTTTGGAGCCAGGCTTTTTGAGTTATTGAAGTCTGGCAGGTGTAGGGTTCCCCTCGGATTCCACAATCTTGCCATCTTTCTTCGCCGTGATGTCAGCGCTCCGCCATGAGGGCTTATGTAGTGCGATCTTCACCCACTGGTCAATGCTGTCACAGAGCGGGTCGAATCACCAGATGCTCGAGCCTTTCAACGTGGGTTTTTGCAAGATTGAAGATTCCAATCTCGCTCGCGGTGCAGTACAGTACAATATCTCTTACGCCCAGAGATTTTCAGACCTTGTTTTTCTATTCTCCATTTTCCATTTCTGACTTTTTTTGTCAACACTACAAGTACATCAGAGACTTGCTGTGAGAATTAAAGGGTAAGTATGTGGGCTGGCTCTTGTCCCAGATGACGACGCTCTACCTTAGGCTGAGAATTATCAACTGCATACGCTGTACTCTTGCCCTTCCCTTTGTGACTGCACCACTCAAACAGCTTTTTACCGCCGCTCCTCCTGAGACGCGCTTATCCTAAAACGGTGTTTAATGGCAAACACCATTCTACAAAAGCAATTTCCAGTTGAAGAGCACTCGTGCCGCCTCTGCCTATTTTAAAACGGGTCTCACGGGATCGCTCTCTGTAATGTACTGTAAATGTTCCAGTCAATGCAATTACGCTGCCGTCGTTAGCGAGCAGCCTTTAGCACGGACTATGTTCAGTTAATATTAATAAAAACTGGGAACCAACTCAATTTAGCTGGTAGCCTTGAACTGCCTTACCTGCTAATCTAGAGAATGACCTCACAAGCACTTTTTTTAGTAAGCCTGCATTACTTAAACACATCTACTTTAAAGGAACAGGCCACTGTTTTTACAAACTGAGATATGCTCTTGCCTGAGCTTGGACGAGTTGATGCGTAACTGTCTGGTCTTTGTGCGTGCCCTCAGTCACGCAAAACGACCATAGATGTTGATAGAATTTGGCCTCTCCCAATGTATTCCTATAGCTCCAAACGGGGGTGAAGTTGGAAGCTACCAAGCTCTTCCACGGGCACAAAGACCAGACAAGTACGTATCAACTCGTCTAAGCTCAGGTAAGAGCATATCTCAGTATGGAATAACGGTGGCCTGTTCCTTTAAAGTGGGGATATTATGCAAAATCGACTTTTTCAAGCTTTACATCATGTTATTATGTCACTCCCTCATTAAAATCATGCCTGAAGTGTTGCCTTGGCACATTCACATATTTTTGAGTAATCTGTAAAAACTCTGATGGCGGCCATTTTAGGGATAGGTTTGCCTGAGTCCTCCTAGGAACGCCCCCACCTCCTGGAGACGCCTCCGAGCTTTCGTCACCAGCCGAGTAAGCAACCACTGCTCCTCAGCAGAACCCCCTCCCCACTGATGTCACAGACAGCGTGTGGAGGGGGCGTGTCGGAAAGGGTCAGAGGTTCTTAAAGAGACAGAGGCCTATTTCAAGACATTCACTACAGCCATTTTGAGAGAGCAATTTTATACAAGGCAGTTATTCTAATTTACTGCATTTACAGACCAACAGAAGGTTTGGCCATCATTGTAGTGTGATATAGACTGGTGCTATGGGACTGAAAAAAGTATAATATCCCCTCTTTAAAGGCCTATCTTGCTGGCCTAGAGACTAGAACCTACAGAGAAGAGGTCCAGGCACTCACAGACTGGTGCCGTGATAATAAATACAAGGTCTGAGGATGAAAGGGGAAAAGGTCGAACAGGTGGGGAGCTTTAAATATCTTGGCATCCATCTCTCCGAGGACCTAACATGGAGGACAAACACCAAGGAGCTGGTGATCATGGGTCAACAGAGGCTGCGGAGAGGATTATTGGCGGCCCTCTACCTTCTGTTGAGCAGATTGATTCCACTCGCCTCAATAACAGGGCTAGGAACATCCGCTCTGACAGCATTCACCCAGGACAGTGCCTTTTTTGAAACACTTCCCTCTGGACGTCTCAGGGTTCTCAGACCAGCGGAACATCTCCGTGAACAGCGGCAACTCGAGTCTCCAACTACTCTCCAGGCCGGTGAGATAGGCTTTTTGAATACGCGCAATACGAGGCAACTCCCCTCTGGTGATGTAGGCCCTGTAATGTCAAACATGGGCGCTAATATCAGAGGGTGCTGCACTTTGTTTTTGTTTTTTTGCAAGTCGCTTCCTGTTTTACGTTGGGTCATGAGCGTAATAATGTGGGAAATGGGTTGAGCGCAGACTAAGATAAAATGGGACACAATCGATGAGCACAATTTTTTGCCAATATTTTGTGCTGTGAAGGTAACAGCTCTTGTCACATCGGTCGCAAAGGTGAAGTCAGAAATGATTTATCAGTGAAAGTACTGAAGTGTGAGAAGGACAAATGTCGACGGGGCGTCCCTCACACAGTGGACAGGACAAGGTTACGGAGGCGACGTGTGATCCACAGACGACAGCTTTCACTCTCCATACATCACCTGCTGCCGGAGCTCCACTGCTTTTGTCTGTCTGACCAACATACAAGTCAGAACAAAAAATAAAGCATCATTCTCAGAAGATGTAATGAACCTAATTGGACGATATAATATAATATATATATATAACCTTTATGTGAGTTATTAAGTAAACTTTTTCAACTTTCACTTTGGTTTGTAACGTTTGATGGATTAAACATCATATCGTACACGGTTATGGCGATTATGCAAAGTTTGGACACCGGTAAAAATAGCAGTTCTGCTGTAGAGGAAATATAATTGGCATGCACACTAAAAGAAGCAGCACTGTCTTTACTTGCTCTTTAAAGACTGCAGATGGAAATTAGCCTGAAAAAGAAAAAAAAGGTCTGTGTAATGTTGCATTGTAAATATGTAAGGCAAATGTAGAGTGAAGCTTATGGTAACTCACCACATTTGCAGTAACAGCGCTTGTCAGAAAGAAATCAAACATTAAATATGCCTGGCCTAATCTTCGTCAAGGTTTGTTATTGAATCGCCTGTAAATGGTGGTGGTGGTGGTGTAGGCGATCCAAAATCATCTGTGAATGGTGGAGGACATTTTCCAAAACAGTTTCAATTAACATTCCCTTTACATATTCAATGTCATAAACCAAGTCTATTCAATTTACAGACATTTCGATTTCATCCCAGGCGTGACGTAAATAAAAAAGGAATGCCTAAAGGATAAAGGATAAAGGAATGCCTATCTATCACTATGGCAACTCTGTGTAATCTCAAACAGCAGCCAGTTAAAGCCTATAGGCCTATAATAATAACATAATAACGGAGAGAGGCTGTCATTCATTAATAATTAATAATTAGCAGCCCTAAAGGTGCTGTGGCACTTACGTAGGAGGCAACCATAGTTTTCAACCATAGCACTGAGTCAGACAGGACCCTGGTTGAGTCTCCTCCTTACAGCTGTGGATTAGAGCTGAGATTTCCATGGCAACCAAGATTTGTAATTCTGTACTTAGTGACGGGGTGTGTTCTTCAATTTGAAGTTTTATCATAGATACAGACGGCATCTCTGGAATCGCCCATATATGGTCATTTTTGAAAACAGTTAAGGGGGAAAACAATTTTGAAAAAATGTCAATTTTCTCTAATTATTCCAAAACTACTGTAACAAATGCTGAATTATGATTATAGTTTTCTACTAATAGTAGTACTAATAGTTTTTTAATCGTTTTGTGTGACTGAGGGCAGGCACAAAGACCACACAGGTACGAATCAACTCGTCTAAACTCAGGTAAGAACCGTTGTTTGATCGGTCACATTGGACATAATGCTCTTTCAAGATAAGATAAGATAAGATAAGCCTTTATTGATCTCACAATGGAGACATTTACTTGTTACTTACAGCTCTTAGAAACCCTCAGGGTGTGCAAATTGGCAGAAAATGTGAGAAAAATCAACAAAAACTATTAAATAGTAAGAGAGTGTTATCTTCTGTACAATGACTACCAAGGACTTTGTGGGGACAAAAGTATAAACGGTAAATAATAAGTAAACAGACTATAACAAACAATGTTAAGTCAGTATTAGCAGTTCAGGTTTACATCACAGTGCATGTGGTTGATAAAGAAACGCAGATAAGTGATGTAAATATTATTATTGTGTGCATTTTGCAAAGGGGTTATTACACTTGTTACTTTACAGTCTTGTTGTACAGTCTAACAGCAGTGGGGATGAAGGACCTGCTCCTTCTTGCACTGAGGGTGTCTCAGTCTGCCACTGAAAGAGCTGGCCCATCGTTCTCATTGAATACCTGCTGATTATTCTCAAGAGGATCGTCCCAGCTCTACTCGCTCTGCATGTTCTGTGTAAGATTCTACCCACTCTACCCACTTCTGTTGCCATGCTAGTTCTATCCTATCCCCATGGCATGACTGTGCTGAAGGACAGTGCATCCAGAGTGCTTTTGACTCAAGTAAATGTTACTAAGTTCCGCACATCTGATTATGAAGTTGAGGTCCTGGCTTTTCAATTGACCCAATAGTTTTCCCAGTTATCAGAACATTGCCAACGTAGCCCACCATTGTCATGATCAGCCACACTTTGACAGAATCCATGGTGGTGATGGCCTCTCTGTGTGGGTCCCCTGCAGTTCTCTCTCTCTCTCTGCTCCACAGGCTCCTGTGATGGACCAACACTGCAGCATCAAAACCCCATGTACTTCAAACAGCCAGGCCCAGTCGCCAGCTCCTTTAGCGCATCACTGAGGGGTCAGTCATGGGCTGATGATCGGCGAGGGAGCTCCGGGCACTTCGACGGGTGAGTCATGTGTCACGCATCGACAACGCAAAGCAGCAAGTGTCATCCCTTTGTTCTTTGAAACCAACCAGAGGCATTTCCATGGTTTGCGTTATGATATTTTCAATGTCTGTGAATTATTTAGCAAAGTTATCTAAATTGATATAGTTGGACATTTCTCGCTCACGCCTTGATATCCAGAATGTGAAAGAATCCCCACATTTCTACACGTTTATCCAAAGAAAAAAAGTATCAATAGGCCTACTTTAAAGCCTAAGGATGAACACTCCAAAACAGAAGGTGGCATACAGGCATTCTGTTAATGCACATACTCATGACAAAGAAAGTTTTTCCCGCTGTGTTGCCGTCGTACACGTATATGCAATAACAGAAATGCCTTTAGCTGTCTGAGCCTCTTCCTCTTTGATGGCCGATGTATTCCCAGACCTGTTTGAATTGAGCTTTCTATCCTCGTACAAATCAATGGAGAAGCCATTTTTTTTGTAAAAGTATGTCGACATATGAAGTCAGTTTCATGGCACATATATAATTCATGCGGTCTCTGAATAATGAATATATTATATTACACATTGGATGGGTAATATAAAAAAGCAGAAACTTAACGGTTAGTTAGCATTTAGCTCAGAGGAATACTTTCAGACGCTAAGGCCATGTCCACACATATACTGTCATCTCCACAAACACAGACTTTTCTACAACTGTATACATAACTGTGGCGTCCACACCATAGACTGATGACGCAGCGTTACATCTCCATGGGCTCATTTATTGGTTAACCTGATGACGTTGCCATGGATACGCGTAGCTTGGATGAAATAAATATCCAGATTTTCTGTCCACACCTCTCTGTTTATACAGCGTTTACAAAAGTATCCAAAGTACTGTAATGAGGTCATTCATCTGGATAGGTGTGGCCAGAAGGCCAAAGCAGACAAATATCTGAGTTTATAAAAGTATCTATGTACCTGTGGACAGGATCCTCATTTAAAGTAAAATCCTTAAAGATCTGTACATTCATTATGGATTTCTATGCTTTGATATCACCTACATGTGGTTGATGGGTTGTGTGGGGAAGCTGGCCGCAGGTGGTGAAAATGGGCAGGCAGACTAACAAGTATTAGTTCTTGCCAGGCATTTATTCTTTTGACAAAGGAACTTACTTAGAGTAATTTTAACCATTTTGCATTTAAAATACCTTATATTTGAGCAGCATCAGCTTCGTGGTTGTATAAGCTACGCGGCGGCGGAGTGATCTGCTAGAAAATAGTCCCTCAAACTGCGATCATTCATGTGATGCAAGGTCAGTTAAACTCCAAAAGTTATTCTATCGACACAGACATTTATATGGTTAGTCTGGCGCTATAAGTGATTTGCCTCAGGTGCTCTGTGGAGCGGGTCAGACTGTTTTTAATGCAGGCTAGCTGATACCATAGAAATTCGCTAGCTTTGCACTAGCCTAGCGCCACGAAACTCTTCAAATATAAGAACTGCATGAATTACAAAAA
Source organism: Gobius niger (assembly GCF_951799975.1). Taxonomy (NCBI): domain Eukaryota; kingdom Metazoa; phylum Chordata; class Actinopteri; order Gobiiformes; family Gobiidae; genus Gobius; species Gobius niger. The sequence continues at coordinate 36,817,467 of NC_136855.1, read as the reverse complement.
AAAACATATCTCTAGAAATCAACACTCTGGATAACTAGGAAATGAAGCCCTATGTCAAAAATCCTGAAATATCCCTTTAAGTATGTAAGTTTTAAGTCAGCAAATACTACAGTACTTTGACTTTATTTGTATGGGAGTAATATTTGACTCTGCACTTTTACTCAAGTAAAGAAATCACCACCAGTTTTACAACTCAATGTTGCATGAGTCAACCCTTTGATAGCAGGGATATTGCATTGTGCAGTTTAAACCATTATGCAAATCTATGGCATGTTTTCAAACTTATAATGCTTATCGTGCAATAATCATTGGAGATTATGCATATTAGGCGAATGTGCCGTCCTTCTCTGAAATGAACCGCTGTATGGAAATGACTCGGGCGATATTCTCAGACGTGATGCATTGTGAGAAATCGTTGCTGGCTCTACGGTGCATAAAAAATTCAAACGCTCTTTGGAGGTCGAGCTGAGTGTGGGCCGTTCTTCCCCAAGACAATTCGCCGAAAACGAGCTGCAACTTCAGACTTTTGCCCTTGAACATGTTTACATCTGAGGCTACGAGCAAAAAAACGCTTTGAAAACATTTTTACATTTTATAGGAAAATAAAAACAATAAAGTACGCACACTGAGTTGGCTTAAGAGGACGAGAACCACTCCAGGTTATAAAGTCATTTGTTTTGTTTTTTTGAGTACAAAAAAAACTAAGGCCTTGATGAAAATCGAGATGTCTGTAGAAACTCTTTGGATTGTTATTTTACTTCTCACCCTTAACCCTTTACCGACTTTCTGTAAAGGGATCTACAGAATAGGCAGGTATGTAATTGGCCTGTCACAAAAGACCAGCCCCCTTAGTTACTGTTGCTAACGGCGTCAAGTCGAGTTAAACACATGTCGTAACCAGGAGAAGTGGGTGTTAGTGACTCTTTTTGGTGCAATGCCGGCATGATATCCTCCAAAAGGGTTGCATAGTACAGTGGAGGAATATATAGAAAGTGTGGAAGGGAGGGGACTATCTAAACTATCTAAAGCACCGGCCTCATGTGAAATTGGAAAAAATTAGAATTAAAACTGATATTTTTATGTTATTCACAGGCTGTTGGAACTTGGGAAATTAGAATATCGTTCAAAAGTTTTGTTTTATTTGTTTTGATCTTCAAGGAATTGCCTTCAATGTATCTGTATTATGTATCATTTGATGATTCAACTGATATGATGCCCATCTCAAGAGAGATTGGGGAAAAGAAAATGGGGGGGGGATGTGTGTCTGTATACTGTTTAAATTGTTAATGCAATAATGGCATCACACCAATAAAAAAAAGTTCATTTATTTCTGTAATTCATCCTAAAATGTGAAACTAATATATGATATAGACTCATTACCTGCAAAGTGACATATATTCACGTTTTATGAGATTTAATAAATCCTTTCCGTAGTCCCTGTGGGGGTAATACAAGTGTTTATTGGATGATTGGAGGGTCTTTCATCTCCCCCTGGTGTCTCTGGCCAGAAAACCATGTTTGCAACTTGACTGCCACCGGTGCAGAGAAAGCAATACACACTTATGCTCCGTCCACACCAAACTCAATTTGGGCGTCAAAAACGCGCGTCACGCCCGTTGTTGGACGCCTGTGCTTATTGAAGTCAGACGCTCGTCACCAAGCGTCAAGACGCTCTCGACGCGCGTCAAGAGAAGAGCGTCGTCGTGGAGCGCGTTGGGAGGAGCATCTCTGTTGCCGTTGTCAGTTATCAGTTATCAACATGGATGACATAGAGAGAGTGGCTTGGCTTTTATTGCTTCATAAAGCCAGACAACGTCGTCTACGGGCTCGTCGGCGCCGTGTCTGGATTCATGAGATCGTCCGAAGGCGTTCTCAGTTTGGCGAGTTTCACCATTTGCTCCAGGAGCTGCGCTCGGACGAGAGTCGCTTTCAACGGCACTTCCGCCGCTTTTAATCCTGGTGTTTAGATAAAGAAGCACTGATGTGTCTTTCTAAAAAAAAAAAGGCCCAGAGCGGCTGTAGCTCCGGTTCACAAAGAAGCTACGTCCGTGACTTGTGACTTGTTTACATCTGTGGGGCTGGCGTAGAATCTGCCCCGGTGGCTCAGCTACAACGTACGTCACTATGGGGAGAAAGCCCCTGATTGGCCGCGCTCGACGCCCTGGAGGCGCGTCAAACGCTCACCAAGCGCAAAAAACCTCAAAACGCGCCGCAGAGGAGGCGCGTGACGCGCTGCGGGACATCTTGACGCCCCCCGGAGGCGCGTCCTCCATGTATTTTAAATGTAAACCTGACGCTTTGGAGGCCCCAAATCGAGTTTGGTGTGGACGGAGCATAATGGAAGCTAACAAGCTATGGAAGCTAAGAAGCTAAGAATGGAAGCTAAGAAGCTAACATGCTAACGGGCAAAGCTAACTGCGGGCTAACGTCACTTTAAACAGTATTTACAGCCAAGTTTGAGTGAAAAAAAATATTTCTATTGTATAATTGGATGCACAGTAACCCTCTCTCCCTTCGCCTTTCCTGTCAGCGTAGTATTTACTCTCCAAGACCATTAATACATTCGTAACTTGCTACTACACCTGCAGTTGCGCTTATGGCCTCTAGGGGGAAGAGTTACTCAGTACTGCTTTAAAGGAATAGGCCACAGTTCATATGTTCCTACCTTAGACAAGTTTATGTGTGCCTGTCTGGTCTTCACGCGTGCCCTCAGTCACGTTAACACAGCACAGACGGCGTTAGCATTTAGCCTCTCCTCCTCACCACTATAGCTACAAACTAAGTATAAAAGTATAATTACACAAAATTAAGCAATGTGGATTTTCTAAGCGGATAAAAGGGGGGACTATATTGTAAGGCGTACTAATACATGGAGTCAATATTTATTGACTAGGTTTTTTTTTATTTTTTTTATTATTATTCAAATACAAACAAAAAAGGTACAGCGTAAAGACCTCACTATGTTCAGTGCACATATTAAAGATAATAATTTAAAAAAAGAACATGGGGCAGGTTATATATTGTATTAATTCACATTATTAAAAAAAAGAAAGAAAAAATGTAAAGGGGCATTTCATTCTACAAGATTGTCTATAAAATAAGCCAGTTTTTCTGCATTTTGGTTGTTGATCAATAATAGAGATTTATTAAAAAAAGTTTCAGCTCATTCCTCCAATGAGTAATGTTAGGTTTTGTCTTGAAAAAAACGACATTTATGTATATAATGTTTGCTTAACAAAATAATATTATTAAGACCAAAATCATTATGATTATTGCAAAAAATACCATATTTTATATCATTAATTGTTAGATTGATAATATTTATTGACTCGGTTCGGGAGCAGGACCTCGCCTCAGCCAATCACCTTCTGCATTCCAACCACTCCTGCTTTCACCTTACCTGCCTCTAATTACCCACAAGCCTTGTATATACACCAGGCCAAGCCTCTTCATTCATGTTTGCTCGAAACTGTCGACCCCACGCTCCCTCCCTCTACGTCTGCTTTATCTTTCAGCCCTGATTCTTCTGCTTGGAGGAGGGTCCTGAAGAGCTGGGTTCATTCGAGAGGGAGCTCCCACCCACAGTCTCACCCAGCTTCACTCTGCACATTTCAAACATCAATAAATCCTTCAACTGCAATTTGTTGTGGCGTGGTCCTTGCTAGTGAACAGGTTAAGATATTACTGCGCAGATTTCAATTGTGATCGTTTTCCTGAGCAAATTGTTGTGCGCCTCTGTTACTGCCCCGCACAAACAGAGAACACAAGGTCAGTGCGCTTTCCACAATACAACATTTTCAGAATCATTTTGTCCTCATGAAAGGACCCCAGTTGTTAAGGGAGATAGAGTCTCTGTTGACAAGCAAGGTGGACGTCCGTTCAGGATGCACATCAATTTGTTTTGGTGCCAGAGAGCACGATAAGAACCTCCCAATGAAAGCACCAAGTGAGGAATGCCTGCAGACAAGTCCAGGCTCCTGCGATAAAAGTGTGTGTTGATGTTTGTGGCTATGCTAAGGCAGAAAAGGAGCTGAAACCACCCACAAGTGCTGCTCTGTTTACATGCATATATTACACGCCATGTGTTTACGGCAGTACAGAAACATGCCACCACGATGTGCAAAACTAGAGCGCCATGGGTGGCATTTTTCAACTGGAACCAAAAAGTCCAAACTGCAATAGTATGGGAACTATTGAGTGAGAATACGTTAAAGGGATATTTCAGGATTTTTGAGTGTTGCTGATTTCTGGAGATATTTTTTTTTGTAATTCATGCAGTTCTTATATTTGAAGAGTTACGTGGCGCTAGGCTAGTGCCAGGCTAGCGCATTTCTATGGTGTCAGCTACACTGCATTAAAAACAGTCTGACCCGCTCCACAGAGCACCTGAGGCAAATCACTTATAACGCCAGACTAACCATATAAATGTCTGTGTCGATAGAATAATTTTTGGAATTTAACTGACCTTGCATCACATGAATGATCGAGGGACTATTTTCTGGCAGATCACTCCGCCGCTGCGTGGCCTATACAACCACGAAGCTGATGCTGCTCAAATATAAGGTATTTTAAATGCAAAATGGTTAAAATTACTCGACTACTCTAGGAAATGAGGCCCTATGTCAAAAATCCTGAAATATCCCTTTAAGTATTGAGATGCCACAGATAAATGAACCTGTGATAAACATGTGCACAAGACAGTTTTTTTGTTTTTATAATGTAGTGTAGAATGACTGCATTGAATTCATTTAAATTAATTTTACTCAAACCTGGCTGGAAAGACTGTTCAAGTGGCGCTAGCTTGCAGTTAGCTTTGCCCGTTAGCCTGTTAGCTTCTTCTTCGCTATTCTACTGGTGTGTATTGCACCTCAGACCCCGAGGCAGTGAAGTTGCAATTGTGGTTTTCTGGCCTTGAGACACCAGGGGGAGATGAAAGACCCCCAGTCATCCCATCAACACTTGTATTACCCCCAGAGGGACTACGGAAAGGACTTATTAAGGCAAACAAGTTTCTTTGTACTGCTTTAATAATGTTGTGAAATATGAAATATTCTAAACTCTGAAATGAAAGTGTAACGCAATACAGTAGTTAGTTAGTTACTCACCCACACTGCGAAAGTCACATCAATATCTGTGAGAATAGAAGCTGCAGGTGAAGAGGGAGAATCTTTAATTTAGACACATCAATCTGAAACTAGATAAACTGACAACATCAAAACAATTGAAGGTTCAGAGGTGAATTTGAATATCTTGTTAATTGAATTTTTACAAACGATGTGCAGTACATGTAGGCTTGACGATTTTTTTTTGCTCCGTCACCTTAACAACAGTCACAAATTAGAATTCACTGAGCGTTTCATATTGGCAGTTTTGGGTCTCTTTCATTAAAGCTCTTGGCAAATAGGCCAAACGAACAGCAACTCAATTTGGAATTCTCATATTTTTAACCAGGAGTGCGATGGCTTTGGGAACTATGAACTCTGATAGGCAAGATCCACCCTGGACTCAATTAGACCCAGTGGCCTCAGAGACAGATACGCTGAAAAGAAAGTAGTCATGGATTTATTTATTTTTATATTGCTTTCAAAATTCAAATAGATCCATAGACGAGACTGCGGTGTGCAATGTTAACAAGGTCAGGTTTTTTCTTTTTTACTTTTTTCTTTGATGCCGCTCATTGTAAAACAAGGTTATAGCATAACTTAAAAGTAAATACAGCCTCTAAATTGGAATCATGATCTCACTAAACGCCGGAGGTCACCAACCTGTCAATCACGCTGCACTAAACCGGTAAAAAGCTTTTATTTAAAAAAAATCTGGAGCCACACAGAATACCAGGGGTAGGCAAGTTTTCTTGGCAGAGGGACGATTTTCTTTATTGTAAATAGATCGAGGGCCGAAGCCGCTGATTATTAGCCCAAAGTAAAGCACAACACTGGAAAAATTACCATCTTAAATGGGATAAATGATTTAAAATTGCTTGAATTAAAGTTATTCTATGTTGAATTTGAATCGGTTTGAACTAATTCAAGATACAAATGCTATAGCGCCAATGGAAAAAGAATAGAAAAGAGAATAACTTCTACCAGAGGTTTTATCTCATCTAAGACCAACATCTAAGACCAACTACGACCAACGACTAAATCTATTCAAACCTTAGATTTAATCTGTTAATTCAAGTAGATTTATGTCATGGCGAGACACGGTAGGTGAAAGTATTGATCTTTCACGCAGTGGTCGAAGTGGAGATTTTTATCTATTTCCCCCCCTTGACAAAACTCACCCGCATGATGTTTATTTTATGATGTTTTGTCTGCGAGGTGGGGGCAACCCGGAAGTAGCTGCTGTGCCGCGTAGAAAGTTCGTCTTTCCCGCGGGTTTTCATTCATAAATATTGACAGATTTGACATCCACGTGTCCTGCTAAGGGTCCCTGTGATGACGCTTTCACCCAAATATGGTATTTTTCCTCCTACGAGACACTGGTGCGGAAGAGTCGAAGAACGGGCCGAGCATGCGCACTCGCTACAAAACTTCAGGGCTGGTTTTCTCTGAATGAGAGAAGCCGCACTCGGGCAGAGCCTGAGCCCTTATAGAAGCTTCCACAGACTCCAAACTTTACAGTCTGAGACCGAACAAGATTTTGAAGGTTTTTTCAGATGTATTTTTAAATATCTAATTCCTAGCCTGATTTATTCAACTTTGAAACCAAAAAAACAGGCGGAATTTGAGTTTTTACAGATTTTTTCACTGATGATTAGTTTATTGAAAAACTAAACAAAATATCCAAAATCCCCTCTGAAAAAATCTTAGTTACTAATATGTCAATAAAATAAAACCATGAAATAAAATCTGGCTCAATTCATTATTTTGATTTCGTTGCCCAAAATATAGGCAATCTTGGCCATTTTAATGCTCAAAATGCCTTATTTTTATGTGAAAACATAAAATGACAGAAAAAGTGCAATACATTTTTTTCTCATATTTATATCTGTGATGTTCAGCAAAAGTTTCAAATTGACATCTCTACATTTATTTTTTTTCCCTATTCACCTGCAGTGTCTCGCCTTAAAATGATTATTCTTTTTCCAGTGCACTTCTTTCAAATGCCAGTGTTGTACATAATACATGACCTAATTGGGTGTATAGACAGTATTCCTACCTTTTTCTCTCCCATGTAACTCTAATAATGTTAAAAGTACTCTCTGATTTGTGTAATGATGTTTCTCAAAATCATCTTGAGGGCCAGAGGCGCTGTCCTGGAGGGCCTGATTTGGCCCCCGGGCCTGACGTTGCCGACCCCTGCAGTATACTCCACACAATACTTCAGTGCAAGTTCTTGAGTCATCTTCTCTACTCTGTCGTTGAAGTCTCACCTCTCATCCAAAGGCCTACATAGTCATGCCAGTGGAAAAGCTTGAGAGACGGGCAGCTCAAACCAGGACTGTGCCCGGTTCAAATTTTGTTACCAAGGTCTATATGAAAGTCAAAGTCTGAGCCTTCGGGGCGCACCATCTGTTTCCGCCGATCCCTCGCACCAGGTCTGCAGGGGAATGAAGGTCAAATCTCTCTTTATATTTGCTTGTGTATTCTTCGCTTTTGTGTTTGCACAGTGTGACGGCTGTATTTGGTGACCTTTGATATGAGTTTATCTGTAAATAGATGTAGCAGGGGGAGAGTCCTGACCTTTTGGATTCACTGACCGGAACTGGCCCGGACGTGCGCGGATTACACACAGTCGCACTGACCGAGGCAACACACCTGGGCCTTTCAAGTCCACAGCAGAGGCTCACACGATAACTCCATGCATTTATGTATTGGCCTCTTCAGTCGTAATCTGATGAAGGAATATTTACGACAGAAAGTGAAATGTATGGCCCAAACCTCGAGGACAGAGAGGTGCTTGAAATCCTACACACGGCCAAAGTGGGAGAACAACTGCAATGTCCAAAGATCCAGTGTTGCTGTCATTTGTCACCAAGATCTTGTATTGTTGATGGGAAAGTGTGACCACTGCGCACAGCCTTCAGCAGCACATCCCAAAGATCTCAATGGGGTTAAAGGGGGGGTATTATGCAAAATCGACTTTTCAAGCTTTGCATCATGTTGTTATGTCATTCCCTCATTAAAAACATGCCTGAAGTGTTGCCTTGGCACATTCACGTATTTTTGAGTAATCTGTAAAAACTCTGATGGCGGCCATTTTAGGGATAGGTTTGCCTGAGTCCTCCTAGGAACGCCCCCACCTCCTGGAGACGCCTCCGAGCTTTCGCCACCAGCCGAGTAACCAACCACTGCTCCTCAGCAGAACCCCCTCCCCACTGATGCCACAGACCGCGTGTGGAGGGGGCGTGTCGGAAAGGGACAGAGGTTCTTAAAGAGACAGAGGCCTATTTCAAGACATTCGCTACAGCCATTTTGAGAGAGCAATTTTATACAAGGCAGTTATTCTAATTTACTGCATTTACACACCAACTGAAGGTTTCGTCATCATTGTAGTGTGATATAGACTGGTGCTATGTGATTGAAAAAAGCATAATACCCCCTCTTTAAGATCTGGACTCTGGCTAATCCATGTGTGAAAGGGATGTCTCGTGCTCCCTGAAACACTCTTTCACGATGTGTGCCCGATGAATCCTGGCATTGTCATTTTGGAGATAACCCGTGCCATCAGGGAAGAAGAAACCTGTCGTTGGAATAACCAGCCCATGCAGAATGGTCAGGTGATCTCAAGTGTTGCTGAACTTAGATCTGATCAACAAGAACAGCCCCGGATCAGAACAGTTAGTTACATCCAGTTGTCTGCATGTTTTTAGTGGTAGGAGTACCCGGAGGAAACCTACGCAGGAGCCGTCTGCTTACCTCACCTCATTCCGCCCCGCCCACTTTTGTCTCTTTTTGCCACGGAATCGGCTCTTCCTTTGTATTGAAACTTCTGGTAGACCATGAAGTCTGCTCATTAATCGGAGAACGAAGGAAAACGATTGCGAGCAAATAGTCACAGTGGTGCACGAACTTCGCAGAGTTTTCTTGATTTTGCGTTAGTATTCACCTTATTCCGCCCCGCCCACTTTTGCCACTTTTTTGCGTTGTCTCGGCACTTCCGGTCGAGCGCGAAGCCCGTTCATTTAAAACGGAAACGAGGGAGAAAAAAAACACTGCACCGTTTCTCAGCGCGGCCGAAAAACGGCTTTGTTTTCGTGTAGTGACTGATTTTATGTGGACTTCTCCAGTCACATGTTCAAAGACAGGAGAAAAGGGGCGGGCGCAATTAATGGCGGCTCCCACGCCACGGTGAATTGCGATCGTGAAATCCTGTCCTTTTCACTTTACCTCGACACCCTCGCGGTCGACTTGGGATCAGTCTGCGGTCTATCAGTAGTCCATGATCGGCTGGTCGGGCACCTCAGGTCTCGGCAAACTTTTACTTTAGTAGGACATGGTGTTTTGATGCTGTTGGCCCATATATGTCACACTGTTACTTGCATTTTACCTCTCCTTGGACCCTTAAATGAACAGGCCACCGTTTTTCCATACTGAGATATGTTCTTACCTAAGCTTAGACGAGTTGATACGCACCTGTCTGGTCTTTGTGCCCGTGAAAGAGCGTGGTAGCTAAAAGACCAGACAGGTACATCTAAGCTCAGGTAAGAACATATCTCACTATGGAAAAACGGTGGCCTGTTCCTTTAAAACTTGGACTCCCCCCTCCTCAGTTTTACATTAGATGCTGTATTCTTATTCAAATATCACTTAATGTAACCTTTGTTGTTTGTGAATGAGCACAGCCACTCCTGAACAGAATAATTACTTATCGATTTTTTGGGGTCAATGTTTGGCTAAATTTGTAGAGACTATATGGTTTAAATTGATCTATAGAAAGCTGTTAGTGACTTAAAATCGTCAGGGGAACAGGTGATAAATCGATACACTTGCAAATCCGTTAATCTTCTCGACTCTCATAAACATAGTGAGTGGAGTGAGAGCTGCCACTTCAGTTATTGGTCATTACAGATACGACAGTTTGTAGAAAGCTCATTTTCTCCTGATGCCTTTAACTGTTAATCTGAAGGACATCTGCTCCTCATCTATATCGGAGCCACGCCATGCGTTTTACACAAGCGCTTTATGTTCCACGGCGTCATTAATTCTAGTCACGGCTCCTGCCACACTTTCGCTCCTAATATCTGCTTTGGATGAGATCAGAGGGGCTTGCTTTATTACGGGAATGTTAGTCTGTGCAACAGTTTCCTTGAAAGTGACTTTACTGGCAGTATCTGTGTTTCTTTCAGAGAGTGATCGGACTCATCGGACGGCTTTCAGATCCACTTTACCGCACTGTTTGTGTCGCCTCACGAGTTTCAGTACATCTGATATAACCGCCTTCATTTGGCACATTAGGCTTGTCAGACTTCATGAAAGAAAGAAGTGTCTTCAAAAGCAAGGCACAAAACGGCATCCCAGCCCTAAAAGAACATCAAAAAGAACACTTTAGAGTAAGAATTTGCTAGTTTAGATTTGTGCTTTTATTTTATTTCCACTCATGTCTGCACAGATTTATGGGCTGTGCTCATTCATGTAATACTCATCACCACGCTTCTCTCGAGTACGTTCATGATTTCAGCTGGAGCAGGGGCCGATAAAACAATGGGTTTTAAAAAGAAATCCCCAAAATGTTTTGCCTGATAATTGAAAGTGATTGCATTCACAAACCTGCCACATTCATCTTGAAAGTCCTTTCATCTGATCAATATCAAGCACATGGTTTTTGATGCCTTTATAATAATAATAATAATGCATTGGTTTTATATAGCGCTTTTCTGGACACTCACAGACGCTTTACATTGCACTATTCGTTCACTCCATACTCGATGGTGGTAAGCTACTATTGTAGCCACAGCTGCCCTGGGGTAGCGAGGCAACCAGTCTGCGCCATCGGCCCCTCCAACCACCACCACCCACTCACGCCCTACATTCGCTCGGCTTCCTGGTGTTCCCAAACGGTTTCCCATCCAAGTCCTGCCAGGCCCTTCCTGCTTAGCTTCCAAGGTCTGTCAGGATTGGGCAGAGCAAAGGCGGTATTTATGAGACAGTCAGTGCTGAGAGAAGACGTTGAACTTTGTGACAGTTTTTGTTACATGTGGATAGGTTAAGCCATAACAGAGACCCCTAAACTATAAGACAAAATTCAGTGTTTTGACTGTTTCCATTGATACCACAATAGAATAAGAGTCATTGCTGTTGGTTCACTAGAGAATGTGAGTAGGTTTGATCATAAATGCCTCTGTGGTAAACAACACAGTTTACCTGGCTGCCATATTTGATAGACTGCTTTTGCAGCGGCATTCATCTCTATGCACTTTGCTCACCCGCTGCCATGGTAGCCATATATTTTATTTGCTATCCACTTCACATATGACGACAAATCTCCAAAGTGCTACAGGGTGAGATAAAAGCCGAGCAATAAGAGACCTCATGCTGTGCGGACTCTCGAGTGCAATCCTTTACGGACAATTTGCTCGTCAATTGATTGTAGAGACAGTCCTTCTCTTCCTGTGTTGTGTAACCATACAGTAGAGTCACAAGATTGGATCACCTTAAGTTGTAATCTGGCTGGTTGAGAGATTTCCATACACCTTTGCTCTGCCCGATCCTGTCAGATCTCAGAATCTAAGCAGGGAGGGGCCTGGTCGGTACTTGGATTGGAGACCGTTTGGGACACACCAGGAATGTAGTGAATGAGTGAGTGAGTGGTCGGTGGTGGTGGGAGGGGCCAATGGCACAGACTGTTTGCAATTTAAAGCGTCAGTTCAGTGTCCAGATAACCGCTATATAAAACCAATGCGTTATTTCACAAAATGGCTTATCACCCCTCCTGGAACCGCCACCTTTACGTGGTGGAGGGGTTTGAGCACCCGAATTATCCCGGGAGCTCTGTTGTCGGGGGTTTCGTGCCCCATTGGGAGCGGCCAAATGCTGGCAACATCTTTGGTCGTTTTGCGTGACTGAGGGCACGCACAGTGACCAGACAGGTACGCATCAACTCGATTAAGCTCAGGTAAGAACATATCAGTTTGGAAAAATGGTGGCCTGTTCCTTTAAGATGACACTAAAATAGCTTGTTTTAAGTCTTTTCTTATTCCATCTCTTTGGTTAAAACTGATGCAAACTGCAAAGAAAAGATGCAACATTTCATCCCAACTTTTGGAAAAATGACCCACGGAATCTGCAACAATCACATTGCCACCAGGATGTTCTGATCTGGGGTTGCTGCAGTTGGTCTGGTCTAGGTTCAGCAAGTATGTGCCCAGAGAATGAGATCAGAACGCCCTGAATGACCAGGTTACGTGGTCCTACTAGAACTAACCCTAACCTTACCGTAGCCCTTACCTTAAGGATAGTGGAGTTTACAAACTGAACAGGCTATGCTCAAAACTAGTGCCGGAATGGGGGGGGGACTTCGCAATGGAGGGTTGTCGGAATGACGAGGTTTCGGTTTGGAGGGCTGTCTAAATGGAGGGTTGTCAGAATAAGGGTTAGACAGGCTATCCCATTAAATGGATTGCATCTTGATCGCAAGGGGCATATTCCAAGACGACGATGCCAGGATTCATCTGATGCCAGGCTCGCATTGTGAAAGCGTGGTTCGGGGACCACTGGAGTTCATTTTCGCTCACAGACTGGCCGCCACAGAGTCCAGGTCTTAACCCCATTGAGATTCATCGGCACATCTTTGAAATGTCCTGGAGGAGGCTCACTCTTAATCAATAAAACATCTTGAAGAAAAATGAATGCTGGATCTGAAGGAGTTGTTCCACAGATTTTGTTTTTGGCGGGTGCGTTCAATTCATGACACTCAATCCCGACCTCGATACGAGTTCTATAATGGAAAACCACTTGAGCGGAGGAGACGTAAAAACACTGTAGGTACTGGTGGAGTTGTGGATGACGAGAGAGCAGTAAATGACTGTTGAATAATCTTGAATTACTGTAAAAAGATCTGATATCGTCTGAAGTTTCTCATAAACACTGAGCGGATAATTGCAGGCAATAATGAGCGTGTTGTCAGGGGAGCTTTTCACAAACTGCGGCGTTCACACGAAGAAGAAGAAGGCTCCCTCTTGGCCTTATGTTGATTGTTTTGAGAATAGAGACGTAATATTCACAGCTAGAGAAATATGAATTTTTAGAGGTGATAGGCTTTAACACTGTAATTATTAATAATGGAGCTTTATTCGATGTGTAATGTTTTGTTCTGGTGAATTGCTCAGTCAGTTCGTGACCTCGGCTGCAGCTCCTGAAAGAAGACCACAGGGGCAGATTAGCCGTAATGACTCTAATGCAGAGGCTACTGTTGTAATGGCTCTACTGGGATGCTTAAGATACCATTTTATTAATTTAAAATGGGCCCGTGTAGATGGAGGACAATCCTTCAGTGAAAAAAACCCCCACCGGGGACCTCTTCCACGCGCCGTATTGTTTGTACAATTGAATGGTGAGTCTGCCGTCAGCTCGTCTGCCGCATAGAGAGCAGCTGGGCGAGCGCCGCGGCAGCTGTGGGTTGCCAGGTTGGAGCGACAGATGGATCCTAATTGTATGTAATGTGTGCCGCACCCTTCGCACGTAGGCTGGCAGTTTGGGCAAGGTCACTGTGGCGCTGAAGGGCCATGAAAATAAAATGAAGGGTGTTTAGAAAAGAAAACGGGGCTAATACATTGGGATGCGATTTGTGGGAAATGGCCTTCTCTGGGGTGTTTACTTTGTTGGTCCACACTGAGGGCTGGCTTTAGAGCGTGACGTTTGGTAGAGACACTTTTTTGTGGCATTAATGTCCTCCTGCCTTCTGATGGTTTTGAGAAATATGATGGTGAACAACAGATATCTAAACATGTGATACCTTAATTTCCAGATTATAAAGAGCTACTTTTTCATGCAGCCTATAAAACGATGTCCAAGCCCGACCAGAAATTCGGGCCTGGGCAGGGCGGAATAAGGTAAACAATTGCGGCCTATACTTTTTCTTTTTTCTTTCTAAATTTAGTTGCAGCTCATATTCAGATTCACTCAATTGTCTGGAAATGAGGGTAATACTCAGCAAAATAAAGCTAACTGTTAATCCAGGTCGGTGGGGAGTCCTTGCCTGAAGGGAGTTTAAGTATCTCGGGGTCTTGTTGACGAGTAAGGGATGGATGGCGCGGCAGTGATGTGGTCGCTGTATTGGACTGTTGTGGTGAAGAGGGAGCTGAGTCGGGGCAAAGCTCTCGATTTACCGATCGATCTACGTTCCTGCCCTCACCTACAGTCATGAGATTTGGGTAATGACTGAAAGGACAAGATCGCGAATACAAGCGGCCGAAATGAGTTTCCTTCACAGGGTGGCTGGGCGCACCCTTCGAGATCGGGTGAGGAGCTCAGTTACTCGGGAGGAGCTCGGAGTAGAGTCGCTGCTCCTTCACGTCGAGCAGCTGAGGTGGCTCGGGCATCTGTTCCGGATGCCTCCTGGTCGCCTCCCTCGGGAGGTGTTCCAGGCATGCCCTATTGGGAGGAGGCCTCGTGGAAGACCCAGGACACGCTGGAGGGACTATGTCTCCGAGCTGGCCTGGTGTCGCCTCATGGTCCCCCCAGAACAGCTGGAGGAGGTGTGTGTGGATCGGGAAGTTTGGGCAGCTCTGCTGTGACTGCTGCCCCCACGACCCGGCCCCGGATAAAGCGGAAGAAAATGGATGGATGGTTAATCCAGGTGTTTTTTTGATGGCGTTGATGGTAACATGGGTACAAGCTAAAACATCATACACATTGTAATGTGTAAAAAAAAGGCATGTAAATATATAAATATTTTAAAAACCTATGATTTATTTCATATTTGTTGAGGTACTACACATTTACTGTATGGCTTTGACCTTGGTATTGAACTTCAAAAGCAAAAGATAATACCTCACGACAGCTGCGCATTTGCTCCTTTCTTCTTGAAACGTGTTGCTCGCTCTTTCCCCTTTTCTTGTTAAACAGAGCGTCACCCTTATCACAGTCATTTGTCATTTCACTCACACCTCCCACCCAAAAATAACTCTCATATCAGTGTGTAAGATCCCTTCTCAATCTCCTGCTCCTCCGTGGTGCTCCTCGGAGAGTCTCCTCTGAAGCTGTGTGTCCAAAAATACAATCTCCTGAAATCGCTGCCCACTGTAATCTGTCACTGTGTCGGAGCAGAATCCATCATTCTCTCTGCGCTGCTGCTGCTGTTGTTCTGGACTTGAAATCTGTACCACATGCTTCTTGAACAGAGGCTACAAGATAAAACAGACCAAATAAAACGAGAATTTGTGTGTATTTGGAACTGGGTAAACTTCACATGCAACTAAGGAAGGGTGGCATCATGTGAGGCTTAGACCAACATGGATTTTTGGGGTCTGATACCGATATGAAGGGGGTTGGCATGGTCGATATATAGGGAGATGCTTTATGTAATTCAATTTGACGCTTAAAAATTTGAGAGGGAAATTTGTTTAGCTTTTGAATTAGCTAGTTAAAGGTAAAAATACAATTGTAAAAAATTGAAATGTTGTCTTGTTGAAAATGAAAATTTAATATAACGTTTATTTGAGCAGCATCAGCTTCGTGGTTGTATAAGCTACGCAGCGGCAGAGTGATCTGCTAGAAAATATTCCCTCAAAATGCGGTCATTCATGTGATGCAAGGTCAGTTATATTCCAAAACTTATTCTATCGACACAGACATGTATATGGTTAGTCTGGCGTTATAAGTGATTTGCCTCAGGTGCTCTGTGGAGCGGGTCATACTGTTTTTAATGCAGGCTAGCTGTTACCATAGAAATGCACTAGCCTAGCGCCACGAAACTCTTCAAATATAAGAACTGCATGAATTACAAAAAAACATCTCTGGATAACTAGGAAATGAGGCCCTATGTCAAAAATCCTGAAACATCCCTTTAAGGATAATGGAGTTTAGGCTATGCTCGGAAGTATTGTCGGAATAGAGGCATCAAAAAGTGTCGGATTGGCGGGATGTCACTGTGGAGGGTTGTCGGAATGACGGGTTGACCCCATTGAGGGGAATATCCAACGTCCAACTACACTGCGGTCTAAAGTGCTTGTGCAACTCTGCTCTTCATCGCTTTAAGGTCGTTCATTGACAGCACTCATTCTTCACTTGATCCATCCTTTATACACTTTTGTGCTCATACCACACATGCTGTATTAATTTAACAGAAAAAGAAAAAGTCAGTGTTTGCTGCGACATCACTGAGAGAATTATACTGTTACATGTGACAGACCCAGTCCGAGGACGTAGCAAGACAATCAAGACAATCACTGCTAGAGTCGGAGATTAAAATGGTTCTGTTAATTACCTTTATGGACAGAATTTCTAGGCGCAGCCAGGGGCCGGAGGGTGTTCGGTTTGGGAGCCTCGGGATCTCATCTCTGCTGTTTGCGGACGATGTTGTTCTGATGGCTTCAACAAATCAGGACCTTCAGCTGCTCTGGGGCGGTTTGCAGCCGAGTAGCGGCCGTGATGAGGATCAGCACCTCCAAATCCGAGGCCATGGTTCTCCACCGGAAAAAGGCGGTTTCCCCTCTACAGGTCGGTGGGGAGTCCTTACCTCAAGTGGAGGTGTTCTAGTATCTCGGCGTCTTGTTCACGAGTGAGAGACGGATGGATCGGTGCGGCGTCAGCAGTGATGCGGTCGCTGTATCGGTCTGTCGTGGTGAAGAGGGAGCTGAGTCGGGGCAAAGCTCTTGATTTACCGATCGATCTACTTTCCCGCCCTCACCTATGGTCATGAGATTTGGGTAATGACCGAAAGGACAAGATCGCGAATACAAGCGGCCGAAATGAGTTTCCTTCGCCGGGTGGCTGGGCGCACCCTCCGAGATCGGGTGAGGAGCTCAATTACCCGGGAGGAGCTCGGGGTAGAGTCGCTGCTCCTTCACGTCAAAAGGAGCCAGCTGAGGTGGCTCGGGCATCTGTTTCGGATGCCTCCTGGTCGCCTCCCGCGGGAGGTGTTCCAGGCATGTCCTAGTGGGACAAGGCCTCTTGGAAGACCCAGGACACGCTGGTGGGACTATGTCTCCGATCTGGCCTGGTGTCGCCTCGGGGTCCCCCCAGAACAGATGGAGGAGGTGTGTGTGGATCACTGTGCATCTCTGCTGAGACTGCTGCCCCCGTGACCCGGCCCCGAATAAAGCGGAAGAAAATGGATGGATGGATTAAAAAGGTATCCAAACAGGTACGGGTGAAAACAAATTCTTTCGATGCCTGTTGGGTCGAGGCACAGCACTAAAGAAAGTTACTTGGTTATTTCAGCTTAAATAAATACTGCAATTTTAAACAAATTAGTCTTTTGTTTTATGGTTCTCTGTGACATATAGATTTAGTAAAGGTATCAAGAAAAAGTATTTAGATATCGGCACCGTACACCAAGTATTGTAAAGTATACTGGTATAGAAACAAAAGAAGTAAAGTACATCCTCTTGTTCCTGTCTGTGTTGATTTCATTATCTGAGATGGAGGAGAGTTGGGATGGAGTTAGTGCCAGTGTAATGCTCTTGGGAAAGTGGCCCGTTAGAGAACACAACCTAAACAAGGCAGAATGACAGAGCAGCACTTTCAGACGGACCATTTAGACTCCGCAAACAGGCGCATTTAGAGGCACTTCGGCGGGAAATGGGCAGAGAGTGTCCAATTTTAAAGTTACAGTATTTATTTTTAAGTGTATTATGTAAACATAGGGATTACTTTTCCACTTCTGGCTTTACAGAGGTGTAATTTCAGAAAGTTCACAAAGGTTAGCGCAGAGTTTTACATAACCTGATGATTGTGTGAATCAATTTGCATGTTGTCTACATATACAGGTTTATGTACTTTTAGAAACGTTACATTTCGGAGCTGTTCTAAAGCCATGTTTATATTTAGTATATTTTAAAAGTGACAAGGTTGCAGCCAGTGTTGGGCCGACAAACAATAAAAGGCCTCAACATGCGAACACATCACGTATTTTGATAGATCTTTTTTAACCAATATACTTATACTGCTTATACATAACTGTTGTCTATCATAGTTTCACAGTTTAAGTTGAATAACAGAAGTAAATGCACTTTTTCATGATATTTTAATTATATGACGAGCACCAGTATATTAACTATAGTAACATTTTAAGTTCTGTGCCAATATAATATTGTTTGCTTTGTATTGCTAAGTACATTATAGGCTTATGAGAAATCATAGGAGCCACTTATAAGTACTTTTAGAAAAAATATGAATTGCTATAGTAATAATATGTCATTTAATATGACATTTAGATGCAAGCACATTATAGGCTTATGAGAAATCATTAAAGCCACTCTTAAAGAGGCTAGATGCAAGTTAGCCATTTTATGCTCACTACTGCCACCTCAGGTCATACGTGTAACTGCAGCTATATTAAGCTCGTGGACCCGAATTAACACCTTTCTGAGTGACAGTGCAGGATTTTAGAGGCAGTTGTGGTGAACAGGTCTGAGCTCATTCTACACATTAGGACATGGCTGGAACATGTACGGGGAGAAAAATACTTAGTTTTAACATTTTTACACTGCTTATAGTCCCTTTAAGTACTTCAAGAGATTTTTAATTGCTACATAGAATGAGTAACGAAAATGTTATGGTTTTATAAAAATGCTTATACTTTTGTAATATGATTAAATACATGATGTTAAGATTTTATTGTTGAATGTTTAAGATGAGTTATTGAGTGCACTGTGGCCTTTCAGAAAAGGGGATGTGGTTTGTGGTTAGAGCAGCTTCTGCAAACGGCAGCGCTGGTGTTAAAGTACACTTCTTGTTTTTTTTAAAATGACGTCTGTGACTGGTTCTAACCGGCAGAGCAGTAAATGAATATGCAAGTACTTCTCAGAAACAAATATGACTGTGCAAAGAATTCTTAGAAATAGGCGGTCTTGTGGAAGTTCCCATTTCTGAAAGGTATGTGTATGTATGTAGCCTGTTGCCACTTTGGTAGCGGCTTCTAGGTATCTCAAAATGACTCTCTTGCCTTGTTTAGCTTTGTTTTATTGTTTTGTGCATTTTATTTGACTTTGTTGTTGGCTAGTTATTGGGAGTACAAGCGATTGGCAAAGACGACGAAAGAGCACAGGTCAGTATCTCCTGAGTCCATTATTGTGCCTGGACGCCTGGACCTGTAGCTGATAAGGATGATTGTAAACTCTCTAAGGACAGGGGACACCCATGCTGCCGACACTTCTTTGGACATTGTGTTTGCCTGGATACTTCATTCACCTGACCTTTATATTTTTATATTCATTGCTCTTATTGCCTTAATGTTCGGTGCTGCCCTGTGAGGAAACTCCTGTTGTGATATTGGGCTATACAAAACCATTGATTGATTGACAAATAAAAGCACCAGAAAACACATTTACTGTTGCCTGTCGCTCATTGTAAAGAGAGACTACCTTTTTAATTTAAATTAATTTCAGGGTTTTCTGTTCAAGGACACTCACAGTTGGTAAGTGACCCTTCTTTCTTACACTTTTCTTTCAGGGATCTCATTCAGCCTTGTGTGGTAAGGATTTAAAGGTTAAACGTTAGGGAGTCCACTGGGCTCTAGCCTGGCCTTAACCATCCGTAAACTCCGGTCAATTATAATTCCCCTACATCTACGTCTGGGTCTGATCTCAGTGGGCTCGTTACATCGGTTAAATTTCAACCTACCATTCGGTGAGCGGGGGAGGCGGGGCTTGTAGGTGACGTCAAGCATTTGCGCCGCATTTGTTGGTTGTAGTTTGGCAATGGCGGCGGATACGAAAGTAATGTAAGCTCTTCAATCCGTTTTGACTCGGCTGCCAAATATCCAGAAATTAAAATTGAAGCCTTGAAATGCGGAAGGAATAACCCTAAGAGTTATGACAGAGTTGCGATAGAGTTATGATAGAGCTATGATAGAGTTATGATAGAGTTATGATAGAGCTATGATAGAGCTATGATAGAGTTATGATAGAGTTGTGATAGAGTTATGATAGAGTTATGATAGAGTTGTGATAGAGTTATGATAGAGTTGTGATAGAGTTATGATAGAGCTATGATAGAGTTATGATAGAGTTATGATAGAGCTATGATGGAGTTATGATAGAGTTATGATAGAGTTATGACAGAGCTATGTTAGAGTTATGATAGAGTGATGATAGAGTTATGATAGAGTTATGATAGAGCTATGATAGAGTTATGATAGAGCTATGATAGAGTTATGATAGAGTTATGATAGAGTTATGATAGAGCTATGATAGAGTTATGATAGAGTTATGATAGAGTTATGATAGAGTTATGATAGAGCTATGATAGAGCTATGATAGAGTTATGATAGAGTTGTGATAGAGTTATGATAGAGTTATGATAGAGTTATGATAGAGTTATGATAGAGTTATGATAGAGCTGTGATAGAGCTGTGATAGAGTTGTGATAGAGTTGTGATAGAGTTATGATAGAGTTGTGATAGAGTTGTGATAGAGTTGTGATAGAGTTATGATAGAGTTGTGATAGAGTTGTGATAGAGTTGTGATAGAGTTATGATAGAGTTATGATAGAGCTATGATAGAGTTATGATAGAGTTAGGATAGAGTTAGGATAGAGTTATGATAGAGCTATAATAGAGCTATGATAGAGTTATGATAGAGTTGTGATAGAGTTGTGATAGAGTTCAATTCAATTCAATTCATCTTTTTTATTTGAGCATCTGAGCTCCACAAAGTTCTTCATAGGAACAGAGTTCAGCAGAGCAATTCAGCAAAAGAAAGATACATGCATAGGTGAATAGCCAAATAGATAAATAAATAACGTGGATATGATGCTCAAAAGGAGTAGGCAGAAGCTTCAGCTTGTTAGAGCCTACCCCCTTTCGTACTTAAGAAATAGTTACATTCATTTACTATGCACAAAGAAGATATGACATAAAGTCATTTTATCATATTCCAGTGACTTTACAATCATCAATATTTATGTTACAACATTCTGCTGGTTCAAAGACAGGGAAAGAAAACTCAATAATTATAAATACCCATCACTGCCAATAACAACGAGTCACCAATCTTAAGTTGAACATTTGTTCCTTGTTGTTTTTTGTTTTTAGTTAAGTACTTTTAATGGACACAATATTATTGATTATATTAATTACGACCACATTATATGATTGATTAATAAATGTAATTTATTTGATATTTTATGCTATTACATCATTATTGGTTAATTTATTATACTATTATTTTATTATTATTGTTGCTATTAATTCATAATCAGTCACTTCATTGTCACCATCTACAGCAGACTATGTGACAGCGAGAGCCCTATTCTGTGAGGTGCATTAAAAAGCAGAGTGTGGGTCAGCTGGGAGGGGGCAATGACCCCCAGTCAACCGGCCCAACCCTGCTGTAGTGACTTTACAAGTGAAGGTTAGTAATCTGTGCTGTATGATGCTTCACATGACGAGTTTAATGAGCCCATTGGGAGGAGGGGGGGCCCTTCTCTCCAACAGGTCCATGTCTCGCCTGCCCTGATCCTTTGTATAGTTGAGAAGCAGTGATGGTGACAACAAGCAGACACAATATTGAGTTACTTGAGGTTTGTCTTTGTTATACTTGGTTTAGTTATGACACATCAGAAAAAGTATTGGTGATAAACGATCGAAGTAGATGTAACACCGATCTGCATTTGTACTTATAGCCAAATATAGCCATATATATATCTATATAGCTTTGACTTCAGATTCACATATCTGATACAAAACAGAGATATGTGAGTAAGACAAAACAAACAGTTATATACACTATGTACATACATATACATCAGTGGATACAATCTCTTTTTTTTTTTTTTTTTCCCTTTTCCTTTTTTTATTTTATTTTTTATTTTATTTTCCTCCTCTGCAAAACTAGTTTGTCAGTTACAGTACTACAACATAGATATTTTACTGCAGTTGTTTCCATTTCCACACTCAAGGACATTCCTCCGTCCTGTACGCAGACAGTATGAGTTGTTTATACTTTGATTTGAATTGATAAACGGATGAGCATTGCTTGAGTTGGACTCCCAGTTTATTCCAGAGCCGGACACCAGACACAGACACACACATTCGTTTCCTCGTGGAACTAATAGTTGGTACTTTAAGTTGACAACATCCCCTCAAATTGTAACACTCATCTCTTTTTGTGAACAGTTTTTGAATACTTTGTGGTAATAAGTCCCGGTTGGCTTTATACACTAATTGTGCTGTATAAAAATCAACTAGATCCATGAGTTTGAGCATGTTACTTTGTAAGAACAATTTATTTGTGTGTTCGAGGTAACCAACTTTGTGAATAGTTCTGATTGCTCGTTTTTGGAGTATTACAAGGGGATGGAGTGAACTTTTGTAATTATTACCCCAAACCTCAATTCCATAAGTTAAATATGACAGTATAAGACTGGAATACAATATATACAGAGCCTTATGATTTAAAACATACTTAGCTTTGTTTATTATCGCAATATTTTTTGATATCTTTCTCTGTATGTGTCCAATGTGTGATTTCCAGCTCAGTTTGTTGTCTATAGTGATTCCCAAAAATTTGATTTCTGTTACTTTTTCTATTTTAGTACCATTTATAGTTATCCATAATTCAGGATTTTCCTTGTAATTGCCAAACATGATCATTTTTGTTTTGTTCAGGTTGAGTGATAATTTGTTTAGATCCAGCCATGTTTTAAGCTTAGCTAGTTCCTGATTTACATCTTGTATTAGTCTATTATAGTTATCGTTTGAATAAAATATGTTGGTATCATCAGCAAATAACACCATTTTTAATAACTCTGACACTTTAAATATATCGTTGATATATAAATTGAATAGCAAAGGTGCCAGTATAGACCCTTGAGGCAGTCCACAAACAATGCCCATACATTTTGATTCAGTGTCCCCCATCTTAACAAATTGTTGCCTCTCGTCTAAATAGCTTTTAATCCAGTTCCCAGCAACTCCCCGAATACCATATTTTTCTAATTTTTGTACCAAGATAGAATGATTGATAGTATCAAATAGGGGTGTAACGGTACGCTAAAATTGTATTCGGTTCGGTTCACGGTTTTGGAGGGCTCGGTTCGGTTAATTTTCGGTACAAATAAATAAGAACTAACAAAATTTTTCTTTTGAAAAGCTGCCAATACACAATAGAATTCTTGCATAAAATAAATAAAAGTGACCCATTTGGGTGATATTTTAAATAAATTGCACTCTTATAATGAGAGTTACTGTAACTCATGAGAACCATGTGGATTCAACTCAACAAAAAGGCCACAGTGAACGGCTTTACTCTCGTCTACTCGCCAAACTACTGTCCTGATACTCTAGACTCACCAGACACAGTAAGAAGAGGGTTTAAATGAGAGTGAGGCCCAGAGTCTGCGCAGAGAAAACATGAGAGCTGCGCCCGGGACACAGGTGACATGATGCAGCCGCGGAGGAGCCGCGCATGAGGCGAAGCACCGGGAGACAGAGGCCGAGAGGGACACGAGCGGAGAAGCACTCGCGCTTTGGAAGAGACAGGGGGAAGGCGGTCGGTCTCTCCTGCTCATTCACTTCACCAGACTGCTCCGTGTTGGTGTTATTTGTGGCGAAGTAGGCGGAGAGTGAGTGCGCGCTGGAAGAGCCTGTCCCCGTAACAACAACGCGTTGATTAATCAGTGAAACAACACTACGTAGTTTGCGTATAGGAAGAACCGGCTCTGAGCGCTGGTATAACTTTTTGGCTGAAGTGCGGACGTGACGGGATATTGTAGCGAGGCTCAAGACTTTTAATCAAATACTTAAAGCCAGCGCCTGTAGTTTCTCTCGGCTACTCATGCAGCTTCAATGTACGTCACTCAATAGCGTCCGTGCGGAAACTCGCGTAGGAACTTTGTTCCGCGGCACTTAATATGACGCTAATAATAAATTTACATTATTTAATGAAAATAATACACCGAAACGGTACGCAAGTGGACCGAACCGAACAGGCCGAACCGAAGCGGTTCAATACATCCCCGTGAACCGTTACACCCCTAGTATCAAATGCTTTCTTAAGATCTATAAAGATTCCAACAGCATGTTTTTCAGAGTTATGATAGAGTTATGATAGAGTTGTGATAGAGTTATGATAGAGTTGTGATAGAGTTGTGATAGAGTTATGATAGAGTTGCGATAGAGTTGTGATAGAGTTATGATAGAGTTATGATAGAGTTGTGATAGAGTTATGATAGAGTTATGATAGAGTTATGATAGAGCTATGATAGAGCTATGATAGAGCTATGATAGAGTTATGATAGAGTTATGATAGAGTTATGATAGAGCTATGATGGAGTTATGATAGAGCTATGATAGAGCTATGATAGAGTTATGATAGAGTCATGATAGAGCTATGATAGAGTTATGATAGAGTTATGATAGAGCTATGATAGAGTTATGATAGAGCTATGATAGAGCTATGATAGAGTTATGATAGAGTCATGATAGAGTTATGATAGAGTTAGGATAGAGTTATGATAGCGCTATGATAGAGCTATGATAGAGCCATGATAGAGTCATGATAGAGTTATGATAGAGTTAGGATAGAGTTATGATAGAGTTATGATAGAGTTATGATAGAGTTATGATAGAGCTATGATAGAGTTATGATAGAGTTATGATAGAGTTATGATAGAGTTATGATAGAGTTATGATAGAGCTAAGATAGAGTTATGATAGAGTTATGATAGAGCTATGATAGAGCTATGATAGAGTCATGATAGAGTTATGATAGAGCTAAGATAGAGTTATGATAGAGTTATGATAGAGTTATGATAGAGCTATGATAGAGCTATGATAGAGTCATGATAGAGTTATGATAGAGCTAAGATAGAGTTATGATAGAGTTATGATAGAGTTATGATAGAGTTATGATAGAGTTATGATAGAGTTATGATAGAGTTATGATAGAGCTATGATAGAGTTATGATAGAGTTATGATAGAGCTAAGATAGAGTTATGATAGAGTTATGATAGAGCTATGATAGAGCTATGATAGAGTCATGATAGAGTTATGATAGAGCTAAGATAGAGTTATGATAGAGTTATGATAGAGTTATGATAGAGTTATGATAGAGTTAGGATAGAGTTATGATAGAGTTATGATAGAGTTATGATAGAGTCATGATAGAGTTATGATAGAGCTAAGATAGAGTTATGATAGAGTTATGATAGAGCTATGATAGAGCTATGATAGAGTCATGATAGAGTCATGATAGAGTTATGATAGAGTTATGATAGAGTTATGATAGAGTCATGATAGAGTCATGATAGAGCTAAGATAGAGTTATGATAGAGTTATGATAGAGCTATGATAGAGCTATGATAGAGTCATGATAGAGTCATGATAGAGCTATGATAGAGTTATGATAGAGTTATGATAGAGTTATGATAGAGTTATGATAGAGTTATGATAGAGCTAAGATAGAGTTATGATAGAGTTATGATAGAGTCATGATAGAGCTATGATAGAGCTATGATAGAGCTATGATAGAGTTATGATAGAGCTATGATAGAGCTATGATAGAGCTATGATAGAGCTATGAGAGCTATGATAGAGTTATGATAGAGCTATGATAGAGCTATGATAGAGTTATGATAGAGCTATGATAGAGCTATGATGGAGTTATGATAGAGTTATGATAGAGCTATGATGGAGTTATGATAGAGCTATGATAGAGCTATGATAGAGCTATGATAGAGCTATGATGGAGTTATGATAGAGTTATGATAGAGCTATGATGGAGTTATGATAGAGCTATGATAGAGCTATGATGGAGTTATGATAGAGTTATGATAGAGCTATGATAGAGCTATGATAGAGCTATGATAGAGTTATGATATAGTTATGATAGAGTTATGATAGAGCTATGATAGAGCTATGATAGAGTTATGATAGAGCTATGATAGAGCTATGATAGAGTTATGATAGAGCTATGATAGAGCTATGATAGAGCTATGATAGAGTTATGATAGAGCTATGATAGAGCTATGATAGAGTTATGATAGAGTTATGATAGAGCTATGATAGAGCTATGATAGAGTTATGATAGAGTTATGATAGAGCTATGATAGAGCTATGATAGAGTTATGATAGAGCTATGATAGAGCTATGATAGAGTTATGATAGAGTTATGATAGAGCTATGATAGAGCTATGATAGAGCTATGATAGAGTTATGATAGAGCTATGATAGAGCTATGATAGAGCTATGATAGAGTTATGATAGAGCTATGATAGAGCTATGATAGAGCTATGATAGAGCTATGATAGAGCTATGATAGAGCTATGAGAGCTATGATAGAGTTATGATAGAGCTATGATAGAGCTATGATAGAGTTATGATAGAGCTATGATAGAGCTATGATGGAGTTATGATAGAGTTATGATAGAGCTATGATGGAGTTATGATAGAGCTATGATAGAGCTATGATAGAGCTATGATAGAGCTATGATGGAGTTATGATAGAGTTATGATAGAGCTATGATGGAGTTATGATAGAGCTATGATAGAGCTATGATGGAGTTATGATAGAGTTATGATAGAGCTATGATAGAGCTATGATAGAGCTATGATAGAGTTATGATAGAGCTATGATAGAGCTATGATAGAGCTATGATAGAGTTATGATAGAGTCATGATAGAGTTATGATAGCTGCTTCACTCACTCGGGCGCATTACATACGTCATTACCAAACGTTAGCCAAAATCAGATCTAATCGTTTCAAAGGAGTTCCCCCCTCCCACCTGATAAGGGAGCTCAATTGTGAAGGTCCAGACCCTCGTACGAAACGCAACGAGTACGAGGGTCTGGTAAAACCAGGCTAACTGGGCTATTTTTCCCTTAGATTTTAAAAGTCGGTCTCCTCTCTTTCAAGGGAGTCTTGGCCAAGAGGCAGCAAAAGAAGAGCACTTTGTTACATGTTAAGTCGGCTCCAGTAATGGATCGTCCAGTGTACTGACCAACAGTGCTCACATGTTTTGGGAGATTTTCCACATTTTTTGTTCCATAACCCTCAGGATCCTAAAGTCTTACTGCGTCCCGCCTCAGCAGCGATGGCGCACTGCGAGAGGCCCTGCCTGTGCAGCTCAACAACCCGACCACAATGAAAACCAGATTTTGTAACAGTGTGAATACCTGACTGAAAATGACACTGAATTCACATTTTTGCGCCTGCAGAGACACTGCAGGTGAATAAAGAAAAAAAAAAGTTTCTTCTTTTATAAAAACTAACATTTTGTCATGAATAAATCACGCTGGGAATTAGATATGAAAAAATCTTGTTCAGCCCAAGACTGGAAAGAGTTTGTAGGAGCTACTAAAGTGGCTCACTCTCATTTCTTCTTCTTGTTTAAGGAAGTTCTATTTGGAACCTCATCAAGATCCAACCATGCAAAATGTGATTTTGTTCAACCATTTTATACTGCTCTTGTACTTTTGATCGGGACTGTACAGCCTATTCTTAAACCTCTCGTCCTTCTAATATAAAGACCACAACTTATAATTAGGGAAGAAAACCCAAGGCAAAAAATATCGAGGGAAAACAAGCAATACTGAAATAACTTTTTCATTTTGAGGACATTATGATCAAAACAACATATTTTTTTTTAAATAAGTGCAACAGACTTTACTACAGTCCGCTGTAGCAGCTCAGAATAAAATAACAAAATCTAACAACCCCAGAAGGCAATGGGGCGGCCGCGGACTCTGCAGCCTGCTTTCTTACAGCTAATAAAGACCATAAAACATAAGAATAACACAAGAGAGTCCACCGGAGACTAGTACAAGGCCATAAAACCGGGCTGCAGGGAAACTCTCATTCGGAGCTAATTTGAAGATAACACACAAAAGCTGTGCGAATAATAACACTGCAGACATGACCGGCTGAAAGGGAAAAGAAATATAAAAGTTCTGCTCCTCTCTAGTCACAGACGCACTAAAATCCCCGACGCCGACTTGACTACAGGCGGAGAGGGGGAGGTCAAGAGCAACAGAGGAGGAGGCCAGTGGGCTGAAAGCAAATGTCCGCGGGCGACTGACAAGAGCGAGACCCGGAAGAGACTGTGAGCAGAAGGAGAAAGAGACTTCATCTGCAGATCGAGATAACGCAGAGGGAAATGGTGCAGATAATAGTTGTTTTTTTTGGTCCTTCCAATAGCGTGAAAATAATAATTGTGTCAAGTATGCACAGGTGAAACAGTCTAATTAACCTGTCATATCAAACTGAAGGAAGCGGAGTACAGTGTGACAAGGGTAATCAACGATACATGCACAGATAATGGCAGTCACTAATGGTGTCATCAAACACGTCTCCCACACAAGAACTCAGCCTTTCTCAGTAGAGTTTGCATGTTCTCGCTCTGCCTGCGTGTTTATCACCAACTTTTTATATTTATCTCTGCCCCACATTTTAATAACTCATCATGCTGTCATGGATAGTGGCAGATTCTTTCTAAATGCAAACAAGAGTTGCATCATTTCTATTTGCACAGTGGAAATGACATAATTTCTTGTGGATAGGGTGGAGCTAAGTGGCTCACGTGCGTCTCTATTGGCTGCATTCAGACCCTTCTCAGTTTAGATTAGCCTTACATGCGTTTCCAATGACATCACGCATAGTTCCGGCCGCCATTTTGAAAATCCGAATTATGCAGTATCTTTACTCAGGATGAAAATGAAAGACAATTGATTGACAGTGGCATATTTATTTACTTGTAATCATTGCTCAAGAAGATAGCAGTTAAAACATGGCCCGAGAGTGTGCACGTTTATGTGAAGAAACCAGCAAATGTGGCACAGATGTAGCAGCTCTGTCCTTCTAGCTAGAGCAGTAAGATCTGCTTCACTCAGACTAAATGAACACATCAAAGAGGAAACAGAAAACCTTTCTCTGTGGCTTTTACAGTTTATCATGTCGACAGAGTCTTAGTCTGAGTCAGTGCTCAAGACGTTAGCATGCTACCTGTTGGCAACTGTCAACAGTTGATTGAATCAATTGTCAATGGCTTCAACACATGTGGGGCTCACATCTACGAACACTGAGGAAACACTGCTGTAACAGCTCAGCTCTGACCTCTGTCACATGTTGTATCCAAGGCTAGATGTTTGGAGTGTGGTTCAGGGCTTTCTCTTGGAGAGGTCAGAGCTGAGCTGTTGAAGCTAAATGCTAGCCGGTAGCATCCTAACATCTTGAGCAGCTTAAACACTGACTCACTGGTTTCTTTACATAAACGTGCGTCTCTGGGGCCGTGTTTTTACTGTTTTCTTCTTGAGCAATGATTACGAGTCCATAAAAATGCCACTGTCAGTCCATTGTCTTTCATTTATATCCTGAGTTGAGATATTGTTACATGTTGTAGTACTGCATAATTCTACTTCAAAATGGCCGCCATCACAACAAAAGTCACATGACTGAAAGGCACGTATAGTACTTTTATGACTTTAATCTCTGCTCCAAATGAGTGCATAATAGCAAAGCACATGCGCCACAGGCCGGGACTGGTTGCTGAAAATTAAACAGAGCGTCTTACTAATCTAAAGCTGCTCAGCGGCCATTGACGGTCACTCTGACCAGCATGTTTCTGAAGGTAGGGGAAACTGTAGTACTGTCTTCAGTGATCCTGTGCACCGCCTCCTGGGTTTGTCCTTGTTTCAGAGCGTGGCGTCCTGCACTGGTCAGCTCCTCCACCTCCTTCTTCCTCTTCCTCCTGCGCAGCTCCCTCCGCTCCACAACAGTCTTTCACCATCTTCGCCTTGTTTTCCCTATTTTGTTTCCTGAAGCGCCATCTCTGCTGAAGGACCTATCTCCCCCCAGCAAAGATGTACAAAAGTATTCAGTAAAACAATGTGGAACACAGAAACTACAAAAAGGCAAAAAAAACACAGCTGTATCAAGAGAGAGGGAAGTGGCTGCTTGTTTATGCACCGCCACGCCTAATGCAATTAAAACAGAAGGCCATACGCTCTTTCAACGGTGTCCACAGCAGCTCAGTGGATGTACAAAGTGCCAGTTCTCCACAGTTTTCACAGCCAAGAACCTTCTGACGCCCACATCTGCTGAAAACATACAGACGCACTTTATCTGCTCAACATTTTCGTGCTTTACCTTTCCCCGCATGTCAGAGCTTCTTGTGTCATTATTTTGAAACAGCCCATTAGTCTTTGTCTAAATCCGCACTCCTCTCTGATGGCTGCTGCATTATCACCTCTGAACATTGTGTTTGTCAGAGAAAACAGGCGTGAAGGAGACAGTGCCCCTGCCTCGGTCGTTTATAACTGTCAAAACTTTCCCATTTTGAGGCGGCCTTAGCAGACACCACTTATTGTAGTCGGTGCGACATGCTCATTGGTGCACCGAAAAGAACAAGATAAAACAGTCGACAGTACTGGGGATATGCTGTTTGGAAGTGTTTGATTTCATACATACCTTGATTGCTATTAGAAAAAATGGGCTTTTTGATTGCCCACGGGGCGAGCGGGGCTTCCTGTGGGCAGGGCTACCCACTTTTTTGTCCTTTTTTTGGAAAATGCCTTGCAAGAGGAGACTGGAGTAATAACTGTAAATAGGGAGGAGTTAGCTCAAGTGGCTAATAATATAATGTCTATGCCCAAGTCCTCGTCCTCGATTGAAAGAGCCCCGTTTGTTCTTCATCCTCTGTCTCAGAGAATGTGGGTTGCTCTGTGTTTATCACCTAAAGCATAAGATAATTGTTTTTTGCACTAATTGCACTACAATATCCCATGACAAATACGTGCTAGAAAACTATGTAGACAGGCTTGACTAAAATTGATGGAGGACATTTTGCTGCTGTTTCTTCTGAAAATAGTTTGTTGCTAATTAGCGACTCACGGCGTCACAGGGTTAGTTGCCAAACATTGAAAGAAGCATACGCGTCATATATTATCACTGTTCCCTCATTTCACTAAATAATTCAGCCTGTAATTTTCCATTCTGTTTGAGTGTCCTCTCCCTCTGCTCCTCCGCGGAGACAATGAAATTGGCTCAAAGTGTGACCTTTAGTTGTTTAATCTGGTGCCAATAACTGTGTCTTCACAGGACAGGCACGTGAAAGATTCTCCATGACCATTTCTATGTTTTTGTAGAAAACAGATCTCCACACTGCCGTCCTTCCTCCCAGATGCGGGTATGTCAGTATATGTGAAGGGGCTGTCTATAGATTTTCTCTCGTGCTCTTTAACTAGTGACGGAAAGGATCAATACCAAGACCATCGGAGAGAAGCCTTGGAGAAGACACACACTGAAGCACACTCTGGAGGGACTGTGTTTCATCTGGCGTTTCATCAGGGAACTCCTCGAAAGAGCTTGAAGAAGTGTGTGGAGATGGGAGTTTGAGGCGGTAAATGTTCAATAGGGCTACTACAATAGGGCTATTCACTTAGTTGATTAAACCTTATCCTTATTATGTGTCAACTGTGTATTTTAATCTGTTCTGTTTAATCAGGATTAAAGTCGGAGGTTGAAAGTTTGCTCACAGACTGATTTAAAATAAACTGAAACTGCACCTTGTATTTAGTCTGAATACGATTATCTTCAAACCCTGCACATCCAATGAGTTCAGATACCTTGGCATCATTTTAGACTTGAGACTAAGCTTTAAGAAACACATCAAAAAGGTATGCCATACAATAAAAAATAATCTGTTGACATTTAAATCTATAAGAAATTCACTGACAATACAAGGAGCTAAAACGTACTTACCTCACTTATATTACCTCACTTACTCTATGGTGTATCATGCTGGTCACAAGCCAACAAATCCACAACTAAACCTTTAGAATCTCTTTATAAGCAGCACTTAGGATTGTAGATAGGAAATCACGACAGTATCATCACTGTCAAATATTAACCAAATATAAGATGCTCAGTTTTGAATATATAGTTAAATCAGCCAATCTAAAATTACTTTTCAAGATTGTTAATAATGTGGCTCCTCCACCACTGAAAAAGTTCGTCCAATTAACATCTGATCAGATGGTCAGAACAACAAGGTCAACAGTCAATGGCCAATGTACCAAAACGAAAAACAGCATTAGGACAATCGGCATTTTCTTTTAAAACTATCTCAGAATGGAACAAACTTCCAACTGCACTAAAACTATGCAAAGACTTAAAACGATTTTGGGTGTGAAACAACATTTTCTGGGAACTCAAACATGTCAGCATTAAAGAAAACAACAACAGCAACAACTAAATTTGACATCTGAGAAGGCTAGGGGTGGGTATAGACTATAGAGGAACACGATTCCCTTTAATAAAATGTACTTTAAAAAAAAAATGTATATAAAATGTAAATAATGTAAATATTATGAACTGTATTGTTTTAAGCTTTTTGTAGTGTTTGTAATTGTCTGTCTCGGGGACTGCAGATGGAAATTAGCTCCAAGAGCTAAAGTCTGGTACAAAACATCTTTTCATATGCTGATTAATGCTCCTGAACATGTCCCTGTCAAATAAACTAAACTAAAATAAACTCCACAGAACTGTGGTTATGAAAATGTCGGCTACCAGGATGTGCTCCTTTCAGTCAGACCCAAACAGCTACAATCACTTTACTCACTTCTATCGGACAAACTACTGTCCAGATCTGACTGTTAGACTCTGTTAGACAGTGACTCTGTTAGGCAGGGACTCTGCTGTCTGAAGACCGAGCTGAACTCTCGATGTGACCAGTTCAGTCCGCGTGACTGCGGGTAACACGGCGGTGCAGAACACACAGAGGTTTCTCGCGGGGATGACGAGGAGGAGCTCTTCCCCCGTCTGTCAGTGGCGGACCGCAGAGCAATGACGTGGATCATGTCTGTGGTGGAGATTTTGGTGAAGGGAGAGGAGCAGAGACTGAGCGAGAGGAAGAGAGACTTCCTTTTGCGTTTCTCACTGTGTGCTTGAGGAACTTGACTGTGATGCAGGGCCAAACCATTTGTGTGAAGTGACGGGGGTGCAATAAAGGGAAACTTTTAGATGGACAAAAATAAATCATGGGTCATGAGTTATTAATATAATCTTACGCATGAAAATGCATGTCAAAGCAATTAAAGATATAACAAATAAATGACTCATATAGAAAAAGGGAAAATACCACGTTCACTGTTTGATTGCGGAGGCAGTGCAGCTTTAAATTAAATCTCTGTGTTGGCAACAATAACACATTATTAGGTGTGTTTGAGATGCCGTTGCGGCTCGCCTGGATGATCGGCGAGAGTAGCCGACGCAACGGGGGCGGAGAAAAAAGTCTGAAGCCAATCCGACCCTCCACATGCAGAGAACAACGAGAGTGGCCTCAGATCACGCAGCGTCTCGTTCAGATATCGCGTTCATTTAAAGTTTATCCTAAATAAAAGTCATTCACCTCCTGCTCTGTTTCCTTTACTCCAGAGACATCATTCTTCATCAGAGGAAACTTTCCCATTCGTTTGTTTGTTCAAGTTTGTGAGATAAAATACGTCCTTTTAAATCATGAGTTTGTTCTGAAAAGCATCAAACATGAGCTCTATTTTAGGGGCGATACATAATTTTAATAGTTTCAGTCATGGTTTATTTGTTCAGATCTAAAGAGGAGAGGGGAGGGGGCGAGGAGCACGTTTCTGATCACAGCAGACTCGTATCCAATCACCTGAGCGTGAGCCGTGGACAGGTGGGCGTTTTCCCATCATGCTCGCGGCCGTGGAGCCGCTGCAGTTGCCTCTGGAGAGATGCAGCGGCTGATCAAGTCGGCTGCTCTCGTTGGGGACTCACGATCTTTCCGTGCCCCACGTGCCCGTGACATCAGAGCCCGTCTGGAGCAAGTCGGACAGAAATCTAACCGGCATGCACCGTGCGTCTGCAGTCGGCTGTCAAAACTGCGTCCGGCTGGCTCATCTCAAACACACCTACTGTGTACCCCACGCTTGCCTGGATCACCTGGCCTTCTTTTTTGTTTTTATTGTGTGCAGAAGGTAAGAAGAGGATTGAGGAGCAGAGGCACAGGGAAGAGAAAGAGAGGGTTGGTGCAGAATTATCAAGTGTGACGCTTTCTATGTGCTTTGTGGACGCCCGATATTGTCGGATCTCAGAGGTGGAAAGGGATGGGCTTTGGTTATACCTGGATGGGAGACTGTGAGGAAAGACTATGTGGGTTTAGTGAGTGATGTGTGAGAGAGGGTTGGTTGCTGGTCAGAGGGGCTGTTGGCGCAGGGCAGCCTTGGCCACATCACTTTACCATCTATGAAGTGTGGAGTGAATGCACAATTGCCCCTTGTGAAGCAACTGGGAGACTTGAGTCATGTGAAAAGCAAGATTTCCTTTCTTTCTGACCTCCCTGTCATTTAAATGAAGGGCCTGTCTCACCATGGAGAGTTGTGAGGATGTTGCAGAGATGTTGCCTGGAGACAAGTTGGAGACTAGAGTCGCCACTAGTCACGGCGATGTCTCCGATACGTCCACTGGCAAAAAGGTGAGTCTCCAGGTAGTCTTGGTGAAAACAAAGGCAAGGCAAGTTTATTTGTAGAGCACAATTCATACATAAGGCAATTCAAAGTGAGGTGGTATTATGCTTTTTTCAATCACATAGCACCAGTCTATATCACACTACAACGATGACGAAACCTTCTGTTGGTCTGTAAATGCAGTAAATTAGAATAACTGCCTTGTATAAAATGTCTCTCTCAAAATGGCTGTAGTGAATGTCTTGAAATAGGCCTCTGTCTCTTTAAGAACCTCTGACCCTTTCCGACACGCCCCCTCCACACGCTGTCTGTGGCATCAGTGGGGAGGGGGTTCTGCTGAGGAGCAGTGGTTGGTTACTCGGCTGGTGACGAAAGCTCGGAGGCGTCTCCAGGAGGTGGGGGCGTTCCTAGGAGGACTCAGGCAAACCTATCCCTAAGATGGCCGCCATCAGAGTTTTTACAGATTACTCAAAAATACGTGAATGTGCCAAGGCAACACTTCAGGCATGTTTTTAATGAGGGAATGACATAATAACATGATGTAAAGCTTGAAAAAGTCGATTTTGCATAATACCCCCCTTTAAATAAAGTACAGCTAAGCTACAACACTCAACTGTAGCTGTAGGAAGTGATCTCAAATGAAGTCATTGGTGAAGAAGTACTGCAATAATCACTGTCGGCTTTGTCCACGCAGCATTTAGCATCATCCCTCTATTAGAATCTATCCAAATGTGGCCCATAGTGGGAAAAGGGAGAGGAAGGAGAAAAGTCACGCCCAACCATTCTCTCCAAATCCGGCTCTCCTGTTTTGACACCTTGATCGCACTGTCAGACGCCTCTGGATCGGCTCTGGGAGGAGGAAAAGCCCATTGATGAGGAGCGGTGGAGCGGCGGATTTGAGTGCAGCTCTTTCACAGAACATTAGAGAGTGTGAGGCCAGCCCGAGGGCAGGCCCGAGCGAGCGGCGAGGGTTCAGGTGAGCCGGGCCGATAACGAGGACGTTAGAGACCGCTCTGGGCTTCGGTACTGATCCACACGCCAGCTCGGGGAAGGGTTTGGAAAATCTGAGGGAGAGTTGCGGTGTTTAAAGAGCATGAGGCGGGTTTTAATCCTTTTGTAATTATGACTTACTCTGATGGATAATGTCTGTTGTAAGTAATAATCCTAGTTATGTTTCAGTGAAGCGGCAAATTAATGAAGAAAAGTTGAGAAGCTATTTTTATTTCAATTCTTTGAGCGAAAAAGAAGGGAAATATTAGTGCATATTTGACCTGTCAGTGACCCAGCGGCTGTGTGGTTAACATGTTGCCTTTACTTTCCATCCCAGTGGCCTCAGGACGCTCCGGGATCAATTTTATTTCAGGTTTTGTAGGGTTTTGTTAGGTTTTCTGGATGGAATGTATACGTAACCTTGGAGATGTTCCAGCAGTAGTGAAAACCTACCAGAAAACCAACAAAAAATGGATCCTGGAATGTCCTGAGGCCACCGGAATGGAAAGTAAATATGTTAAAGAAACTAGATGCAGTTTGGCCATTTTATGCTCACTACTGCCACCTCAGGTCATACGTGTGACTGCAGGTTCTATATTAATGACGGCAATTCGGACCTGAAGTAAGAACTTTTTGAGTGACAGTGCAGGATTTTAGAGGCAGTTGTGGTGAACAGGTCTGGGCTCATTCTACACCATAGGACATTTCTGGAATACATACTTTTAACATTTTTAAACTCCGCTTAGCCCCTTTAACCAGGCAACATGTTAACTATACAGCCGTTGGGTAACTAAAAGGTAAAATATAATATCATCTTTTTTATGCTTAAAATGTTCCATACTGCACCTAATTAATGACATAGATATATACAGTCGGCACCGCGTCATAGAAGGAGGCGTGGCCTCGCCGAGGGGGAAAATAGAATCTTTTGGGAAACACAATTTGTCATTTTTGTCATTTTAGTCATTTTCTGGCGAAATATAAACTTATTTATCACATACAAATAAAGTCAAGTCTTAATCAGGCCCATACTTTGAATTGCCTTGTGTATGAATTGTGCTCTACAAATAAACTTGCACTCGGAGGGTTAAGAGGTTAAAACATCGCAAAGTATTTTTTTAAGTTATCAAGCCTCCAACACTTTAGTTTGAGGGGCACATTCAAACAAGTTTGGTTTTCCAGAATTACACAAAGGTTGGTCCTTTTTCTTCTTCTCAAAAAATTCATCATGTGAAATCAGTTGGTGGCTAGAACCGGTGACCGAAAAAGTGAAAAGTGAACTTCTGACGGGTAACATGCATGTACCAGACCACAGTTTCAGAACCTTTGACAGCGGCTAATTCTGCTTATGCGTCTAATGTGTGTTCATGAACATGCGTCGTGTCCACCAAATAAACAAATAATATTAAACTTACTTTGCTTCATGCTAGGTGTAACATTCTGAAGGGCACATGGGGTTAAATGAAACACAAGAGAAGAGAAAACAGAATTCTGAAGGTTTTCTGAGGTGACATGAAGGATTAAAAAAAAACATAATACATTACCGGGAAATCACGTTTTGAAATCTCCCGTTTCCCCCTCGCGCTCGGCTCTGCGCTCGGCTCAAAGGTGCCGCCGCCGCCGCCTTACAGACGGGCTTTGAACAAACAGAATACGGAGGAGAGCGGAGAAACAGGTGGAGAGAGTTGAAACTGTTGTATAAATAGATAAAGGTGGGCATCAAGAGCTCGACAGAAGGGAACGCTCAGAGTTTAAAATATGTCTGTGCTGTCATATCCTAAAACCAGGACTTGTTTTAATGTATTATAATGTGTTTGAATTGTGTGACCTTGACTAATATATTTCATCAAGGTTATATTTTTTTTATTGCCACAAAATAACAAAAAAAATGAATAGTAGGTAATGATGGCGGTTGCTGGGGACATGCTAACAGAGTTTTAGCTCGATTTTAAAGCAGTGCTAAGTAACGTGTTTACCTTGATAAATCCTTTCCGTAGTCCCTGTGGGGGTAATACAAGTGTTTATGGGATGATTGGAGGGTCTTTCATCTCCCCCTGGTGTCTCTGGCCAGAAAACCATGCTTGCAACTTGACTGCCACCGGACCGGAGCCACCAATACACACTAATAGAATCGCGAAGAAGAAGCTAACATGCTAATGGGCAAAGCTAACTGCGGGCTAGCGTCACTTTAAACAGTATTTACAGCCAAGTTTGAGTGAAAAAAAATATTTCCATTGTATAATCGGATGCACAATATCCCTCTGTCCCTTCGCCTTTCCTGTCAGCGTAGTATTTACTCTCCAAGACAATTAATACGTTAGAAAATCGCGACTTGCTAAGACACCTGCAGTTGCGCTTATGGCCTCTAGGGGCAAGAGTTACTTAGCACTGCTTTAAGCCCACTTCGTCTCTCCCCGAGCTCGCGGGGGCGTGGCCTGGTCAGAGCTCCTCATGAACGATAATTTATCATGACAAGGAAGTCCCCGCATGCACCACTGGGTCAAACATGTATTGTATTTTCTCAAATGTGAAGAAAAATCAGACTCAGTGTTAGTCACACTCAAGAATTTGAAACACCTTCTCTGATTAAGTTACAGGGACTATACGGGGTTTAAAAATGTCAAAACTAAGTATTGTCCTAATGTGTAGAATGAGCCTAGACCTGTTCACCACAACTGCCTCTAAACTCCTGCACTGTCACGCAAAAAGGCGTAAATTCGGGTCTGAATTGCCGTCATGCACGAGCTTAATATAGAAGCTGCAGTTACGCATAAGACCTGAGGTGGCAGTAGTGAGCATAAAATGACTAGCTTGCATCTAGCCCCTTTAAAGGAATAGTTCATCTTTTTTTCCATACTGAGATATGTTCTTACCTGAGCTTAGACGAGTTGATGTGCACCTGTCTGGTCTTTGTGCGCGCCCTCAGTCGTGCAAAAAGACCAAAGATGTTGTTAGCATTTGGCCTCTCCCAATGTATTCCTATGGCTCCAAACGGGGGTGAAGTTGGAAGCTACCATGCTCCTCCACGAGCACGACAGATACGCTTCAACTCGTCTAAGCTCAGGTAAGAACATGTCTCAGTATGGAAAAACGGTGAACTATTCCTTTAAGAATGCTCTGTCTCTAAAAAATGTATTGGATTAGGTTGAATGCCTAAATTTGAGCACAATAATCCAAATTTGAGCTGTTTTGTCTGTTGAGCATTTGACCCAGATTATTTCACTTTTTCTGAGATATTTCTGACTCGTTTCAACACATTTTGACCTCATTTCAGGTAATATTCCTTGCCAATGGGTTGAGAAAATTGGTTGTTTTACTTTCTCATTTCAAGCAAGAAGACCTTAGAACTAGTCTGAAATGTCGATAAACGAGCTGAAAAACACTGCCTGCTAACTTTTGAGCCAAGCTAATAATCGTTTACCATCAGTCTTGTTTGCTAAGAGTTTCTGGTTTACTTTGTAAGTGCGACCCTAGCAGTAAGAGGCCGTCTCCTTGGGCGTCTGTGAACCACTTCCTGCAGATCTCATGTTAAAGCTGCAACTTACCCTGACTGGCTGTAAAAGTAACACTTGAGTTTAGGGCACAGAGGGCTTGAGTGGTCACAGGTCGTAGGAACGAGGAAGCCTTAACTTTCAGATTTAAATCAGACGTGCACTCTGCTCTCGTAGGTTTTGGAAGCTAGCCAACTTACCAATAACGCTCATATTTTATCAACACAAAAGAAGAGAACTCACCCAGTAGTGCAAGGGCATGACTTGTCCACTAGTTCTGGTCAGCTCCAGGGATATTTTGCAATTTCTTAAAGTACACTGGTGCTTAAGCCTCAATAGTTGTAGCGTCCCCTTTGTTGCATAGTCTGGATATATTCCTCCACTGCACATTGCAACCCATTTGTCTGGAGGATATTGCGCAGGTATTGCAGCTAAAAGAGTCCCGGCCTTCTCCCCCATTATGACATGTGCTAAACACTTCTTGCTGGAGCTAGCGATTGCTCAGGGGCTTGTGTGAAAGGTCAGCTGAGCATGTACAGTAGGTTTGGACAGGGGATTGGATGTTTTGGTATTACGTTATAAGCTGAATGCCCATCTCGACTGCGCATGTGTAGGTCAGTCAGGCTCCTCATTTCAGCCCAAACAAACCAGTCAGCCATTGAAAAGTGTGAGCGAGGTCAGGTAGTGGAGCGAGCACACTGACGTGAAAAGAGCCATAGCCGTGAACTATAATGCTTACGGTTATTGCTTTAAAGACTTTAAGTCTCAAGTGACATTTCTTGCAAATATTTATGTTGTCAATATCTTGAAAGCGAGGGAAAAGTCAGGACGGCGGCTCCATAGGGAGAAGCGGACCATAGTGGACCAAAGTAGACTATAGCGGACCATAGTGGACCATAGCGGACCATAGTGGACCATAGTAGACCATAGATCACTCATAAAAAAATACAAATAAAGTAAATTTAGATGGCATAGCCAATATGTGTATGTGGATCTTTCTGGTCACAAATATAACAAAGATTTCGTTTACTGTCCACCTCCTTATTGCCAAAATTTAAAAAAGGGATTCTATGTTGTTTTTATTTGTCATTCAAGTTTAAATGTTCTGAACATCGGCGACATGAGGCCACAGTCTCAGACCCTGGACTTTGTCCAACAGTCGCCTTCAAGGGTCGAAATGTTTTTCTCACATAATGTTTTTCTCACATAGTTATTCCAACTATGTGAACAAGGACTGGTCGTCTCTTTTGAAGCATCTCTACATAAACGGCCGTTCAGTTCTTTCAGTTTCTCTATCTCCGTACGCAGCCCTGGTTGTAAAAATAGACTTTAAGCTAGTATTGTAACAAGCTCCATGGCGCCGAAAAAAACCCAAAAATATATCACCAACTTTCCAGCGGTTAAAACGGTCCAAATCAGAGCTTTCTTTGTTGCTTTACACTAACTATCAATATTGTTTGGTAGCTAAAAGAAATTCCATTACCCCACGGGCTTGTTTTAAATGTTTGAAAGAAAGTTTCAAAACCTCAAGTCGTATACTCAACATGTTTGTACGACTCTCGCTTGTGATTTTAGTGGTGCTTCTGGGGCAACAGATTAAAGTACCCGCTGAGTCTGCTCTTCTCCAGGGCTGGTTTGGCCATCGGGATCACTGGGAGTTTTCCCAGTGGCTGATGCTCTTTTGGAAATGTCGCCGGTGGTATAAGATGTGTGAGAGCAGTCCTGATACGTACTTCCATGTTATGTCATGCTTCAACGGCCTTGTCATGTTGAGTTCTTCCAAACTTCATACAGTCTGAGTCTATAAGCGAGTCACAGGACCAGCGCGACCCTGAATCCCCCGCTCTCACGTCGTCTTTACTTGACCCGCACGTGCTTATCCGTGTCCTGTCGCGGCGGATGCGACGCATGAAAGCACAGGCCGCTGTTTAGCTGGGTCCTGATGTTGCGAACCTCACATTCCTGCGTCCTGTCTTGCACCTGTCAGAATCGTTTAGTCTGGAGCTTCATATGAGTGAGATTATTAATTGTGGAAATATAGAGGCTGTGCATTTTGCATCATGCTTTTAAAAAGATTTTAAAATCCTTTAGTGGCCCTTTTCAATCAGAGACAAATATTTGTTAACACATTGAGGCGGCGCTGTTTTGGGGATCTAGCTGTTGAGTGCCAACAATCCAGACCATTTTTCATGATATTTGTAGCACCACAGTGTGTTCTATGTTATAGCTATGGACATATGTTATGAGACTCTAAGCTCTCAGTCGGTCAAAACAGTTTAATTCTACGTGCCGGTTCCTGAGAAATCATAAGCTAAACAGAGGCTGCTTTTGATCAAAATCACATATTTTTTTCTAGATTCTGAGATAATTAGTTTTAGAAACACTCTCCTTTCTGTTTAACTCCTCTTTCCTCGTCTCTGGACAGACACTAACGTTATGGGAAGAGGCAAATGCCTGAATATATTCATCTCAAGTCAGTTTTCAATGACAACTTTGTTCACACATTTTGAAACACCGTATGTTGTCGATCACTTGCGCTCATTATCACGTGTGCATTTAAACAGCCAACAATTTAAAAACTCAACTCTCAACTGTTTCAATCTTACCATGGCTCTGATTTGTCAAACGCACTCCAGAGAGCGAGAGAGAAGTGTCGGGTTTACAGCTGTTCACTACGCAACACCACGCCCCCTCGGACTAAAATAAAAAGAACCATCATTTCACAATGTTATCCACATTGGTCCAATCACGCTCCAAGAGACGGAAGCCGTCACCTGTCACCACCACACACTCTTCCAAAACATTAAAGATGGCGGCGTGGCGACCGATACACAGTTTTAAATCATTTGGAAAATATGAAATCCCTAAAACCGGAGCAAGAAACAGCGTTCGAAGCGTTCCTCGTAAAAAAGGAAGTTTTTGGAAAGACTTCCTGACACTTGTTAATGCTCTCAGACTATATGTCTGAAATATCTATG
Source organism: Gobius niger (assembly GCF_951799975.1). Taxonomy (NCBI): domain Eukaryota; kingdom Metazoa; phylum Chordata; class Actinopteri; order Gobiiformes; family Gobiidae; genus Gobius; species Gobius niger. The sequence continues at coordinate 36,775,482 of NC_136855.1, read as the reverse complement.
AAAAAGCATGTACTTTTTATTGTCATTTATTTGACTTCTGTTCATCACACAGCTCCCAAAATCACACATAAGGTGTACTCTACACCTAGTCTAGTTTCGCAAAAAAACAAAAAACGCTAACGTAACAAGTTTTTCCGTTTTTGGCACTCAATGTGTTAATAAACATCAGTTGATGTTCATCAGTTTTATATTATAGGAATTTGATGAAACCTGGACTATCACTAATGAGCAGTTTCAAACTACATTATAATTGAATCGAATCGCTGCACATTTTTGACGCCCCAGTTGAGGCCTTAGCAACGATACAAATGAAGACGCCACAAAACATGCAGCGTTTGACCCGGAGCCACTGTTGTCTCTCCGCTCTCTCTCACAGTATGTGCAGCATTCGGCAGCGGCTGGCGTTGGTCCGCGAGTTTGGCCTTGTCTTCTGAATGTTAGTGAAACAGATGGATCCAGCCTCAGCGCAGAAGCCACAGTGGGCTCTGGCACTTGACACTGGCGACATATCGAAGCTTTAGCCGGTGGGGACCAAAATAGTTGTCAAAATGTAAACTGAACATATTGGACAAGAGCTGGGAGCCAATGCCAGACGGAAAATCCACTCCTTCCATTAACTATGACTATAATTCTATTTTTTGTGAACAAACAGTGAAAGGTATTTGAAATGGTTAGTTGTGCAAATTCACTTACTCACTAACGCATTTCCAATATTTGTCACAGGGATGAGTTTATTAAAGCGCCTCATCATTTTCAGGGCTTTAGTTTTCTTTTAAATCATGTCTGTCTTTTCAATAAACTAAAGGATGCAACCATTTTTATAAAAAAAACATATGGTTTTTATGAGTTACATGACAAATCAGCCACCCGTCGCCATATTGGATAATGTTTCAATGTCAAACTGAACCTGAAATGAAATCACAAAGCTACGATCTGCTCTTCTATCCTGCCTTTCTTACTGTTTTATCATCACAGAGAGGTGACAGGAATGAGGGTACGGCACAACGGATTGGAATTACATGTGGTGTGCCCAAGGGTTAAATTTTAGGCCCAGTGCTATTTAATCTATACATGCTCCCTCTTGGTGATGTCATCAGGAGACACAGAGTCAACTTTCACAGTTATGCTGATAATGCACAGTTATACATCTCCATGTCTCCAGGTGACCCCAGGCAAATAGATGCACTTTTTAACTGCATTTTAGATATCAAATTCTGGATGGCAGAAAACTTTCTCCAGCTTAACCAGGACAAAACTGAAGTTTTAGTCATCGGCCCTGAGGCCCAGAGAGAGAGACTTTTACCCAAACTACAGTCACTGTGTACCGGTATTAATCCTTCCTCACAGGTGAAGGTTGACTCTGAGCTGGCGTTTATTCCACACATTAAGAATATCACAAAGATAGATTTTTACATCTAAAGAACATAGCCAGAGTCCGCCCCATTCTCTCTCGGGCCAACACGGAGACGCTCATGCATGCTTTTATCACCAGTCGTATCGACTACTGTAATGCCCTGCTTTCTGGTCTTCCCAAAAAGAGTATCTCAGGTCTACAACTTTTACAAAATTCAGCAGCTCGTGTCCTGACGAAGACCAGGAGGCGGGACCACATTACACCGGTTTTAGAATCACTGCATTGGCTCCTCGTGTGTTTCAGGATCGATTTTAAAGTTATTTTAATGTTTTTTTAAATGTCTTGATGGTCTTGGTCCTTATCTTTCAGAACTGCTTTTATCTTATGAGCCTTCATGGCCCCATCGCTTCTCCGGCAGGGGTCTCCTAGTTATTCCTAAAGTCAACAAAAAGACTCATGGCGAGGCGTCTTTCCAATATTATGGCCCTCGTGATACCTTTCGGAATGAAAAGCGCTTCATGAATAAAGTTTTATTGAGTGATTGATTAAAAGGGATAGGGAAGTGTTTTCAAGCGAAGTATATTTACACAGAAATGTAAAAGACTTCTCCCCGCTCACTTCTGTCAATAACCTTTAGGAGTTACTGTGCGGACGTTGTGCTCCTCGCATCATTACACCTCACAATATAATACTTATAAAATCACATTTCTGTGTAAATATACTTCGCTTGAAAACACTTCACGTAACTTTATTTAAATAGGGAACACGTGGAAGAGCTTGGTAGCTTCTATCGTGAGCTTTTTTGGAGCTATATGACATGTGGGAGAGGCTGCGTATGTGCTCCGTTTGCGTGACAGAGCACACGGACAAAGACCAGACGGGTATATAGTATTAACTCTTCTAAGGTTAGGTAAGAACATACAGTATCTCAGTATGTAAAAACGGTGGCCTATTCCTTTAAATAAAAAAATAAAGTACAGAACAACCTCACTCACTCATCCATTCCACATACCAAACAAAAACAATACAACCAGAGACTCCCTGAAAAGTCAACTTTATTGAAAGGACACAGAGGGGCAGAGGACGGGGGACATGTAGCAGGAGGGACTACTCAGTGCATGGCACGTTCTCAGGAGACGACCCACTGTGAGTCTGGGCTCTGTGCCTCAGTGCACAGGCTGAGGGATGCGAACTAACACACCTTTGCTCCGGCGCTTTGGCTCAGCTCCTGAACACGCTGCAAAAGAGAGATATTTCAGGTAGACTCACTTCACTTCAGAATAATACAATGATTTAGCTTAAGTTGACTTTTGAGGCCAAGATTTGTCACAGATATTGTCACAGATCTCTCTTCTTTGCCGTGTAGATACAGTATCACAAGTACCAACGCGAAAGTTTATTTCCCAAAACTGACACGAGAACATCCTATTATGCAATTTTGTGTTTTTGGTGCTTTAACCATTGTATGCTTATCGAACCGGGAAAGTCCCACTGAGTCTCAGAATCTATTTTTAAGGAAAGTCCAGGTCCCCGAGCAGATTAAAATGTTATACCCTTATCAAAAACATGTTCTGTAATGCCAGAATGATAGTCTTCCCTGCTCTTTTTGGATATACTAGAATATTATAATACACTAAACACCTTCGAATACTTTTATCAGAGCATTTCCACGCACGAATGATCTTCCCTGCGCAGTTAAGCATGTTTGATGTCAGACAATCATTTCCTCATTTAAATCAAATCACCTTTTTGTTCTTCCTTAAACATTGTAGGCTCTCACAGGTCAAACGAAAAATGTATTAACCCCATTGTGAGCTAAACTGTGTTCTTGTCCCGAGAGAAAGAGATGTACTCGGTGGCGCGGGTCGGCACTCGCTGGGCCATAATCGCATTAACGTGACCAAAACAAAAGCACATGTTCAACAACCACTCTCTCACAAACCCTCTCCCTCCCCTTGGCGAGTCTTGCTGGGGCAAAAAAAGCTGTAACATATACATAACATCGCTAAGCACAAAATTATCGGGCCCTTTGTGTTTTAGCTTGTTTTGATCAGTTTTCATCTGCTGCCACTTGGTGAACATACATTTTCTAACCACTTGGTCATGGTGATATTTGTTAGGCAAATATTACTTTGACAATAACCCAGAGTAAGGTGTCCAAAAGTAGTTGAACTTCTAATCGGACAATTCTTGCATAAATGAGGCTTAAAAACATTACTTTGGGCTCCCCATCACTGATATTTTACAATTGATAATTTGAAATATTGTCTGTGTACAAGCAAGGTGAGGCACAAGAGCCAGGACAAGTGAGGAGTGTGCCTGCAGAGTTTTTTGAACTTCACAAAACTTCTCTTTGTGATAATCAACATAGTATTCACCTAAAAAAAAGATACACAGACATGGGGAGGAGCAAAGTGGTTCAACAGCCCATAATTACATAAATAACCGAGAACATGATGCTTCATGTTAGCATTGTGCTAATGCTAACGCTAGCTAGCATTAGCTACGACTGCCGTTTTTTCGCTTCTACTGAACAATCTGCTGAGAATAAACATCCATATGGACCCGATTTAGCCTTTACTCTGTTTGTGTGTGATACATATATTCTCTTTGATCGTACAGCGACTAGCAACTCTATGGTGCTGTGATGAACACACTCTGAAACTGTCAGAACCGATCCAGAGTTGGATTATGGGCTTTAAAAACATGGACGACAGCCTTGTGTTTTTTTCCTATGACGCTAAAACCAGGAAGTACAGATCGGCGCGCTACGGCAGAAGAAGAAGAAACAACCAAAGTGAACTCCAGGTACCTGTTTTTGACAAAGGAACGACGCTATAACACGGTTTAAAGCTCAAAAAAAGTCCATTTCGCACATGTCTCTTTTCAAAGTCATCTTCACATTCCTTCCAGTGACTATTACAAAAAATGTTATTTACAATTCGACCAACATTTAACAAACATTTACATTTTCCAGGAATAAACTTTACCGCTGTCAAACGAGTGAGAGCTGAGCCAAAGCGGAGGGGAAAGGTGCAAGCGTGAGTTGGCCAGCCAACTTGAGCCTCTATATTAAAAATGTGGAGTAAATCAACAGGCGAGGATGGGCGGTAAACAATAGTCTAAGTCGGGGGGTAGTTATAGTAGTAATAAGAATATTTTACATTGTCAGTTCATACAGTCATCACAGATACAGGAGTCGGGGCTCACCAGTGCAAAGGGGGTTTTCTAGAAAGATCACACATTTAGAAAGCAGTGTCCTCACGTAGAAGAAAAAACTCAGAAAGGAACAACAAATGAACATGTTCAAAGGGTTACCAGAGCCAGAGCTACCTTAAAAAAGAACTTCTAGAACGCATGCCTTTTTTTTTTTTTTTCTTCACCGTGAAACAGATTCAGTCCAGTCTTTTCGGACTCTTTCGGACGGGGCTCCGTGTGTGTGAGTGTGCGAGCTCAGGGTCAGGCCAGGGGCGAGCGCACGAGGGCGGGCGGGTCCCGGGAGACTGGACGGACATGTGGATCCTGTGTGGGTCTGATGTCGTGGTGGAAACAGCAGGAAAATAAAGTATCTGAGTGGAGTTGTGAGGCGAGACACTGCAGGGGAATAAGGACAAGTATTGAGAAATCCATTTGAAACTTTTCCTGTACATTGCTGTCATAAACATGAGGGGTAAACACATGGCAATTTATTTATTTATTTTTTCATTTTATGTTTTCATATAAAAATGAGGCGTTTTACTGCCAGCGACAAAATCTAAATAATGGATTGATTTTGTCGACATATTATTTACAAAGATTGTTTGGATTTTGGATCTTGTTTAGCTTTTGAATAATTCTATGACTATAACAAAATCGGTAAAGATTCAAATTTTAAATATTGTAAGTCGAAGACCGGAAAGTTTGGAGTCTGTAGGAGTTACTAAAGTGGAGATGTTGTTGCAACAAATTTTGAGAAAACTGGTCCTTAAAGTGATAGTCTGTAAGTTTGTAAAGTGAACAGATACAGACGGCATCTCTGGAATCGCCCATATATGGTCATGTTTGAAAACAGTTAAGGGGCAAAACAATTTGGAGAAAAATCGAAACTTTCTCTAATTATTCAAAAAATACTTTAACAAATGTTGAATAATCGACATAGTATTCATGTAAATAAAGATACAAAGACATGGAGGGGAGCAAAGTGGTTCAACAACCCATAATTACATAAATAACGGAGAATGCTAACATGATGCTTCATGTTAGCATGAGCAATTGCCATTTTTTTTCGCTTCTACTGAACAATCTTCTGTGAATAAACATCCATATGGACCCGATTTAGACTTGAATTTATTTGTATGTGATGAATAAGTTCATGTTTTGCCAAAAAACTGCTAAAAAACGTGAAAAAAACGTTTCCCAGAAGATTCTATTTTCCCCCTCAGCGAAGCCACGCCCCCTTCTATGAGGAGATGCCGTCTGTAGCAAATTCCTCCCCTCTTACATCAGAAAGCCACTCTTATTTGGAAAATGAGGCGTGCAGGAACACAATTTTCAAAAGTAGACGATAAAGCTCCTCCCCCTCCCTCCTGATTGGACCTGACAGGACCAAGAACCTCGTCTCATTGGTCAAATTTGGATCCTGGGGATTCTGATTAGTGTCTGAAATTAGCAAAGGGAGGGGCTTTAGAAAATATATTATTATTTAGCATTACTTATGTTATGTCAAATTTCAGACCCAGGCGGTCAGTTATACACAATCTATTACATTTTTTAAAACATTTAAACTTACAGACTGTCACTTTAACTTTAGCAACTTTAGCACACAGTACATTTCACCCGTCTTTAGCCGCGACTGTGGAAAGGACGAGAGAGCGCCACCATTTTGTGAGTGATTTCCCAGAATTTTCGGGCTCACTAGTGGACAAAACGTCAGAAAATAAGACACAGCAAAGGGTGAGTTGGTCTATTTTTGACTTTGACATGAAAACTAAGATGTTAAAGGGAGAAAACGCTGAAATGTTCAACCTCTGCATGAAAGAATTATGTTTCACCTGCCGTGTCTCGCCTAAAGACTGGAGAACAGCCATCCGGACTGACTACGTGAATGAAAAAAAGGCCGAAGCTAAACTCTTTTGCAGGATCGTAAAATATAGAGGCCGTTTTCAGAGCGGAGTGGTGCGTTGGTGCGGGATACTTGTGCCCAAGACATTCAATATGAGATCTACATTGTATTTGAAGCGTGTATTGTTCCTTTGAGGTCTATGTGCTTTGTCCCAGCCCGTCAGGTCTCGCCCCAGTGCCTCGCCCCGGTCTGCCCGAGCCGCGGCCTTGTGTGTGTGCCTGTGTCGGTGTGTGATGTGCTCTTGTAACGTCTTCAGCCAGGGCCGGAGTTGTGCGTCGTTTGGCCGGTCGTTCCTCAGTTGTGTTTGTGTGTCTTTGTGTCTTTGACGCTCGTCTGCTCCACCAAGTCCACGTCCGAATGCTTCGCCGAGGACGTGTCTTTCAGCTCTGGGCTCCTCTGCGGAGGGAAAAAAGAGAGAAAACGAGTTGGAACGAGCACAAGACTGACGTGCAGGGTGTGGATGTTTCAGAAAATGCCTGTATTATGCAAAATGTATCAAGTTATTATCCTGTATCTTCATCAGAAACACTGTATGTTAAGTTTGTCTCTCAAAAACGCCAACCCACGCAGTACTAAACGTCACACGGAGGAATCCATGCAGGTTCCCGTCCAAAAACGTTGCTGGATCCTGGCACTTCCTCCTCCTTGTGTGGGACGAGAAAGCGCCGCTTTTCCGAACGCTGAGGGGTCACGACGTTTAACTGTTCCTCAAAAAATCCATACAGTTCTCGGTTTAGTTCATATGATTGGCAGCGAACACATGGTACAAAAGGGCAAACGGACAATTCTCTTGCAGTGTCAAACACAGTACATAGAACATTAGCATAGAACATATTTGAACTTTATTTATTTATGTGTTAGACAAACAAACACACTTGATATTAGTGCGTGTTTGGTCTTTTAGTGACCCAGTGGCTGTATAGACCCTTTAATTGTTTGTAACCATTCTGGGCTTAGCTGGAGGCAGGAAGTTAGATTCCTATCTATTTCCATTGGAGATGTTGTCATGGTAACGATAAAGAAATGTTTAACTGTTTTTGGAAGTATCAAATAAACCTTATTTTATCGTCTTAAAAGTCATTCCTCTTGGTCTTGCACCTTAAGCCACAACAAGACCACATTATTTAGTTGCCGTTTTACACTTATAATCGCTAGTTTTAATTTAATGTTATTTCTCTTGATCACTTCCTGCCTCCCGATGATGTCACTGATGATGTCAGCTTTTACTTTCCATCACAGTGGCCTCTATGAAGCTCTGGCCTGGCCAGCCAGGATCAATGGCCGCCGGCTGCTCTGCTTTGTGACGCCGACGACACTAGAGGGCGCCATTGCTCCACCATTGCTGTAGTACCTCCATGTAGCCGCTAGTCTCCCATTCGAAAGCATTGCACTTTAATCACGTTTAAAAACAACTTTAAAGCCTGGTTTCTAATTTTTGTAAACTTTCTAAAGCTAGATATTCCTCCTGTGATAAAATCTCGAAATCTCGTTCTAATGAGGGTCAGACGGTTTGCATTGGAGCTGCGCAAACTACACGTCACTTAAGGGCCGAGTCTACAGAGAAGATCCCTCCCTTATGCCCTTTTTAGGAACATGCTTCGTCGGAGCTGGGGAGGAGGAGCCTGTAAATCCCCCATGATTTCCCCCTTGAATGTAGTTATTTTGTCAAACGGGGAGGAGTGAGTAATGACGGTCTATTAATAATATGTCTGTGGTCCAGCCTGCTACATCATGTTGCGTATGTCAACAGGACTGGCTTGTTTGAGTTGAAGACGTTTCACCTCGTCAACGACTTTCTGCTCTCGATCCAATTGTCTCGGGCAAAGGTAGTTTTTGTTTTGTCAAAGAACCCAGTCCAGTTGACGCCTTTGCAAACTTCCACTCCTTGACGACTGGGAGCCTCCACAAACATGGCACTGTGACCATCTTTACTGGATACTTTCACCATCCAACTTTACTCATTGCTTCACCAAATCCCTCTCTGTTCTGCCTCCCGGCGCCATTTTGTTCCCCCCCCCCTCGTGCTGTTGTCAGTTTAGCGGCACTTTTCAGTCGTGCCTGTCCTCGCTCCGGCACTCGGCGCTGAGGAGTGAGGCCGGGAGCAGTTCTGATGGCCAGGATACGCGCCTATATTTTACAAAGACGTGTATCTGGGTTCAGGGGTGATACTTGCTGCAAACACTGAAGAATAAGGAGTCATTACGTACAACTGTTCAGATTTTAAACATAGGAGAAATCAACATGAACGGCTGTTCCAATCAATGTACGTTTGGAACAGGATAAACAAACAAAAATATCAGGTAAGTGCATTTAGTAAAATATTTTACTAATTGCTAATTTGGATCTTTCTGTTGTGACAATGTGGTCTGTGATCGATATAAAACTTTTAGAGATTTGATCTGCTCTTGGCAAATTTTCAGACTGGAGTGGACGGATGACCAGGCAAATGAAGCTCCAGGATCGATGGTTTACAAGGTTTCTTGTAGGTTTGAAATAAAAATAGAAAATGAGCGCTGCTTTGGGTTGTAGTGAACTCCGGGTGCTCTTCCAAGGAGCCGATAGTGCATGAAAACAGAGAAAATGACTGGCTATGAGTGTAGAATGCAGTCAAAGAAGGTTAGGAGGCACTCCGTAGTTACCAAAAATAAGAGTCCTTTATTGTGGCATGGACAAAGTAATTAAAAAACGCCAACGCGTTTCGACAGCTATGTCTTCATCAGGGCAATTTTTGTTTCTTGTAGAAACCAGAAACCCGATGCTAACCGCTAATAAGCCCTAGTAAAATATCATTAAAGGTCCATAATGCACCTTCAACCAGGAAAGTCCCACTGAGGTTACAGTATCTCTTTTTCAGGGGGAAATATTACATAGTTTTGCAAGCTACATATTTTTAAATGGTAGCGGAAACCAGAGCACCACCTACGCAGTCACGGGGAGTTGAACATGGTCCGGATTGAACCCACTACGCTGGTGTGAAATGTTTCTATTTCCATGTACTGTTCAATTCACGGCATCGTTGTTTCGTGTCCCCGCTTCAACGGTTTCCTGGGTGTCTCTCCTCGCTCTTCACCCCCTTCACCCTGTCAAATAAATCCTACGAGCCAAAAAATACCTTTGTCTTAGTCTGAAAGTAAATGAAAAAAAAAAAAAAGACATTTGTGCAATTGCATTCAGTATAAACATTTCTTTCTCGACTCCCTAGAAGTCTTTCTTTCCAAAACAGTGACTTCACATCCGTTCTGCGTGACGTCGATCTGAAATATGGATGTATTCTGTGCAAATCGGTTCTAAATTTAGACCGGCGCGGATTTGAATGCACGACTGAGATTCAGATCCAGTGAGGTGAAATGAGATTGTTTACTGTGCCATCTGCCACCTCCAGACAGGTGTGACTCCATCCATAATATGATGAGGAAGGTTTGGCAGGAAGCTGAATGAGTTTATGCAATCAAATGAAGAGAGTCGGGCTGATCGGGCAGAGTCTCTCCACAATCATGTCTGACAAACAGTTGGCTTTTATCAGACTTTTCTGCGGCGCACTGGCAGTGGGGAAAACAATGAAATATGAAGTTTTCTCTGAGCTGGATGTAGATGAGACTCAAACGGGGGGTTTTCGCGAAAGGAAACAGTTTATGAAAGAGCAGCTAAGGCCTTTCCAGCGTCATGGGTCCGACTTAGATTCTCTCTATCTCACGTTGCTTTCTGTTTTGGATTATGGTGATGCAGTTAGGTTCATCACAGGAGATGGTTATAGGACCGCAATAGTTGGACGGTAAAATGGTAAATGGTCTCCACTTGCATCGTGCTTTTCTACCTTCATTAGGCCCAAAGTGCTTTACAGCAAGGGACCTCAAGATTCTCTGAAGGAAGGTCTGCTGTTTATTTACAAAGCTCTTCCTGGTGTCCTGCCTGATCATTTGTTCAATTTAATACATGTCATGTCAAATGCACTTGAGGTCAGAGGACAGTTTGACTCTTGAATCACACTGTGTTAACCTGGTCTCTGCCAACTTCATCTCACCGACCTGGAGACTAGTAGGAGCCTTAAGTCGCCGCTAGTCACTGTGATGTCTCTGATACGTCCCCTGGCATTAATGTAAGTCTCCAGAAAGTCTTGGTGAAAATAAACAGGTTCAATTTCATCTACACCGGGGTCTCCAACCTTTTTTACCTGCCAAGCTACTTTTACACCACAAGAACATCGGAAAGCTACTTATGCTTCAAAAACACTTGAGTAGCCAAGATCGTATTTCAAAGAAAATGACTTGAGTTTAGTCCTTATACTGTACAGTATTCACCTAACTGTTTGCAGATTGCATGTTCAGAACCAACAGAAAATGCATCTAAAATTTTAGTTATCATGCGTATAGAGATCCCCTCCTGGAACCGCCACCTTAACGTGGTGAAGGGGTGTGAGTACCCGAATGATCCTGGGAGCTCTGTAGTCGGGGGCTTCGTGCCCCTGGTAGGGTCTCCCATGGCAAACAGGTCCTAGGTGACGGGTCAGACAAAGAGCGGTTCAGAAGCTCCTTATGAGAGACCAACAGGCCTGAGAACCACAAGGCAGCTTTTCTGTGGACCCATCACCTGTAGGAGGAGCCATAAGTGGCTGGTGCAATGTGATTTGGGCAGCTCCAACAACTGCCCCCACGACCCGGAAACGGAAAAGTGGAAGAAAATGGATGGATAGATGGCGTATAGAGATGTTGAAAGTGTTTGGCGAGCTACCTAGAAAGGCCTGGAGAGCTACTGGTAGCTCCCGAGCTACTGGTTGGAGATCCCTACACGGTCTCAAGCAGCTGTGGCAATGTCGCTACACTATTTGTTGTCCTCAACCTGTGAGACGTTTCTCTAACGTTCCTGCAATGTGTCCGACCTGTCAGATACCAAGGAGATCTCTAAGAGTCGTATGGAGTCTCTTTGAGATCTCTTTGGTATCCGACAGATACGTGCAAAACATGCGAAGAGTCAGCTGAAATTGAACCTGTTCGTATTCACCGAGATTACCTGAAGACACGTTTTATCTCCAGGGGACGTCTCCGTGACCAGCAGTAACACAAGTTTCCAACTAGTCTCCAGACCAGTGAGATAAGCCCTTTAAGGTTAGGGTTAGCAATTGTGCACATCCAAATCTCAAAGCGTATTAACTGGAGAGCTTAATGGAACAGGCCACCGTTTTTACATACTGAAACATGTCCTTGCCAGAGCTTAGACGAGTTGATGCGTACCTGTCTGGTCTTTGTGCGCGCCCTCAGTCATGCAAAACGACCATGTTTTTAGCGTTTGGCCTCTCCCAATGTATTCCTATAGCTCCAAATGGGGTGAAGTTAGAAGCGACCAAGCTCTTCCACAAAGACCGGACAGGTACGTATCAACTCGTCTAAGCTCAGGTAAGAACATATCACAGTATGGAAAAAACGGTGGCCTGTTCCTTGAAAGCCAAATTCCAGTGTGATACCTCATTTGAAAGCCAGACCTTCTAGTTTCTAGAACTATGTCTAAGATCTGTGTGAGTGAAACACAACTTACATCACCCTAACCCTTGACCCTAAACCTTACCCTAGGGCAGAAGACTTTGCGTGTGGACAGTCTTCTGACCCTTGGACAGTTTAAAAGACCTTGTAAAGGAGCACCCTCCATGTGAATGCTCTTGTTCTTCAGTATTATGTTAATGCTGTTATAATTGAATGAATGCTTATGTTGTTATTGTTGTCTATACTGTCTGTTTTAATCAATTTGTAAAACTGTTCAAACAGGTCTCTCTTACAAATTAGATTGAGTTGAGTCCCAAGAGTCGACCTGTATAAGTAAAGAATAATAAATGTAGAAAAGCATCCGGGGCGCTCACCTGCTCTGTGTCCGTCTGCTTTTTCCTCTCTACGGCCGACTGCTCCGTCTGGTTCTGCGCGCACTCGTTCCCGTCCTGCACACCACAAATGTTTGTCAGCAGGCATCAAGTCAGTCAACAGAGTCCACACCATTTTCTACAAACGCCAGTGTCAAAGTATTTAATGATTTTGCACCCGGGTCCTGACGTTGCCGACCTTTTGTAAGAGATTTCAAATGTATTTCAAGGTATATATATAAAGTCCCAGGTTATTCCAGGTTGGAAATGGGTGTCTGGGTGATAGATGAGTCCACCAGTGAAGTTCTCTGCAGTGGCGGGCGGCGATAAAGAGCCTTTGACCCCCCCAAATGAACCCCCATTGTCAAGCCGCCGCAGTATGGGGAGAGAGCAGAAAGAGGCAAAGGAAAGAGCGGCTCGTCCTGCAGCTCACACTCTCTCTCCTCCTGTTCAAGCTTCTTTATAAAGATCAGCCCTTCCAGAATTTCACGATGTTGTGACTGCTGCTATTAAAAAGAAATCGAGCAAGCTCTGCAAAATCAGTCAGTGCAACTTCTCCCAAACCCTGCAACTATCCTGCAACCAAAATGACAGTTTACGATCCGTTAAATCCGTTCTACTTGTTAATTTCACGCATAGGACGAGAGCGGGGTTAGATTATTCAGACTGAAGCGGGACCAGGTGCCTCTGTGCTCGGGCCACCTTCATATTCCTGCAGGTTCATTCTTAACCTCTCATTATTCCGCTAACTGGACCCTTTTTTGGACATATACGGCACATATCTGATAAATAAATGCTGCGTGTGCATTTACATCCCTTCTTTCTTCTTCTTTTAAATATTTAAGGGATCTAAAAAAAGCTGGAGCAGCTGAGGAGGAGCCTGTGGGTTCAGTGGAGATGGAGCAAAGGAGGGTTGAAGTTGATTTGTGAGAATGGCTTGGGGGAAATGCTACAAAAACACTTTTCTTACACACCGTGCTGTTTCCTGTTTCATGGGACTGAGACGTACCTTTTGCCTGGGACACTGTCTGTCAGTCTCCTCTCTCCTCGCTGTGTTGGCGGCTGATTTTGAACCCGTGACAATTCTCTGAACTTTGGAAATGTCCTGTGAGAGGCAGAGGGGGAAAAGGTGATTTCATTCCATTGATTTTACTCTAGTCATTGTAGAGTACAGTATTAGGCACCAAGAGTCCCAAACACCTGCAGCACAGTGAATGGAAACAAAAAAGGAGCAAACAAGGAGGTATCCGGGCACGACTCCCAGATATGCCACACAAATCATCTATCACTACTATTGTTCTGACTAATGTTCATTCACTGGAAAATAAGACAGATTATATTTGTTTGTTACGCTTTTCCCAGAAGATGGTGAAAGACTGTTGTGTTTTCCGAGCTCAGCTGTAAGGCAGAGTTTCACAGGTGACCCTCAGGTGAAGAGCCAGGGGAGAAGGAGGAGGATGGACGTAAAGGTGAAGATGAGAAGAAGCGAGAGGCGGTGGAGGGAGCTGACCAGTGCAGGACACCACGCTCTGAAACAGGGACAAACCCAGGAGGCGGTGCAGAGGATCAGAGGAGCACTGAAGGCAGTACTCCGGTTTCCTCTACATCCGAATACAAGCTTTTCAGGTTGACAAAAGCACTTACTCATTCATACTTGACAAGACACAATAACTTCTTATTTCTTGCACCCTGAGCTGCAGAACAAAACAAAGTCACTTTTACCTTGTAGCCATGTGTTGTAACTGATAACAGTTCCACGGCGACAAGGCAAAAGTGACTTCATTTTGTTCTGCAGCTCACAGTGCAAGAAAATGAAGTTCTTGTGTCTTGTGAAGTAGGAATGAACCTTTATCAACCTGTTAAGCCCCATCATAACCAGTGCATTTTCTCCAGTTCAGCATTACCCACATCTATAAGGTCACAGTCTATAGGCCAGTGTAACACCTCATTTGAAAGCCAAGACCTACAAAACTCATCTAAACTGATCTTATTCCTCTCGTTGCTTTTTTGTTTCGTTTTCATCGCTTTTTCATCACACTTTTTTTGGTCACTTTTCTGTTACTCTTCTGTTGCACTTTCACACTCGTTTTCGTCACGTTTTTATTGCTATTTTAACGCTTTGTTCAAGAAGCTTTTAGTGTTGGGTAAAGCCAAACTGGAGAAAATGTGCTCGGTTCAGGTGAGTGGTAAGAGGTTAAAGGAACCGGCCACCGTTTTTCCACAATGAGATATGTTCTTACCTGAGCTCAGACGAGTCGGGTCTTTGTGTGTGCCCACAGCCACGCAAAACGACCAAAGATGTTGTCATTTGGCCTCTCCCAACATGTTCCTATAGCTCCAAACGGGGTGAAGTTAGAAGCAACCAAGGTCAGGTAAGAACATATCACAGTATGGAAAAACGGTGGCCTATTCCTTTAAATTGTATATGGTCATTCTTGAATGAAAACTTTCTATAGTTATGTTTTTCATCAACCAAAACCTTATTTCCTATCCTATAAATAAATAGCTAAATTAAACTCCAACAATGGGCAAAACCTCCCATACGTTTGTGCAAGGAAGAGAAGTTATTGCGAGGATCTGAATTTTGACAAACCCCTGATTCTCCGGGGAGGCTCCGTGTCCTCGGTCTTGCAGAAGCGGTCGCCATCTTTAACTGGGTCCAAGCGGTCTCCCGGGAGCTGAGGGCGGGCGGTGTTTCTCCATCACTGTCCACCGCCTCGGCCCCATTGTTCCAGAGAGGACACTGTTGGGGCTGTTGCAATGCAAGCTCCGGACTTTTGACAACCTCTGTCACCGCGCACGCCCAGCGCCGGTAACAGGGGAGCGGCGGGACACAGTTCGATGTCAACATTTAAGATGGAGGGCGGGGGTCAGGATATCTCTGCGGGCGCGGCGCTATTTTTGAAATGAAACCTCTCCCGAAGAATTGCAGCCTGTCCTTTCACAACATATGCAGTTTAGAATGTTGTTTTGACATTTTGTTCACAACCCAGGGAGGACTTACGGAGAATTCACTTTTCAGAGCTTGTTGCCATGTCACAATGTTGTTTTCCTGAAAAGCAGCTTTTAGTAAAACATACACAGTGTTTACATGGAAGTTTTGAAAGAGAAGAAAGACCAAGGCACCTGCAACAAACTTCCCGATTAACATTTTCTGAAAAGCCTTTTTAGGTTGCATTCACAACATTCTCGCACGTCAGGGGCGAGCAGGAGCTGAACCTCAATGTGAGAGACACAGTTTGGGAGAGAAATGTCCAAATGTGAATGTTTTCTCTGATCGTTACTTTGAAGTGACTGGATGAAAAAACCAACATAAGAGACCATAACTTTTGCTGAGAGAGAAGACGTTTCACTTCATGGCAGTTTTTTGTTTCATGTGAATAAGTGTGAATACGTTTTATGTCAGACCTGGGCAAAATACGGCCCTCCACAACTTGTAGAGCATAAATTCATAAGTATGTCAAAAAAAATAGTAAGTCTCTAGCCCATTCCTGTGCGGAGTTATGATTTTTTAATTTTTTTAATTACCAGAATGCTCATTCCAGCCACTAGGGGGCAGATTAAATAAGAATAAAAGGAAAGAATGCCACAGGTGTCCAGCAGAGGGCATTGACATAATAAGAAATCAGGATATAAAATATTGTGTGACTTGCAAGTGGGAAATGGACAGTGCCCCTGGGCAGCTGTGGCTACAATATTAGCTTTCTACCACGGAGTGTGGAGTGAATGAATATTGACTACAATGTAGCAGAGACTTGTGACACAGGCTTGTAAAGTGTAAGCCGTGATCATAATCATCATAATAAGATCAGAATCATAACTCCGCACAGGAATGGGCTACAGACTTACTCTTTTTTTTTGACATACTTATGAATTTTGCTCTACAAGTTGTGGGCCGGACCGTATTTTGCCCAGATCAGATCTACAGCAACGCTTCATTTAAAAGCTAAGACCTCCAAAACTGATCCTCGCATTGTTGCCGCGTTGTCGTCACTTTTTGACATTTAGTCTCATAGCTCTTTTGTTGCATTTTTTGTCTAATTTGTTGTCAATTTTTCATCACATTTGTGTCGCTTTTTCAATGCTTTTCTGTTTCTCTTTTGTCCCTTTTTTGTCAGATTTTTTTGTCAGACTTTTCCATCTTCGTTTTCGTCCTGTTTTTGCTTTTAGATTTGGGTAAAGGCAAAACTGGAGAAAATGTGCTCTGTTCAGGTGGGAGTTAAGAGGTTAATGTTTTTTTTCCAGACATGATGCATATCTGTGTACTTCTGGACATAATTTAATGAAGTATTTGACCAAACAAGTGAAGAGTAATCTAAATATAACCTTCATGACAGCGGGCTTTGCCTTTAGCCATTTCCGACCATTTCCACAGCGTGTTTTCGATTGAGTTTTTCATTAACCCCGCCGCCCTTCTTCACGGTGGCTGTATTTTCCATGGTTTACCGTCTACTTTTCTATCGCGCGCTCGTTGAGTCAAATCCACTTGCCCGCCTCTTCAGACAGCCTCCTCTCCCGCTAAAGGGATTACGTCCTGATCCGTTCTGCTGTGGCTGTGGCTGCGGAAGCTCAGACAGGGCTCCGTCACATTGCATTATTAACTCCATTCAAAACACAAACCAACACAACACAGGACAATCCACGGCCAATGGACCAGAGGCGGAGCGCAGGGATTAGGCCTAATGGGTCGAATTCGCGTCGAAATGTCAGATGGAGGACAGCGGCCGGCGTAATCCCATGAGAGGAGCACTTTGGAGAGAAAGTGCCTCGAATGTTCAATATAATCTGTTGGATAGATTTCACACAGGGCAAAACTCATGTTGCAATCAATGACACCGACAAAGCCAGAAAGATTGGAGAAAATGAACAGAAACAAATATTGACATGTTTTTGGTTCAAACACATAAGTAATGGGGAGCTAATAGTCAATGGCCTCATTTAAATAGCACTTTTCTCACTTCAAAGCGCTTCACATCAAGGAACCACTCACCCATTCACACTCTCATTCATACACCAGTGTCAGACACTGGAGGCAAAGTGGGTGAAGTGTCTTGCCCAAGGACACAACAGCAGTGTGCACCTGCGGGATTTGAACCGCCGACACTCCGGTCACGAGACAAAACGCTCTATGTTATCTTATCTTGTTCAACAAAAAAGTGTCGCAAGTTTTAAGCCGCTGTTCCATATAGCGCCACGGTCTACTTGCACGTATCGACTCTACCCCGCGCACACTTCTGTTTCTACCACACACACACCTGCATTTGCTGTGGGCGGTGCCCCCACAGAGGAGTACACTGTACAGATCGTCATTAAAAGGTTTGTAAGCCGCAATGAGAACAAATGTGGACAAATGCTGCCTTCTGGTGGGGTTTATGGAATCATTCAGAGGTGCCAAGCTGTAATAAAACAGAAAAGAAACCGCTAAATACAACTATGAAGGTAAGCTACATGCAAATGTTATGCTAGCACCAGTTAAAGTTTCGGCTAAATGCTAAAATTGGCTAAATCCCCTTGTAGAACAGCGGTATGATGTTGTAAAATAGTAAGTCCGTATGACCTGGGTGTCACTAGTGAGGGCTGTTCACTCTCTCGTTTACCGATCAGCAGGCAGTCTGTTCACGTCACTTTGGTACGATTCAGCGAGCTTTGGCCACAGTCAGAAGCCAGTCCCAAAACTCATACCTGGTCAGACTAGTTTGGCCCTGGCCTCCACTATGAAAAAGCTCACCAAACCATGGTTGCCCAGGCATTGGGCTGATACACACCTGCCTGTGGAACAAGGCCTTTACCACATGGCTATAATGTGTTGTTTATATCCTGATCTCCTGTGTCAGTTCCCTATGCTGGGCACATGCGGAATTCTTTCCCTTTTTTCATTATGGCTGCTCCCTAGTGGCTGGAGGGAGAATTGTAGTTTTTTATTTAGAAATTCAGGAATGGGCTAAAGACTTCCTTGTCTTACATTGTCAGAAAAGTCTCTAGCCCATACTTGGGATACTATGTTCTACAAGTCGCAGGATTAAATCATTGCGTGGGCCGGATCTGGCCCGTGAGCCTCATGTTTGACACATTTGCCCTACCCAGGCCAATAGGAAGTTAGCCAAACACATCCCATGCACAACGAAAACATAGATGTAAACACATTCTTCTTGGAAGAAAAACTTTTTGGAGAGCTTTTTTTTATTTTAGCAAGTAGTATAGGACAGGAAACAGGCGATGACAGTGGCCGAGGGAGAATTTCCATAACTGTTACTAGGCAACCAGAAGCGAAATCACTGAAACAAGAAAGCTCAAACATCCATCTGAATAAATCAGAGCTGAACACATCTTAATTTAGCCGGCCCACGATTCAAAGTTACTGTTTGAAAACATTTCTGCAGCATAAAACAACCGCCACAGCTCTTCATAACAACTCAAACAACACTTTACCACAGACATTATAGCATCACGTGGAGAGAATATGATCAAACCCAGTGTGTGCATGATTGTATAGTAAATCATTTGCAATTACCTGCATCACTCGATCAGCCACAATCACCTGAATGTAAATCCATTTCTTTCACTGACATTTTGTTCTTATTTGATTTATGTATGTATAACACATTTATCATACTATTATTACTTATTTGTAGATCTTCCTTGAGCTTCAGAGCTTCTGTAACACATGATTGTGAGACGGTATCACATTTGAATGCTTTTCCTGTGCACTGTGTGGGGGCGTACCTTTGCGTGTGGCTGCTGGAAGGTGACCCGGGAGCTGTTGAGGAGGGGGGAGTATCTGAACAGGGAGCTGGGGGGGCTGGGGAAGCGCGGGCTGCCCTGGTTGTTGTTGTGGAGGACGGCGGAGAAACAAATGTGCACGGTGTCCTTCAGGGCCTTGAGCTGGGACTCCTGCGAGGGACACAGAGAGATTTGATCATCAATCCTGTTGGCGTCGTGATCTTTTGTTATACTCAAGATGTGACGGGTAAAGTTCAACCAGGGAGACTCTGGCTCTGCGTCCACCCCCCTGACGCCTTCACGCAGCAAAAAAACATTCAGCAAACTTCGCATTAGCCAGCTCAATGTGTTTTTTTAGAGAGATGCCTGGTCTTCGCCATCTGTAAACTCCGGTCAATAATAACTTCATATAATAATGCACGTCTGGGCCTGATCTCAGTGGCCGCGTTGGTTGAATTTCAACCAACCATCCAGCGAGCGAGGAAGGCGGGGCTTGTAGGTGACTCCAAGCATTCGCGCTGCATTTGCTGGTTGTAGTTTGGCAATGGCGGCGGATACGAAAGTAATGGAAGCTCTTCAATCCGTTCGGCTCCCAGATATCTAATTCTATCTAATAATTAAATTAATGCGCCTTGGAATGCGCAAGGAATGCCCCCAAGAGTTATGATAGCGACCAAGCGCTAGCGAAAATCAGATCCAATCGTTTCAAAGGAGTTCACCCCTCCCACCTGATAACGGAGCTCAACTGTGAAGATCCAGACCCTTGTACGAAACGAAATGAGTACGAGGGTATGGTAAAACCAGGCTAGCATATAGCCTTCAAACATAGCAAATTATGAAACAAATCAGCTGTTGTCAACCCACTGGCCTCATTTAGGTGACTTCAAAACCTAGAAATCAATAATGAATGTATAGACCTTTTAAGATTTGACTTTAGATAAGAATTAGCATCTAAAAGTGGTCTCTGAGCTAAAGGCTAAATCGAAATTCTGTTTCTGCTTTTTGTGCACATTATATCACATACATTATATCAGTGCCACGAAACAGACATGCATACCTCCCCATACTTTAAAGCAGTACTAAGTAACTTGTTTACTTTAATAAATCCTTGCCATTGTCCCTCTGGGGATAATACAAGTGTTAAAGGGATGGTCTTTAATCTCCCCCTCGTGTCTCCCTTGCAACTTGCTGCCTACGGGTCGGAGGCCCAAATACACACTAATAGAATCACGAAGAAGAAGCTAACAGGCTAACGGGAAAAGCTAACAGCGGGCTAGCGCCATTAAGGAGTATTTACAGCCCAGTTTGGGTGGGGAAAAAATGACCTCCATTGTGTAATTGGATGTGCAATATCCCTCTCTCACTTTGTCCTTTCTGTCAGTGTAGTATTTACTCTCACGGACAATTAAAACGCAACATGCTATGACACCTGCAGTGGCGCTTACGGCCTCTAGGGGCATGAGTTACGTAGTACTGCTTTAATAGGACTGGCTTCTCCATTCATTTGCAAGGGGATAGAACGCTCAATGCAAACATGATTTAAGAAAACTGTTATTGCAACTCTCTAGTCCCTTTATGTTCATTTCCAAACTGATTTTTGCCTTTGGAGCTGGCGGCCCTCTAAGCGTGGGGCTCATTCTGCTTTCTGATTGGATAATCGTCTGACCTTATCCAGCGCCGTCTTCTCCAGTTCGTCTTTGGCTGCCGTCAGTTTCTGCTCCAGGTCCATCAGCTGCTGCCCCTGAAGAAAAAAAAAACAGCACCACTTCAAACTGTGATGCATTACGGAAAGGTCGTCCTTCGCTGTTATCCAGGCAATTGATCCGGATCTGGTGAGTAAACTCAACTTCTGTCTGGTGCACAACAAAGTGTTTTCGACCTCCCGCCCTTCAACGCCGACTGTTTCTCGTGTAATTTCCTTACAGTGTATAAAACCGTCTCTGTGACTGGCTGTGATGGATTAGCCGCTAAACAAAAGGCTTTTGCTCATTAGGCATCAATCAATAGAAACATGCATATGCAGACCGAGCTGAGGCTGCTCAATACAATAACGTAGGCCGAGTGTTTCTTATTAAGTCTCTGCACTGGCTCCTGTGAGCTTCAGGATGGATTTTTAAAGTTGTGCTAATTATTATCTGATTGTCTTTTAACATATGAGTTTTCTCGGACGCTCAGGTCCTCAGGTATCAACGTTTTAACTGTCCCCAGAGTCCGAACAATGACTTATGGTGAGGCTTTGTTGCGTTTTAACAGCCCCCAACTGTGGAACTGTCTACCTGAGGTCCGCAGAGAGTGTTAAATATCTTTGTAGTGACTGTTTGTCAACAAAAACAACTTAACAAAACCAAACTAAGGACTTAACAGAACTCAAACAGACACTGATACGCACCATGGGGTTTTTGGTACAGGGAAGGCAACTTTATTTATTAGTCCGGTTCACTATGAAATTTTGTAATTTCGACTCATTCCTTATACCAGTGGTTCCCAAAGTGGAGGTCGGGACCCTCGAGGGGTCGCGAAGCCTTGGGTGGGGGGTCCCAAATGATTTCAAAATGAAACAAAAAGAAAAATGCTACTTTTTTTGACTACCTTTTTTAGTGTAAACCAGCCTCTAATTTGTGAAATCCATTCAGTTATTCAAAACAAACTGTTTAGATACATATCAACTTGATTATAACATGTTTTTCTTGCCTAAAGTAGCGTAACAGGCAGTAACTTTACACAGTGGGGGTCCCCGAGTTGTTTTTGTGTCAATTTTGGGGTCCCAGCCAGACAAGCTTGGGAACCCCTGCCTTATACCACAAGGTTTACAAAAATATATAGTTTTAATACTCTCCACACAATAGTTAACCTGGCTAACACCAGGCTGCTGTGTGTGCTCGAATTATTTCGAACTGCACAACAGCCTGGGGACCATGGCCAAATCTCCGGTGGATTTGGGAACCAATCACAGAGCGAGGAGGGACGGCAAGACGATGACGCGCTATTCGATATATGGAAGCTTGTAGTTTATTTACGGATAATTTAAAAAAAAGTTTATTTACGGATCCAACATGACAGCAGCAGACACGATGGTATTTTTTGATCAAGCTTTAGACCTTGTTCTAAATAATTTAGCTCAAAAGTTTACAGCGGGTACGTCATACGTCATCTCATACGATGATATGATTGGCTGGGGCTACGTGCAGACGCATGAGACTTTTTTTTTTTTTTTTTCGTATCGCCCAATAAACGACTATGGACGATCGTAAACCACACCTCTCCTACGAGAAAATGAATTGGTGGTCCCCAGACTAAATATCACTTGTGATTTTAGTCTGGTGTTAGCCAGGCTACACAATAGTGGAAATCTAAACATAAATGAACTGGACTAAACACCATGCATTTCGTACACAAGGCAACTCAAAATGTGTGTCCAAACAAAATGTATAGTTTCAAAGTGTTTATTTTCCAAGCTTGCAGGCAAACAACAAGGTCACATCTGCGAGGCCTACTTTCTGCCTCTAATGCTTACTTATAAAAACACAGGCCCACCCAGGTGCGGGCTGGACTCTCTGTGCTGCTCCCCCATATCCCTTAGGTGCCCTGACCAAGCAAAATGCAATGACTCAGAATTTACTTAATATATAACTTTAGAAAACAGACTCATACTCTACAGAACTATGCAGAACGCAAAATGTAAACTAAATTTTAACCCATCAAAAAACAAAACAGACAAATAGCTCCGACACTTTTACTTAAGAGAAGCTTTTAAAGGAGCATTATGCAACTTTCTATGCCAGAAAATAAAGTTGATATTTGTGCGTATTTGACCTTGTAGTGAAGCGGTTGAATGAGTGGTCAGCATGGTGCCTTTCCTTCCGATCACAGCGGTCTCTACAGCGCTCTAGGATCAATTGTTTTGTAGGTTTTCTAGTGAGAGGCTCCGTCAGCAGAGAAAACCTTCCAAACAACTGGTCCTGGAGCGTCCTAGAGACCACTGTGATGGAAAGCAAAGTTGTTGTATTTTCTTTTAAATGTAAAAACGCACAAATGTGTACAATTTATATATATGTGCAGTATATACACTTTTGTGGTTCATTTAATAACTGTATATGTCTGTATATATTCCTATTAATCACTCTGTGGGTACTTGCCACTACTTTTAATAGGAGTTGGAACGTCTCAGACAAACTGTACCACATGACGCTCTATTTATGATACTTTGCATGGCTTGTATATTGCTTGTGTACAACTAGAACTGCACAAAGGTATGTGTGGTCATGTGACCTCATTTGGGGCACTGCAAATACAGGTGTTTTCTCCTCATGCTTTATGTCGATGAAGGGCTGATTTGTGGCCCGAAATGTCACTTTCGTGGTGCGCCAAATAAAAAATTGATTGGGAACATTCAAGCTGTGTGGATCTTTTTACTTTCACAACAATGGAAAGTAAAGGTGCCATGCAGACCCCTCATGCAGCCACTGGGTCTTTTTTTTCCCACATAAAAGGTTGCATAATGCACCTTTAAAGTATTTGAACCCCCTTTTAAGACCTTTACATTGATAATTAATTACAGAACAGAGGGGGGTTGTTTCTATTTCTGTTCTGTTTTGTTTATGTAAAGCACTTTGGCTGCATTATACATGTATGACAAGTCCTATAAAAATAAAGTTTGATTGATTGATAATAAAACTTATATTGGACTCAGACTGTGAGACCCAGCGTGTCCCTTTAACACCTCCTCCACACTGCGCTGTGACCTGCCAATCACACAGTGGCAGCAGTGCCCATCGCTGCCGGAGCGAGACGTCAGGAGGTAAACTTCTGCTGACAAACTTTCAGGCCGAAACGGTAAATCTGTGTGTTTTCACAAAACGACTGACGGCAGACAGGGGAGTATGTGATTAAAGTCCACAGATGTGCAGTGAGAGAAAGAGCAAAAGTTTAGAAGCTCAAGTGCCAAACTCAACCTGTCATAGTCCATAGTATGACATGTTTCAATGGTTTTGAAAGTATGACTTATATAGACGGATAACATCTGTTGTAAGTAATAATAATCTTTCTATTTCAGTGAAGCAGCAAGCAAAAGTTATATTTGTTTGATTCTTTTCTGAAGCGACTAAGGAAGTGACATAGATAGAGGTAAAGTTCCAGAACGGTTTGACTCATTTCGTATTGCTGGGTTGCAGGTTCTAGAATATGATGATGTCACTGGACCCAGCGGGAGGAGCCAGTTTTTCCCATAAACAGCATTACACTTTCACAAGTCGTAGCTAAAAAGAAAACATATGAATTAAAAAAAATATCATTAATATCAGTCACTGGGTCCATGATCTCTCTGTACAAGACCAAAAAATTCCTCAAAAACAAAATAATTTTTCCTCTATATAATAGGCCTTTAGAATGCTGTGATGTCACCTGAAACCCAGCAATAGATACAGAGCATCTCTGGAATCGCCCATATTTGGTCACGCTTGAAAACAGTTAAGGGGGGAAACAATTATTCAAAAACTACTTTAACAAATGCTGTATTATAAATATGGTTTTCTACTAAATAAAGATACAAAGACATGGAGAGGAGCAACGTGGTTCAACAGCACATAAATACATAAATAACAGAGAATGCTAACTTGATGCTAAATGTTAGCATCGGGCTAATGCTAACGGTTAGCTAGCGCTAGCTACAACTGCCGTTTTTTCACTTCTACTGAACAATCTGCTGTGAGAAAATGTCCATTTGGGCCCAATTTACACTTGACTTTACATATGTGTGATAAATAAGTTCACATTCCACCGGAAAATGGCTAAAAAGAGTGAAAAATTGTGTTTCCCAAAATATTCTATTTTTCCCCTCGGCGAGGCCCCGCCCCCTTCTATGACGAGAATAAAGTCAAGTGTAAATCGGGCCCATATGGATGTTTTGTCGCAACAGATTGTTCAGTAGAAGTGAAAAAACGGCAGTTGTAGCAAGCGCTAGCTAACCGTTAGCATTAGCCCGATGCTAACATGTAGCATCAAGTTAGCATTCTCCGTTATTCATGTATTTATGGGCTGTTGAACCACTTTGCTCCTCCCCATGTCTTTGTATCTTATTTAGTAGAGAACAATATTCAGAATTCTGCATTTGTTACAGTAGTTTTTGAATAATTAGAGAAAATTTACATTTTTTCAAAATTGTTTTCCCCCCTAACTGTTTTCAAAAAGGACCATATATGGGCGATTCCAGAGATGCCGTCTGTATCTACGCTGTCTGTATCTATAACATAGTTAGCATGGCAAAACTTCAAGTGTTTGCCTCTATCTATGTCACTTCCTGTCAGTGTCCAATAAGGAAGTGAAACGATGAAACAAAAATGGTCAAATTAAAGAAAGCTTTGTATAATTTGTAACAAAATATTAAATATAATTGTGTTAACTATGTTTTAGCAAAAAATGTTTAATGTGACATGTGCACTTTAAGTTAGAGCTACAGATTTGTTATGTGTGTGTTTTGAAAGAAAACAGTCTTAAAATGCTGTAAAACTTTTCATTTTAAAGAAGTGACATCACCCCCCGGCAAGATGGGCGGGGCTTCGTCTCCCGTACAACTGAGAGCTCGCGCAAACTCGAAAGTTATAAAACGTTTCTCTCTCCATAGCTACCAGCACATGTGTCTAAAAATATGTCCCTTTCTTATAAAGATGAGTCGTGGAGAGGCGGCGCTGCTTTGAGAGGACGGCGAGTGCAGAGAGCCACTTTTCCTCGACAGCCACGCACCGGTCGGGCCTGCTCTGTGTGTTTGCACCAATGGATCAAACTGCTGCAGGGCGAGAACCTAAGTGGCCAGGTTTTTGAAGTCACTCCTCTGCCAGAGTGCTGCAAGAAACAGCGGAGCACTGCAGCTCTCACGGCTCAGGGAGAGAGAGAATGACAGATGTGTGAAACAACTGGTGCTACTTGGGCTTCTTCGGGTGATACTCGGGATTTTTAAAGCAGTACTAAGCAACTTTTGTCCCTAGAGGCCAAAAAGCGCAACTGCAGGTGTTGTAGCAAGTTGCGATTTTTTCAACCTATTAATTGTCTTGGAGAGTTAATACTACGCTGACGGAAAAGGCGAAGGGAGAGAGGGATATTGTTCATCCAATTATACAATGGAAATCATTTTCTTCACTCAAACTTGGCTGTAAATACTGTTTAAAGTGACGCTAGCCCACAGTTAGCTTTGGCCAATAGCATGTTAGCTTCTTCTTCGTGATTCTATTAGTGTGTATTGGTGACTCCGGTCCGGTGGCAGTCAAGTTGCAAACATGGTTTTCTGGCCAGAGACACCAGGGGGAGATGAAAGACCCTCCAATCATCCCATCAACACTTGTATTACCCCCACAGGGACTACGGAAAGGATGTATCAAGGTAAACACGCTACTCAGTACTGCTTTAAACTTTTGCTGTTGATGACCAACATAAATATGGCGGGAAATGTATTGCAAGTTTTCTGTCACTTTAAGTTTTCATATATAAATAAGGCATTTTATGCATAAAAATGGCCGAAATTGCCATCATTTTCAGTGACAAAATCTACATAATAGATCGAACCAGGTTTAAGTTTATGACTTTATATTGTTGATATATTAATAACAATTTCCCCTTGTTCTTTTGTGGTTCAAAGCTCAATAAATCAATTAGGAATTCGATATTTCAAAATCCCTCTGAATAAACCACCTGTGCATAGATCGGGAAGTCTGGGCATCTCTGCTGAGACTGCTGCCGCCACGACCCGGCCCCGGATAAAGCGGAAGAAAATGGATGGATGGATAAACCTTCTAAATATTGATGAGTATAAGACTGGAAAGTTTGTAGTCTGTAGAAGAACAAGTGGCTCTACCTTGTTACCCAGGGAAACACATTGGCTAAAGTAACTTTCCTAATAGTAGCATTATAAAACCAACAAATCATTTTGGTGCGAAAAAAAAATATTGATTTCTCACACAGTGGCCTTTTTGTCCTATTAAATAAAAAACGACAACAAGTTAACTACAAGGTCGTGCCGCACCGACCGTTTTCCGATGCAAATTCATTCACACATATTGACAAATTTTCCACATCATTCCATTCTTACAACAAAATATCCACTTTAGAAGCTCCTACAGACTCCAAACTTTCCAGTCTTGGATTTAATAAAGACTTTTGGTTTTATAAATATTTTTAATAAACCAGGGAGGACAGAGCGTTCTCCGTTGTTTGTCCAAAACTGTGGAACGCACTTCCCCTCCTCGTCCGAACAGCCCACACAGTGAAATGTTTTCAATCTCGCCTTCTTCCACTTTTATTCTCAGGCTTTTAACACCATGTGAGTCACTGTTTTCACAATTCGAATCATGTTTTAATGTCTTCAATGTTTTATCTTATTCATGGTTTCTAATTATTTATTGTTTTATTGTTTTTAGTGTTTTTAGTGTTTTTAGTAATTGAATGACGGTTTCACTTGATTGTACTTGTTGATTCCTATATTCCAGAGGTGGGAGTAAGTCACTAAATGCAAGTCTCAAGTCAAGTCCAAGTCGTGAAGGTCCAAGTCTTAAGCAAGTCCAAGTCAATTGGTCATAGAGTCAAGTCAAGTCAAGTCTTTATTTAGCCGGCAAGTCACCTCAAGTCGCAAACGTCAGCGCTAAGCCTAATTCTAAACTAAGCCTAATTCTTCTTTTCAAAATGTGTTTAATCTACTTTAAAATATAGAGTGCTTTCACAGATTTAGCGATTTTTAAAATGTAGGCTAAAATCTAATTATTTAAAATGTAATGGATTTGTATTCAAAGTCTAATTAATATTCAAATTGCTACAAAATTTTAAATATATATATTTAAATGCTCCAGTCTATGTACAAAGTGACTGGGACAGGATTTTACGGAAAGTAAGAAAAAACTTGAGCTGCTTATCCCTGCAGACTGAAATATAAATATAAATTAATATTTACATTTTTGTTAGTTTCTGGCAGTTTTTCTGTCAGTGGTTCCCCTGTAATACTCCAGCCCCTGTATACTCGGATTCGCCCCTGCTCAAAGTAGATTCCGCACAGCCTTCAGTCTCGCTGTCACTGGGCTGTGGATGTGGAAAATAGCCTCTAAATGCTGCAACTTTTGTGAGAACGCCTTAAAACACTGAAAAGCCCCCAAGATTTCTGTCATTAATCCAACTTCCACGCATCGTTGTTCTTGAGGAGCCTGTCTGCGCCGTAGCTTCAGTCATTGTTTAGAACGTTTTCCTGTCCTTAATAAATGTCTATGAATTCACCTATGAATTCATGAATTCACCTCTTCACTCGATGTAAAAAAGCTTTAATGCATCCATGTATTGGATAGACGCGCTGTGTCGGGAAGCCGAAAAAGCATGTGGCTAATTACCATATGTAAGATGAGCTGCTTTTACGCAATGAATCCTGATCTGTCAACAGTTTCACTCAAATAAATAATAACTATAAAGTCACAGCAAGTCATTGAGAGTCATTGGCCTCAAGTCAAGTCTTTTTAGAGCTTTGGTCATGTGACTCGAGTCTCCCACCTCTGTTATATACTGTTGATCTTTTGTGCAGCACTTTGGAAACGCTTGTTCATAAAATATGCTATATAAATAAAGTGGATTAGATTGGATAAGTCAAAAAGGGAAGCCAATGTTTCGCCACACATCCATGCAGTTTTTTCAGGGCTTCGGTTGGTGACTGTGTGGTACAAGTGAACAATGACATTGCGTCACTGCCTGGATGTCTCTGAATCTGCACTGGTTCAACGTATACACATTCAAATCTGCATATAGCGGGCCATTTTCATGCACATTTTAATATAGATTGTTGCTTGGTCGAAGCATTTTCCCTCGAGGCTCCATAAAGTTACTCTAAGCTCTTTTGTGCTGTATGGAAATCGATGGTCAATGTCTCGCCCCAGACTCGTATTCTCCCAGCCCCGCATCCCTTTGGTCTCAACTCACCTTAAAAATTAAATCCTTCTTCCCGTAGCGCAGTTCTTTCAGCTGAGCCTGGATTTTTTTGGACTGTGGGGGAAAGATAAGAAAATAAATGTTAGCTCATTCTCATAGGGAAATTGGTTTTAGATCACGTAGCAGGACTCGGCAGCCGCGGCAGTACAGACGTCTTTGTGGATGTTCCTCTGGCGAAGCTCGGCTTAAAGAAAAGGCCCACAGAGCGGAGGAAAATATGGGCCGACTAAGCCCGATTGTGCATGTGCATGGCGGACAGGAGTGTGTTCTTGGGAAGGCTGAAATAACAATGACCAGTGGCGGGCGTGCTCTACTTTTGTGAATCCGAGCAAAGGGAACCAGTAGGTCATTGTGTTAAAGCGGCCCGTTTTCAAGCTGTGAAAGTGGAATGTGTAATGATGTTAGTAGAAGCACTGAGCCCTGTCCTCCAGCTCTTCTTACAGTTTGTATTTAAACCACGTTACAATATTTCTTTAGTCTGTTTGTCTCTGTTCTCATAGTGTCCTCCTGTGCCCTTTGTTTCAGATGCCCTGCCGCTGGCTCCTTGATGATCCAGTGAAAACTGACTACAGTCTTCGCTTCAGCCCTACTGTATCAGCAGAGGGGCTCCCATCAGCCTGGGTCTATCTACAGTCTGTCTTCAGCCCTATCTGCGGGAGGACTCCCATCAGCCCTGGGTCTACTGTATCTACAGCCCTATCTGCAGAGAGACTCCCATCAGCCCTGGGTCTACTGTATCTACAGCCCTATCTGCAGAGAGACTCCCATCAGCCCTGTGTCTACTGTATCTACAGCCCTATCTGCAGAGAGACTCCCATTAGCCCTGTGTCTACTGTATCTACAGCCCTATCTGCAGAGAGACTCCCATCAGCCCTGGGTCTATCTATAGCCCTATCTGCGAAAGGACTCCCATTAGCCCTGGGTCTATCTACAGCCCTATCTGCTGAGAGACTCCCATCAGCCCTGGGTCTATCTACAGCCCTATATGCGAAAGGACTCCCATTAGCCCTGGATCTATCTACAGCCTGTCTTCGGTCCTATTTGTGGAAGGACTACCATCAGCCCTGGGTCTAGCTACAGCCTTATCTGCAGAGAGACTCCCATCAGCCCTGGGTCTATCTACAGCTTTATCTGAAGGGAAACTCCCATCAGCCCTGGGTCTATCTACAACCTTATCTGAAGGGAAACTCCCATCAGCAAAGGGCCTATCTACAACCTGTCTTCAGCTCTATCTGCAGAGAGACTCTCATCAGCCCTGGGTCTTTCTATAGCCCTATTTGAAGAGAGACTCCCCTCAGCACTGGCTAATCTATATCCTGTCCGTCCATGGGAGTGGATCTTTCCTTCTTGTGGTTCTCCCTGAGGTTCCTGTTTTCTCTCACTGTTTTTTTCTTTTCGCTTTTCCTTGCCGCGTAGGAGGGTCTAAGAACGTGGAAGACCAGGGGCGCATTTCCATCTGCTGCTGACTGCTTACACATTACATTTGTTATTCCTTTCACTGTTTTGATATTTGGTGCAAGTTGATTTGTTTGGTAATAAGGTTAAAAGACTTGCTTGAGGCATCGTGGGTAAAGCCATGAACTGCAGTGTCGCGTTTGTACCCGGAAGGGGATCGAGCGCACACACAAAAGAACACGCACACAAAAACAAAAATCAGTTAATTATCAAGCACT
Source organism: Gobius niger (assembly GCF_951799975.1). Lineage (NCBI taxonomy): Eukaryota > Metazoa > Chordata > Actinopteri > Gobiiformes > Gobiidae > Gobius > Gobius niger. The sequence continues at coordinate 36,744,841 of NC_136855.1, read as the reverse complement.
GGTTCTTGGAAGACGCAACCTACACAAGAAAATCGTGCTGAGCTTGTAAAGTGAGTAGCTTCTGCAGGGAAATGGGCTTCATGTACCAAACCAGCCTCTCTCTCTCTCTTTCTCCGGCAGCGAGATTGATTAAACTCTAAACAAAAGGGATTTACTCATTAAGGGTTCAGTCAATGAAGAAATGAATATGCAATTTGCAACTAATCTGCAGCACAAATCCTTACAATACACTCAGAGCGTGTGCTGTACAGTTACAGTTGTTCATTATCACTCACTTAAAAGCATTTATTTCAGAATTAACCGGACGTAAAACAAGGCTAAAGGATATGTTGTCCAATTATTAAGCATAGTGTGAAATTGTGTCAAAACATATTTTCACAAATTAATTCAATTGTTAAAGTATGTCATGTTAACGTCAATATTTCCTTCCTGTCAATGAGGTTTGTGACACGCAACAGTGCACAGGTGTTGAAAAATAGGGTACTCTGGTTTCTCCTAACATGTACAATAGGGATGAATGATGTGTGTGTGTCCCCTCCTGGAACCGCCACCTTAACGTGGTGGAGGGGTTTGAGCACCCGAATGATCCTAGGAGCTATGTTGTCGGGGGCTTCGTGCCCCTGGTAGGGTCTCCCAGAGCAAACAGGTCCTAGGTGACGGGTCAGACAAAGAGCGGTTCAGAAGCCCCTTATGAGAGACCAACAGGCCCGGTTAATCGTGAGGCCGTCCTTCTGTGGACCCACCACCTGCAGGAGGAGCCATAAGGGGCTGGTGCAATGTGATTTGGGCAGCTCTAACAGCTGCCCCCACGACCCGGCAAAGGACAAGTGGAAGAAGATGGATGGATGGATGGATGTGTGTGTGTGTGAATGAATGGTGGTGGTCAGATGTGTGCAGTCGCGCTTCTGTCAGCTCATCACCACCGTGTGTGGAGTGAATGAAGATCAAAAGCTCCAACACTACGTGAAGCACTTTGGGTGATGTGTGTGAAAAGCGCGATACAAATACATACATTTCGGTTCCATTAAATTGGGCGTTTTTGATCACGTAACACCCCTCGCTAAGCCAAGCCGGTTCACCTGAATGTGCACACTGGTGTATGAGTGAGAGTGTGAATGGGTGACTGGTTCTTTGCTGTAAAGCGCTTTGAGTGCTTGATGTAGGTGGAAAATCGCTATATAAGTTGAGACCACATTATTTACCATATACCAAAAATGTGACAGAAGAGTGATGATAACAATGATGATAAAAAAGCTTTAAAGGGACTATACAGAGTTTAAAAATGTTAAAATTAAGCATTTTCCTCCCCCTACATGTTTCAACAATGTCTTATGGAGAATGAGCCCAGATACATTTACCACACCTGCCTCTAGAATCCTGCAGTCACTCAAAAAGGTGTTATTCGGGTCTGAAGTGCCGTCATGCGCGAGCTTAATATAGAAGGTGCAGTTACAGGTATGGCCTGAGGTGGCAGTAGTGAGCATAAAATGGCTAACTTGCATCTAGCCACTTTAAAAAGTGACGGCAACAATGCAAGGTTTAGATCAAGTTTAGATAAGTTAAGATCAAATTTGTACATTTCAAATGAGGCCTTACTCTGGCCTATAGGCTGTAAGCTTTAGTCAAGAAGCTTTTGGATTTGGGTAAAGCTAAACTGGAGAGAATGCACTCGGTTAAGGTGGGGGGTAAGAGGTTAACAACAGATAAAATGTCAAACTAGGGACAACCTGCATTTATTTATTCATCTGCAAAATCTTGAATCCAATTGTGATAACTTTTAAGCTTGCATGTTGCTCAGAGCGCCCTCTATTGGCAGGACAGGAAATTACCTATGCTAAAAACATGCACAATAGGCCAGTATGAATGAGAGTGTGTTTGAGAGTGCGACTGTGGGACTACGGATGCAAAATAACCCAAGGCTACAATCCGGCGTGGCTTGTTTACATGCATGAGACCCATGTGTGTTCACTAACCTGTTACCTGCCATTTTAGGGTTAGGGTTAGTCATTATTTATGTCCAAATCCCAAAGCATATTGACAGGAGATCTTACAGCCTACATTTCAGTGTGATACGTCATTTGAAAGCCAAGACCTTCTAGTTTCTATAAGAATGTGTAAGATATGTGTGAGTGAAACACAACTTACATCACATTTGCTGTTTCTAACCCTAACCCTAGACCCCTGATTTGGGGGACAGCAAGTAACACCAAATAAACAACATAATTTTGTTGTTTGTATTATTTGTCCTTTATTTGAGCAGGCAGGTTTTTGCAGGGGAGTTTTTCTTACTTGGAATGTTAAAATGATTCCAGTAAATATCAAATGTTCTTATTTTGGGTCCTTTTCACTTATCCAAATATTTTTTTTCCAGTCAAATATATCAGAACGGGTCGAGTGAAGGCACTTATTACTGAGCAGCGAAACACTCCAAACCGTACTAATGAGGCAAACTAGTTCTCCAGGTACGTTTTTGGAGAGCACGAAGTTACACTACAGTTAAAAAGCTGAAAAAAGTCGATATTCCACGGGTTTTCTTCGAGGTTGCCCTGGCTTTGTCTCGGTGAGCTGCATATTTTAAGTCCTCCTGGTGCGTCGCTCCCATCGCTCATGGGTTAAACTTTGTTCCAGTGTCTCCCCTGAGGACAGAGGTCTGCTCATTAGAACGCTCTCCGAACTCCTTAGCCATGATTTATTAACGACCACTTCAAACTAAGAGAAGCTCGTCTTTGTCAGTTTAGGTCTGTGGAGACTTCATTTGTGCCGTGTGCTCTAAATCCAACACAGGTCTATAAAGGATTTTCTATCATGAACATTACTGTCATTACTGTCTACTTTCTATATCGCCAAAAAAAAAAAAAAAAAAAAAGAGGATCTTAACCCTGTTCAAGGGTCATGTGGTTCATTCACAAGCAGGTTTAGGAGTGCACGATGTGAGACTATTGTGATCACTTAGTTTGCAATAACTTCATCAACTCGGCAACACTGCAAAGCTAATGGAAACACTCACAATGTTTTGAAGTTACTGGCGAAAAGGACAATGCAACACGAGAGTGATGCGATAAAAACAAAACAAAGGGGTAAATATGGATTGAAACAGACTTGTGACAGCACAAGCTCCAGAACATGGAAGTGTTTGCTAGACACTTTGGAAAGCACAGACGTTAGCCTGTAAGAATCACCTCTGTAACAGAGCTTCAGAGACACCCATCTGTAAGAGTTCAGCTAAAACAGTCGGTCTTCTAAAGGTAAGACTGGGCTTTCATTACTGTTATTTATTATGCAGATGGACACAAAGCGTATTTTCTTTGCATTGTACTGTCATCATGAGTTGTTTATTTGAGCAGATCTGAGTATAGTGAATACATGATATCATTGATACAGTCCAGCGTTATTACAATAATTATAATAATAATGTATTATTTATTATTATTTATAATAATTTGTTTAAGGTCAGTTATATTCCCAAAATTATTCTACGGACACAAACATTTATATGGTCAGTCTGGTGTTATAAGTGATTTGCCTCAGGTGCACTGTGGAGCGGGTCAGTTTTTTTTAATGCAGGCTAGCTGATACCATAAACATGCACTAGCCTTGCATTAGCCTAGCGCCACGAAACTCTTCAAATATAAGAACTGCAAGAATTACCAAAAAAATTATCTCCAGAAATCAGCAACACTCTGGATAACTAGGAAATGAGGCCCTATGTCAAAAATCCTGAAATATCCCTTTAAGGCTTTACATTTGGCCTTATGGTTTTTTATACCCTGCAGAAAAACTTCACAGTTACTTCTATCATACGTTTTGAGCGTCGAAGTCTGATTTGTGTTTCGACGAGAAGCAAATCCTAAATGTGAAAATCCTGTTGTTTCCAAAGCCAATGTTGTGGCTTGTAGGTCTGCATTATGAAAGCAGACACAAATAAAACATTTGTGCGTGGATTTTTGATTCCTCTTTTCGGATGCTCTGATTTGCCTCCCCCGCTCTGCCCCGGAGCCCAAACACAGGAATGCACTTTGACTGCGGCGCCCAGGGAGCAGGTCATGTGACAGGGCCGGGAGAAGACAATGTCGCTGACGATCAGCTTTGCATGAGCGCAGCCTGACTTCAACACCAGAAAGAAACATGACTGGAGTAAATAAGATAAGTGTTTTTGTTGTAGTGCCTGAAGGTCCAATATTCGTCAAGTTTAATTATGTCTTATAATGTCAAAAATATACTGGAGAGGTGTTTTTGTTTCATCCTCAAGTGCTGAAAATGGTTTAGGGCCTATCTCAATGGGGAGAGTTGCAGAGACGTTGTCGCGCCTATAAAAGGGCCTATCTCACCGGCCTGGAGACTTGTTGGAGACTAGAGTCTGCAGGTAGTCTCGGTGAAAACCAACAGGTTCGATTTCAGCGGAGTCTCAGCATGGTCTCCAAGAAGTCAACGCGGTCTTGTGTTGCGAACACTGTTTGTTGTGCAATGTCTGAGACCTGTCAGATATCAAGGGGATCTCAAAAGGAGTCTCTAAGACTTTGCAGTGACGTCATAGAAACGTCACAGAGGTCAACAAATAGTGTTCGCAACACAACTGCTTGAGACCGCGTTGACCTCTTGGAGACCACTCAGTGACCCAATGGAGACTTTTCCAAGTTTCCATGCAGTCTACGTTGAAATCGAACCTGTGCGTTTACATCGAGGCCTGGAGACTCGCTTTATCTCCAGGGGACGTCTCAGCAACATTTCTGTGAACGGCGAGTCTCAACTCTCCAACTAGTCTCCAACTAGCCTACAGGCCAGGGAGACAGGCACTTCAGTTACAGGAATAATGTCATGACTGGTGGTTATTCTATCTTTTTCAAATACTTTTAGACACCACAATAGTAATAAAACACTAAAAGACTCTTTATAGACCCTTTGATGTCGTGCCTATAAAGGGCCTATCTCACCGGCCTGGAGACTTGTTGGAGACTAGAGTCTGCAGGTAGTCTCGGTGAAAACCAACAGGTTCGATTTCAGTGGAGTCTCAGCATGGTCTCCAAGAGGTCTACGCGGTCTCAAGGAGTTGTGTTGCGAACACTGTTTGTTGTGCAATGTCTCTGAGACCTGTCAGATATAAAGGGGATCTCAAAGAGTCAAATGGAGTCTCTAAGACATTGCAGGGACGTCACAGAAATGTCTCAGAGGTTGAGGACAACAAATAATGTTCGGAACACAACTGCTTGAGACCACGTAGACCCCTTGGAGACCACTCAGTGACCCAATGGAGAAGTTTCCATGCAGTCTCCGTTGAAATCGAACCTGTGCGTTTACATCGAGACCTGGGGACTCGCTTTATCTCCAGGGGACGTCTCGGCGACATTTCTGGCAAGTCTCAACTCTCCAACTAGTCTCCAACTAGCCTACAGGCCAATCAGCCCTTAAGTTACAGGAATAATGTCATGACTGGTGGTTATTCTATCTTTTTCAAATACTTTTAGACACCACAATAGTAATAAAACACCAAAAGACTCTTAATAGACGCCTATAAAGGGCCTATCTCACCGTCCTGGAGACTTGTAGGAGACTAGAGTCTGCAGGTTGTCAGGGAGTCTCTAAGACTTTGCAGGGACGTCACAGAAACGTCTCAGAGGTTGAGGACAACAAATAGTGTGCGCAGCACAACTGCTTGAGACCGCGTTGACCCCTTGGAGACCACTCAGTGACCCAATGGAGACTTTTCCAAGTTTCCATGCAGTCTCCGTTGAAATCAAACCTGTGCGCTTGCATCAAGACTACCTGGAGACACGCTTCATCACCAGGGGACGTCTCGGCGACATTTCTGTGACCAACTAGTCTCCAACTAGCCTACAGACCAGTGAGATAGGCCCTTCAGTCACAGGAAAAATGTCATGACTGCTGGTTATTCTATCTTTTTCAAATACTTTTAGACACCACAATAGTAAACAATCACTAAAAGACTCTTTATAGACCCTGTAATTGTTAAGGCTCATTCATACTTCACAGGATGCTAGATTCCAATCCATTTCCATTGTAGCTGTTGTCATAGTAACGAAAAAAAAAAAAGTCTAACTGTTGTTGATAATATCAGATAAACCTTATTTTATCGTCTCAAATGTCATTCCTCTTGTTCTTGCACCTTAAGCCACAACAGGACCACATTTTTTAGTTGTAGTTTTACACTTATAATCGCAAGTTTTAGTTTAATCTCTTCTCTTGGTCACTTCCTGCCTCCAGCTGATGTCACTGATGATGTAAAATGTCCTGTGTATTTGACTCCAAAAGCAGCTGGGGTAGCCTGTAATAAGCACTGGCCAAGCCCAAAATGGCCGCCTGTTGATATGCCACGCTAAATGGTGCATATCTGCAAAAACATTACTGACCATGCCCATCGTGCCACACCATGATTCTTGGCTGTGTGACAGTGTTTCTGGCCTATCAGTGCGGCGGCTGTAAAAGTTGTTTATTGGGGGGCAACCTGCGGACTTTCGAAAGGAGAAAAAGTTTTATGTGAAATGTAATCTCCACCAAATCTGACCTTTGTGAAAGTCGTAGGTGCCCTGTGAGCCAAAGCAGTTTGTTTTGGTTGACAGGACAAAGCGCCCAGTGGAAATACACTTTTGGAGCAGATTTACAGTGGATTTTCCCTCTGCATGGCGCGGTCACATGCCAAACAAGCCACAGGTAAAAAGCACCCTATGCTTTTTCTCCTCATTACTTGGCTCGACATCTGGAGATGGATCCCCAGGCGCCTACCTGCTGGATTAGCTATTTCCCTGATTTCGGGTTACAGATCGAGGCTCTGGGGGGAGAAATTCTTGGGAACAATTTTTTCTCCCTCCACTGAGCCCGGTGGGATGTCTGTAAAACCAAGCTCCAAGGTTTATCCATTGAAGAATCGCCTCTCGCTCAAGTTATTTAAGTTTTGCTCTCGTGAAACAGCTCATGGCCCGGTTTTCAAGTGCCTCAGACAAAGAGCTCTGCAAACGCACACAGCCCGCTCAAAAATGCAAAGTGGCCTTTTAGAAATAACAGATGTTCAATTAACAGAGATTAGAGTGGGTTGTTCAGGATCATTCATTACTAAAATGTACAGCGACGCTCGTGCCAGTTTACTGCATTCAAAAGCCTGGGAAGAACGAATTACACAAGGTCGTTCAGTTCAGACTCGCTTTATAAAAACTCAATCTAAATGTGCTCAGTGGTCGTTTAAGTCGCACTGGTGTCATTGAGGCTAATCTGCTGTGTGCAAGGTAGACTTTTACCTACAGCGACTGTGGATTTCTATTAACATTCAGTATCTTCTGTAGACGCACGTTGCATATCTTCACTATTGGCCAATGTGACCCACTGAACGAAGCTGCAAGCTGAAACTGTCCAAGATCAGGAGGAGCTCATGCAGACCAATGGAAACCCACAGCTGAAGAAGCCTCTTGGATGAGAATTGAAATGTTTTTTTTACCCAGTGGCCTCATTTATAGAGAACACGTCCTCTGCGCCATATGTGCGATTTATGAAATGTCCGACTCTAGTTCCAGCTCCCGTTTCGGGCTTTACGTCGAATCAGATCTCAAAGCCATGTTTTTGTTCCAGCAACATCTCAAATCTCTTTACAAATTGCCTGCCTCCAAGCATAGTTTGAAAAAAACAACAACAGTACATGCCTTTATACTGCCTGTACATCTGTTAAGTAGTGACTTCACAGCTCTACTTCCGGAGTCCTATATGCGAGAAACTACAAAAAACTCTTTAAAGGAATAGGCCACCGTTTTTATATACTGTGATATGCTCTTACCTCACTTTAGACGTGTTAATATATCCCCGTCTGGTCTTTGTCCGTGTGCTCTGTCAGGCAAACGGAGCACATACGCAGCCTCTCCCACATGTCACATAGCTCCAAAAAAGCTCACGATAGAAGCTACCAAGCTCTTCCACGTGTTCCCTATTTAAATAAAGTTACGTGAAGTGTTTTCATGCGAAGTATATTTACACAGAAATGTAGCATGTCGATTTTATAAGCAAATAAAAAGGGGGACTATATTGTGAGGCGTAATGATACGAGGAGCAAAACGTCCGCGCAGTAACTCCTAAAGACTTCCCCCGCTCACTTCCGTCAATAACCTTTAGGAGTTACTGCGCGGACGTTTTACTCCTCGTATCATTACGCCTCACAATATAGTCCCCCTTTTTATTTGCTTATAAAATCGACACGTTACATTTCTGTGTAAATATACTTCGCATGAAAACACTTCACGTAACTTTATTTAAATAGGGAACACGTGGAAGAGCTTGGTAGCTTCTATCGTGAGCTTTTTTGGAGCTATGTGACATGTGGGAGAGGCTGCGTATGTGCTGCGTTTGACTGACAGAGCGCACGGACAAAGACCAGACGGGGATATATTAACACGTCTAAAGTGAGGTAAGAACATATCACAGTATGTAAAAACGGTGGCCTATTCCTTTAATACAACAATCAATATTTCTGAAACTCAACGGGGATTGACTGAACATACAGTACTTATTTCTCAGACTCATTAGCCAAAAATGCCGCACCTACTGCTAAAAAGGTATTATTTACTAAAATCGGCACTTCCGGTTTAGCGGAGATAAATGCTAACGGCGGAGCAGCTACGCTAACCCCGGAAGTACCAACTTTAGTAAATAATACTTTTTTAGCAGTAGGTGCGGCATTTTTGGCTAATGAGTCTGAGAAATAAGTAGGTTCAGGTTACTCTCCGCTGAGTTTCTGAAATATTTATTGTGGTATTAAAGAGTTTTTTATGTTTTTTTTCTCGCATATTAGCCGGCATGCTAGGACCCGGAAGCGGAAGTCGTGACGTTACACTTAACAAATGTATATGGTGTGTTTGGGAACTTGGGCGAACGACTTCCCCAGTTGGGGAATGCACATGAACGCTCGCTCAACCGGGAAAACGACTGGGGAACTCGGGTCAAAACGAGCTTCCCGACTTCCGCACCTGACTGTGGAAATCAGCTGGTTTGTTCTTTTATTGTCTGATGTGAGCGTTTATTCACTGCTACTTTTTTGACTCTTGTGTTAGCTGTTGTCATCCTCGTAGTAACAAAATTGCGAGTGAAATGACTGACATCAATGTTAGCAAAAAGTTAATTTACGTGATGTTTTTAAAAACTAAAACCAACGTTTAGCTTTAGAGACGCTAACACATTTAAATGATTAGCTCAGCTCAGCGCTAATCAGTGATGAAAGTGACATCAAAATCCCCACTTTCCCATATAAAAACACATGACCACAAACCAACTGGGGATAATGACGTCACATCTCAGGAAAACGAGCTCCCTAGTCCACATGAATGCACCATTAGCCTCGAGATTGGACTCCTGTGATTCACTTTAATATGGGCCTGGTGCAGAGCGCTGCAGCTCGCCTGTGGACAGGTACCAAAAAGTGGGAGCATGTTAAGCCTTGTTTCTGGTCGTCCGTCAACTTCTCTCATCTGCGTTGAACGTACCTGGCAGCAAATCAGTGAGCTCCGTGTCCGTACCTACAGCTTTCATGAACTGAACTGAGTGGATGTCAGATACGTTCCAACGCAGATGGGAGGAGTTAACAGATGACCAGAAACTAGCTTGTTGCGATTGGTCCAGGCCATGTTTAAGTGAATTACAGTAGTCCAATCTCAAGGTTATAAAGGTATGTACTGTTTTTGGCCTTACCCTAGTTCTGGTGGCTTACCACAGGCTCCCTGTGACTTTTAGAATTTAGTTTAAATTTCTTTTACTTGTCTTTAAAGGGACTACACAGAGTTAAAAATGTTAAAATTAAGTATTTTCCTCCTCTACATGTTCCAGCAATGTCCTAATGCAGGGGCAGGCAAGTTTTTTCCATTTCTTTATTGTAAACAGACCGAGGGCCAAAGCCGCTGATTATTAGCCCAAAGTAAAGCACAACACTGGAAACATGACCATCTTAAATGAGATAAATGACTTAAAATTGCTTGAATTAAAGTTCTTCCATGTTGTATTTGAGTTGGTTTGAACTAATCCAAGATACAAACGCTAGCATCAAAGGAACAAGAATAAAACCCACTTGAAATCAGACAAATCATTGATTTTAACGTGAAATTACACAAAATTATCTGAATTAAGAGAATAACTACTACTAGAGGTTTTATCTCGTCTAAAACCAGACCAAATCTGCTCAAACCTTAGATTTAATCTCTTAATTCAAGTAGATTCATGTAATTTCTTCCTTGAAACGATTATTCTTATTCCAGTGCACTTCTTTCAAATGCCAGTGTTGAACATAATGTATGACCTAACTGGGTGTATTGACAGTATTTCTACCTTTGTTTCTCCCATTTAACCCTAATAGTGTTAAAAGTACTCTCTGATTTGTGTAATAAGGTTTCTCAAAATCATCTTGAGGGCCAGAGGTTCTGTGGAGACAGGCTTTCTGTAGCTGCGGCTAAACTTTGGAAAGGCCTTCCACAGCACATTAGACCTGCAGACAGTGGAGCATTTTAAAACTCTGCTAAAAATACCTTTTTTCTTGGACTGCAAGAAACAAACAGAAGCATTTCACCCCCTACTTTTTATATTGTTATTAGCAGTTTAATGTTTAATGTATATTAGTCAGTTTATCTTGAGTGTGTGTGTTGTTTTCCCTTTGCTCAATAGTTATTTTGAAATGTGCTATAGAAATAAACTCTCTTTACAAATTGCCTGCCTCAAAACATATTGCATCATGATTGCGGCATTTCAATTGGAAGGTTTGCTACAACCAACAAAACACGAGTTTCAGTCAACTTTGCTACAGTTCGTAAGTGTTAATGATATAGACTGGTCTTTCAGCCCTTTTTGTGGAAGTACTCCTCAGTACAGCGAGCTGGAGGCGTGAGGCGGGGAAGGTTCAATCATGCAGCCGACACATTCACCTCACTCATCTCTTTCACGGGTCATTGGATTAAACGGATAATCTCATCTCTTTGTCGGTGGTCCAGTCTCTCGCACCATTTGCACAGATGATTGGGGGAGATGACACTATTTCACTGTAAATGACTGAATCAACATGGTCCAGTACATTGTTCTTGAGTCCCGGTCCCACAGCATATGGCCGCAGGTAATCGCTTGCAAATCAGCTTTCCGCTTTTCAGAATTTCAACGAGACTCCTGACTTTCTTTGCTATTTGTGAACGTCTAAAAGCCTTTCCACACAAACCTGATAATGTCTTGTTTGGTGTGATCAGGTTTGTTTTATTGGTGAGAACAACACCATCTAAAGTAGTCACAGACTGTTTGGGGCTTGATTGTGGTGACTGTGTTTGTAGAGTCTCCCGTCTCCTGGTCCCAGTGACTGACTATGCACAAACTCTCACACTTTTCTCATCTAATATAAGAATCCTTTCTGTCAGTGATATAACCCTATCAGCATTGATGTGATAGACTCATGAGTAGAGGTCCGATATATCTCCTGAAAAGAGATAGAGACTTAAAGTTTTTTTGCATTGGACAGAGCTCATCCCACAAGTCACAAGTTTGTACACCTCTGATTCTCTGACCATATTTTATATATTCTATTGAGCAGACTTTTGCTGCTAAATTTGTCTTTTAAAGAAGCTCCCTCTGAAGTAGAGGTGGGAACCTCTGGGCACCCTTACGATACGATACGATAAGCGATACATGGCTTACGATAACAATTATCTCACAATACGCAATTGTGCAATAATAACGTTACATCATGATAAAAAAAAGCCTTCATTTTAACATACTACGCACACATATACATTTCTTGCCATGTGCTTTGTACCTAGTTTTCTGTAAATAACTTGTCCCCGACTTACACACTGAAGATGGGTCTATAGATCTGTCAGTGACATTTACATTTAAATAAACCACCGTCCTATTTCAAAAGGAATAATAAACTCTTTTTTTTTATAATTATAAATAAGATGATCATTAAAAGTAAAATGTATGTGTGAGTGTTTGGTGCTTAAAACTGTCGTGCTGCCCCCTGCTGTCCTGACTGAATTCTTGATCATTATTGGCCTCTATTGACTGTGAAAATAGTGGAGCACTGCTGCCTCATTAACATGCATGATGTTGCTCATTAATATGCATGGTGTTATCAAAAGTATCGATATCGAAAAAGAAATCAATCATATCGTCCAGGAAAATATCACGATATATCGGAAAATCGATATATTTTCACACTCCTACACTGAAGTATCCACTAAATTTGAATTCCCTGATTAAATCAGCCCTATTCCCCTAATAAAGCGCCCCTGCTGTCACAGTTCAACACTGACACGTTGCACAGTTTACAAGCAGGATACACTGGATTACAGACATTTTTAAAAATGAGCCAAAGATATTGGCAGTGCATATTGGCATTGCCCAAATAAAGTCCTCCAAAATCGGCATCGACCTTAGAAAAGCCCATATTGGTCGACCTCTACTCGTGAGGTTTATGAGGCTTTTTTAAATGGGGTTATTCTTTGTGATTATAGCAAAGTAAAATGGCTACTTTGGCCATTGGACTGGTAAAAAACCTGTGATAAATAAAAAAAAGTCTTGAAGAAATCTATGTGGAATGGGCTCAAAACTAGAATCGTCCAGGCTGAACCTGATACTGTATAAATGACATTTCACTCTCATGACTTGTGATTGGTTGATGTCCAACTTACCTACGAAAAAAAAAAAAATCGCACTCAGGGAACATAGGTAGTCACCCATCCTAGCAACCTGCCAACGACCCATCTCCCAATCGTATGCTCAGTTTGGTAAGACCTACCAAACTGAAGGATGACCCTACTGAAAATGTTTTAGGTTAAGGTGAAAGTGAAGCTGGACACAAGACATTTCAGACAGTGTATAGAACATTTGAACATTGGAACAAAGGGCCTACCCTGGAGCTCACCTCCTCAGCGTAGGCGTCGCAGAGTTTGTTCCCCGAGAGGAGTTTGTTCTTCAGGCTCTTGTTCTGGAAAACACAGACGCACCAGGTTAGAGAATGCGCTGGACTGAGTCAACAAAAGGAGGATCACAGAGCTCGGATCCATGGCTTCGGGTAACGCTCGGATGAAGGTTGGCCTCTCACTTCCTGCATCTCATCTGCTGCGTCGCTTGTCGAAAACAGGACAATACATTTCAGACACCAGACAGTGACCAGACAGCTACACTGTGTGGAATGTGAACAGTTTTGGGAACACGGTTTGGCAATACGTTGTTCATGAATCAGCATTTAGTTCACATTATGCCTTTCAGGAGATGTGACTGTGGACCCAGTGGAACCAGAAGTTTTAGATTTCTGCAGGGAAGACATTATCTTAATACAACGTTAGCATTTTGCTAATGGTGGCCATTCAGACCACAGTTTCCATTAGAGGAGATGTTTTTATACTCATTATGGATTGATATCCTTTCTGTCCCCTGGCATTACTGTATATTGTCTTATAAACTAATAAAGAGTAGAGCTGGGTAGCGTTACATTTTTCACCCCCGATACCTGAACAACACTTTTTTCGATCCCTGTACAAAAAAATGTGTCATCTAGAACCTGAAAACCGAACAATGTCATTTATTCCACAAAAGAAACTATTACATTTGTATAATTTATTTGAGCAAGCAAGTAACTTCCTTTAACACTGCTCCTGGACCAACAGGCATCAAAGCTTGGCACCTGCTTTTGATACTTTTATTTTTTTGATGCCAGTAGGACCTACCCCTCCTGGAACCGCCACCGTAACGCGGTGGAGGGGTTTGAGCACACGAATGATCCTGGAGCTCTGTTGTCGGGGGCTTCGTTACCCTGGTAGGGTCTCCTATGGCAAACAGGTCTTTGGTGACGGGTCAGACAAAGAGCGGTTCAGAAGCCCCTTATGAGAGAACAAGAGGCCCGGTTTAAATCCTGAGGCTGTCCTTCTGTGGACCCACCACCTGCAGGAGGAGCCATGAGGGGCTGGTGCAAAGAGATCACGACCCAGAAACGGAAAAGTGGAAGAAAATGGATGGATGGATGGATGGATGGATGGATGTATGGATGGACAGTAATACCTAAACTGCTTTTTTCTCCCCAATACCATACTAGTATTGTTTAATGGTACTAATCTCTAAGAAAGAGTGTCTGCAGCGTGTTAGGAACGATGATAAGTAACATTAATATTAAAAACAAACCCATGGTGCAGGTTAGTAGTTGTTAACCAGAACGTATTGTTGGTGTCAGAAGTTCATCAACAATACGTGGGTGTTCACTAAAACCAATCTGTAGTGGGTCAAAAGCAACAATTCATTGGAGATTTATCTACTTAGAGAGCAGGAAAACATGACCCAAGCCTGTTAAAAGATTGGTGCTACATTGTCTGGTCATGAGTTCATCTTTGCAGGCCTGTTTGCTTACATCAACAAGGAGAATACTTTGTTTTACATCATCACAACACATTGGATCATGGCTTGTCATCCTATGAAACTGCAGGCCTCCATGCATTACCACTCCACCTGCACACTGCCCTCGAAGTTTGGACGATAACTACAATTTAAACTCAGCTAGCTCCCTTTTTCGGTTTGAAAATGAGAAATATACTGTATATGAAAAAAAAGGTATCAAAACGCAATGATGAATGATTTCGGAGGACTTGTTTTGCGAGGCTCCAAGTTACTGCGGAAAAGTATTGCTTCTTATAATAGCACAAAGCTGTAGGAGGAGGCTGTTGACTGACTCTGGTTCGTTATTGCTGACTGAGAGGAAAACATTTATTGCCACGAGGATGAATGAAGCCTTTCGCGGCTCAATTTAAAATCTCTATGAACTCAGCATGCGACTTATGGAATTTTATGGTGTGTTCAATGGGTGTAGTAAAACTAGCTTCTGGAAACTCGTAAACTTCAAAATGAGAATGTAGTGTCTATGAGTAAAAGTCTCCTGTGTCCCTGCTTCACACACCACCAGACGGAGAGGTTAGGCTAGGGATGGGACGATACACAATCATAAAAATGCAATTAATCGGTCGCCACATTTTCTTGAAAACCGTGCTAGAAGATGATCGCTAAGTACACCAGACACTACTGCTGATCCCTCTGCTTTAAGTACCTCAATTGTAAGATGTGGCGTTAGACCACAAGGGGGCCCCCACTCCCCCAATCAGCGAGCCCTCTGCTGCTGTCGTGGCAGGAGGACAGTGAACGAGGTGGTGAATAACTCCACACTCAAGACTTTACTCACAGACGAAAAAAGTCTGAGGTGTGGGATTTTTGTGGGTTGACAGCAAAAGATGAAACTCCCACATGCAGAACATGTCAAAGAAATGAATCTGCGCCGAAAGCTAATGCTACCAACTTGCAAGTACACCCATCTGAGAGACAACCGCCTGCATCCATCCATCCATCTTCTTCCACTTGTCCGTTGCCGGGTCGTGGGGGCAGCTGTTGGAGCAGCCCAAATCACATTGCACCAGCCCCTTATGGCTCCTCCTGCAGGTGGTGGGTCCACGGGAGGACAGCCTCACGATTAACCGGGCCTGTTGGTTTCTCATAAGGGGCTTCTGAACCGCTCTTTGTCTGACCCGTCACCTAGGACCTGTGTGCCATGGGAGACCCTATCAGGGACACGAAGCCCCCGACAACAGAGCTCCCAGGATCATGTGGGTGCTCAAACCCCTCCACCACGTTAAGGTGGCGGCTCCAGGAGGGGACAACCGCCTGCATCATTTGCAAAACTAGACAGGCAAACTTAGCATGAGTAACATAACATTGTGAATTAAACGTGCTTCATCTTTCTCAGTTATTAATAATAATAACATGCTGAAGAGCGTTATGTGGATAAATAACTCACATACTCTTGGCTGTGGAGTGCAGGACTCAAAAGCGAAACTGAGAGCCTAATTATAGCTACACAGGACCAAGCTCTAAATACACGATACCACCAGAAGAACGTGATGGGCATGCAGGTCAGCAGTGTGGAGAGGGTGTAGAGACCATCAGTCATATAGCGTCTGTCAGCAAAATGTTGGCTCCAAAAGAGTATCTGGAGGTTGGAACCGACCGCCATTGGGCACTATGCCAAAGAATGGGTAGGGGACAAGTGAGAAGTGGTACGAACACAAAACTGAGGGCTGTGTGCTGATGTGGGACATGACCATCCCTACAGACCGTACTATCACGGCAAATCGGCCAGACATTGTGCTCCATGACAAGAACAACAAAATGTGCTCTTTGATTGATGTGGCTATACCAGATGACACAAACATCTCAAAGAAAGAAGTGGAGAAAATCACAAAGTATCGAGATCTGGAGATGGAAATGTGGAACACCAAAACTGGAATCATGCCAGTAGTATTTGGAGCTGTAGGAACTGCCAAGAAACGGCTCCAAGAGCACCTGGATAAACTCCCTTGCAGAATCATCAGTGGCAGAGAAATACAAAAGACGGTGCTGTTGGGGACTGCCCGCGTACTTCGAAGAGTCCGTGGCTGAAGACCTGAGCCAAACCTGAGGGACCTGGTTGGCGCCTGGTGAACGAACCAGCTTAAATGCTGAGATGATGATATTTATTGTATTTTATGGCACCTTTCATGTCACCCAAGGACACCTTACAATTAAGAACACAACAATACAAAATGTAAAACCACAAATAAAATCACAGTGCATGGGCAGATGTAAACAGTTGGTTAATGTGGTGGGGCAGGTGGAACCGGGTTTTGTGGACAGATATAGCTGTGTATCATCAGCATAACAACGTTTGCCAATCTTTACCAGGCAGCAAAGTCAAGTGATTGATCTCTGATGCTACAGTAGCAAGTAGCATCTCGTGGCTCTACTGTATTGTTTCTTTTGAAATAATAATGACACAACCTAAGCCTTGACGTTTATAAAGGGCTGCCGTACAATGCCAGCGATGAAGCACTCTCGATTGTGGCGAGGAAAAGAGCAGCTGGTTTTCGTTCTATACTTCGAACTTACAGCAAAAGAAGAGTTGAATATGTTGTTTCTTACTTTATGTAGGTCTCGCTCAATACGACATTTCTGTAATTCTTGCAATTATTTTGGCCAAGACATTCATGCACCAGGCACCGCCTAAGACAAAAGATATTAGGAACAAGAAGGAAGTTGTCCTGCTTGAATGCTGGACTTTAACTTGAAATGTTTACCATTATGAACGCCTGCTTCCTTCCAGAACTGAATGACAGGCCTTGAAAAGTCCATAAAGAAATATCCTGCATGTGCCAATTCTCAGACTGTCAGAGAGAGAGAGATGTCCACACTTTTCCACCGTGTCCCTCTGAAGATTATTTACTGCCCGTCAACATCAACTCCCACGCTTGGCCACAGTCACATCAACTTTAAACATCATAACTTTTAATGGGCCATCAAATTCACCAGTCAGAACACATTACCCAACTTTTCTGTTCCATTAAATACTGCACCGGCAAATAAATCACCCCTCTGTGTGGCATGACATTTGGAATTTAGACCAGGCCTGGCGTCACAGTGAAGAGGTGGGGAAGTCACAGTAGGTTTGAGATGAAGAGTTCAAAGGACATTAGCGTGAAGACATGAACACCCGTTTTATATTTTTAATTGTAGGTTTGTTTTTACATCATTTTCTCCTCACTTCACTTTCATTTGAACACTTTTGTTTCCTGATATTCTGCAAAAAAAAGTGGGAGTGAAGTATTTTGAAATGAGAAGCAGCTTGGCTTAAGGTCCAGGTGAACGTCCTGTTCCCCTTGTCCCCTTGGAGAATATTGTTCTCTACAGAACACAGGAAGCTGGTACAGGACTCAAACCCGAGACCAGGGCTGAACGATTTAGTTTCTCATATTGATCACGCGATCTGATTTTTTCAAAATAAAAATAAATACATGTAGCTGATTCATAAACTTAGACAAATCTTTTATTCAACCCTCAGCTCAAACTAAAACAAATGTTTTCCTCCAGTTTGATTTTAAAGGGACTATACAGAGTTTAAAAATGTTAAAATTACATATTTTCCTCCCCCTACATGTTTCAACAATGTCCTAATGTGTAAAATGAGCCCAGACAAATTTACCACAACTGCCTCTAAAATCCTGCCCTGTCACTCAAAAAGTTGTTAATTCGGGTCCGAAGTGCCGTCATGCACGAGCTTAATATAGAAGGTGCAGTTACATGTATGGCCTGAGGTGGCAGTAGTGAGTATAAAATGGCTAACTTGCATCTAGTCCCTTTAAAGCTCAGCTATACTCCTGGAATTTATGTTTGTCAGTAGTGAGCCCTGTTGCCCCCGCCCTGACTCTCCCCTTCACCCTTCACTCCCCTCCACACGCTGCTGTTGTGATACGTTCAAAGACAGAAGGGAAGTATCAATAATCTTGTGTGCAACACACATTATCAGCAGAATAAATAAAATATGTAGCAAAGTAAACATTTTGAGACCTATATTTATTTGCTGAGCTGCAACTTTCCTGTAAGTCTGCTGTTACAGCCCCAGGCTTCCCAGGCCAGCAGACATTTTTGTATGTGTTCCTTTGTGTCAGAAAATATTGTGTATGTTTTCTAGGAACACTTGTTTTAGAGTCTAGATGCAAGTTGCAATTTTTATACTCGCTACTGCCACCTCAGGTCTTACGCGTAACTGCAGGTTCTTTATTAAGCTCGTGCATGACGGCACTTTGGACCCGAATTAACAACTTTTTGAGCGACAGTGCAGGATTTTAGAGGCAGTTGTGGTGAACAGGTCTGAGCTCATTCTACACATTAGGACATTGGTGGAACATGGGGAGGAAAATACATAATTTTAACATTTTCAAACTCTGTATAGTCCCTTTAAGGTTAAGTTTTGCTACACCTTTTGTTAACTTTACCTTTGACACTTGTTTGATTACATTACAACTATATTTACATCTTGTTTTTTGTTGCTTCCCTCTACCCTATCAGAGCTGGGTTGTAGCAGGTTTTTTGCTCAAATTTAATTTTGTTTAAAATTTACAGGGCAAAGCTTTGAATTCCCGCAACCTTCGAACCCCTCATACACTTCCGGTGTGTGATTTATAAAAAATATGATTTTTATAATCCAGGATCTACAGTATAATGAAACTGACTTAAAGGGGCTAGATGCAAGTTAGCCATTTTATACTCACTACTGCCACCTCAGGTCTTCCACGTAACTGCAGCTTCTATATTAAGCTCGTGCATGACGGCACTTCGGACCTCATTCTACACATTAGGACATGGCTGGAAAAGCATTATCATCCAAAAGACTAAGACTAAAACTTAAAGGGCTGCCAAAAACAACCCTGGAAGACTGAAGCGAAACAACCATTCCAGTCCAGTCAAATAAAATCTCTTCGATGATGGAAATTCCTGAACGTCTCGGAGCACACGCAAACATTATTTTGAGAAGAAAATTGTAACGTCAATGTTACAGACTTTGAAAATGTTACAGCAAAGGCCTTTCTGGCAACAACCGGCGCAGTCCAAAGACCAGCCAACAGCTACAGGACTCCTACCAAACGTGTAAAGCAGCATGAGTCCATCAGAGCAGCCCCCCCACTGCGCCTGACTTCTCCAGAGTTATTACAACACAATTATGTTTGCTGTTCAGTCCGCTCTATTTATCTCTTTGTTTTGGCAGCGCTGGCGTGTACATTACAGCGTGGCTTATAGTAATGAGCTTTAGACGGGGGCCTGGGATCTAGCCGTTACTGGAACACAAACGGAACAATGGGCACTTCCTCCCCCGGCGGGTCCTAATGGCCGCTGTAAAAGCGACTGAAGCCCTCATTTAAAAGTCATTGGCGAACAGTTCATTACAAAGTCAAATTCACGGCGGGTTTATGGGTCATTTGTCCAGTTAACCAGATCCGCAGCGGGGGACTGACAGGGGTGAGCAGCTCCTACCGTGGAAATGACCCTCTTCGCGACACTCCGGTGGATAGACTTACTTAAAACAACGTGGGAAAATACATGCGCAATGAGGACTCAAAAGTGGGTCTGGTTGCCTGGTTGATTGCTCAATGAGGACTTATAGTACGGCGAGGCACTGCAAACGAATAGATGGAAAAACATAGAATTAGTAAAGATGCACCGATCTCGCTTTTTTGCTTCCAATATCGACACTGGAGGTTTGGGTATCTGCCAATCTCCAATACTAACCGACACAAAGAGACATTCTTAAAAGTAAACGTCCCTCTTTTCTCCAGCGTGAGATCAATAAAGTCTTCTTGTGAATGAGATGTTCCATATCAATTACATCTATTCATAAACTAATGGAAAAATATTACACAAGAATCACAGGACTTTTCACTAAATGTCCTTGGGCATCAGACAGGCTTCAGGTTGCATTAATACAAACAACTCACATAAAGTGATTTAATAATTACAACTTGTGAATCAAAAATGTGTTGGATCAGTTATTCTTTAAAGGATCTGTATCCTGCTATTTTAGCCATTCCAAAGTAAAGTATAGGCATTTATAGGATATACTCTGCCTCTACCACTATGGAGCATTCATTTTTATGAAAAACATAAGTATTTATCACAGTATTAGAAATGCTCAGAACTGCGTGAATGAAGCCCAGAACCACTCTGAGGGTGTTTTTTAATAAGGAAATAGCTTAACGTTTAAGCTTAATGTTTAAAAGCTCCAAAAAGTCGATTTTGCATGATACAGGACCTTTACCAGCATTTCATAAACTAAAATACAAACACTTGGCCACTTGAGCGGTGGTTGTTTTATTTTATTATCCAAACGGTTCAGTCACAGCTTTGTTTAGTTGACGTTAGCATGCTAGCCGCTATCACTAGCATGCTAGCCATTATCATTAGCATAGTGTTGCTAATGACGCAGCGACTAAAAATACATTTGCAGCGGTTAAAACTGATTTCGGTTCTAAGCTTCAAAATGCCATACAGTATTCAATATTCAGATATTGATCGGTTCATCCCTATAAATTAGAGATATCAAATTGAAACTTTTGCCCTTTCCTTTTGGCGGCAGAATCTAACTAAACAATTGAGCCAGGATTGAAGTTATTTTTCTGAAGGATACCACATGCTCATACTCATTAATGTGTCCTGAGAAGCAGATACCACTTGCGGCGCAGCTCTCTGCTGAGGAAAACATGGCAGAGCGACAGGCTGGAGAATGCAGAATACAATATCCCACATAGAGCTGACTTTATGACAGACTACACTCCCTAAATAAGAGTCTCTCCTTGATTTTAACCAGTGTTAAATGTTGTCTTCATTACGCCTCGGTGCTGGGTCTGCAGTGTTTGCAAGTCGAGCAGGCTAATGTTACTAATAAGCTGCGAACGAGTCTGGCGATTCTGAGCCGCTTCCTGCCCAGGGCTTCAATTCATCTGTAAAACTAACCCAGCCACTAAAAACTAACTGCTAAATAAAGAGATACAGCAAGATAAGCAAACACACGGGATCATCACACAAAGCTGTAGTAAGGCTAATACAAAAAGAGTAGTAGTAGTAGTAGTAAAACATAAATGAATGCAGTACAAGCATTGAGTAACTTTTGGACATGGGCTGTTCTGTCTATGACAGTCACAGTGTGGACATAAATATCTTGATTTACATTCTTCATAATAATAATGCATTGGTTTTATATAGCGCTTTTCTGGACACTCAAAGACGCCTTCCATTGCATTATTCGTTCACTTCATACTTGATGGTGGTAAGCTACTATTGTAGCCACAGCTGCCCTGGGGTAGACTGATGGAAGCGAGGCAACCAGTCTGCGACATCGGCTCCTCCGACCACCACCAACCACTCACTACATTCACTCAGGCTTCCTGGTGTTACCAGACGGTCTCCCATCCAAGAACCGACCAGGCCCTTCCCTGCTTAGCTTCCCAGGTCTGACAGGATCGGGCAGAGCAAAGGCGGTCTGGCCATGTGGCAGCTGTCATAAATCAACAATGTGAGAACACAATGAACATATTTTATTGAAAATATTATATTGAATGACAAATAAATACAATAAAATGGCATATCCTTAATTCTGATATAACTTTTCTTAAAACTTTGCTCAAGGAAATGTAAATAAGTAAAGCAACTAATTGCAAACCGATTTACTGTGAAAAAGTCAGTCAATATATCGTCTATCAACTGCAAGTAGTTGATTAGTCAGAGATTTTTTTCAGAAAGAACTGTGAATATCTTGGTTCTGTAATAAGCTAGTTATTAGTGAAAAGCTAATATTTTGCCGTGTTTTTTGGGCTCTTCCTCAATAAATCAGGTTAGGAATTAGATCTTGAAGAATCCCCCAAAGCAAATCTTCAAAATATCACGAAGAACAAGACTGGAAAGTTTGGTGCAGCTAAAGTGGAGAGAAAGTTTAGTAATGTGTGAATGTGCTCGGTTAGTTATGAATAGCGTGGGAAACACTGCCGAGCGCAGCAACGTTGTAGTGATTTCCCCTAAAAATCCAAACCGCAAGTCGACAAAAGGTCATGAGACAAAAATCTGAAAGGGTCAGTTTGGCCAATGTTTTACTTTGACTGTAAAACTAAGATGCTAGGGGAGAAAACTAGCCAAAAATCCCATAGCATTAATAGTTTATATTTTCACGGTGTCCATAAACAGACTGTTGCTCATTTGCAGTCTCCGCAAAGATTTGACCAACCAACATGAAACAAAAAGCGTTGTCATGGCAATCCTCCTCTCTCTGAGCCTCTATGTAAAAGATCGTACAATGAGAAGCTCTCTATACATGAGGCTGGCGAGTACAACTTGGCCATTCTGAAATATGTGTTCCCGCGGAAACGTACGCCCATGTGATCGACCTCTTAGACTCACTCCTCCCCATTTACGAAAAAGGCGAGATACGGCAAGTCAAAGTATTGATTTTTTACACAGTGGTTGAAGTGGAGGTTTTTAGTTTTCTCCTTTAGCGTCTTAGTTTTCATGTCAGAATATAAAAAAGACAAAATTGACCCTAGACAATCCTTATTTTAGGATGTTTTGTTGCTAGTAAGGTGGAGATAACCTAACTTAACATAACTTTAGTCGCTTCTAGAGACTCCAAACTTGCAGTCTTGGGTTTAAAGCAGTACAAAGTGACGTGTTTACCTTAATAAATCCTTTCCGTCGTCCCCCTGGAGGTAATACAAGTGTTAATGGGATGATTGGGGGGTCTTTAATCTCCCCCTGGTGTCTCTGGCCAGAAAACCACAATTGCAACCTTGCTGCCACCGGGTCAGAGCCACCAATACACACTAATGGAATTACGAAGAAGAAGCTAACATGCTAACGGACAAAGCTAACTGTGGGCTAGCGCCACTTAAACAGTATTTACAGCCATGTTTGAGTGAAAAAAATGATCTCCATTGTGTAATTGGATGTACAATATCCCTCTCTCCCTTTGTATTTTTTGTCAGTGTAGTATTTACTCTCACGGACAATTAATGAGTAAAAAATCGTAACTTGCTACGACACCTGCAGTGGCGCTTATGGCCTCTAGGGGCATGAGTTACTTAGTACTGCTTTAACAATATTTTGAAGTTTTTCTCAGAGGGATTTTTTAATATCGAGCCTGATTTATTGAGCTTTGAACCCAAAAACACAAGGCAAAATTTGAGGTTTTACACATTTTTTCCACTTATGATTAGCTCTAATTAAAACCTAAACAAGATCCAAAATCCCCTCTCCTCCCCAAAATCTTTCTTACTAATATGTCAACAAAGTAAAACCATCAATTTAAATCTAGGTCTATCCGTTATTTAGATTTCGTTGCTGAAAATATAGACAGTTTTGACCATTTTTATGCATAAAATGACACACGCACATTTTCCCCTCATATTTACATCAGTAATGTTCAGCATAAGCTTCAAACTGATATCACTTTTCCCTGCATTGTCTCGCCTCAACAAGAGAGAATCCATAAGGACGGCTCAGTCTCCTCCTACAGGCTTCCACAATGCTTCAGGGCCCGCCAATGAAAACCCAAAGCTAAAACTTTTAAAATGTATGCAGCAAGAACCCTGCTTTCATGAACTCTACAAACTCTACCCACCCCAGAGTTATCACAGGAGGAATGTCTCGCTTTAGAAACACTAACTTTCTCTGCAACTGGGCTTTAAAGTCCCCGATTGGTTGTTGCAGTAACGTCAGCCCCCGTCATGACGATTACGAAAAACAGTCTTATCCCGGTTCCTCTCCGACAGATCCTGATGCATTGTCCGGACATGAGTGGTGAGAAGGAACAAAGACTTGCTGCAACAGAATAAACTTTGTCTTCCCACCCTGTGATGCATTAATGTTAAAGGCATAGACTTCCTTTGCAAAGAGACAAAGAGCAGAGTAGTGGAAGGACAAAGGACGTCTGCGTAAAGAGTTCTTCTACAATGCAGTCAGCCTTACATTGAGCTGCCGACAATGAGCTCCTTTTGCCTGGCATGCCCTGGCATACTCGGAACTACTTCAGCGTTTGTATTTTATGGAATTAAATGAATGTAAAGGTTTTAAAAGTCAAAGCGGAGGTGAGTTACAAAAGAGCACAGAGGTTAGTAATTATCTGAGCATCGCCTCCTGTGTGTGAAGTACAGAATGTGGAAGGAACAAACTTATTTCACAAAGGACTAAGAGCTTTCACCTTTCTTCGTACCGAACAATTAAAGAAACTCCGTACTAACAATCCTGCTACTTCAATCCCATCCCCAAGAGGTTTTGTCCACATGCACTGATAGAAGTCCTCAAGAGCACACTTTTTTATACCAGTGAAAATCTGTAAAGGAGCAAGAAATACCACGACTGATGACCAGGCTTTGGGGGTTTACAGAGAGCTAAAGGGTTCAGCGTGAGCCTACCACACAAGATCAATAATACGTGGGCCTACTAGAACTAACCCTAACCTCACCTTTGCCCTAACCTTAATGGAAGGTCACTTCCTTTCTGTCTCGCACAAAGGAAATGACCATATTTGGATTATAGCATCATCTGGGGGACCCTTCGTAGGACACGTGGATGTAAAATATGTCAATATTTGTGAATGAATGTTGCTACTTCCGGGATATTTCCGCCTCACTAGTGACAAAGCGTCAAAACAATAAGCAGCAAACAGGATAAGTTTTGTAATTTTTACATGAAAACCTTTGTGTTAAGGGAGACACTACAGTATAGCTAAAATCTCCACTTTGACCACTGCGTGAAAATCAATACTTTCACCTGCTCTGCCGTGTGTCACCTTAAATAAGATAAGATAAGATAAGATAAGATAAGATAAGATAAGATAAGATAAGATAAGATAAGATAAGATAAGATAAGATAAGATAAGATAAGATAAGATAAGATAAGATAAGATAAGATAAGATAAGATAAGATAAGATAAGATAAGATAACTGATCTCACAAAAGAGAAATTCACTTGTTACATTCAGCTTTTAGAAACACTCAGGATGTGCAGAATAGAGGAAATGTGCAAACAATTAAATAGTAAATAGAGGTATCTTATATACACTGACTACCAAAAACTTTAAGGGGGCAAAAAGTATAAACAGTAAAAAATGTTTTTATTTATTTATTGACCTTTATTGAGGCAGGATAGTCCCACTGACATGAACAATCTCTTTTTCAGGGGAGTCCTGGCCCCAGAGGAGAATCTATTGTACATGTTTTCAGTGATAGGGAAACCGGAGTACCTGGAGGAAACCTACGCAGACACGGGGAGAACATGCAAACTCCACACAGAAAGGCCCCCAATAATAAAAAAAAATGTCAGTTTCAGAAGTGCAGGTTTAGTCATAGTACAAGTGGTTGATAAAGTGACGCAGATACAGAGATTATTGCATGTGTTTTTGCAAAGGGGTTATTGCACATGTGATTTTACAGTCTTGTTGTACAGTCTGACAGCAGTGAGGATGAAGGACCTGCTCCTTCTTGCACTGAGGGTGCCTCAGTCTGTCACTGAAAGAGCTGCTCAGCTCCTCTACAGTCCCGTGCAGTGGGAGGGAGGTGTCCACATTATGGAGGTGAGCTTGTATAACACCCTCCTGTCCCTCAGAGTCCAGGGGGCAGCCCAGGACGGAGCTGGCCCTCCTGACCAGCTTGTTCAGACTGTTCTTGTCACGCTCTGTGCTGCCCGGGGCCCAGCACACGGCGGCGTAGTGGATACTACAGAGGCTACCACAGAGTCCAATATATACACATATGATGGTATACTTTGTGCTGTGCTTATTGAGAAAACTCGCATGGAAAGTTTGTTTCAATTGCACTTCTAGCTATCATCTTTTTGTAAAGTTTCTGCAGAAAATAGAATCAGGAGGTGATAGAAGGCTAAACATAGCAACAACCAAGCTATTTCAACATGTTTCTCATCTAAGGTTTGTGAGTACATTCACATCTGCATGAAATGTGGAGCAAGAAAATTACTTTTTTTTATAGGAACTCGGAGACGACAGGAAAACCGCGTACTGTCCCCCCACATTTGCACCAATTTACTGACATCAACTTGCAAATTTAGGACCTCACAACACAAACAGAAGAAACAAAGCGATGTATGGGGTTCTGTCTGTGTCAAACATCACATGAATGAAAACGTACACAAGTCGCTGCAGACTTCGTCACTGCCACTCACCTCTTGTTGCAGATCTTTGATAATCTTTGTTTTCTTCTCCATCTCCACTTTGAGGAATTTGATCTGAGGAAAACAAAGATGCAGCACGTATTAGCGCACTGACAGCAACATCTGTACATAAACCGTTTCAACTAAGCGACACAGGCAGAAATACAGTAATGATGAGAGACATTCTGCAACTTGTTGAATGTGGGAGGCAAACTTGCGAGTTCAGCACAGTTCCCAAAACTCTCTCTCTGACTTTTGTTGTAAGGATTTTCCTGAGCTGAAGGCTTTACTGGACAAGAAAGCACAGGGTTAGAGAGGGTGAAAGGGACTGGAGAATAAAACAGATGACCTGCTAAGCTCTTCTCAGAAGATGGTGAAAGACTGTTGTGGAGTGGTGGGAGCAAAGGAGGAGGAAGAGGAAGGAGCTGACCAGTGCAGGACACCATGCTCTGACACAGGGACAAACTCAAGAGGCGCTGCACCATTTCAGAGGATCAGAGGAGACTGAAGGCAGCCAGCAAGGTTTCCTCAGGGTGCTACACTTTCCGCTTCCTCCAAAAACCAGCTGTTCAGGTTGGCCTGCAGTGGTGGTGCGGCTCAGTTGCAGCGGCTCAGGACTAACACTACCTACTGATCCTGCCGTAGCCTCTAACCTTAAATATCCTGGGTCGGGTGCCTATTCTTAATACATCTGATTGGATGCGATCAGGCTGTGACAGGCCCTGTGCTCAGAATGTTTTTGGTTACTTCCTGTTGGCCAGGGTGGGGTAAAGACTACTTCCTGTCAACGCTTAAACGTAAATTAAGAATAAAATCTTAAGATCTTATCGCAGTACTTTTTGCGGCCATAGCAATCTTTATCATGTATCGCAATACTTTCAATAATTGTGTTTGGAGGCATTTTTATCATGCACTTTGTTTTCCAGTGACAGTTACACAACACTTTGTTACATTTTGTGTTAATGCACTTTTCAATCCTAAAGCAGTACTCGGTAACTCTTGCCCCTAGAGGCCATAAGTGCAACTGCAGGTGCCGTAGCAAGTTGTGATTGTTTAACTTATTAATTGTCTTGGAGAGTAAATACTACGCCGACATAAAAGGCGAAGGGAGAGAGGGATATTGTGCATCCAATTATACAATGGAAATCATTTTTTTCACTCAAACTTTGCGGTAAATACTGTTTAAAGTGACGCTAGCCCACAGTTAGCTTTGCCCATTAGCCTGTTAGCTTCTTCTTTGTGATTCTATTAGTGTGTGTTGGTGGCTCCGGTCCGGTGGCAGTCAAGTTGCAAACATGGTTTTCTGGCCAGAGACACCAGGGGGAGATGAAAGACCCTCCAATCATCCCATAAACACTTGTATTACCCCCACAGGGACTACGGAAAGGATTTATTAAGGTAAACACGTTACTTAGTCCTGCTTTAACACTTCAATAAATGTCCTTTTGGTTTTGAACTTTGGACACACAAATGTTTTTTTTTCCACACATTTTAAGAAGAAGAAGATCTTTATTTATATAGCGCCTTTCACAGACATGGTCACAAAGCGCTTTACATGAGACAATTGTACATTCACTCCATACTCAGTGGTGGAAAGCTACGTTTGTAGCTTCAGTTTCCCCTGGGGGAGACTGTCAGAGGCGCTTTCGCGACTACACACGTCTGCGCCAACGGACCCTCTGACCACCACCATACAACCACTCACACAAATCATTCATCCTGGCCTATTGTGCATGTTTTTAGTGGTAGGGGAAACCGGAGTGCCCGGAGGAAACCTACGCAGACACGGGGAGAACATACAAACTCCACACAGAAAGGCCCCGTCCCTGGTGGGAATCGAACCCGGACCTTCTAGCTGTGAAGCGAGAGCACTAACCGCTGCGCTACCGTGCCGCCAATTTTAATCTTAACATATTCATTATCATAATTACTTAATTGTATGGCAGTACGTATTAGATCGACCCCTGAGTATCGGGATACGCATCGGATCGTGACAAAAGTAACAAATATCCAAAACGATTCTGATAAAAATTCCAAACGGAGATATCTGCTTTTGCAAAAGAACTCTCCATACAACACAGACTAAAAACTGTCAGAAGAAACACGATCTTTGAAAGAAATCTCCAAACAGAAAGTCAAAAAAATGTTTAACCTTGTCATTATCTCTGAGGGATAAAGGTCCCAAACTTGCCGTGTTACATGGCTGAAAATCTTTCTCCTGACAGTCACCACTTTTTAACACCTTTCTAAAGAAAATAATTGGATCTTTGTTCATACGCCCTGAAAGAGAAGATGTTGAACTTTGTGCCAGTTGGATAGAAGCGTCACATTTGTATTATTTCGAGGCAACACCACATTTACTCAGTGCCTTTTTGCTTTAATAAATGTGCACTGGTTCTTTACCCGTCTTTACAGCTGAATGAGTGCGTCTTGGATTTTCGTTTTCATTGCTTTCTGGGTCTTCCCCGAGGCCAGTGTCACATCTGACCTCTATCATGACTTTGAACCGTTAGTCACACGTGCAATTAACCCGTCTCCCGGTGGAGCTGCACTCGCACGTCCCCCGGGGGAACCAGCCTGAGGGAAACATCCACTGAACCGCCGGGACACTCCTTGTTTTTAGAAGCTCGCCTCACTCTGACCCGGTTGGTTAAATGGGACATATTTCAATGTGGCTTTTTATATCGTCCTGACGGTCTCCACTGTTGAAATCCAGAAATCCTGCCCAGTCTGTTCTGCACAAAGGTATGACAATATCGAAGCCAAGGTGCACAAAAGAATGTTTATAAGCCATAATTATGCAGGATATGTTCAGGTTTTTTAGGATTTCTAGTAGGTTTTTCACAATGTACTGTATGTAACCATGGATGCGGTTCAATCAGCAGTGAAAACCTAAAACACAATCGATCCTGGAGCGTCCTACAGGCCAGAGGAAACCTACACAGACACGAGGAGAACATGCAAACTCCACACAGAAAGGCCCCGTCCAGATGGGAGTCGAACCCTGGAACTTCTAGCTGTGAAGCACACGTGCTAACCGCTGTGCTAACCGCTGTGCTAACCGCTGTGCTAACCGCTGTGCTAACCGCTGTGCTAACCACTGTGCTAACCGCTTTGCTACCGTGCCGTAAGGGTCCTATGCAAACCACCCAAATATCCGCTGGGTCAATGAAAGGTCAAATACTTAATATTATAAACTTTATTTTCACATAAAAAGTTGCATAGTGCACCTTTAAATACAAACCAAACCAGTTCAGGCTCTTTTTTCATTTTTATTTTTTTCAGGTTGCAACTGCCCAAAACATTGATGAAACAATGAGCGCACTTCATTTTGCATTTGAAAGCTTTAATTATTCTTATTTTAGATATTCACATAGACATGTTAACAAATTAAAATGACAGAATACAATACCTGCCACACTGAAGGCATCATGTTTTAAATGATTCAAAATTGCTTTGATTACTGCTTTGCACTTTTGACATTTTCTCAATGTCACCAGAAATGGTTTTCACTTCACAGATTGTTAAACCATTGAGAAAATGCCAAGACTAAATGGTGACAGTTTTGAAGAAAAGAAAATATAAAACATATTTAGAGTTATTTCACTCTTTTTTCTTTCCTTCATAATCTCGTGTGCTCATTCATAGTTTAACGTCTTCAATAAAAATCACACAGTGTATTTACTGTTGAAGATACAGAGAAGCCGATACATAAAAAAAGTGTTTCCAAACGATGCTGTAGATGAACAAGTTCACATAACCTCACTCTAAACCAGGGGTGTCAAACATACCGCCCGCGGGCCGGATTATTTAATTCAGCTCCTGCTGTGAAGAGCATAAATTTCAGAGTATGTAAAAAAAAAGAGTACGTCTCTAGCCCATTCCTGAGTTATAAAGTTTTAAAGATTAACCAGAATACTCATTCCAGCCACTAGGGGGCATCTTCAATAAAAAGAAAGGAAAGATTTTCACAGAAATAATAAAAGATCCGGATATGAACAACACATTATAGCCATGTGGCAAATGGACAGTCAATAACAGCACTTAATAACGGCGCACGTTGAGAAACTTGTGACACAGGCTTGTAAAGTGCAATACAAGTGTAGCCGAGCTACAGTCAAGTTGGGGCTTTCATTTATTGGAAACATTTTCGCTATGATATGTGGCCCGCGGTGGAATCTGAATTTCAGCCCGCGACCCAAAATGAGTTTGACACCCCTGCTCTAAACTGTAAGCAACTGGAGTGGCCTTTTCATTTACTTCAGCGAGACAGAAAGCGGCTTGAAGCGACAAATCTACTGCACAGTTACAAGCCACATGAAGCTAACATATTAAAGCTCATTTATGCTCTCATTTAAATAAATAAATCTGTGCTTTCCAAGTGTAGTTACTGTCGCTGCACTTTCACACATTTCTAATATCCAGTCTGTGTTATCGAAACCACCAGAGGGCACTGGAAGTGCATCAGAAAATGCAAAAAAGGAGAGGAAATGTCGACGATATGGCACATGTTTTTTTTTTGTTTTTTTTACAGCAATAGGGATAGTTGACAGCACGGTAGCGCAGCGGTTAGCGCTCTCGCCTTACAGCTAGAAGGTCCAGGGTTCGATTCCCACCTGGATGGGGCCTTTCTGTGTGGAGTTTGCATGTTCTCCCCACGTCTGCGTAGGTTTCCTCCGGGTACTCTGGTTTCCCCTACCTCTAAAAACATGCACAACAGGCCAGGATGAATGTGTGTGAGTGAATGAATGGTGGTGGTCAGAGGGACTGTTGGCGCAGACGTGTGCAGTCGCGACAGCTCTTCTGTCAGTCTCCCCCAGGGGAAACTGAAGTTGTAGCTTACCACTGCTGAGTATGGAGTGAATATAGAATTGTCTCATGTAAAGCGCTTTGTAAAAAGTTCAAATAACTTTTGAGAAGTTTAGCCGCTTGTTCGCTGTTTGCAGCAGTGTCTCCACAGTTGGCTCATGCACTACTTCATTTCTACTACTCTGGATAAACAAAGCGTCTGACGTGCGTGGACAGATTCAAGTATAGGAGATGGACAGAAAGCTCCATGCGTCTCCGTTAGTGCTCCATAAGAAAGGCATCGTAGATTTGAAATGATCAGAATTAGTCCAGGATCACAACTTGGTTTACAACCGCTCCTGAAAAATATTGATTAGTGTAATATTTTCTCCTTCAGAAATGCCAAGCTATAGACCTTTACACTACACTTCTGCCCTAGTAACCTGCGCCGCTGCCCACGCCCTCATCTCAAGCAAATCGATGGCATCGGCGTTTTACCTTCGATGTTTGATGGTTCCTTTTCAAACCCAGATATTTGACTTTCTCCTGAACACGGCTGACATTTACGTGCTTCGGGGCCCGCTTGTTTCTGTCTCTGCTGAGCTGATAAATAGCATTTAAAAGAACACAAATGTCAAACTGCCCGCGCGTGACACCACAGTCGGGGGATTTGCGCTCGTATTAGCAAAATGGCAAATGCCGTTTTCAGATGTCCCCTGAACCGGCGGTCCGCGGGCGTGCACGTGCAGGGGCGCCTCTAATGTCAGTGAGAACATTAAACCTCATAGCTGTAAATGTAAATGGTAATGGAATACAGAGAAGCCAGGCATTAACATTCTGCCGACTGTACGCACAGAGCTGACACAAATGGCACGCAGAAAATCATGTAAATGTGATTACACTTGTGCTCAAAGGTTTACATACCCTGGCAGAATTTGGGATTTTTTTTTTAAACTATTTTGAATGAAATGAAATGAATGAATAAATAAAGTACCAAAATGACCCTGATCAAAAGTTTGTATACCCCAGTTTTTAATACTGTCTATTGTAGTTGTGGATGAGGTTCTCTCATCTTCTTCTCTTATATTTTTCCTGATGGTAAAGTGGCCCCCCTCCTGGAACCACCACCTTAACGTGGTGGAGGGGTTTGAGCGCCCGAATGATCCTGGGAGCTCTGTTGTTGGGGGCTTTGTGCCCCTGGTAGGGTCTCCCATGGCAAACAGGTCCTAGGCGACGGGTCAGACAAAGAGTGGTAGAGACCAACAGGTCTGTTTAATCGTGAGGCCATCCTCCCATGGACCCACCACCTGCAGGAAGAGCCATACGGTGCTGGTGCAATGTGCTTTTGGCAGCTCCAACGGCTGCCCCCACGACCCGGACACGGACAAATGGAAGAAGATGGATGGATGGATGGATGGATGGATGGATGGATGGATGGATGGATGGATAGTAAAGTGGCTCATTCTTCTTGGCAAAAAGCTTCCAGTTCTTGTAAATGCACTTGTGAGCTCTCCGCACAGTGGTTCAATGATATTGAGGTCAGGAGACTGAGATGAACACTAACGGGACCTTCACTTTATTCTGCTGGAGCCAGTGGAGCCTCAGCTCAAACGTACTGTTCGGATTCAGATTCAGATTCAGATTCAGACAAGACTTTATTTCTCCCCGAGGGACAATATATTTGCAGCTTCCCAGCCAAACATTTCATAGCATCTCATAAATACAGTACAAAGAAGAATAGGCCTAACACGTACAAATAAAATAAGTCGTACAAGACAGCCCAGAAATTTACAGGAACTGTTTTCATCGAGACTACTTGGAAATTCGCCTTATTGCCAGGGGGCGTCTCTGAGACATCTCTAGCGGTGACTCGACTCTCCAACTAGTCTCAGGTCGGTGAGATAGGGCCTCTGTATGTTCACAATCAGTCCAAGTTGCAAAGACTCTCTCCGCTGAGACCTTTAGAGACGATCATAATCACGCCTCATAATGATGGTGACCGTTTTTGTCGGACTCAAGTGTCACTGACCACAACATATTTTCTTCACAATATTTGAGCTCAATTTTCTCATAACACAAAGTGAAACTTTCTCCTAGACAGTCTCAATAGTCGATGTCCCCTGTTATCAGCCACAGCCCAGTGAAGAGAGTGAAATGAGGGAGAAAAACAGTTGTGAAAGTCTGCCTGAAAGTCTGTGTCTGCAGGGGCGCTGCTAAGAGCTGCAGGTGCCCACATGCAAAGTACTTCACTCGCAAAAGATACTGACAATGCTTATACACCTGAGTCTGCCAAAACAACATAACACATGCTTCACTACAGGTGGCTGACGTTTCAGAATTCAGAGTGGGTTATGACTGGAGCAGTTCCCAACTCTACCTACTTTATGTAAGGGATAATGTTTAGAACGCTGGTCATTATCGGGAAAATAAGTAGCGACAAGGCGAACCGAACTGAAGATACTTATTTTCCAGATATCAGCGTTCTATACATTATCCCGCTTATTATACGGCCATTTGCCAACTGAACACACACACCATAA
Source organism: Gobius niger (assembly GCF_951799975.1). Classification (NCBI taxonomy): domain Eukaryota; kingdom Metazoa; phylum Chordata; class Actinopteri; order Gobiiformes; family Gobiidae; genus Gobius; species Gobius niger. The sequence continues at coordinate 36,711,002 of NC_136855.1, read as the reverse complement.
ACTTTTATGAAGGCCGAAAGGTTTATTTAATGACTTCCGCGGCAAATAGTTCCCAAACGTTTCCGCGCTGCTTAGCAATGTTTGGCTAGACTAGTAGCAGCAAGGCTAGTAGCTAGCCTAGCTACTTAGTTGAAGGTGCAGTTGGAGAGGAGGAATGGTGGTGAATCTCTGGGTAAGTTGAAAGTCGGACTCCCACTAACTTCACAAGCGATTACCCCACCCTCTCTGGCAGTGACGAGGACAGAGATAGTGTCCTCTACTACTACGTGTGGGGTGATATGAAAGACCTGTATTACAAGCATGAGCTCCATTGCACTTGGCAGCAGTCATTATTTTTTTCAGAGGTCCTCTATCAAAATATAATGACCAGTAGAACGTTGGAAAATCCCATTCAAATCAATGGAGCGTTCTACTTGCATTGTGAAGAGCCGTATAATAATGACATTTTAATTATGCTTTCTATACAGATGTGTGGGTTGTGTGAAGTTTCTTACCGTGTCCTTTTGTTTGTCTGCTTTCTCATTGGCCTCGTCCAGCTGTTTCTGCAGCGCCACCTGGAGGGACTTCATCTCCTCCCTGTGACAACATGCGCACACATTTACACTCAGCAACTCGTGAATTTAGAGACTTTACGAGACTGTCATGTCCCGGTAGAGAAGTTTGGAATCCACCTTTAACCAACGCTTGGAGGACCACAGTACAACACATCGGGACCTATCTTGAGATTGTGAGGAAGGATCTCGGACAAAAGGATGCATTAGTCTACTGTGTTTTATCTGAGAGTCAAAGCAAGAGCACTATGCGCACTCAGCCTTCAAGTACATCAAGTATAGTGGGTTCAGTGAAGTGCTCTTACTTTTTTATTCTTATGTCATTATGTGAAAGTTTGTTACTGAAAAAATGTTTCTTCCAACAGGGTCAGCACTTAGGCTTTTATAGAGGCTTTTATAGAGGCGAGAGCAAGCACAGCACAACTATGAGGGCAATGGGCAATCCAATGGAATATGTGTAAGTGTTCTATAGATACAGACGGCATCTTTGGCAGTTCTCATATATGGTTAAGTTCACAGCAGCCAGAGGGAAAACAAAGAGAGGAACAAACTTTCTTCCATTTCTCAACTATTATTTTAAAGCTGCCCTGAGCTCTGTCTTTTTTAATTATTTTGTCAGTATGTGAAGTGAATCCTGCTCTGCCCAGCTCACTCCCCTCACTCCCTTCCACACGCTGCTCTGATGCTGGACTCAACGTGAAACGGACATCTCATTAATCTCCATTTATCAGCATATATAAGATATGTAGCAAAGTAAACATTTTGAGACTTACAAGAAAGTTGCAGTTTAGCAAATAGCAGGTCGCTCAGATGTTTCTTTGTAAACTGTGTTAGTCGCTAACTGTTGCTGCATCTGCTGCTTTAAACTTCTGCGATCCTGTGTTTGTTTTACATGGACATATGAGGGGTGTGTAGGGAGCAATGGGCGCTGGCTGCTCTGCCTTGTGCCCACGACGCTGGAGGCCGCCATTGCTGTAGTACCTCCATATCGCCGCTAGCTCCCCATTGAAAAGCATTGGAGTTTAGACACGTTAAAAACAACTTTAACGCCTGGTTTCTATTTTTTCAACACTAGACTAGGCTAGATATTCCTCCTGAGATAACGCTGGGTTGGTCACAATTTAAGAAACCAGGCTGGTTTTACGTAAGAAGAATTTTAGAAATCTCGTACTTAATGAGGGTCGGACTGTTAGCATTGGAGCAGCGCGAGCTACACGTCACGCAAGGGCGGAGTCTACAGTGAAGATCCCGCCTTCATGCCCTTTTTAGGAACATGCTTCGTCAGAGCTGGGGAGGGGGAGTCTGTAAATCCGCCATGACTTCCCCCACGAGCGTGGTCATTATGGTAAACGGGGAGGAGTGAACAGAAGCTGTCCATTTATATATACAGTCTATGGTTGGATGTGAGGCGGAGTAGGTGTGGAGCTTGTCTCTGCAGGAAAAAGTTAGCTCACTGTTTTGAAGGTGGTGCATCTAGCAAAGCAATGTGGGAATTCAACCATTACAGGCTGGCAAAATCGAGTAACAAATGCCGAATTATGGATATATTTTTCTACTAAATAGAGAAACAAAGACATGTAGAGGAACACAGTGGTTCAACAGCCCATAAATACAGACAATGCTAACCAGGAATCTAATGTTAGCTTCATGCTACATAGCTAATATTAGCAGCAAGTGTAATTTTTCGCTTCTATTGAACTATTCGAAGTAAAAAAACATCCATATGGCTAAAACATTTTTTTTAAATGACAATGTTCTGCCTCAAGGGGTTTCCCATGCTTTCCTGCATTAAACATTGGCCCACATGAGACATAGGCTTTAAGTTCGGCCTCGGTGTCTGCGTGTTACGGCTGTGTTAGAGGGATGAAGTGTGTGTGCGGTTACCTCTGCTTGTGGCTCAGCTCCAGGATCCTCTGCACGTCCTTCTTGGCCACCGAATCATCATTCTTTAAAGACTGTAAAAAATAAAGGAGAGGGGCATTCTGTTCAGCACCAGAAGTACAATGAGGCAGTGTGCAAAGATCTGGACTCTTGGTCGAGCAGTGTATGTAAAGCACATGGAAAATATAGAGATTCGTGAGCCTGCTTTCAAACCCTTGGCACAAAGGGATGATAGTTTACATTATATGCACACAACAATATGAAATGTATGTACACAGTTGGGGAGGACGTAAGGTAAGGGGTAGGCTACGTCAAGCCCAGAGGCAAAAAACAAAACAAAATAATGATAAACAATAAACTGGCCCCATGATGAAGTGGACACATCGTATCATGCAAAATCTACTTTCTTGAGGTTTAAACCATGTTATAACGTTGTTCCCTCATCAAAGACAGACCTGGAGTAGTGTTTCACAATATTAATTTTGAGTAATCCTCGAACACAGCTGTTAAATGTAGCTGTTTCTTCTTCTATGGTGTCAGCGCCTCGTTCTGTACTTCCTGATTACAACTGCATCATTGTTCAAATCCAAAAACCGTCCTCCACATTTTTAAACACCTCAAACCCTTAACGCTGTGTCGCTAATTCACGACAAACCACTTCCTGCAAGACTTCACTTAATTTAGCATCAGCTTGAAAGCAAAAACAGTATAATATATAGTATATATATATTTTTATATAATTGGAAATAAATTCAGGCGTCAAGGGGATAATCCAACATTATGGGGAGATCTTTCATCTCCCCCTGGTGTCTCTGGCCAGAAAACCACAATTGCAACTTTGCTGCACCGGGTCGGACTCACCAAAACACACTAATGGAATCACGAAGAAGAAGCTAGCAGGCTAATGGGCAAAGCTAACTGCGAGCTAGCAGTATTTACAGCATGCCATGACACCTGCAGTGGCGCTTCTGGCCTTCAGGGGCAAGAGTTAGTACTTTAAGTCAATTTTCTAAGCTCCATATGCATGACATGTCCACTTTCGGAAATTATATCACACAAATCAGGGGTCAAATAGGTGCTGAAGTGTGGATATGAAAAACACTGGGATTTGGTGCAAGGGGCTTCACTTTGGGTTCAGCCCCTGAACTTTTCAAAAGGAAGAAAATCGGCACACACTAAGCTAACTGGCCAACCCCTGATGTAAGGGATGGCAAACGTGTTTCTAGATTGTGCAAACCTATTAAAAATGAACAAAAGTAATTGATTTAACCTAATATTATAGGTTCACTTTTGATGTTTCAACTAAAGAATATCAGGCCCACCTACAAAACCGGTCTTAATGCAATGATAAATGATATAATGTCTCAGTTTTCTATTCTGTGCCGGCGGTCTCTAATCACTCTGTAAAAGCATGTAGAGAGTGTCGATCAAGCCCTTTACACACATTCCAGCACAACTCAGTGGTTCTGATGTGAAATAATGACACAGAAAGGAACATTAGCTTTGTACATTTGGGACCAATTTCATTCGAGCTGTAATCAAAGCGTTCATTCCAGACGAGCTGAAACATACCATTAGTATAGGGGCCTGTATAACATATAATTTATCTCCAGTAATGACACGGCGGAAGCAATGATTAGGACCTGTTTTCTTTTCACAAGGAAATGACTAAATATATCTATGTAAATGTTTCTGAAGTGATGAATTCTCTTCTTTTCTCTTTTGTTCTATTGTCGTTCCTACGTCCTGTCATATCCAGAGCGCCACTGCTTGAGTCCTGACCATAACAGTGACTCAGAGAACAGGCTTCGAAGCAGCTCTGTTTGTGAAGAAGTCTTTCAACAGTCTCTGGCCGGAAGTCGAGGTTCAGATCCAGGCTGAAAACAGTTCAGTTTAGCTCTGTATAAGATGTGTGTGCCCGTGGAAGAGCGTGGTAGCTACATCTTTAGTCGTTTTGTGTTACTGAGGGCACACACAAAGACCAGACAGGTACGCATTAACTCGTCTAAGCTCAGGTAAGAAGATATCTCAGTATGGAAAAACGGTGGCCTGCTCCTTTAACAGTACTGTCACTGTGGGAGTGTTAAAAACTACTTGTTTAAAGCCCTGTCCATACGAAGTCAAGCTGAGAACCAAACGCAAAGATATTTTATCCATCCAGTGTATCGTCCATACGAGCCCGGCGTTTTGGGGGTCTGTAAACAAACATTTTCCACACTAGGTCCCAGAGTGGAAAGATCTCAAAACGCCGTTTATGTGGCTCCGTTGTAACTTTTACTAAAACGATGACATCACAGCTCCAGAGCGGTGTCTGTTATCCATAATATACTGACCTTATAATGAGTTTTACTCATGGATCTATGATGGTTTTACTCTGCTCCTCTTTGCTCCTCTTCCACAAGCCACAGGTGACAAATAGAAAAACAGGGCCGAGTCAGTCTGTGTTTTTGGACAGACAGTAAAAGTCACTGACAGGTTTTTCTGCTTTAGTCACGTTACTTCTGAAGAATAAACTCTCCTCCTCGTCTCTTCTGTAGATCCTAAATCCTTGAATCAGTTTCATTTTCACCGTTTCCATTCCACAAAAGTTTACTGCACATGCGCCCTCCACATCTTGTTCTATTATCTGTGTTAGCGTCACAGCGCCTCACACAGGCCTGGAAGATGAACTGCGCCGTTTTCACAGATCTGAGTCGACCCATGTGGACGCACACATTTACTAAGCCGGCTTCATGCTTACAAAGATAGTTTCTGAAAATATAAGCATTTTGTCTTCATGTGGATATAGTCCAAGTGTGATGGCTGTAGGGATTAGAAAATGTGCTCAGTTCAGGTGGGGGTTAAGAGGTTAAGTCCAGGCTGAAGGCACTCCTATTTACTGCTGCTTTTGGCAATTGATTGTATTTTAATGAATTTGAATATGTACATATACTTATTTTTAAGGTAATTTTAGTTGATTTGTTTTATTGTTTATTTTAATTGTTTTTTCTAAGCTTTTTATTGCATTGAACCTAGCCCTAACCCTTTTTTATTGTGTTTGGTTGTCTGGTATTGCTGTGATGCACATCGATTTGTCATGTACATGAAATGTGCCATACAAATAAACCTGCCTTGCCTATAGTAACTTTAATGATAACTGTAAGTGCTGCTGTCACCTATAATGCCTCCTATTTAACAGGACCAGTGCAGCCCAGACTATATGACAGGTTTGTCCGACCTGTAGCTTTCTCCAGGCCTGTGCCATAGTGTTGGAGGTGAATATCCAATGTCCAACGTGAAACCATCTTCACTGTAGTCCAAAGCGCTTACCTTTCGTAGCAACTTCTCTCTTTTCATCTTTGCTTTGAGAGTTTATTAACAGTGACTTCAACAGTGACAGTGACTTTGGGGGTCATTCACCAAGCGTTTTGCTCACATGCAAATTAAGCAGCATGTGCAAAAAAATGCAAAAATCAGCAGCTTAATCAGGCGAGTTGAAGTGTTGCAGTGAAGTTTTTTGAGTGAGACTTGTAAATATGAATTCAAGTTTATCTCGCCCTGACGGCATAAAACGACAAAAGAGGAGCCTGAAATCTGTTTGTAGAAGTCGTGCTTGTGCCCTTTGTGTGATATAACTTTTGTGCTGCTCTCTGCAGTGTGGCTCTTGACATATCGGGAGTGTGTCGTCGATGTGAGGCAGACCTGTAGGTTTCCTTTGAGACTGTCCAGTTCTTTGGAGGTCTTGGAGAGCTGGTGCAGGAGGCTGCTGCGCTCGCTGAACACCTCTTTCAGCTTCTTCTCTATGTCTTCAGAGCTCTGCCTGTGGGACACAAACACAAGCAAGGACATGAATCAGACGTCTGTCGCGGTGCCAAAAGTATGTGGACATTCTAGTCACAACAGCCGGACAAAAGGAAGACTCTTATTTGTGGGGCTAAAAAAAAAAATCTTTCATTGTGGTTTTCCAATTTAATTCTACTTTAATGCAGAAGGAATGGTATTTGTAATGCATTGATGACGTGTAGGTTGGATAAATGCGACTTGACCGTTCTTGGCCTGGGTCGCATTTGAAAACATCTGCAGTTAGGATCTTAAAGCAGTACTAAGTTTACTCATTAACTCATCCAATTACACAATGGAGATATTTTTTTTCACTGAAACTTGGCTGAAAATACTGTTTAAGTGGTGCTAGCTCACATTTAGCTTTACCCATTAGTCAGTTAGCTTCTTTTTCGTGATTCCATTAGTGTGTATTGGGACCTCCGACACGGTGCAGGAAAGTTGCAAGGGTGGTTTTCTAGCCAGAGACACCAGGGGGAGATGAAAGACCCCCCAATCATCCCATTAACACTTGAATTACGCCCAGAGGGACTACGGAGAGGATATATTAAGGTACACAAGTGACTTAGTACCGCTTTAATGAGTCATGTCTATGGTGTAGTGCTTTGAGAAGCTGGTCAACTTTGGCTTGTAATGTGAAATTCAAGTCATCATTATTGTCAGAGAATAAAATGAAATCAACATTTACTATTTTGGGTTCATGCTGTACGGTCGCATCATCTCTGTCCATACATAGTTTGGGCTTTCAGATTCCTGTGTGTTTCAGCTTGCATATCAGTATGACGCACAACAAAGGTTATCAATCAATCGTTTTGTATAGCCCAATATCACAACAGGAGTTGCCTCACAGAACTGCACCAAGCATTAAAACAATGAAACAAAACAATGTAGTGTCCAGGCAAACATAATGGCCAAATAAGCGTCAGCAGAAGATGGAAACATGCCCTTAGAATCTCCTACACAGCCAGGAAAAACGTAAAAATCCAGTGGGAGAAAAGAGAAACCTCAGGGAAGAAGAAGAAGAAGATGATCTTTATTTATATAGCGCCTTTAACAGACATATAGTCACAAAGCGCTTTACATGAGGCAGTTGTACATTCACTCCATACTCGGTGGTGGAAAGCTACGTTTGTAGCTTCAGTTTCCCCTGGGGGAGACTGTCAGAAGCGCTTTCTCGACAACACACGTCTGCACCAACGGACAACTATAGAAGGAGAGATCCACTCCCATGGACGTGGAAGCATAGCCTAACTTGAACGGTCAGACTCATGTGTCCGGTTGGGGTCAGCCCTATGTTCCCCCATTCTACCCCGATTGATAAAGATTAGGCACCAGCCCACTATCCTTAAGGTTGGTGGCTAGGGCAAGGTCAGGGTTAAGCTGATTGATACATGCATGACATTTCACTCTCATGACTTGTGATTGGTTGATGTACCAACTCACACAGCCCTCCGGTTCCTGCACTGATGGTAAATAAACTTCTCCTGCACAAGACATCCAGACTGTTGTTTTACTTATAGTCTATAGTCAAAAACTACATCACATTTGCCTTTCCCCTTGTTTTACTCACTTTTCCACCGATATCAATGGTGTTAACAAGCCTGTGCTAACTGGATTACATGTACACACTCCAAACTAAAGCAAACTTGGATGACACCCCTGGCATAGACACGGAGCCACAGGCACTGACGTTTGTCTGAGGCCCAGCCAGTCTGAACCGCAGTGTTCACAACCAGTGATTACGGCCTGCGGAGCTTACCTGGCTCTGTGCTCGACCAGGGAGCTGATGACCCCGGCCCAGGCCAGCAGGAAGCACCGCCTCAACAAAACATCGATGAACATCAAATGGACATTTGTGGGGAACAGGGTCGTTACAAGTCGCTGTTTAGGGAGAGCTGGCATTCACTCAGCTACACTCAGACACAAATACATGTATCAGACTTTTACGCTTCAAGATACTCAATACTAACAGTACTCAAGTAACATTTTCTCCAAGTACTTTTTTTTTTACATAAGAATTTATGGGTCACTATTGCCCCCTCCAAAAGCAGTATATTGGTAAGAGGTTTAATATGCGTCAGTGTCCGCCATGATAAGAAGCCTCCGAATTGGGCTGTCAATTAGGAAGGAGTTAGGAATAAGAGCCTCAATGCTAACTATCATAGCCACTTTAGCATCTGGTGGTCCCTTACCGGCGATTAGGAGCTATGTGCCATCCCATAAGCCACTGCCGAACCTTTGAGTGATTCATGTGCAACCACTGTTGATGATGAACAAATATATATATAAATATACAGTACAGGCCAAAGGTTTGGAAACGCTTTATCTATGTATTCGTTTTTCCTTTCATTTCAAAACTGTTCCTATGGTAGATTCTCACTGAAGCCGTTCATTTATGAAGGAACACATACGGAATTGTGTTTTAAACCAAAAAAATGTTGACATAAATTCTTCCGCCGCCTCTCGCTTTGATCACTGCTTTACACTTTTAACTTTTGCTCAGTTAGCTTCACGATGTCGTCACAGAAATGGTTTGGGCTCCTCAGACATGTTGAAAATTATCTCAGAAGACAATCTTATGAAGCTCATGGAGAAAATGCCAAGAATAAAGGGCGGCAATTTGGAAGAAGTTAGAATATAAAACAAATTTGTATTTTTTTCACCTGTTTTTGTTTCCTTCATAATCCCATGTGTTCATTCATAGTTTAACACCTTCAATGAGAATTGTAGTGTGTTAATAATGTTGAAAATAGAGAAAAGCCAAGACATAAAAAGTGTGTCCAAACTTTTGGCCTGTACTGTATATTTATATAAGATTCTGCAGAAGCCAAACTTTATAAAAGTGACAAAATACATGTTAAAGTTACCACAGCACAGTCACATGTCACTTTTTATTATTGTCTGTTTACTATTGTGGTTCATGTTTGAATCAAAATCATTAAAGTCAGTGGCTGCAGTACATTGCAGTCCAATATGGGTGACGTAGCTAAGGGAAATGTGATGAATCATTTGTATTTTTCTCTTTGTTTGTCTTTATTTTGACACTATGTTGTTAAATATGCCATACAGTAGGTGGCGGCATGCACTTTTGTTTTGCCTGCAGTCCGCCAATAACCTTCAGGAAGAAGAACAGCAGCTGTTGGTGATGTCACGTCACTTGTTTCCGCCATGGGTAAGGACGGTCGAATTGGGCAAATGCTGCTGTAGCTCTAGTTCACTAACTGCATAGGGATCTAACAGTTGACCCCATGAAAGGTTAAAGATTAGAAGCTAGGATTAGGACATAGAGGCTATATGTGATGGTTTCGGACGCAGCCTTTCTGACTTGTCCTTGAGTAAAAGTAAAGCTATTCTACCCACCTCTGTATATCACTGTAGATCAATAGAATATAGTGATCAATATCTCATTACTACGGAATGACTGCAAACACAAAATACTGCCTTTTTAAAATGTCAGTGCAGGTGCGGGTTTGTGCTCAAGATACTATGCAACCAAAAAAAACACAACCAAATTGGCTCTCTGTTGTTGTGACGATGCAAAGGCAGCCCCGGAGCGGTGAGAGGCCTCGACAGTCTGTGGACGGATAAAAGAGGGGGACGTGTCCGTGTGTTTCAATCAGCCAAGTCGAGTGAATCTCATTTTACACAGACGCCATTTTGACCCGGGGTGAAAATTGCGCTTTCACCGGAAAATTAATGTGGCCCATCCAATTATGAAGGAAAATGCACCTAAGCAGCATTTCCACTGACGCACCGCACAGGTTTGGGTTATGTTTTATGTGTCAATGCTGTAACTCCGATTATTACTACTGCTATTATCACCTCAACTACTGCTGCTTGTACTTCTATGAACACACATTATATCTTCAACTACAGCAAATACACCTCACGACTGCCACCTTTCCTACTACCCTAACCCAGTAAAATGTTGAAATAATATAAACGTAAATAAATAAACCTTCTATAATCTTATCAAGGCTTTTCAATTGCAAATTTAGGATTCCTGGGAGTTTTTTTTTTTACCCTTCATATGTCTGACCCGGGGGTTCCCAACGTGAGGGTTGCGAGCACAGAGCCGTCGGTCCCAAGATAATTTCAAGATACAAAACATAATTTTGTGATTTCAGGTAAAAAAAAACATAAACAACGCCACTAAACCATATATTTTAAATGTTGTTTTGCTTGATATTATCTATCTATCTATCTATCTATCTATCTATCTATCTATCTATCTATCTATCTATCTATCTATCTATCTATCTATCTATCTATCTATACATCTATCTATACATCTATCACATAATGCACATAATGTACAGGTGCTCGTCATATGATTAGAATATAACGAAAAAGTGCATTTACTTCTGTTATCCAACTTATCAACTTAAACTGTGTAACTAATATATGATATAGACTCATTACATGCAAAGTGAGATATGTCAAGACTGGCTCACAGTCCATATTTTTTATTTGGGGTTTTTACAAGCTGAGCCATAATAATCAAAATGATAATAAATAAAGGCTTGACATATCTCACTTTGCACGGCATGAGTCTATATCATAGATTAGTTAATTAGTAAATGCACCTTTCATGATATTCTAATTATATGACGAGCACCTGTATATGATTGTCTCTACTCTGAGCTACTGTCGGCACTAGTGTGTTTTTCCCCTGACAAGGAGCCATGTGATCGATGGGTTGGCTAACATAATCATTGTAATGTGCACATGCATGATAATCATGAGAATAAAGGACGCTGTTTATCAATTTACCTGTGATATAATGTTATATGTAATGTTCGGGAAGCCCTCTCTGCCATAGATTACGTCTCGCGCACGAAAGTTTTTCTGTCTTTGTTCCTTGGTGATAAATCACTTTTGGGATAACAAAATATTGTCTCCTCGTCGTGTCAGGATCAGCCCCACACAGCACAGGTGTGAACCATTGCTTCAGGATATTATCAATGATCCATCTCACAAACAATAAGACCCATGACACACAGGATGGCGCCGTATGGAATTGTGGTAGAAATGTGACGTTGTATCTATCTCGTTGTAGCGACTTTAGCTTTGATTACAGCACATTCACTGGTGCATTGTGTCCAAAAGCTTCTGCAATATGAAAGGGTTGCTTTCATTTGCCACCATGAGCTTATACTGATGATGGGAGAGTGTGACCACTGCACATCCCAAAGATTCTCAATGGGGTTAAAGGGATATTTAAGGATTTTTGACATAGGGCCTCATTTCCTTGTTATCCAGAGTGTTGTTGATTTCTGAAGATATATATATTTCTTAATTCATGCAGTCGTTATATTTGAAGAGTTTGGTTGTGCTAGGCTAGTGCTAGGCTAGCGCATGTCTATGGTAACTAGTAGCATGCATTAAAAACCTGAGGGTCATCATCCAAACGTTGCCATATCTGATTTGTAGAAAGCGCCTTTGTGAATTCAACATATAGGGCCCGATCTTGTGTATCAAAACGGAGACGATAGCGTGACATTTTGCGCTCAGTAGGAGCGCACTTTGTGATCTTGCCACTCCAGACTTAGCGCATTTACATGGGTGGAGACACAGACATTTTCCTCCAACCAGATCGACTCCGCGTCCAGGAGAGTGGTTGTGGGGGAGTGGGGGGTGAACATGTGCTTTTGTTTTGCTTCGCGTTCACGCCAAGCGCGGCCGATCCGCGCCACAGCGGACGCTGTAGCTCTTTTTCTCTCGAGACGTGAACATGGTTTAGCTCACGATGGGGTAAATAAAGTTTTTAGTTTGACCTGTGAGAGCCTAAGGCTTAAGAAAGAAAGCAGGACAGCGCAATGTAAACGAGGAAGTGAATGTCAGCCGTGTTTCCATCAGTGCAGTCACCTCCTCTTGTGACGCCCCCTCACAGGTGGCGGAGGCGAATGGCACATACAACGCCGCCACTCGGAAAATAATTCGCCAAGAGCCTGCGCCGCCCCGTACACCGCCACAAGATCTGGCCCATTGTATTGCCGGCCGCAGGTAAACAAGCTACTGATCCGGTAACCTAGCGGATCACTCCGCCGCTGCGTAGCTTACAACCAGGAAGCTGACGCTGCTCACATATAAGTTATTTTAAATGCAAAATAGTTATATTTCAAAAAATATTCAGTCAACACAGATATTTATATGGGTAGTCTGGTGTTATAAGTGATTTGTCTCAGGTGCACTTTGCTTGGGTCAGACTGTTTTTAATGCAGGCTACTAGTTACCATAGACATGCACTAGCCTAGCACTAGCCTAGCACCATTAACTCTTCAAATATAAGGACTGCATGAATTACACACAAAAAAATATCCAGAAATGAGGCCCTATGTCAAAAATCCTGAAACATCCCCCTTTAAGACCTGGACTCTGTGGCGGCGATCCATCTCATGGTCCCTGAACAACTCTTTCACAATGTGAACCTCGTGAATCCTGACATTGTCATCTTAGAATATGCCCGTGCCATCAGGGAAGATCCATGGATGGAATAACCTGGTCCTTCAGGATGTTCAGGTCGTCAGATGATCTCATTCTTGGGGCACATAGTGTTGCTGAAATAGACCTGACCAACTGCAGAAACCCCAGATCAGAACTGTTAGTTAGATCCAGGTGACGACATTTCTGTGAGTCAGGGATCGTAGCTCTTACGAAAAGTGAAAGGGACGCCCGACTCAGTGACTGTAACACTTTGAGACGCCCGAGACTAGATTCATCAAAATTAGAACTTAGACAAACTTATTTCAAAGTATATGTATGTAAAGTCAGAGGCTAATCTCAGACACGGCGAGTATATAGATACGCTGGAGTCTAAGCGCCAAAGTTTGTCCCTTCAGTAACGTATTCATCGCGGCAGCTGTTACAAAGTGGCCCGCGCTTCATATCCCACTTGTCCTGGGCGTCGATTTGAATATTTCATGCCTTCCCAGGTGCAGCGCTGCCATAATCAAATTCTGTGGCTTGGTTTCAGTCTGGGCCGAGTTCCAAAAATGTCAAACACCAGCCGCTAATCACATACCCAAATTCATAAATCTCCAACAGAAAAGCTCCAGCAGTGAAATAAATAAGCTCAGGCCACCTGTCATACGCCACTGACCCGGGATTTACCGCCTGCAGCAATATGGCCGCTCCGTCTTCTCCGAGAGCCGCGGTTCAGGAAGTGAAGACAGCTGTTCCCGTAGACTCGCCCTCTTATCGGCACTCGCGGCTTTGAGGAAATACTTAAGGACCGGATTCACTATGTTCATTCTGTCCTCAAGTCGGTGTTCGCCTACACACATGAGGCTTTGCACTGAGTGGCCTATAACAAAAACGAGACAAAAGAGCGACGAAACCATGAAAAGAAAGAAAAAAACCAAAACGAGCCAGACTGATCCTCCATGTTAAGAGGTACATGGGGACACAGTCTGGAATTGTGCGATTTGAATCTCGCTGACTCCGGCAAAACCAAGATGAGCCAATCATAGCACGGGAGGCGGGAGTTAATGATGCGTCATCTTCTGCGCTAAGATTTCCCATCAAAAACCAGTGCTTCTCTGGACCGTAACCAAAACAGTGAAGATGGCGGCCGCGACACAATGATCTTTTACCAGTGCCCTTTCTTCTGTTTAAATGAGCTGGACTTGTCCACGGCAAGAAGCTGCTCTGACGGCTTTCACCAGAACATCTACTCGACTGTACGTGTGGACGAAACTGCGATCGATAGCCCCGCCTCGAGTCTCGATTCGGAAATTGCGTCCTATTACCACAATTCCAGGCTTTATGCCAGGCTACCAGCCCGCTCTCCTTAAAGGAACAGCCTACCGTTTTTACAAACTGAGATATGTTCTTACCTGAGCTTAGCGTTGTTAGCATTTGGCCTCTCCCAGTATATTCCTATAGCTCCAAGCAGGGTGAATGAAGCTAGAAGCAACCAAGCTCTTCCACGGGCAAAAAGACAAGACGGGTACGCATCAACTCGTCTAAGCTCAGGAAAGAACATGTCGCAGAATGGAAAAACAGTGGCCTGTTCCTTTAAGGTTAGTGGCTCGGGCAGGGTCAGGGTTAAGCTGATTGATTTATGGAAGACGGTTCACTCTCATGACTTGTGATTGGTGGACATACCAACTCACCAACGGAAAAAAAATCGCACCCGGGAACATAGGTACTCACCCAACAAAAAAGCGACAAAAACAAGTGACAAAAAACAAACTTCATAGAAAAATCGGTCTGCAGGCCAATGAAAGGGCGACCACAGTGCAAAGCCCGGGGGCCTCAACTCCAGATCTCGAGCCAGGTTTAGTCATGACTTCCTGGAGGTTTTCAACAAACATAAGTGTCGGAAAAGCAACAATAATAAAAAAGCAACCAAAAATCACGACAAAAAAGCCAGAAAACGTGGTAAAAAATAAACGCAGCAACAACACATAAAAATTTAGATCAGTTTTCAAATTTATGGATTTGTCAGCCTTTTTATTGAGCATGATCACATTGTTATTTTACCAAGAATCTGGGCTTCAGTCGACATAGAGGAGACTGAAGTACAAAGAAAAAAAGAAAAGTCCGCCAACACTACTTCAAGACGACTTATATATGGGCGTGGCCAGCAGTGACTACACACTTTTCCTCTTCTACATAAGGCTCTGTTCCGATGGCTGTGATTGACCGTTCAGAGAGACAAATATGGACGATTATTTGCATAAAAGTGAGGAGAGCAGATGCAAATCCCACAGAGCCCTCAGAAATAGACCAGTACTAATCAAAGCTCCGTCAATCACCGAGGAGAGAAGTTGTAAAGTTGGCTCTGAAGACGACTATATATATACATTCTGGACTAAATACTTTTGTCTCTTTCTCCTTCTTCTTTTGGAATCTTGCAGACTCTGGAACAAAGTGAACCCAGCACAAATCCAGATATGTTTCTCCAGCACGATTTCCAAATGTTTGAACGCGCTCGACAGTGAAGCGCGTATGTACATAACGATCCCACGTGGGAGGAGGGCGAAGGAGCGTATGGAGCAAACACATGCATATTCAACATTTCTGAAAGGCATGTGATTTTTAATGAGAGTCAAACGAGCGTTCAGCAAAAGCACCGAAATGAAGCTCTCAGATCACGCCATTAAATATAGACATCCATCTGGCTAACCGTGATGTCAAGTGATGTCTTTTCAATTCCATCTGAGCTCGGAAAAAAACGCCTCGCTAATTCATTCACTTTTGCAGATCGCACTAAAAAAAAAAAAATGAAAGAAAATACATGGAAAGAGCGGGTTTGACAGCTTAATAGCTAGAATATCGCACGTGTGTTGTTGTGGATTTATTCACAGTGACGTCCAGTTTGACAGTTGTTTCCTGTTCGTTGTTTCATGGTCGAGCGTATTTGTTTCCGTTGTTTTCTACCATCTGTCGTCCCTTGTTTTCTTTGTGTCATTGTTGTTTCTGATTTTGCAGCTGTCTTCTGGCTCAAAAAATAACTGTGGTGATGTGGTGAAGTTTGACAGTTTTTATTCTGTTTCCTGTCCTGTCCTGACGCAATTTTAAACTCTCAGCAGCTCATTGGAGATAGAAAGTCAAGTCAGGTTTGATTGATTGATTGATTTAAGGGGTGGCATTATGCAAACTTTTACAGCTTTTTTACCATATAACAATCAAAAATGTGTGTTTCGAGCCACTAGCACATTTTTGACACATCTTCCCAGTGGCTTTTCCTTCTATCACTGAGACAGCTCCCAAAAAGCTCCTCCTTTGCCCAAACATTTCCTTCTGACGTATCCATCTCCATCTCTTGTTAAATCCCTTCATTGCAGCGTAAACCCACACTAAAAGGCTATGTTTTTTCCTCTATGGTGAACCAGCTGCACAGCGAAGGGGAGCGAGAAGGGGCGGGGTGGGAGGAGCTTATGGGCAGATGGCAGGAAGTGAAATGACGGGATGTTTTTTTTTTTCAGTTGTTTTAGAACCGACCAAGTGTGAGATGGTTTATAGTTTTATATAGCACTATTCCGGATGCTCAAAGACAAATTCACACCAAACTTGGTGGTGGTGGCCACTACTATACCCACAGCTGGAAGGGAGCCTACACTGTAAATGCCAACTCATTGCACTTACTTGGGATAAGTTGTAAACCCGATGCATAATTATTACGCCCAATGTTAAGCCATGATTACTAGTAACGCTAGTATGATTAAGACAGCTTTCACAGTATTCATTGCTTATGATGCAAGTTCTGATTACTAGACATGTTAGTACTGACAACTGGGAATTCCGAGTACTGATTACTTTTGTTACTTAAATATGGCCTTAACCTGTACTATTATGCTTAGTACTGGTTAATGGAATATTCTAAAACCATGTGCTGGGTAAAGAGAAAAGCAAGTCAAGCCAATGTTAAGTCTATATTATTAAAAACTGGCAAATCCTAGTAAATGGGACAGAATCCTATAATGGATACTTTAGATTGAGCGTGAGCACAACAGGACGACAAATAATCATTACTGGCATCATGTAAAGTTAGTAATTACTGGCAAAACCCTGTTATTGGAGCGGAAACATGTTGCTGTAAAACGGAAAAGCAATTAATCACAATTTTCTTTTGAAAATGTACTTCTTACATGGAATAGAGGGTAAATGCTGAAAATTTCAGGTCTCCTAGTAATCATAACACTTTATTTCATGTTGCCACCTCAATCGGAATTTACAGTGTACCAGCCTGCACCATCGGCCCCTTTAATGTTTAATGTTGCTCACCATGACAGGACGGTCATATTAGTGACAAATCAGCCAGATCACTGGAAGCGAGCAGCTGATTTACTGTACAAAACAAACAATATTATTTGAGTTTGGGAAAAAAAAAAACATTTATCAACGTCTACTAGATCTGTCAAACTGTGTATCTGAAACATGTCATGGCACAAAAACACTGATCTTTCATTAATGACAAATGTAGATCGGTCGAGAGCCACTGATTTACTGCATCATACGTTCGCAGCGGTCGAGCGAACACTTCTCTAGCGAATAGGTCACCAGGAAGCATAAATATTCATAACCGCTGTCTCTTACTGTAATTATGAGGCAATAAATGTAATGCGCACTACGCTCGATTTTTCATTACAACCCCGGTTCTGTTTGTTAACACCGTGTAGTTCGTAAACATGATGAAGTGGGCAGCCTTTAATTACCAGCTCCCCGGTATACATGCTAACACGGGCCCCAATAACGCGGCGCTCGGGAAGGCGCCGGTGGAGTTCATTTGTCGTCATGCCGATTACTGTGGTTCATATTTCCAATTTCACCCCCGGATTAATTATCGAGTATGTTTGGTGAATAAACAGCAGTAATGAGAGACTGACCAGGAGAGTAACACAGAGAGTAACACGACTAGAGCGACTAGACACAAAGGGATATGCAGGGATCATTTTAGTCTTAGAGTTTTGATGACGATGCTTTTTTAGTTTTACTCATAATATAGTCAAGGGTTTCACTGTAGACTTATTTTAGTCATAGTCTTTTGGACAAAAATGCTTCTTAGTCTTGGTCACAATCAACCTCTTCTAACCCCCACCTGATCCGAGCACATTTTCTTCAGTTTGGCATCACCGAAATCTAAAAGCTTGTTGAAAAAAGGAAGAAGGAAAAGGATCAGTTTAGATGAGTTTTGGAGGTTTTCAGATGAGGTGTTACACTGGCCCCTCCTGGAACCGCTACCTTAACGTGGTGGAGGGGTTTGAGCACCCGAAATGATCCTGGGGGCTCTGTTGTCGGGGGCATCGTGCCCCTGGTAGGGTCTCCCATGGCAAACAGGTCCTATAGGTGACGGGTCAGACAAAGAGCGGTTCAGAAGCCCCTTATGAGAGACCAACAGGCCCGTTTAATCATGAGGCCGTCCTTCTGTGGACCCGCCACCTTCAGGAGGAGCCATAAGGGGCTGGTGCCATGTGATTTGGGACAAGTGGAAGAAAATGGATGGATGGGTGTTACATTGGCTTGTGGGCTGTAACCAGACTTGGGTAGATTTGGGTAGAGCTGAACTGGAGGGGGTTTAAAGGTTAAGTCATTTTTATATCTGATCATTTTAGTCCAGTTTTTGTCGGCGAAAGTTTAGAAAGGTTTAACATCTTAAAGGAACAGGCCACCGTTATTCCATACTGAGATATGTCCTTACATGAGCTTAGACGAGTTGATACCTGTCTTACCTGGTCTTTGTGCCCCTGCCCTCAGTCACGCAAAACGACTAAAGATGTTGTTTGGCCTCTCCCAATGTATTCCTATAGCTCCAAACGGGGGTGAAGTTAGAAGCGACCAAACTCTTCCACGGGGACACAGACAGGTACATATCAACTCTCTTAAGTTCAGGTAAGAACATATCTCAGTATGGAAAAACGATGGCCTGTTCCATTAACCCCCACCTTAACCAAACACATTATCTCCAGTTCAGTTTGACCCAAATCTAACAGCCTCTTGACTGGAGCTCACACCCTATAGGCCAGAATAACGCCTCATTTGAAAGACCTTGAAAAACTGATCTGTCACCATTTTTATCACATTTCTTTTTACATTTTTGTCGGGTTTTCTGAGGATGTTTTTTTTTTATACGTGTTTTCGTCACTTTTTAGTCCAGTTTTTGTTGCTTTTCCGGCACGTATCTGTTGCTCTTTTGTTGATTCGTTGTTCATTGTGTTTTTTTGACGCTCTTTTGTTGTATTTTCATCCTCAATTTTGTTGCAGTTTTGACGCTTTGTTCAAGAAACATTTAGATTTGGATAAAGCCAGACTGGAGAAAACGTGCCTTGAGATATGTTCTTACCTGAGCTTAGACGAGTTGATATGTACCTGTCTGGTCTTTGAGCGTTCCCTCATTCACGCAAAACGACCAAAGATGTTGTTAGCATTTGGCCTCTCCCAATGTATTCCTATAGCTCCAAACGGGGGTGAAGTTGGAAGCTACCACGCTCTTCTATGGGCACAAAGACCAGACAGGTACGTATCAACTCGTGTAAGCTCAGGTAAGAACATATCTCAGTATGTTAAAACGGTGGCCTGTTCCTTTAAGACGTTAAGAAAAAACTTTTGGAAATTGGGATGAAAGTTGTATCAAGCTTTTAACACAGACTACAGGCACAAGTGTCATCATTGTGAACAGGGATTTTCTCTCCAGCAGTCAAAAAAGCTTCCTTTCTGTACTTCTCATCTCCTTTTCCCTTAGCAGCAGCCTCTTCCATCGCCGCTAGTTCATTAGTAGCGCACTCTGTGTGTCTTCTACTCTCACGCTGCACACTGAGCTACTTCACTTATCCGAGATAGGACCAACAGTGCATTCTACAATCTGATAAAACAAGCCAATATGGAATCCGCAGCGCTGCACCTCACCTCGGCGTGAGCCCTCTTGACTGAAAAGCATGTCATTTCTTTTGCCAGAGCTTTATTTATGTGCGCGGACTGAGTGAATCCTGAGAGGATTTGTGATTTTCTGCTTGAGTTAAGCTCCAAACAGCCCTCTCCGCGGACAGACTTACAGTATACAGCGTACAGGAGAGAGGAAACGCTGGCAACTCATCATCAGCCGAGATCACCTGTCGGATCAATACGCAAGGGCAAAACAACCAGTGCCCCAAAACAGCTTCTGGAGAAAACATATGTAGCCTGCACATTGGCTGATCTTCCAGCTATTAGGACGACTTCTTGAACAAAATCGAGGCTCTAGGTCAAGAGAAGGGTCCAGTGGCAGCATTGAGGCGAGACACAGAAAAATACGAATGTTTTTACACAGTGGTCAATGTGGAGATTTTTAGCTAGTTTTCTCCCTTAACACCTTAGTTTTCCTGTCAGAGTTTCACATGCCACTAGAGGGCACTGCAGGCTAACCGAGCTACAGAAAGAACGTTTGGAGTGAGCGAGAAAGCGGAGAAGAAAACAAAACAAAGCTAATCACGGGCTAAAAGCTTGATGGCCACAGTTAGAGGAACGAGTTCACAAATGAGAGCTTGAAAAACGTCCTGCCAGGAGAGGCTTGTCAACGGTGCAGTTACGCCTCCATGCAGAGGTCGTGACACAGAGGATGAAGATTTCAGATTTAGTGATTCTGGAGTGAGAGCGAAAGTTTGGTATATTCTTTATGCTAGTTATCCATCCATCCATCCATTTTCTTCCGCTTTATCCAGGGCCAGGTCGCGGGGGCAGCAGTCTCAGCAGAGATGCCCAGACTTCCCAATCCACACACACCTTTCTGGGGGGACCCAGAGGCGACACCAGGCCAGCTCGGAGACATAGTCCCACCAGCGTGTCCTGGGCCTTCCACGAGGTCTTGTCCCACTAGTGGGACAGGCGACCTGGAGGCATCCGAAACAGATGCCCTAGCCACCTCAGCTGGCTCCTTTCGACGTGAAGGAGCAGCGACTCTACTCCGAGCTCCTCACGGCTGAGCTCCTCACCCGATCACGAAGGGTGCGCCCAGACACCCTGCAAAGGAAACTAATTTCGGCCGCTTGCATTTGCGATCTTGTCCTTGCTATAGTTATCTGAACTGTTTATGTGACATTAACAAACCAGACACCTGTTTAGTTTGTTGCTTACCTTCATGTAGCTAACCATCAATGTGTTACGTTAGCATACCTTACGCCTATTCAGCCTGTTGTTTTTTTTCTTCATTAGGCATTTTTTGGCTGGTGCGTCTTATATTCCGGAGCGACTTATAGTCCGGAAAATGCTATGTCGCACAAAACCGGCATTCCCTCGCATATTCATTCACAAATATTGACATATTTTACATCCACGTGTCTTGAAGGGTCCTTGGATAACGCAGTAATCCAGTGCACGCATAAAGACCAGACAGGTGAGCATCAACTCGTCTAAGCTCAGGTAAGAACATATCTCAGTATGGAAAAACGGTGCCCTGTTCCTTAAAGATGACAAATGTCCCAATACGGCAGGCTTTGAATTATAATATATATATATTATATTATAATATATATATTTATATATATATATAATATATATATTTGGCATAGCGTACAGAAAAGGTTGAGTAACAATACAAAACTGTCAGATAGAATATTATAATTCCTAGGGGGTGAACTTTCTAAACCCTGAGAGCTACTTTTACACTTTACTTTTAAATGATTGACGACACTTGAGTGACTTTGGGACGTGAACACAGAATATCCTGGACAGTTCGTAGCCAAGATGATACACTTCGAAGGAAAATGAATGTAGTTTCCCTTGCAATAGTTCACTATGTTGGCCTTTTGTTGCAGATTGTGTCCACGGTGTTCATGAACCATGGAGAAAATCCCTCTCTAAATCTGACGCATGAAGCTTATGAGGAAATGTTGAAAGCATGTAGAGCATTAAGATCTGGACTCTGTGGTTTATTTTACATTGCTTACCACTTTCTCCATCAAAATACAGTCACAGTTTCCGCCGCCCACCACTACAAACGTTTTTGGCTTCATCGCGGATGTCTCTACACCGGCCAAACCGCGGCCTGTGCGCCAATGTTTACGCTTTCATCAAGTCATTTGTGAGACTGCGGCTGTTTTTCAAGGCTAAAACAGTGTTAAATGTTTTCTCCCCAATGCGTGTTTGTAGCCTGAGCCTCTGGTCTCTGTAGTAGATGTGTTCAGGGGCTGCTCTTTCATGTTGCTGGTTTTCTAGTGATGGTCCTTGAGGCAGAAAATAGCCTCCAAAACACACGCACGGGAAGAAGCTGCATGGGTTCAAGCGTCAAGCGAGAACATTAGCTTCGTTTTCTGGGGCATTAACTCTAATCTGGGTCCGGGTCTCGACAGGCAAATACATGAACCGCACTGTTGTTTACCATGTGAAATACAGTACTTTAATGGTTGAGTTTGAGGCCCCTTCAGTCTGCCACTGCGCCCTGGAGCTCAACACCCACTTCTGGTCACATGCTGGGGTCTGGAAATAAAAATAATTGGCCTCCTTATTTCACACTGGCTTCGAAAAGTTCCAATGTTAAGGGGGTCATTTATCAAGACAGGCCTGTATTACAGTTTAAGGTGAGTGAGAGAAAGCTGCGTAACTGAAAAAGGTGTGAAGGAATCTGCTGCTGCACATCAGCAAAACACTTGGTAAATGACCCCAGAGTTTAAAAGTATGACAGAGGCTAATCAGCTGAGAAAATAGAAGCACACCAGAAGTCGTCTCAGAGGTGCAGATGTTGAGGTAAATCTTCATAAATCAAAAAACAGCATCGCACACTCAAGTAGCCGATGTCCAGTTTTTAATCAAGCATGATGATAACTTTTCGGCATTAGCCTTCATCAGATCATTCTTTTTTCATCTTTGAACCAGTGTGTGAGGCTAATCAGGCTAATCAGCTACGAGCTAACTCCCTGATATTTTACAAGAAAGAAAACACATTGAGGCTGCGCTGTTTTATGGAATTTCGCTGTAGAGAGCCAACAATCCAGACCATTTTTCATGCTATTTGTAGCACCACAGCGTATATGTTAGAGCTATGGACACATGCTATGGCTCGTTTGAAAGGGGAGACTCTAAGTTTAATGTAGGTGAAAACAGTTCGCAGATCGCTTTTTATCTCGTGTGCACTTCAACAGCCTGGTTCTCGGACTAAAGACTTTAACAGGATGTTTCTCAGCCTTGGACCGATTTTAACCATTTTAAAACTCAGAGATATGGTAAAATCTCAACTGCTTCGATCTGAAACAGCTTCGGAAGCCGCTGAACTGCTTCGGAAGCCGCTCTGCTGTATCAAACACACTCCAGAGAGCAAGAGGAAAGTGTCGACACCACGCCCCCCCGGACTAAAAAAAGAAAAGGAAAGAAACGCAATAATATGAAATGTCCAGATGTGACTTTTCACAAGCTTCTATTTCAAGAATCTATTTCAGTTCTGTTCATCACAGAGCAACCACAATCACACATAAGGTGTATTAGAGTGTCTAGTTTCGTAATTAAAAAGCAAAAAAAAAACAAAAAAAAACAGCAATAACGAGTTTTCCGTTTTTGGCACTCAATGCTTACTATTGACATTTTTTCTAAAAGTAAATGCTAAATATGAATGGGATTTTTACTTCCAGACCCCAGCACTGACGTATTGAAACAAAAAGAGCAGTAGTAGTGCCACAGAGTGCTCTTTGTTTTCATATCAAGACATGGAGGTGTACAGTCAATATCAATTAGATCCACTCGTTGCTTCAGGGAGGCGTGAGCAGATAATACATCACAACAGCTGCTCGACTGAACTGCTGCATGTTACACCTTGAAGGTTTGAATCATCATATTTCTGAAGTGTAAACACATCACATTTGTTTATGTTATCTTCTGACTCCATCATGTACTCTTAAGTCTCATTAATGCTCCCATTTCATACAAAAACTGATCTGTGCGTTCCAAGTGTAGTTGCTGTAACTGCATGTGTTATCGAAAGTTACCACCAGAGGGCGCAGTAAAATGTACCCACGCAAAATCCAACCAAGACAGTATGGTTTTTACACCACACTTACTGAAGTTTAGTCAAGAAGATGAGATTCAGATAACTTTTTAGAAGTTTAGCCGTTTTTTTTTCTGCTTCACCTGTTGAGCTGTGTGCAGTAGTGTCTCCTGTGGTTAGATCATGAACTGTTACGTTGCTATGACTCTGGAGAAACAAAGCGACTGACGGAGCGCAGGAGACGGACAGAAAGCTAATTCCGTATCTGTATGCATTCCGAACAAAGAGCATAAATGAGCCTTCGCACTATTAGATAGCATACAGTAGAACATTTCTAATCTATAATATGTTACTCTCCTCCAAATATCCCTGCGTAAAAAGGGTGACAATGAACGATGACACTGTAGACCCCAGCAATAGCACCCAACCCCCAGCACCTCCTCCTTGAATACAAAAAAAACCCTGCCACCTAATCAAGGAAAATCAAGAAATATATTGTGGTAAATGTTAAAAAGTCCACATTATGCTGCTCCATTATGCATGGACATTGTTCTTTTCGCGAGATGGTCAACTATCACACTGGTCTAGTTAATCCATTGAACAAGCAGGCAATTACACCCTGGGTGAGGCGCCCGCGAGATGCCATCATTGTTGGCCCCGCTTATCTATTTTAAGAGCATATTTCCGCACCACATTTAATCCCTATCACACTCATAATTACTCTCATTAGCATATTAAGAGTGTAATCCATGTCTAATCTGCCGCTCCACTTGAACTGGGGCACGTTTCACAATATGAGAAATTTCGATCGGCTTCGGAAATGTGGAGAAAACGGCGCGGATGGACCGGGGTTAATGGAGGTCCTGGTCTGGAGCCGATAATAACCGCTCCCTATTTGCGTCTTCAGAAAAACAAAAAGAAAAGGTTTGATTTTCAACAGAAGACCTAATTATGGTTCGTTTGAGTAGCGTGGGGGATTTTACTTTGCAAACTGTTACTTTTAGAACAGCACTGCATATTTAGCAAGCTTCAGCACTGAAAGAGAAGTGTGATACGCATAACTGTGCTAAATAACCTTGGGAGTCCTACAAGGGTCTGTTTTAGCGCTGCTATTGTTGCTATTGGAACTGGGGCAGAAAATGACTTTAATGCTGTGTTATTCATTAGGTTTTAAATACTTTCAGACACTTTCTAGCTGTGGTATCTCAGGTTTGAAAATAATCTGTGATAACGTATCGAAAACAAACAAAAAAGAGTCATCCTTAAATCCTGTGCATGCAAGACAACAAACAAACATTACAGAGGTTAAAATGCGAAGGGAAAAACAGTGAAGCCAAATAAAGAAAGAAATTGAACGTCCTCTACTTGACTTTATTTTCCTTGAATAAAATCCTTTTCCCTGCAGAACACTTTATAAAAATAGTCCTTTGTGAAAATAAAACTGCTGCGTGTGGCCTGCATTGTGTTGTAAACCAAACCCTGAAGATTTGTTGGTGTTGTCAAACTTGTCAGTATGCGTGCGGCATCCGATTTTGACAGGAAAGGACGACCGTGATTGTAATGATACCTTCCTCGTCAGATACTGATGGAAAATATAGTTTCGTCTGAATGTGTCGCAATCTAAAAGGAGAGAAAGAAAGATCCACATTTTGCATAAAATAAGCATCGCTATGGGTGAGTTTGGTCTTTTTTTCTTAAACTGAGACATTGAAACTAAGATATTAAAGGGGCTAGATGCAAGTTAGCCATCTTATACTCACTACTGCCACCTCAGGTCATACATGTAACTGCACCTTCTATATTAAGCTCGTGCATGGCGGCAATTCGGACCCGAAGTAGCCACTTTTTGACCACTGGGATCATATTACACCTCAGGACATGGCTGGAACATATAGTACTCTGTATAGTACTTTAAAGTGTCTGTACGGTTGCAAAACGAGGAGAGGCTGAAATTTAAAAAGAAAAGATCAAGCTCCCTCGCCCTCCCCTTCTGATTGGACCTGAAAACCACTCCTTGTTCACAGAGGAAAGCTTGTCTCACTGGTCAAAGTTCAGGAAACGGTGATTCTGATTAGTTGCTAGATCATCAAGGGAAAGAACTTTAGTGCAGAAAATTAATTGTATTATTTTACAGCAAATTGCAGAGACTTCCTGTTTTTGGCATTGGAAAGAGCCCAGTGAGACTTCCTGGACCTCAGGGGAACTGAGAAACATTGCGATGAAAGCTAACTATGTATCAGTACTTCTGCAATCAAGTACTGTTGTCATCCCTGTTTGTGGGAGCCTGGTTTCTAGACAGCGGGGTATCCACCACGTGCAGGGTGTCTTCAAGTTGGGACCCACTGACCTGGTCCATGCCTTAGGTCCATACTTTGGACAGCAAAACCTTAAATAGAACACGCGGCAGCAAGAACAGACGTTCATTCTCTGTTGCTATAACTACTAAATAATATTTCAATGCAACCTTATATCTTATATAATAAGCCTGTCTTGTAGCCATGGATATTTAGTGTAGAAAAGTCCAGGGATCCTTGTTTAATGTTACTACATAGTTTATTCATAGATATAATTAATGATTGATCTGAAATATCTCATTTGCAAGAAAAAATAAGACTGTATTGGTCTCACACTGGAGAAAAGAAGACCATTCAGTTTTAAGAAAGTCTCTTGGTATCGGTACTCAAGCCCCCAGTATCAGTATCGGAAGCAAAAAACCTGGCTCGATGCATCTCTAGTACCTATGTTTTTAATAAATCAGCGCTTGCCCCTGCTGTCACAGTTTAATACCGACATGTTTTACAGTTTCGAAGCCTCATAAACAGGATTACAGACAAGACATTTGGAAAAATCAGCCAGAAATATCAATCAAATATATTGGCCGCCCATATCAGTATCATCCAAACAGTCAGCCTTAGAAAAACCCACATCGGTCAACCTCTATTAAACACTATCACTTTAAGGGGGAAAACTAGTTTAAAATCTCAACAC
Source organism: Gobius niger (assembly GCF_951799975.1). Classification (NCBI taxonomy): domain Eukaryota; kingdom Metazoa; phylum Chordata; class Actinopteri; order Gobiiformes; family Gobiidae; genus Gobius; species Gobius niger. Next base: position 36,684,368 of record NC_136855.1, on the reverse strand, counting down.
TGAAGTCCCCCATGAGACGGCATTCACTGCTGGCCCAAATTCCCCTGGTAGCTGCTGCGACTCTTTCATGCACTAACCTTGTCTAATGCATTTGTCTGGTCTTGTTTTGTTTTTTTCCCCCTCCACATCCCTTTCACGGGGACACTCTAAAAGGCCAGAGTGACTTTCTGTTGTCTCGTCCTCATTACTGAAAGGACACCGAGGATAGAGACAGATAAGGGACAAACAACACCAACACAATGGACAAGGACGTGGAGCCTGTCACAGACGCACTCATTGCCCTTATTGCTTTTCAGTGTGTGAGACACTACATAGCTGCCTGCGAGTGTCGAACAGGTGCATGGGCTTGCACTCAAACAGAACATACTTGTCTTGTATGAGATAAATGACGATGAAATGGAAAAAAAGGATCTCTCCCTTTTCTTTTCATCTTGAGACTGTCCTTCGCTGCAGCTCCGGGCTTATTGATTATTTTAAGATAAAAGGAGGCACATTATGAAAAATGGCCCTTTTCATCTGAGTGTTTTGTTTTCAATCAGGCATGTAAAAATGAAGGACAAGCGAACAGTGGTTGAGTAGTTTGTACAGCCCAACCGAAATGGATTTTTTGGTCCGATATCAGATTTTGTCTTTATAAACCACCTGGAGAGTTACAAAATCAGCCATGGAAAACATTTGTGGAGATTAGCTACAGCTGCGGAGCTACAGGTCGTACAAACCGCTCCAAGAGAAAGCCCTGAACAACTCTCCAAACATGTAGCCTTGATACGACATGTGGCAGAGGTAAGAGCTGAGCTGTTTTTACTCAGAGAGGCATAGATGTGAGCTACACATGTGTTCATTGTTTTGAGCTTAAATGCTAACCGCGGTAGAATGCTAACACCTTGAGCAGCGTAAACACCAGCGCCGGCTCTAGAGGGTGCAATCGGGTTTCAAAAGGGTGCACATAGAGTTTTCACCATTAAAATACATTGTGATGCCATTAAAGACAAAAAGACAGTTGCAGAGAATCGTGTTTCGTAGTGTGACGATTATAATCCACCTTATTCTCCTTGTTTGTCTCTTTTCTGTTTCCTATAGCTCCTCTTGTGACGCCTCCACTGTGCTGCAGGCGTGGGGGCCCTTGGTGCATCTTCAGTGTTTCTGAAGAAGAAATCTGTAGGACTCAAATGTCTTCAGCTCATCAGCTGTTTGTTTACTTATAAAAAGCTGGGTCCTTCATGGCTAGTACGGACTGCAGTAACAAAAATCCGCTGACTCTCACAAAAAACACAGCAAAGATTTACAAAATATCCAGCAAAACAATGTGGAACACAGAAACACAAACTACAACTGCAGATCGCAGAAAAAGTGCTGCTGTACCGAGAGAGAGGGAGGTTGCTGCGTCTTTGTTAATATGGTCTAATAGCTTCTTTGAACAGGAGCCGAAAGGCACGGTTTCGATTTGACAAACAATGCCTGCATTTTGCCGGTTTAGATCAAGGTAATCGCGCTAAATTCAGTCGTGTACTGAAGTGTGGACCCCCCATTCATCACAAAATCTTTTAGACTTCACACCGAGGCTATGTTGACGATACAGAGCGCAAAATTCACAGAGAAAGGTTTACAGTTATCTCTTCAATGTGTTTATTTAGTCTGTGGAGAGGAAGCAGATCTTTGGTAAATCCTGACAGTTCTGCCCCTTTCCTCATAAACATAACCACATGCTGGTTTGTTCACATAAACATGTTCTCTCTGGGGCCGTCTTTTTACCGCTATCTTCTGAAGCAATGCTAACGATTACACACAAAATGCTACTGCTGCATTTTTAGACTGCGGGGTCTCCAGCACGTGCCGGGTGTCTCCAAAGAAGTTGGGAACCACCACCCCTGGACCGTTCTTTGGACAAAGCACAATCTTAAATGGAAGATGCGGCAGACGAGAACAGGCTTTCATTCTCGGCTGCTCTATATCCGCTGAATAATATTTCAACCCTTTGATATGTAAACAAATCTTTTAGAAATTGTCTTCCTGCGGCTCTGTTGATGGTCTCTGGGGATAATGAGCGGCTAAAATTAGGAATCTCCGACAAACAGGTGCAGGAAATGAAAACTGCGGCGCGTTATTTTTCATAATGACCGAGGGGCCTCGCGGTAAAGCGGCGGAAGCGATAATGCTCTGTCTGATTGTTGTTTGTGTTTCGGAGCGTGGACGTGCAGGGTCAGACATTCTGCAGACGGCCAGTATGGTCTCAATCAGAGCAGAGAAAGAGAGAGAGATTGTGAAAGGTGATGATTGAGCGAAAAGACGGATCAGAGAGGGACGTTTTTGGGAGAGGCTGATCAAATTCTGCCACAAACCATGCAAATAAAAAGGTAAAACTTCCATCTTTCCTGCACAAAAGCCGGTTCGTGAATAATTAAGTCCATGCCCGTCGAAACTCTCCCATTGATTCCTGCTAAATTTTACCGTGACATTTGTCTTTTTTCAAAAGGTCACCGCCGTCACAGGCTTCGTGTCCCTGGAGGGAACGATCTTGATCCCGGACTTCTTCCTGACCTGAAGATTCAATATGTGATGTAATTTTCTGTAACATCCACTGAAGCTTTGACAGGGCTCGACTTTCACCTTGACTCACGGGAAGTTTACAACAGCAGGAAGGGGAAAAAAACATTTCCAGCCTCATAAGCGTTAAAGGGGGGGGTATTATGCAAAATCGACTTTTTCAAGCTTTACATCATGTTATTATGTCATTCCCTCATTAAAAACATGCCTGAAGTGTTGCCTTGGCACGTTCACGTATTTTTGAGTAATCTGTAAAAACTCTGATGGCGGCCATTTTAGGGATAGGTTTGCCTGAGTCCTCCTAGGAACGCCCCCACCTCCTGGAGACGCCTCCGAGCTTTCGTCACCAGCCGAGTAACCAACCACTGCTCCTCACCAGAACCCCCTCCCCACTGATGCCACAGACAGCGTGTGGAGGGGGCGTGTCGGAAAGAGTCAGAGGTTCTTAAAGAGACAGAGGCCTATTTCAAGACATTCACTACAGCCATTTTGAGAGAGCAATTTTATACAATGCAGTTATTCTAATTTACAACATTTACAGACCAACAGAAGGTTTGGTCATCATTGTAGTGTGCTATAGACTGGTGCTATGTGATTGAAAAAAGCATAATACCCCCTCTTTAAGGATTTTTTACATAGGGCCTCATTTCCTGATTATTATTTTTTATATTCATGCAGTCCTTTTGTTTGAAGAGTTTCGTGGTGTTAGGCTAGTGCTAGGCTAGTGCTTGTCTCTGGTAACTAATAGCCTACATTAAAAACCTTTGTCAAAATCATCAGGTAGTCCTCCAAACGTTGCCATATCCAGGTGCGGATCTAGAAAAACAATATCACAGGGTGCAGGGTAAGGGATCATTTCTGGGGTGGCAACACATTTTACAAAGTTGAATGTTTATAGCATGGGTATGCAAGTTTTGCTTGATCGCAAGGCAGTTTTTCTGTTTAGATGCAGACTGAGCCTCACAAAATGATATACAAAGAGCATTGTCCATAATATAAGTACAGGGTTTCAAGTGAAATTTAAACTTTTGTAAAAAAAAACCTCATCATCCACATCCAAGGTTGGCACGCTGGCACGTTGGCACCTGGCTCCTTTTTTAGCTAGAAAGTTGATATAATACTTTGTCCTGTCAAAAAAGCACTGAGAGTGAGCACCCAAGTAGCTTCTTGAGAAGATGAGAGACATCACATGACATCAATGGGGTGGCAAGACCTTTACTTGGGGTGGCAGCTGCCCCGTGCCACCCCTCTAGATCCGCCCCTGGCCATATCTCATTTGTAGAAAGCTCCTTTGTGAATTCCACGTGCAATAATGCCAGCCGCAGGTAAACAAACTACAGTAGATCCGTTAAACCTAGCAGATCACTCCACCGCTGCGTAGCTTACAACCAGGAAGCGGATTCTGCTGAAATATAAGTTCTTTTAAATGCAAAATGGTTATATTAAACAAATTATTAAGTCAACACAGACATTTATATGGGTAGTCTGGTGTTATAAGTGATGGCCTCAGGTGCTCTGTGCTTGGTTCAGACTGTTTTTAATGCAGGCTACGAGTTACCATAGACATGCACTAGCCTAGCACCACTAAACTCTTCAAACATGAGGACTGCATTAATTAAAAAAAACTCAACCACACTCTGGAGAACTATAGGAAATGAGGCCCTATGTCAAAAATCCTGAAATATCCCCCAGTGGTCACACTCTCCCATCATCAATACAAGATCTTGATGAAAAATAAATGTAACACTGGATCTTTTTGACGTCACAGAAGTTTATTGAAACACTGCCAAGGCTCTGCAACCAAATAACAGAGCGTTTGACCTTTGGTTGCAACTTATTTTTTAATCAGGCAGTTTATCTTCAAATCAAAAATCTTAAGCTGAATGCCCTAGTGTTCTTGAAATCACCTTCATGAAGCTTGTTGCAATCATTTCAGCACTCTAACTGCCTCCACCAAACAGCTTTTATATGTAGTGCAGGAAATTATTGTTTTATTGGTGCATTTTTTGCTAGTCTTCAATATTTTTTCCCTCTTGCGCTCTCAAAACACCCATGGGAGTAAATCCAGGCATGCTATATTCTCAGAAAATATGACTGAATGAATACGACCTGTTTCTCATACATTTACTTTGCTTTTAGTGGCTGTGTCCAAGGCCAAGTAACGCATAGACCCACCCATACATATTTTACGCTTAGTATATTTTACATTTATGAATCACACTAAGTCCCGTATGCCAGCACCAAGCTCTGACCCACATCTCTCACTGTCACACTCACAAGCCACCCGTGAATTTATGCGCCAGCCATGTGACCGAACCACTATTCATCAAACTGTCCACGGGGGGAAGGCCGGCGAGGCAGAAACACGGCCATATGTAAAACCACTGCAGCAGTTTTCAAACACGCTTTGATTGGGCCGACACAAACGAAGCTGCAAACAAAGCTGCGAAATAAAAGGAAAGATGATGGTTGACAGGATGTAATTTCCCGCCTTTCTGGATTTCCTGTCCCTACGTCAGCTTTAACGCAAGAAAATAGGCAATGTGGAACTTTCAAAAAAGACATAACTTACCCTGTACTCTGCTTATTTTACGACGTTTTGTCGCTAGTGAGGCGGAGAAAGTAGGAGCTACAACATCGCTTCGCAAAGCTGGCTCTCCTTCGCACATTCGTTCCCAAATATTGTCATATTTTATATCCACATGTCCTGCGAAAGGCCCCAAGATGACGCTATAATCCAAATATGGTCATTTCCTTTCTGGGAGCCACCCGTACGAAAGATCACAGAAATGTTCTTGCGCAAACATTACAAAACTTCAGGGGCGCTTTCCTCAAATATAGGTTTTTCTCCACTCATTCAACGACCTCAAGACTTTAGTCGCTCCTACAGATTCCAAACTTTCCAGTCCTGGAGGGATTTTTTATGTCTAATTCCTAGCCTGATTTATTGAGCTTAGAATACAGATTTCAACCTGGATAGACTCAAACAGACAAAAGCAGCAATTAGGTAGATTTATTGACATGTATTTTGTTTTGGCCATCAGACCCCGGCGGTAGACATCGATGTATGCATTAATGTCCGAATGGACGAACGCTTAGAGTTAGGGATGTCTCCCCCGGAGCCTGGACACTGGTGGTGGTATAGAGACCCGTGAAGATGGGGAAGAGGTGGAGATGGGGTGGAGGTGGGTTGCAACACAGCTGGAATGCCAATGATCCATGATTGCTGGAGGCTTAAAAGCGGGACCGCTTTTAAAAAGGGCGATGATTGGCTACTACGGAGGGGCGGCTCTTACGCTGATGGGCTGAGGTGTCGTTGATGCTGAAATGAGTTTCCCAGGTTGAATTAATGCCTAGGCCTCATTTTACTGATTTATTCACTAATGATTAGCTTATTCAAAAACTAAAGGCTCATTCACCATGGACCATGGATATGTTTTCAGTTATCAAGACGTTTCCATGGTTTTGTTCTTGCAGCTCTTGATGTAAGAACAAAGTTCTTGCGTCAAAATAATACAATACATTTAAACCCCCCGTCCTTGAATCGCCCCCTTAACGTGGTGGAGGGGTTTGAGCGCCCGAATGATCCTGGGAGCTCTGTTGTCGGGGACTTCGTGCCGCCAGTAGGGTTTCCCATAACAAACAGGTCCTAGGCGACGGGTCAGAAAGAGAGCAGTTCAGAAGCCCCTTATGAGAGACCAACAGGCCTGAGAACATGAGGCCGTCCTCCTGTAGACCCACCACCTGCAGGAGGAGCCATAAGGGGCTGGTGCAATGTGACCTGGCAACGGACAAATGGAGGAAAATTGATTGATGGATGGATGGACATTTAAACCCGGGTCAATCCATTATTTAAATTTGGCCCCGAAAATATTGTAAAATATATGCTACTTTTATATGAAAACATAAAATTACAGAAAACTTGCAATACAGTTTTTCCTCATATTTATGTCAGTAATCTACAGCAGAAGTTTGAAATTGATATTACAAAAGTATTCACCTGCAGTGTCTTGCCTTAAACGTTTTAAACCTCTAATTAGTTTTATATTCATCTAAAACAGTTCGCTTTGCAGCCTCGAACTTGACATTTTGCTCCCTTTCCCTGCTCTGACAGTGAATAATGCTCTTTGAACTCGCGCACATACACCCTCGTCACTGATATGATTAATATACTCGGGTGAAAGAGATGAACTAAACACATTCTAAACATACGGCGTCTTCGTTCCATTTTCTCACTTTATCACGCCTTTCTACAACGAACATAATGGCTAGAAGGTCCAAACTAAGAATAGAATGGATGCAGGCAAATGTGGAGTGAATCTGTGTGTATATTCTGCCGACTTTTGAGACACAGAAAGAGAGAAAGTGACAGGACCGGAAAAGAGCATTCACTGGACTGGAAAATAGCGGCACGAGGATGGAAACTATGGGCTTTGGGGCTGGGTCATGCAGATATATTATTCATTCAAAAAGACGGGAAGCTCCACCCTCAGTTCTCCAGGGCCCGTCAATCAAAGACCAACACTTTAAAAATCCTCAGAACAAAAACCTGCGTGGGTAAAAATATGAGACCCCCTTTCAGAGTTGCCAATGGAGGAGAGTCAGTCTTTAGAAAAAATAAAACTCTTTGGAGCCGAGCTTGTAGGTAGATGTAAACTTTCCACTCGAAGTCACTTTCCACTCTGGAGTCGCCCAAAGCCACAAGGGGGCGGTAGTGCAGCAATGCAACGCCTCATTTACACCTTCCACGGTCCGTTTTACGTACAGTCCTCCTCTTTCCTCCTTGGTCTTCTGCTTGTCTGTTCTCTCTGTCCTCCTCTCCTTGTCCCTGTTCTCCTCCGATCTCCCCCATCCTCATATCCAACGTCTGAAGGAAACATGCTCTCGGTCCCCGGAGTTTCCCCAGAGTTTCAAATCGTAGCGAGTGTGTTTGAGAGAAAAAGAAAGGCGGGCCGTGCGGTGGGTCTCGGCGCAGTCACGGTGGAGAGACCCGGCTTTAGCTAGCTTACTTCGGCTAAACATCTTCTGAAGAGACGAGACGCGGGTCACAGGCTAAACGTTTTCCAGGAGAAGTTGTTATGTTGCTCTGAAGTGGTGTTACGCTGTTAATCGTCCCCACCGAAACACGGAGAAGCAGTTCCGCCACCACCAGATTGATCTTGTTGAATTCCTATTGTTATGCCAGACGTACGTAAAACGGACCGTGGATGTAACGTACTCGGTGTAAATGAGGCGTAAGCGCTGGCCATGAGTACCAAAGAAATGTCCTCCTGTCTCACGGAGGACGGGTCTGGCTTCATTTGACATGGACAGTGTTGGTGAGGGGTATGTTCTCCGGGTGCGTTATTTATTTATTTTTTGGTAGTTAAGTTGGTACATCAACTAGGACTGTGCAATTAATCGAAATTCGATTATGATTTTGATTATCACACTAAACTATTATTAAATTAGCATAATCAGATTTTTTTTTTTTTAAGTAAAAAAAAAAAAAAAAAACTTTTTTTTTTTGCAAAGTAGACTTACATTGTTTCATGCCGCTGGGATTATTTTCCCTTTGCATTTCATGTGCCATGGTGAAAAACAATCTGCGCTGTGTGATGATGTCATCAGGCCGCGCTGCTCAGTTTACTTGTGCAGGTGTGCGGGCTGGCCAGCAGGGGGCAGGTGTGAAACAGAGACCTCTCCTTAATCGAGGCATACTTGAAATCATTTGTACTTTTATGATTGTTCAAAAAACATAAAATATTCAGCATAGTTGTTTGATTAATAAATAAATAAAATAAAGGTAGACTTTTTTTTTAAAGGGATTATTATTTTTTCAATAATCGAGCAGCCCTAACATCAACCAATCGTATTTTTTTCTGTTGGTGAGTTGGTACATCTTCTTATCACAAGTCATGAGAGTGAAACGTCATACATATATGTTCCCCGTTAAGGATTCCAGGGACACAAGTCGGCAGGCCAAGTTTCGAGAAAAACGCAAAGAATACGCTCGTCTCCTGTTTCCTTTCGTTGTTTGCGTTGTTGACACATCCTTTAGCGAACAAATGCCACGCAAAAAAGGCAGTTTTATACATTTGCCTGTTGTCCATCAGTTTATGTGCGTTTGAGTGAGTGAACTCAAGGCCTGAGGACTGAAACCCCACACACATGACACGACAGGGGGAGCTTTACAGCGGTATGGATTTTCTGAATGAGATGTAATTGAGCCCTAATGTCACTCGGAGAGAGCTGAGAACAGCCTAAAGTTTAGAGGCCATTTCCTCTCTTTGACATATTTCCAGTCCCTTTTCTCGTGATGGGCCACATATATCAATCAGCTTCACCCTGCCCAAGCCAATAACCTTAATCATAGGATCCCCCACTTCTATTGATGGGGGAACACAGGTACCGGGGAACATAGGGCTGACCCTGTTGGTGAGGCCCGAGCGCGAGCAGAACTCATTCATGTCCAGCCCGAACCGAGCTTGAGCACTTTACATGGTTGGACGTTTGTTCTGGAGTCTGGAGTCTGCAACAATGTTCTTTAGTGACCTATGTTTCATCCCAACAGGGCTTTCTTGGGCTGGTTGCCTCTCTCTGGGTTCACTTCAACATCTTCCTCTCCACTCCATGGCGTTGGGGCTGGTTCATGAAGACCTCTAAGCGTAGCCACATTTTCACACTTCTACATGCCTTCAATGTGCAAACCGTACACAATAAAAAGTCTTATCTACGTGGAAATGAAACAAAGCAGCGAGAACTTTACTCTTCTCTCCCACTGCTGCCCCCTAATTTGTCCATAGTGGAAATGATTGCTCTTTTGCCCTGAGGGTTTGAGAGTAACACTGTTTCCATCCCCTCTATGTGCTTTACATGTGGATAGAATTGACAATAAAGTGAAGTGAACTGAGCAAAGAAAGCCTTTAGACGCACGCGTTCTTCTTTCCATCACAGTCTGTGTGAGATCGATCTTCGTCTGCACTTCCATCAGTCTGGGGCGTCTCTCGCTGATGCATTTCACAGCAGCCTGTTACACTGTCTCTATGGTTTTCTGTATTCATGTGAAACACCCGGGAATGTGCGGCACTTACCATACACCACATGTCACCGACCCTGCTCCTCGCTCTGCCTTTTCAAATGTATTTCCCTTTGGAATAAGCTGCACTCGCGCTGGACGATTTCATGAGAAAATGTTAGGTGCAGAGCGTGGACTATATTTAGAAGAAATCACATCATCTACAATTTCTTTTTTTAAGGAAATGTGCCCACAAAACTCTGGGCCGGGGATTGAACTGCCAACCTCTTTGTTATCAGACGACCTGCTCTACTTTCTGAGCCACTGTCGGCCCATTCATACATAGATAGAAGAGAAACATCCTCAACTCAATCAAACCAGTCCAGTCGACAATATTTAAAGCCTCGACAAAAATGGATATTTCATGGATGAATCAAAGTCCTTCATCAAAAAACACCTTGATCTTCACTATTTGGTTAGACCAACTTAAAGTGCATATGACACATGAGACACTATTTTTTGCTAAAACAACAAGATTTTGCACAAAATCGTACCCAGCTTTCTTTAGTTTGACCATTTTTGTGATATTTGTAATTTCACTTTTTTGGACACCAACAGGAAGTGACAAAGATAGAGGCAAACAATTTTAAACTGTTGCAGTGCCAACCATATTATGTCAATGAGAAATGAGTCAAACTGCTGTAGAACTTTACCTTTATCTATCGATACAGACGGCATCTCGTCATAGAAGGGGGCGTGGCCTCGCAGAGGAGGAAAACAGAATCTTTTGGGAAACACCATTTTTCACTCTTTTTTTCTGGCAAAATGTAAACGTGTTTATCACATACAAATAAAGTCAAGTCTAAATGTTTATTTACAGCAGATTGTTCAGAAGAAGCAAAAAAAACAAACAACAGCAGTCGCAGCTAGCGTTAGCATTAGCATCATGTTAGCAGTCTCCGTTATTTATGTATTTATGAACTGTTGAACCACTTTTCCCACTTTCTATTTCTTTGTATCTTTATTCAGTAGAAAACCACATTCATAATTCAGCATTTGTTAAAGTAGTTTTTGAATAATTAGAGAAAGTTTAGATTTTTCTCCAAATTGTTTCTCCCCCTTAACTGTTTTCAAACATGACCATATATGGGCGATTCCAGATTCCAGACAAAGCAAAAAGAGGCAAAAGTGGGCGGGGCGGAAAAAGGTGAATAGATAAATGATATCTCTGGAATCGCCCATATATGGTCATGTGAGTAATTGAAACAGTTAAGGTGGAAAACAAAGAAGAGAAAATCTTGACTTTTTCCAATTATTCAAAAAAATACTTTATATTATATTAACATATGCAGAATTACTGATGTACTTTTCTACCCAAAAAAGATACATAGACATGGACGATGGTTCAACAGCCCATAAATACATAAATAATGGAGAATGCTAACATGATGCTTCATGTCAAAAGCATTAAAACCTGTCATATGCACTTTACAGCACATTCACTAAGGCATTGTTTCAAAAAGCCTCCCTTAACATCGTGTATTGATCCAAGCACATCCCAAAGATTCTCAATGGGGTTCAGATTTGGACTCTGTGGCGGCCGATCCATGTGCGAAATGATGTCTCACGCTCCCTAAACCACTCTTTCACAACGTGAGCCCGATGAATCCTGGCATTGTCATCTTAGAACATGCCCTTTGCCATCAGGGGAGAAAAAAACATCCACTTTTCCCCTTTGCTGCTTTTGCTCCTCCGCCTTTTTCCCGTCCAAAGTGTCCATTCTCCTCTCCTCTCCTCCTTGGACCTGTCTGTCAGACAGGAGCTGCTTGGCTGAGCTCTGAGCTGCGATGACACCAGGGGCACACTACACTGATTGACAGTTTGGCAGAGAAGCCGTTTCCTACGGCAGAGGGGAAAGGGTGAAGTGGAATTTTAAACTGTAGAGCCATTTTCCCCCGACCCTGATGGCTCTAAAGGGCAGGAGTTGTTCAAACTGGACATGCCATCATCGGCCACCTCAGCATTGATATTTCACACTTCATAACCTAAAATAATGTCTCTGTGTGGAGAAGACACATTATGAACTAGAACTGTGTTGGTCTGCAACATCTCATCATGGTTTCAGGCGGCAGTTCATGCAAATACCAGTGACCTCGACCAGCGGGCAGTGACCAGGAAAGCCCCCCTGATCACTACTGACCCCGGCCTTCCTCTGCATTCACAATCCAACTGCTCCCCTCAGGCAGAAGACACAAGGTCCCACTCGGAAATAAAAACCCTCAAAAAAATCATTCAAGAATATCATTCACCAAGAAGCATCAGCATCATTACAGTATATTTGCATCTATGTGTACTGTGTGCAAATTGGTTTGTTTTTATAATTATTCCATGCCTTTTAAGCCGTGTAAAAGATGAATTTCTGCCTCCATTGCAGTCAATAAAGATCTTATCTACTGAATCTATCTATATAAGCATTTGTTTTAACTTCTTAGAACAGGTCCAGTGATTAATAATGCACAGGACATTTCCAGGTTCTATTTTATGTAAGGAAATCCCCAAAATACAAATGGAAGTGCTTCAAGAGTAGAAGAAATGTCCAAAGTAAAGCAAAATACAACAGATAGGTGTTTCAGAGGAGCTAAAAGCTTTAAATGAAGGCATCAACTTTAGCAAAGCTTGGATGTATTTTCCAAAGGTAGAGTGAAGGAGAAGATAACGTACAGCGCAGTGGTTAGCGCTTCACACTAAGAAAGTCTCAGGTTCGATTCCCACCTGGACGGGTCTCCTCCGGGTACTCCGGTTTCCCCTACCACTAAAAATGCCACATTTCCCGACAGAGACAATAAAGTACACTTTATCATCACAGCGTTCTAAAGGCCTATAATACTATATACTATATATTATGCACAAAATAATTTTGTTTTTTAGGAAATTTTTGGTCTTGTACAGAGAGATCATGGACCCAGTGACTGATATTAAAGATCATTTTTGTGATTCATAAATTTTGTCTTTAGATACGACTTGTGAAAGTGTAATGCAGTTAATAGGAAAAACTGGCTCCTCCCCCCAACTGGGTCCTGTGACATCATCACATTCTTGAACCTGAAAACAACCAATGGGTTGCAGGTGACATCACAGCATTCTAAAGGCCTATACTATTATATAGAGGAAAAAATATTTTGTTTTTGAGGAAATATTTGGTCTTGTACAGAGAGATCTTGAACCCAGTGACTGATATTAATGATCATTTTTTAAAATTCATATATTTTCTTTTTAGCTACGACTTGTGAAACTGTAATGCTGTTAATAGGAAAAACTGGCTCCTGCCCCCAGTTGTGTCCGATATAACATTCTAGAACCTGCAGCCCAGCAATAGAGTTTGGGAAATTCCACAGTTACCATGGAGATCCGCCATCGTTTTCCAGTGACTAACATTAGCTAAAAACAGTAGAAAAAGCCGTGGAACAATTCCATTAGCTGCTGTTACTGCTGGTAAATCCATCTAACTCACTGTGGTGTCCAAGTGTTTTAATGTGAACAATATGAAATCATGAGATGTGAAGGAACAATCTGAGACAAATGGCGTGGATCGAATATTTACTGGGCGAAAAGCATAGAACAAGTTTTCACAAAGAACAAACATAGACATGGGGTTTATATCCTATTATGCAAATTAGGTATGTGCAGGGCGGATCCTAAAACATGATTGGCCGGCCTAAATTCCAAGTAAAAGCAGCTATTCTCGGTGGGGTTCGTTGAGACAGACCGTCTGTCTGTGAATCCACGCATCCGTCACTGTCACGGTGTATGTACAGCCAAGTATAGATTAGAAAAACACATTCCTTGTCCTATAGGTTTACCAGTAATTTCCACTAACGTAGGCATAATACACGTTGCACACTCTTAACTCAACACGCTGGCATGCTTATTCATTTATGATATAATTGAACATAGTAACATTAAAATTATGATTTCACAATAACTCCAGTATTGTAACTTTTAAAATCTCCATTAGTTTACAAGTGCTGCTAATCCCATATGCCATCACAACATTCCAAAGAGCCTATTGAGGCGGAGCTGAAACTTCCATGGCAGTCACTATGGCAACAGCCAAAATGCAGATTTCTCATGTTATTGCTCATATCTCTATATCCTGGTCCAATTCATATGAAACAAAAAACAATCACAAAGTTCCAAAACCATCTCTTCCAGCACATACTATGGTCGACCTATTTCCTCATAAGTGCATCCAAAAGTGGTGACAATATTCAAAACCATGTGCGTGATGTTAGAAAGGACTTTCAGCCATAAGATGAATGTGGCAGGTTTGTGAATCCAATAGTGATCAAGGAAAACATTTGGACATTTTCTTTATGGAAATTTCCTTTTCCCCCACAGAGGTATATTGCTCCGAAGAATTGTATAACATGAACGCAAACTATTGACTGACGTACAGCCTATCGTTCCAGGCTGTCAATTGATTTTCATAAATATTCTTCATTAAACTGTATCCTTTCACCTCTTAACTCCCGCCTGAACCGAGAGGATCTTTTTCCTCACGTCATCAGATTTTTTTCCCATCATTTTTTTCTTGGGTATTCAACTCATTTTTGTAACTCTTTTGTCATTTTTTGTCACATTTTTGTCATTTTTTCCTTCCATTTTTTGTCACATTTTTGTCAATTTTTTGTAATTTTTTTTATCAATTTTTTTTATCAATTTTTTTTAACAATTTTGTCATTTTTTTTTGTCATTTTTTGTCACATTTTTGTCATTTTTTGTCACATTTTCATCATTTTTTCATCATTTTTTAAATCAAATTTTTGTCATTTCTTGTCACATTTTTGTCATTTTTTGTCACATTATTGTCATTTTTTCATCATTTTTTCATCATTTTTTTCATCAAATTTTTGTCATTTTTTGTCACATTTTTGTAATTTGCTCGTCAATTTTTTGTCAATTTCTTGTGACATTTTTGCCACTTTTTCGTCACTTTTTTGTCAATGTTTTCTCACTTTTTTGTCACATTTCCATCATTGTTTTCGTCTCAGCTTTGTTGCTATTTTCACAGCTTTATTCCAGAAGCTTTTGGACTGGGGTAAAGCCAAACTGGAGAAAATCGGTGGGAGTTAAGGGGGTTAATGAGCTCAGGGGTGGTAATAAATATGTTTTAACTTCTTCCCACTCGCTTTGGAACATGTTTGCTTTTTGTTTTCACTCTCTCCTTTTTCTCTCCTTAGAATTCTATCGTTTTATTAATAACTGTGAATCATCTTTGACGTTTTAAATGACAAGCCTCAAATAGATAAATAAACAATGCTGTAATGAGCGGAGGTGATGTGGACTGGACTGAAACTGATTAAAGTCGGCTAAAAATATTATTTGCAAGGCACGCTTTCAAGTGAAGGCATTGTCTGTCAATAGTCCTGCTCATCTCAAAGCCCACTCCAGATAGAGGAGCCACATTCGAGGATCCCACCGTGCCTGTCGTCCTGCCCGTCAGCCGCCGCGCCCTTCTCATTTGTCTAATCTAAGTCGTGGACGGTGCTCACAAATGCTTGTCCAAAACACCGGTGGATCTCAGTTCCTTATTGTCAAGTCGGCTAATGGTGACAAATTGCTTCCTGTTTGCCTTTTACGCAAAAAAAAGTCACTGCATGTTATCGCTTTAGTCAGACTCTATTTTGCAAAATGGTCCGACAGCAACAGGGCATCGCATTAAAGCAGCTGGACTTCAAGAGAAGGATCCCGCACTTAGCAACAGACACTTAAACTGTTAATCTTTTAATTACTTCTACTTGTTTATATTGTCTGTAATTTTATTGTGTTTTAAATTCATGCAGTGAGTTTGCAACAGGTCTGTGTATATTATTGCTGTGTTGATTATCACAAAGTCAAATAAATTAGTATATTCAATCAATTTTTTCTTCTGTGTGTAATTTAAAGGCACACTGTGTAACATTTTGGACTATACTGTTGCCATCAACACGAAACAAGCTCCTAATGATCAGACACAGAAAATGCTATTTCTGCATTGGGTAATTACAAAAGGATTTGGATGAGAACATAACCTGTTTGAATCTCAAATTCTACCGACTTTAGTCACATCTCCATGGAGACGAGCTGGAGACGTACCCACTCCCTGTAAAGGTACAATTTTAGGAGAGCTGAGCCACTCACAAAAATCATGTTCCTGGGATCTGCTGGAGCCACTCCTCCAGTTTGGGCGTCACTTCCCCGAGTGCCCCAACGACCACGGGCACCGCTGATGCCTTCACCCTCCAGGTTTTCTCCAGCTCTTTTCTGAGCCCCTGGTATTTCTCTAGTTTCTCGTGTTCCTTTTATCTGATGTTGAAGTGGCTTGGTCTTGCTATGTCGACCACAACGGCTTTCCTCTGCTCTTTGTCCACCACCACAATGTCGATTGTTCAGAAGTGACACAGAGGATGAAGATTTCAATTGATTTAGTGATTTGGAGTGAGATGGAGAGTTTGGTATGTTCTTTATGCTATAGTTATCAGAACTGTTTAACAAACCAGACACCTGTTTAGTTCGTTAAATGCTTCATGTAGCTAAACAACAATGTGTTACGTTAGCATACAGCCTATAGAGCTCTACAGTCCCACCTCCTCTCCGGTCCGGAAGTAAAATTCCCCTTGCTTTGAGACCGTATTGATTTGGAATAAAGTCTTTAACTCCGTAACTACGTCAGCTTGGGCTGAATCCAGCTCTGTGGTTATAAAGCGACTGCAATGTCAGATGCAGGTGAAAAAAGCACGTATGAGATCCATCTAGTTTACGAAAAAATACAGTTTAACTGCGAGCCTTCGTCCTAGAACTACATTACCCAGGATGCTCGGTCGTCCCATGATCTACTACGAGGCTTTTGATTGGTGGAGCTTCACGTTCCCACACGTGTTTATGTATTGTAATGTAGACAACATATTAAATACAATTTATTAAAACATAATGCAGGCAGATAGTTGACGTTTTATCCATATCTAACACTGATAGTAAGAAAAACGTTAGATGGCAAATCAAAAAAATGTTCCCAACGATCCAATTAAACGAACCACCGATCATTTTCATTCCAATTAGCAGGATTCAGATTGTTTAATAGTGAAATAATATAGAACTTTTGTCTGCAAAGTAAAAGAAACTCGCCGTGTTTGCTGAAAACCTGGTTGCCTTGACCAGCGGGCGCGATGTCGCAATGGTTCTTGGGATACGGAGTTTCTATAGTCAGGAAGTTAATTATGTTTACAGCCTTGTACCTTTGCCATTTCTTCAACATGTCGTCTTCTTTTTGGATTGAAATGAAACATTTTACGGTCACGAATTGCTACATAGCTGATTAGCTTTTGCGGTGACGTTAAACTCTTAATATTTGAATTTTTGGAAAATCGACGGTCGTGTAGACAAGGATTTTTTGCTTCCGGACCGGAGCAACAGGACCGCAAGGGGCGGGACTGTGGAGCTCCATTCAGCCCTATTGTTTTTTTCTTTATTTTCCTTCTTAATTTTTGACTAATGAGATGACGTATAGTCTGGAAAATACGGTATCTGAAACTGAAAAGTCATAAATGCTTCCTGACTGCAATTTCAAGCATATTGTTTTCTAACTGTCTTTAAAATCCTGAATAAAGCATGATGAAAGCCACGTAAGACTAATATTATCTGCATATTTTTCACTTTAAGAATTGTGCCTCACCCTTTTCCATAGAGTAACACTCACCCCCCGCCCTCCAAATTAACATCAAATCCTTAAAACGTGAACCCTCGCAGTGACTCTTTCATTAATCTTGTGTAATGTGTTATATAAGTGGCATTAATCCTCCTCACCTCGCTGCACTTCTGAGTAAACAGGGCCGCAATCTTGTTACTTAAATGGATAGGCCTAATATTAAAGTGTCACTGACAAAATAACCGGATTATTCTCCCCCCGCGCGCACGCACACACCCTCGCACAACATCTACGCACTTGTTGTGTAAACTTTGCCGCTTTGTGCTCCCGGATCAAAAGCCGGCGCTACATTTTTCCGCGGCGTAACGAGGAGGAAAACAAGAAAGTGCCGCGCGTAACCGTTCATGACCCGACTGCAGCCCACTGTGGGGCGGCATTAGCGCAAATAGCAGGCGATGGTGTGTGGATTCCGCCGCATTTTCAGCCGGGAGAAACTGAACCCTCTGAGCCTCCCCCCGTAGCGTTTGATTGCTCTCTCTGCACTGGAGATCGTAGCACTTACTGCACACACACGTTTAACATCCAAGCTAATCGATTGTAGGAAGTCACATGGTGCATTTAACAACAAGAAAACATACACAGCACGACCCCCCCGAAAGAGTGGCCACAAATGAAAATGCCCACGCTCTAATATTTGATTGAATCAAACTCTTTATAATGTCATTCCTTTTGCAGAATCTGGTCGCAGGGGCGCTGCTAGACATTCTGGGCCCTGTGGAAACAAACATTTTTGGGCTCCAGATAACCCATACCTGTTTGCTATAGTCAAAACTGACATAATACACACGTTGAGTGCATGAGGAGCCAAGAAATCTGCCAAAACGCTTGATTTACTACAATCACTCAACTTGTCTATGTAATTATAAAACATGATAACGATAAAACCCTCAAATAAAACAATCCCTCCTATACTCCCCCTATGTTTATGTTGTCAATGACAATACCTGTGCGTGCCCATGGGCTCCGTCGCACCCCCGGTGCCGGGTCCCATGGGTGTCTACAAAAAGTTTCTCTGTATGAGGTAGTACTATGTATGCATTCGATGCCCTATATTCTTGTAATCACCCTTTTTTTTGCACCTGTATGCGATAATGTGCTTTATATATATATATATATACAGTATATATTTGCTATAATTGAATCTCTGTAAAGGAATTGTTTTCTATGCCTCGGAAGGAAAAAAAAAAAAGAAAAGAAAAAAAAACTGCATAGGAGGCGTTCACAATTTAGAATGTGATGTTTTCATTTCCTCTTCAGTATTTGATGATGGATTTTCAAGCCTGTGATGCTGTTATTGTGCCTAGACAACTCTCCCCTCTTTGGAACACTGTGATGTCACATGAACGCAACCTATCAGAACGCCTATGTTAACCGATTTTCAGCACGGCCTGTTTTCTTTTTTTGAAATTGGAGAATGCTATATTTGTTGTAATCATGAACAGAGGGTATACAATCATTTTAACTCTGATTACAGCATGCATTTGATGTGGCATTGTGTCAATAACTTTCTGCCATTCATTCCACCAAGATCTGGCTTTAATGATGGGAGAGCTTGGCCATGAATCAATGTATTCGGACCTTGAAAAACATCATTGTACATCCATTATGCCAATGCTCATAATAGATAGATAGATAGATAGATAGATAGATAGATAGATAGATAGATAGATAGATAGATAGATAGATAGATAGATAGATAGATAGATAGATAGATAGATAGATAGATAGATAGATAGATAGATAGATAGATAGATAGATAGATAGTGGTGGCCAATCCATGTGTGAAAATGAAGTCTTGTGCTCCCTGAACCACTCTTTCACAATGGCTTTGTCATCTTGGATTATGCCCGTGCTGTCGGGAGAGAAGAAATCCAATGATGGAATAACCTGGTCATTCAGGACGTTCAGGTCGTTAAACTGATCTCATTCTTTGGGCATATAGTGTTGTTGAAATGGACCCGACCAACAACAACAACTCCAGATCCATCCACCCATCCATACACCCACCCATCCATCCATCCATCCATCCATCCATCCATCCATCCATCCACCCACCCATCCATCCGTCCATCCATCCATCCACCCATCCATCCATCCATCCATCCACCCATCATCCACCCATCCATCCATCCATCCATCCATCCATCCATCCACCCACCCGTCCATCCACCCGTCCATCCATCCATCCATCCATCCATCCATCCATCCATCCATCCATCCATCCATCCATCCACCCATCATCCATCCATCCATCCATCCATCCATCCATCCATCCATCCATCCATCCATCCATCCATCCATCCATCCATCCACCCGTCCACCCATCCATCCATCCATCCATCCATCCATGGGGGCAGCTATTGGTGCTTCCCAAATCACAATGCACCAGCCCCTTATGGCTCCCCCTGCAGGTGGTGGGTCCACAGAAGGTCGGCCTCACGATTAACCGGGCCTGTTGGTCTCTCACAAGGGGCTTCTGAACCGCTCTTTGTCTGACCCGTCACCTAGGACCTGTTTGCCATGGGAGACCCTACCAGGGGCACGAAGACCCGTTAACAGAGCTCCTATGATCATTCAGGTGCTCAAATCCCTCCACCACGTTAAGGTGGAGGTTCCAGGAGGGGCAACACCAGATCATAATAAATAATTAAATCTAGATGGTAGCTTTTTTTTCCCTCGGCTGGACAGTGTATTTTTGGAACCCACAAGTGATTGTTTCTCACCAAAAGCTGCTTTTCCAGAGATAAACTCCATTCTGAAGAAATTAGTTAGTAATTAATTAGCCAAATTAATTGACTTTGACTTTGTTTTAAGAGGTTCCCCCTCCTCCGTTGTACACTTTGGTGCACGGGTGGGGGAAGACATGAGCTTGAGTTCTGTACTTCAGCCAATCACGGCCTGAGAGTTGATTTGCTAAATGGATTTTCTCTCCAAAATCATGCGCCGTTCCCGTATTAGCATCAAGAGATACAAAATTATATTACAAACAGCTAAGAAATGCTTCAAATGGCGGCGCGTTGTAACTTGAGAAATGTTTTTGATTCCATGTTCACATCAGTAATCTATTTGCGGTGATTGTGTCTGCTCATGCTGGCTCCTGAGTGTCACTTGTGCAAAGTTTGAAGCGTGACAAACTAAAGAGGCCAATTTTGTGCCGCTTTTCGGCGCTGAGAGGCATCGCTCTGTGCCGTGAAAGATTCAAAGATCACTCCCAACCCGTGTCAGTGGTTCAAAACAGTATGTTTTTGATGAGGGAACAACATAATAGGGTTAAAACGGCTACAAAGTGGATTTAGCGTAATGCCTTCCTTGAACAAAGACGAAATGAAGCTCCGAGCATAAAATGTGGCAACAGCTGTAAGAAAAGGCGCAAAGAAAAATGACTGAAATGGGTTTATACGCTCCTGAACGCAAGACGATTTTGCTTAACATTCCTCGTTGCCAAAGGGATAATGAAATCTGGAAAATAGGGGGCGAAGGTCATTACAATCTCTGCATATGCTTTCGCTTACATACAGTCGCGCCTTATGAAAGTCATAAATCTCTGACACCTTTGTGCACGTTTGCGCTTTTCCTGCTGTGGAAACGACTTTACCCCGTTATTAATGTTATGCGCTCGAGCAAGCTGTTCGTTCCCCAGGATTAATGAATTATGTGCATCATCTGATTTAAATACCATCCAGCAGAGTGTAGTATGCCGTACATGTAAAGGAAGGGTTGGTCTTTGTAGTTTCCTTTGGTCTGTGTGTGGAAAGTCTAACATGTAAAGAATGAAATTTGTTCGGAAAATCAGTTTCTCTTTTGTTTCCACCGCGTTCATGAAGCGTAGCCTGTTGTCATGCCGACGGTAGAGGCAGCTGCAGGGGGAACGTGATGGATACAAACGGCAAAGCGTCATAAAGGGGGCGTGGCCTCACCGAGGGGGAAAATAGAATCTTTTGGGAAACACAAATTTCAACTCTTTTTAGCCATTTTCTGGTGGTGAATATGAACTTATTTATGAACTTATTTATCACATACAAATAAATTGGGCCCATATGGATATTTTCTCACAGCACATTGTTCAGTATAGCGCCAGCTAACCGTTAGCACTAGCACGCTGCTAACATGAAGCATTATGTTAACATTCTCAGTTATTTATGTATTTATTTTTATTTAGTAGAAAACTACATTCATAGTTCAGCATTTGTTAAAGCAGTTTTTGAATAATTGGAGAAAGTTTAGATATTACTCCAAATTGTTTTCCCCTTTAACTGCATTTTTGTCACTTTTTTTGTCTCATTTTTGTCATTTTTTGATCATGTTTGGTTCATGTACTGTTGCTCTTTTGTGGCCTTGTTGAAATTTCATCCTCATTTTCCTCTAATCTGTGTCGCTCTTTGGACACTTTTCTCAAGAAGCTTTTTTAGATTTGGGTAAAGCCAAACTAGAGAAAGTGTGTTTGGCTCAGGTGGGGGTTAAGAGGTTAAAGGCTACGGCAGCAGTCCTCATACTGTCTTTGATCACTTTGTAAAAGAAGTATAGATACAGACGGCATCTCTGGGTTCGCCCATAAAGGGTCATTTTTGAAAACAGTTAAGGGGGAAAACAATTTTGAGAAAAATCTAAACTTTCTCTAATTATTCAAAAACGACTTTGGAAAACGCTGAATTATTAATATAGTTTTCTACTAAATAAAAATACAAAGACATGGGGAGGAGTGGTTCAACTGCCCATCAATACATAAAAAAAAACGGAGAATGCTAACATGATGCTACATGTTAGCATCGTGCTAATGCTAACGCTAGCTAGCGCTTGCTATGACTGCCGTTTTTTTCACTTCAACTGAAGAATCTGCTGTGAGAAAATATCCACATGGACCCGATTTGCACTGGACTTTATTTGTATGTGATAAATAAGTTCATATTCCACCAGAAAATGGCTAAAAAGATTTCCCCCCTCAGCTAGGCCACGCCCCCTGTATCTATAGTTTGTACTTTGGGGACTTGACGTGAAAGCAAATGTGTTACAACAGCCCTGACCAGATCTCCCAAAATCACCAGACCAACAACTCTGGACCGCCAGTGTACAATCTATTTATCATGGATGATCAGGGGTCAAAGTGGGCCGGAACCCTCCACTCCCTTGGGTAGTGACAAGAAAAAACAAACAAAAAACATTACATCTGTCAGACTCCAAAACAAACAGAGAAGAAGAGGAGCACATGGAGATTCTTCTTAATTTGCTAAAGCTGCGCTGGACTTTACAAGGGAGATCAACCATAATCAAATGAAAACACAGCCCACTCCCCCTTTGAGGGAAGAAGCTGGTTTAATGCACCGCAATATTACAGTGTTTATCATGAATCCATAAACTTTACGGACATAAACTAATACATAAACGGGCTCTACTCTTCCCAAGCTTTTGCCCACTTTTCATTTCACAACAATTGGCGGTATATTTGCATTTTTTCGAGATTAATCTAGGATGCGAAATGAAGACTGGGTTACTGCACGATGTCTTTTTCACACAATATTTCCTCTGCTCTGATCCTCTGAATCTGCCCGTCAGAAAAGCAACAAAAGTGTCAGGAATTCTGGCTAAAGTTTAGTCTTTAGAGTTGTCTCAGCACGAGGTGCACTTTAAAGTAAACCTAAATTGGACAAAATTATGTTAGAACTAGGTCTACTTCAGAAAAACACCTAATTCAAAGAGACTAGATGCAAGTTGGTAATTTTATGCTCACTACTGCCACCTCAGGTCTTACGCATAACTGCAGTCTCTATATTAAGCTCGTGCATGACGGCGCTTCCGACCCGAAATAACAACTATTTGAGTGACAGTGCAGGATTTTAGAGGCAGTTGTGGTGAACAGGTCTGAGCCATAGATATAATATAATAAAGATGAGTGGGTCCCATTCAGCCGCATTCATTAAAAAAGGTTCCCGAGTGTGAACCTTAATGGACGCTCTATCTCCTCCTACGCAGCCTGTGCCTTAAGGGCAAAAAGGCGGGAAGCCCTGCACTCACGGGGCGGGCGGAGCCTCCACAGAGCTCCAGAGCTTGATTGACAGGCTCTGCAGCCAGTCAATGTACTGGAAATGCTTCCAACTTTCGGGCTGATAAACAAAAACCAGCGCGGTTCAAAATATTTCACCTACCACAGTGTTGTCACATGGGTCATAGCGATTTTAGAAAAAGAAAAACTCTTTGGAGCCAGGCTTTTAAGCCGTTCTTGGGACGTTTGAAGTCCCATTAGAATCAATGCTCCCAAGTGTCTCTTGGAGTCACCCCGGCCACCGGGGTGGGTATTACAGCAATGTCAGCTCTCCACCATAAGAAGCATGTTCCTCGCCCATTTTTAAACTCTGTATTGTCCCTTTAAATACACGACTAGAGCATTAATCAAAACAAATAAAATGTACAGTCTGAAGTTGCCCGAGTACCAGTGGGACACAGTTTGAGAACCACTGCACCAGAATTGCTGCATTGAGTTTCTTTTTAAACAATATCCCAAAGGGATATGATGAAGTCTTATTTACGTATTGATATTTCACATTTCAAACTTGAAACAAGGGCACCGTGCTTGTGGTAAAACTCCAGGCGTGCTTCTTGATGATGAAATTGTAGTTAAAAGCCCCACAAAGCACTCCGGCATTACAGGAGCTTCACGCGTACAAAGGCTTTAGAGTGGAAGCCTTATGTAAAGTGATGAGTTCCAGTGAAG
Organism: Gobius niger; assembly: GCF_951799975.1. Taxonomy (NCBI): domain Eukaryota; kingdom Metazoa; phylum Chordata; class Actinopteri; order Gobiiformes; family Gobiidae; genus Gobius; species Gobius niger. The sequence continues at coordinate 36,660,377 of NC_136855.1, read as the reverse complement.
TCCGCTCGTCCAGTGAGAGCGGCGCAGTGTGAGACCCCGCGGGCGTCCAGACGGAGCCACAAACACGTCCATATGTGTGCGCTGAGATAAACCCCAAGCATGAGAAAACCCGGGGCTAAACTACAACTCAACTACAACACACGGGTGGAGACTGGGCCGGCGAGGTCTGTTTGAGCAATCCACTGGCTACCTCATTGACGATTCCTCTTACCGATTCCTCTTACCCTTTGGGCCGCAGCCTCAGTTTAAACCAATAAATCGGCAGACCGGAGCCGCCGCAGATCCACACAGCACTTTTAAAATTCCCTTTCATTACAAGAAACACTTTGCCGTAGTGAAGCTGCAATCCAGGCTGCACGTTAGACTGAGTCCGCGTGGATCCGTCCTCTCTATTCGACGCTTACATCTTTAACGCTACGGCACTGGAACAGCAAAGCAAAGCACATGTGTTTAAACACGTCTCTCCTTGGCTGGATTCATATGTATTTCATATCGCTCTTTAAACGATTGTCAATTTGCATCAATGGATTGAGAGAAGCCAAATTTAAAGTGTCTGCATTGAATTTTGCATGTGGTGAATTGACAATGAAGCTGATTGAACTGATTTGAATCCGCTCCGCATGGACAGAGCAGAAAGCAAGAAGGTGCCGTGCAGAGAACGAGCGGTCAAGAACATCGCTTGTTCATAGTTACTGAGGGAAATAAGAGAAAGGAATTTGGAATTTGCCCAATTTACAAAAGATATAATAGATAATTAATAGATATAAAACAGAAATAAATCACAAGACCTGTTTTCCTCTCATTCTGTAAGCAGGAGTTTCCAAAATCGAGCCGGATGCTTGTCAATTTTTTATTGTTTTAGGTGGTGCGGTTGTTTGAATGGGCATCGACTGGGAAAACATAAATTGTAAGCAGCCTGTTTACCTATTAAAGGGACTATACAGAGTTTGAAAATGTTACAACTAAGCATTTTTTGTTTAGCATAGGGACCTCTGATGCTAACTAACCGGTGAATATCAAGCATTGGCTTAAATGACTTGAATTGAGGAAATGTATCTTGTTTTGAGCGGTTTTCACTCATTAAGAGACACTTTTCCTGATCGGACCAAGTTTACTTTGCTTGTTTGAGGACATTTCAGACCAGTTCTAGGGTAAATCTCGCTTGAAATAAGAAAGTAAAATTGCCAATGAGATAAGACCAATTTCTTACCCCATTGGCGGACAAATGCCCAAGAACTTCTTAACTAGTCAAAACAACAAAAAATTGGATTATTATGCTCAAATTGAGATGTTTATACTGATCTAGTTAAATACTTTTTGCAGTGTAAATGTCTTGTTTGGACACTATACAGTAGGTGCCGGTGTACAATCGAAACAGACGGCTTGTCGAGTTGCACTACTTCTCGTTGCTGCGCATGTGCAGAACTATCGAGTCATTTTACATTCAGCCATCGAGTTCCGCTTTTTCAGCAAATATCATGATTTCATAAATTTTACTGTTGAATTAGGCAGTCTATTCTACATGTAATTAGTAAATGACGTAGCTGCTAAAAAAAAAAGTGCCTTTAAATATCTGTCTGTTGAAAATATAGGCTTTAAAAACGAAAAAAGTACAAGTTTTGCCAATAATCATGAAGCATGACCGTTTAAATGTAATAACAGTTGCTGAGGAAAGAGTCGACTGCTCTTTAGTTACGTAATATTATGCAAGACAAAGTTTACCAGTTGTTAATAACTCGTTTTTAATGAGAGACAAAGACATGTGCACATGCGCGTTAATACTGTCAGTGCAGCTTGACAAAGAAGTGCATCTCGACGTTACACCGGCATGCACTTTTCTTTGGCCTGCACTCCACCAATAACTTTAAAGAAGAAGAAAAAAAAGCTGTTGGTGATGTCACTTCCCCTTCGGTAAGGACTGCATCGAGATCTAACAGTTGACCCCATGAAAGGTTAAGGATTAGTTGCTAGTGTTAGTGCTTAGAGGCTACAATTTGATGGTTTCGGAGGCAGCCCCAATTCAGATTATTATTTTTTTGCTTCCTATGCAATCTGTATCGTTTCATGACAGTCTGAACGGCTCAGATCCGATGTTTTCGAATGCTGCTACAAATGCCATTCACTCTGTGCTAAATGGGAGCGGCCTGGAAAACAACAAGGTCCAAAAAACGGTCTCTCTTCCTTCTTAAAGTGATAAGTTATTAATGGATTGGCTCCATTGACTTCCCACAACTTTAACCCTCCCAGGTCTGCACAGCTGCGTTTCTATCTATTATTACTTCCACATACAATAGTGCAATGTCTCTACTGCACATGAGCGACACATTCAAGACGTATTCTTTTCAGATCGCACACAGGTCGCATTTCATAGTAGTATCAACAGCCTCGCGAAAAACTAAAAAAGCGGATTTAAAGGTGCACTATGCAACTTTTTATGCGAAAATAAGAGTTGATATTTGTGCGTAATTGACCGTGTAGTGACCCTGCGGCTGTGTGAGTGGTCAACATGGCGCCTTTACTTTCCATCACAGTGGTTTCTAGGTTTCTAGGATCAATTGCTTTGTAGGTTTTCTGGTGAGCAGTGAAAACCTTCTAAACAATTGATCCTGGAAAGTTGTCAAGGCCACTGAGACGGAAAGTAAAGGTGCCATGTTGACCACTCATACAGCCTTTTTCTTTCACATAAAAAGTTGCACAATGCACCTTTAAAGACAAAAATCGGCATCAAGACCTGCAGTCGGAACGTACTCCAAGATGTGACACATGCTGATAAACTGGGATGACAGGAAAGTTCAAGGCCTTGACCACAATTGACAATTTCAACCTAGAGGGGAAAACAATTCAGCCGTTGAAATGTTAATGTTGTTGACTGTACAACCCAAAGTTTTTTCGACTTTAGAGCAGGCGCGGTGTTTTTGTCCAGGAAGTGCCCCTGAGCTCCTGACTCTCCCCTTCCTCCACTGTATTTACATAATGAGATTGGAGCTGTCAGGAGCCTGTCAAAGACGTTCTGTGCTGAGGCCTCGGAACTGAAGGGTGACTGAGCCGGCCCGCACAAAATATAATCGCCTTACATTACAGGGATTAAATCACAAGAAACACTTTCTATTGCTTTGTATCTGTGTCCGAACTCCGCCTCAGAAATCAAGTTACTGCTGAGTGATTTTTCATGCAGTGACTTTAGATTTCCCGGATCAGTGCTGCGCCGGTGGTGGAGTTGTGCTTTTTAATAATAGATGAGAGACCATTGATGACCTGGATGCCACCGAGGTTCCCAAATGACTGTTTTAAAGAGCAGGTATTGTGCTTTTTGCTCTTGGTAATAATCTCTCACATCTTCTTAGAAAATGCTATATTGATCTCAAGTAGCTGAAACAAAATATCCAGCAGTTTCACTTCCACTCACCTGTCAATAATAAATACAAAATAAAGCTTAGCAACAGATGGAGAGGTGAGGAAAGCCTTTCCTGGACACGTAGGACCTCGGGAGGAGATGTGGAAGCGGAATAGTCATTGGAGAGGATTCAACGAATAGTCAAAGGTGCGCGAGTGGGTCGAAACACAGTTCCAGGTCTGTTTGTAACTTCGTAGAAACCTTTAAAAAGTTTTGCACAACACCCTCCCTTTAAAGGGGCTAGATGCAAGTTGGTCATTTTTGTACTCACTACTGCCACCTCAGGTCTTACGTTTAACTGCAGGTTCTATATTAAGCTCGAGCATGACGGCAATTCAGACCCAAATTAACACTTTTTTAAGAGACAGTGCAGGATTTTAGAGGCAGTTGTGGTGAACAGGTCTGGGCTCATTCTACACATTAGGACATGGCTGGAACATGTAGGCCCTAGGGAGAGGAAAATACTTAGTTTTAACATTTTTAAACTCTGTGTAGTCCCTTTAAACAAAACATGCTCATAACAGTGTCACTTTTTTTTAAATTTTGTTGAGTTTTAAATCATAACCGCGATATTTAAAAATATAATAAAATGTCTCGTCTATAATCCTGTGTATGTTGCTTCTAAACTATAAAATGTGTCAGTGTTGAACTGTGACAGCAGGGGGCGCTTTATTAGACGCATAGGGCTGATCTATTGAAAACATTCATGTATAGTAGACACTTCACAGGGGCTCATTTGACAGACAACAATCAGCAGATTCCAAAACAAAAACGGTCTCTGTCTCTTATGGTTCATGATCAGTAAAACTCAGCAACATAAAATATATACAATAGGTGTATAAACTTGTGACCAATTTTCACTGCAATGTTTCTCAGCTCCTCTGAGACTGAAGAGGTTCTGGGAGCACTGATAAAGCATAATGTGCACTGCAGAAATTAGACCTCCTTCCAACATCCAGATCATGTTAAGGCTCTGACTGAGGAAATCGATCACTTTCAATTCCAAAGATATCGACATTTTAGCAAGTTTGTAAAATACCCAAATATCGACTTCTTGGGACAGTGAGACCGAGGCCTTCAACTCCCCTAAGATCCCGACTTGGACTGACCAGAAAGCTCCAGTAGGGGGTGTTATCATAAATAGTCTTCACTTTCTTTTTTTTTAAACTCTCTGTGCAGCATATTTCAGTGTCTTCAAATTATTACCAAGTTCCGCCTGGCACTTCAATCCACGCAAGGATGTGCAAAACCAAGACTGACTGACACGTTATTTATACGCACAGATGACTAGCGATCGAGCGAAAACTTTCAGGCTGTTTTTCCATCATTATCTTGAAAAACAGTCAACTCAGAGATAGGCTGTAGTTGTTAGAGAAGGCAAGTGAGCAGGTCTGAACCTGGACTGCACGGACAAAAGGATAAGAGGCTCAAGGGCAAAAGGAGAAGAGCACAAGACGGCGAGAGAGAGATTATTTACCTGTGGAGCACTAAGCAGACGTTATTCCACCAAAAATACCACGGAGAGATGGATGGAAAAGACGAGCACTCACTCCAGTATGTATTGCTTCTTTTTGGTACAAAGATTCCTCAAAACTTTGTGTTGAATTGACCTTTCGCAAAACCTCGCCCCAAAGCGGTTATTGTCCAATCAGACATCCTAGCAACCATTACTATGAAGCCAGGTCCGTAAAGCCGCAGACCTCCAATGCAAAACAATGGGACATACCAGCAATGAGCACGGAGCAAATGCACTTTTCTTTACTGCTAGCCACCAAAAACCCACCAGACAAAGAAGAAGAAGCAAAATGGAGAAGCATCTGCCTATGGATTATGTAAATCGGACACTAGGGACCACAAGAGTGTGTCTGGAGGAGTCCAGTTATTTCTGCCTACAATGGATCAAACAATGTGGTCGGCCTACACCCAGATAAATGTCTCCAAAATATACAAGCATACGTCTGCTCTATGGTAGGCTAACACCTTAGCATGCTAACATCTAGCTACTGACAGTCACATAACATTACACAAACTGGCACTGGAGCTGGAACTTTAGCTGCAGCGGTGAACCTTTTCAAGCCTACAGTTTCACGTGTTTTTGTTTCTCTGATAAAAGTATTTTGTCTCGGTCCTGATAACTGACTGTAGCTGATTGTCATTGTGGCACCTGTAGGTTTAGCTAGTGTTAGCTAACTTTAGAGAAATGTTCTTATTTTTAGAAATGCTAAACACGTGCCCGGTGCTTACCGGGCAGTGCAAGACCACTACTGGTACACAAGGCTGTGCTGTTGCATTTAAGGACGAGATCATAAGGTTTCTTTGATTTTGCTGGAGACCTGTCTGTTTGCTGTAGTGTCAACAGTCCTTTATCCTCCGTGGGATAGTTTAATATCTTGAATATTCCCTCTGCTGCAGACTGTGACCCCTTTTGCCTCGATCTGGAGGATATCGCGCATTTATTGCTTCAATTAGAGTCGCTAACACTAGTCACTTTAGCAGCAGCATCAGAAAGTTTGACGGACGTAGCAAGTGGGCGGGGCGTTTGCGAAAGGTCAATTGACTTTGAACAATATTTACGCCAAAAAATGACTGATAGATGACAGAGTGAGAACTTCCTGTCTGAAATTAGGTTTTGTTTTCTCATAAGACAGCACGGCTCGGGTATAGATAGTGTCGTGATGGAAATCTGCTGCTCTGTCTGTGGAGGTAACAAAGACTTGTCTCGCGTTATACTGCTGCCTGAGAGGAAATGAAGTGGACATAACTTCGGATATACTAGAAAACACAATACCTAACAAGTCTGGAACAGGATAAAATCACAACACTGGACTAAATAAGGACAATCTCATTGCATTGTCCTAATAAACACATTGAAATCATTATTTTCCCGCCAAACAATCTTTCATATTACTGACAGATTTGACAAATCTCATTCCTCAAACCCCCGAGTCCACGACTGTGTGCCTCCCTCAGTCTCATCCGCCCCCGAAGCTCGCGGCTCCACGTCATCCATCAAAACGGGGGAACAGTGAGCGAGATAAGGCGGCAGCGGCACGGACAGCGCCCACAGCCCTACATTAGGACGGATCACTCCGCACTTATCACGCGCGGCAACACGGGTGAGGCAGGTAGGGGCCACTGACTCGAATCTGATCGCAAAACTAAAAGACAGATGAGAAACGCTGCAATCCGTAGCGCTCAAATGACTGCGAGCCACACGGGAATACTTTCTTAGAGGGCGAATTTCTGAGGGGTGAGGCTTGTTTTAGAGATTGGGGTATAACCAAAGGCGCAGCTGCTGGGAGCCTGCAAATGAACAGGCCCACTTTGTATATCCTTTCATATTGGCTCCCTCAAATTGACTTGCAATGAGTGATGTTTTTTTACCCATGGCTCCACCGCATTACATTTGCCAACATAAGTGAAACCAGTTTATTGTTACACCCGTCATGACCCACAAGACCTCAGCCTTCTGTTCTGAGAGGAACTTGTGCAGAGAAGTGCATCATGGGAGTAGTAGGTGATGAGCTCCCTCGTCTACTCTCCCATACGTAGGTGGATCAGTAAACGCTGTTTTCGGGACTTCTGCTCTCACTATACATCTGTGACTTTGTGAGAGAGTTTTTCCATTTAATTCCACAAATCGACAGTGTGGTACTTTGTGGTGGTTTTATGGAGTTTTTGTTTTGTTTAGAACCACAAGTCAAACCTCCTTATAGATACAGACGGCATCTCGTCATAGAAGGGGGCGTGGCTTCGCCGAGCGGGAAAATAGAGTCTTTAGAGAAATAAAATGTTTCACTTTTTTGCCATTTTCTGGTGGAATATGAACTTTTTTACCACACATAAATAAAGTCAAGTGTAAATCGGGTTCATATGGATGTTTTCTCACAGCAGAGTGTTCAGTAGAAGCGAAAAAACGGCAGTTGTAGCTAGCGCTAGCTAACCGTTAGCATTAACTCGATGCTAACATGAAGCTTGAAGTTAGCATTCTCCGTTATTCATGTATTTATGGGCTGTTAAACCACTTTGCTCCTCGCCATGCCTTTGTATCTTTATTTAGTGGAAAACTATATTCATAATTCTGCATTTCTTAAAGTAGTTTTTGAATAATTAAAGAAAGTTTAGATTTTTCTCCAAATTGTTTTCCCCATTAACTGTTTTCAAAGATGACCATATATGGGCAATTCCAGAGATGCCGTCTGTATCTATCTGCACACAATGCAACTTTACCTTAAAAAAAAGTTTATATTAGTGTGTATTCGACCTTTCAGTGACCCAGCGGCTATATGTGTGGTTAGCTTAGCGCTCCTATGATGCTCCAGGATCAATTTTTATTAGGTTTTCTTTGCAGATTGAACTGTATTCATGGTTACATAAAAAAAACAACCAGAACCACTGGGATGGAAAAGGCACTAAGCTAACCACCCATACAGCCACTGGGTCACTGAAAGATGAAATACGCACATATATCAACGTTTATTTCCACATAGAATGTTGAATAACGCACCTTTAACGGAGCGTGCATTTTAAGATTGCTTTGTAATTTGACAAATGTTCCAATAAGTTATATGCTACAAGATTAATGCAGTGAGGTGTTAGCTTGAATCCACAGAAATTGTGTTTTGTTGCTTGTATTGTGTGTACAGGGGCCTGTTGTTTTTCTAATGGACTCCAATTGCAATACAAACGACTCAGAAATGCTTCACTCTGGTTTTGATTAGTTCCTTTACAACTCGTCTGAATCAATGCCAGTTTAAGAGTTAGAGTATAAATAGTACTAAAGCACTGATTTATGACCTGTATTGGCCTCAATACAGTAAACATAATATATGGCCCCATGTGAACTTTTGCTTGGAGCCCCAAGGCACCCTTGCTGCACTGCTACACTGCATATAACTATGATTTTGACAAAACGAAAGCCCCAAAAAGTCTATTTTGTATCATTTCAATTTCATTTACAAGGTTTTGTCAATCTGCTAATTTCCACAGACAAAGACAATCTAAATTGTGAATACACAGACAAAGGCTAGAATTTAATATCTGAGGACTTAATGGATTTGTCCAGAATTCATTTTTCAATTCGTTTTTTCAGTCTAGGAGCTCTTATTCAGTATCTTCACATCCCAAGGACCAGTTATTTGCAGATGAGGTAGAAAGTCCTTGAATGTCCTCGTTTGATTAAATAATAAAAATCACTTGTGGTTAACGAAAAATATAGCAGTGAGCTGACGGAATATTTATGCCACTAGCCAGCCTCGTCCTTGTGCTATTTAGACCTTGAGTGGATTACCAAAGAATGAAAAACTAACAACACTATTAACTCGCAAACAAAAAAATCCCTTTAGAGTTTGGTAGAGTACTTATCAGCCCCGGTGCTCTGTTAATCATTATTTAGAATCTTACATCAGAAAGATATCCAAAAATTCCGTAAACAGATTTTTCAAAAGGATACTCAATATGATGATTATAAGCAACTTTGAGCTTTTGCAGGGAAGCCATTTTACAGTAAGAGGCGGGGCAGTTTGATGCCCGGTTTCTTGCCACCTACAGTTGTGCTTTGCCGCGTACATGCTGCTTTCATCCGCTTTCTGCAGTGCTAGGACCCCGAGGCTCACCACAAATATCCAACATGATATTGCGACCACACCAGTTGTAAGTTTGCCAGGCCGTTCGTACCCCGTTGCACACTGTGCCCCAAAGACCAGCAGTAAGGCTGGCATTTGACCTGAATTAAAAATTGCTTTCGGACCTTTTCCACAGCTTAAGCACCCACTGAGCAAAGATTATATAGTCACAAATATGCAATTGTCGATGTAGTTGGAACTATTTTAAAGGGGTTTATTATGCTTTTTATCTGGTTCACCACAGGGGTGCGTTTTGTCTCCGCTTTTGTTTGTTTTGTATGAGAACAAATGAAGAGGCACCCATCAGCGCAGCTACTTGATACAATTTTCCAGTGATAAATCTTCTCAAACTCAACAAAGACTACGCTATTTTTTCAGTCTTAAAAGATTTTGTGAGGAGTTCTTCTACAATACACGACTGGATTTAGCATGATTATAGAACAACTGGTGGTTCACACAAAACAACTGAGAATCGTGCTAATGTTTCATAACACAGTGGTGCGTCTCTGTCCTCTCTCCTTTCCCTTCTCTTTAGAGGAAAAAACTGACCCCAGATCAGCAAAGATAGGCTTCTGTTTGTGAGCGTGGGAAACATGTGTGTGTCCTGATTGGCCAACAGTGTCATGTGATCGTTGTCACAACAACACAGTTCAGTGCTGCAGGCTACGAGTCTTCAACGTGTTTATAGTTCTATCAACACACAAAGAAATTAAAGGGGAGGTAGCAACGGTGTTTTTATGTCTGTAGTTCACTCTGTTATTGGCCGCTGCTCTCTGTATGTCACTTTTGGGACGGTAAAATCATTGCCTGGTCTGCCAAACTACATGCTTTTTCATAGATATTTCAAAGACATATAGTCTGGGAGCAGCGTGATCTCAACGATTTCCCGGTGGGCGTGATTGACAGACGGCATCAGCCAATCAGAGCAACGCTAGATACGTCACAGCAACAAGTGTCAGGAAGCCTTTCCAAAAACGTCCTTATTTACGAGGAACGCTTTGAACGCTGTTTCTTGCTGCTTCTGTGCTTGTTTTAGGGATTACGTTTTTTCCAAATGATTTAAAACAGACGAAAGAGCAGAAGAAAACATCGTCACTCGCCGCGCACGCCATCTCTATTGTTTTGGTAGAGTGTGGTGACGGCTTCCGCGTCTTGGAGGAATGAAGTCCCGCCTCTCGGTGCGTGATTTGACCGATGTGGGTAAAATCGTGATAATATAGGCTGCGAGGAGCTGTCCAGATGGTTCTTCTTTTGAATAGAAAGGAGGTGTGTCTGGCAGGCCAGCTCCTCCTGAGCGTCCAAAATCAGGCTTAAAAATCAAAACATGTTTGATTTCCTGCAACTGAGGTTTAATTGCGTCTTTCTTGCGCCCACATAACAAGTTCCGAACGCGAGTCCAGTCGTGAACCATCGCACATTATAAGACACGACCCTGCCTTCAACTATCCACGACTCGGGAAGACTCGGCACTACTGAAAATTAGAGCAAAATCGTGCAAAAAATGTGTTGTAGTGTGTGCAGAGCTTCAGTGGTCAGGATACAGTTGGCAACTCGTCAAAGAAGGGGGCGTGGCTTCGCCGAGGGGGAAAATAGAATCTTTTGGGAAACACAAATTTTCACTCTTTTTAGCCATTTTCTGGTGGATTATCAACTTATTTATCACATACAAATAAAGTCAAGTGTAAATCGGGCCCATATGGATATTTTCTCACAGCAGATTGTTGAGTCGAAGTGAATAAACTGCAATTGTAGCTAGCGCTAGCTAACCGTTAGCATTAGCCCGATGCTAACATGTAGCATCCTGTTAGCATTCTCCGTTTTTTTATGTATTTATGGGCTGTTGAACCACTTTGCTCCGCTCCATGTCTTTGTATCTTTATTTAGTAGAAAACTATATTCACAATTCAGCATTTGTTAAAGTAGTTTTTGAATAATTAGAGAAAGTTTAGATTTTTTTTCAAAATTGTTTTCCCCCTTAACTGTTTTCAAACATGACCATATATGGGCGATTCCGGAGATGCCGTCTGTATCAATGCAAACCTTCTACACTTAGAATAGTTACCATGGAAGGTTAAGAGAAGGTTAAAAGATTACTCAAACATGTGTGGCTGAGTCAAAACTCAACAGTATGTTTTTGATGAGGGCATGACATTGTTAAAAGCGCGTCGGCTTTAAGTCAATATTACATTTGCGGATTTTTGAGTATATCAATTTACACTCCATAGCTGGAGAGTCTCTTACAAAGCAAAACATTTCTATTTTCTCCTCTTCGCACCTGCACCGGCGCCGCTCCTGACAGCGCACTTGACTTTTTGAGGTTAATGTCTAAACGAGTTGTGGATAGAGTGCTCTTTCTTCCACTTGAGAACGCGGAGTAGACTTTTAGCACACTCCTCTCCTGTTCGCAGCTGAATTACAGGGGGAGAAAAAGAAAGATCAGACTCGGATCCAAAATTGTGTGACAGGAAAGCGCTCTGTGGCACTTCACACTTGACGGAATCACAGCTCATCGTCGCAACTCGTCAGCTGTTACTCAGGCGGAGGGGGCGAAATGAGCGAGAGATGGAAGAGGGAATAAATCGCCGCAATACCAGGGCCAAAACGACTCAAATGATGTTTAAAGAGCAAGTAATTAACTGATGATAAGCTGCTGCAATTTATGCTTATTTTCTAGACAGTTATTTCAGACAATATGCCAACAATTAACACTCGCCCGCTCTGTAGTGCCCTTTGTCTCCGAAGGTCCCACGATGGCAAAAGGTATGGAATATTTTGTAGCACGTTGTGCCTGTTGATCCCATGGTTCAAAGGCAGCCCGTGGCATGCAGGCAAGGTCAGCGAGGCCTTCCCTGCTGGCCTATTAGTTAAAGTTAATTATGGCCTTTGTAATTAATCAATCGCATTTAAGCATCATTTAGGGTTTGTATGTATATGTTTGAGCTATACTTTAGATGCGTCTTTGTGTTTTTCCACATTTCAACTAATTTTAAGTGGAGATGTGAGGCTTGTGTGATCATCTCAAATACTTAAAAAGACTATACGGAGTTTAAAAATGTTAAAATAATGCATTTTCCTCCCCCTACATGTTCCAGCCAGGTCTTAATGTGTTTGCCTCTAAAATCCTGCACTGTCACTCAAACAGTTGTTAATTCGGGTCCGAAGCGCCGTCATGCACGAGCTTAATATAGAGACTGCAGTTACACATAAGACCTGAGATGGCAGTAGTGAGCATAAAATGACCAACTTGCATCACGTCCCTTTTAAAGACAATAGCAGTTAGAGCTATTTTGTCCTGCCCCAAGACATTGGTGAAGAGAAGAGAAGAGAAGAGAAGAGAAGAGAAGAGAAGAGAAGAGAAGAGAAGAGAAGAGAAGAGAAGAGAAGAGAAGAGAAGAGAAGAGAAGAGAAGAGAAGAGAAGAGAAGAGAAGAGAAGAGAAGAGAAGAGAAGAGAAGAGAAGAGAAGAGAAGAGAAGATGTCAGGTCTTTTTCCTCCTTTATTCCCCGCACAAAGCAAAGCAGCACCGGAGGAGAGGCTGAGGCGTTCAAGGGTTGCGGGAAAAAAACTTAGTGCGAATTATTATGTTCTAAATGTCCAAAAGGGTGGCACGGTAGCGCAGCGGTTAGCGCCTCCGCTTCACAGCTAGAAGGTCCCGGGTTCAATTCCCACCAGGAGTGGAGTTTGCATGTTCTCCCCGTGTCTGCGTAGGTTTCCTCCGGGTACTCCGGTTTCCCCTACCACTAAAAACATGTGCAATAGGTGAATCCTCCAGCCAGGTGATTCTGACCATCAGCCTGGCTTTACATCATGGAGATGGGTCCCCGGGCGGCACTGCCCTCGACCACTGCTCCTTACGGGTTGCCCCAGCGGCATCAAAGGATGGGTTAAATGCAGAGGACGAATTTCCCTACGGGGACAATAAAGTAAACAAACAAACAAACAAAAGTGAAAGACTTTCATGAAAGTTGCAGTTTAGCAAATAAATGTAAATCTCAAAATATTTACTTTGAACACATCGTATTTATGCAGATGAATGTGCGTTTCACACAAGATTAATGAGATTTCCGAAGCTCATTGAATGCAATCAGAGCAGCGTGTGGTATGAACAGTGTGGAGGGGAGTTAGGGGCGGGGCCGATGGGGGAAAGCCAGGTGAGAGGAGGGGGTGGTGGTGGAGCAGAGTTCACTACTCCACCTACTGATGATAAAAATTCAAAAAAGACATCGCTTAAGGCAGCTTTAACCAAGTGCATTTTTGTCCAGTTCAGCTTAACCCAAATCTAAAAGGTCACAGCCTACAGGCCAATGTAACGCCTTATTTATTGCTTTTTGTCACACATTTTGTCACTCTTTTTATCGCTTTTTTGCCACTTTTCTGGCGTTCTTTGGTTACTTTTTTGTTGTGTTTTTGTCACATTTCTGTTGCATTTTCTTCCCTGTTTTCGTGGCTATATTGACGCTTTTTTCAAGAAGCTTTCGATTTGGGTAAAGCCAAAACTGGAGGAAACGCGCTTGGTTCAGGCGGGGGTTAAGAGGTCCACTTATTTCCGTGATGTGAGGCCTGTGTGATCATTTAAAACACTTCAAAGACAACAGCAGTTTGATTTACTTTGGAGAATGATCTTTTTAAACAAGTTCATGTGGCTCAACTGTGTGAATAAACAACAGTAAAATTATTTTTGCCTTTACGCGGCGTTCGTCCCTAAGCAACGAAAAAGGAAACTGAAAAAGTGTCTCTGCTGCTGAAGTAAAAAGTGATAAATTTCGGTTCATATTTTAAATCACACTAAACCTTATCTAATTAATAAGAAAGGTTTAATGGAAAGACCGTATCTCAGTCCCGGCCCCCGAAAAAAGTCCCGGCCCGACTAATAATTTCTCTGTATTTAATTATTGTCAAGCTGTTACTTTTGCTCTGTTTGGTCAAGATAGGAGAGCGCTCTGCCTTCGAGAGCTCTCCCTCTCTCAGTACCTTGAGAAGTGAGTCAGCAGGTACTGTCCATATAACAACAGGCAAAAGCAACTGCACACAAGAGGCCCCTCCAGCAAACAGCAGTGTGGGTTCATACGTCCCCCTTGTGCATGTTTTTTTTTCCGTAGGGGAGTTGGTGCATCAACCAATCACAAGTCATGAGAGTGAAACGTCATACTAAGGGTGGGCGATATGATCCTTACAGTTCTGTCAGGCGCCGCATCCTTCTCATTTCGATCTTCTAATTCAAATCCTGGACCGTGTTCACAAATGCGCCGTCTTTGCCAACTTCGCAGTTCCTTATTGTCAAGTACTGGTTCACCTTTTACACAATAAAAGTCACTGCATGTTAGCGCTTTAGTAAGACTCTTATTGTGAAAGGGCAACAGACAAGCCTTTACCAAACTTAGCGTTACTATTTTACCTTTATTGTCTGGAGTTTTATTGTGTTTTTCAATGTATAGAGTTAGTTCTAAGTCTATTTTTGCTGTGTTGATGAAAAAAAAATCGTGATAAAATCGAAATTGTGTGTTTATAATTTAAAAAATGGTCAAATCTCCCACCCCTTCATACTACATATATCAATCTGCTTAACCCTGGCCCTGCCCTATACCACTAATCTTAAAGGAATAGCCCACCATTTTTCCATACTGAGATATGTTCTTGCTTGAGCTTAGACGAGTTGATACGTACCTGCCTGGTCTTTGTGCGTTCCCTCAGTCACGCAAAACGACCAAAGATGTTGTTTTAGCATTTGGCCTCTTGCAATGTATTCCTATGGCTCCAAACGGGGGTGAAATTGGAAGCTACCACTCTCTTCCACGGGCACGAAGACCAGACAGTCCAGACATACGCATCAACTCGTCTAAGCTCAGGTAAGAACATATCTCAGTATGGAAAAACGGTGGCCTGTTCCTTTAAAGTGATAGTCCGTAAGTTTTGCAAAGTGAGGAGAGACAGAGTGAAATTTGAAAGTGATCAATCCAATCCCTCCCCTCTTTAACCACGAAGCCCTTCTTAGTTTGCAAAATGGAGGAGAGCAGGAACAGAAATGTCCAAAGTAAATGATCAAGCTCCTCCCCCTCCCTCCCGATTGGACCTGGTCAGGCTGGTTCACAGGAAAAGCTCATCTCATTGGTCAACGCGGGAGGACACTAGAATCTGATTAGTCGCTGAGATCCGAGGAGGAGGAACTTAACAACAAAAAAATCATATATATATTTTATTACTTATACTTTACATCAAAATGCAAGACCAGGTGGTTGATCAAATTTGCAAAACATTTAAACTTCCTGACTATCACTTTCAAGGGGCTAGACGCAAGTTAGCCATTTTATACTCACTACTGCCACCTCAGGTCCTATGCGTAACTGCACATGCAATTGTTGGAACATGTAAGGGGAGGAAAATACTTTAAAATTAATTACTTTTTACACTTTTAACATTTTTAAACTCTGCATAGTCCCTTTTAAGGATAGTGGGCAGGTGCCTAATCTTAATCAATGGAAGTGGGGGAACATAGTGCTGACCCCATGTCCCGCGAGCAAACCCACGACGACATGAACATTTTAAAAGCACTCCATTGAGCGAAGCAAGCAAGAAAAAAGTCTGGACACGCCCCCTCATTGTCTGTCACTGCCCTTTCTCCCATCGTTCAAGGTCTAACCAACAAATCTAGAGCATTTACCATGTAGCGTTCCCTGAGCTGTGGCGCTCTCTCCCCCATGATTACATCCATGCACTGACACGCGCTCAGACGGGCTGTGATGTATTGTGATGTGTGTTTAAACAGCCTTCTTTCATCTGTCACTCAGGACCACCGGAGAGAGCACTTATGATTATGTCCATATTTCATTTCTAATATGACAGCTCCCTGTGCGGCGCGTGCACACGCACACACACAGCCCTGTACATGCGTCCTGCTGTTTACTGCTCACGGCGGCGCCACGCTCTGGGGAGTGCGCCGCGCTAACGCCATGTTTAAAAGCAGTCACTTGTGGATAATTAGGCCCTACTGTCACACGAGCGGTTTTGAAAGAGGGATGGAGGCGCGGGGATGCTGTGGTGGTAATTACGACTTTACTTCTTTGAAAAAAACACTCGCAATCTCGCCTGAATTTAAAAGATAATGCATTGTAGGGATAAGCAATAATCATTTACTGTTTCTTGTTTCTTGCCGTCTGCCTCATCAGGGAGTTGTGATCAGGGTCAGGGGTTCGGGGTGGAATAGGTTAAAGGGGGGTATTATGCAAAATCGACTTTTTCAAGCTTTACATCATGTTATTAGGTCATTCCCTCATTAAAAACATGCCTGAGGTGTTGCCTTGGCACATTCACGTATTTTTGAGTAATCTGTAAAAACTCTGATGGCGGCCATTTTAGGGATAGCTTTGCCTGAGTCCTCCTAGGAACGCCCCCACCTCCTGGAGACGCCTCCGAGCTTTCGTCACCAGCCGAGTAACCAACCACTGCTCCTCAGCAGAACCCCCTCCCCACTGATGCCACAGACAGCGTGTTGGAGGGGGCGTGTCGGAAAGGGTCAGAGGTTCTTAAAGAGACAGAGGCCTATTTCAAAACATTCACTACAGCCATTTTGAGAGAGCAATTTTATACAAGGCAGTTATTCTAATTTACTGCATCTACAGACCAACAGAAGGTTCCGTTGTAGTGTGCTATAGACTGGTGCTATGTGATTGAAAAAAGCGTAATACCCCCTCTTTAAGACCGGTGTAACAGGCCAAATTAACCTCCGCCCAGATTAGCCTGGCTATACTATACCCCCCTGACCCCCCTGGGCCAGAATATACCTGTCTAACTTTTCACAATCTGAACAGATGTTATTGTTATGTTCTCAAAGTGGTTATTGTTTTTGGTATATTCTCACTAAATAACCATTAAGGAGAAGAAAGAAAAATGCGATGAGATTTTGTGATTAAAAAAAAAAAAAGTTTGACATTGATTTGGCTTTTGAAATGTGAACATTGGTAATAACATAGTATAGGCCTAGCTATTAATATTGCATCACATGTCAACTTTGTATGCCTTGAATTACCATCATAACTGTAAGCCATTGAAAGTGCACATCCTCCATTTGATGACGCTTGACATTCGTTTCGCACGTTGTTGTTTTTTCATTTATTGACAACGCTAGCTCGTGATCTTCCCTCGATGAACGGAGCTGACTGACTTAAGTGTAAGTAAAACACAATTTTAAAACTCTGTCTTGCCCAAAGACATAACAACAGCCTGTACCTGCGGGAGCATGGTTTTCAACTGCCAACCTCCAGTTAAAGGACAACCCACTCTATCACCCTAAACTACTGTAGAATTCTTGCCATATCACTCAACATAACTGTTCTCATTTGGGGGTATAATCTGGCCCGGGGGGGGGGGGGGGGTGAAATAGCCTGGGCAAATGTTTCACTCACACAGATCATGCACATGGCTTTCAATTGAGGCATCACACTGGCTTATAGGCTGTAAGCTCTCCAGTCAATACGCTTTGAGATCTGGATATGCAGATAACAGGTTGAAATGTGTTGAAATGACCAAAGCCATATTCCCAAATGGTTAGCCGAACGGGGTCTTTGTGTTTGGTGTTAGCATATTTCCTCATGCCTTTGCAGATTTCCTTAAAGGGATATTTCAGGATTTTTGACATAGGGCCTCATTTCCTAGTTATCCAGAGTGTGGCTGGTACCTGGAGATATTTTTTTTGTAATTCATGCAGTTCTTATGTTTGAAGAGTTATGTGGCGCTAGGCTAATGCAAGGCTAGCGCATTTCTACGATGTCAGCTAGCCTGCATTAAAAACACAAATGTCTGTGTCAATAGAATAATAATGTTTGGAATATAACTGACCCTGCATCACATGAACGATCGCATTTTGACTGACTAATTCCTAGCAGATCACTCCGCCGCTGCGTAGCTTATACAACCACGAAGCTGATGCTGCTCAAATATAAGGTATTTTACATGTAAAACGGTTACAATTATTCTATCGACACAGACATTTATATGGTTAGTCTGGTGTTATAAGTGATTTGCCTCAGGTGCTCTGTGGAGCGGGTCAGATGCAGATGCAGGGTAGCCATAGAAGATGCCATAGAAATGCGCTAACCTTGCATTAGCCTAGCGCCACGAAACTCTTCAAAACTAAGAACTGCCATGAATTACAAAAACAATATCTCCAGGACCCAGCAACACTCTGGATAACTCGGAAATGAGGCCCTATGTCAAAAATCCCGAAATATCCCTTTAAGGTACTCTTTCCTCGACCACAAACATGTACAATAGGCCAGGATGAATGATGTCTGTGGGTGAGTGAGTGAATGGTGTTAGCCAGAGGGTTCATTAGCGCAGATGTGTGCAGCCACGCTTCAGTCAGTCTACCCCCAGGGGAAACTGTGGATAGATTCAGTATGTAGCTAACCACCACCTACACTGTGTGAGGCGCGAGTGGAAGGATCACATTAGGACATCGCTGCGCATGTTAAGACAAACAATGACAAAAAAGTTGAAATGGAAAGTCCATACGAGCCCGGACGTTCCGGATAGGGTTGGGTGCTGTTTTATTTTATACCATTACTTTAACGATACCTGCTTTTCAGTATTGGTGCCTTAACGGTACTTTTTCCGAAACCGATGTTATTTTAATTCAATAAAAAAGTATTAGTATATAGTATATAGAAAGCAGGTGACGCTGCTCACCTGCAACCCACTTTCAGGAAGAAGTCGGCTACAATTAGTCCATTCTTAATTTAGAGTCTATGTTCAAAATTAAATAATTTTAAAGAAATAAAAGCATCAATATTCAGTTTTGATTATCAATACTTTTGATACTGACTGATTACAATATTGAAATAGCAATATTTAGTATCGAGCTGCTCATCACTAATGCACGAAGTGTAAAACTACTTTGAGCTTTTTACATTCCACAGTAAGAGCAGGGTAAAGTGACGTATGGTCATGACAGAGTAATGATATATAACATTTAGTACCATGTTGCTAGGTTACATGACCATATACCTCAAGATAAAAATACATCAATCTAATACCAATGCAACAAAACATTATAATAATTTATAATTATAAGGTGAAGAGTGAATGACCACCATGCATAAGTGTGGGTTATGAACCTCCTTTTGGTTCACACAATATTGACATTTCATCATTTAAATGAATGTGTTTGCATGAAAAACACAAACACCTGATGCTCTTTTTGAGGCTTCGTATATCGCAGAGTGACTTGTATCCAGTGCCGCTGAAACATGGCCATTGTGTCAAAAAGTGATGGGAAACCGAGCTTCTGAAATGTGGATGGACAGGACCGTGTTAAAATCAGTCATACAAACAAGCTGCTGACGACTGTTCATAAATAACACATAAATAATTGAAATGAATCATATGAAGCTTCACGGACCATTAGTCTGCCTCCAACCATGGCTCATACGTAAAAAACGCGTTTATCAGATTTGTCAAGGGACGCACTTATTGAGATGCACGATTCTTTTCTCTCTCCCTCCCGTGCTCTTGCTCAAAATTGAATAAAAAATGTAAAAAAGCTACAGGACAGACGTGGTTGCCTGGCAGATATTTTTTGTGTTGAAATACCATGTGATCTATGGAGGAAGGCCAAGTTTGCAACAAGCTGCTACTGCCCCCTACCTGAGTACTATGGGATACAATAATGAGTAGCAAAAACCAGCAAATAAAAAAAGAACTTGTGAATATAGTGTTTGAGGGACTGGTAATCCATGCATGCACACTCCAGACCAGTCATCTTACTGACTTCAAATGCTATAGGGTCGGTATTGAAATGTCTGGAGCACTAAGAAATAACCCTCTGACAGTCATATTTATGCCTCATTCATAAAGTTTTAAACAATCCTGTTCATTTTCATTTTGGTTGTTTCTTCTTCTATAGCAGAAGCGCTCCAATCTGTATTTCCTGGATTTTGATCATATGGACACTGTCCATGCCATGAGAAAAAAAGGTGTAAGATTTCACTGTTCTGTTCGATTTCATTACCAGTGCTGCCTACAGAGGGCGCTACAGGCCGAATCAAAATCCCTACCAGCCCCGTCTCTCACTCCTTACTGTTTTTTGATCATCATACATCACATTATAAAACTTAAAATATCAATGTAGAAGAACTCAAAATAAGGTTTAAAACCTCAATACGTGATATGTCACATTAAAGAAATCAGAATCAGAAGTCATTATTCAAGAAGGAATCACTGAGGGGAACGTCTAAACTAATGATTTTGATACTTTCTCCAAACATAGAACTGTTGATTCCCACTTTTAGAATAAATGTGAAATAATAGTCAAATCATGTCAAATAGTTCCATCCATCCGTTTTCTTCCGCTTTATCCGGGGCCGGGTCGCGGGGGCAGCAGTCTCAGCAGAGATGCCAGACTTCCCGATCCACACACACCTCCTCCAGCTGTTCTGGGGGGACCTCGAGGCGACACCAGGCCAGCTCGGAGACATAGTCCACAAGGCTTGTCCCAATAGGACATGCCTGGAACACCTCCCGAGGGAGGCGACCAGGAGGCATCCGGAACAGATGCCCGAGCCACCTCAGCTGGCTCCTTTCGACGTGAAGGAGCAGCGACTCTACTCCGAGCTCCTCCCCTGATCTTGAAGGGTGCGCCCAGCCACCCTGCGAAGGAAACTCATTTTGGCCACTTGTACTGTATCCGCGAGTATCAAATAGTTTCAAAAAACTATTTACACTCCATAAAGAACTCCATTAATGGAATAACTTTGTCATTCAGGATGTTCAGCTGATCTCATTCTTTGGGCTCATAGTGTTGCTGAACCCTAGGGCTGTCGCGATAATTACTATATTGACTTATCGTGCAATAAATAACAGATAGACGATACATTTTTTGGGCTCAGTATTCATCGTCTGTACATTTATTAGCATTCCCCCCATTTTTTCTTTGTAAAACTTTGATTTCTAACTGAAGCAAACTGAGTTACATTATATTTCATGTTTATTGCAGCTTGTGTGGTAGTTTAGGATATGATGATGCACTTTTAGAACAAAGATTTAATGTCATTTTTAGTTGTCAGTATCGTTAGAGTCAATAATATCATTTATCGTGATATTTTAGAATGTATTTCGAATTTAAAATTTGTCATTGTGACAGGCTTTAGCAAGCCCAGATTAAAACAGTTTGAAGTTCTCCTTTGTTCTTGGCATGTTCATCTGTCTGTAAAACTGTACAAAAAGAAAAGATTTGTCTCTTTTTTTTACTAATGAAATCTGTTCACATGCCAAAATATCTGTTTCTACCATGAACGCCCCATCACGAAACTAGCAGCTTCTCTTCTACCTACAACAAACCAGCGTTTTATTTTAAGGAAAGATCATTTTGACAGCTCAAGTTCAATATTTTCCAGATACAATCACATGCTTCCAGACTGACATTTGAATACAAACCAAAGCAGATTTTGGGTTGAAGATGCTCATCCTCAGAGTGAGGAGATGCAGAGCAGGGGGACAAAGGAATGAAGGTGATTCTAAAAGAACACACCACCCACCAGCAGCACCAGCAGCAGCACATATGGACTGATACTTCCACCAAGAGAGCCAAATGTTCACAGCTCAAAAGTGCTGAACACTCAGGTCTGGGGCACATTAATCATAACTGTATATAGGGCTGCGTTACAGTCTGATACAGGGAGCTTACACTCGTATAGGCAGCATGACGTCAAATATGAAGCTTAAAGCGCATCAGTTATATGTTTTTCATTAATTTAGTTGCTCGCCTCATTAACTGAACACAATACTATATACCAGAAATTACCAGTGAATACTTTTGTAAGGAAGGACCGGGGCTACATGTCAAGAAACAAAAAAGCTACACATTCTTTTGTAAAAATCACATTAATGAATGATGAATAACAATAGGGACAACCAACCCCACCCATTGTAACAGTCGATGTTCCTGCTCATAATTACAATATTTTTGTTCACGTCGTAGGCAAAGGTTTGTCATCTGTGCTTTAAAAGGGACAATACAGAGTTTAAAAATGTTAAAATGAAGTATTTTCCTCCCCCTACATGTTCCATCAATGTCCTAATGTGTAGAATGAGCTCAGACCTGTTCACCACAACTGCCTCTAAAATCCTGCACTGTCACTCAAAAACGTGTGAATTCGGGTCCGAAGTGCCGTCATGCACAAGCTTAATATAGAAGCTGCAGTTACGCACAAGACCTGAGGTGGCAGTAGTGAGCATAAAATGACCAACTTGCATCTAGCCCCTTTAAGCTTTCATTCAATGCCCAATGTATGAACTCTTTTGGGACGTTCTGATGCGCAGCGAACTATGCGTGTGACAACCAGCCCCGGTGTCCCATACATTCCCTTTTAATCCGCCCTCAGGGAAACTGCATGGTTTCACGAAGGACCACAGGCATGACTCAGCACATAACAGACTGGCTGAGGACCAAAAAAGAGAAAATGTCTTGATAAATCTCCAGTGGCATAATCGTCATGGGAGATATAAATGTTACTCGGTCAAACACAAAGCCCTGGCGGGTTTCTGAAATACTGTAACATGGAGGTTGTGTCAGTTAGTTGTGTCAATGCTTCTGCTCATTCCTATACACTTGATTGCAGCAGCAAAGTAAACACGCCATATTGTGCACCTTCCCATTAAAGACACAGGGAATATCTTATGCAACAGAATGTCCCTAGACGCCAGTGCATAAATGGCAGCCAGTCTCCACGTGTGTATTTATATGCGACTCTTATGAGCAGCGGCGCGCATGTCACATTTCATCTGAGCGCGATGATAACGCACGTACAGAAGGTGACAGTGTGACAGGAGCATTACAGCAACGGCGCGGCGCACAGACCCCCGCGCTCACATGCAGGCTCTGGAATCAAGTGTGGGCTCGTGTTTACTGCGCTCACATCTGCCGTTTTTCCCCAGCGCCAACGCCAGGGACCGTTTTTGAGTCATGTGTCACTCTGCGGAACATACAGTATATATATTTGTGGAGCTTTCTGGTTAGGCGGGGCCAGGTGCGTGTTTTTAAATGAAGCTTAAACCCATTGTTGTGAATTAAATTACCTCTAATCTCGCCACTTAGAGTTCTCCAGGAAAATTGAAAAAAACATGTTTCAGTGGAAAACTAGGTCTGTGTGTTTGAAGACATTTCATTTCATTCATTTACCGTCAATTTGGTCAATTTACAAATCTATCAACAAACAGCCAAAGCTTGTGCCTACCCTCGTCTCAACCCAGCACGTTAACAAACATGCATCCATTATTTTGTTGGGACAGTGTGTGTTAATGAACACACATGGGACACATGCATGTAAACACGCCACACCGCATTGCAGCCATGGGTAAATTTGCATCTGTTGTCCCATATTTGCACTCACAAACACACTTTCACTCATCCTCGTCGATATTGTACATGTTTTTAGCGGTAAGGGAAACCGGAGTGCCTGGAGGAAACCTTCGCAGACACGGGGAGAACATGAAACTCCACAAAGAGGCTCTGGGATCGAACCGGGACCTTCTAGCTTTGAAGCATGTGCGCTGACTGCTGTGAACACAATGATGGACTCTGATCCACACCCATAATGCATAACACATTTTTAGATATTGTGTCACATATGTTCCATGATTATTCTCATAAATATCTTTGAATTGAAACAGAGATGTATCTTGTTTTAGCTCATCGTAGCAACTTTTCCAAAAATAACTTCTTGACACTAGGCAATGTCAGAAAATCTCTTGGGGCAGTTCTTACATAAGGTCTGTTGAACATATAATGTCCGGCTAAGATTATATCTACTTTTTCGCTGAGTAAACATTACTTGTCAGGATTTAGGGGATTTTATTGTGTTTATCTTGATGCATGAATTTTGCCGGATACAAGTCGCCCATGACATAGAACTTGACATGGTTGACTGAAGAAATACCTCCACTCAATCCACAAGGCTTTCCCAAAATGAATTCACGCTGGTATGAAAACTGAATGGTAAATGGTCTCATCTTATATAGGGCTTTTCCACCAACAATGTGCTCTCAAAGTGCATAACAACAAGGATCCACTCACCCATTCACACCCATTCACACTCTCATTCACACACCAATGTACGCAGACACTGGAGGCAAGGTGGGTGAAGTGCCTTGTCCAAGGACACAACGACTGTGTGTACCTTCAAGAGACAGGATTCCAACCCCGACCTTCTGATCAAGAGACGACCTGCTCTACCAACTGCACCACCGTCTCATCCATACATTGTTTTGACAGATAGTTGCCTAGGAGTCTTGTACTGACGATATTTATTTAGACATGGAAACTTCAGCTGCTGTAAAAACAATGACCAAAGGCACGAGTCCTGTACTAGGTCTGGATGAAGACATCCTCAAACGCAATTTAGTCCCTTGTCAAAACTCCTCCGTCAGACAAACTGAAATGGCTCAATTTCTGAAATGCCAAAGCCAAATGGATGAGAGGTGAAATGTCTTCAACCTCATAACAAGAAACCAAACTTTCTGGTGAAATGAAATAATCCCAAACAACAAAACCCATCATTCTGCTTCTGTCGTCCCTATCCCTGCCGGGTGATGAGTGCCAAAGTCTTTCCATTCAATCAACGAGTCATCAGTTCTTTCGAAAGACGTATCACGCACTTTGGCCAAACTCGTATATTACATTTGCCGGTGTGACGGACGGGCGAGGAAGATGCCCAGTCCACTCTGAAGGTTGAGCGATGGCCTCATGATCAATCCCAGGACCTTTGCCGCGCGTCTATAAATCTGACAAGTCTCGTAAATGTCACGGCGCCTCATTTCATTCTGGCTTTTAATAATCCCAAAGGGTAAACAGGCCTTTTTGTAGTAATTGATCCGGATTACATCAGCACTTTGGTGTCTGGGTTGTAAAGTCGCCTCAGAGCAAAAGAGTTCGATTCCACGACCAATGATGGAGGTGTTTTGAGTGTAGAATCTGCATGTTTGTCTATAGAGGCTCGGGGCTCCGGTTTTCTCTGTTCACACAAACGCCTCTCTCCCTTCTCCTCTTCCTCAGGAGCTGTCGGGTTAAATAAACAACAATCTTATCGTTCTGTCTCCTTCCTCCTTTCAATACTCTGAGAAAATGGCGATTGACAGTGGAGTACTACTACATTAGATTGATGCAGTTCGGAGTGATGGTTTATATGCAATGCAACACAAAACTCTGCCCACATTCGTAGTCCTAGACAATCTGTCAAAGTGGGCAGCGCCTGGAGGACCCACCATAAGACATATTATAAAGGCCAGACCCGGCAGGTGAAAATATTGATTTTTCACACAGTGGTCAATGTGGAGATTGTTAGCTAGTTTTCTCCTTTAACATCTTAGTTTTCATGTCAGAGGACAAAAAAGACCTCGTACAATGCTTATTTTATGTTGGCCTTGACATATTTTATGTTAGTCTGCTGCGAAGGGTGTCCGCGATGACGCTATAGCCCAATTATGGTAATCTCCTTTCTGTTCTTGCGCACACGTTACTAAACTTCAGGGCTGCTTTTCTCAAAATGAGGTTTTTGCTCCACTCATGCAACAACCTCTACACTTTAGTCACTCCTTCAGACTCCACATTTTCCAGTCTTGGATTTAACAACACTTTTTTGAGAGGAATATTTAATATCTAATTCCTAATGTCCTACAGAGCATGTTCCTAAAGAGAGAAAAGGTGGGAAAAGCTTAAACCTTAAAAAACAGCATGGCAAAAAAAAAGACACCACCCTCAGTGTTGCTAGAGGAGGGAACTCTATCTTTAGAGTCAATAATATTCTTCAGAGCAGTGTTTTTAAATTGTTTGTGGCTGGTGTAAAGTCCCCATAGGATTCAATGTTATAGTTTTCTTTCTGGAGTCGCTCCCAGCCACTAGGGGGTGGTATCGCGGCAAAGTCAGCCCCCTGCCATGAAGACTAAAGAGAAATACTTTTCTCGTTCATAGGCGGGAGCAACATCTGGGGACTTTTGCTTAGTCCGACAGGCCATTCTTGCTAAGGACAATTCACTGTCAGAAACGATCGGGAATTATTGTATATTGACTGGGAAAACTATATGAGCGAGTTTAACGATTGCGTTCATCTGTCAAGACCATATCAAGGCTCATTATTGGGGAAACAGCTCCGCCTGGTGGCCGTGTATCATGCCCTTTGTGACGTCTTTAACTTATTACGTGCTCCGAGTTGGCCTAATTAATGATTTTCTCAGTCTTAAAGCAATACTAAGTGACTTGTTTACCTTAATAAATCCTTTTTGTAGTCCCTCTGGGGATAATACAAGTGTTAATGGGATGATTGGAGGGTATTTTATTTCCCCCTGGTGTTTCTGGCCAGAAAACCACAATTGCAACTATCCTGCCTTCAGGTCGGAGGCCCATTACACACTAATAGAATAGCGAAAGAAGAAGCTAACAGGCTAACGGGCTGTGTTATTGGATGTACAGTACAATATCCCTCTCTCCCTTTGTCTTAGCATAGTATTTACACTCACGGACAATTAATGAGTAAAAAATCACAACGTGCTACGACACCTGCAGTGGCGCTTATGGCCTCTAGGGGCATGAGTTTGCTTAGTACTGCTTTAAAACGCACATTAACGTTAGCAACAGCAGCTAATGGATTAGCGGCTGAATCAACCATGTACCATTTGCTTTCACAAGTTACAAAACTACACATACATTTAATCTAATAACAAAATAAAAGGGATAGACTAAAAGCTGAAGCGGTATTGACACAATGAATGTTCAGCAAGTCACGATCATAGTGGGTTTCAGCTGCTCAGTTTAAAAGCGTCTACATATGTAAATTTGAAGTTCTCAAACGATCTCTGCCCATTCATTTCAACGGACGAGAGCTGCTGTTTCACCCAAAGGGGCGGTAAACCTTCTCAGTGACGTAGATGTTGCTCCCATCTATGAAAACCCATGAGTCGGGAGCACGGGGAGTAGCACGTACTGCGTCAACACCAATGTCCGCTGGCTGCTCTGCTTTATGCCCACGACACTGGAGGCCGCCATTGCTGCAGTACCTCCATATCGCCGCTAGTGCCCCATTGAAAAGCATTGGAGTTTAGACACCTTAAAAACAACTTTAACGCCTGGTTTCAATTTTTTCAACACTAGACTAGGCTAGATATTCCTCCTGTGATAACGCTGGGTTAGTCACAATTTAAGAAACCAGGCTGGTTTTCGTAAGAAGAATTTTTGAAATCTCGTACTTAATGAGGGTCGGACTGTTAGCATTGGAGCAGCGCGAGCTACACGTCACGCAAGGGCCGAGTCTACAGTGAAGATCCCGCCCGTATGGCCTTTCTAGGAACATGCTTCA
Organism: Gobius niger; assembly: GCF_951799975.1. Lineage (NCBI taxonomy): Eukaryota > Metazoa > Chordata > Actinopteri > Gobiiformes > Gobiidae > Gobius > Gobius niger. Next base: position 36,633,022 of record NC_136855.1, on the reverse strand, counting down.
TCAGAGCTGGGGAGGAGGAGTCTGTTATTCCTCCATGACTTCCCCCACGACCGTAGTCATTATCGTGAACGGGGAGGAGTGAGCAGAAGCTGTCCATTTATATATACAGTCTATGGTCAACACAAGAAAGTTGTCACCCGGCATCGTCTGTGCAAGGCGTCGAGAGCTTATGAAACGCTCGTCTGATGTTGTTTGGATGCAATTGCTTCCACTTCATAAAGGGGTCATGACGTCGGCAGGCTCATCTGGCACCTCGAATGAAATACAAAATCACAGCTCACCGTTTTCTATGTTCGGCAGCACGCACACAGTTTTACACCAGAAATTTCACAAATTGGACTGGGAACAGCTGACAATACCCCCGGGGACGTCTCGTAAAACGGTTAATCAGCAGAAATTGGGTTAGCGTTTAGTTCCATTTCAAGGGATAGGACTTCTCGCTTCTTCCGTTTGGGCACAATCTTACAACAATAATCTTTTGTCGTTGGTTGTCTTCCCTTCCCTCTTTTCCTCTTTCTCGCTTCGCTCTCTTCTCTCCTCCTCCCCTCTCTGTAGCGCTGCATGTTTAATGACTTTCCCATTTGTCGAAAGCCACCCACTCCTGTTTACTGTGAGCTGCTTCATTACTGTCATGTCGCTGGTGACCGGTTGTGCCATGCCCTTTGAATTTCAATTACACTCCAAAACGCCGCACGGTCCGCAACAATATCATCGTACGTTTCCATATGGGGGGGGCATATCGGTAATCGCATCTCGGCTTATCTTCTGACGGCATTAAAAACAGTGAAATGGAAATGGTTGCTCTCTGGCTTTGTGCATACAAATGCGGAGTTACTGCTGCAATGGCCAGCGCGGCGTTCTGCATAAAGATGGCTCTGTAGTTGTTGTTTTTTCTAAAGTCTGATGGATGGATAATGGAAAGTCTCTTTGGAAAATCAGCCGTGGTTGCTCAAGTAAAACCAACTGTATAAGGGCGGTGTTGTGGGCTGTTTTCTAAAATCTGTATTAAATCAAGCATATAAGACGATGGTGTATGATGAGTGAGTAATGGACGCTGCAGGTGAATAGGGAAAACATTTAATTTAGAGATATCAATTTGAAACCTTTGCTGAACATGACTGATATAAACATGAGACAAAAATGTATTGCACGTTTTCTGTCATTTTATGTTTTCATATAAAAACAAGGCATTTTGTATATTTTCAGCGACGAAATCTGACATGTGGAAGCTTGAAGTTTGTTTACGGATAAAACATTTCTTTTTAAAGTTTATTTACAGATCCAACACGACAGCAGCGGCTCCATCTTTTGATCAAGCTTTAGCCCGTGTTCTGAATAGTTTAGCTCGAGAGTTTACAGCGGGTACGTCATCTGATACGATGATACGATTGGCTGTGGCTACGTGCAGACGCATATGATAGACATTCGTAGCGCCCAATAAACGGCTATGGACGATCGTAAACCACACCTCTCCTACGAGAAAATGAATTGGTGGGCCCCAGACTAAATATAACTTGTGATCCGTACTACGTGTCTCGCAGAAGGAAAAATACCATATTTACTGACGTATTATAGCGTCATCTGGGGGACCCTTCGCAGGACGTCCGGGATATTTTAGATTGTAGATTGTGAAATAAGCATCGTACAGGGTAAGTTTTGTCTTTTTTATACTCTGACATGAAAAGTTACATGTTAAAGGGACTATATAGAGTTTAATAATGAAGTATTTTCCTCCCCCTACATGTTCCAGCCATGTCCTATTGTGTAGAATGAGCTCAGACTTGTTCACCACAACTGCTTCTAAAGTCCTGCACTGTCACTCAAAAAGGTGTTAATTCGGGTCTAAAATGCCGTCATGCACGAGCTTTATATTGAAGCTGCAGTTACGCGTAAGACCTGAGGTGGCAGTAGTGAGTATAAAATAACCAACTTGCATCTAGTCCCTTTAAAGGAACAGGCTACCATTTTTCCATACTGAGATATGTTCTTACCTGAGTTTAGACGAGTTGATGCGCACCTGTCTGGTCTTTGTGCGTGCGCTCAGTCACGCAAAACGACCAAAGATGTTGTTAGCATTTGGCCTCTCCCAATGTATTCCTATAGCTTCAAACAGGGTGAAGTTAGAAGCGACCAAGCTCTTCCACGGGCACAAAGACCAGACAGGTACGTATCAACTCGTCTAAGCTCAGGTAAGAACATATCACAGTATGGAAAAACATTGGCCTGTCCCTTTAAGGAAGAAAACTAGCAAAATCTCCACTTCAAACACTGCGTGAGAAATCTCTATTTTCATCAGCCGCATCTCGCCTTAATGTTTTCACTTAAAGTAATTACGAGAATTGCCTTTATCTGCGGCGTCAAAACCTGGACAATGGTTGGAGCCAGATTGATTGATTTTATTTTGTTGACATATTAGCAACAAAGATTGTGGATATCTTGTTTAGTTTTTGAATAAGCCCGTTATTCGTGGGGAACAATCTGCAAGAACGAAAGCAAAATGTTTTGTTGTTGTTCAAAGTACTGAATATTGAATAAGACTCTCTGTCAAAAAACTCAAAATATTGTTATTGTCTGTGGATGACACTAAACTGGAGATGATGTTGCACAAGACATAACTGCCGAAAATCTCCCCGCAGACTTTCCCCATTGTTATCTTCCACAAAAGAAATTACCACATTTGGATTCCAGAGCGTTGTCAAGGTTTTTCTTTTCCATGAATGAAGACGCGGACGCAATGGAATGCGGCAAAAACTTATATGGACTTTCTGACAAAAGAAGAAGGCGCAATTCAACAGAATGCCATGAAATAAACATGGTAAAGTGTGAGTTGGATGTATTTTCTTTTACTTGTGATGTGCGAGAGGTTTTGTGGGATCTACAACCGATTTGCAGACCTCTTTTCACCGTTTGAAAATGGGAAAAAATCAGGCACCACTGGTTTACCCTCTTAACCCCCGCCTTAAAGGGACTATACAGACTTTAAAATGTTAAAATTAAGTTTTTTCCTCCCCCTACATGTCCTAATGTGTACAATGAGGCCAGACCTGTTCACCACAACTGCCTCTAAAATCCTGCACTGTCACTCAGAAAGGTGTTTATTCGGGTCCGAAGTGCCGTCATGCACAAGCTTAATATAGAAGCTGCAGTTACATGTATGACCTGAGGTGGCAGTAGTGAGAATAAAATGGCTAACTTGCATCTAGCCCTTTAAACTGTGCGTATTTTCTCTAGTTCAACTTTACCCAAATATAGGTTACAGCCTCTAGGCCAGTGTGAAGCCTCATTTGAAAGCTACGACCTACAGAACTCATCTAAACAATTTTTTTTCCGTTTTTTGTCACATTTTTGCCACATTTTCAAAGAGCAACGAAAATCTATTTGTTCCTCTTTTGTTCCGTTTTTGTCACAATTTTTTTTCCTTTTTTCATCAAATTTTTGTCACTTTATCATCACATTTCTGTCACTTTTTCATCACATTTCTGTCACTTTTTCATCAAATTTCTGTCACTTTTTCATCACATTTCTGTCACTTTTTCATCACATTTTTGTCACTTTTTCATCACATTTCTGTGACTTTTTCATCAAATTTCTGTCACTTTTTCATCACATTTGTCACTTTTTCATCACATTTTTGTCACTTTTTCATCACAATTCTGTCACTTTTTCATCACATTTTTGTCACTTTTTCATCACATTTTTGTCACTTTTTCATCACATTTCTGTCACTTTTTCATCACATTTTGTCACTTTATTTGTCTGTGATAAATGAGTTTATATTTCACCAGAAAATGGCTAAAAAGAGTGAAAAACTGTGTTTCCCAAAAATATGATATTTTTCCCCTTGGCGAGGCCACGCCCCCTTCTATGACGAGATGCCGTCTGTATCTATAGGGGATTGAAGACAGTTCTATGGTTGAATTCGCCTTCTACATGTCATACTGAAGTCGTTTTGACCTTGTGGTTGATCTCTCTGTAGTTAATGGCGAACCCCATGTATTCCCCGCCCGCCGAGCCAATCAGGACGGCAAAGGTGCCCGTTCGTGTTGCGAGAAATGTAAATCAGGCTGGAGTTTGCTCACGCCTTGGGCCAACTCTGCATACCAAACAAGTTTAAGTGTGATCTTAATCGGCGCGGAACACCTGTACTTTCAGATGTAAGGCGCGCGGCAGCTTGTGTAACGGGCTCATTCTCCCCATTCAGGCCGACGCCATGATGTCTCCGAAGCAGCTGCCCATCACTGTCACTCCCGTCTCTGCCCAGCTGTTCCACTGCTCCAAACACCGTGATTTAGGAGCACTGTGAATTCACGCGTCTGCCTGGATCCAGCTGCTGCGCGATGGACGCACACATTATACATACATCGTGCAAGCTTATTCAAACAGAAGAATGGGATTGAAAGGGGTTGTCCTGGCCGAAAGCCGATATGTAGGCTGATATTTTAAAGTGATAGTCTGTAAATTTGCTAAGGGAGGAGAGATAAAGTGAAATCTGAAAGTAAACAATCAAATTCCTCCCCACTTTAAGCAGAAAGCCACTCCCAGTTTGCAAAACGAGGCGAGCGGGAACAGAATTTTCAAAAGGAAACGATCAAGCTCCCTCCCCCTCCCGCCTGATTGGACCTTCCAGGCTGGCTCACAGAAAAAACTCGTCTCATTGGTCAAAGTGGTATCCCGGGGATTCTGAAGAGTTGCTGAAATCAGCAAATTTGACTTAAGCTACCTCAAATTTCAAAGGCAGTCAAGTTAACACAATCTTTTAAATTATTATTATTATTATGATTTATTTAATCTCTCAAATAGCCTATAGTTAAACATGTTTTATTATAGTAAAGGTTTCAATCATAGAAATATATCTACGAACGACGTGGGTTTTTCTGAGGCTGATGCCGAGATGTAGAACTGATGTTTTTGGCCAAATGTTTAAAAATGTCTCGTCTTCAATCCTGTGTACGATGCTTCTAAACGTGTTGAACTGTGACAGCAGGGGGCGCTGTATATTCATGTTGAGTAGGTACTTCAGAGAGAGCTAATCAGCAGATTCCAACACAAAACATGTAAGTTACTTAAGGTTCTTAAATTATAAGCAAAAGTCTACAACATAAAATATATAAAATAGGTGTACACACTTTGTGACCGATTTTCACCGCTCATTTTAAAGGGGGGGTATTATGCAAAATCGACTTTTTAAAGCTTTACATCATGTTATTATGTCACTCCCTCATTAAAAACATGCCTGAAGTGTTGCCTTGGCACATATTTTTGAGTAATCTGTAGAACTCTGATGGCGGCCATTTTAGGGATAGGTTTGCCTGAGTCCTCCTAGGAACGCCCCCACCTCCTGGAGACGCCTCCGAGCTTTCGTCACCAGCCGAGTAACCAACCACTGCTCCTCAGCAGAACCCCCTCCCCACTGATGCCACAGACAGCGTGTGGAGGGGGCGTGTCGGAAAGGCTCAGAGGTTCTTAAAGAGACAGAGGCCTATTTCAAGACATTTGCTACAGCCATTTTGAGAGAGCAATTTTATACAAGGCAGTTTTGCTAATTTACTGCATTTACAGACCAACAGAAGGTTTGGTCATCATTGTAGTGTGATATAGACTGGTGCTATGTAATAGAAAAAAGCATAATACCCCCTCTTTAAAGCTCCAACTGAGCTCTTTCCACTAAAAAAAATGGGGAGTCTGTTTCACTTTCAGTTCCAGAGATATATTTTCAATATCGGCTGATAAAAAGGTCAATATTGAAAATACCCAAATATTGACCAGATATATCGGGCAGTTGATATGTAAGGAATAAACAACAAGGAGCAGTAACTATAAGCCTACAGTTTTAACGCAGAGTCCAGAACACCCCAACATGCAGCGGAGTGCATTAAAACTGCAGAATGCACAGCTACAAGTTGTTTAATTCACTTCATTGTCACACAAACTTGAACAGCTCATTGTGGCCTGTTTGCTTTTTTTATGTCCGGGGCAGGGGTTATTTTATGTTTTAAGCCGCTTTACCTTAAGCTAATTCCAGCTTAAATGTTTGTCGCGACTATGTAAACAGCCACAGTGGAGTGATATACAAGTGATTAAACTGTGGTTCGCGTTATACAGTTTTAATGCACACACCAGTTGGCATTGTAATTCTCTCAAGGTATCATGGGTTGGCCTATCCTCCAGTTGGGTAATCCTGTCCAAGACACCAGCTCAAAATGTTTCCATGGTGCCTTCTCTCTTACCAACTCAGGCTACAGCGGATAAAGAACGTACATAACCTTTTTCAAAGAGTAAAAGCACTTTATTGACAGAGTGACCACAGTGCGCTCTCTCACTCAGGTCCATCTCCACAGGCTCTGCAGCTTCGCCTGTAACACGAGTCAATATAATAACAACAGCAGCCTTTCGAGGATTATAGGAAGCCCACAGTCGCACAATGAAACCAGCAAATGAATCTACAAACAGACGCATCCTCTGCCCCAGCTAAGACCCTCCTGCATCCTTTTTTTCTCTCTCTCTCTCTCTCTCTTTCCTCCTCCTAATCATTATCTTAGCTGACCGTGACCACTGGACTCCATCAATGTAAAATCGACAGGCTGCAGAGTTCGATAGCTCCAGTTCCCACGGGGCTTCGGTCGATGGACGCTGGACAAATGTGTCTGCCGTGGTTTAAAGCTAAGGTATTGTCTTTAGAGTTTACCACAGGGAAATGCTTAACTGAGAGGAAAGTAAAGCGTGGACTCTTCTCCAGATCTTTAGCCAGGTTTACGTCTGAGGGTTGAAAATGGTTCGCCTGGCTCTGTCATACTCTTCCCTGTCCATTCCACGCAGGGAATGAGTCTGGTCCCGGAGCAATTGGAGCAGTTTGAAGGGGCGGGGCCTAACGCGCACAGATTGTCAGTGAAATAAACCAATTAGCGACGACGGCCGTTGTCCAATTAAAAAAAATATTTAGTGAATATAAACTCACGCGGAGAACGCAAGGCAAAATCCTCGACTACTTTATCCATGATTATTTTTGGCTAATGTTAATTGAACATAGTGGTGCAGCGAGTGACGTAACCTTGTCGTTTCTCTGTGAAAGAGGTGGCTGTGGTTTATATTGTGTGGCGTAGCTCAAATGTGCAAACTTTGGTCATTGCTACGTGTCAGTCTTCAGAGCATCGACTCTTGAGAAAACGCCACTGTTAAGAGCTCACCTTGTGCTGAAAGGAGTTTAGAAGCCTCCATATCCTTTGCCCAGACACTGGTTTTGTTTAGTGGAAAAGTCTAAAACTCTTATTCAGGAGCAGATCAACGGAGCTCAAAGCAAACTCTTATTATTTCATGCCACTGAGATGACTGTTTCTGTTCTCTTCGCATTTCACGAGCTAAAGGCTCAGGCTTTGGTTTGACATAAAAAACATTAGCGCTGTGTGATGATGTCATCAGGCCGCTTGGCTCTGTTGGACAGGTGTGAGGGCTGGCCAGCAGGGGGCAGGTATCTCTAATAGGATTAGTTTAGAAACGTGAGCATATTTAAAAAAAAATAATAATAAAAGTTTTTATTGTCCAAAAAAAGGTAGTTCATAGTTGTTTTTTTAAAAATAATAATAAAATAGAAGGCAACAAAAAATCGTTTGAATAATCGTGATTTCAATTATTACAAAAATTATTATGTGTTATAATCGAGCAGCCCTAGTCTCAAGACGCTTCGAGATTTGGATATGCACAATTGCCAACCCTAACTCTAACCCTAAGATGGCAGGTAATGACTGGGGAAGACTCACCACGACTGAACATTTTAGCAAAATCAGGCAAGGTATGCATTACTCAGTTTGTTTGTTTTTTATTCTATCCATGAAAGCGCCATCTTCGGAATCGTTCATAATCCAACCTCTATAGATACAGACGGCATCTCGTCATTGAAGGGGGCGTGGCTTCGCCAAGGGGGAAAATAGAATCTTTCCACTCTTTTTAGCCATTTTCTGGTGGAAGATAAACTTATTTATCACACATAAATAAAGTCAAGTGTAAATCTGGCTCATATGGATATTTTCTCACAGCACATTGTTCAGTAGAAGTGAAAACACGGCAGTTGTAGCTAGTGCTAGCAAACTGTTAGCATTAGCCCGATGCAAACATGTAGCATCAGGTTAGCATTCTCCGTTATTTATGTATTTATGCATTGTGGAGTGTGTAAGACAGTTTTTAATGCAGGCTAGCTCATACCATAGAAATGCGCTAGCCTTGCATTAGCCTAGCGCCACGAAACTCTTCAAACATAAGAACTGCATGAATTACAAAAAAAAATGTCTCCAGAAATCAGCAACACTCTGGATAACTAGGAAATGAGACCCTATGTCAAAAATCCTGAAATATCCCTTTAACTGTTTTCAAACATGACCATATACGGCTGATTCCAGAGATGCCGTCTGTATCTATGACGATACAGGATGTTTTTTTTACGCGCTACCCTGACATAAAGTTTTCAGAACACTGCACCGCACAAACAGATCGCCATGCATCGTTCCTAACACGCTCGCGTCGACTGTCGCGAAGGAAGCGCCGGATGTGAATGGTGATGACAGAATGATTACACGCTTCTGTCGAGCATTAGTCAATCGGCTTTCCAGTCCTCCAGACGAGACAAAAGCCGCTCCATCAATACCCCCATATGCTAATCTTCGGCGTGTACATTCAAAATCCTTTCCTCGAGGATAACACTGACAATTAGCTTCCTCAATGGCTGCTATTTGAACAGAGATTTATGCTATTATTGGACGAGACATATTTGACACGGGGAAAGAAAAAATCCTTTTGCAATCATAGTTTTTTTTTTTTTTTTCCCGGCGTCGGAGAGCTTCGAGAAAAAACAAACTGACAATCCGCTCCTGGCAGCATCAGGAAATATCAATATCAAACTATAACTGTCTTCCCCCCCAAAGCCTGTGGATGAAATATCAAGAGCGCGGAAGAGGCCAGGTCTGCAGATGGAGGGCGGATTCGGATTTTGGATTTTTTGTGTGTGTGTCAATCACGTCTGGTTTTCTCCACGGTGTTTATCCGTTTTATGAAGTTCACACGTCTCTATTTTGCGCCGAGAATAGAGGCGAGACCCCGGTGTACAGCGCGGGTTATTGTTTGTGCAGAAACGAATACAATACGGTGGGCTCGATCTTTGAACCGCGAGGAAGAAGGCCAGAAAGCGGGGGTGTCGCCTCAGAAAGAAAGTTACAGCGGGACAGATAGTTTGATTTGCTTTGGAGTGGGGAACACGGGGACGTCTCGCAACTCGATTTGTGTTCGAGTCAGAGGTGTGCGATTCCGTTCAGAAACAAGACAAACACTTTGCGCCTTGTTTGAGATCGCAGAAAACCTTATTTCACTCCTAAACTGTTGGATTTAAGGGTCCTACATCATACTTCGTGGATTCAACAAAAAAGAGTATGTGTGTAGCAGTCTGTGGGGTAAAATTATGGAATAAACTGAATGATGTGCATCTATTAGGCACTTTAAATGTATGTACAAAAACCTGCTTGTTCGAGAATACAATAAGAACTGAAAGTGTCAGGGCTGCAGCTGTTATCGCCTCTTGACTGCTTTTCCATGTGACCGTCCTTGTTTCCTGCCACACTCCTACTTAAATAAATATATCAAATACATACAGCAAAATACTCGGGCAAGCAAGAGGTAACTGGGGCTCGAGTGGGACCACCCTGGCACCGGGTCGCCAAAAATCGTGCTCTTATTAATGCACAGGGGACTCCTCCAAATGTACAATGAAGAACAGGTTGAGCAGGAGGTGGGCTGGTGCTCGAAGGGCGCCCCCTTCTGGCAACAGCTTCCCAAATCCTGCTTCTTTTAACGCATAGACCAGGACACGTTGAAATGTACTCACAGATGACTCAACGTTTAAGACACACAAGAAGGAAACTATATGTTTATATATGCATGTACTGTCCAGGTACAGGTATATATAAATACTAGCGAGGCCCGGCCTTTGGCCGGGCCTCGCTAGTATCCACATTTGATAGTCTGAGATTATGAGTTATTACAAAGAAATGTCCAACCGGTCACACAGTTCAGCTGTAGACCAGTGGTTCCCAACCCATTCCAAAAACTATGGCCACTACAAATGTTGAAAATAATGAATGCTAAAAATAATGTCAAACAAACTGCAATTTGAGTGTTTGATGCACCCGTACTCCTTTCTTATAAACTACAACGACAATATGTTCGCTAAAAGGGAATAGAATTCAAGAGACAGTGGAATAAGTATGGATAAATAGTAGGGGTTCAGCTCTAACGGTTCGGTTCACGGTGCAGGACCCGTGGTTTGGTGCATCACGGTAGTGTACAATGTAAAAAAAAATAAGTTGGTTTTGAAATGAAATAGCCTAATGATCGTTGTTAGACAGTATTCATAACCTTACAATAGAATTGGCAATGCTTTCAAAGCTGCTTTAGAATAAAATGTACCTCTGGGCTCACAATACGTGAAAGCAAATGACACACATCGCCCGGTTTCGAGGCGCGCGCGCACACATACGCGCGCGCACACACACGCACGCACGCGCACACGCACGCACACACCGCCCTGTTTTGATGCACGCGCGCACACATACACGCACCGACGCACACACAAACGCGCGCACACGCGCACACACACACATCGCCCTGTTTGGATGCGCGCACACACACGGCAGTCAGATCTCGTGCACTCGCGTTGTTGTGACGGCGGGTTGTCCTCGGACAGCAGCACCGCGGACCCGTGGTCAATGCCCGCGGGCGGCGGGACCGCAACGTGGGGGCCGGCACCACGCACAAACTCACTACTGTCGCCAGGCTTCCTGATGTTCCCAAACGGTCTCCCATCCCAGTCCTAACCAGGCCCTTCCCTGCTTAGCTTCGGAGGAACGGTCTCCCATCCCAGTCCTAACCAGGCCCGTCCCTGCTTAGCTTCAAAGTCGGTATGGGAAATAAACATGGCGGCGCCCAGGCGGCGGCCATTGAGATAGCGTTTTCTATAATAGATAGCTATGATGGTAGGGCTGCTCGATTATTGAAAAAATAATAATCTCGATTATTTTTGTCATAATTGAAATCACGATTATTCAAACGATTATTTGTTGCCTTTATTTATTTACTTATTAATAAAAAACTATGCTGAATATTTTCTGTTTTCTGAACAGTCCTTAAAGTACAAATGATTTCAAGTTTGTCTCGATTGAGGAGAGGTCTTTGTTTCACACCCGCCCCCTGCTGGCCAGCCCTAAAGTAATCACACAGCGCTGTTTGTTTTTTTGTCAGGCAAAAGCATGAGCCATGGAAGGTGAAAAGCGAAGGGTATATAATCCCAGTGCCATGAAATAATGCAAGAAAAAAAAAAAAAATTGAAAAAAAAAATAAATAAACTTTTTTTTCTTCGATTATGCTACTTTTTTAATCATTTAAAGTGTAATAATCGAAATCGTAATCGAATTTTTATCGATTAATTGCACAGCCCTATATGATGGTACTATATGGGGCAGTATCAGACGGCAGCAATAACCTGTTACCATTCCATATTTAAGAATGTACTGTAAGACAGTATTCTAAACCTGATTCTATACATCCAAAGACTATGTAAACGTATTTCCTATGTTTGATCACGGTTATGTATCTACATCCTAAACCATGTGTTGATTATGGTTATTTATATCTTAATTGTACCATAATGAGCTGGTCTCAGAGAACAAACCGGAATGTAAAAGAACGGCAGTTGTAAAGTTTGTAAATACGTTTTAAGGGGTAGGCATAAATAAGCATTGTTTGCTTCAGCCGACTCCCTTTTGGGCAGTATTGTGCTTCTTTTCTTTTTCTTCTAATAACTTACAACTTGGAATGGCTCAAATAAACTAAACTAAACTAAACTAAAAACTAAACTTCTTTCAAGAAACTACCCCTTAGCCTTGATGTTTTTTTGTAGCAAAAAGTCTCTAAAAGTTCATTTACATTTCTATAAAGGCTTCAAATTAATCAAGTTGATTAGTTTTTTTGTTCACTGTAAAGGCTTTAAAATGCACTCTACTGTACTGTCAATGCCACTGACTCACGACAAGGAACAAGGTTTGTCCAAGAATCACAATGGCTATAAACGCATTCATCACATACCAATAACGTCTGTCGAAGTGCAGAAAAAGAGTCTTTGCTAATGTTAGCATATATAGCATGAAGCTAACGTTAGAATCAAGGTTAGCTCCTCTCCACATCTCTGTGTTTTTACTAAGTAGAAAATATATTGATTCAGCATTTGTTTTCAAGTAGTGGTGGAATAATCGAAGGACGTTTTTCCCATGCTTTGTTTTCCCACTTTGGCAGCTTCAAACATGACCATATATGGGTGATTCCAAAGATGCCGTCTGTATGTCACACTTGGCAGACGTATACGTTTGTGAAGTGATGATGTAATTGCACTACCTCTGGGTCCAACGGAACATAACCCCAATTCAGAATAATGGGATTTTGCTGATTTGCTCTTTTTAAATATCTGATCGCAAAGAAATATTCCATTTCCTCTGGATTTCCTCTAGTAATACACAATGAAGGCCTATTTTAAATATTTGAATATCTTCATTTTGCCTGGAGAAATGGTGAGATACATTATTCTAATTTGGTTTAAAACAGTTTTTGGCTTTGTTATTTCAGCAGGAGATTCAGATCAAAGTTGTGGTTTTTGCTCAACAGTTTGGACCAGGAAGAAGCTTATTATTGTGTGTACCATTATATTTAAAATAAGCCTTCACTGTGTATGGAAAATATAATTTGATAATTAATCTCTGAAAAAAAAATTACTAAACTAAATCCAGAGTAAATGTAGTATTCCTTTTCGATCAGATGTCTCATTATATTGAATATGTTTGTTAAGTGGTGATGTCACAGCTCTACTTCCGGGTCTGCATGGACCAGCAGATGTGCAGGAAACTACAAAAAAACTCTTCAATACCACAATCAATATTTCTGAAACTCAACAGTTACTGAACATACTTATTTATCAGGCCCATTAGCCAAAAATGCCGCACCTACTGCTATAAAAGTAATATTTACCAAAATTGGTACATCCGGGTTAGCGGAGAAAAATGCTAACGACGCAGCAGCGTCAAGTAGGGATTTTAGCAAATATTACTTTTTTATCAGTAGGTGCGACATTTTTGGCTAATGACTCTGAGAAATAAGTAGGTTCAGTAACTCTCCGTTGAGTTTCAGAAATATTGATGGTTGTTTTTAGGAGTTTTTTATGTTTTTTCTCGCATATTTGCCGGTCTGCCAGGACCCGTAAGCGGAAGTCGTGACGTCACACTTAACAAACTTATGGAGTTGGTGCAGCTAAGAATTCTATAGTGGTTGCTATGGTAACAGTTAAAATAAATGTTTTACTTGGTTTGTGGTTGAGAGCTCTACAATGGCTGGACCAATCCACATGAAACAAAAACTGCCACAAAGTCCAACATCTTCTCTCTCAACACATGCAAAGTAAGGTCACATGACTGAATCTTCAGAGAAACACAATTTTCCACTCTTTTTAGCCAATTTCTGGTAGAATATGAACTTATTTATCACACATAATTAAAGTCAAGTGTAAATCGGGCCCATATGGATAGTTTCTCATAGCAGATTGTTCAGTTGAAGTGAAAAACAGCAGTTGTAGCTCACGCTCGCTAACCGATAGCATTAGCCCGATGCTAATATGAAGCATCAAGTTATATTCTCCTTTATTTATGTATTTATGGACTGTTGAACCACTTTGCTCCTTTCCATGTCTTTGTATCTTTATTTAGTAGAAAACTATTTTCATAATTCAGCATTTGTCAAAGTAGTTTTTGAATAATAAGAGAAAGTTTAAATTTTTCTCCAAATTGTTTTCCCCCTTAACTGTTTTCAAACATGACCATATATGGGCGATTCCAGAGATGCCGTCTGTATCTATAAAGGTGTCCAAAAGTGGACACAATATTCAACACGATGTGCTTGAAGTCAGATGAAAGACGATTGTGGCAGGTTTGAGAATCCAGTCACTTCCAAATGCTGACCAGGGAAAGCATTTGTACGTTTTCCATTTGGGCATTTCTTTCCAAAACAGTGCCTTTTCCCACTGAGTCGTATCGGCCTCTGCTCCGACTGAGAATAAGACGTGACACTCTGGAATGAAACCTACTGGCAAACATGCTAATCAGTGCGGGGAAGTGAGTTTGGCCACAGATCACAACAAGTCAGATGAAGGTGTCTGGACCTCTTAAATTCAGGGGGAACATCATGGAAAGTGTTTTGATCGCGGCCGAGAGGGATTTCTGGGGGAATTTCTTTGCCAAAAACTGTACGAGTGGCCCGTCAGTACGGCGAGCCCCCTCTATATTTTATCTTATTACTTCTTTGCGAGCGTGCAGTGAGGGTAAATGCAGCACATGGGGTTTGGATCCCTTCCTCTGTGCGGTGTTGAGATGATGTAAATATGAGGCTGCTACACTTGTTTACTGATGAGGCGCGGAGCTGGCAGCGCTCGCGCCTCTTCCTATTCATTACCATGTCCACCCGCGCCAAAATCATATAGACAACTAAAAAAAACAACAACTGCTGGATGCGGATCAAGCGCAGCGCGGGTATTCACGCGTTTGTTACTCAAGTGTTTCACAACCAGGGGTACGCGCGTGGACACAGTAATTGATTAGATTTCTGTTTCTCATTGAAAAGCGACGATGTGTGATTTGCTTCTGGCTTTTGTTGTTTATTTGTCGGTTTCAAAGTGAAGCTATTCAATGGATAATGGACTGTTTGTTTGCGCTGAACTTCTGCAGAGGAATATAATAAGTACATTTAATGCCACTTGAAGGTCGTTCCCCTGTTAAACACAATGGCTTCATTACTGCTGCTAGGAGTCAAGTTAAACGCTTCACAACTCAAGATAAAACACGATACGAGGAAATAATTTTTACAAAGCAGATTATGCATGCGCTTTGGTACTGTGAGCTTCTTATGTACATATTTTTTTACAGGCTTTGCTGCTCTTAATAATGCGCTGTTGCTTTGTACTTTGAGCCCAGGAATCAACGTCGCTTCATGAAAAATTCTCAAATTGTGGGATTTGTTCTTCATTCACTCCACACACGGTGGTGGTAAGCTACATACGGAGCCACAAGTTGCGTTTCCCACAGAGAAAATGCGCATCTGTCTAAAATTCGCATAAAAAAATTTACATATGTTTCCATCAAAGGGATGAAATGAATTCCGGTGGTTACCTTCAAAATCCAGTGATGGAAACGCAGTTACAGTTTTCCTCAAGGAAGCCCAGCTGAAGGTCGATTGCAAACATGTGGCCACCACTATTCATTCACGCACACACATCTATCTTCCTGACCTATTGTACATGTTTTTAGTGGTAGGGGAAACCTCCCCACACATGGGGAGAACATACAAGCTCCACACGGAAAGGCCCCATGCAGGGATAAAATCCAAGCGATAATCACTGCACGAAAGGAACAAATACAGAAAATATATCAAATCTAAGGCAATCAATAATATAACCAAACACAAAGAAGTGTACAGAATATGCTTAGAATATGCTAATTATTGTGGAAGGGCACTTGCATATTAGCATTTTGACAAATTTAAAAGTAATCTTTATACATTTAGCAACATGCACAACTTATGAAAATACATCACAGTATATTCACAGTGTATTATATGGATGTATTTTGTTTACAGACCAATACTCACTGTTTCATAATCCACACACTTTAACACAACCGCAAAACACACACAGGATAACTACTGACAAACCAACCTTAGCAAAGGTGGTTCTCTCAACCAAGCAGTACTAAGTAACTCCTGCCCCTAGAGGCCATAAGTGCCACTGCAGGTGTTGTAGCAAGTTGTGTTATTTTTACTCTAGAATTGTCCATGAGAGTAAATACTACGCTGACAGAAAAGACAAAGGGACAGAGGGATATTGTACATCCAATGACACAATGGAGATGATTTTTTTCTCTCAAACCTGGCTGTAAATACTGTTTAAGTGGCGCTAGCCCGCAGCTAGCTTTGCCTGTTAGCTTCTTCATGATTCAATTAGTGTGTATTGGTGGCTCCGACCCAAAGGCAGATTTGTGGTTTTCTGGCCAGAGACACCAGGGGGAGATGAAAGACTCCCCAATCATCCCATTAACCCTTGTATTACCCCCAGAGGGACTATGAACAGGATTTATAAAGGTAAACAAGTTACTTAGCACCCCTTTAATAAAGCCTAACTTGTGATTGGTTACTTAAGCTGTCAGCCAAACTGTAAAAGAGACAACATGCCTCCAGTCCTTTGTCACAACAAAGCTGCACACTGAACATGCAACTCCACAAGGAAAGGCCATTCCTAGACCAGGAATTGAAGCCTGGACCTTACTGGTATGAGGCATAAGTACTAACCACAGTGCCACCATGTTACCATACTAGCTGAGGTACATGCAGCGTGTAGATACGTTTGACGTAGTGCTATAGACAGGCCGTTCCTTTGGTTCCTCGGGCCTCTGCGCCCACACCGGCAGCTGTTCTGAAGGCTCACCGTCTCCTGCGTCTCCCTCTCTTTGTAGTGGAGCTAATTGCTGTCCAAAAACACTCATGAATGTTTGATGTGGCGGGGATCCCGGCGCACGCACCCGCCAGAACGAGCCGGCCCAGGTAAAGCGCTTCAAAGATAGAAGTGTCAAGGAAATGTGTCAAACGCTCTTTAGGAGAGGAGAGAGGAGAGCAAGAGAGTAAGGGGAGCGCTGATAAAGAAGACAGGAGTGTTTACGGCAAATTACTGTTGAATAACGCCAGCCAAGAAAATGACATCATCAAATAAATACAGTCCAACACAGAGCACAAACACATCCGGGAGCATTAATATGTGAAACAGCTGTGACATATTAAATAGATACAGACGGCAACGCGTCATACACGGGGGCGTGGCCTAGGTGAGAGGGAAGAAAACTATCACAATTTTTCACTCTTTTTAGTTGTTTTCTAAAGAATATAAACATATTGACGACAGATAAATAAAATCAAGACAAAATTGGGTCCATACGGATGTTTTTTCACAGAAAGTTTTTCAGTAGAAGCAAACAACAGCACTCATTAGCTAACACAGCACGTTAACGCACGTTCGCTAGCTTCCCGGTTAGCATTGTCCCTTTTTTAAGTATGTTCTGCTGAACCATTTTGCTCCTTACCGTGTCTTTGTATTTTTATTTAGTAGAAAAGTATATAAATATTTTTTGATTTTTTAAAGCCATGGTGGTGAAATGGAAGAAAGTTCTTTTTTTTCCTTTCCTTTGTTTTCCCCCTCTGGCTGCTTCGAGCATGAACATATGTGAGGAGCTCCAAACATGCCGCCTGTGCAGGGCCGGCCCGAGGCATAGGCGATCCAGGTGGCCACCTAGGGCGCCATCTGCTGGAGGGGGAACCAAATTGCGCTTTAACTTTTCAACCCCATCTACAGCATCGCCTATTTTCGGACATAACTTTGGAACAGAAATAGGTAGAGACTTGTGGTCTTTAGTGTTGGAAACAAGAGATTCTAAGAGTAATACTTCAATCTCGCCTAGGGCACCAAATTGGCTGCTCCTGTATCTGGATATGATGTTTTTGAAGGTTAATATTTCAACCACATCTATAGAAAATGCTATATTGATCTAAAACTGCTAATGCAAGATATGGCTAAACCTTTTTCCCTGGTTCAACAAATCCACTGTCTGCCCTGCGAGGCCGAGGGAGGGATAAGCTTTGCAACTGATCAGAAGGTAAGGAAAGTGTTTCAAAATGTCTCAAAACACAACTCCCAAATATGATTTTGATGAGAGAACGGCACTGTAACATAGTCAAAAGCCCCAAAAAGTCGATGTTGCTTTAAATTCTGATTTACATGCAAATCAGAACTTGTTTGCAGCAGGTTTCTACAATGCCACAGAGACAGGATTTTTAGTTTCCTTCTAAAGATGTTACATAATAATTATAACAGACAAGGCAAGTTTATTTGTTGAGCATAATTCATACACAAGGGAATTCAAAGGGCTTCACAGCTGCATAAAATTGCAAGAAGGCAGATAAAATCAATCCATAAAACATCAATATTGCACATTACATAAAAAGCAAAGAGTGTCTTTCAGTGTCATGCACGGCTAAAAATAACTCTTTTCAGCACGGATTTGATCATCGTCAGAGTTGAGGCCTTTCTTATATCTTTATGAAGACTGTTACAGATTTTAGCCGCGTCAAACTGAAACACAGCCTCACCATGTTTAGTCCTGACTCTAGGAACCAGTAGAAGACCCCTCCCTGAGGTTCTCACCATGTAACAGGAATGTATTTTGGTGCCAGACTGTGAGAGACCTGTAACAAGTAGAGCTGTTTTAATGTCTATTCTCTGAGCGACAGGAAGCCAGTGCAGAGACCTAAGCACTGGACTAATGTCGACATGTCCTTGTTCTAGTCAGGACTCGAGCAACAGCGTTCCACAAAATAAATGATGCTAAAATGCGATTAATGTACTTACACACTGTAGATAGATAGATAGATAGATAGATAGATAGATAGATAGATAGATAGATAGATAGATAGATAGTACATAGATAAAAAGATAGATAGATAGATAGATAGATAGATAGATAGATATAGATTGATAGATATGTAGATAGATAGATAGATAGACACGTACGTACGTAGATAGAAAGTACATAGATAGATAGATAGATAGATAGATAGATAGATAGATAGATAGATAGATAGATAGATAGAGATAGATACGTAGATAGAAAGATAGATAGATAGATAGATACGTAGATAGATAGATAGATAGAGATAGATAGATACGTAGATAGAAAGATAGATAGATAGATACGTACATAGATAGATAGATAGAGAAAGATAGATAGATAGATAGATACGTACATAGATAGATAGATAGAGAAAGATAGATAGATAGATAGATAGATAGATAGATAGATAGATAGATAGATAGATAGATAGATAGATAGATAGATAGATAGATAGATAGATAGACACGTCGTACATAGATAGAAAGTTAGGTAGATAGATAGATAGATAGATAGATAGAGATAGATAGATATGTAGATAGATAGATAGAAAGATAGATAGATATGTAGATAGATAGATAGATAGATAGATACGTAGATAGATAGATAGATAGATAGGTAGATACGTACATAGATAGATACGTACATAGATAGATAGATAGATAGATAGATAGATAGATAGATAGATAGATAGATAGATAGATAGATAGATAGATAGATAGATAGATAGATAGATAGATAGATAGATAGATAGATAGATAGATAGATAGATAGATAGAGTCCACAGAGGCATGTGAGGTGAACCTGTCAGAGTGAAACAGACGGCTGATAATGTGGGGCAGAGTGAGCAGCTCCTTCAAGGCATAGCCGCGCATAATGGAGACTAAAGAACTCGGCACAACAGAGCGCTGAGCCTCACACACAGCCAACAGAGACACAACAACGGGAGATTTTAGGTCATACGCAGCGCTTAGTCACAAACGGGAAACTACTACATCGCTGCTTTTGTTTAGTAGTTTCTCCAGTCTGAGCATTTCTCGTAGTTTAGGTTAAGAATCTCTGATAGTTGGGAATGCAGCTCGTTGTGGTCAGGGCCGAAGCAGTGGAATCACAACACGCTGATGTAATCCGGTGAGACGGCAAACACGCTACACTCGCTGGATTACTGGGATTATAAATAACAAAACACCCGCACAGATAGTATGTCTTTGGCTGCAAGTGAAGAGCGAAAAATAAACAACTTTAGAGGTATCAAATATTGAAACTTTTAATTGGATTATTGATGTATATACAAGGGGAAAATGTGTTGGAGGTATTCTATTGTTTTCTGTTTTCATATAAAAAGACATTTTACGCATAAAAATTGTCCATATATTCAGCAACTACATTTAAATAATAGTTAGACCCAAGTTTAAATGTAGATGTAAATTCGAAGATGCCCAGTTTTTGCAGTTCAATGAATCAGGCTATTAGATTTTATAAAATCCCTCTGAGTAAAATCCCAAATATTGTGAAGTACGAGACTAGAAAGTTTGAAGTCTGCAGGAGCTACAAAAGTCCAGGGGCCCAATCTTGAGGGCTCTAGTGTAACTTTTTGCGCTTTTATTTGACCTTTATTTAACCAGGAAAGTCCCAGTGAGATTAAGAATCTCTTTTACAGGGGAGTCCTGGCCCCAGAGGGGAACCTATTTTCAGCCTGCAGTCTGGACGTAGCCTTGGATATGTCCTAAATCCGATAGGTAAATAATATGCAATGCGACTTCGGTCTAAACAGGTTGATCTACGCGTCATCGATGTGCTACAAAGCCCATTCACCCTGCATTAAAGTCAACGGGGAAAAAACACGTGCACTTGTTATGCATGAAATTAGCACAAGTGAAGCCGCTCACCTCTCTCTCCACAGCTGGATTTCACAGTGACACGTTTCTCATTAAAAACATCGCTGCCTCTGCTCCACAAAAGTCTTTTTTCCTTCTTAAAATGATTTGGTTATTGATGTTCTCTGTTAGCTTTCCACAACTTCAACCATGCCAGATCCGCGGCACCGTTTCATGTTTACTTCCTCAAACAGCAGCGCCCTGTGCCGTCTACTGCGCGACACATTCAAGCAAGTCATATGAATGCCCTTGCAACAAAATCTTTTTGTTAAAAAACATCCGATCTGTGTCGTACAGACTGTCATGAAAAGATCAGATACAGGTCGCATAGGGGCCAAAAAATATATACAAGAATTTAGGCTACATTCAGACTGTGGGACTTTTCAAGAGACAGACTGCATTAGAAAGGTTTTATTTAGCATGAATCGTGACTGGGGCTCGGACCTCGGCGGAAGATTGCCTCAACGATATAAATACATGGCGTCGATGGATGATGGCCAGAATCTTCCCCGGAGCCCGGACACTGGCGGTGGTAGGATGAGACACGGGGTGGCTGGTTGACCCGATGAGCAGGCCTGAGGAGAGGCCAGACGGAGGAGGGGCGGAGGAGGGGCACAGCACGGCTGGGAAATGGCCGAGTGATTGACCGGGGGGCTTAAGGAGGGGCTGCTGGCCGATGAATGGCTGAAGCAGGAATAATCAGCCGCGATGATTGGCTGATGCGAAGGTGCGGCTTGAGCTGGGGCCGTGATTGGATGATTAGTGAAGGGTTACCGTTGATGAGGCGATGGATGAAGGCTGCAGGTACGTCTTCCAGGTTGAATGAAGGTCATTCACATTACTCTCAAATGCGACCTGTGTGTGTTCTCCTGTCTGAACGGGATGGCAGAGGGAGTAAACAGGAAACAGTGCCGCGGATCTGGCAATGTTGAAGTTGTGGAGAGCTAACAGAGCCGATACATCAAAAACCTACGAATTTTAAGCAGGAAGAGAGACAGTTTTTTGGGGCTATATGGACTTTTGTGGAAACAGAGCAGCGCATCTGACAATGTAAAAGTTTTAGGAGGCAATACATCCATAACTGAATCATTTTCAAAAGGAAGAGAGACTATGGACTTTAGTGGAGCAGAGGCAGCGATGTCTTTAATGAGAAACGTGCTGCTTTGGAATTCAGCCGCTGAGAGGAAGGAGACTGGCCACTTGCGATAACTTCCTATATAACAGGTGCATGTACAGTTTTCTTCCCACCTGGCCGTTCAGACGGATTTAGGACACATCCAAGTGGCCTGGGTCGCATTTAAAGGGGGGGTATTATGTAAAATCGACTTTTTCAAGCTTTACATCATGTTATTATGTCATTCCCTCATTAAAAACATGCCTGAAGTGTTGCCTTGGCACATTCACGTATTTTTGAGTAATCTGTAAAAACTCTGATGGCGGCCATTTAAGGGATAGGTTTGCCTGAGTCCTCCTAGGAACGCCCCCACCTCCTGGAGACGCCTCCGACCTTTCGTCACCAGCCGAGTAACCAACCACTGCTCCTCAGCAGAACCCCCTCCCCACTGATGCCACAGACAGTGTGTGGAGGGGGCGTGTCGGAAAGTTTCAAAGGTTCTTAAAGAGACAGAGGCCTATTTCAAGACATTCGCTACAGCCATTTTGAGAGAGTAATTTTATACAACGCAGTTTTTCTAATTTACTGCATTTACAGACCAACAGAAGGCTTCATCATCATTGTAGTGCGATATAGACTGGTGCTATGTGATTGAAAAAAGCATAATACCCCCTCTTTAAAAAGATTCGATCTGTGTCATTCAGACTCTCGTGAAAAGATCAGACACAGGAGCACGGGGGCGGTCTGAACGTAGCTTTACTTTACCGAAAAATGTCAACATTGGCCACAGTGTAAAAAATGCATGTTTTCACCTGGAGAATTAACCGACTCATCATCGCCATAAAGCGCAATTCCCCCCATTAGCTTTTTTTTTGTCCCCCGGCGTGGTCCAAGCGCTCTGCCGCAGCTCCGCCCCACTGCAGCAGTATCCCTGACCCAGCACCGCGCTCATATCTCAGGAGGCTAACGTCGATGCGCCCGGGTGTTCTCCTTAAGCACCCATTGATCTGCTGGGTGACACATGTACCCCCCGCCCCTCCCTCCCTCCCTCTCTCTCCCTCCACCGCTTCACCTACATACACTCCATTCAGCAAAGCCTCTCCTATGCAAATGACCGCTGCAGCCAAAGTGGTTAATTCAGCCTCCGAAATATCAATATCAGCAGTAATAGGATTTAAAAGAGGCCCCGTATATTGTGGTGGCACTAAACAGCGAGCGTGGAAGATTGGCCGATCACTCAGAGCGCGCGGCGGCGGCAATGGCGGCGCCCGGTGTCGCGTGGGGCGTTTGCATGTAAATGGGAATTAAGAGATGCGTCTCCTTCAAGGGACTAACACGAGATGGGAAAATAATGAAAAGGTGTTCGAAAGGAGGAAACGTCCCTCAGAGAATTAATACGTCGGCTTGCGTTCCTCTTATGTCGGCGATACAGTAATGAAGGTACTTTTATCACGCATTATGTGTGAGCTGATTTTACATACAGACAATTTTGGAGACCCTGCGTTTAATATGAATAAGGTAAAAGGTGTCAAAGTGCTTTATTCAAGCTTTTAAACCTATTCCGGACACCTTAGCCTTGAAGAAAATACCCCATGATAGTATTAGGTGTAGTTATATAACAATGACAGTAGGGGGCATTGCTGAAAAAGTGCAAATTGAAGCTTAGAACAATGTAAGACATGTGACACTAGGAAGAGAATTTGACGACAGGATCAGATCAAGTTTGGTAAAGAATGTGGAAGTGGAAATTTATTGGAACTTTATTAACGGCCTGACCGAAAACTGTTCAAAAACACATCCAATCCAAAGGGTGAGAGGCGGGACATGGCCACACTGCAGACCCTCCAGAATATCCTGAAGGACAGTTCTTCTCCTCTGCACACCTTCATAACTCAGACCCCTCCATTGGAGACCAGCTCAGGCACCGAAGACCATATGCAGCCAAGAAGAGCAACACAAAAAAAACATGGAATATCTTTTATCCCACAAGCTTTAAAGGGACGATACAAAGTTTAAAACTGTTCAAATTAAGTATTTTCCTCCACTACATGTTCCAGCCATGTCCTAATGTGTAGAATGAGCCCAGACCTGTTCACCACAACTGCCTCTAAAATCCTGCACTGTCACTCAGAAAGGTGTGAATTTGGGTCCGAATTGCCGTCATGCACGAGCTTAATAGAGAAGGTGCAGTTACACGCATGACCTGAGGTGGCAGTAGTGAGTATAAAATGGCCAACTTGCATCTAGCCCCTTGAATGTTGTTTTATAAATCTGTTTTATAGATTGATTTTTTTCTTCTATTGCTGTTTTTCTTCTATTATAATTGACACATTTCAGGTTGAACATTTTGTTCTTTCTTGCTATGTCAATGTTTAATAAACCTAAACCTAAAGGTGCATATGAGGTCAGAATAATAGGTCAGAGCTCATTCTGCACATTAGGATGTGGCTGGAACATATAGGGGGAGGAAAATACCTAATTTGAACATGCAGAATTAACCTTCCATAGTTTAATGTGGTTGTTTCCCCTTCTACTGTTAAAGGTGCATTATGCAACTTTTATGTGGTAAAAAAAAAGTTGATATTTGTGCGCTCCAGGATCAATTGTTTTGTAGGTTTTCTCGTCAGCAGAGAAAACCTACCGCACAATTGATCCTGCAGCGTTGTAGAGACCACCGTGAAGAACAGTAAAGGTGCCATGCTGACCACCCATACACCCACTGGGTCATTACCAGGACAAATACGCAC
The DNA here is from genome assembly GCF_951799975.1 of Gobius niger. Classification (NCBI taxonomy): domain Eukaryota; kingdom Metazoa; phylum Chordata; class Actinopteri; order Gobiiformes; family Gobiidae; genus Gobius; species Gobius niger. The sequence continues at coordinate 36,608,724 of NC_136855.1, read as the reverse complement.
AAATATCAACTTTTTCCCCCCACATAGAACATACTGCACTTTTAACAGTAGAAGGAGGAACAACCACATTAAACAGGATTACTCAAAACATCAAAACAAGGCAGTTATGATAAAACCAAGTGAAAAACATCATCCAAGGGGCTTTGATGTTCACGGTGGATTTGGCTGCCGACTGAAAGACGTCACCGAGCCTCACATGTAACTGTGGGGGCCGTTGTTTAAACCACGTGCTCAGAATGGGTAGAGCCGCTGGTTGTCACTTCTGCTTAGCGCTCAGGCCCGTTCTCCCAGTAAGGTCACATTTCGCTCATACATTACCCCATTACGGCAACTTAGCGTGGATGCGTCACACGGCGGTACATTTCAGAAACGGCTCCGTCTCAAATGGGAGTGTCAGGACTTTGAGAGTAGGTCACGGGAAGGTTGCATGTAATTGCGGGGCTCTGAGACTCTTCAAAGCCTAAATGTTCTTTAATGGGACGGAGAGAGGGCATAGAAATATAAATTACAGCTGAGGTCAGAGTCGATGCAGGTGCAGCACGCGGCCCGGGCACCTGAGAGGCTGTCACGTTCACTCCATCACCCCGGCATGTGTCCGCCCGCGAGCAGACAACCCGCCGGAGCGTGAAGTAACCCCATCCTACCCCAGGCAGTTGTTACCAAAATGCATATACACCACACTGGATCCGAGAAGTCGCTGAAGTCAATGAATAAAATAGGTTTGGCCCGTTGGTTTGGACTGTACAGTGTTTTCCTCACAACTGTAGAAGCCAAAAACCACCTGACCAAATTTTTTTTACAAGCAAATTTTGGATCTATGTCATGGTTTACTGTTTTCTTTGTGACATTAGTTTGGCCTCTTTGCTGCATTTTCCAGGTCAGTTTATGCACACAAGCTCATAAACAAATGGGATTATATGAATATCAGATCATCTACAGGCGCTTGTCATATAATTAGAATATCATGAAAAAGTTCATTTATTTTTACTTTACTTATTTACTTTTAATGGACACCCTACAGCCAATCAGAATCGAGTATTCACCCAGATCATACAGACGACATCTCTGGAATCACCCATATATGGTCATGTTTGAAAACAGTTAAGGGGGAAAACAATTTGGAGAAAATACTAAACTTTCTCTAATTATTCAAAAAACTACTTTAACAAATGCTGAATTATGAATATAGTTTTCTACTAAATAAAGATACAAAGAAATGGAGAGGAGCAAAGTGTTTCGACAGCCCATAAATACATAAATAACTGAGAATGCTAACACAATGCTTCATGTTAGCATCGTTCTAATGCTAACGGCTAGCTACAACTGCCGGTTTTTCAATTTGCTGTGATAAAAAATCCATGGGCCTGATCTACACTTGACTTTATTTACGTGTGATAAATAAGTTCATATTCCACCAGAAAATGACTTAAAAGGGTGGACAATTGTGTTACAATTTAATAATAATAATAATAATGCTTCGGTTTTATATAGCCTAGCGCTTTTCTGGACACTCAAAGACGCTTTACATTGCATTATTCATTCACTCCATACCCGGTGGTGGTAAGCTACTATTGTAGCCACAGCTGCCCTGGGGTAGACTGACGGAAGCGAGACAACCAGTCTGCGCCATCGGCCCCTCCGACCACCACCAACCATTCACTCACGCACTACATTGGCTAGGCTTCCTGGTGTTACTAAACGGTCTCCCATCCAAGTACTGACCAGGCCCTTCCCTGCTTAGCTTCCAAGGTCTGATGGGATTGGGCATCGCAAAGGCGGTATGACCACAATTTCCCCCTTGGCGAGGCCACGCCCCTTCTATGACGCGATGCCGTCTGTATCTATGAGATAATATTGTATAGTATTACCATGGAGTTTCTCTGTAAACTGATCATGACGCTCTAAAATGAACCACAAAGCTGTAACTTTTACAGACGCTTCGATCACCAATGTTTCCAACCTGGACAACTGGAACGCTTACAACTCAGAGAAAACGTTTTATCCTGGTCAGATTTCCAACTTCCGACATACATAATGTCCAACTAGATGTGGTGCTGCATTTTATTTTGGGAAAGTTTGGCATTTTTCCGTTTGCACGTCAATACAAACCATTTAAATGCACTTGTAACTTGAGTGACTTGAATTATAATGTCAAATATATCACTGTATCTGGTTTAAGTAACCATAGTCCTTAGTTACTGTAAAAAGTAATGCAGTTTTGTTACTTGTTACCCCCTGACGCTGTTGGTGTTATTACAGAATGTGAATCAGTATCACAAGTCCAGGATGCTTTTGCATATATATCCTGAAGAGAGCAGGAAGCAGCCCCGGGCTTGTTACTCCACACAGAGTGTCCAGTGTGGCTGCTATTCCTCTTGAGTGTGAATAACAGTCAGTAATGCTATGCAGATTGTATGCGGTCAGCTCTACACGCATACATAACCCTAAAGTGCCCCTTCAGCAGTGCACCAACACGCCGGCGATTGGGCAAATACTGCTCTGATCACAGCCTAATAAATCAATAATGCATAAATCCACCTTAAATGAGCTCCCCCCCCCCCTCATCCCCGGCACATGTGCAGCTGAGGCGCGCCCACCACCTCGCGGGATCACAGTGCCATCTATCGGCGAGAAGTGCCACCGCACGCCACACGGGAGCCCTCATCATCAGCGCACACACTGCTTATTCCCCCCCCCGGAGCGAGAATGCACCCCGGGCTGTACGAGCATGCAGCACCGTCCTCCAGGCTTGTTATTATACAGTAATTCAACACGGCCGATAGGATTTTAATAACCGTGCAGCCCAACAGATCGCATTGGCAGCACTGGCAAACATGAGGAAACTGATAGCTCATGTTTTATTCGTCTGGTTATGATAAAATGCTACGGACAAACAAAATCCTAAAATCTATTTGCATTCATTTGGCCGCGCGTCTTCCCGAAGCGAACACGTGTATGATGATTTACCAAGTGATGCCGGCGCCATGTTGCGAGATAGGGACGGGCAACTACTTGACATGTAAACTTTAGTCGCTCTCAGTTATTGTCAGGCGAGGGTGGTTTTTTTCGATAACGCTACTTTTACGATACTTGGTTTACGATACCGAGACCTGAACGATATGTTTACTAAAGCAGTTGTTGTCTTGAACCAGAAAACAGAACAAAACTGTTTGAAAGAATTTATCATACAGGGTTCGTCTCCAGAAATGGATGAAAAATAGGGGATAGAAATGGAAAATATTAGGTGAAATTGTGGCAAAAAAAAAAAAAAAAACAGAAAAAAAATTGAAAATTGGGAGAAAATATTTGTAAAAAAAAAAATTAACAAAAATAAGGAAAAATTTGTAAAAAAAAATAATAATAATTGTGGGAAAAATGCCACAAACATTCAGAAATAAAAAAATCAAATCATTTATTTGAGCTGAAACAACCAAGTCACTTCCTTTAACGCTGTCCCTGCGCCAACAGCATCAAAAACATTTTTTTTTTCTCGATAACTTTATTTTTTCGACACCATTAGTACCTAAACCTTCTTTTTTAATATACCAATATCGTTTAATGCAGGGGTGTCCAAACTTTTTTCATGGGGGGGGGCGCATATTGAAGCGTACACGGGGTGAAGTGCCGTAGATCGGTAGTTAGTGCCGCAAAACCTTCGACTAGCAGAGGTTTAAATTGTGCCCCACACCTATATTTAAGCTTAAAACCTTCATGCCAGCTCAGTCTCACAGTAAAATGTTAGTTGTTCGGTTAAAATTGTAAAGAATTATTACATTTCAGATAAAAAGGTCCATCTCTGGTGCTGTGTACCGATACAGCAAGAGGCCGAGGGCCACCATAAATTGGTCTGAGGGCCGCATTTGGCCCCTGGGCCGCACTTTGGACACCCCTGGTTTAATGGTACCCAGCCCTAGTTCTTGTCATGGGGCTTTTTCATCATCAGGTCATCACCAATTGTACGAGAGAAACAGCACTTGGTTCGGAGGAGAACAATGAAATATTTGTGTGACATACATCGCTGGTTCTCAATAGGGTCGCAAGTTTCAGCTTTTATGGGTTTATTCAATGCAATCCATCGGCTCAAAACTAACCCACAGCTGTTCTACGCAATTTAGTTAAAAAGGCACTTACTTACAAACATATCAAAATAAATGTACTGTATTCAAAGGCGCTATCCTACCTGTTTTTCTTTTCCTTGTGATGGAACAAAATAAGCTTTTTCCTCCAGGGCTATCGTAAACTCAGACATGAATGAACATACAGGCTCGTTTTCTATCATTTCTGTGAAAGTGACCCTGAAAACTGACCCTGCCAGTTGTGAAATGAGCTTTAAACTCATCCACGTTAATACTAATATTAACCACTTAACCGCCACCTTAGGGTCAGCAATTATTTACATCCAGTTCTCAAAGCGTATTGACTGGAGAGCTTACAGCCTATGTGCCAGTGTGATACCTAATTTGAAAGCCAAGACCTTCCAGTTTTTAAACATATGTGTGAGATCCGTGTGAGGGAAACACAACTTACATTACATTTGCCGTTCTTAACCCTAATTATATCCTGATTAGTGTAACCATAACGCTAACACTAGCCCCCTGATTAAGGGGAACTGCAGCTAACAGGTTAATGGCTTATACTTGTATTGCGCACATGGATAAGAACACGTTAAGAACATGGGTGCTACAAACACTGCAGGAAATAAAAAAGGGACAAACGAGGAGGTATCCGGGCAAGACTCTCAGCAAAGCCACACAAATCTTCTATCCCTGCTATCGTTCTGGCAAATGTTTGTTCACTGGAGAATAAAACGGATTATAATTGTCTGTTAAGCTCTTTCCAGAAGAGGGTGAAAGACTGTTGTGGAGCGGAAGGAGCTGCACAGGAGGAATAGTAGGGAAGTGCTGACCAGTGCAGGACACCACGCTCTGAAACAGGGACAAGCTGGTACACTGCAAAAAGTGGATTCTAAGCAAGTAAAAACTTTCTTACTTTAAGAAATAAGTTCTTATTTTTTCCCTAAAAAGTAATAATGTTTTGCCGAGCAAAGTTTTCCTGAGAAAAACAATTCTTATTTTAGGAAATAAAATCTATCCATTTCTTGACTTTTTGAATCTTCTTCAGCTTTAGACAAAGAATATTTTTTCTTATTTTCAGAAAAAATAAGATCACAACTCTTAATTTAAGTACTGATTCTCACAGATAGATAATACATTCCATTCTTTAAAGTCGGCGGCACGGTAGTGCAGTGGTTAGAGCCTCCGCTTCACAGCTCGAAGGTCCCAGGTTCCATTCCCACCAAGACGGGGTCTTTCTATGGGGAGCATGTTCTCCCCGTGTCTGCGTACGTTTCCCCTACCACTAAAAACATGTACAATGGGTGAATCCTCCAGCCAGGTGATTCTGACCATGGGTCCCTTAAATATTAGTATTTATTAAGAACATTTTGCTCAAAAATGTGTGTAATTTTTACTTAAGTAACATTTTACTTAAATCAAGCAACATTTAAGTAAAATACCCACAATTTTTCACTAAATAAGAATGTTTTCCTTAAATTATTCCCTTTTCTGAGGACATTTTGCTTAATTCTAGCTATTTATTTGCTTAAATTTAGTGCGTCTTTCTTAAAATATTCTAGAAATAAGAATTCTTAGCAAGAAAAAAATGCTTACCCCATTGGCAGAAATCCTTGTTTTTAGTAGGGTACTTTTCACAGTGTAAAGCACTTACTTAAAACTTACTTATTACTTTATTACACATTTCCTGTCTATTTTGCTCCCCCTGAATGTTTCTTGAGAGCTGATGGAACAACTAAATCCCTCCTTTGTGAAATCAATACAGTCTTATCTTACATAGATTCAATATTTTCATTATTACTCTGCTGAAATCTCCTCTTACAGATTCTCCAGGATGAACTCCACGTCTCATTGTTACACGGGCGTCATTAAAGCGTGAGTAGCTCCCTGTAACGTGTTTGCCGGATAAAAGCTCCTCACAGAGAAAACATGTTTGAGACCTGCTGCTTTACAATGGAAGCTAATGTAGTATCGCTGGAAGAAAGTGCCCTTCTCAGAACTCCAACCCTTCAAGACGTCAAGCACCATCATTACTCCCACAATCCCCGCTCACAAGCCCCTTACTGTGCTTCACTCCATCTGCTCTCAGGACCACTGCTTTTAGATTAAAGACGTCACACTTGTTTTAATCCCGGGAAAAACAAATCTCGCACCGGATACGCATTTAGAACGATCAGAGACAAAACATTGACGATTATTCCTAGGCCATTATGTGGAAAGCAAAAAAAAAATGGCACAATACTATGGGATTAGTTTATTCAGCTTGTCCCAAAATCAGGCTGTCACCCTCCTCTGCACCGGTGCAAAAAGAGAAAGAAGTGCTCCCTCTGCTGGTGTTTTGTGTTACGACATGGAATTGATATGTATGTATATTATATTAACCCCTTAACTCCCACCTGGACCGAGCACATTTTCTCCATTTTGGCTTTACCCCAGTCCAAAAGCTTCTGGAAAAAAGGTGTGAAAATAGCGACAGAACTGAGACGAAAGCAATGATGAAGATGTGACAAAAAAGTGAGAAAACTTTGACAAAAAAGTGACGAAAAAATTTGACAAAAAATAACAAAAAATGTGACAAAAAATGTGACAAAAAATGTGACAAAAAAATGACAAAAAATTGATTAAAAAAAATTGATTAAAAAAATGACAAAAAAGTGACAAAATGTTGACAAAAAAGTGACGAAAAAAGTACAAAAAAGTGATGAAAAAATTACAAAAATGTGACAAAAAATAACCCAAAAAATGACAAAAAATGTGACAAAAAATGTGACCAAAAATGTGACAAAAAATGACAAAAAAATGACAAAAACATTTATTAAAAAAATGACAAAAAAGTTACAAAATGAGTTGAAAACCCCCCCAAAAAAAGATGGGAAAAAAATGCATGACGTGAGGAAAAAGATCCATTTAGATGAGTTTTGTAGATCTGAGCTTTCAGATGAGGTGTTACACTGGCCTACAGGATTTGGGTAAAGCTGAACTGGAGAAAATGCTCTCGGTTCAGGCGGGAGAAATACCAAGGCTAACCCCAGGCTCACACTGAATCCTGAACGGTCACAGCACACAGGGTTTATACAGGCAGAGGCAAGTCCAATTTAATGCTTTTTATGCCCAAATACTAGATTTTGAAGCCACAATCAAAGAAAAGACATCTGCGCATATTTAATTTCTTAGGATTTGCAAACATTTCATCAAACAGAGGAAATAAAATTGTACAAAACAGACAACTTTTGAGCAAAAATGTGGTCAATTCCAGCCAAAACTGCAACTGAACATGTTTTAGGAAAGGGGTGTCGAACTCGTTTGGCCCGTGGGCCGAAATTAGGCCCCCCACGGCGGGTCACGGGCCGCATATATTGTAAAGGACTGTGGCCTCATAAATAACGGCTTGCACTTATTGTGCTTCATCAGCCTGTGTCACATGTTTCTCAAAGTGCTACATAAAGCCATTACTCATTCACTCCACATTCGATGGCAGTGAGTTACTACTGTGGTCATACCGCCTTTGCGATGCCCGATCCCGTCAGACCTTAGCAGCTAAGCAGGGAAGAGCCTGGTCGGTACTTGGATGGGAGACCGTTTAGTAACACCAGGAAGCCTAGCGAATGTAGTGAGTGAGTGGTTGGTTGTGGTCGGAAGAGCCGATGGCGCAGACTGGTTGCCTCGCTTCTGTCAGTCTACCCCAGGGCAGCTGTGGCTACAATAGTAGCTTACCACCACCAAGTGTGGAATGAATGAATAATGCAATGTAAAGCGTCTTTGAGTGTCCAGAAAAGCGCTAAATGAAACCGATGCATTATGATTCTTATTATTACTGTAGCCACAGCCGCCCTGGGGCAGACTGACCATTTACCACGTGGCTATAATATGCTGTTTATATCCTGATCTCTTATTATGTCACTGCCCTCTGCTGGACACGTGCGGAATTCTTTCCTTTTTTTTAACTTAAGCTGCCCCCTAGTGGCTGGAGTGAACAAACAGGTTATTTCAGTAAAATATCCATAACTACGCACAGGAATGGGCTAGAGACTTACTTTTTTTTTTGCCATGCTCAGGAATTCATGCTCCTCAAAGGGCCACATTAAATAATCTTGCCTGCGGGCACAATGCCACACATTTTAAATCTTCATTTTGGTATTTCCAATGAACTTATACAGTGAACCTTGAGCAATGTCATAATTTTCGAGGAAATTTAGATATAATGGCAGCTTGAATCACATCGTAATGCTTTTTAATGACATTTAAGGCCTTGATTTTGGCGTAGTTAATTCAATGACTTTTAATACCTTGTGGAAACCCTGAGTGCAGCCTCCGCAAGAAATAAAATCAATGTTGATGGCTCACATTAACCCTGCGCTGTGAGGGTCCGGTTACTGAGCATATCTTTGCCGGACGGCGCAGATGCCGCAGCACTTACACAAACCAAACAGGAAGTCAGACACTAGCCAGGGAAGAAAATCCAGCTCATGTAAACAACGCAACAAAACAGAGATACACAAGCATGGGGGCGATGTCAGATTATCTTGGGGTGGACGTGGACACCAGGTTTCACACTGGAAGAGGAAAACCATTGCTGTATTTGGATCATGTGGATTTCCAAAGGCAGCAACAGAAAGGTTAGTGCTAGATCGTATGCTCCGGGGGGTCAGTCTGCTGTGAAAACGTGAGATATCATGACACAAATTAAGGTTAGGGCCAGGGAAATGGTTAACCTCTTAACTCCCGCCTGAACCGAGAGGATCTTTTTCCTCACGTCATCAGATTTTTTTTCCAACATTTTTTTGTTGGGTATTCAACTCATTTTTGTAACTTTTTTGTAATTTTTTATCACATTTTTGTCATTTTTTCGTCAATTTTTTCGTCAATTTTTAATCAATTTTTTTGTCACATTTTTGACATTTTTTCATCATCATGTGTCAATTTGTTTTTGTTTTTTCCTTTTTTCTTTTCTTGACACTTTTTCATAAATTTTTCGTCACTTTTTTGTCAATGTTTTCTCACTTCCATCATTGTTTTATTGCTATTTTCACAGCTTTTTTCCAGAAGCTTTTGGACTGGGGTAAAGCCAAACTGGAGAAAATGTGCTCGGTTCAGGTGGGAGTTAAGGGGTGAACTTTAAGGACTAGGGTTAGGATTAGGATTATTTGTATTTTTAGACAAACCAACTCATAGATCTATACAAACTCACAGCAGACCGTCCCTCCGGAGCATACGATCTAGCACTAACCCAACAGAAAAGAGCAGGCACGGAGTGGATTAGCTGCACTTCCGACAGTGAATTATAAGTTTGATCTGCCCTTTCTACATATAAACGCACTGAAACCCCCGCGGGAAACCCTGTGAACTCGTCATCTTGTGGGGTCTCCTTCCCAGAGTCTCTATTTCATGCAGCCAAAATCTGGAACATACTTGATGAGGATATGATATATATGTTGTATGTAACTCTACTTAATGCAAGCCACAGTTTACTGAAGACGTTTAGTAGTCAGTTTGAGCCCGGCGTAAGGCATCTAAAGTCGTTGTAAAAGCCTGTATAAAGAAGAATAGTGTGGGAGGTTTAAAATGCACTTTTATAACACTGTACTCTGTGTTTCTTTGCTGCAACTCATTCAGAAAGGATGCCTGCCCACTGGCTAACTAGCGGTTCAATACCAGCTATTTGCAGAGCATACTGATGGCAGCTGCGAGGGAATTCTCCCTGAGTGAAGATGTCAGTACGACTGTATGTTAGGTGGCGGTTGGAAAGACCATCGGTGCGGCTTTTCGCCCATGTTTCCATCACATGCGCAATGAAGGTGTATACGAAGAACTGAGACTTAGCTTCAGGACATCTATGGCTCTGCGTGCTACCTGTAAAACACTCGATGATTCATTTGCATGTGAATTCAGAAACCGTTATCTATTGCACACTCATCCTGGCTCAAGACCTGGGAATGGGTTCTTGGCGGTTGTCTACTGCTCCTGTTGAAGGATGGGTCAATGCCAAGGACACATTCCCCATCAGGGACAATAATGTCTCCAGCAACCAATACAAAACACCCGAACTCACACAATAATATTCCATTGATTATGGCGAGGCCTCACAGCCAAAAGGTCCAGGTACGATTCCAGGAACAGATTAAGCCTTCCTTTACAAGCCTTATACCTCAACTTGATTACAAACAATGAAAGAGAGAGTGAGTAAAATGAATAGTCAATTGTGGTCTAAACTCAACATCCCATTTCTTAACAAGGATCAAGGATGAGTTTATAATATACAGTAACTGGCAGTGTCTGTGTCATAGAAATGTTCATGAAATTGATATAAATGCTTTATTATTAGATGAACAGTAGTTTCCATTATTATCTTAGCTTTTCAAAATAGTGAAAGAGGAAAAAAATATTTTGTTCCACTACTGGAATGATGTCAGCTATAGGGCTTTTAAACAGGGTTTCTGCAGGCCTGACTGAGTCAAATTCAGACTGTGAAAAGTAAAAATTAAGACATACTCACATATTTATACTGACTTTACAGTGCCGGGAAATTTCAACAGCAGAAATCACTTCATGATCACATTTGAGCGCTGTTTTGGGGATTTAGCTGTAGAGTGCCAACAATCCAGACCATTTTTCATGATGTTTGTAGCACCACAGCGTACTCTATGTTATAGCTATGGACACATGTTATGGCTTGTTTGAAAGGCGAGACTCTAAGCTCTCCGTAGGTGAAAACAGTTTAATTTTACGTGCCTCAGTTCCTGAGAAATCTAAGCTTAACAGAGGCAAGTTTTGATCAAAATCACTGTTTTTTTTTCGAGAAACAGAGATATCGCTTGTTTTATGAAACACAGCTGTCTCCCTCATTTCGCTCTCTTCACTGGGCTGTGATTGAAAACAGGGGCTTCAGAAAAGAACATCAACTATTGAGAATGTCTGGGTGTGAGTTTCACGTTGTTTTAAGAGAACATAGAGCTGAAATATTGTGACAAAAATATGGGTGCAGGTCTCACGTCTGAGACAAGGTTTATTTTTAGATCATACAAAACAGTCGGCTCGTTGACCTCATTGGTCTTCTGAAAAAAACAAAAAGTTCAAAGACTTTAAGATGTTTTTTCTTGTATTTGCGTGTTTCCTCCAAGCACTCGACTCTTCTTAAAACATGTGAGCAACGTTGGAGAATACCACAGTACCACAGCAGCAGGGTTTCACCAGAGTTGCCGATTTGATCAAACAGAAGAACAGCTTGAAAATCAACAAGACTCGAGCAGGGAACAAGACAGGCAGATGTAGAATCCAAATGTCCAACGGTCAGCAGTGAAGCAGCTTATGGATGATTGAAAAAAAAATAAAAGTTGAAATAATAAACGATGCACATCTCAAATTTAACTCCAAAGGTCTTAACCTCTTACCACCCGCCTAAACCAAATGCATTCTGTCCCCTTTGGCTATTATATAGGTCTGTGTAACACCTCATTTGAAAGCTAAGACCCACAAAACTGATCTTTTTCCTCCCGTTGTTGCTGTGTTGTGACACATTTCTTGGTTGTGTTTTTGTCACATTTTTGTTGAATTTTTGTCACATTTTTGGTGAACTTTTGTGACTTTTTGGTTGTGTTTTTGGTTGTGTTTTTGTCACATTTTTGTTAAATTTTTGTCACATTTTTGGTGAACTTTTGTGACTTTTTGGTTGTGTTTTGGTTGTGTTTTTGTCACATTTTTGTTGAATTTTTGTCACATTTTTGTCACATTTTTGGTGAACGTTTGTGACTTTTTGGTTGTGTTTTTGTTGAGTTTTTGTCACATTTTTGTAGAATTTTTGTCACTTTTTGGTTGAATTTTTGTCACATTTTTCTTGAGTTTTTGTCACATTTTTCTTGAGTTTTTGTCACTTTTTTGTTGCGTTTACATCCTTGTTTTCTTCTCATTTTTTGTGGCTGTTTTGGTGCTTTTTTCCCAAAGAGCTTTTTTGATTAGGGTAAAGCCAAACTGGAGAAAATGGGATCCGTTCAGGTGGGAGTTAAGAGGTTAATTAAAGACATGCTGTTGCTGAAATCCTCTAATGATAAAAAAAACACTTATATTCACTTCACATACTTTAAAAGACCGCTGTACCACCTTTCCCAAAGACACCACAGCATTACAGTTTGCCGGACACAAGTTTTGCACCAGCAACCGCAGAGCTAGTGGCCAAATGCCTTTTCCAAACGAGCTCCTGTCAAGCTTTACAACATTATAGAGAAAATAGCCAATAGCAATTCCATATAGTCTTGCAGGGCTTGTAAAAAATCAAGCAATTTTCCGTGCTCCTGTACCGCTCGGCTCTGTATGGGGAGGCGGCGCAGGTAGCTGCATTTCCCATATAAAAGGCTTTCACGCACTATTGATGTGATGATAGAGAATCAAGTAAAGAGCGCTGGAGCAGGCAGGAGTGGACAGCTGAAGTCACAATTCATTTCCCAGCTCCGGGCGCACGTCTGAATGGCCCCACATAACAGTCAAATGAGGATGTCACAAATGATCAGCTCGGCTCGTGTCCCCAACCCCTACACTGTCCAGGAGCCAGGAGATGACAGGTGCAACAGAAAACACACACACACACACACACACACGTCGGGTTTGTGTGGCTCATGGGGACATTATATACACATTCTATTTTCTTGATTCAAAATATAATATACCACTGCAACATGCTGAAGGTTTGAAAAGGCAATTCATGGTCTCCAAAACTAAAATTTGTTTTTGCTTTTTTTTAAGTCCAGATTAGGCGGTTAACAAAGAACAGAAATCCTTTATTAACCATTGAGATGAATATAAATGACTTTAGTGAGTTTCTAAATGATTTTCTGAAAATTATAATTGTTTGTCAAGTTGGAAAAGGGGTTTTGGGGTTCCCAAAGAGTCCAGGGGTAAAATATGGTGTTATCACAGATATAATGTAATAAAGATGACCGGGTCCCATTCATCCCCATTCATTGAAAAAGGTTCCAGAGTTGTGTGTGTGAAACTTAATGGCCGCTCTGTCTCCTCCTACGCAGCCTGCTCCTAAAAAGGGCAAAAAGGCGGGAAGCCCTGCACTCGAGGAGTGGGCGAAGCCTCCACAGAGCTCCAGAGCTTGATTGACAGGCTCTGGAGCCAGTCAATGTACTGAAAATGCTTCCAAATTTTGGGGCAAAAACCAGCGTGGTTAAAAATATTTCACCTAACCCAGCGTTATCACATCGGTCATAGCGATTTTTAGAAAAAAAAAAACTCTTTGGAGCCAGCCTATTCCGTTCTTGGGACGTTTGAAATCCCATTAGAATCAATGCTCCCAAGTGTCTCTTGGAGTCGCCCCTGGCCACCAGGGGGTGGTATTACAGCAATGTGAGCTCCCCACCATAAGGAGCAGACAGAATGTTTCGGCCTACAAGGGCCATACAAGCGCCTTCGCTCTGCCCGATCAGATCTCAGAAGCCAAGCAGGGAAGGGCCTGGATTGTACTTGACGGGAGGCTGACACCAGGAAGCCTGGGTGAAGTAAGTGAGTGAGTGAGTGAGTTGTTGGTGGTGATCTGAGGGACCAATGGCACAGATTGGCAGCCTCGCTTCCGTCAGTCTATCCCAGGGCAGCTGTGGCTACCACCACCAAGTATGTTGTGAATGAAAAATGCAATGTGATGTGTCTTTGAGTGTCCAGGAAAGCGCTATATAAAACCAATGCATTAGTATTATGATTATTATGTCTTAAATAATCTATATAATGTAAACACTGATTCAAACACTGCTCGTTTGAATAAATGGTAAATGGTCTCAACTTAAATAGCGCTTTTGCACCTTTATTAGGACTTTAGCACTTCACAGCAAGGAACCAGTCCACTCACTCACACTCAATCATACACCGGTGAAATAATCCTTCATGCTCAAGTGGTCTCCTTCACAACACTCTTCTACAGTCTGTACACGGCGTCATAACATACATCCCTACATGCTCCAATGTCTATTAAAGCCCCTCTACTTTAAGCAGATGTTGTTCTGATCATTGAGGTATTCAAATTACTTTCATGGTACTGTATCTGCAACTGTTTTACTTCCTTTTTACATACTAGAGGACATTTTAAGGTAAGGTAAGGTGAACAATACCAACTAAGAGTGAAGGATTATAGTTCAAAAACATGACCTATCTGCATTTTTCCCTCCAATGTTTAAGGTTGTTGTGATTGATGGTGGACGGAGAGGCCGTTGGCGCACACTGACAGCCACTTTCCCATCAGTGAGCCCCAGTGCAGCTTCACCACAGAGAATCATCATTACCAAGTGCTACTGAAAGGTGAATAAATAATGCAACATAAAGCTCATTGAAATGTAATTCACAAATCCAAGCCGATATCGATTATTTATGAATCGACTAGAGCTTAAACTTCAACCAACCCCTTTGCCCGAACCATAACCTCACCCGCGTCTAACCCTGAAAACCTGGTGGATGTGGCAAACGTCAGAGACCAATTACAGATCCCCAGGAGGAAAACAGGTCCCCGTGAGTGACTGTTTCAACAGGTTTAAGTCCCCACATGTCTTGGTAAACAGGCACACACACACACACTCATCTGCCACGTCATATTCCTGTCCGCTTCAAGCGCCTTCACGAGCCGCATTCTGAATAATTAGATCAAAAGATTCCGAGATGAAGATGAGGCTGGAGTTCCTGTATGTCTATTCCCATTAGAGCGGCGGGGAAATTAGTATTCAAGAAAAGGCGCCTTATCTTCAAAATAATGTGGGGCAGAGAGCAAAAAATTAAGACTTCAATGCGAGTCGAAAGGAAATGTAACACTCACTGCGACGGCTCTTACCTTCTACAGACGCCGGTGCGGTTTGAGAGGCTTTGCATTGTGCCGCTGTGTTAAGTGTGACCGGCGGTGGGGAATTCATATGGTACAAAATGGATGCCAGGTTTGTTTCAGAGGCAGCTGAGTGAATGAATGAATCTGTGTGTAACAGTACTTTGGGCAACGCTAAAAGTTCCATTGAATATGATAAGCGCTGTAGCTACAAATGCTACTTTTGGTGTTGATGCTTCATTCACTGCGTCGGAGCCTCTTTCAGTAACACCTGGTCACCTGACTGTCTCGAAAACTGCTTCATTCTGTGAGTTGTGTATCGTGTCTCAAAGCGGGTCATCGGCTCAGAGCGTCTCACTGAGCTGCCTGTAGCGGCGAGGCGCTAAACAACGTCCATATAGTGATCTAAATCATTAGCCATAGATAAATAAATGTGCTGTATTTCCCCCATTTCCCATTTAACTGCGTTAATGTGGCGAAAGTGGCTGTGAGCCAGAATACATTTGTAGTTTCTTGTTCTTTACAAAGTCCTGCTTTTGAACAGATACTAAAGCAGTGTTAATTTCGTCTACTATAATATTTAGTCTTAATATTAGTCAAAGTGATATTTTTGACGACTAAAATTGGACTAAAACTAAAAACTAAATTTCTCATGAGACTAAAACTATGACTAAAAAGGAGAGACTAAAATCAAGAAAACTTATGACAGTCTGAAAGAACCTCATATCATTTAAATTCACTGCCAAAGGATCAGCTCTGAGCTTTGTTCATGTGGGAAAAGCTCCATTAAGTCGAGGACCTTGATTAAAATCTGATTATAATGAATATTATAAATGCAAAGTCGACTAAATTAGTCTTAAATTTAGAAGACTGAAATGTAAACTTTTTTTTTACTAAATCTCGACTAAAATTAAATTACATTTTAGTCAAAAGACTAAGACTAAAACTAAAATAAAATATGTTGTCAAAATTAACACTGTACTAAAGCAGGCGTGGAGCTGATCAGGCGAGGGAAACGTAAAGAGCGCCATCTACAGCAAATAGTGCCAAAATTAGCTCTGACTAAATTAAAAGATCGCGCATTGATGTCCTGCCTTTAGCAGCAGAGCCAGGTGACTGAGGCCCCGCCCACTGGAGCTCCGCCCACAGACCCACGTTACAAAGAAAACGACTCTTATTTATCGGCCTATGATTGATTTGATCATTCAAACCTCAATATCAGGCTGTTATAATAAAACTGCCGCACGTCTGTTTGAAACTTCTCTTCCACATGATTGTGTTGGTGCTTCAGTCGTGTTCATGAGAAGTCACGATAATAAAGTTAGTCCACAAGAGGTCAGAGTTCAAACAGAATGAAACCGCTCAAAGACTTCGAAGCTTACGACTCTTTTTTGCAGGAAAGCCTCAAAGTGTTACAAGGCTTAAAGGGACCAAATGGAGTTTAGAAATGTAAAAACATGTTTCAACAATGTTCTAAGGTGTAGAATAAGCCCAGATATATTCACCACAACTGCCTCTAAAATCCTGCACTGTCACTCAAAAAGGTGTTAATTCGGGTCCGAAGTGCCGTCATGCACGAGCTTAATATAGAAGGTGCAGTTACACATATGACCTGAGGCGGCAGTGGTGAGCATAAAATGGTTAACTTGCATCTAGACCCTTTAACTTGCAAATCACTACTTTAATGTTTTTTTCAACAGCGGCTACTATTAGTAAAATATCTCATTTTTGTGCCGCCGTGCTGCAGTACAGAAACGCGTGTCATTTTGTGTACTGACAGAGACTTAAACTGGGTATATAAACTGCAGGATTTTGGCTGTCAGCAACGAAAGATTGCACATCGTGGCCAATATCTCGGGTCATAGCACCAAACCACTGGTCGCGCATTTTGTAGTGAGAAAAACCATCTTGCGACCGACAAGCTGTGTCTGATATGTCGTAATCTTTAAAGCTCAATGAGCCAGCTTCTTCCTATAGTTACAGTCTCTCAGCCTGGTCAGCCAGAAGACACGCTCTTCCTGCTCTTTACAAAGACTGACAGGCGTGTTAACCAATCAGAGAAAAGCTGGATATGACAGAGGCGATATATTTAAAAATGTGAACAATCTATGTCGTGTTTGCCACAAAAACTTAAAGCTGGGTACCTGACTTTTTGTTGTTGTAGGTACAATCTTGTCAAGTACAGTTATGACAATGTGGTCTGTGATTGGATCGATATATAAAACGTTTTGAGATTTGTCTGTTAGCAAAGTTCCAGACGGTTCTGCTTTTGAAAAGATACAAAAAGCAGGAGTGGATGGTCAGAGCCGTAGTGCCATAAGGCACTCTGCTGCCCGGGGGCCCCCAACACTCAAGGGCCCCCATGATACAAACCATTATCCAGAAGCCTGCAGTAAACGCTTGTCTTTCTAACGATTTTGATGATGCAGTTACATCATCTCTCCACCAACGCTCCGTGGCGCTGTTTATCCTTATCCTGCTGCTGCTTTAGTGAGTCATGGTTCCCTAATGTTAGCCTATAATGAGCAGTGGACGGACTTTTTTACTCATGGCTCCACCAGATTATATTTCTAATAGTGAAACCAGTTTATTGTAACACTCTTCATGACCTAAAGAACCTCAGCTTTCTGTACTGAGAAAACCTTATGCAGAGAACTGCATTATGGGAGTTGTCAGGTTACCTGCTCCTGCCCAAATGACGTCCTCTCTCTCAGTGCGCAGTACACCGAGTGGCCACCAGATGGCCCCCTGCTGACATTCTTGCTTGGGGCCCCTTGGCACCCTTGCTATGTCACTGTGGATGGTTGGCCCAGCCCAACGCTAGCGATGCTAACCACAGCCAAACATGGCCTGAAATTCAAACTTCGATCCTAGCTATGATTTAGTCTAACAAAGCATGAGCTTAAAGGGGCTAGATGCAAGTTAGCCATTTTATGCTCACTACTGCCACCTCAGGTCATACGTGTAACTGCACCTTCTATATTAAGCTCATGCATGACGGCACTTCAGACCCGAATTAACACCTTTTTGAGTGACAGGGCAGGATTTTAGAGGCAGTTGTGGTGAACAGGTCTGGGCTCATTCTACACATTAGGACATTGTTGAAACATGAAGGGGGAGGAAAATACTTAATTTTAACATTTAAACTCCGTATAGTCCCTTTAAGATGTTACATTCCCCAGTGTCGCGAAGTGTCACCCACAAATCTTTAAGATAAAGAAACAAAATAGTGAACAGTCCCTTGTACACCCGATTCCTGTAGCAGCGTATGGTATCACAGACATCTCCCTCATATTACATGAGTTGTTATAAATCAACAACTTCATACAGAATGTCTAATCAATCAAACCACCTGGACTTTATTGACGGTCTCGCCACAAAACATGTTGACAGGCTGGGTCTGAATATGCACAAGTGTAGCAAATGTTGGCCATTTTATGCCTCTGGAGCAACAGAACAAGGAGAATTGGGCTGGATAAAACATGGCCAAGCTGCTTTTGGGCCCAGAGAAACAATTTCTATTTTCAGGGGAAAACAGAAAAAACAATCATTTTTGTTCGGCTGCTAGGCATCGACGGCTTCTGTGTAGACTTGATTCTGATAAAGTAGTTACTGGTTTCAAAAGTGTCCATTGTATAAAAGGAGGACATGTAGGTGGCAGAGGGTAGCTGAATGAAATAAATGAGTGGTGCTTCAGGTGTTTTACTGTTGACTCCTGCACTGTATCAGTACCATGCGGCTCCGGAGCTGAATGCATGTCCTTGACCAAAGTGAGCGACTTTGGGAAAAGAATACCGCTCCGTTCCCATCCTCTGAGCTCCTTCATGTGGAGAGCGGCGAGCGGTGTGTGAGCAGCAGTATGCCAGGCTCAGCAGAAACTGGCTGGCCCCAGATCAAAAGACAACATGAGAATCTGAGTAAGCTCCTGTCGGCCGTGCATTATTCTGTCTTATCACAGCGCACATCTCGGGCCGCGCGTGTGTGTGTGTGTGTGTGTGTGTGTGTGTGTGTGTGTGTGTGTGTGTGTGTGTTGTCAATACAGGAGAAAATGGCAGGGAGCGCCAGAGAGACCGGTGACGCTGTGGGAGAATCAAAGTGAATATTCACTAAGGATGTGCCTACACCCTTATGCGCAATTTAATGGAGATGTCTGCATTGATGTGACTATGAAGGAGACAAATCAAACAAAATGGACTTTATTGAGCTTTGAACTATGTTATGATGTAGTATTTTCCTCACTTTTTACGCAGTATTCAGTGATTCACTTTGGTAAGTTCTTCTTCTACTCCTGAAGCGCTCCGATTCGTGCTCCATTTGTTGCGTCACAGACGGAAAAGAAAACTGTCCTCTTTGTAAATCCATCACCGGACTAGATGTAAGTTGGTCATTTTTTATGCTCACTACCGCCACATCAGGTCTTACGTGTAACTGCAGCTTCTATATTAAGCTTGTGCATGACGGCACCGAAGAAACAACTTTTTGAGTGACAGTGCAGGATTTTAGAGGCAGTTGTGGTGAACAGGTCTGAGCTCATTCTACACCTTAGGACGACGTGCCTGGAACATGTAGGGGGAGGAAAATACTGAATTTTAACATTTGTAAACTCCGTATAGTTCCTTTAAAGTGTGTTCTTCACCATCGGTTTGCTAAAAGTGACGGTAAAAGCCTGTGTTCACTGTTTTACAACATTCAATTCCAACTACTGCCTGCAGAGGGAGCTCCATGCCCATCTGATATCCTGACAGTATCTTCCACTTTTCTGTCTTCTTCATACATAGACCATATTTTCAATTGTTAACCTACCTACCTAAAAGAATGATTTAAAGATGGTTAGTTGTTATCATTTGTAGGTATGTATTTGGTAATAATCTCTAAAACATCTTCATTACATCAATATCTTACATTTTATTGATTAGAAAATGCAATGTAGATCTACAATATCTGATGCTCTCCAATTCCTGATGCCGAGTTTTTTTTAAAATTTCACCATGAGAGGATGAAGCTGAGCAAGTCGAGAGGTGAGGAAAGCATTTGTTGGATACATAGACACGTTGGGAGCTGCAGCTGCGATGCAAAGAATGGTCATCAGGGAAGATAAAAAGATTACTCAAAGATGCGCTAGCGGCTTAAAACTCTTAATGATGAGAGAGCAACCTTGTCATGTGGTAAAAAGTTATATTTTTGCATAATTTAAGCATGAATTACTCATAATATATTCACTCTAAAGTCTCCTTTTAGCTTTAAAGGGGGCTAGATGCAAGTTGGCCATTTTATACTCACTACTGCCACCTCAGGTCATACGAATAACTGCACCTAATGTATCAAGCTCATGCATGGCGGCAATTCAGACCCGAAGCAACAACGTTTTGAGTGACAGTGCAGGATTCTACACATTAGGACATGGCTGGAACATGTAGGGGGAGGAAAATACATAATTTCCACATTTTCAAACTCCGCATAGTCCCTTAAAGTCATGTGGCTTCCCTCTTGTTTAGTTTTGTGCTCGAGTCTCTCTTTCCACGGGTCAAAGCGCTCAGTTCCACCTGTGCGCCTCATCCAAAGGTAATCCAGAAAGAGCACATCCTCACCGAGCTAATTAATTATGATCAGTTCAGCGTCTGAATTGCTTTCACTACGATACATCTCCTTCTAATCGATGTTAATGCGAGCAGGTTGGATTTTAAGCTGGATTTAAACTACTCTCAGTGTTCTGGCAGAGGGCATGCTTTGTATGCACGGTGTATGCGCACTCTGCTGGAAACAGTGGGGAATAAAGCGGTTTAAATAAGAGGCTGTAGCGCTGAAGTAGGTTATTAGTAGAGGCACCAATGCAATTCTCTGTTAAGGATATTGGTCCTATCCATGTGGGTTAAAAGTCTAAAGTCAGTTAAATCCGTTTTGAGTAGAGGTATTATTTACGTACTGTACGGAATATTCCCTTTTCCTTTGCATACGCCATATGCACTTAGAACAGGTGTGATGAGCCAACCTTATTATATACTGTATCTAACTCATCCCATATACAACATACGCTCTAGGGCAAACCTTTGTATTCATCTGTGATTACTTGCAGATGCCGGTGCCTCCTGAGTCATACATACACACATTCACCTATGCTTTGCTGGCTAGAAAGCGGATAAATCGCACAGTCTTATCATTCGGAACCCACATCAGATCAGAAAAGCTTGAGTCATTTGTAATAATGTGTATTTATTTGCTGATGTGAGGGAGACAGCTCGTGCAGAATTGACGTCAAAAACATTCCCATTCCTTTCATGCTGTTTGGAGTAGTGAACCCTGGTTGTTTCTTTTACTACAACTAAAGCGGCCCAATATCTATTTCCTCAATTTTGATCAATAACATGGGGAACTGTCCCGCACATGATTAAAGCCTATAAAAGATCACTTGACTCATTCTGCGCTCAAAGCAATAAAAGCGACGCTGTGGATTTGCTGACGTTCCGTTAGTTGAGACAAGGTTTCTGCGGGGCATGAAAAATCATTCAATAAAGCCAACTCTCTTTTTTTTTTTGAGCCAGAATCAAGGTCTTAACACAATGAGCGCCAATTTTTGTTTAATTACGAAACTAGACACTCTAATAAACCTTATGTGTGATTTTGGTAGCTCTGTGATGAACAGAAGTGAATTAAATGACGATCAAAAACTTGTGAAAAGTCACGATCTGGACATTTTATATGTATTATTGCGTTTCTTTTCTTCTTTATTTTTCCGAGGTGGCGTGGCGAACAGCTGTAAACCTCTTCTCTCTCTCTCGCGTTTGATAAAGCAGAGCAGCTTCTCATAGAAAGATTGAAACACTTGAGATTTTAACATTTCACAGAGTTTTTGGTTAAAATCGGTCCAAGGACGGCTGAGAAACATGCTGTTGAAGTCTTCAATCTGAGAACCAGGCTATTTAAAAAATGGTCGATAACTCACGGTGTTTCAAAGCGTGTCAACAATGTTATCATTAAAAATTGACTTGAAACTGAGATATTAAAGGCATTTGCCTCTTCCCAAAACATTAGTGTCCGTCCAGAGAGGAGAGAGTTGGAGAGTTAATCAGAAAGGATAGTGTTTCATAAAACCGCTGTCATCTCCACTTCTAGAAACAAATCTGTGATTTTGATCAAAACTAGCCTCTGTTTAGCCTAGATTTCTCAGGAACCGAGAATTAAACTGTTTGCACATACGGAGAGCTTAGAGTCTCACCTTTCAAACGAGCCATAGCATGTGTCCATAGCTATAACATAGAATAGGCTGCAGTGCTACAAATATCATGAAAAATGGTCCGGATTGTTGGCACTCAACAGCTAAATCCCTAAAACAGTGCGGCCTCAATGTGTTAAATGTCATTAAAACACATTACATTTTATTCAAACTGGCATTAAATCAAAAATCGTTAGAAAATTATGACATCGTGCAAAATCTTTTACTGAACAAGTCCATTGAAAATACCCAAATTATGGTCATGCTTCTGCCTGTATGAACCCTGTGAAAGTGAAAGCCTGTTTTAACTGTTTGATAACGTGTCGTTCTCAGCACCGCCTGCAGATGGCACTCCATGCCCATTTGAAATCCTGACCGGCCCTCGCTATCATTTTCTTTACATGGCCATTATTTAAATAGTTTAAATTGATTTTAAGCCTCATTTATGCATGAAAATCCACTTCATTAGCAAACACATTAGCCTTAGATCACGCGAGTGTGACCGATGAGGGTGTATGAGCTAAATCTGGATGAGCTCTCGCCACGTAACAAGTTTAAACTTAGCGTTTACATCAGCGCTACAGGACAAACACTGCCTCTCCGAAATGTGATGAAAACACGGGAGTGAAACAGAAGAGCACTCAAGGTCAGTTTTTTGGTTTGCGAGGTTGAAAACACAGACAAACACGAAGTATTAGCTCGGATAAACAACCTCCTTTCACACTGTGTATTCACCAGTAACTTCCACCCACCGCTCCTTCCTCCTGACATAAACACTGTCATCCAACGCTTTGTTAGTTAATATGCAAATAAGATCCACTATCATGCCATCAGACAGTCTTATCAGTGACATTCAAACCATCGTCGCTTGTGAATCAACCATCGTCGCCGCGGTGGACCAGACCAACAGGTCATTAGGCCGACAGAGGGACGGCGGCTCCGGCGGGGAATGGGCCTTTAATTGTTTATGAGCTATTGGCATCTCCTGATTTACTTTTGCTGATAGACGCAGCGCTTCACCTACGCTGGCTCTGCTCCCTCTGTGTTTTGGACGTCCAGACATCTTCCCCGAACTTATTCCAGCACCCAAATTGCCCTATGTGATTTTGTTTTTTAAAAAAGTTGTCGCATGTACCAGGTTGGGTTGAATAGGTTGTGTTCACGTGACATCACAACATTCTAAAGAGCCTATAGCCTATAGTTTAAAATTGGGTGGAGCAACTGAAAATTTAATTGTGGTAACTATGGTAACTGCATCATAGAAGGGGGCGTGGCTTCGCAGAGGGGGAAAATAGAATCTTCTGGGAAACACGATTTTTCACTCTTTTTAGCCATTTTCTGGCTAAAAATAAACGTATTTATCACATACAAATGAAGTCAAGTCGGGTCACTATTCACAGCAGATCGTTCAGTAGAAGCAAAAAAACGGCAGTCATAGCAAGCGCTAGCTAGCGTTAGCATTAGCACGACGCTAACATGTAGCATCATGTTAGCATTCTCCGTTGTTTTATGTATTTATGGGCTGTTGAACTAATTCAGTGTTTGTTAAGGTAGCTTTTGAATAATTAGAGAAAGATTTAGATTTTTCTCAAAATTGTTTTCCCCTTAACTGTTTTCAAACATGACCATATATGGGCAATTCCAGAGATGCCGTCTGTATCTATCTGAGATTATGACATCACATTCTAGAATGTGAATGCCACCTAGTGACGTCACAAAATTGAGGCGTTGGGCAGGTAAGGATTCCATGATAGTCACTATGTTTTTGTTTTGGCTAATATGTCTGTCATTATTGGGACAATCCACATGGGACAAAAACATCATTAAGTTAAACATCTTCTCTGTCGGCGTGTATGAACTAAAGTCAAATGAATTTCTCATAAACGTGCTGATATACAAACACGTGGCTGATGTTGACTCAGAGAAAGGACTTTCAGCCTAAACAATAATATGTCAGGTTTGTGAATCCAATCACTTCCAAATAATAAAGTTCAACATCTTTCAATCTTCTCTTTGGAGATTTCTTTCAAAAACTGTTTCTATTCCATTGAGTTGTATCGGCTCATGCCCTCCACCTCACATCATGGCATCTTCCCAGTCCACAGCCTGAACGCAGCCTTTGAAAACGCTTCTTCTCTCAAATGAAAGACTTCAGGTCAAGTACTCCTTGTATAAATAACCTAAACTTCACTGTACAGCCGACAACCCAGTACAGGTGATCATAATGCAAGTAAAAAATACAAGTTACACAAGTTGTTTTTGGTTTTAAGATGAAAAAGGTTGACAAATGACAATATTTCAAGCCTTTTCCCTGGTTCTTGTTTTTTTTAATCGGAAAATCCAAGTTACATTCAAGATGCTTTTCTCACCTTTTTCCATTTTCAACCCGAAAACTGGAACAAGGCAACACCCTCAGACAAAACTCACTGTGACTTATGCAGCCCCAGTCTGCAGAAACAGCAGTATTGACGGCATACGGTGCACGTCCTTGTCCGCAGAGAAGTTGTTACCAGCTTGTGATGCTGAGCGTGAAACAGTTCTTTCCTGTGCAGTGGACTGACGGCTGGACAGAGTCACGGGTCAGACGGTGGCGAGGTGTGAACGCTAAAGGATTCTGACACCATGGGAAATGCTGCAGTCCCAACTCAGCCTCAAAATAAAACCGGGAGAGTGCACTGTAATATTTCAAGCAGGACCGGGACTTTTTCTGACTAATTCCAGTTAATTCATTACATAAGGTTTAATGCGATAAAAAATATGAATCGAAATGAATCACACTTTACTGCATCAGTTTCCTTTTCATGTGAGATGTTGCTCAGGGACGAACGCCGCATGAAGCCGAAAACTATTTTACTGTCAAGCTTGTATATTCACAAAGTTAAACGCCGACATAAACTTATCTAAAAAGATCATTATCCAAAAATAGATCAAACTGCTGTTGTCTTTGAAGTGTTTGAAATGATCGCACAGGCCTCACAACTCCACAAAAACAAGTTAAAATGTAGGGAAATACAAAGAAGTATCTAAAATATACCTCTAAAAAATAAAATATAGAGCAAATCCCGCCTCCTGAAGGTGTACATTGTCGTGTCCTTGGGCAAGACACTTCACTCACTTTGCCTTCAGTGTCGGCGTACACTGGTGTGTGACTGGGTGACTGGTTCCTTGCTGTAAAGCGCTTTGAGTGCCTGATGGAAAAGCGCTATAGAGTTCGGGAATGTGATGTCATACCGCTAAGCATTGTGGGATTAGCAGCAATTGTAAACTAATGGAGATTCATTAATGGATCGATGGAGATTCACATTAAAACACTTGGACACCACAGTGAGTTAGATGGATTTACCAGCAGTAACTCAGCAGCTAATGGAATTGTTCCACGGATATTTTCCTCCACTTTTTATACTGTTTTTTGCTAATGTTAGTCAATGGAAATGCATGCTAACAGCTGCAAAGATGGCGGATCTCCTCGGTAACTGTGGAATTTCCCGATCTCTATAGATAAAGACGACATCTCTGGAATCGCCCGTATATGGTCATGTTTAAAAACAGTTAAGGGGGAAAACAATTTGGAGAAAAATCTAAACTTTCTCTAATTATTCAAAAACTACTTTAACAAATGCTGAACTGTGAATATAGTTTTCTACTAAGTAAAGATACAAAGACATGGAGAGGAGCAAAGTGGTTTAACTGCCCATAAATAACGGAGAATGCTAACCTGATGCTATATGTCAGCATCGTGCTAATGCTAATACTAGCTAGCGCTAGCTATGACTGCCGTTTTTCCACTTCTACTGAACAATCTGCTGTGAGAAAATATCCATATGGACCTGATTTACACTTGACTTTATTTATGTGTGATAAATACGTTCATATTCCACCAGATAATGTCTAAAAAGAGTGAAAAATTGTGTTTCTCTAAGGATTCTATTTTCCCCCTCGGCTAGGCCACGCCCCCTTCTATGACGCGATGCCGTCTGTATCTATGAAAATATATAGGAATCTAGCTTCCCGCCTCCAGCTAAGCCCAGAATGTTTACAAACAAGTAATGGGTCAATAAGTTGAGACCATTTACCATAATTATGCCGTGTTCATGTGGGTTAGTCCGCTGGAACTGGGGAAGACATTGTCCCACTTAGAAAACGCACATGAATGCTCGCTCAAGTGGGGAAAACAACTGGGGAACCCAGGTCAAAACAAGCTTCCCAGTGTAAGTGTGGACATCAGCTCAATTGTTCATTTATTGTCTAAAGCCTTTGAGGAGCATGGATTCCTGAGCATGTCAAAAAAAAATAGATGGAATTTTAAAGATATAACCAGTTTGCTCACTCCAGCTACTAGGGGGCAGCTTAAATTTAAAAAAGGACAGAATTCCACAAGTGTCCAGCAGAGGGCAGTGACATAATAAGAGATCAGGATACAAACAGCATATTATAGCCACGTGGTAAATGGTCAGTCTACCACAAGGGCGGCTGTGGCTACAATAGTAACTTAGTGCCATCGAATGTGGAGTGAGTGAATAATGACTTTAGTAGCACTTTGAGAAACATGTGACACAGGCTGATGAAGCACAATAAGTGTATGATGTTGTTATTTATGAGGCCACAGTCCTATATGTGGCCCGCGACCCGCCGTGGGGGCTGAATTTCGGCCCACGAGCCAAACGTCGTCGACACCCCTGGTCTAGAGTCGGCTTTTTAGTTAAAAACCGCCATTGTCAAGAGTTATTGTGAGCTTAGAAAACCAACAAACCAAATTAGACACCAAATTTAAATGGTTAGCTCAATTAAATACTAATCATTGATAAATCGTATAATAAGAATACAAGTGATTTTATTTGGCGACAGAAAAATCCCCACTTTCCCAACTGAAAGCAGCTGTTATTTGAAGGCAACATGTTCAGTCTACAGCCATGTTTTTACTGCTCTAAAAAGTATTGAAAAAAAAAATCCCCCAATGAGGACTTTGAATCGTCTCACTTTATCCTTGCAGCCAAACTAAAATAGAATGTGGCAGTGACAGGCTCAGATCTGATCCGTGTCACATCTTACACAACAGGACTCCTGCCGCTGCTCCTTTGTGCACTAAAAAAAACACTCACAATCGCTTCTCATCCGGGGCCAGGACGACTGGGCTTAACTAATAATACAAAATACATAAATCACTGTCGCACGTAACGAGCAATTTGTTCTGAAACAACAGCAAAAAAAAAAAAACACAGTGATTTTTTTCTTGCTTGCTAAAACTTCACCGATTCATAAGTGCACCATGCAAAGGTCACGACTGCAGTTGTTTATCGCTCTTCCCCGCGGCCGAGGAAGGGTTAACGACTCCCCCGCCTGCCCGCTCTGTCTGGCGGACATATGGCCGGTTATCATGCGACCTCGGGGGGGCTTCGGCGGTGAAGGATCGCTCTGGTGTGGCACTTGGACGAGGGGAGGGCAGTGGGGGGTGACGCATGTGTGTTTGAGCCCGAGTGTCACAATAATATCGGCGCTGATGTCGCTGGTCTCGGAGAGTGAGCTGATTAACACTCGCTTGGTGCCGTCGGTCACTCGAGGACTTGCATAACAGTAGCAGGCACTGACTCACAAGGACTTGATTGTTTCGCGGTGACGAGAATTTTGATGGTGGACGGAGATGCGCGAGAATGTGTTGCAGTCGTGAAGAAATCGTGAACTGAATGGTTGCACTGAATTTAAACCCTTTGTGTCCAGTTTGCTTTAGAACAGATTATTTTGTGTCATTTCAAGTGAAAAACAATTGTTTGATTTCAAGTGGATTTTATTTTTGTTCCATTGGCGCTAGCATTTGTATCTTAGATTAGTTCAAACCCACTCAAATTCAACATAGAAGAACTCTTATTCAACCAATTTTAAGTAATTTATCTGATTTAAGATGGTCATGTTTCCAGTGTTGTGCTTTACTTTGGGCTAATAATCAGTGGCTTCGGCCCTTGGTCTATTTACAATAAAGAAAATCGGCCCTCCGCCAAGAGAACTTGCCTACCCCTGCTTTAGAATACCCACTGCCTGACCCAAAAAATCTCACACGCTCTAATATTTGTGTGGACTTCTTTTGTGCTACTGCCATCAAGCTTCTGCAATGTCAAAAGAGCCATTGTGCATTCATTTTCCACCAAGATCTTCTGCTTCTTCAGCACATCCCAAAGACACTGAATGGGGTTAAGATCTGGACTCTGTGGAAAGGGTGTTTCATGCTCCCTGAACCTAAGGTACCATTAAATGATCCCAGCATGGTATCAGAAAAAAATGTTGAAAAGCAGGTACCAAAATAATCTTTTTCTTTCGAAACCATGTTCAGATGCCTGTTGGTCCAGGGACAGTATTAAAGGAACAGGCCACAGTTTTTCCATACTGAGATATGTTCTTACCTGAGCTTAGATGACTTGATTCGTACCTGTCTGATCTTTTCATAGAAGAGAGGAGGAGAGGCTAAATGCTAACAACATCTTTGGTCGTTCTGCGTGACTGAGTGCACAAAGACCAGGCAGCTACTCGTCAACTCGTCTAGGTAAGAACATATCTCAGTATTTAAAAACGCTGGCCTGTTCCTTTAAATAAAACCAACATGGTGTTGAAAAAATATATATAGTTTAGGTACTATAGTGGTATTGAAAAAAAGTATTGAAAGCAGGTAC
The DNA here is from genome assembly GCF_951799975.1 of Gobius niger. Classification (NCBI taxonomy): domain Eukaryota; kingdom Metazoa; phylum Chordata; class Actinopteri; order Gobiiformes; family Gobiidae; genus Gobius; species Gobius niger. The sequence goes on along the minus strand of NC_136855.1, from coordinate 36,579,987 downwards.
TAAAATAATCTTTATCTTTCGAAACTGAGTTTTTAAGCCTGTTTGTCCAGGGAAAGCATTAAAGGAAGTTACTTGGTTGTTTCAGATCAAATAAATGACACTGCTTTTATGGAATAAATGAACATTATTGTTTATTCTGGGTCTTGATGGCAAATATTTTAGTATAGGTATCGGAAAAAGTATCGTACAGGTATCAGTATTGTAAACCAAGTATCGTTATAGTACCGGTGTTATATCTAACCCAGCCCGACGTGAGACAGTATTTCACATCATGAGCCCGATGAATCCTGGCTTTATCGTCTTGTAATACGCCCGTGCCATCAGGGAAGAAGAAATCCATTGGTGGAATAACCTGGTCATTCAGGATGTCCAGGTCATCAAAGTGTTACTGAACCTAGACCTCAGATCAGGACAGTTAGTTAAATCCAGGCGGACATTTTCATTTTGGTCAGTGGTTCCCAACCTTTTTGGTCTTGCATACCCCTTGAATGTGAATTTTTTACTAAAAGTACCCCCTTTGTCGAGATCGCTGCCATTTATTGAAAATATGATCTTCTAAAGCTCAGAATTTTTGTTAAAAGACTGTGTTCAAATTCATCCATTTTACTGCAAAACACAACATTCCTTTGAAAATGAACACTAGGAAACACCGGTGAAGAAGACTGCATCCCCTCCTCGTCACCAACCCCAGATGTTTGAGTCTCTCCCGGTTGAGGCGTACGGTAGTTCACCTTCAAGTTATTTCCCGCGGTTACGATATCTTCAGCGTTTTTCTACTGATAAACAAGAGGTGAAAGGCTTGTCCCTCGCGGGCTTCCGTAGGTCCGCTCGGGAAGATTAGGTGGAACCGTAGAGCAATCTTTCACCCCGGTTTGTATGCATGTCAAATCCAACCCCATCTCGCCCATACGCCCCTTCTCTATATTCAACGCCTCACGCCAACACGGCTGTGGGATATACCACGCGGCTGATCCCTCTGCCGCCATAATTGCCTGTTCAGTTACGTGTAGGTTATTTCTGAAAGATGCCCTCCCTGGCATACACTTCTCTGGATTAGGCACTTCCTAATATCGTGAGTAGAATAAAGTGGAGGATTCAAACCATCGATCTGCTGCACTACAGACAAAGGTGAACGCAAACATCAGTAGATGATAGGCCGCACAATATGAGGAAAAGTTGGATTATACAGGACAAATACCTCCCCCTGGTGGTTGGGGGCGACTCTAAAACACACTTGGTAAACAGGATTCCAATGCACAGCTTTAAAGCCTGGCTCCAAAGAGTTAATTTTTTTCTAAAGAATTGCTATGACCCATGACAACGCTGGTGTAGGTGTCTTTTTTTCTTTTAACCACGCTGATTTTCGTGCTTGAGAAATAAAAAGTTGAAGGCTAAATCTATGATTGACGGGCTCTGGGGCTCTGTGGAGGCTCGTAGCTGATCCGCCCGCCTGGGGCTTCCTGCCTTTTTGCCCTTTTAAGTAACAGGCTTCGTAGGAGGAGAGTGAGGAGCCATGCTAATTTCACAGCTTGTATATAATATCTATGATTCTGCTACAAGTGCATCTCACCCTTTGCCCAAAGCAGCAGTAGAATCATCAGCCTCTTCAACCTCTCCTACTCCTTCATGATAACAATGTCAAAGCCCATTTCCCATCGTTCTGTTTAATTTTAATAATTGCTAAAACCTCAGGTTTTCTGGAGGGGCAATTTTGGGAATCTTTGCACATTTTAGGAACAAATCATGCCAAACATTGTCCCTTCATCAAAAACAGTATTTTGTATCACTTTTTTTTTTTTATCTCTGTCATAGCCTTGACTGTGGGGCTCAGGCGCCCACTCTCAGCCACTGAATGCTTGCGTATCAGTATGACGCTCTGAGAGGGTATTTATCCCTTTTCTGTGGAAGCATAGACAGACTTGAATGGTAGGACTAGCGCAATGTCACGAGTTCATGTCTCCGGGTCCCGCACCGATGGTAAATAAACTTCTCCTGCATAAGACATCCAGACTGCTGCCTGTTTTTCATCTACCCTCTCGAACACCATTGTTATTTCTCTAACACTTATTATACATGGTACCTAACAAAATGTAGTACAATGCAATGAGCTTTGTAACAATCTACATTAACTTGTACCTATGGGTTAGATACACAATGGAATAACTTGTATTAGTACTTTGTAGGCTTTGTAGGTTAAGGTTTAAGGTATTACATTATGTACCTGCAACCTACAAATACACATTATTCCACTGTGTATCAAACCCATAGGTACAAGTTATTACACATTGTTACAGAGCACATTACATTGTACTAAATTTAGTTCGGTACAATGTATAAAGGTACAGCAAAAGAAAGTGTTACCCAGTATTTTGCTTCATTAATGCTTCTCTGAGCAATCCTGCTAACTAAGGTCATTTCTTCTTCAACTGCAGAATCTGTGCTCCCTGGATTAATTTGCATAATAGATAGAACGCATAAATATATATATTTTCCGCTCAGTTGGTGTATTACGTATTTAAAAAATCCCGGCTTGTATTTTGTTTTACTCATCACGGTTATCCCGCCCTCTTTTTTCATACAGGCCTTTAAGTTTTTAAACATCAGATATCAAAGCTGGGGTTCCCGGGAGCAGGTCTCCGAGCCACAATTACGCCCGACACCGTGTGCTCTCTTTTAAAACAATAACAACTCATTTCCTCCCCTTGTTCCGCTTTCATCAAGGGACCGGTTGTTTGCGGAGGGCACTGCATAATACCCACCATTTTGTGTCCTCTACCGGCTTCCACTTTCGCACTCCTGCCCCGCTCCACCTTCCTCCGGGGGGGCACCGCGCTCCTGTAAACACACTCTCTAATAGGCCTGTGATTGTGTGTTGTGCAATTACCTGCGTGACATTTTCCCCCGGAGACAACACCACCCCCCGCCGCCGCCGCCACCCCTCCCGTTCGCCGCTGACCCGCCAAAGCGCCACGTAATACTTCCTAATTAGCGCCTAAAAGATCACCACCTTCCGATGACGCCAGAGTCTATTTATAAGTAAAGCCGACTACTAAAGCGGTTACGGATCTGGCAGGGAGGCCGCATCCTTCGCATGGGATCACGCGGAAGGAGAAAATAATAATAACAAGGAAAGGAAAGCGTTTGTTGCAAAGCCGAGAACGTGCGATATTGTGCTACCCTGACCTCACGAAACCTCCCCCAGCTTAATGAGTCTAAAACGCAAATACTGAACCCATTATAAAATTACCTTGGGAATCAGTTCATTCAAAACCAAGGCCTCTTCCCACAATTTAGGCGTTACTTTTGACCACAAATGTCAAAAACATCCTTGTTAAGCTGCGGATTGTAATCACACCGCATTATGTAATTACAGCTCACAATGCGTAGACTTCATTCAGTAATAAAACCGCGTTCTGTGATGAACTCGCTTTACATTTGTACTAAATTTGGTAACTTTGCATTATTAAGCAGTTTGCAATGCACTGGTGAGCACTTCATTCAGTATTTATGAAAACATTTCCACGTAAGCACCAAAACAGATAGTAGCAATGCGTCTGGCCAGGCAAAATACACACTTTTCCTGTTCTTTACAAAGGCGTGTGTCTGGGATCGGGGGGATCTTCAAAAATCCAGGTGATTGACAAGCGTTTATTCACCAATCAGAGAAAAGCCGGATATGATGCAAATGGTGTAAACAAGAGAGTTTGTGGTTTTACGATTCATCGGCCGAAGAGCGGAAACAAATGTGAACGATCTATGTCATTTTTGCCACGAAAACGGAAGGATACAAGTGGTCATTTGCAACTGTTCAGATTTGGGCGATTTTGAAGTAACCTGCGATACGGCTGTGCAATATTGCAATAACAATATTATCACAATATTTCACTAAACCATGTATTACTGACCTTTATTTAACCAGGACAGCCCCACTGAGATTAAGAATCTCTTTTAAAAGGGAGTCCTGGACCCAGAGAGGAACCTATTGTACATGTTTGTGGTGGTAGGGATACCGGAGTACATGGAGGAAACCTACACAAACACAGGGAGAACATGCAAACTCCACACAGAGAGGCCCCGTCCAGGTGGGAATCGAACCCGGGACCTTCTAGCTGCATGTGCAGAGTCTGTGGAACCTTCTGAGACACTTCAGCTCCTCGTCTTCATCGGCTCAGTACAGACTAATCCATCTGTTTGGACTGATGTGAACTATAACTGCTTGTTTACACTGTGTTAGTGTTAAATGAATTGACTTTATAACTATACTTTATTTTGCTTTATCACAACATTTATATCTTGTACTAAATTTGTAAAACTTAATTAATGGGAATAATCAATAAACCATAAAGGGAACAGGAATATTCCAATAAGCATTACTAAGAATAATAGTACAGGTTATGGCCATATTTAAGTAACAAAAGTAATCAGTACTCGGAATTCCCAGTTGCCAGAACATGTCTAGTAATCAGAACTTGTATCATAAGTAATGTGTGAAAGCCCTCTTAATCATACTAGCGTTATTAGTAATCATGGCTTAACATTTGGCGTAATAATTATGCATCGGGTTTACAACTTATTCCAAGTAAGCGCAATGAGTTGGAATTTACAGTGTGTGAACCACGAGCGCTAACCGCTGTTACCGTGCCGCCCCTTTTCAACATGATCCATTCTAACTAATTACTTTTTTCAGCAAATTGTGTCTAAAGAAGACTTAAAAAAAAAAAAAAACTACATCAGGACCAAAACAAATTGAACTAAGTTAGTAAATGTTTAACTAAAACTGAACTTTAGCGATGTCGCGATATATTGTGGCTTCTTGCGATACAGATATTGCATTATCCAATATCACAATATGATATTTTTGCGATATATTGTACAGCACGAGTTCAGATTTTAAACGTAGGAGAAATCAACATGAATGTGCTACGGCTGTTTCAATCCATGTGCGTTTGGAACAGGATGAAAGAACTTTCAATAGAAAAAAGAAAATCCTCTTAGAGAAGATGAAGCATCATCTGTGCAGATCCGTTCTTGTTAAGCACAATTAAGAACATTTTACTGGTGGTGAAGTCAGTTCCTGCTGAGACAATGTGCTGTGATTGAATCGAAATAAAAGTTCCAGACGGTCCTGCTTTTTACAGAAAGATACAGATACAAAAAGGCTGACCAGGCAACCAAAACAGATCCATCGCAGCAACGTGCACCATCGCTGCGTCTGGTAAACATTAGGCACATGTCAGTAGGTCTGTCACGATAACAAATTTGAAGTTTGATATATTGAGGGAGGAAAGTATCGCGATAAACGATATTATTGACTCTAACGATGCTGGATACTGTCAACTCAACGCTCAAAATGACAGAAAAACTTTGTCCTAAAAGTGCATAAGCATATCCTAAAATACCACACAGGCTGCAATAAACATGAAATAGAATATAACTCAATTTGCTTCAGTTAAAAATCAGTTTTACAAAGAAAAACAGGGGGGAAATGCTTGTAAATGTATAGCCGATAAATATCGAGGCTAAAAATATAGCTTATCTGTTATTTATTGAACGATAAGTCGATATAGTAATTATCGTGACAGCCCTACATGTCAGTATAAGAGTCAGGAAAAGGGTTTGTGTGTCATTTTATAGGTTCTAAACATATCTGAGCAACTTACCACTTATAAACAGATTTATGATTCAGTCGTGACATAAATGATAAGAAACAAAACATGAAATTCTGTAAAAAAAAAAAAAAGGTTCTAGCATCATTGCTCTGGCTTCCAGTTCCTCACATAATTCTTTTTTAAATTATTGCTCATTGTTTTTAAGTGTTTAAATCAGGGGTGTCAAACGTACGGCCCGCGGGCCTGATCCGGCTCGAGAGATGATTTAGTAGAGCATAAATTCCAGAGTATGTAAAAAAAAGTAAGTCTCTAGCCCATTCCTGTGCGGAGTTATGATTTTTTAAAGAATAAGAAATAGCTCATTCTAGCCACTAGGGGGCATTACATTTTCAAAATGGAAAGAATTCCACAAGTGTCCAGCAGAGGGCACTGAAATAATAAGAGCGCAGGATATGAACGGCACATTACATAGCCACGTGGTAAATGGACAGTCTGCCTCAGGGCGGCTGTGGCTTCAATAACAGCTTACCACCACCGAGTGTGGAGTGAATGACACAGGCTTGTAAAGTGCAATACAAGTGAAAGCCGTTGTTATTAATGAAGCTACAGTCAAGCTGGGGCTTTGACCAAATCACAGCTAATTATAATTCATTTATTGGGAAAATGTTCTCTATCATATGCGGCCCCCGACCCGCCGTGGGAGCTGAATTTGGGCCCGTGACCCAAAATGAGTTTGAAACCCCTGATTTAAAGGTTCTGGCTCCTTCATATTTGTGCAAACTGTATTCAGTTCATGCGCCCGCCAGACCCAGAGCTGCAGATCCCCCCCTCAGCACTTCAACTCGCCGTTAAAGACGCACTTTTAGGCTTTTAACACAAAATGAGCCGAGCTTCCTTTGTACAAAATGAGGCCTTTTTATTATGTGTTGTGTTTTATTATTTGTGAAGCTCTTTGGGCCACTTAAACTGACCGTGACCTTGACAAACACCAGAAAAATATACAAAAAGAATTTGCTTGAAGAACAAAGTACACATACTGACACACATACTCAAGTAAAAAAGTACCACACAGTAACACTACTCTAAGAAGGACAATTACGTGTAACAGAGTACAACCCGCCTCTGCTTATCAATGATTGACGAATAATGGAGAAGCTTTGTGAGTTTTAGAAATACTTGGAAGTATTTCCAAGTGCTTTAATAGAGTCATCATAAAGTGGGACATTTTATCACATTACAGTGACTTGAGGATTATTACAAAATGCCGAAAAGAAAGACAGTTTTATTACATTTTGAAGTGTTTGAAATGCTTTCTCCAAATTGGAATTCTACACCTCAAAAAAGTAGTTCTTGCGCTTGTTCCCGCTCTATTCTGGACTGAACCAGATCGATACCAGAGTATTGTTGTATCAATACCAAATCAGTACTCATTTGAGTATTTATACCGGGTAACGAGTATTGATACTTCATTATTGTGTGACAAAACACCCATACAAGCACTTTATTTATGCCATTATTTACACATGTATTTGGATTACAGTGCTGTGTGACATGACCAGTATCTGTATCAAATCTGTATCGACTAAAATGACCTCAAAAGTAATCAGCATTGTATCGATTCAAAAGTGTGGTAATGCCCATCACTTTTCACTTTTCTGCGGCCCGGCTCAGACCGGCTCAGATCGATATGAGCGTCTCTCACCTGTTTTAGCGATAAGTTCTTGGCAACACATGGTTCCCCCTAACTTATGGTATTGATTTCCATATATTGCACTTAGAGAAAGTTAAATACCTGAGAAAGGGGCTTGAACTTGTGTTGGTTTGGACTATATCTTCAAAGTGTTCGCTGCTCTGCTTTGGCTTCCTGTTTAGGATTACGCTTTTACTTTTTAAACGTCTCCATGGCACAGCTCCTCTGTGTTTGTCTGAGCTTCTTCTTCGTCAGACTCCCGCTGGGGCCCTGAGATTTGCTGATCCGCCCGGGACAAAGGGGGACAAAGGGGACAGGGCTTTGAATGAACCGTGGAATGACCTCCATGTAAGACCTGCACAGACGCTATACTAATTTAGAAACTTGCTTGAGACATATGGGTGCCACCGTAGCACAGTGGTCAGTCAGGAGGTCCCGGGTTCGATCCCCACCTGGGCCTTTCTGTGTGGAGTTTGCATGTTCTGTGTAGGTTTCCTTCGGGTAAAATGGTCTCAACTTATATAGCACTTTTCCACTTACATTAGGCACCAATGTAAGCAGACACTGGAGGCAGGGGGGGGGGGGGAGTGTCTTGCCCAAGGACGCAACGACAGTGTAGGGATGGGACGATAATGAAATTTGGGGTCACGATTAACGATATTATCACGATATTTGCCTCTGGTTTAAAAAAAAAAAAATCAATGGAACTATAATATTCCTCTTCATTGTCTGCTGTAAATGTCATATTGAGTGAAACATAAAGTATTTAAAGGCACACTGTGTAACATTTTGGACTGTCAATACAAAACATGCAGAGAATGAGGAGCTCGACATAGAAAATGCAGTGGGTAATCAAAGAATGGATTATTGGATGAGGAATTAACCCACTGAAATCTTTCGTCACATCTCCATGGAGACGTACCCACTCCGGGCAAAGTTACCGGCACTGGTTGTCTGATGAACTTAGCGATTATCTTCTAGCACGATTTTTTATCGCGATAAACGATATTTTTGTCCCATCCCTACGGCAGTGTTCGAATCCCCAACCTTCCGATCATGAGACGACCCGCTGCACCATCTACGCCACCGTCGACCCGGGTACTCCGGTTTCCCTTCCAATAAAAAACACGTACAATATGTGACTCCCCCAACCAGGTGTTTCTGACCATCAGCCTGGCTCCACATCTGGAGATGGGGCTCCGGGCACGGCACTTCCGTTGCCCACTTCTCCTTATGGGTTGCCCCAGCGGCATCGAAGGATCGGTCAAATTCAGAGGACACATTTTCCTAAGGGGACTATAAAGTACACCTTAAGGCGAGTCACTGCAGGTGAGTAGGAAAAAATAAATAAATGTAGAGATATCAATCTGAAACTTTTGCTGAACATAACTGATATAAGTATGAGAAAAAAATATATTGCACTTTTTCTGTCCTTTTATGTTTTCATATAAAAATAAGGCATTTTATGCATGAAAATGGACAAAATTGCCTATATTTTGGGCAACGGAATCTAAATAATGGATTGAGCCAGATAAAAATGTATGGTTTAATTTTATTAACTAAGATTTTTTCAGAGGGGATTTTGGATATATTGTTTAGTTGTTCAATGAACTGTAAAATCTGTAAAAACTCAAATTCCGCCTGTTTTTTTTATTTTTATTGTTAAGTCTAAGACTGGAAAGTTTGGAGTCTGTGGGAGCTACTATAAGGGCTCAGGCGGTTTCACCTACCATGTCTCGCTTTAACCTTAAAGGAATAGGCCACTGTTTTTCCATACTGAGATATGTAGTGTCTAATAGTAGTACGCAGTAATATCTTCACTTTACTGCGCGGACGTCGAAGTGCTATACTTGGATCCTGCAACTACTCACATAACCGTATTCAAATAAGCAAAACGTGGAAGAGCTTGGTCGCTTCTAACTTCACCTCTGTACGGTCCCATAGGCGAGAGGATGAGAGGCTAAATGCTAACGACATCTCCGGTCTTTTTGAGCGCATGCGTAAAGACCAAACAGCTACGCATCAACTCGTCTAAGCTCAGGCAAGAAAATATCTCAGTATGTAAAAACGGTGGCCTGTTCCTTTAACATTACTGTCGGCGAGCTTTTAACACAGGGGTTCCCAAACTCAACCAACAACTTGGGACCCCTTCTGTAAAATGCAAGTAGCATTTATAACACATTTAAAACCAAAACTAACAACACTATAATCTGGATCAAATCAGAGAAAGTGACTGTTCTCTTAAATTAGCAAAGCAATACCCCAATAGAGACACAAACAAGGTCATTCTTTCAATTCAAGCACTTGTCAGCCATTTTATCCACTTATCTTGTCTACTTTTTTAGTTTTGGCTTGTTTGGTGAGAGGTTTTAAATCTTAACTGAAGCCCCACTTGTGTAAAATGTTCATATTGTTAAGTACAAACCCGGAACATTTGGTGAGATTGATTTTCAGTGAGAAAATGGCCTTGGAAGTTTCAATTTCCCAGATAAATCTATGGAAAAAGCAGTATTTGAACTTATTTTGCATGAACTTGCTGTAAAACGCATATCTATATTTATTCAGAAGGGTTTGACGGTTCAAAATCCACTTCCTCCCTTTGTTAATGTTTGAAAACTGGAGAAATTGGGTGCCGGGAGCTTTGAAATCTGCCTTCCATTATCTTCTTGTTTTTTTGAACTTGCTTCCCGGGAATACACTGCTTCATTTTGTGCCTTTTTCCAGAGCGGCTCAAACACACTGCGTCAAATGGCTGATTATTATTTGTTATTTTCACGACAATCTTCAATAGCAGGTGCCCAAGCAGGAGCACGAGGGAATACAAAAAACAGAATACTGGAGCCATGTTTTGTTGGTTGGCAGTTGTTTAGTAATTAAATAACAGCATAACAAGCAAATTAAGCCAATTTTACCCAATCACGGAGCCGTAATTTGGCCATTATAAAAGACATATTGCATGACTAAATTGGATCAACAGACATTTGTCGTCTTTTTTAATAATGTCTGCTTACTTTCCTATCCTATGTGTTGGACAAGAACACCGGAATATCTAAAATCAGGATAATCCAAAACATACTGAGACTGCCTGTATCTCATTCCGAGCAGGAGGAAAACATAGATCACAATTTCATCACGATTCATGTGCACTCAGTATGTCTATATCTTCTTTTTAAAAGGCAGCAAAAGCCGTGTGCTGCTTCTGAAAGCTCACACCTCGCTGTGATTGGTTAAACCGCCCTGTCACTCACTCGGAGCGTGAAGAAACCGGCCAATAGGAGAAGCAGGTGGAGAAACGTGTGAGCGTTGAGCATGAAAAAAAAGAGAAAATGGGCGGATTTTTTGCAGGGATTGGATGGAACGGTTTGGTTTTCATCGTCAGCCCAGGATCCGCTCAGCTTTGTTTCTATGGCGCGTTGAACTAACGGAGCGTTTCCAAAGTCCTGCGCGTAATGAAAATATAAAAACAAGACTGATTATTCAACAGCTCCTCCACCTCCTCAGAAAGTTGAGCTCTTTCAATATCAACAAGGACATTTTATCTTTAGTGTTCGCTTCACTCATTGAATCCATCCTCGCATACAATATCTCCTCCAGGTTTGACTTCCTCACCCTACAACACAAATCAAAACTAGATAGAATAGCAAACCAGGCCAGCATGATCACCCAAACCCCTCAGACCCCCCTCTGTACCGGCGATCAGTCTCACTCATCACTGAAACCCACCCTCTGCATCACCCTTTCTCTCTGCTGCCATTGGCCCATAAAACCGCCTACAAGAAATCATAATTCCATCTGCAGTCGCTGTCCTAAATGGAGCCCGGTAGCACTGTACTTTATCTTGTTCTTTTTGATGTGTTATTCTTTAATGATGTGGTGTGTGTGTGTTTTCTACTGAATGAGTTTTAATGAGCCGTGTTGAAAGGCACATTTCTGCTCTTTGGAACAGACAATAAAGTTCTGTTCTATTCTAAAAAAAGATGTCCCGTTCGACCATAGACTGTGAAAGATATGGACATAGTAATTAGCTGCCGAAGCCTAATGGGAATTGGAGGAAGGCTCTGGAAGTTCCTTGCTGAAATGAACTTCTCGTTAAACCTTTTTCCTCTCTCTTTGAGTCATTATTGAACACAGGCTTGTAATTTTAGCCTTCACACGCTTGTCTTGACTGCATTACTCTGTCACATTTTTGTTTTGTTTTTTTTCACCTTAAATAATAGAGGTGGCTCCAAAAACCAAGCCAAACTGCTAGCATGAACGAGCTTCGGTTAGCCCGTGCTGAACGCTACAGAGGAAGCCACAGTCACTGAGTCCATCGCTGTAGTACAGTCTATGAAACGTGTCAGAGGTACAGATAACATTTACTATACCTAAACAATACTCAGAGTTTATTGAGGACAAAATTAACATGTAGTATACAAATATAAATAAGTAGAATTAATAAATGTATACATAGTGAAAGACAACAGTTAAAGACAGTAGAAGACCACACTACCACATTAACTATTTGCACATTTCCTGTCTGTTTTTGCACACTCTGAGTGATCTTATCGAATGCCGATAGTAACAAGTGAATTTCTCCGTTGTGAGATCAACAAAGGATTATCTTATCTTATTCACCAATTACTTCTAGATAAGCAACGCACACCAGATGTCATAAAGACGGCTCTTTCGAGTCATTGTTTAGAACAGGGTCAGCCTGGCTACACTGAAATTACGATGAGATAGAGTTGGACCATGACCTTTTTTTTTTTAATAATCATTTTCCCCCTCATTATGATCAATCTGTGTCAATCAATGAGGCTGATTCCTTGAATTTAGCCTGTTCCTCGCCGTCCCCCCTGATAGTGTTAGGGTCTGGTGCTTGGGTTATGATTAGGAACGGCAACTGTGATTGTGTGCGTGTTTCAGTCACAGAGATCTTACACATAGTTTTAGAAACTAGAAGGTCTCGGCTTTCAAATGAGGTATCACACAAGCATATACAGGCTAAAAGCTCTCCGGCCAATATGCTTTGGGGTTTGGATATCAATTGCTAACCCTGAACCTATAAGCAGGCAAAGAACAGGTGAAACGTAGCTTTAACACACAGAGATATTCCACTGCCTCAATCAAACTCCAAAACTCGGTGTTTCCGCCAAAGAAACAGCTGTAAACCTGACGATTATCAAGCCCTGTGACGACCATTAAGATTGACTCACGATTGCAATTTCGATAGCTGTCCTTCACGATGAGCCCTGCCTGGTACGAGTAATTTCAATCACTTGAAAAACTCTTTTAATCCAATGAGAAACTGCTGAGAGCCTGCACGAACATAAGCCAAGTACAATCCTGCTGAACCAAAGAAAAGAAAATCTCAAGATATCCACATGTTTTCTTAAAGCGTTTGGTCTTATCTCCCTCCTCAGTAAGTCTTCCAACAGCCCCAAACGCGCCTGCACCTCATAAAGCAGCATTCTGGATTGTTGTGCGCGCTGGCTTCAGGATGATACATAAAGCATTCATATACAGTAGTTTTATGACTCATACATCAATGTAGCTTCCATTCAAGGATCTTTACTGTGTTACCCTGCCAAAACCTGAGCAGCAGCAGCAGCAGCAGCAGCACCAGGCACAACAAGCGCCAGTGTGCTTTTCACCAACGCGCCGCTGTCAAAAATACGATGCTGCCAATAACCTTGACTTCTTCTTCTTCTTCTTGACGCGTTATAACTCCAGAGAAAGTGCGCGCCGTACTGTGCCATGCGTATGCGTCTGGGCATTTTTTCTTTCTTTTTCTTTTTTTGGCATTGCACCACCACCAACCATATACTTTAGTGTTTACATCGGCACACCGAGCACATCACTTCCAGCCTGCGACCTGCTCCGACGCTTTTCTCGCAGGAAAGGGAAGAAAAAAAAAAAAAGCCGAGACATTTTTTTTTTGGGGGGGGGGGGGAGACACAGATAGATAGAGAGAAGGAAGGAGGGAGAGAGATGGGGAGACAGAGAGACTTGTATGCATGCTCGCTGCGTGTGCGCGCCCGTCTCCGAGGCACGGTCCGCCGCCGGTCTGAACCTCCCTCATTAGCGCAACGGTGTCAGTAGCCGGCGATTTCCATCAATGACTTAATTAATCATCAAAAGCCGGCGCGTCTCATCCGACCCCTGGCTTTGGCACACTGCTCCCGTTCCTTTCCTTTCCTAAAAAAAAAAAAAAAAAAAAAAAAAAACCCACAGACATCTCTCCTTTTTTTTTCCTTTCTCCCCCTCCTCACACTGCAACGCGAGTGACCAACTTAACTCACCCTGACCACATATAGCAACCATCCCAATCAGCGAAAAAGGGCAACCCCCCACCCCGTCCAAAAAAAAGAAGAAGAAAAAAAAGTGTCCCAAAAGCCTGAGCCAATGTCACGAATCCTCGCTGAGAGAAATCGACCACAGAAGGGACAACTGTTTCAATGCCTGCCTGGACGGCGTGGAGTTCAACAGATAATCTCCCCCCCACTTCCCTTCCCTCCACTCCCCCCCCACCCCCCCCCCCCCCCCCTTGTCTTTTGGCTTCTACCTTCCTTCTCCCCCCCCCGTTAAGTCGCTTCACAACACGCGCTGCCAAACAGGAATTAAGGCTGGCACCGACCGTCCCTTTTCCCCCGGTTAAGATTCTCGCAGATCCCGAAAGAGAGGGTATAGGGAGGGGGAGAGGGTATAGGGGGGAGCTGCGGTCACTTACCGGGTGTTGAAGCTCAGAGCCGGACACATCAGCAGCAAACAAATCGCCTGGATGGATTTCATAGCTGCCTTGTCGGTGAATGACACACACGCGCGCACAAAAAATAGAAATACAAAAACCAAAAAAAAGATTCCGTATCCTTGCAATGCCCCTCAAGAAGAAAGAAGAAGAAGAAGGGAAGAAAAAAAAAAGATGCGCTGAATTTCCCCCCCCTGTGCGTGTCCCGCGATGTGCGAGTGAGAGTGTGCGTTTGAGGCTTTCTCTCTCTTCCTCTCGTCTCCTCTGTATGCTCGCTCACACGCTCGAGCGCTGGTCGGCTACTGGCTGCGTGGCTCGTTTCGCTGCGCACTCGCTAAACACACATGCGAAAGAGAGAGAGGGGAAGAGAGAGAGAGAGAGAGGGGGGGAGAGAAAGTCGTAGAGCGAGGTGGACAGATGCAGAGAGGAAGAGGAGGGAGGGAGGGAGGGAGGGAAGGGCTTTAAATAACACCGGGACACCCAGCCGTGCACACGCGAGCGGAACGGAGCGGAGGAGATGTGATGTCAGCGGCAGGACGGCGCGTATATGTATTCCCGGGATGGTGCGCGGAGCAGGGGGGCAGAGGCGGGGGGTGGGGGGGGGGCTTTGTGCGCCGGCGTCAGATGTCTTTCAAACGCAGCGGCACCTTTCCGTTCATTTGAGCCGGCGGTGCCATGATGCGCGTAAAGGCGGACTGCAGCAGCGGGGGGGGGGGAAGGATGGGAGAGGGGAAAGTTTTAAGGACACCAGCGTTACGCACGGGGTGAATGTGCAGCGTTACATTTTATTAGGTGAGACGTAATAAGGGGATGGGAGACTGCGATGGGGAAACTTTTCCTGTTTGAATACGGAGATGAATGTAAAGCGTGATAAGTTTTGTTTTTAAAAATGGTCTCGACTTGTATAGTGCTTTTCCTTCATGGGGCCCAAAGGCTTCGCAGCAAGGGAACCGGTCACCTGTTCACACCATTGTACGCAGACACCGGAGGCAAGGTGGGTGAAGGGTCTTGCTCCAAGGACACAACGACAGCGTGCACCCTCACCTTGGGATTCGAACCCGAAACCTTCCGATCGATGAGACGACCCGCTCAACCAACTGTGCCACTATCGCCCACTGAGGAAATATGAGGGAAAGATCAAACTGTATACGTCAGGTTGCTGAAGCAGGTCATTTTGATTCACTCGCCTGTAAAACATTGCTGTTAATGTCCCTTATGGAATTTACATAATCCTCTTGCATGTGAGTCTATAGTTGTAGCCACAACAATCAGTATGACTATCAGATCCACTATTGGCAAGTTATCAACTACAGCACTGAATAAAAGAATCATTGTCTTTATTCTCGCCAACATTTTTGGATGAAAATAAAGGTCCACAGCTGCGACAGGTGGAACCAAAACACACTCTGAGCCTATAAAAATACAGGTCAACAATATCTGTAAAAAATAAGATTGTACATCAATTTTTACATGGATATGGCCATGCATTTTATAGGACCTTTGTCTTACCCAAATCTATCATTTTGACTAGTAACATGTGGCGCACTGTGACTGTGGTGCGTATAGGAATGCATTTAATGGGCGGGACGTAGCTTCTTTAAAAGAACAGGCCACCGTTTTTACATAGATATGTTCTTACCGGAGCTTAGACGAGTTGATGCGTACCTGTCTGGTTTTTGTGCGTGCACTCAGTCACGCACAAAAACCAAAGATGTTGTTAGCATTTGGCCTCTCCCAGTATATTCCTATAGCTCCAGACAGGGGTGAAGTTGGAAGCTACCGCGCTCTTCCACGGGCACAAAGATCAGATACGTATCAACTCGTCTAAGCTCAGGTAAGAACATATCTTAGTATGGAAAAATGGCCTGTTCCTGTAAAATGTATAGCTTGTTTTTTGGTCATATTAGATACACTGCCTGACCAAAATGAAAAGGGGTCACATGCTCAAATATTTGGCTTTGATTACAGCTCACATTCCCTGTGGCATTCAGTCAAATAAGCTTCTGCAATGGCAAAAGATCCAGTGTTGCTTTCATTTATTCCCCAACATCTTGCATCGATGATGGGCGAGTGTGAGGACTGCACATCCAGTTCAGATCTAGACTCTGTGGTACCCCGATGTGGTCCATGTGCAAAAATGATGTCTCATGCTCCTCGAAACACTCTTTCACAGTGTGAGCCCGATGAATCCGGGCATTGTCATCTTAGAATGTGCATGTGCCATCAGGGAAGAAGAAACCCATTGATGGAATAGCCTGGTCATTCTGGATGTGCAGGTCGTCTCATTCTTTAGGCTCATAGTGTTACTGAACCTAAGCCAGACCAACTGCAGCGACCCCAGATCAGAACATACTAAATAAAAAAACAACTCACATTTCTAGTTATTACCATCTTGTTGGTGTTTTTTTGTTTTTGTCCCTTTCAATAAATCCTCAACAATTCCGGGGGAGATTTGTTTTGTTTTTTCAATTCCCTGACTGGAAATGTGAATGTTATTTTATGTGAAGTTGTCCCAGAGCTCTGAATATTTCCCATTGTTTACAGGTTCAAGTCAAACGGGCGCTGGCTGCTCTGCTTTATGACCACGACACTGGGGGGCCACCATTGCTCCGCCATTGCTGTAGTACCTCCATATCGCCACTATGCCCCCATTGAAAAGCATTGGAGTTTAGACAGCTTAAGAACAACTTTAACGCCTGGTTTCAATTGTTTCAACACTATACTAGGCTAGATATTCCTCCTGAGATAACGCTGGGTTAATCACGATATATGAAACCAGGCTGGTTTTCGTAAGAAGAATTTTTGAAATCTCGTACTTAATGAGGGTCGGACTGTTAGCATTGGAGCAGCGCAAGCTACACGTCACGCAAGGGCCGAGTCTACGGTGAAAATCCCGCCCTTATGTCCTTTTTAGGAACATGCTTCGTCAGAGCTGGGGAGGGGGAGTCTGTAAATCCACCATGAATTCCCCCACGACCGTGGTCATTATGGTAAACGGGGAGGAGTGAGCAGAAGATGTCCATTATTTTTTACAGTCTATGGTTCAAGTGTATCTTATCCCTACACACATTTGACCCTTTACGTTTGTATTGCTTTGATTCATATAGTTTGGGACAGAATGATATAAATTGAATATGACCATAGAAATTAGCCATCTCGTGAGAAACTATTAAAAATGGATTTGCTTTATTATTATGGGCTCTATTCCAAGAATACTCGCCGGTTTTGACGACGCAATCTCAACCTCTATCAGACTGCAACTGTTTTTTGTTATTATTTTTTATGAGAGCTCTTGAAAACAACAGATGGAACATTGACAATAATCTGGTGTATTGACTTTCATGTCCCGTGCTCATTACTGTTAACATGCGCTGCCTCGACCGAGTAAATTGAAACTGAAGGCGATGCAGACCCATTTCCAGATCGATATTCGGGATTTTTCTACCGAGGGCCAGGATAGAGAATGAGCCAAATTGTTCTTCTTTTTTTTTGTTAGTTATTCAGAGGCATGTCTTGAAAAGTCCGAATCTATGAACGATGGCCTTGGAGGAAGGAGGCCTTGGGCTGAACAGCACACTTGTGAATCGATGAAGTGGATTCTCTGCAACTATCATTGTCCGACAACTGGGGCATCATATTTTCATTAGTGAATTCACAAATTACTTCTGTGGTGATGTAAACTGTACGTGGGGCTGTTGCACATATTTGGGTAATTTCTTTTTTTTACGATCAGATCTACTGATGCTGCTGCTTGTCAGATTAAAAAGAAGCATTTAACCACATATCAGCAACTAATCGCATAACCAAGGTCATAAACAATTCTCATTCAGACTCAGAGCATCAGACATGTGGTACACGACAAAGCAAATGTTTTCCCTATAAACAGCAGACAAACGGCTACATGACGGCATTTAAACAGCAGACTGTTTCTTTTAAAAGCTAACTGCGCTGTACACAGGCAGAACCGTGGAGTAAACAGTAAGTTAAACCACTCACCCAGTGGCTTGGAGTCATCTCTCATCATTACGTCTGTTTAGCCGCTTTGAAACTCCACAAAATCACAGCAGCTTCCCCACTTCATCTCGTGTCACCAACGAAAAGTCCAAAAAAAGAAGAATACCTCTAATTATCCACCGCTCTTTGCTAGTTTCTCCAGTGTTTTGAGAAGCCGGCCGCGCGCGAGTGAATGTGACCAGTGAGGAGCCTCTAAGCATCTTATCTTTCAGAACTGCTTTTACCTTATGAACCTTCACGGCCCCTTCGCTCCTCCGCCAGGAGTCTCCTAGTTGTTATTAAGTCAACAAAAAGACTCATGGCGAGGCGTCATTCCAGCATTGCGGCCCTCGCCTCTGGAATGATCTGAGGAGCTCAGGGCTGCAGAGAGCGTTCATGTAAAAAAAAGTGGAAAAAGAGTGGTGCACACTGAATGGGTGCTGCTGCCGGATGCTCTCTCATCGAATGCAATTTCTCCATCTGTGAGATCAATAAAGTATCATCTTATCTTATCTTATCTTATCTTTTTAAGAGCAGGCTCAAGACCCACCTTTTTAGCTTAGCTTTTAACTGACTAATCTATTTATTTAATCCTAATATATCAAATATATATATGGGAGGGTGTGCCAGGCGTATTGTTTTAAATGTTGTAATCTGTAAAGCACTTTGTGATACCTTTCGGTATGAAAAGCGCTTTATAAATAAAGTTTGATTGATTGATTGAAGCAGAACTGATGCTCCGGGACTTGTCTCAAACCAACTCCAATATATGTGTATGTGCTGGGATCATGCGTGACTTCCATCTACTGGTCACTGTCATGTTTGTGTGTGTTCTTATGTGCGGTAGCTCTGGGCTAAAAAAAAAAAAAGTCAGTTTTCTGTTCTTTGTGGATAAACAACGTGATCAGATGCATAAAACTACGATGATTATACATGATGATTAACCCCTTAACGCCCACCTTAACTGAGCACATTTTCTCCGGTTCGACTGCGCCCAATCTAAAAGCTTCTTGAAAAAAGCATCAAAGGCGCGACAAAAATGATACATAAAGGAGCATGAAAACGTTAAAACAGGGCAAAAATGAAAAAGTGTCTGTGTGTAGCGGGCCAAACACATCGATGTCAAGCATGAAATACATATAACTGCAAATAATGAAAGTTACTTTATTTTATTTTTTGGTATACATTTGCATTTGAGTCTATCTATGCAAATAACATGCTACATTAAAACAAATGCTAACTATGGCAAAATCGTAGTTTTAGTTGAACAAAATCAACTATTGTAGTAATATAGTGCAAAATGTAAAAAGCAACAACACTTGTCTACAGGACCTATAGTGGCTTTACCTCATTCATTTGTTAACTCAAAGAAAATGCCACATTAGAAAATTATGAAACCATTTTAAAAGACCTTTGTTGATGTCAACAACCTTTGCAATAAAAGTTGGAAAAATGGGAAAGATGATGCTACAACGCTCTGTGATTGATAAACACCAAGACACCACAACTGTGTTTCTTTAAATTTGTGAAAGGAGTGAAACAGCGCCCCCAATTCTTGCCTTGCAGTCACGTGACACATCAATTTCCGGTTATTTAAGTGGTGGTCAGGTTAACAAAAATGGCCGCTGATGAGCGAAGAAAGTGCAACTCTTCCTCCGAGTATGTCCGTGCGTTAGATTGTAAAGCACGAGCTCGATACATCGAAAAAGTCAAATTGTGTGATGGTATAGATCCTAATGCGTTATCCAAGAATGATTTGACTTACGAGTTGGCAAAATACCCGCCAGTTCAGTTCCCCGATATCTCAAACTATCTGGTGTTACAAACAAGCTTTTGCACTGCTAAACAAATGAAGGCTTGGAAAAGCATGGATGCCTACAACTTTTTCGTCTGTGGATGGGTTAAGGAAGTCGGAGTTAAGGTCCTGAAAGACAAATCCTGCATCGTAAAGAGCCGTGTAAGTAACGATTAGTGTATGAACTTGTACTTGCTACTTGTGTCCGTGTCAACAAAACGATGCTCCAACATGTTTCTGCTGTGTTCTTTTCAGGTCAAACATTCGCAGTGTTCATCTAAAACGCCAACTCATACCTGGTTGTTGATAAAAGAAGATGGGGATGTAATAACTGCGCATTGTGACTGCATGGCAGGGTAAATAAATTATCCTTCGACGTTAAAGCGTTTGCTAGTGACGGTGTATGCTAGTCAGATTAGGCTAATCAGATCTCAATTCGTGCTTTAATTACGTGTTTGCCTGTTTGTACTAAGCGCATGAAGATAGCAAATTGAATGTAATGTTTTCGTGGCAGTTTGTTTTGATTCTAATGCTTTTGCGCTTTGTGTAACTTCCCTTTTAAATAGCTTAGCCGAGTCGTGTTCACATGTTGGCGCAGTTCTGTACGCCTTGGAGACCGGGGTTAGGATGCGCGAATCTGTGGCCTGTACTGATGAGAAGAGCAAGTGGTTGATGCCAACTCATGTCGATAAAGTAAGTCGTTTCTATGTCAATATGTTTTTATTATAGGGTATACATTCTCTCGTTTTGTCTGTAGCCATTGTGCGGTGATACTCTTGTGTACATTTGGAGGTTTTCGTGCTAGAGCACAACATTTAGCTCTCTAATGTGAAGCCGCCGGAGCCACTAAACTAAACTGCGGCTGATATCGACTTCGACACGGGTCTAGTCTTTCTCAGCCAACCGCTAAATCCTCACGCTACGATTTGTTGGTGTTTTGTTATTACAAACCACCATGATTGGCACAGGCTGTCTCACAAGGGCTGTGTTGATATTAGCTTGCTGGCTATAGCGATCTGACTGTCGTGCGTAATGCATACAATGACACCAGTCAAAAGGAGAGCATGTATAACATATTATATGGCCTTCTCGATCAGAATCATGTTTAGTTTAGTCAGACGAGCAACATAGTCGACGTGAAACCCGGACAATATTATGGTCCGTACAGAAACGACTTCCTGTTGGCGAAAATAAATCAAGCAAATGTGATGATAAAATCACGCTCCAAGCCTGTGCATTCAGGTATAATTTTTCCTTGTGTGCATCAGATTGGAAATTTAAAAAAACAACACAATTTTGGGTGATTGAATATATCCTGAAATGAAAAATGCTAACAGCAGCAGACTAATTTTTTTATTTTTTATTTTCATATTGTTTGAACAATGATATACTGATTCTTTCCCTATGAGACCTTGCTAGAAGAGAAATAGTGAAAAAGATGGGGTGTTTTTTGTCTTATTCATGTAATACCTATTTTTCTATCTGTAGATCCCTGTTGCCCCTGTATCAAGGATTGATTTCGCTTCAGCGAGAGCAAAAAAGCAACGATTGGATGATGCCATCTCCTGCTCTACAACAGAACCCAAAAAGAAGCCTGCCAAATCATGTCCACCTGTGGCTAAAGGCTCTGAGACGTACAAGAAGTTCTTTGAGGAACTTAGCCAGAACTGCCCCAAAAGTGCTGCACTCATTACAAATGAGTCCTTCTATAAAAACTTCATCCCCAAGTCAGCTACTACCATGCTCCCTAAGTCAATCATGGACTGTCGTACTGAGGATACAGTGTCATTATCCGATGGTTACATGGACGAGTTGTGCAAGACCTTCACGCTGCCAGCACTTACAGCCTCACACATAAGCGCAGTTGAGAGAGAGACCCGAAAACAGGCAGGCTCAAGGATTTGGTTCCGACAAAGGGCTGGTCGCATCACAGCGTCCAAACTGAAGCAAGCCCTCCACACTACAGCTGATAAGCCAGCCAAGAGTCTTATCAAGGCTATATGCTATCCGGAGTCGAACAGATTTTCATCATTAGCTACCAGGTATGATTTTCATGTGAACTCAAGCTCTAGGAATATTTCAGGCATGCAGGCTGACAATTTGGTCCATATCTGCTTCTTTATCCCACCCCCTCTGCTCATGTTTGATTATAATAAACTATCTTTGCATATTCATATTTTGGGGGTTTGTGCACTTGACAAGCCTTAAAAGGAAGGCGCTTAATGGGATACATTTCAGTAAAAAGAAATACATAAACTACAGTTGTATTTATTTCCTAAAAATGAATCAAAAATGTTTTCATTCATAGGTATGGGTGCCAGCATGAAGCACAGGCAAGGCGGGAGTATGAGAAGGCGATGGCAGAGTTGCATGATGGGTTCTCCATTGCAGAGAGTGGATTGCACCTGAATGCCAAATGGCCATACATGGGAGCATCCCCTGATGGAATAGTGAATTGTGAATGCCACGGGACTGGAGTTTGTGAAATTAAGGTACAGTGCATGACACATTCATTATAGACCATGTTGGGTAGTAACTGAAAACTTGTATTTAGAATACAAATTTTAAGTTTCTGTGTTTAGGTACAGTTACTCTGTCATTTTAGGGTATTTGGAATACAGTTACTTTCCAAAAAACACAGGGATACATTTCATTACTCAATCCTAAAATAAGCTTCATATCGCATAAAGTAAGGGATAAAATCGACCAAGGAAATGTTGAGCTCCGTACCATTCCCTGTACCAGCGTCACTTATTGACAACCTGCACTAGGACTGTAAACTTTGCACCTCGATATTCTACTTTTTATAGCCTGTTCTAATTTTCATTCTACTTTTTATTTATTCTTATTTCCTTATTGTTATAATTCTGCCCCTTAATACTTTTTTTTACTTTTACTCATTGTACATAAGATACCTCTTTTTTTTCTTTTACGATTTAACTGTAGTAAACACATTTCCTGTCTATTTTGCACACCCTGAGTGATCTTATTGATGCCAAAAATAACAAGTGAATTTCTCTATTGTGAGATCAATAAAGGATCATCTTATCTTATGTGGCATAACACTATAGTACACTTATACATGCATATAATGCATATCAATACATGTTTTTTCATCATACACTGCATTTATCCTTAAATATACTGTAAATCAACGTGACTGTATTCAGAATACAGTACCCTGATTGTACAAAATAACGGAATACGTTACAAAACAATGTTTTAAACCAAGTATTTATATTTAACTAAATACAATTTCAAAGTATTCTCAACACTGATTAGACCACCACCTAGTGGTTCTTAAGGGGTTGCCATGAATCTACTAATGCAATGGACAGGGTATATTGTTTTCTCTTTTTGTATTTCAGTGTCCACATTGTTATCAAGACAAGGAGAACCTCTCAGACTGTGCAGGGCAGAAGGGATTTTGTTTGGTGAGAGAAGGAGACGCCGTGAAGCTTGATCGAACACATGCCTACTATTATCAAGTCCAGGCACAGCTGTTTATTTTAGATGCCGACTATTGTGACTTCATTGTATGGAACCAGAAGGATTTTGTTGTGGAAAGGATTGTTCCAGATTTGGCTTTTTGGGGCAATGTTGTTCCTAGGGCTGAGCTTTTTTTTCGTAAGTGCCTACTCCCAGAAATTCTGGGCAAAAGGTTCACAAGGCAAGTCACAGGATCATTGCTATCACAAAACAGATCCCCTCTAGAATGTATAGACAGGCGTTTAGGACAGCAACTTTCTTAATTCTAAATACCTCTTCTTAAAGAATATCCCAGATATAGTTGGTGCCACATTGAGATGTAAAACAGCTTTTGTAATTCATACTTTTTATTTGATTACATTACATTCTACAAGTTTGGTTCTTCCTTGTATCATCATTTTGCATGACCCAGATGCATGTAAAGGTTATAAATTGCACTGATGTGAAACCTTGCATTCAGAAAACATATGTATGTACAAAAAGGAAATTTAATGAAACATTAAAGTCATATAATTGAAATGCTTTGATTTGTTGGGACATTTTTTTACCAATACCAGTAATGATCTATCTCCAAGCAATAGGATCCTACTCCCTATACCATTATACTGTTAATAACACAAGCCCAAAATTCAATACTGAAAATCTATTTGCATTCCTACTAACGTGCAGTTTTTTTTAAAAAATATATTTTTGTTTCATTAACCTGTTAGGCTAGTATTTACTTATATTTACACTCTCTCACCCTTGAAAGGCAATAAATGGCCCTGGTATTTATTAGATCATTCATGGTATGTAACATATCGAACATATTACATTCATATGCTTTGACTTTTATAATATTTCATTCACTTGGCACTACACTCTCAGATAAATTTGTAAGTGCACAGCAAACAACCCCTATTTTATCTATCACTGCAACGCCATCATCTCCCTCAACTGCCATGTGTTCTAACATCATAGCCCTACTCTGCAGTATCTGGTACTTTCGCCGGACAAGTCCAATGACCCTCTCCACATGGATCCTAACGCTGGCTATTTTACGTGTTTCCTCTACATCACATGATGACAACTGAGATTTCCCTTTAGTGAATGCAGGGATCTTCAAAGCTGCAGAGTAAAAGCCCACACTGTCGGCAATGGTAAACCCACGGTCTGCAAGCACAATGTCCCCTGGTAATAAGTGGTCAAGAAAACCACTTTCCTCAGTGATTTTCTTATCACTAGCTCTGCCTCCCCACGCTTTAGATATAAATGAGACATGTCCTTGCGGTGTAATCCCAATCAAAAATTTGACTGTATTATGGTGTTTATAATTCGACCATGTCTGTGCTCTTGCTAGTAAATTTGAAGGCCTTTCGATAAAGACCTCAAAACAGTCTATGATGACCGCCACCTTTGATCCAAAAGCCTGTCGGAACTCCATGGGCATAGTAGCTTTCAGTGCTTCTCTTTCGGGCCACTCGATCAAAAAATTAAGTCTCCTGTGTAACACAGACAGCACTTTACGAAAAATCCTGCAAGCCGTAGATTCAGATACTTCAAATCTGTAAGCAAGGTCTTTAAGGGGTAGATTCAGTCTTAACCTCATTAGAACCAACATCAGCTGCTTGAACTTGTCCAGGGAAGACAATGCAGTGGTACTTATGTAAGGTTCACAGAGAGATAGCACCTGCATAAGAACTAGAAAGTTAGGTAGTCCTGTGTAAAACTTTGTCTTGTCATTACTTTTCTCGAATGACTCTTTACTGATAGCTGTGTCTAGTGCCTTTGATCGGAGTTCATAAAGTTCACAGTTCAGTCTCTTTAACTCCTCTTCCATGCTCACAATATTATCACCTGTCAAATCTGTCTGGCATGCAACACCGGGGCAAACGTCCTGCGCTGCATTGGTCTCTACATCCTCCGGAATATTTGGAGTCTGATTTTCTGATGTGTCAACTCTCATGAGTTTGTGGAACTCTACCAGGGCCTCAGCACATTCTGAGCGTTTCCTCTTATCGTCTCGAGAGTGAGTTCGCTCATCTCGCCCTACGGTCGCTGCAGTCGGCTGTTTCACTTTCTCGTGGCCAAGTTTCCTTGTAGGAGCCCAGTCTATGTCGCTCTCATCATACAGATTGCCTGGACGGCCTGTTGAGAACATTATTACAGGGGTTAAAATCGTGCTGTTTTGAACGGCTTCTAGCAACAACAACCGCCATCTTGGACGAGTAAACAGACAGCTAGCTACGTGTGGTTTAAAAAGCGTTAAATATTTAAATATTTTAATGTATCGTCACATCACTGTTTATAACAATGAAAGGCTCCCTATATAAATTAACGCCAAAGTGATTTACTAACCGTTAACAAAGTGATCGCCACAAACTCTGGCATTCTTTGACTCCGCTCCCTTCGAAGTCAAAGAAATGTTAGCGAGCCACTTTTCTCTGCGTCTTTTCGTGAAATCCTTAGTGCGAGGCCCTTTATTAATCTCGTCACGAGGAACCCTGAAGTATCCTTTATCGGTTTCGCGATTTGACCGGTTAGAACAACCTAAAACACAACACGCAAAAGGCATATTCGAGCTACGTTCGCTAAACACGCTGCTGAAGAACTAGCTCGGCTGACCACCACTTCGTGATACGCATAAGTAATGAGGCGGACGTGACGTCAATTGCAAGTAAAGAATTGGACAGTGGTGGCCAAACAGTGTACTGCATCCATATTTACCACCATTGAGAATGAATGGGAGAGAGCCTTGCCTTGCTTTGGGGGCCCCACTTTAGGCACCCATGCGCTAAAACAACAAAAGAGTGATAAAAAAGCAAAAAAAAAAAAACATGACAAAAATTTGACAAAAAAATGCAGTGATAATGTGAGGGAAAATCTGTTTGTATGTCTTTAAAAGGAGGCGTTACACTGGCCTATACGCTGTAAGCTCCAGTCAAGAAGCTTTTAGATTTTGGTAAAGCTGAACTGAAGAAAATGTGCTCAGTTAAAGGAACAGGCCACGCAAAATGACCAAAGATGTTGTTAGCATTTGGCCTATCCCAATGTATTCCTATAGCTCCAAACAGGGGTGAAGTTGGAAGCTATCACGCTCTTCCACGGGCACGCACAAAGACCAGACGGGTACGCATCAACTCGTCTAAGCTCAGGTAAGAACATATCTCAGTATGGAAAAACAGTGGCCTGTTCCTTTAAGGCGGGGGGTTAAGAGATTAATGACATTAGACAACTAGTTAAGATATAAAACTTCAAAATTATGACAAAGAAAATTTCTTCTTTCTCAAAAAACGACAGGAAGGGCTTAGCTCACCTGGCTCACTGAGACCTGCAGTCGTCCCTGCTTCTATGCACACTCCTTATCCATGCACTCTGCTGCTCTGTCGAAGTAAAGCTGTTGTGGAAGTCTAACCCAAACGGATTTGCCGCACAAAGATGTTAATGATATTGTTGGCTCAAAATCCTACTTTTCTAAATTATTGACTGGTTATTACGTCATTGACTTGATAATGCCCAGAACTATTGCATTATTGGCAGGCCATTTCCCATTGCATTATGGGTCGCTACATAACCGCAGACTAATTTGGAATATAGCCCATAAAAAATGTTGTTTTACTCAGCAAAAACGTGTTTGGCACAATGTTTTAGGAGAAGAGCAAAGTAATTTGAAATTTCCTTGCACATGGCAGTCTGCGAGGTGCAAAGGCTGCAGAGCTGGTCCCACGACTGTACACCGCAGTGGTCACCCATTACATCTGCCCGAGGGCTGAATATTTTCTTGACAGACACTATGAGAGCAAGCAGCTCCTGTCCAATGAGACAAAATAATGTACAATACTGGTTTACAAATCAATTTCCTACTTAGGCTTTGCTTCAATTGAATAAATATAACAGATTATGAACAAACTGGAACATTTTCAACATCATTTATGACCAAAGGCAGAGAACAAACTGCTTTTCATGAAATAAAGATGTTATGCAAAATTTAGTATATATTTTCTCTTTTATAAATTATCCGGTGAACGCGCCCAGAGCACAGCGAGTGTGTCATCACTAACCACTGGACTGAAGGTCAGGCTGCAGACGGCTCAGGAAACAACGCGTCCAGAGTGCAGCCTCTCCGAAACACACATGCACTCAACATGGATTTAGTTCATGGTTCTCCTGAAGATGACCCGGGGTCTCATTTATAAAACTGTGTGTGAGACTATGCGTACAGAATTTTGCATTACTTTCCTAGGCACTTTCAAAGTCAAAGTATTTCTCTGATTAATAAAACCCACAGCTGATCTCTCTGAATCTCTTCCTATAATCTTCCTAAAAAAGGCTTCCCCTCGCTGCTTTCTCCGCCTCTCCTCGTCTCTCAGCAGTGTTTCTGAAAAGTGCGCACCTCGTACGGCAGTAGTTTGAGTGAAGGAGCTCAATGTTTCACGATCAGTTTGTTTTCTATAAATACCACCTTTGGCGCAGAGGAGCGGCTACGCAAAGTTCTGGCCTCATTTTGTGTGTAGCGATCTTTATAAATGAGACCCCAGCCTGTTTTGGTGAGACATAACAGATCCAGTGAAGTCACAGAGGTGGAGAAGGTATTTGATTTCATTACGCCAGTAATATTTCAGATACAGCGTATTTATTTATTTGAGCATACATTTTGCTCAAAGATTGTGAGCGCCTACCCCCAACTCAAAATGATAAAACTTTTCATTTCTCATAGTACAATCAATGTAAACAAAACAACAACAAGGAACAATAGCAAAAAAAATGAAGAACTCGTTTCCTTCAAAGAACAGCTTTTTGACGCAAACCAAACTCACAACCACTGTTTGAACTATTCACATAAAAACAGAACCAAACACTATTACAAGAACGGTCTTGTTTCCTGCAGAATCACTACAAAGCAAGTAACAAAGCCGAATTCATATATTTCTTTCAGTTTCCAATGCCAAATATCACACATATGATTGATTTGGTCCTGGGGTCACTTATTAGAGATCACTGGTATACAGCTTATTTGTACATTTGGAATATGTGACCCATCACGAGAACGGGGGACACAACTCGGTTTTGAAGGGGACATAGCTTGTGAAAGTGTAGTCTCCAAAGTTTCCAACAATGTGTAACACATGGAAATCTCATAATGTTTGGAGAAGTGGCAAATTGAATTTAGGAAATATGTCAAAAAGAGGAATCGACCTCTAAACTTTTGGGCTGTTCTCACCTCTCTCCGAGTGACAAGAGGGGTCATTTACATCTCATTTAGAAAAGCCGTACCGCTGTAAAGCTCCCCCTGTCCTGTCATGTGTGTGGGGTTTCAGAGTTCACTCACTCAAACGCACAGAAACTGATCCACAAGAGGCGTTTGTATAAAACTGCCTTTTTGCGTGGCATTTGTTCACTAAAGGATGTGTCAACAACGCAAACCAAAGCAGCGGTGCCTCCTCCCCAAACAACAGCAGGAAACAGGAGATGAGCGTATTCTAACGTGGAAACAGAGCGGGACATCAGAGTTTGGTACTGTTTGGTGCTTTTGCAAGAAGCTTTTTTTTTTACGCTGGCCAAAGTGTCGTCCTGTCTGGGGAGCAAAGCAGCGTCTCTGTCCCGCTGGCGCTGCTTTGCTATCAAGGCACAAAAGAGCAGCAAAAATGCAATGAAAAATTGACAAAAAATGTAACAAAAAAGTAACACGGCAACAACGTGAGGAATAGGTCAGTTCTGTAGGTCTTGGCTTTAAATTGAGGCATTACACGGGCCTATAGGCTCCAGTCAACAAAGCTTTAAGATTTGGGTGATGCTGAACTGGAGAAAATGCAGAAGAGGTTTCTCCCCGTAGGGAAATTCATTCTCTGCATTTGACCCATCCTCAATGCCGCTGGAGCGACCTGTCGGAGCAGTGAGGGAGGGACCTGTCGGAGCAGTGAGCTGCCAGTGTAGGGAACCCATTTCCAGATTTGGGGCCAGGTCAATGGTCAGAAACAACTGGCTGGAGGGTTAACCTATTGTAAATGTTAGTGGTAGGGGAAGCCCGGAGGAAACCTACTGATGAACCACCGCTGGATACTTTCACAAGATAGGTGGATGTCCATTGTCCGTCCATCCATCCATCCATCCATCCATCCATCCATCCATCCATCCATCCATCCATCCATCCATCCATCCATCTAATCCATCCATCCATCTAATCCATCCATCCATCCATCCATCCATCCATCCATCCATCCATCCATCCATCCATCTTCTTCCACTTGTCCGTTGCCGGGTCGTGAAATCACATTGCACCAGCCCCTTATGGCTCCTCCTGCAGGTGGTGGGTCCACAGAAGGACGGCCTCACGATTAACCGGGCCTGTTGGTCTCTCATAAGGGGCTTCTGAACCGCTCTTTGTCTGACCCGTCACCTATAGGACCTGTTTGCCATGGGAGACCCTACCAGGGGCACGAAGACCCGACAACAGAGCTCCTAGGATCATTCAGGTGCTCAAACCCCTCCACCACGTTAAGGTGGCGGTTCCAGGAGGGGTAGGTGGATGTCTTAAAAAGTAAATCACAAACTTACTGACAGTACCATAGATTTAATTGCCAACATTATTACTGGACAGCATGAGTATATGGAAGCTAATACTCAATTCCATCTATGTCAGAAGACTTAGCCCTTCAACCGTGTCATCCACAGTGAAAATGGACCAATTTATGCAGTTGGATTCCTTTCAAAGTGCTACCACACCAAAACGTCTCTCTGCATGCGTTAAAACAGCGTACCAACATTATTTAAATAATCATAGCGGATTTCCACAATCATGTAAGACATTGTGGCACGCTGAGTTGTGATCAGACAACACATGAATAAGCCAATCAGCCTTTTTTAATATAAAGAATATTCAAATTACGTTCAGGATTTTTCATATTTGATGTCATTTTTGATGACCCTTTTCTCTGCAGTGAGTGTTGGCAGTAGATGTGTAACTGCTCAGGCTCAGCCGTCTTCGAATGATCAAACAGCCATTTCCCACAGTCCTGTCCTGTGGGATTGTGGGTCCTACAGAGTGAACATGCACATAGGCTGCATTTCTTTCAATTAAAACAGAAAAGTCCTTCGTATGGAATCCCTTAATGTCATGCTCTTAAATATTGAAACGCTCTGTAAGGTTGAGGCCTGTGGGAAAGTGGATGTTTAATCTAGTCTTGCTATTTTGGCTTTACGTAAAGGTCTTTTATTATGCGACACTGACCTTTTAGCGCTGTGGCTATCAACTGGTGGATTACAGAACCAGATTGATATTACAGTGAAAATAGCATTAGCACAGTGATATCAATCTGGAAAGGAGTCTTGAGTCCTGTGCAGGCCAAACAAATTCTCAATCTCTTGGTATGTTGAAGCATACATCCATTGTTTTTCACTTAAAGAGACTATACGGAGTTTAAAAAACGTGCAGACTAGGACATTAAAGGAACAGGCCACCATTTTCCAAACTGAGATACAGTAGGTTCTTACCTGAGCTTAGACGAGTTGAAACGCACCTGTCTTGTTTTTGTGCGTGCGCTCAGTCAAGCAAAACAACCAAAGATGTTGTTAGCATTTGGCCTCTCCCAGTATATTCCTATAGCTCCAAACCGGGGTGAAGTTGGAGACTACCACGCTCTTTCACGGGCACAAAGACCAGACAGTTACACATCAACTCGTCTAAGCTCATGTAAGAACATATCACAGTATGGAAGAACTGTGTGCTCTCAGTCACGCGAAAAGACCAAAGATGTTGTTAGCATTTGGCCTCTCCCAGTATATTCCCATAGCTCCAAACAGGGTGAAGTTAGAAGCTCTTCCACAGGCACAAAGACCAGACAGTTACACATCAGCTCGTCTAAGCTCAGGTAAGAACATCACAACGGTGGCCTGTTCATTTAAAAGACTAGTCGACCTCAATTTAGACGAGTCGTGTGTAATCTCCCACTCCCTCCCTCTCTCTCTCTCTACCAAGTTTCAACAAAAATGTCAAGGCAGAACCTCTTGACAGTGTTTCTGTGACAATAAACAGTGTTACGCTGGAAACTAGTCGCTAGTTGTAATATGAGTGAGCTGGAGCCGGGACTCTCTCCACCACGACCCGTGTACGGCTTTTATCTTTTCGCTCACTCAGACTCATTCACGTGGAGTCAACTATGATCTAACACTCCGTGACAGAAAGCGCATTTACTGCAGACCTTGGATTTACAATGAAGATGATCTGAACCGTACAAAGGAGGACAGATGAGGAGGAAAGAGGAGGCGGATCTACTTTATTTTTCTGGAGACGCAGGTAACAATGAGCATTGCCTTAAAATTAAGTTAAAACCTAGGAAATGGAAATGAGCCACTATATTGTATATTCACTTAGAAAATAAGCTGTAAAACTTGCTTACATGTGAGCCTACATTATTACATGAAGGATTTAGCCATGGACTTAATGCACTCGAGGTAAATGAGGTGTTTATGTTTCACTGTTACTATAATGCTGTGATGTGCTTGACTCCAACTCCTGGTTCACGACCCAAAAGTGCGTCTCGGGACAAACTAAAATAATCTTGTCATAAGATATTGTACGCAGGTCCCAAAGCTGCACCGATTGAGAACTAATGCTTTACACCACTGCACGCTGCTTTGCTTTGCAGCTTTGGATTAGACGCAGCTGCTTCCATGAAACTCTCTCTACGCACTGTTCTCGAGCTAATCCGACGGCCACGTAAAGTTTGGCGGCCTGTTGGGATTGCAGAAAGTTGACCATCGTGTGCTACGGGCGAATATTTTAGGCAATAGTTCACCCTAGAACATTGTCATCCAAGAAGCTCGTTTGTGTATTTAAAGTCCAAACTCCTTCACCCCCAACGTGTTCTGATCCCAGCCCTGCTTTTAAATGACTTGCTTTAAGGCTTATGCATAAAATTAGCAGCTTATTAGGAGCCTTTACACTGTTGTCAATGTACAGTACTATACACCGCGTTCCAAATTATTATGACATTTTTCTCTGATTTTCTAAAGTGTCAACTCAAATGAGAGTCAGCATAATTTTCAAGTCTTTAACTGGTAGAGGATCATTTAAATGTGGTAAAAAAAACTCCCAGTGATAACAGTATTTTTTTCCAAAATAAATCTACTGTTCCAAATTATTATGCAACTCATTGCTTCAATACATTTTAAAGCTTATAAAAGCTATTTCAATCAAAAATATCTTAACAGGTCAAGCTATATTTTAACATATGAGCCCTTCTTTGACAGCAGCTTCAAAATCCTTAAATCCATTAAACTTTGTGAATTTTTGCAGAGTTTCTGCTTGGATTTCTTTGCTGGATGTCAGAATAGCCTCCCAGAGCTGCTGTTTGGATGAAAACTGCCTCCCACCCTCATAGAATTTTTTTTTGTTGATGCTCCAAAGGTTCTCAATAGGGTTGAGGTCAGAGGAGGAGGGGGTCCACATCATGAGTTTATCTCCTTTTATGCCCAAAGCAGCCAGTGATGCAGAGGTTTTCTTTACAGCAGGACATGGTGCATCAAGCATGAAGATGATTTTGTTCGGGAAAGCACGATTCTTCTTTTTGTAGAAAGAGAAAGTGGTCAGTCAGAAACTCCACATATTTTTCAGGTCATTACATGACTCCGCCCCCTCCTTACTGACGTCAGAGCCTTGTTGGGACATGGTGAACATTCACCAACCATCCACTACATCCATCTGACCATCCAGGGTTACACGGCCTCATCAGTGAACAAGACTGTTTGAAAATGAGTCTTCATGTATTTCTGAGCCACTGCAGCCGTTTCTGTTGATGAGCTTCAATGAACAGTTTAGGGGAGGCCCGGATAAAAGGTTTATGCACAACTGCAGCCTCTGGAGGGTCCTACACCTTGATGTTCAAGAGACTCCAGAAGCACCAGCAACTTCAAATACCTGTCTGCTGCTATTCATCTGATTGATTTGTCTGGCAGAAACCGTCCTTATTGTGCCTTTATCTGCACACACCCGTGTGTGCTCTGAATCAGCCACAAATCTCTTAACAGTACAACGATTAAGCTCAATCTTTGATAAAATATCGAAGGTTTTTATACCTAGACCAAGGCATTCAACTATATTTCACGCTTTTCGTCAGCAGAGAGATCCGTTTTCTTTACAATATTGCTTGAAAATGATGGTCTGCTTAATAAAGTGGAACACCCTTTTTCTGTAGTTTTTCTCTTAACGGGTCTCACCTGACGAATCATCACAGGCGTCTGAGATTGAGGACAGTGATTCAAAGAGCCCTGAGACACAACACCATCCATGAGTTTCATTGAAAAACTTGTCTTTTTTTTAACCTTTTTGACACTGAAATACAATTTGCATAATCATTTGGAACGCGGCGTAAACTCGAACATCAAGGTGAAGTCGTCTGAACAGCGAGGCTAATGCGTGACAGTTTGCATTGATTGGGTGGGTTTGGTCTCTCTGGTGGAGGTGTCTGCAGACGGTGACGTGGTCAGGGACACACAGGTCTTTTAATATCCGCTCCGACCTTTCTGTACGGCCAGGCGCGGGGCATGTGTCACCATGGAAACGTCACAACAATCGGGCACCTCTGAACCGGGCCAGGATGACATTAGCACTAATGATGACGCATTTTAACCTGTCTGAAAGGGATTTTTGTCTTCTCCAAGTAAAAGTGGTATTTAAAAAACTGGAGATATTACTAATCAGTTTCGGTCAACACTAGAGCTACACTTTATAACCTTTTTAAAATCAACTGAAGAAAAATGTTTCAATGATCTTTTAAACAGAAACGATGAAAAAATACTAAGAATGAAACTTCCTGGTGGAATAAAGTGTGGTATAGATCTTGTAAAGGGTGAGTCAGAAGTCTTGAGAAAAGGCTAAGGTTGTGACTGAATGGCAGCGACAGTGGGTTGGAAGGTCGCGGATTCCATTCAAAGAACTTTCATAAAACTCTAGATCGCTCGTTGATGTGGCAAACGTGGCAGCCACCTTGTGATTGGCCGGTGAGGCTAACACTAATAGCCAATCATATAAAAATGGGAACACTCTTTTGTTGATAAAACGTCAGAAGAAAATTAATATATAAGGAGCCAATTTAAACTCATTAAAATTAAACAACCATTTGAACTTGTTGCTGATCCAAAGCATTTCAGGCTTTATACATTCAATTTACCAAACAACACATTTCTAAGATTGTACCAAGGGCAATATAAACCTCTCCTAACACACAATCTAATGTGCCCAATGTTGTGCACACATACTGTATATTTATAGACTGTCGTTGCTCAGTCCTCCCTATTTACATAATTACTCCATGATGGGAGCCCAGTCTCCTCCTGCAGAGAATGTTCCGAAAAAGGACAAACAGTGGGAAGCCCCGCCACAGGGCCCCAAGGCCTGTCAATCAAACCTCAGGCTTAAACTTTCTATTTCTACAGAACAAAAACCAACACGTTAAGAATATAATATGACACCTTGCCCAGCGTTGTCACATGGGCTATAGATACAAACGGCATCTCTGGAATCGCCCATATATGGTCATGTTTGAAAACAGTTGAGGGGGAAAACAATTGTGAGAAAAATTGAAACTTTCTCTAATTATTCAAAAACTACTTTAACAAATGCTGAATTATGAATATAGTTTTCTACTAAATAAAGATACAAAGACATGGAGAGGAGCAAAGTGGTTCAACAGCCCATAAATACATAAAAAAAACGTGCACGTCATGCATAGCTAGCAGTTGCTATGACTGCCGTTTTATTTTTTCCGCTTCTACTGAACAATCTGCTGTGAATAAACATCCATATGGACCCGATTTAGACTTGAGTTTATTTGTATGTGATAAATACGTTTATATTTCACCAGAAAATGGCTAAAACCAGTGAAAAACGGTGTTTCCCAAAATATTCTATTTTGCCCCTTGGCGAGGCCGCGCCCCCTTCTATGACGAAATCCCATCTGTATCTATAGCAATTTTGGAAAAAAATAAAACTCTTTGTAGCCAGCCTTTCAAGCAGTGTTTGGGAAGTGTAAAATCTCCATTGGAATCCATTTTACAAACTGTCACCACTGGCCACCAGGGGGTGGTATCGCAGCAATGTCAGCTCCCCGCCATGAGGACCAAAGAGAAGCACGTTCCTCAGTTTCATACACTCAAATGTGAAATTTACAAAAAAAAACTCTGGAATCTTTGCAAAAGAAACGTAATTCCAATTGCATCTTTTTAAATGATGACTACAATAATATACAGTGATTTATTTTGAGCAACTTGATAAAATATGTTGTGTATCCATAAAGCCATGTCCAAACTCGACAGGCACTTGGCGATGGTTTCCTATCAGCGTGAACAGATGCACATTCCTTTGTTTTCCCATCACAGCCTGAACCTTAAGTAACATAATAGTGAGTGACATATGGGACTGATCCAAGAATGACGCAAATGACAACAATACGACAAAATTATGAACAATTGTTTTTCCCGCTAATTGATTTTTGCAGATGTTGGCAGTTAATTTATGAAAATGAAGCCCGGCGCGATAATGATTTCGCCAGTGCTGCAGATTGTAGAACAGCCCTTTGTGCGCCGAGCGATTTCGCCTCCGGCTCTTTCTTTTTATGAACACTCCGGAATTATTCATGCGACTCTCAGAACATAACAACACCTCGAGATTACGGCACCAAAAAAGTTGCCACGTGGACGATAAGGACAATTAAACGAAAAGAAGATAACCCGTTTCTACTCATGCAACAGCTCGTGAATGTATTTTTTAATACATTTCTAATTTATTTATGTTCCTATGTTATGCAGGGCAAGATCTGTGGAAATTCTATATCTTCATAGATCACATTTTCTGCCAAAGATCAATTATAAACATCACAAAAAATGTCAAACCAAGCAGAACTATTGTAGACAAAGGTTCTTGTACTCTGTAGTTTAGAAATATTGGACGTTCTACGAAACTTTGTCAACATTCTGTCTGATCGATGGGGCTCTGATCCAGACACAGATGTGCTAAACTTCTCTGTAACACCAACATATACTGTATTCTGCAACAAGTCCTCCAAATCCATACGACACAAGTGGTCGTTTGTCTTATCCCTGAATTACGACCAGGGATAAGAGCTAATAGTAGGATCTACTAAAACAGCGCCCCCAAGCTCCCATTGAGGGTATGTACATTATATTTAACCCAATTCGGAAACGAAAACAAATCACAAACTTGCAAAATTAGCCCCACATGCAATAAGTGAGGGCAAACAGCAGTCCCGGATCTTCACCCCTGCCACACCTGTGGAGGAACTGAACGTCCAGCGGTGCCAAAGGCTCTCCAAGCACGCGCACTGCGCCATTACGCATCACCTCCCCAACCGCAGCAACAGCCACAATTCACCACTCTCATATTATATTGTATTATATGGGTGAGCTATAGGTTATCGCCATTTTACTCACAACAACAGCGATACCAAAGCACAACTTACCATTGATGTCTACGTGAGTCCTTCTTCTCCTCCATATACGTCATTGCCAGCTCCATAAGCTCTCCTGTCCACTTCCATCTCTGTCCTCAAACGTCCTCGTGTCCGGTGACCGCGGCGAGCCTCGGATCCGCGCCGGGTTCCAGTGCGTACGATGCTGGTAAACTCCTCTCGTCATCCCGGGCAAAGTCGGGCCTCGGCAACGCTGCTGTTCTCCACAAAGTCCTGCGTCTCTTTCAGAGTTCCTCTGGAGAACGTGCTGCCAAATGTCCGACATGAAACTGATGTAGTTAATTTGTCCGCAGTTTCGTCATTTAAGGATAAACAATATAAAACAATACAGCTGTGTTTAGCTCGCGTCCTCTTTACTGTGGCATCCGCGCAGTAAAGTGAAGATATTACTGCACGGATTTCTAACTACTCCTGGTATTATTACGCCTTACAATATAGATCCCCCTTTTATCCGCTTAGAAAATCCACATTGTTTAATTTTGTGTAATTATACTTTGTAGTGTAACACTTCACGTAACCATATTTAAATAGGGAAAACGTGGAAGAGCTTGGTAGCTTCTATCTTGACCTGTTTTGGAGCTATAGTGGAGAGGAGGAGATGCTAACACCGTCTGTGTTGTGTTTACGTGATTGAAGGCACGGGTGAAGACCAGACAGGTCCTAAAGAACTCGTCAAAGCTGAGGACATATCTCCGTATGTAAAAACGGTGGCCTATTCCTTTAACTAAATTTGAGTTAGCATTTAGCTCAGATGGCACTGCGATGTTTGGTGGCTAATGCAAAAAAGTTGCCTGCTCTAGCTGACTTATTGCTATCAGTCCGCATAGGATCGAGCAACGCTTCTCCTTTTCATTTATGGAAATGGTTTCATCAGCAGAGAAACCCTACCTGAACCCTAAAAAAACATTAGCCACTGGGTCAATGAAAGGTCCAATTGGCGAAAAACAACATAATGCACCTTAATCCACAAAGCGATAATGTAAAAACAAGAACGTCGAACCTAAAGTCCCTTGAATGAAAGTAAAGACATGCAGATACTTTCTGACTTTGGGAAAAGGGCTTTGTTGACACCCGCCCTGGCCCGACTTGCTCAGGGCGCATCTTTAAAATTCAACATCAACTCCTTGAAAGAGAACAGCTAAGAACGGGAGCTTGGGAGGCGCCCGCGGTGAGCCTTGTTCTGCCCCACAGGTGGAATATTAAACACAGAGATAAAGGTGGAGGTCACACCAGCGATGACAAAGCCCATTCCGGTGGATCCGTCTCCGGGTCTTAAGCCTTGTTTGTAGTCAGGAGTACCTAACCGGAGGATTAGCCCGGGAGTCAACCAAACTATTCAGGTCGCGACCCCTAAAACATTTCTCGACTGGTAAGACACTAAATTATACTCACCATTTTTTGCCCATTTGAACCAAAAAAAGGAACACTAAGGAGGTCATTTATCAGGGCAAGTATATAGAGCGTGCAAACAGGTAAACACAGATGGCACCAGATGTTTACATACACTATATAAAAAAAAAACATGCATTTTTTTCTCAGTCTGATGTGAAATTCAGAACTTTTCCGAGTTAAAGATATATGTATCTGTATAGGAACCGAATACGTAATTACAATTTACCGGCGAATAATGTAATAATTATCACGTTATTGTCAGGTTATTACATTATCGGCCTGTCAAGATGGAAATCGTTCAAATGTAATACATTCAGGCACTTAAGATGACTTGTTGGAGCTCATTGCATTTTCCTGCATGTTCCTGCTAGTGAATCCCTGCTCCCATAGGTGCACACCATCACTGTGTCTTTGGGCAAGGCACTTCACCCTGTGTATGAATGTGGTGCATGAGCGAGTGAGTGGTGGTGGTGGCTGGAGGCAGCCATACCCTAGAGCAGCTGTAGCTGTACCATAGTCTGTTGTGGGGAGGGAAAGATTTTGCTGAGAGGATTATTATCACCATAATCATATTGTTTTGCTTTTTTCATTATTATCGTATTATCACTGTCCCAAACTTTGTTTTAGGAAATGGTGGAAGACGAACTCTAATACAGGAGCAAGGGATTTACTGTTTGTCCCATCGGCTCCTCCAGCTGCCACCCACTCACTCATGCACCACATTCATTCACAGGCCAGGTGGGTGAAGTGCCTTGACCAAGGACACAGGTTCATCTTATCGAATCTCTGCTCCCACAAGTGAACGCCATGTTCACTTGTGGGAGCAGAGATTCGATAAGATGAACCGCTTTACCATCAGGACTACCGTTCTAGGACAAGTCACCTCAACTGGAAAAAAATAATACTATTAGAGCTTAAAAACAAACATTCAAAGTCAAAAGTGGATAAAAAGTGGATAAAAAACAATACAACATGTTTGTTTGTATATGTCCTCTGCATTTAACCCATCCTTCGATGCCGCTGTGGCAGCCCGTAAGGAGCAGTGGTCGACGGCCGGCTGATGTGGAGCCAGACTGGTTGTCAGAATCACCTGGCTGGGAGGATTCACCTATTGTACATGTTTTTAGTGGTAGGGGAAAGCGGAGTACCTGGAGGAAACCTGCGCAGACACAGGGAGAACATGCAAACTGAACGGTTTTCCTCTTGTCAGGCCAATAAAGTAACAATTTTTACATTATCGCCCAGTAAATCGTTATTAGGTTATTGGCCTGTTATTACATTATCGGTTCCTCAGGTCAGTTAGAATTAGATTAGAAAATAGAATTTTCAAAATAATTTGAATAACAAGAGACAGAACTTTCTACACGTTAATACTTGTTACAAAGCCAGACGTTTACATGCATTTCATTAATTCTGTATTTAGTAGCCTTGCCTTCAAACTGTATAACTTGGGTCAAACGTTTAGGATTTCCTTCCACAAGCTTCTTACAATAGTTGGCAGGAATGTTGGCCCGTTCCTCCAGACAGAACTGAGCCAAGTTTGTGCCCTGCCGGCTCATGCCTTTTCAGCTCTGCCCATAAATTTTCAATTGGATTGAGATCAGGACTTTGTGATGGCCACTTCAAAACATTGACTGTTGTCCTTAAGCCACTCTGTAACCAGTTTGGCAGTTTGCTTCGGGCCATTGTCCATTTGAAGACCCATTTGCGCCCAAGCTGCACCTTTCTGGCTGATGTCTTGAGTTTTTGCTTCAATATTTCCACTGTGTCCTTCCTTCATGATGCCATCCATTTTATGAAGTGCACCCGTCCCTCCTGCAGCAAAACGACCCCACAGTCTGATCCTGCCACCCCCGTATTTCACAGTGGGGATGGCGTTCTCAGGCTTCAAGATGACCACTTTTTCCTTCAAACATAACGACGTTCATTATGGCCAAACAATTCAGTTTTCGTAGTGATGTGATGTTCATGACCGACAAGCTCCACCAAGGTGAACAGTTCGAACCAGATCTCTATTGTGAAAAGAGCAGGAACTCCCCTGAACGAAAACAACAATCAGCCTAATAATGGAGCAGGCGACACAAATGAAAGCTTTTTGCAATAAAAAGGATTTGTCAGACAGTTGCAGCCTCTTTTCATTAGTTGTGGCATACCATTTTATTCACAAACACGTTTTTCAAAGTGTAAAGATCAGTCTCATTGTAATTTTTGATGATTTAAATAAAAAGCGTGTCTTTTATCTGTCGTGTCTTATATTGTGACTTATCTGGCTGGCGTTAATCACATTTTATATTAAAAAGAGACAGCCTTTTGAACGGCTCTTTGAAAAGTTTGGATCCCAAAGACTACACACTAAATGTTAAGTTTTGTCAGATCACAGGATAACGTCTCCAAAACTTAAAGAAATCGGCCACCGTTTATACATACTGAGGGATCGATACCACAGTATCAATGTATCGATACTAAATGGCTACCATTTAAGTATTGATATTGGGCAAAAAGTATCGATACTAATTTGCATATATAAAAAGAAGCCGCAGCAGCATTTATCAAAACAAAAGGACGATTTCTTTCTTTGTTCTGAGTCAAAAGGATTGAACTGAGCCAGGAATATTATTCTGGTTTAGGTTCTGTTTGTCATTTAAGTATTAATTTGAATAATCTTTGTTTATTTAATTTCACATTAGCATTGTTTAATTAAAGTAATATATTTTTAATTGACCTATTAATTATATAAAATAATCAGTTTTAGAATCAGTTCTTATAATTAGAGGTCGACCAATACATCAGCTGGTCAGAATACATCGGGCCAATATTTGGGGATTTTATCAACTATCGGCCGATCTAGCGCCTCAGGGGAACAGAGAAACATCGCGATGAAAATCAGTTTGCCACAAGTTTTTTAAATGCAAGTTTCACTAAACCTCAGTCATTTTGAAGCACAGAACCTGGAGAATTCAATCGCTGTTTTAACCTCCGCTATTGTGTTTTTGATCGCCGTACAAAACAGACAGCATGCTAATGGTAGCGACAGCATGCTAATGGTAACGACAGCATGCTAATGGTAACGACAGCATGCTAATGGTAGTGACAGCATGCTAATGCTAACGGAAACTAATCAGAGCTCAGACAGAAACTATGATTAAATCACCTAAAGTAATCAAATTAAATGGGCCACTGCTGGAGCGGGCAAGTTTTTATGTTTTTACAGGATTATAGACCAGACATTTGGAAAAATCAGTCAAAAATATCGGCTGAGCATAATGGCATCGGCCAGTGAAAATTGGCATCGTTCTGAGAAATTGTTTGAACAGATGAACATGGCACCTTCAGGCTTCTAGAAGTTGTCCCAAAGGATGAACCAGACTTGTGTAAGTCCACAATTCTCTCCCTGACATCTTGGCTAATTTACTTTTTTTCTTTCCCATGATTCCCACAAGAAGCAGTGAGTTCAGGTGTGCTTTAAAATATATCCAATTAACTCAAATATGTTCTCATCTACCAGAAACTTCCAAGGACATGACATTGTCATCTGGGCTTTCCCAAATTGTTTAAAGACATAGTATTTTTAGTGTATGTAAATGTCTGACTATAAAACTATCTCCATCTTCTGGCATTTAGCAAATAGAAATAATTATGAAAATTCGGATTGACCTAAAACAGGAAAAGTTCATTCTGATTTAATGTTAGTGTCTTTTTCTGAAGTCTGGTTCCCACTCTAGCTATTTTGTGGGCATGTTGCACCTTATGTGAAATTGCCTGTAGTTCAGTGTTTGGGCCTCAAATGTAATATGTAAATGAGAGAATATGAGCTTGGGTAAAAAAAAAATCATAACTGACACTTGGACATTTTGCCTCAAGAGCAACGGTCTTCAATGGCCGACCAGCGCCAGAGTGGGACCATTTCTACCTTCTCTTTCTCTCGGGACATGGACAGTGGGCAAAATAAAATTTGTAGTTTGTCCTGTGAGAGCTTAAAAAGGATGTAGCCTCAATGCCGAATGAAGCACATGAGGCGTGATGCAAAGGAAGAGATGAAAAGAAAAATAGGGAGCAGCAGCTTTTTGCATCACACTCAGTCGGCCTCTTTTTTTGTCCTCAAGCCACTGGCCTCAAGCACTGCCTGCAGGGTCTCCCATTAAAAGAGCAAGTGTGTGCGAGCTACATACCATTCCTTTACGACCAAAAAGAATTAGCCACAGTAAGCAAAATTCCAAATGCCAAGCCCTGGAACTAATCCTTTCATGAGACAGAACTGGGAGTCCATTGCACCACGCCGACCCTTTCCAACCTCTTCTCATTTATTTGTTATAATTAGCGGTTCATGCATGGCGTCCGACGGTGAGCTCCGAACGCCGCGTGCGTATGTGAGCGCGCGGAGTGGGCGCGGCGGTCCATCCGTCTCAATCCCGTCACGGAGGAGGGAGCCTGCGCCGAGCTGCTGGCTGACCTACGGAGCGCTGATCCTAATGAAGAGTAATTAGCCGAAGGAGCGGCACAGCTAACACCGGGGAGCACCGCGCTAATCCCTCCAGGACCCGTCTCCATGCGGCGGCCGCTCATTGATTTGATTTCTTGCGAGCTTGAACTTCACTCTGAACGCGGCCGACCCAGTTAGGCGCTGCTAATTTTACCGCTTTGCTGGACTTTGCGCCTAAGCTGGTCTGCAAACAGGTTCGTTCACTCGACTACATCCACCCACGTATCCCCTGTGCATCATCAGTAAATACTACCCTTGTGTATTGTTAGCGCCGTAAATGCCACGTCCTTTCCGACAAAAACATTAGCCAGACTGCTCTGTGTGCGCTCGGATGAAAGCTTGTAGTTTGTTTACGGATATAAAAAAAGTTTATTTACGGATCCAAGATGACAGCAGCAGACACAACGCCATCTTTCGATCAAGCTTTAGACCGTGGCTCCTTCCGAAACCATCAAATTGCTAAGAGCTCTTACGCCAAACCGGATGTGCGTCAGCGTCCGCCATGGCAAGTTGCTTCCGAATTGGTCTGTCAGTTAGGAAGTAGTTAGGAAAAGGAGCCTTGATGCTAACTATCATGGCCACTTTAGCATAGGGACCTCTGGTGCTAACTAACCGGTGCTTAGGAGCTATGTGCCATCCCACAAGCCAATGCGGCAAAAAAAATTTCCTTAAATGTCTTTGTTTGGACACTATGTTGTTGTTGTACACTGTACAGTAGGGGGCGACATGCACTTTTGTTTGGCCTGCACTCCACCAATAACCTTAAAGAAGAAGAAAAACAGCTGTTGGTGATGTCACTTCCCTTTCCCCTGTTTAAGGATGGACGGATTGTGCAAATTCTGCTGAAGGTCTAGTTCACTAACTGCATAGAGATCTAACAGTCGACCCCATGAAAGGTTAAGGAGTTAGTTGCTAGTGTTAGTGCTTAGAGGCTACAATTTGATGGTTTCAGACGCAGCCCGTGTTCTAAATAGACTAGCTCGAAAGTTTACAGCGGGCACGTCATCAGATACAATGATGCGATTGGCCGTGGCCACGTGCAGACACATAGACATTCGTAGCGCCCAATAAACGGCTATGGACGATCGTAAACCACACCTTTTTTTTTACACTTTTTCTGGTTTCTTTTTGAAAGACACTAGGTTGGAACAAACAAAAGCTGTTCAAATTACCTTACGCGTTTCGACGGACAAGGAACCACTTCCGTCTTCGTCAGAGGCGTCTCCCGACGTGCATGGTTCCTTGTCCGTCGAAACGCGTAAGGTAATTTGAACAGCTTTTGTTTGTTCCAACCTAGTGTCTTTCAAAAAGAAACCAGAAAAAGTGTATTACTCAAGAAGACACA
This sequence comes from Gobius niger, assembly GCF_951799975.1. Taxonomy (NCBI): domain Eukaryota; kingdom Metazoa; phylum Chordata; class Actinopteri; order Gobiiformes; family Gobiidae; genus Gobius; species Gobius niger. The sequence goes on along the minus strand of NC_136855.1, from coordinate 36,536,001 downwards.
ATGAATGTAATAAAAGAAGTAAATCACACCTCTCCACGAGAAAATGAATTGGTGCTCCCCAGACTAAATATCAATTATGATTTTCATTGGGCGTTAGCCAGGCTACAAAAACATAGTAATTTTATTTTTTAATTAAAGCGTTTTTTTCATTATTCACATTCCATTTCAGTGTAAACTGGCCTTAACTCAATGATTTTCTGACTGAAGTCCCGGATATTCGACATATCCTGCTGATAATAGGATTCTGGAAACTATGTTACATATTCAGACTCCAGAGTGGGACGGGGCTAATGACAAACACAGTAACACTGAACTTTGACATTTTTCTAAAAAAAAACTGCGACTGCAAAAAATATCCACGGTCCTGGTCCTTTTGTATTGCGACCCACAATTAGAGAACCATTACTGGATGTCACCAAAGAAAATAAAACACTTTAATTTCTTCACTTTTTTTCCATATTAATTTTCTTTTTTTTTTTTAAGCAGTACTAAATAACTCATGCTCCTAGAGGCAATAAACACCCCCGCAGGTGTTGTAGCCAGTTGTGTTTTTTTACTCATTAATTTCTTGTGAGAGTAAATACTACGCTGACAGAAAACACAAAGGGAGAGAGGGATATTGTACATCCAATTACACAATGGAGATCATTTTTTTCACTCAAACGTGGCTGTAAATACTGTTTCCGTGGCGCTAGCCCAGAGTTAGCTTTGCCCGTTAGCCTGTTAGCTTTGTCTTCGACTACGAAAAGGATTAATTAAGGTAAGTTACTTAGTACTGCTTTGAGTGTTTTTTTTTTTTTTGCTGTTTGCATTTATATTGTCAGTGGATATTTACCCAGGGACATTCTTTTTCATTATTTACGCTATTTACACTATATTGCTCCTAATCCGTCAACTCGTATCACGTGGTACATTCACTTTACTGCCTGACACACACCATGGTCCATGCTAGTGTTTTTTACGATACGATACGATACGATATACTTTATTAATCCCTAAGGAAATTCAGTTCATCAGCTGCACAATCAAGTCACACATACAAACATCAGATTTAAAATAACTAGAACAGTGCAGAGAATAAATATAATAATAATTTATAAGTATAAAAATATAGAGGTACTTTAAAAAAAAAAACATTTCACTCCCATTTAACTTCATTTTGAGTGTCCCTCTCTCTGATGTTTCCCCCCCAACACACAACTTTTTGTCAGAAAAAATGACTCTAACCCTAAGGTTCACCATATCCCTGGCTCTAACCCTAATCTGTGTTTTCACAACAGACAGTCCCCCCTGGAAGACTGGAAAATGTAATCATATGATACTAATTGACGAATAGGGATCTAGTAACAGCACAACAGCGTAAATCAGGGGTAGGGAACGCCAGGCCCTCCATCATAGAACATTTAAAGTAGTCTAGAAACGTGAAACATACTTTAAAATGTCTTAGCAGAACACCCATTTTGGCCATGTATGATGTACAAGCCTGTCATTTGTAGAGAGTGATGCTTCACTTCGGCCTACAATTGGGGGATCTGGCTCTTGGTCTTTTGACAGTGAAGAAAACTGTCCCTCGACCAAGCACACTTGTCTACCCCTGGCGTAAACAAACTAAAGGTTTCATCCTTCAGCACCTTCATTCACAGCAACACTTTGATTAGAGCCCCTGCTGGCAACAGTGGAAGTACAGCCTTTTGAAAAGAGATTATGGCTGTTGTCAACATGATCTCATTAGCAGATAAAGCTTTTTGATGGAAGCATGCAAGCTCAAAAATGGTATTACTCTTAAACGAGAATCAGCAGGGGCTCTGACTGCTTTTTAAATGAAGAGAGTTGAAATTGAGCATCTATGTCTTTTCAGATAGACACAGCCTCAGCAAACAGGATTACTTTGCATGAAAATAAAAGTAAAAATGACTATGGTTCGGTATTTGCAGAGTGATCTGATGCCCTTTTTCTTGGGCATGTCCTCATTCCTATCTCTTTGAACAGCTTTGTGTGAGACTTTTCTTACTTTTGGGATCCTCTGATCCGATTCAGCCAACAGCACCTCGCAGCAGTGCACCCATTCCCCGCCTCACTCCCACACGCTCTCTCATCTGACACACCATGTGGACGGGCAGCACTTTTTGAGCAGAACGCAGTACTCGAAATGTATTACAGTGTGTTAAAAGGGTGAATGATGCAGGTGGAACTCAACTTGTACGACACGGTGGCCCAACATCCCGCAGAACAGTGCTTCTCAATTATTGTCAGAAGGGGTGGCACAACCAAACCCCAACCCCCCATGCATTTAATTCCCCTCTCTCTCTCTGCCCTGCATGGACCCTCTGCCACAAATGTTCATCTGACTTTTGTGGGCTTTTTCAGATCAGAGACATAAACGAGAGCTATCTTGAGGAGTGTATTTATTGGTCTTACTGAGCTCGATGTGTGTGCGCTTCTTGCCTGTCGCTCTCGCTCTATTGTAGCCCAGTGGTGCTCCTGATCCATACTGTCATTAAACAGCAGCCGTTTCCTGTGAAAGTTTAGCTTTGTGTCTTCCCCTGTCCGGGAGAACGAGTACGAGACGAACGGGCAGGATGCTAACTTATTATATATTGATCCTGCCTGTGCTGTGACTGCCATTTAATGACCATATATATGCAAGTATGTGACCAATCTTCACCAAATAATCGCCAATTTAAAACGTTAAATGCAGTTAAATACAGTCAGTTAAAGGGACTATACGGCATTTACAAATGTTAAAATGTGGTATTTTCCTCCCCCTACATGTACCAGCAATGTTCTAATGCGCCTCTAAAATCCTGCACTGTCACAAAAAGTTGTTACTTCGGGTCAGAAGTGCCGTCATGCACAAGCTTAACATAGAACCTGCAGTTACGCGTATGACCTGAGGTGGCAGTAGTGAGTATAAAATGGCCAACTTGCATGTAGCCCCTTTTAATGTGCATTATCTCCCCTAATTTACGGCGGATCCCCTCTACATTGAGGAGTGCGGTGCGCACTTTACGCTTTTACAAAGAGGGATGATTGTTGGAGATATTCGGCATGTTTTTCTTGAAAGAACTCAAGCGACTTAACAGCGAGTCTGGGGCGTAAAGTCTTTAAGTGACGCCTTGATTTATTTGACTTTTGCCCATGTTTTTAGACACAGTAAACACATCTGGCTAAAACTAGATTAAATCATCTAGATTAAAACATCAATCCATCCATTTGCTTCCGCTTTATCCGGGGGCCGGGTTGTGGAGGCAGCAGTCTCAACAGAGATGCCCAGACTTCCCGATCCACACACACCTCCTCCAGCTGTTCTGGGGGGACCTCGAGGCGACACCAGGCCAGCTCGGAGAAATAGTCCCACCAGCGGGACTTCCGAGGCCTCCTCCCAATAGGACATGCCAAAAACACCTCCCGCGGGAGGCGACCACGAAGCGTCCTGAACAGATGCCACCTCAGCTGCTCCTTTCGACGTGAAGGAGCAGCGACTCTACTCCGAGCTCCTCACCCGATCTCGAAGGGTGCGCCCAGCCACCCTGCGAAGGAAGCTCATTCCAGCCGCTTGTATTCGCGATCTTGTCCTTTCGGTCAAATCTCATGACCGTAGGTGAGGGTGGGAACGTAGATCGATCGGTAAATGCTAAGAAGCATTTTTGTCCAAAAGACAAAGACTAAAACGACACTGGTGAGGATTATGTAAAAAAACAAGTTGCCGTGGCCATATGAAAGAGGCAGAATTAGCGTAGCCTTTGCTTTGTTCAGCATTCTCCTGGGCGAGCGTCCTCAGATCCCCTGCGACACATAGCACACATCCACCGTATTCGATTTTGAACAGCGACAGCAATCCCCGAAAGAACAAAGCATCTAAAGGAGCGCATTCTCTGTCCTCGAAACCCGGTGTCCTCATTTTTTTTCATAACCCCAATATGGCCAGCCTAGTTTTTGAGGTGGAGACAACATTATTGAAAGATCCGAAAAACGGTATCATTTTTCCCTCTTCCGCACTGTGCTTCCCTGCTATTTTTCAAACATTTGACAGTCCATCATCTATAAATATTGCCCATTTTCATTTTCACACTCGGTCTGTTTCTGCTGGCAAATCACACCGTGCTGTGGTGAATAAAACATTTCTCAACAACTTATTTTTGAAGTCACACAGAAATAGCTTTAGTACATTCCTCTAGTCTAGTCTCGGAGACTCTCGACCGTGAACCTCTCGGCCGAGCTCTGAGGAGGATCAGGGGCTGCGCCAAGGTCACCCGCTGGTCCTGACCGGTGAGCCAAATACAGACTTGACTTTAAAGGTGCATCATGCAACTATTTATGCAGGAAAAAAACAGACATTAGTGCGTATTTGACCTTAAGTGGTTGTATGGGTGGTTAGCAGAGCGCCTTCATTTTCCATCGCAGTAGCCTCTCCAGGATCAATTGTTTTTTAGGGTTAGATAGATAGATAGATAGATAGATAGATAGATAGATAGATAGATAGATAGATAGATAGATAGATAGATAGATAGATAGATAGATAGATAGATAGATAGTTATAGTTATTTGAGTCATTGAGTCAGCAGTCTAATTGCCATTGGACAAAACTGTTACAGTATCTTGTGGTCCTGCAAAAAAATGCTTCGGAACCTCTTTCCTGAAGGCCTCAGGGAGAAAGGTGCATGATTTTGATGCAAGGCGTCCGGTATAACGGACTTTGCCCGGGACACACAGCGCCGCTGTCTTGGACAGAGGGGAGAGAGCTCCCGATGATCTTCTCTTTCTCCTTCCTATTCTCCTCTTAAAGGCTCATTCACAAGATGCAAGACCTTTCTTGTTCTTGCACACTTTTGCCTTGGAACTGTCGTCAGTTACAAAATGTTTCCATGGCTACAAGGCAAAGGTGACTTCATCTTGTACGGCAGCTCATGGTGCAAAAACAAGACGTTTTTGCATCTTGTGAAATATGAATGAGCCTTAAGTGTCCAGTATTCTGCAGAGCAGGCCTCTCACCAGACAGAGATGCAGTTGGTTAGACCGCTCACTATGGTGCTTCCGTAGTCAGCATTGGTGAGGGCAGAGCAGAAAGTGCAGGTGCTGTTGTGCCCTCTTCACCAGGGCAGTATTTACAAACCCAGTGAGGTCATCTGTAATGTGCACCCCAAAAACCTGGCACTGCTGACCGCTGCTGTCTGTGTAAGCCAAACAGTAATGACTGAGATAAAAATTCTCATGGAGCGTAGAACTGCTCAGAACCAAAGTAATCAGGATTACTTTTAAAACTGTGCCAATAAAATACTGCTCCTGGTAAGAGAACGTTATAGAGAAGAGAACGTATAATAAAGAGAATGAAGAGAACGTATAATAAAAAGTCAATTTTGTGCCTGTCGAAAAAACATCAGAAGTTGCAGAATCATTAATGTGAAGATGTCATTTTTCAAATGAAACAAAATGTAAAACCTCCATCTTTTCAGATGATGGCTAAAAGATGGCCCGTTAATGATATTTTAATTCATTCATATTTTGAAATTCACAAAAGGAATCTATGCTGAAACATAGGGGGGTGGAGTGAGAGAACGACACTGAAAATGTATTCTCCTTCCTACTCCCTTCAGACGAATTGGAACAGCAGCATTTCAGCCTGTTGACTCGCTGCACTTTTTTTGGTGAGGAAATTAATCAGGCTGCTTTTGAATATCTGCGGGCTATACAAGAATTATATGAGTGCACTTTCTCTGCACTTCTCTTTCCAATAAATCCCGTGCCTTTGAGCCAGTCATCAACATCCACCAAGTGATGCAAGAGGAATGCCGCTCGGGAAATGTTTATCTTTCCGCTGCAATAACATAAACTCTACTTGAAGATATGATGGATGCACCTTCGCCGCCGAAGCGCTCGGCATCAGATAGAGGTGCTAGAACCCGACAGATTTAGCGCTCTCACTTGGACAGGGAAAGCGTTTATTGCTCGGGGTTTTGAGTGTATTCCTGGGATTTTTGTGGGGGCTGTTTGTAACCCAGACACAAAGAGCGTTTCTCTGCAGCTCGCCGATATGTGCAATCTGAAAGCGCGCTGTCACCCCGCCGTCCGACATGTCCTGGAAACTCTATACAGATCTAAATATATATAAGAGACATCCAGGAACACGCTGTTATTGCCATTTGGGCCTTATCACAGGAAGAGATGTGGAAGGAAATAGAGGCGTCTTTCTTCAATGCTCAAGTCTAAAATAGGCTATTTGCATTCGAATGCAAGCACATATTTTCAAGGAGAATGTGCCTCATTGTGGCTTTTTAAAAATACTTTTGGACGCCTATGAATGGGTTTTCAGGTTTTACAGCTTCAAAGAATCTGTCGGAATACCAGGCGTACCAGGGGCTAAAGCAATCAGCCAGACAACCATAAAAGGTCGGCTGTTCAAATCTATCTGCAGCTGGTCATTGTGTCCATGGGCAAGATCGCGGATACAGGCGGTGGAAATGAGCTTCTTTTCGCAGGGTGTGCTGAGCGCATTACTCAGAGATAGGGTGATGGGTCACCCGGGAGGAGCTCGGAGTAGAGCCGCTGCTCCTTCTCGTAGTGAGGAGCGAGCTGAGGTGGCTCGGGCATCTGTTTCCTGGTCGCCTCCCTGGGGAGAAGACTCAGGACACGCTGGAGGGACTATGTCTCTGAGCTGGCCTGGTGACAGTGGCATAGTTTGTAGAGCGGGACGTCTCATGAACGAAAGGTCATGGGTTCGAATTCCAGCTCCTGCAGGTGCCCACTGTCGTTGTGTCCTTGGGCACCCGCCCTGCCTCCAGGGTCTCTGTACACTGGTCTATGAATAAAAGCGTGACAAGTTCCTTGCTGTAAAGCGCTTTGGGCCTGATGAAGGTAGAAAAGCACTATATAAGTTAAGACCGTTTACTATTTAAACGCAGCCGATGGAGTCACATGATCAGTGGAGCTCCACCTCCACAGGAAATGTCTCAATAAGATGCTATTAGTAAACTCCACTATCCTTAAAGAGACTAGATGCAAGTTGGTCAATTTATGCTCACTACCGCCACCTCAGGTCTTACGCGTAACTGCAGGTTGTATATTAAGCTTGTGCATGACGGCACTTCAGACCCGAAGTAACAACTTTTTGAGTAACAGTGCAGGATTTTAGAGTCAGTTGTGGTGAACAGGTCTGAGCTCATTCTACACATTCGGACATGGCTGGAACATGTAGGGGGAGGAAGACACATAATTTTAACATTTTTATAGTCCGTATAGTCCATTTAAGGTTAGGATTATGGTCAGTTTGGACAAGTTTTAGATAGCATTGTCCTGCAGAGGTGACGGAGAAGTGGAGCTCCACTGATGCCCCTCCATCGGTTGCGTTCAGACCCTTCTCGGATAAAGAGGGAAAAAAAAAAAGGATGGATATATTATGATCTGGCATGTAACGTATTTCCCCCAAAATATGCTGTTCTAATTCATATTAAAATACCTCAATTTCAATCTTATACATAAGAATAACTCTTGAAATTTGAAATCATCTCATGATTCGAGCCTCATCTCAGAGTGGCTGTGGCTGTAGCTTACAACCAAGCGTGTGGGAGTGAATGTGTAAAAACTAGAGCTGTCTGACGACTAAAATATTTAATTCCAATTAATCTCATGAACTCGCGATTAATCGTAAATTAATCATAATAAATGAATCACACATTTTTATCTATTCTAAATGCCCCTTGAATGATTATTTTAATACTCTAATATTCTTATGGGGTTCCTCAAATATACAGAAAACTTAGGGTGCCTTACACTGTAACATAAAGTCCATTCTTAACCACAAATGCCACTCAAAGTAGGCGATGTTTTGTTGAATGTCCAGTTCTATGGGGTAAATGTATCATTAGCATTTATTGTTTTCACGAGTTTAGAGGAAAAGAGTTTTGCTCTTCTGCTCCAAACGCCTGGGCGACACATGTGGTGAAAATAATCCCTTTTGAGTGACAGCAGCTGCAGGGCGGCTCATGCGGCGCCTTTGTATGACGGCAAATTGAGACTAATTAATCGTGCAATAAAAAAAAAATTGTCGCCATTAAAATTGATTTGTGTTAATAACGCACGGGTAACAACTTAACATGTATGAACAACTAGGAGCTTTTGGATTGTCTGTTTTTCAATCAGTGACAAAGGATTTCAGACCGAGATCTTTTGTTTTTTTCTGCTCCTCTCTGGCACCATGGTCCCTTTTCAAGTCAAGTAATGAATAAAATGGCAAGGTGTAAATATGTTTTGAATAAGTCAGGTGAAGGCGCTGGGACGTATAGGACATACAAGTAATGTTCCTGCCTGTTCAGCACTTTTTACCTTTTTTAGTTTCACGACTTGGGCTGACTTCCCTCTCCCCGGACACCACCAGTTCATCTGTTGAATCAGCGGTGTTGCTAAGAGTCACGGACATGAAGGAGCTCGTATTGAAGAAAAGCCTCTTTATCCAGTTAGTCTGAGAACCTTGGGACCTGGCCTGTTAATTGCAATCCCAGTCACTGCGGTACATGCTAATTGTGCTGGTTCAATGAGACCAACCTTGCTTTTAAACCACCAAGTTCCTAATTGTTATGCCGGACGGAGAGCGAGTCCTTTTCAGTCATTTTAGGAGGAGTCAAATGAGTGAAATCACCTTAAATGACGGCGGAACGTTTTAATACGAAAGGCCCGCTCTGAGCTGTCATTCTAGGATTTTAATACTCATTACTGGGAGAAAAGAACTCGAAGGCAGGTTTAGTGCCTTCAGTTCATTAAATTACATCAAAGAAGTCAATATTTTTAAGCAAGCCTGTCTTTTTGCTTGTACTTTCTACAACTAGTTGCAGCTATTAAAGGGACCGATGGCTAGTAGAGTTTGATCGCAAAGGTCTTTAAGTGACCAACATTTTTTTTTAAAGTCTGTTGTCCTAAAGTTGTCTTAAAGGAGCAGGCCACCGTATTTCCACACTGAGATATGTTCTTACCTGAGCTTAGAGGAGTTGATGCGTACCTGTCTGGTCTTTGTGCGTGCCCTCAGTCACACAAAAAGACCAAAGATGTTGTTAGCATTTAGCCTCTCCCGGCATATTCCCATCGCTCCAAACTAGAGTGAAGCTAGAAGGGACCAAGCTCTTACACGTTTCCCTTATTTAAACACGGTTATGTGAGTAGTTACATGATAGATACACACAATTAAACAGATAAAAGCGGATAAAAAAGGGAAGTATATTGTAAGGTGTACTGACACCTAAGGAGTACTCCGATATCCGTGTATTAAAGTGAAGATAGAAACTGCACGGGCATCGAAGTTGTTCTATGTGTTAAAGAGCGGGTATTATGCTTTTTTCAATCACATGGCACCAGTCTATAGCACACTACAATGATGACGAAACCTTCTGTTGGTCTGTAAATGCAGTAAATTAGAATAAGTGCCTTGTATAAAATTGCTCTCTCAAAATGGCTGTAGTGAATGTCTTGAAATAGGCCTCTGTCTCTTTAAGAACCTCTGACCCTTTCCGACACACCGCCTCCACACGCTGTCTGTGGCATCAGTGGGGAGGGGGTTCTGCTGAGGAGCAGTGGTTGGTTACTCGGCTGGTGACGAAAGTTCAGAGGCGTCTCCAGGAGGTGGGGGCGTTCCTAGGAGGACTCAGGCAAACCTATCCCTAAAATGGCCGCCATCAGAGTTTTTACAGATTACTCAAAAATACGTGAATGTGCCAAGGCAACACTTCAGGCATGTTTTTAATGAGGGAATGACATAATAACATGATGTAAAGCTTGAAAAGTCGATTTTGCATAATACCCCCCTTTTAATACTTACAATATAGAACCCCTTCTTATTCTAAATGCTAACCACTTATTTGGTCGTTCTGCGTGACTGAGCGCACGCACAAAGACCAGACAGACACACATCAACTCGTCTAAGCTCAGGTAAGAACATATCTCAGTATGGAAAAACAATGGCCTGTTCCTTTAAAGAGTTTCTACTTGCTGCTCTGCCTTCCTTTTACGACATTCATTTCCCAGTGATGAATTGGCATTGATACATATTTGGAAAAAACTGGACATACAACTCAAGCAATGTCAAACTATTCACAGATTTAAACTGTTGTATAGACATTTGGTTTGGTCACAATATGGAGAGAGTGGGTCTTCATTTTACATCAGTCATAATTTTACATCAGTACTAGTGTTGATTGTTGGTACATTGTAACATTTTGTGCCAACAATGGTAAAGAAACAATGTAATAATAACGATTTAACGCTTTATCATCTGGGAATGTGAGAGAGGCGTGGCAGGGTCTTAATATCATGATGGACAGAACCTCAAAACCTGCAGGATCGAACTGTCCGGATCCTGCCTCCTTCACAGAGGAACTGAACATCTTCTTCGCTCGTTACAACAGCCGCAGCATACCTTGCACCTGGCCCCCTTCAAACTCCAGCTCTGCCCCCCCTGCCATCGCTATCACTGTCAGCGAGCAGACGGTGATTTCCATCCTGGGCAAAATCAACCCCAATAAGGCTCCCGGCCCCGATGGAATAAGAGGAAGGGTTCTTAAGGAGTGTTCTGCTCAATTGAGTGGTGTCCTTACCACGCTATTCCAGCTCCTGCTGGACAGCAGCTGCGTCCCCAGCCTGTGGAAGGAATCAAAAGTGATCCCAATCCCCAAGAAGGCACACGTCAAGGACCCTAGGGACTACAGACCGGTGGCCCTAACATCAGTCCTGTGCAAATGCATGGAGAGAGTTGTGGGACAACAACTAAAAAACATGCTACAGGACAAGCTGGATCCCCTCCAGTTTGCCTACAAGGCAAAACGGGGGGTTGAGGATGCAAGCCTCACACTTTTGAACACAGTTACCCGGCAACAGGACTCGGCTAAACCATACACCAGGATTTTATTTATGGACTTTTCCTCTGCTTTTAACACTGTACAAATGGACACACTGCTGCACTGCCTCACCAACCTTGAGGTTCACCTCACATTGATTTTATGGATTAGACAGTTTTTATTGGACAGACCGCAACATGTGTTTTTTAATGGTTTTAAATCAAGCACACTGGTTTTAAAAACAGGACTTCCGCAGGGCTGTGTCCTGTCTCCCATCCTGTTCTCCATCTACACCAACGGCATCAGCTGTAGCAGGAGTGGGATGACACTGCTGAAGTACGCAGATGACATGGCCCTGGTCGCGCATGTGGTGGATGCTGATGCTCTGTCCCAATATCAGCAGGAGGTGAGCACCTTAGTCCAGGTGTTCGCTGAAAGCTCACTGGAGCTGAACATCTCAAAAACTAAAGAGCTGTGCTGTGGGCCCAGAGGAAAGCTTCCACCTGCCCTCAACCAACCACTCTGCGTACAAGGTCAGCCGGTGGATCAGGTGCAGTCCTTCAAATACCTGGGAACTGAAATAGATGTTGGCCTGTCCTTTAAACACCACGCAGATTCTGTGTTCAAAAAAGCACAGCAGCGCCTCCATCTGCTCAGAAAACTCAGGTCATTTTATGTAAAAAAAGACATTCTAACACTGGTCTATAAATCACTCATAGAATCCATAATGACCTTCAGCATCACATCATGGTTCAACTTTTTGACAGTTAAATCCAAATCCAAACTCTCCCGCATCATCACTCAGGCCTCAAAAATCACCGGTACAGCTCAAACCCCTCTGCCTGAACTTTACAGTCGCTCAGTGCTGAGGAAGGCCACCCAGATCACTGAAGACCCCTCCCATCCACTCTACAGCTCCTTCACGTTACTTCCATCAGGCAGGCGTTTTAAAGTCCCACTGGCCCACAAAGACGTCTATAAAAAGTCATTTGTTCCAAAGGCAATCTCCACTTTGAATGATCACAAATCATAGTCCTGCTGTTCATTATTGTTATGTTGATTTTAAATGTGCCTGTGTTTTTATGGAAGTGTGTGTGCATGTTTTTTGAGCCTGTCAAAGACGAATTTCTGTCGCCTTTGGGGACAGACAATAAAGTTCTTCTTATCTTATCTTATCTTATCTTAGTTCAGAGGTTATCGCTTGTGCTTCACAGCTAGAAGGTCCGGGGTTCGATTCCCACCTGGACGGGGCCTTTCTGCCCCGGTGTACTCCCGTTTCCCCTACCACTAAAAACATGTAAAATAGGCCAGGATGAATGAAAGTGTGTTTGAGAGAAATATTTAGGCCAACTGCAGCAACCCCAGATCATAGCAGTTTGTTAGATTTCATGTGGAGACTTTTCTATTTGTCAGGCCGTGTAGCTTTCCAGACAAACATACCTAGAACCTACAGTATGTTCCCCCATCCATAGTAAACGGGGTAATAACATTTGTGACCTGACCCGCGGCTCATGGTTGTTATCGGGTTGTTTTGGTCACAATTTCATCCTTTTTGGCTTAATAAATGCTTATTTAAAGTGGGGGTGTTATGCAAAATCGACTTTTTCAAGCTTTACATCATGTTATTATGTCATTCCCTCATTAAAAACATGCCTGAAGTGTTGCCTTGGCACATTCACGTATTTTTGAGTAATCTGTAAAAACTCTGATGGCGGCCATTTTAGGGATAGGTTTGCCTGAGTCCTCCTAGGAACACCCCCACCTCCTGGAGACGCCTCCGAGCTTTCGTCACCAGCCGAGTAACCAACCACTGCTCCTCAGCAGAACCCCCTCCCAACTGATGCCACAGACAGCGTGTGGAGGGGGCGTGTCGGAAAGGGTCAGAGGTTCTTAAAGAGACAGAGGCCTATTTCAAGACATTCACTACAGCCATTTTGAGAGAGCAATTTTATACAAGGCAGTTATTCTAATTTACTGCATTTACAGACCAACAGAAGGTTTCGTCATCATTGTAGTGTGATATAGACTGGTGCAATGTGATTGAAAAAAGCATGATACCCGCTCTTTAACAACATTTCTGAGGAAAAGACAATATTTAACATCATATTTTACAGGTCTAAGTCATATTTGGGTCGTGACTTGTCATCCCAGGGTGACTGTGAGTCTTGTACCAGTTGAGAACCACAGTCTTAGAGCATGACTTTGACACTGTAACAGACCAACAGTATTCTTCGGTCAACACTTCGGCCACCTCTGCTTACTGGCATAGTGGAACAGCACAGTATATTTATAGCTTTCTACCTCGTGAAATAGTCGTGACTCATAAAATGTTGACTCAAGGAAAAACACTGCACCCCCGTCATCCGCACTGGAGCTTCGGCCTGTTCGCATCAACGTGACCATCTGCAAAACAAAACCAACTTTTCAAACATACGCACAATTTGCATGACCCTGTCCTCTGTGGAAAAAAACAACACAAAACACTCCTCTAATGTGAGTGCGTCCTCGCCAAGACGGCAAAGTGTTGTTTCGGAACGGGAGCGAGAGATTCTGTGAAAGTTAAGCCGAACAGCTCGCGTCAGAATACAGTGGGCTCGGGCTGAGGCAGGCCTTTGAAGTGCGCACCCCGCTTTAAGGGCCGCGCATCGTGATGTTTTTGTTTTCCCCACTAAAATCCTTCAATAAAAGAGATTCCCCTCTTCACAGCGCTCCTCCTGCGTCAGACTGCCAGATCAGACCCAGCCCCTGAATCGCTGCCGGTAATTTCAGCTCTATAGGATCATAAAGAGGCGCACCTTTCTTACAAGAGTTTGAACTGGTGGGTACTGTCTGCAGGCCTGTTGTTATCTGAGCTTTATTTTGGAATGAACCACATGTGCCGGGGTCAAGATGTTTCCAAGTGCACTCTAGACAATGGATCGACAAACCGAGATAGTTGGAAGCCGCCATTTCGGGGAGTTAAGGTGATCTGTCAAGAGCAAGTGGAGCAGCAATTTTGAAGGAGTTGTACTTTCAAGAGTGGGAAGGAAATTTTGGGACATTTATTCCTTCACTCCCCCTGTGGGGCTAAGTTACAGCCCGGACTAGACTGACATAAATGAATGTGAAGGGCAGTCTTAACCATAGAAATCACACAAATGAATTGAACCTTTCATCCGCATACAAATGAATATGGAAGACAAGAGCAATACGAACATATGGGGAGGTATGTTTTGTCCTTTTGATGGCATTTAAATAATCTCTGTGGTTTCTTTATCATTGACGTGAAAAAATTATTGATCCTCAAAACTGTTATGCTCATCAATGTTTTAAAAACAAATCTGACACACCTGTATATACTACATGGGATGAGTATGTCATGTGTCAAAGAGGTCACACACAAAAATGTTTTACATTGTCAAGCATTTTGTAAAAAATTGTAGAAGAAGTGTGATCTGGCACATCTAAGTACGTGGTGGACCAATGTAGCCACGATATTTACAAATATTCTTTATCATTGACACCTCATAAGAGGATGTTAAGTGGCCACTGGATGTGTATCTGACACCACAAAAACAGAAACTTGACTGAATTTGAGTTAGCATTTAGCTCAGAGGACACTTTTATATGTTAATTTGTATCTTAAAGCACTACTAAGTAACTTGTTTACCTTAATAAATCCTTTTCGTTGTCCCTCTTGGAGTAATAGTGTTAATGGGATGATTGGGGAGTCTTTCATCTCCTCTCTGGCCAGAAAACCACAATTGCAACTTGACTGCCACCGGACCGGAGCCACCAATACACACTAATGGAATCTAACAGGCTAACAGACAAAGCTAACTGTGCCACTTAAACAGTATTTACAGCCAAGTTTGAGTGAAAAAAAAAAATTTCCATTCTGTAACTGGATGTACAATATCCCTCTCTCCCTTTGTCTTTTCTGTCAGCGTAGTATTTACTCTCACGGACAATTATTAAGTAAACAAATCAACATGCTACAACACCTGCAATTGCACTGCAAGAGTTACTTAGCATTGCTTTAGGTTAAATCTGAAAAGGTCTGTACATTCATTAATGATTTCTAAGTAGGCTTTGACCTAAATATGGTCGATGGGTCAAAAACAGCTGAAAACATCTGGATCATTTATAATTTGCGATGCTTGATACCTAATGCTAACGGCTATAGGGAAATACATTGAGCAGGCTAACAGACTCTGAAACATCTCCCGGACGAGCCTGTCCACGTGTTAGAATCAAACTCCACTCCTCCTTTTTATTCACCTCTTTTTTCACCATAAGGTTAAAATGCAAAGGCTTATCAAATAGGACTGGGACAATATTCTATTATCACGTTCCAATATGAAGCGGTGAACAACTGGAAATACCAAAAATAATGAATATTCCTCTTTAAATGGCAATGATAGCCCTAAAGAAAGTTACTTAGTTGTTGATATAATTGATACATCAAAATAAAGAGGCATAGGTATCAAAAATAGTGTTGTTTAGGTATCGTCAAGCAAATGGTTAAAGCTCTGGTATTGAACAGGATTAATTTGCGAGATTTTATTAAAGTATTGTGATACTGGATGTTTGAAGTTCACACAGGCGCACCCAGAAAAACATAAATAAATAATACCTACCCAGACAGACACAGGAGAAACACAAAAAGGCTCCACTCGGTCTGGAAAAAAAAAAAAAACTCCCCAAAATAAGTTCTTTTGGATGTGCGGCTGATGCTTTTCTCGACAGCTTGAAACCCTCCAATAGACGCTGATGTAACTCGCTACTGAAGCCAAGTCAAGTCGGCTTCCACCAGCTCTCCGCAGTTACGCAACCGCTTTTCCCTGAGAATACTGGCGTCAGCGCGGGAAAGCAGGACCTTTCCCAGGGAAGATCCGATCGTGGGAACAAACCACGGTTCATCCTCAAGCTTTGACAACACCAGCTTTGAAAAGTAGTCCTGGACTTCTATTTAAGTTGATTCAATGTCCAAGCTTTCATTACGGATTCCAAAACATCTCGATTCTCAGTAGAGATGACGCATCTTTCGGGAGGTGGGTAATACTCGGTACGGCCCCTTTGACACTTTACTTTCTAAAAAGGATAAAGCCAGGTCTAAACCACCACTTTCTCAGCAAAATCGAGAATAAACTAGCACTTTTCCTGGTCCTCACTTGTCAAAAGCAAGAAAATCCCACCAGAAAAACCCACACACAGCACATGAATACTTCTACCTCAACTTTAGAACCATTGTTGTATCACCAACAAAGTCTGAACTTATATGATCTCGTAAAGGCGTTGACAGCTCAGACAAACCTCCTCGCGGCTCTCAGCCTCCTCAACACCTCCAGGCTTTTACTCGTTTTTTTACGTACAGGGTTTGGTTGTGAGCCTGATTAAATGTCGTTCCCTTTAGCTATTTTTGAACACTCTACTTCCTACCAAATTAAATCTCAAATTAAATCACAAGTTGTAGCCTGTAGGAAGCGTCCCAGCTTTGCGCCTGAAGACCAAACATGATCATCGGGATATATTTCCTGTCAGTATCCATGAAATCCAAGAAGACTGAACCATGGTCATGCTAATGTGCTGTTGGCAAGTCAGTTCAGGACAATAGAGAGTTCAGCAAGACAAAACTATAGGCTTAACAACAGACTGTTTAGTGTTTAACCTGTTATCTACCTTGTTAGGGTTAGGTTTATTTTCTCCAATTATGCATAGTCAAATCCAAAAGCAAACTGACTGGAGAGCTTACAGTCTATATGCCGGTGTGATATGGGAAAGAAAGACGTACCTTGATGAGTTAAAGTTGATCCATTTTGCCTCGTCAGAGCAGAAATCCAAAACGAGGCATCAAAGCAAGAGACGTTTGGCCCGAGGTCCGCCGCATTCACACCAAACCACCTGTTTCAGCGGCTGTTTAGACCGTCGTAAAGTGCTGCAGTTGGATTCACACTGACCCAAAAGTGCCGTTCTCGGGCTGAAAGTCCCTTTAGGTTGCCCTAACTCGAGCCTGTGTGAAAACGGCCTTAAGCTGCGTACAGACCAAACGCTTTTCGGGCGTCAAAAACGTGCCTAAAGCCCATAGTTAGACGCTTGTGCTTACCTGAAGTCAGACGCTTGTTACAAATGTCACCGACGCTCTGGCTGCAAGTCAGCGTGTGTTCGTAGCTACAACATTCATGCTCGAAGCCCAAACACATTCCCAGCACAGATTCAACCATTGAAATAAGTTTTCTTGTCGCCGCTTTTAATCCTGTGTGTTTAGATAAAGAAACACTGAAGTGTGTCTTTGTAAAAGTCCCAGAGCTGCTGTAGCTCCGGTTCACAATGAAGCTAAACCTCCGTGACTTGTTTACATCTGAGGGCCGGCATAGCATCTGCCCCGGTGGCTCAGCTACAAAGTACGTCACTGTTGGGGAAAGCTCCTGATTGGTTGACGCTCGCACATTTCTCCCAAAAGTTCAACATTTCCCAACTCTAGCATCGGCCGCACTGGACGCCCTGGAGGCACGTCAAAAGCGGGAAGGGCGGGATTTTCACTGTAGACTTGGCCCTTGCATGACGTGTAGCTTGTGCTGCTCCAATGCTAACAGTCCGACCCTCATTGAGTACGAGATTTCAAAAATTCTTTTTACGAAAACCAGCCTGGTCCCCTTAATTATAACTAACCCAGCGTTATCACAGGAGGAATAATTGGGACCAGGCTTTAAAGTTGTTTTTAACGTGTCTAAAGTCCAATGCTTTTCAATAGGGGAAAAACGGCGATATGGAGGTACTACAGCAATGGCGGAACAATGGCGGCCTCTAGTGTTGTGGGCATAAAGCAGAGCAGCCAGCGGCCATTGGGATCGACCCACGCTTGGCTGTAAACACGAAACAAAACAAATGCACATGTTCACCCCCACAAATTGGAATGTTGTCGACCTTTGTGTTTTTTTTGTACTACTGCCTAAAATAAATGAATGAAAAATGACACACTCCATCATTTACATGAAATGCTTATAGCTAATAATTAATAGTGCTTTGTTTAGTAGGTTCTTAATTGCAATATACAGTATTCCAAAGTACAGTGTAAAAACAAAACATTTTCATTGCGCTAACCGGGATCATGTTATTTGTTGCAGGAGCTAAAGCGATTGAAAAACAGCCCGTATTTCCCGGCTGCAGAAATGCCTTTTTCTTGCCTCGTGGTTACAATCTCCTGTCTGTACCTCCAGGCTATAGTCCCCGCTGACAATCACGTCCAAGGACGGCCCCTGACTGGCAGTTGCCGGAGTAAATCAAGATATGCTCTCTCCAGTAATGGCCTGCTGTCAGAACCGTGCCAGCCTTTTCTCCGCACATGCACATGCTTTCCACTCGGCCGTTTATAGTTGCGTTTTACTTTGACCATCATCCTCCCGCTCCCCGTCCGCCTCTGAACACTCCGACGCCTATTTTGTCTGTTTACTGTGGGCTTGCTTAAAAGAGTTTAAATCCTCCGGTTTCGCTCGCATAAATTTCCATCCTCAAAATCTCGTGTGCCATTCAGCGTGAAACAAAAAAAAAGGGAAGCAAACTCCGAATGCAGAGCAGCAGCTTAAGGCACTTGGCTGTCAGTTTCGGCTGGCTTTTTTTCTTTCTTTTTTTTTTTTTTTTTGGAGCGCGGGACTGTGTGAAAATGCTAAGCTCTGAACATCGCGTCCAAATCCTTTAGTGAGTCAACAAAGGCGACTGTTATTTAATATAAACAAAGTGACGGTGCCTGGACAGGGATTAGCGGAGGAGAACAGCAGATAAAGCTAATGCACATGTGTAAACGCCGAACAAAGAGCGGGAAGCTTACCGTGTTGGAATCAACCATTTCATTTTTTACTTCAATGATGAATGATTTTAATTAGTTTAAGCCAAGACCGCACGCAAGCAGAGCCGTCACAATGAGGGAGGCAAAGCAGCTCCAGTTTAAGCATTAGGGTTATGAATATGGCAGCACTTATGATTCATAATGTTTCCCGTTTTAGACCAATTATAAAAGCACCAATTACTGAGGCGAATAGGGAAAAGCATAATTATTTAGAGATTTGAAACTTTTACATTACTGATGTAAATATGAGGAAGAAATGTGTTGCAAGTTTCCTAATTTATGTTTTCAAATAAAATAAGATATTTAGTGAGAAAAAAGGGAAACAGTTCAGATATTTTTGACGACAGAATCTAAATAATAGAGCTAGGTTTATATCTATAGTTTATTTAGTTGAAATATTAGCTTGTTTTACAGTGGGAATCTTGTTTAGATATTTATGAGACGAAAAATGTGATTAAAATTAGGCTAGGAAGTACATATTTAATAATACCTATTCAAAGTCTTGATAAGTCCAAGACTGGGAAGTTTGGAGTCTGTAGGAATGAAATGAAAACCTATTTTTTGAGAAAAAAAAAGCCTAAAGTTTTGTAACGTCCGCACCTTTGTATTTCTGACGTCTTTAGTCGTGGCTGTCTCCCAGAAATGACCATGTTTGGATCACAGCATCATCATGTGCATAATATGTCAATGTTTGTGAATGAAAACACCAACTCACTAGCAGACAAAATGTCAGAAAATAAGCATCGTAAGCATAAGTTCCATCTTTTCTGACATGAAAACTACGATTTGTTATTATTAGAGCGAGAACTAGAAAAAAATCTCATGAAAAATCAATGCCGTGTCTCGCCCTAACACATTTAAAATGTCCAATGCTGTTTTCAGGCTTTTACAACCAATAAACTTGATATTTTGGTATTCAAAGCTAAGGCCTAAAAAAATGATTTTTGACGTTTTTGTTGCTTTTTGACGTGTACTTGCCATGTTTGTGACACATTTTGTTGCTTCTTTTGTCACTTTTTTTCATTGTTTTTATTGGAGTGTTTTTGCCACTTTATGGTTTTCATCCTCGTCTTTGTCGCTATTTTAATAATAATAATGGCTCTCAGTAACATGAATGTATCGCGAATTGTAAAAGTACCGCGAATACAAGCGGCTGAAATTAGTTTCCTTCGCAGGTTGGCTGGGCGCACCCTTCGAGATCGGGTGAGGAGCTCAGTTACCCGGGAGGAGCTCAGAGTAGAGTTGCTGCTCCTTCACATCAAAAGGAGCAGCTGAGGTGGCTAGGGCATCTGTTCCGGATGCCTGTGCCATTGACCACCCCCAACCACTCACTCACTACATTCACCCAGGCTTCCTGGTGTTACCAGATGGTCTCCCATCCAAGAACCAGCCAGGCCCTTCCTGCTTATCTTCCGAGATCTGACGGGCCAAGGCGTTTTATTTTTCATGAAGCTTTAAGATTTGGGTAAAGCCAAACTGGAGAATATGTGCTCGGTTCATGTGGGAGGTTAACATTAGTAATCTGTTTATGGAATAAACATATTATTCATGACCCATTCACCTTATTCCGCCCCGCCCACTTTTGCCACTTTTTGCTTTGTCTCTGCACTTCCGGGGTTAGCGTAGCTGCTGCGCTGTTAGCATTTTTCTCCGCTAACCCGGATGTACTGATTTTGGTAAATATTACTTTTATAGCAGTAGTTTCAGCATTTTTGGTTAATGGGCCTGATAAATAAGTATGTTCAGTAACTCTCCGTTGAGTTTCAGAAATATTGATTGTGGTATTTAAACGTTTTTTGTAGTTTCTCGCACATCTGCGAACCCGGAAGTTGAGCTGTGACGTCACCACTTAACTCACGTATTTTTAGTTCAATCTTATTTCGCAGGATCACTTCCTGCCTCCAGCTGAAGTCACTGGTCATGTAAACAGCGAAAGGATCTATTGGTATGTTAATAGATGAGAGTATAAGAAGCACCTTATTAATATACAAGCATAATATTCATGTCCTATTAATTACTAATGCTTATTAATACCTTATTCATACTTAATGAGCACAGCTTAATATAAAGCATTACTGAATAACAATAATAAAGTTTGTGTCTAGACAACAACTTTACAATGATATTATAAAAAGGCCAGCAGAGGGAAAGGGCATCAGTGCCATAAAAAACAAAACGATTTGTGCGGGGAAGAAACTTTGCCAGTGGACAGGATCATAGCAGGTTTGGTGAGGGCGTGTAGAGTCCAGACTACAAAACAATCAAACCTTTCTGGGACGTTCGGAGTGGGTGGCGCTGTAAGCACAGAGAAGGGGGATGAACTAAATATGGCGGATTATGGAAACATGTGTGTGGATTTGATGAGGTTACAACATTTTACACATGTTAATTCATGATTTTACATGATGTTGAACCTACAGCAGTTGCTCCGATGCTATGCTTAGGGTTTGATGAGGGATTTTTTCATATTTTAGTCTATGTCATGTCCCAAGGTTTCCTCCTGCCTTGGCTCCTATATTGTCTACAGAAACTGCCCGATTTGCATACAGCAAGTCCTGTAGCTATAAATCTGTGCATAATTTAGTATAAAGACACCTAAATACTATCAACATGTATTAATATGCAATGAATAAAGCTACATTTAAACGCTCTGGCTATTTAGGATCATATAATTGTCATTTTAAAGACAAAACACTGCAGCGCTTGTTTTTGCATAAAAATGGATTACTGCCTCACAAAAACCCACACACGAGCGCTCACTGCACCTCCCAGAGGCATTCAGGCTGGATTGTGACCCTTTTAGGAAATCTTCATCTAAACATAGCCCTGTTTAAGAGGTATTTACGATGCGCCTTCATTGTGACTTCAGGGAAACGTAAAGGTCCTATGATTTACTGCGTTAATATCACACGTTTTATAGGTAAAGGGTTTGTCCTCCACTGGCGCTGAAGGAGCTGAAGGAGTTGAAGGAGTTGAAATAAAGCTTTATTGTGCAATATTGGCTTTTTATTTATTATTCTAACCATGTTGTAAAGTCTATATTGTCGTCTAAATATGTGGGTTGTAATAAATAAGCATATTTTAAATCCTGTGGCCATACGCTCTTCCCTGTAAAGCGTTTGTGGTCGCTGTCATTGTTCAAACTTCCAGCATTTCCCCATGTAAATCTGGGACAGAGTTGCGCCCTCGTCTGGTGTTTTGTATTACTGCATTTTATCACATTGTGAACCCTAAGGGTAGTTTGGAGAATCATGCGTTATTTTGAATTTATACCACAAGAATAAAGGCTAAGGTTAGGTTAAAGGGAATATACAGAGTTAATTCGGGTCTGAAGTGCCGTCATGCACGAGCTTAATATAGAAGGTGCATTTACACGTATGACCTGAGGTGGTAGTAGTGAGTATAAAATGGCTAACTTGCATCTAGCCCCTTTAAAGCAGTACTAAGTAACGTGTTTACCTTAATAAATCCTTTCCGTAGTCCCTGTGGAGGTAATACAAGTGTTTATGGGATGATTGGAGGGTCTTTCATCTCCCCCTGGTGTCTCTGGCCAGAAAACCATGTTTGCAACTTGACTGCCTACGGGTTTGAGGCCCCAATACACACTAATGGAATCACAAAGAAGAAGCTAACATGCTAACGGGCAAAGCTAACTGCGGGCTAATGTCACTTTAAACAGTATTTACAGCCAAGTTTGAGTGAAAAAAAATATTTCCATTGTATAATTAGATGCACAGTTTCCCTCTCTCCCTTCGCCTTTTCTGTCAGCGTAGTATTTACTCTCCAAGACAATTAATAAGTTAAAAAAATCATTACTTGCTACTACACCTGCAGTTGCGCTCATGGCCTCTAGGGGCAAGAGTTACTTAGTACTGCTTTAAAGAGTCTTAAACACAAATGGCCACAGTCAATGGGGAAAACTGAGGATGAAGACCAACTCTTTCACCTATTACTCCACATAATAATGATAACGGCTTACACTATTGCACTTTACAAGCCTGCATTACCGAGCTTCTCAAAGCGCTACACTATCATCATTATTCATTCACGCCATACTCGCTTTTCGGTGCCCCAACTCTCTGTCTTCTGAAGCCATTTTGCACACGGGCAGCCGACTCGCAGCAGTGTGTCTGTGCTGTGGAAGATGGTGACCTTGAGTTGACCCACTTTCACCACATGCTGCCCGTTTGAACAAAAAGGGGCTTGTTGCATTTGTGTGTTGGCAATTGCATGATCGTTTTTTAATTGGTGTTTATGGAAGATTTGCAAACTATGACTGAACGCGGACTAAAATAAAATGCACATGTGAGCACAGTGTAAATGTGGCAAGACACTACAGGTGAACAGAAAATATAAATATAATTGATATAAATCTGCTGTAAATTCATGATAATAATATGAGATATACATTTTTCAGAGAGGATTGTGGATCTTGTTTAAACCAGGACCAGATCTACACAGGTGCAAAAGGGTGCATTGCAACCTCATTCTAAAATGTTTACAGCCTCAGTTTTAGTAGCATTACAATTATTTTTATTTATTGGCTTCTTTGGTAGGAACAGTGCATGTTAATGAACACACCACACCGGATCATAGCCCTGTGCAAATTTCAATCTGTTGTCCCACACTTGCACTCTCAAACACACTCTCATTGATTCTGGCCTATTGTGCATGATTTTTTTTGGTAGGGGAAACAGGAGTACCCGGATGAAACCTACGCAGACACAAGGAGAACATGCAAACTCCACACAGAAAGGCCCTGTCCAGGTGGAAACACAGGACCTTCTCGCTGTGAAGCACAAGTGCTAACTACTGGGGGGGAATCTCTGTTTGCACCGTTTTGCAACTCTGACGCAGCCTCAGTCAGATTGAGTTGGCGCTGGAAGAAGCTATTTCAAAGTGAAAAAAAATTGAATAAAAAAAAATCACGTTTCATCTAGTCTTTTGTGGTTCAAATAAAATAAAAAAATCCTCTGAAAAAAGAAACGTCAAAATATTGTGTCCAAGACTGGAAAGCTTGGAGTGTGGCTACTAAAGTGGATATTTTGTTGCAAGTGTGGAATGAAAACCTCCTTTTAAAGTTAAAGTTTTGCAACGTCTTCGCACGTGCCAAATGTTTCTTCCATTTTTGGCTGTGGCTGAAAGGAAATTACGATATTTGGATTAGTGTGTCATCTCGGTCGCCTTTCGCGCTGCAGGTGGACACAAAATGTCAATACTTATGAATGAATACAAATGGGAAAAATGAGGAACCGTGCGATGCTGTAATGATTCAATGGATTCACCGGCTCGCAAGCGGACAAAACATCATACTGTAAGCCAGTGGTTCTCAACCTTATGGAGCCGCGACCCCCATTGTAACAGTTAAAGGGGTTCGTGACCCCCAACCGGATCACACCATGAGAAATAGGAACATTTGCCTATATAATTCTTAATAAACAAAGCAAAACAGCACACACATGCTACAATAAAATATTCTATTATATGCTACATGAAATGGACAACACAGAGTTTAAAAATGTTAAAATTATGTATTTTTCTCCCCTACATGTTCCAGCCATGTGTAGAATGAGCCCAGACCTGTTCACCACAACTGCCTCTAAAATCCTGCACTGTCACTCAAAAAGTTGTTGATTCGGGTCCGAAGTGCCATCATGCACAAGCTTAATATAGAAACTGCAGTTACGCGTAAGACCTGAGGTGGCAGTAGTGAGTATAAAAATGTCCACCTTCAATCTATAATAATAATAATAATAATGCATCGGTTTTATATAGCGCTTTTCTGGACACTCAAAGACGCTTTACATTGCATTATTCATTCATTCCATACTCGGTGGTGGTGAGCTACTATTGTAGCCACAGCTGCCCTGGGGTAGACTGACAGAAGCGAGGCAACCAGTCTGCGCCATCGGCCCTTCCGACCACCACCAACCACTCACTCTCTCACTACATTCGCTAGGCTTCCTGGTGTTACCAAACGGTCTCCCATCCAAGTACCGACCAGGCCCTTCCCTGCTTAGCTTCCAAGGTCTGACGGAATTGGGCAGAGCAAAGGCGGTATGGTATCTAGTCCCCCCTTGGGGGTCCCGACACCCAGGTTGAGAACCACTGCTGTAAGCAACGGGTGAATTTGGTCTATTTCCCCCACACCCTGTGAACACCTCACAACCTCCCGGTGTCTGCTTTTTAACCACTTAACTGCCACCTTAGGGTTAGGGTTAGGTTTAGGGTAAACAATTATTTACATCCAAATCTCATAGCGTATTGACTGGGGAGCTCACAGCATATGTGCCAGTGTGGGGACAGCAGGCAACAGGTTAATCATAAGGAGGAAAAAGACCTGACGGCTCTCTGTAGATATTAGATTATTAAACAAATGACATTTCCTGAGGGTTTCAGCTGCATCAGAGCAGGTCGGTCAGATGTTTATCATTTCACGATTGATGGGTAGCCGCTAACTGTCGCTGTGTCTGCTGCTTCAAACATTTGCGATCCCTGGGCGTGTTTGTGTTTACATGGTGCAGGTGGGGGCGTTGTGGGTGTTCTGTGCGGTGAGGGAGATGTGGTGCTCGTCTGCTTCTTAATACAAAGTTAGCTCACTGTTTGAAGGTAGCACATCTAGTGATGTAATGTGGGAATGCAACCATGCCAGTCCGGCAAAATGGAGTGGCTGAGGGAAGGTGCCTTCACAGGTTATTGAATTTGGAGCAACATAACCACCTTAACTACATCATAAAGACACAAACGGAAACACGTCTAGAAAGAGGAGGAAAATGTTGTATAAATACATTTTCCTTGCCTTTTTGCCGAAAATCTAGGACAACACAGCATTCGGATCAGAGGAATCATGCGCTTCAATAAACTTATGAAAACACAGGCGCAATAAAGAACGCACTGGATTACAAACATGTTTTAAAGGGAATTGTATCACGATTGCTGGACAGACAGGTACTACACACTCAAAACCACTCTAAGTTTGCGTCATGGAGGGCCCATTTTCATCATAGCCAAAACTACAAGGGCCGTACCTCACCATTGTAGCCTAAAGGTACACACAAGCGGTAGATTTGCTTTTAACACTGAAATTTATGATCAAAACAACCCAATAATATTAATTTTAACAGACTGTGTGTTTCCGTGTAGTTTCAGAAGGAACATATTGAAAAAAAAGTTCCCTATAGGCTCGCGACCCACTTTTGAGTCCAGACCCACCAGTTGAGAATCACTGTTTTATATTATATATGACCAAGTGGGATGTTCTGCAAAGACATTTAAAACATACACTATAAAAAGACACTATTTCTCGTATCTTAGATCATTTTAACAGGAATTTGATCCATTATTTGCATAACAATATTTTGCAAAATCATATTGGGGGCCAGAGGTTCTGTGCTGGAGGGCCGGATTTGGACCCCGGGCCTGACGTTGCCGACCCCTGCTCTAAACCCACACATACTGAAATAACATCCAGGACAGGGAGAGAGGAAAGCAAGTGTCACTGTACCAAATAACAAGCAAAGAATCAGGAAACAGTTTGCTTTCACATCTTAGTGCTCTGCAGCAACAGTGCAAAGGTTCAATTCAAAAGTCTCAGCAAAATTAGACCCAACGTTCATCCACAGTGCCCAGGTCCACCTCCTGTTTTGACTGATAAAAAGTAGCAGCTCCAGCACGACGTAACAGACTTCTTTGTCCTGTTGGATAATGCACCAAGCACTTAGCATCAGAAGCAGCCGTGTACGCTGGCACTTCAATGCGATTTTATGCTTCATTACCCATTGGCTGCAGTGCGAATGGAGACACAAGAGCGGCAATTTCCCCGATCATTCTTTGTGATAAAAAACAGTATAGATTCAGTATATTATGGACTGCATTGAATCTCTGCATGTCTCAGGGGAGTTTCGTTGCACCAGTACAAAGCAACACCCACTTTCACCGTTTCCTTGCAGCGTCTCCACAGCAACTCGCGCAATGATTTTCATATTTCTTTGGCATACGCTTAGGCCTCTCTATTAGGCCAGGCTGAGGATTGGCACAAGAAGCAGAGGCCCGTGCCCTTTCCAGCAGCTGCAGGAGTGCTTGGAAAACTCAGCTTAAAAGGAACATTTCAGTAGCAGATTGATGCCTCTATGTTTTCTTATTTTGAATCGTATTTTAACTGTGCGCCTCAAATCTATATTTTTTTTCAGTTTGATCTTATTACAAATTATTGTTTGCAAGGTAACTTTGGGGATTTTGTCCCGAAGAGTTTGGGAACATTGCTGGCGCTTTTACGTGACAGCAGAAAGGTTCTGTCGCTTGATTTTGCATGTGTTTCCAGCTCAACACTCGACACAAAAACATACGGTCATGCACAAAAGGAGGAACACACTGGTGAGAGGCTACAGTGTCACTGGTGTCACCAGTCTATTTAAAAAGTCCAGGTGACTTAATGGTACTATGGTTAAGGGGATCCTATTCCAGGATCCAGATTCAAGCTAAAGGCAAGCAGCTAACACAACTTTTCACCGTAATGATTTATATTCAAGAAGATTATTCATGAAATATACACAACACGTGAATAAAAGAGCTGTTTTCATTCCTTCGTGTTTCGTGGTTGTGTCTGTTCTCCTCCAACTCTCGCAATGCATTGTGGTCTACTGACTACTTTTCACAATGAATTGTGGGAGATTTGGAATGCGCTCATTTTTTCTCTCTGGACATTTGGACACCACTACAAAATGGCGTGACAACAATATAGTGTATTATACAGTAGGGTTGTTCCGATGTACAATATCATCGTCCATCGCACCCCCTCCTGTCACAAACACGCACTGATCTTCTGTGGGCCTCGTAAACCTTCAAACTTTGCAGGGATTGCACAGTAAATTAAATCACAAATATAACTAATATGCTAATACGCAAGGTTACGAGCACACGGACCGCAAACTTGTAAATATTGTCCCGTTCACCCACTGTTTCTTAAACATTACGTTAAAATTGAGCAAATGCAAATAATAAGCTCTGATTTACATCTGTATTAGTGTGACAAGAGCCTTGGTATTGAGGAGCAGATGACGCTCTGAATAAGTCGTTTTAACACATTTCTGTTGCAGAATTCGTGTTCCATGACTCTGTTCAGGTTTAGTTTAGATCTATTTATCCTGCAATCTTCCAAACATAAATAATGTGCAGCATATATATAGGCTATGTAAATTTCTTTAAAAAGTGCTTATAATGAGATGGTTCCATCACAATGGTTCACTGTAAACATCAACAACGGCCAAATAAGGGGACATCGCCCAGCCCTACTATACAGGGTACATTCTGGACATTCAGACACAGCCCTAGATGCATTTGTGCACGGCCCGGGTTTGTTATGAATTTGCTGACCATGAATTACTTTCATGGTTTTGACAAGAGTCGAGTGACAAATGAGTGCAGTCAAAAGAATTTAGTGTCTTGTCAATTGAGAAAACCTGCATGTAGACTTTATTGTCCCGAAGAGAACTCCAAATCCACATGTCAGTCTTAGTCAGTCCCATTGCCGACTTGTCAAGAGCGGTTTGCAATCACTGTGCATTGTCTTGGTCAGAAGTTCGTAGCTGGAGGACTATGCATGTTTCACGTTGACGAGGTAAGTGGAGTACACAGAGTGATACAATACTAAAAGTGCTGACATACGAAATCTCAAAGTATATGTAGTAATATGTGGCTGAATGTCCAAACCCAAGGCCATAGATCGGGGTAGTGTGGGAGCGAGGCCTCCCCGGAGACACATTGAGGAGAATAAAGTGGTTCCTGTCAGGTCCAGCACACCACACCGCTTAACTTGAACATCAATATCTGCACAGGAGGCAGGGCATTACAGCAGACAATTGCATTAAAGAAGTCACTATCATTCTTTATCATTAGAACTAGCTTTACTTACCGGGCCTATAGAAGCTAAGAGCTGTTAACGTTAATTCTATTATTGTAATGATGATGTACTACCTAGTTATCTACATCATGTGCATTAGGCTTATGCCCCTGACTGAGATGTTGTATCACAGCTCTGGATAGGTTTCACCAGCTAAATAGTGGTTCAATGTAATGAAAATGTCTCCCTTACATTTCTATAATGTGTTGTGTTTTGTTTATATTAAAAGACCAAAAATACACATTCCAGAACAATAGGTGGCGATGTGGAGATGTGCTGTCAATGCCATTGACTCTGGACCAAAGGGTGAGGAAAGCGCTTCTCTTTGGTCCACACGGCGGGGAGCTGACATTGCGGTAATACCACCCCCTGGTGGCCAGGGGCAACAAAGAGTCTTTCTTTCTTTTTTTTTATTGCTATGACCCATGTGACAACGCTGAGCGAGGTGTCATATTTTTTACCGCACTGTTTTTGGTACATAAGAAATAAAAAGTTGAAGCCTATGATTGACAGGCTCTGGAGCACTTGTGGAGCACTTCTTCTCGCCTTTTCTGCCCTTTTTAAGTAAGAGGCTTCGCAGGAGGGGATTATGCAGCCATGTTGATTTCACAGACCACTCAGGATCATTACTATGAATGGGGCTGAATGGATAACAGTTATCTCTTCTATCTATACTCAAGACAGAGAAGAATTGTGTATTTGGGTGCAATATTTGTGTTTTTGAAACCACAAAGTTATTTTTATATAATTTATATAAATTAATTTGCGCTTTCTTATTTGAATAGTTGAATATTTTCTCCTGTAAATACTTCAGTACATTCACTTGAGCATGTTTATTTATACCATTCGTACATAAGGCAACTCAATGTGCCTCAATGAGCAACAGTAATACAGCATATGACCAATAGTTGCCATACTTTTACACAAGATAATGAATTGAAGTACTTTGATCATCACTAACTAACCTACTGAAGGCATGCAAAGATCAAACATAATGGGTCTCAGGATCGACCCCTGGGGTACCCCACAAGTTAGGCCATTTCCTTTGAGACACAATTTATACCATGCATGTCAATATATCATATAATATAATTGTCAAGATAGTAGTAGTTTATTTGAGCAATTTAATTTCTTAAAGAGGGGGTATTATGCTTTTTTCAATCACATAGCACCAGTCTATATCACACTACAATGATGACCAACCTTCTGTTGGTCTGTAAATGCCTTGTATAAAATTGCTCTCTCAAAATGGCTGTAGTGAATGTCTTGAAATAGGCCTCTGTCTCTTTAAGAACCTCTGACTCTTTCCGACACGCCCCCTCCACACGCTGTCTGTGGCATCAGTGGGGAGGGGGTTCTGTCGAGGAGCAGTGGTTGGTTACTCGGCTGGTGCCGAAAGCTCGGAGAAGTCTCCAGGAGGTGGGGGCGTTCCTAGGAGGACTCAGGCAAACCTATCCCTAAAATGGCCGCCATCAGAGTTATTACAGATTACTCAAAAATACGTGAATGTGCCAAGGCAACACTTCAGGCATGTTTTTAATGAGGGAATGACATAATAACATGATGTAAAGCTTGAAAAAGTCGATTTTGCATAATACCCCCCCTTTAATTTACATCATCACATCACTACACTGTAATGATCTATAACTCAAAAGGAGAAGGCCGAAGCAAGAAAGCTTATGTGCCCACCCCATATTCAAAAGTGATTTACATGCATGCAATTTCCGGATCATGCAAACGTAGTAGTAAATCCTTTCAATAGAAAAAGTCCTCAAAAGGCTCCGTAGCACTGAAAATATACATGACTGAAGCGCATGTGTAAAGCTGCAGGCAATCCCCACTTCAATCAATTTATCAACATTTATTTGTCACCTTTTACAACCTAATTGGGCACAAAATGCTTCTCACAAAACAGTTTGTCAAAAGACCAGTCTAAGTGTGTCTTCAGCTGTGATGTAAAGAGGGATAGCTCAGTGATGGTCCGCAGCTCAGAGGGAAGTGCGTTCCAGAGCTTAGGTCCATACACAGAAAATGAACAACCGCCCCACTTCTAATAGTTGGGCTTTTTTTTTTAACATCCAGGAGGCAGCTATTTAGAGCGTCCAGTGTGGATTCAGCACTCGGGAGCAGCACAGGCAAGTAAATGTGGATTTCGTCGGCACACAGGTGAACTAATGTACTCCCATCAACCCGGGGATGGAAAAAAAAATGCATGGGACGAGATGAAGTCCTACCCGGGACGGTCTAGGGACAAAAGGCCTTTAACCATTTTTTCTCTGTACTTCAAAGTTCTACCAAATTGTCCCTTTGGTCTCTGTTTAAACTATTTGAGGTGGTCACACTATTTCAAAAGCAGAATAAAACTCCAACAGTCACACTGCTTCATTTCTCATATCCATCCTTTCATTGTTCATAACAAATACATTTATGAACCATAAAAATTGACACATTATTCCCGCTATATAGCAATACTATGACACAAATAGTTCAAATGTTTTCCCTCTTTTAGGAAAACCCCTCTGGTTGAGATCCTGGGAAAGAAATTAATCACCTGAGCTTCAGCAGAACATTTCAAGATTCTATCTCCAGTCAGGACCTACTTCACCGGAATAAGAGTAAAAGTACTGAATAATATAAAGACACGGTGAAGCTGCTCCCTCTCCTCAGCATGGACATGTGACAGGTGTCTTTTAATGAGGAGCACATGTTGCTACTTTTGGGACCAACGGTCATGAAAAACGTTAGTCTGGAGCCCTGAACCCAACGGAAGCAAACACAATGAAAAAAGAATATAGGCCCCAGAATGGAGCCTTGGGGCACTCCTGACGAGAGAGGGGCCACTGCAGATGTGAGATTGTTGAACTGGAACTTGAAGTAAGTAAGTGCTTTATTTGTCATTGAGCCGCGCCGCCTTTGTGGGCCAGCCTGAGCAGCGTGTTTTTGGAGGGGAAAACTTAGCACACGGAGAAAGCCTGGCTGGCCTTCAGTGCTCCTCTAATCCTCTGAAACGGTGCAGCGCCTCCTCGGTTTGTCCCTGTTTCAGAGTGTGGTGTCCTGCACTTGTCAGCTGCTCCTCCTTCCACAACAGTCTTTCCTCATCTTCTGAAGAGCTTCTCCAGTGAACGTCCATTAGCCAGAACAATAGTGGGGGACAGAAGGTATGTGTGGTTTACCTGCGAGTCTTGCCCGGATACCTTCTCCTTTTGTCCCTTCCTTGTTTCCTGTAGCGCCTTTTGTGAAGCCTCCACTGTTCTGCAGGTGTGGGGGCTCTTGGTGCCTCTTCAGTGTTTCACAAGAAGAACTTTGCAGCTCTCAAATGCCTTTAGCTAATAAGCAAGCCGTTTGTTTACTTTTTTATTTTATTTGAGAGCACCACCCGAAACATCCACCCAGTCTTCTGACCTCTGTAAAAGAAATGGTCATTCACGCAATAAATCATTCAAATGGGTGCATTTCAATGTTGAGTCTCACACTAAAATCGGTAACGCTTTAGAATACAGCCCGCGTTCCAGGTGTAAATACGGGGTAAAAAGAAAGTAATTACACATGTAAGTACAGGTACTCTTACATGTGTAACAAGGGGGAACAATGTGTAACAAAAAAGTGCAACTACGTGTCAAGGTGTAGTATTATTCAAAGAGTAATTAATGGTGCTGAGCTAACACATAGCTGTGGCAAAAGGGAATGTGGTATTATAAATTGTGCATTCTTTTTAATGTTGCAGGACAACAGTATTACTGTACTTCACTATGTTGTGAAAGTGAAGACATGACTCCAAGCATTATTATTGATTGTTGTTTATTTTGTTATAGTGAGACACCGTTGCCTGTAACAAGCAGAAACAAGCTAGAGCTTTTGCTTCACAGCTAGAAAGTCCCAGGTTCAATTCAGACGGAGCCTTTCTGTGCAGATGTGCATGTTTTTCCTGTGCCAACAGAGGTTTCCTCCTGTTTCCCCGACAACTACAAACAATAGGCTGCACATCAGCACAGAAAGGCTCCGTCTGACTTAGAAATGATGATTAAGTGTGATCATTTTTGGACACTTCTCATTTTTCTCCATACACTCATGTAATTGCATGTGTAATTACTTTCAATCTAACAAAAAATAAAGAACAATCAATAAAAAATGCCTGGGGCTTTTCACTTTCACCACAGTATTACTGTCCTGCAACATTAAAAATGTATGCATAATACCACATTCCCTTTTGATTCATACTGTATTGGCTTGGCGGTTTTGTTATGATTGTAATATATCACTTTTGAATGAAATGAATAAAAAAATGAAAATGAATACCTTTACTACACCTTGACACATAGTTACACGTTGTTATATGTTGTACTTCCCTCTTACACTTTGTACTGCCTTGTTACACATGTAAGAGTACCTGTACTTGCATGTGTAATTACTGTCTTGTTACCCCGTACTTACACCTGGAACGCGGGCTGTATTCTGAAGCGTTACCCTAAAATCTTTGCTGTCGATATTACAGTGTAAATTGTGAAAAAAAAGAAGGGGCGTGGTTGCAATTTGAGGCCAATTTAGCAGGAATCCTGAAGGCAACAATTGGACAGAGGATCGTATCTGGCCCCGAGCCATAGTTTGGATACCCGTGGTTACTAAAGGTCAGCAGTACAAGTAAAAGTGTATATATACAGCATATAAGCTTGAAATGGGCTGAACACTTGGCCACACTCGCCCGCAGCAGTTTGAAATGTGTCTCGTCTGTGTTTACAGCAGATGTCATTTGAAAACATTTTCGCTAATGCTCCTTTTTTACCACGTTGCAGCAGTAAATGTGTTTGCTTTATGTTGCAGTGGCCTCGGTAAACACGCGGTCTCTTTCACCTGGCTTTAGATCGCACTCCTCTCCCTCACCTCATTCGAACCGCACCTAAACTCCCCGAGCGAAACCGCCAAGTTTGTTTACACATTCAGACCTGCGTAAACAGAGATGATGCACCCAGAAAACGCAGCGCAGTTTGAATAGAGCCGACCAAACAAGGCGAGTTTTTACTAAGTCCACACTGCACCTCGTCATTCTGTCAGTGCCAGGAAATGAGGAACTGTCTTTGAAACCATACTTTGAGTTACTTTGAGTAGTTTCCTTTGTGCAGGTTTGAGTCATCCAGTGGTTACTTTCCTGGATTCTAATGCAGTGAGTTGACACATAATAGATTGAGTCCCATTGTAGTGAAGTAGAAATATTTGACACTATTGTCTTCAAAGGTTATACAATGCAAAGACATAATGAAGCCTCTGTCCTCCATCTACTTCTGGCTTTTTCAAGTTCAGCCTGTATTGACTTACCATAGAACTTGACATCCACATTGTCCACATACCAAGACTGGACCCATTATGTGCTGTTTCCATGACGCCATAGCATTGGAAGCATGCCATTGGCTAAAATGGAGGCTCTTTCATTGTTTTTCACATGCTTGATTGATCATGCTGCCAGAGAAGAGCACTCCAACCAAGCCTTGAGACGCAAACTCCTACAGCCCTTGGTGTCTTCCTTCCATACAGAGACATGACTTCGTTCCATCATTCATTAAACAACACTGAACTTCAATAAATAAACCTTCCGTCCTTCACGGTTAATAAATGAATTAAGTGCTACCTCATCATGTGTTACAGTTATTATTAAAGCAGTACTAAATAACTCATGCCCCTAGAGGCCACAAGCGCCACTGCAGGTGTTGTAGCATGTTGCGTTTTTTACTCATATATTGTCCGTGAGAGTAAATACTGCGCTGACAGAAAAGACAAAGGGAGAGAGGAATATTGTACATCCAATTACACAATGGAGATCATTTTTTTCACTAAAACCTGGCTGTAAATACTGTTAGCATTGCCCGTTAGCCTGTTAGCTTCTTCTTTGTGATTCCATTAGTGTGTATTGGGGCCTCAAACCCGTAGGCAGTGAAGTTGCAATTGTGGTTTTCTGGCCAGAGACACCGAGGGAGATGAAAGACCCCCCAATCATCCCATTAACACTTGTATTACTATAGAGGGACTACGAAAAGGATTTATTAAGGCGAGACACTGCAGGTGAATAGGGAAAAAATGTATATTTACAGATATCAATTTGAAACTTTAGCTGTCGATCACTGGCATAAATGTGAGTAAAAAATACAATGCAAGTTTTCTGTCATTTTATCTTTTCATATAAGAACAAGGTGTTTTATGCCTAAAAATGTCCCAAATTTCCCATCTTTTCGGCGACGAAATCTGAATAATGGATAGCTACATTCAAATTTATTGTTTCACTTTATTGATGAATGAGTTACCAAGACTTTCTCAGGGGGGATTTTGGATTTCTTGTTTAGTTTTAAAATAAGCTGTTTTTTAGTGGAAAAATTTGTAAAACTGTACTTTTCGCCTTATTTTTTGACATTCAAAACTCAATAAATGGGGCTTAGGGATTAGATAATAAAAAATCCCTCTGAAAAAATCTTCCAAATATTGTTCAGTCCAAGGCTGGACGAAGTCTTTAGGTCCGACTGACGTGAACATAGTGTCGCCACAATGACAGAAAGATGTGTTTTGAGAAAAAGACCCGTGAAATTGTGTTCTCCCATATAAGTCTATGGGGGAACATTGAATCAGCGCAATATTTAAACATGTTATTGTGAAGATTAGGTATATTTTCTGTTTCCGGGTGAAAGCTTATATGTTCAGAGACCAATTTGGCCCAAAACCTGAAAACTGAAAAAAATTAGTTTTGCCTGTAGTGTCTCCCCTTAAGGTAAACAAGTTACTTATTACTGCTTTAAGTGCTGCCCATTTCACTTTGTGTTCCCAGATGCTATTGCTAAAGCCAGTTTGCATTAAAAACATAGATCAAAAGAAATAAATCAATAAACAAAACTCCTAAAAGCCAACCCCCAATCCAAATTAGTGCAGACCTCCATTAAAAAAGCAAATGAGTGCAGCGTAAGGAAACCCAGCTGGAGACTGTAGTGCATTCGTTAAACCGATAAGAGTGCCTGTTACATTATCCTGCCTTTAATCAGTTCAAATGAGAACACCAGAGCTGCCCTTTGCTGTCCTCTCCTCTGCTCGCCTCTTCATCTCTTTTCAAAACGGTAAACATATTCATTAGACGAGTTCGAGACCGATCATGTTTTCAAATTCAGTAAAACGTGCAATGCCAGAGGAGGCCAAGGTTAAAAAGTGAATCAATACATAAAGACAGCTCGGTTAAAGTTTCAAACAGAGACCAGGGAAGGAGTCTGTGCGGGTCGGCGAGTTCACCGAGTCTCGGAGAACTGCACTTACGGACACAATATTAAATCT
Organism: Gobius niger; assembly: GCF_951799975.1. Taxonomy (NCBI): domain Eukaryota; kingdom Metazoa; phylum Chordata; class Actinopteri; order Gobiiformes; family Gobiidae; genus Gobius; species Gobius niger. The sequence continues at coordinate 36,500,162 of NC_136855.1, read as the reverse complement.
CCATGGAAACACAATCACTTAAATTCCCTAAAATTAGCACTGACGCTGTTGCCAAATGTCAAGGTGCAGACGGTTTTTGTCTGCATAACGGGAACAAACAACCATTTCTACAAAATGGTTAGAATTCAAATAGATTTTATTAGAGAAAGAGCGGGTCAACAAGTTTCCGCCTGCAGTGTCTCCATTTAATATAAAACTGCTCCGACAAATAAATATGTGTTAACTTGTGGCCTCTTGCGTTGCTGTGAAAGGCTAATGTGTTCGAAGAGCATGGATGTGTACAGCCCTGACTGGCAGAAAAATATTGGGACTTTTGGGTCAAGACTGGCCATCTGGCTACGAATCGAGGACAATAGTTGCAGAAGCAGGAGGGAGTCACCTGACAACTCCCAACTTTCATACATTTGTCTAAAATGTATAAAAAAAATAGAGGCCTGAGGTTCTGTGGGTCCTGGAGGGTGTTACAATTAACTCTTTTCACTTACTTTGGCAAATACGATGTGAGGGGCAGGAGTAATGTCATAACCGAAAGGCCCATTGCTCATTTAAGCTATGAGATTTTCTGGGAACCATAACTCAAGAAAGCATGCCATCAGAGCGGAGTAAAAAGTGTCAGATACCTCTAGTACAGGGGTGCCCAAAGTGGGGCCGGAACAATTAGGTTAGCCCGCCAGAGAGTGACCTACTCTTGCGCCATATCTGGTAAATGCTAACTCTCTCCCATTCATTCTCAATGGCAAATATGGATGCAGTACACTTTTTGTCCACCAGCGTCAAATTGGGGGCGCTGTTTCACTCTTTTCGCAAAGTCAAGGAAACACTGTTGTGGTGTCTTGGGCTGCTTCCGAAACGGGCAGATTGGTAAGAGCTCTTACGCCAAACCGGATGTGCGTCAGCGTCCGCCATGGCAAGTTGCCTCCGAATTGGTAAGTCAGTTGGGAAGTAGTTAGGAAAAGGAGCCTTGATGCTAACTAGCATAGCCACTTTAGCATAGGGACCTCTGGTGCCAACTCACCAGTGATTAGGAGCTATGTGCCATCCCACAAGCCACTGCGCCCCACCCCCCTCGCCCCCACCCTCGAGTGATTCATGCGCAACCACTGTTGATTGACAGGAGCACATTTAATAATAAAAATAATAATAATTAAAAAGTAAGATTCTGCACAAGCCAAACTTTATAAAAGTGATAAATCCATGTTGTCGTCCCCACAGCTCAGTCACATGTCAGTGTTAAAGAGTAAACTCAGGAAACGGATTAAATGCTTTTGTTTTCATTTAGTAGAAACTTAAGCCACATGGATCATTTGCATCATGTAGCTTTATGAAACAGTTGTTGAAATAAAATAACACTAAAGGGAAATGTGAAGGATCATTTGGATTTATTTTTCTCCTTAAATGTCTTTGTTTGGACACTATGTTGTTGTTGGACACTAGGGGGCGACATGCACTTTTGTTTGGCCTGCACTCCACCAATAACTTTAAAGAAGAAGAAAAGCAGCTGTTGGTGATGTCACTTCCCTTTCCCCTGTTTAAGGACGGACGGATTGTTCAAATGCTGCTGAAGGTCTAGTTCCCTAACTGCATAGAGGTCTAACAGTCGACCCCATGAAAGGTAAAGGAGTTAGTTGCTAGTGTTAGTACTTAGAGGCTACAATTTGATAGTTTCGGATTGAGCCTTGGTGTTTATCAATCACAGAGCGTCGTAGCACCATCTTTCCCAAAAGTATTTGGTCAGTTTCACAAAGACATTCTATTAGATTTCGGCCAAATACTTTTTTTCCCCACTGTATATGACTTATAAAACACTTTGTGCTGAACTGACACTTTCAAAATGATATAATATCGCATTTTCTTTGACTTAAAGAAATGAATGAGCTAAAGTCACTGTAGGCACTGCAGGTACAGGTGGTGTTGTTTACATTTTGCTCTATATTGCTACAATAATTGATTTTGTTCTACTAAAACTAGGCTTTTGCAGCATGTTATTTGCATAGATAGAATTAAATGCTAATGTATACCACAAAGAAAATAAAGTAACTTTTATTATTTGCAGTTATATGTGTTTCACGCTTGACATCGCCGTGCTTGGCCCGCGACCCACAGGCATTTTTTTCATTTTGGCCCTTTGAGACAAAAAGTTTGAGCACCCCTCTAGTAGATCAATTGGGTAATTGCATCTATGTAATGAAAGAGGCATCAAAAGAGCATGCAGCTTTATGTGGGCCCGTGTAGTGTATGATGGGCTGATCTCTCGTCTGGTCTGACCGGCCCAAATGTACGTCAGCCCACCGGGAAAACTCCCGGCCAGTCCAGCCCGGTACACTGCTAAAATTGAGATGGTTCTATTCACGGCCATATTGTGTGTGAATCCAACCACAGCACTTTAGGCCGGTCTAAACAGCTCCCACACCATCTCTTTCAGCCAGTCCTGTCCCGCACACAGGGGTGGAGCAGGTGTAGAAGTGACCGACCTCAAGCCGAACTACTCTCACTGTCATTCCTCTTATTTGTGCAAAGAAAGAACTTGTTTTAATGAATGCAGGACTTGACGCTTGGATTACTGCTGTGATGAGGCTAAATGAATCAACTTTGTATCACCAAGGTACTGTATGTCTCGCATGAGTGTGTGCATGTTGGTGCATTGACAGGTTGATGCCCGTTGTCATGGAAACACGTCTCGGGTCGACCCACAAGGCGCTTCAACATGTGTGAAAATGACCCTAGCAGGAGCAGGGACGGGCCTTGTTTGTTGTCAGGTATTCAATGACAACCTCGAACACATCTTGATCACAATCTCACGCTTTATTGGTTGGGAAATGCAGCATGGCCTACTCGGCAATCTCCCATAACTATTCTTCCTGGTTCAACAAGTACTTTCTTCACTCTCCCTCCCTCTCCCTCCCCTGCACGCTGGCATGGGGACGATAATGTAAACTCAACACAGCAGTAGGAGTGTCTGAGTGGTCGGTGATGGTTGGATGGTTTGTGTCCGCAGACGTGTGCCGCCGCGCTTCTGTCAGTCTGTGTCAGTGAGTGAAAAATGGTCTCGAGTGAAGTCCTTTGGGTGACTCACGTCAAACCGCTATAAGATCACATTATCGATCGAGAAAACTTCAGTCCTTGCAACGCCCAACAATAGTGCATTTGTGACTGAATGAGGCCATTACTTTTAATAGGCTATATGAGAAAAAGACCGTGGTTGGATCCTTTTTGTTGACACAGATTTACATAGATTACAGACTATCACGTCAATTTATAACGGTCTTGACCAGGGGTGCCCAAACTTTCTGTCTCCGAGGGCCATAATTAAAAAGTGCCAGTGGGTCGCAGGCCAAACACGGCGATGTCAAGCGTGAAACACATATAACAGCAAATAATAATAGTCACTTTATTTATATATTTTCTGTATATATTTGCATTTGAGGCTATCTGTGCAAAACATGCTACATTAAAACAAATGTTGACTATGGCAAATCCTAGTCAACAATTAATAAACAACAGTTTTACAGTAGCCTACCTATAGCGACTTTACCTTATTCATTTGTTAACTCAAAGAAAATGCCACATTTAAAAGTGTCAGTTCAGCTTAAATTCTTTTATAAGTCATTGTTTAACATGTGCCTTTGTTGATGTCAACAACCTTTGCAAAAAAAGTTGGAAAACTGTGAAAGTTGATGCTACGACGCTCTGTGATTGATAAACACCAAGACACCACAACAGTGTTTCCTTAACTTTGCGAAAGGAGTGAAACAGCGCCCCCAATTTGACACTGGTGGATATAAAGTGTACTGCATCAATATTTACCATTGAGAATGAATGGGAGAGAGTTGGAATTAACCAGTTGCGGCGCAAAAAGTAGGTGACCCTCTTGCGGGCTAACAAAATTACTTTGGGCACCCCTGGTCTTGACTATAGTGTTAATATTATTATCGAATTTTACTAAATGGTCACATTTATATAGCGCCTTTCTACCTGCTTTAGGCCAGTGTTAATTTCGTCGACTAAAATATTTAGTCTTAATTTTAGTCAAAGTGATATTCTTGACGACTAAAATTGGACTAAAACTAAATTAAAAGTTTTTCATGAGACTAAAACTATGACTAAAATGTCCTGATACTTTAGTCGACTAAAATAAGACTAAATGAAAATGAAAGGGAGAGACTAAAATCATCCAAACTTCTATTGAGAGTCTGAAAGAGCCTCAGATCATGTAAATCCTCTGCCAAAGGATCAGCTCTGAGCTTTGTTCATGTGGAGCAGCTCCATGAAGCAGATAGTCCATGGGCCAGACCAAATATCGGTACCGAAAAGGTGGCAAAGGCTATTGTTGATTTTTAAGTAGGTCCATGTCTGAGGTTTATATTTTTGTATGATAGCCTTTTCAGAGTTACAGCTTTATCATAGTTTTCAGCTGTTGAAGTGAACCACCCCCATGTCAAAAAAGTCACTTTTGACACTGGTCCATATTTTGGTTTAGGCCATTTCCAGCCCATTAGATACTGATTTGCACCGTGTATTTGGTATCATTGTAAAGAAGACATTTTCATGTTTCATTTGAGCCCAAATGTACTACGCTGTGACTATTACCGTGGTAACCAAAGCTCCTCAAACACAAACCTGAGGACGTTTTTTCACCATTTTCACAAAAACAGTTTTACTATGTTTAACGCTGTTTCTTCAAAGAACATCACAGAGACAAATGTTTGATACTGGGGAACTCTCTAGACTCTGAGGATTCAGGAAATGTATAACATGTTAGTACTTTCTCAACTTAAGGCCTCACAGTGGGTCACAAAGTAAAAGAATGTCCACCTCACATGAGCCTCTCCCATTGAAATAAGCCTATATCTGCCATTCTAAGGTTGGAACAGCTGGTGAGACTTTCTGTCCAGGACAGGCCAATGCAACTTGAAATTACATTTGTGGAGAAGAACAGTTCTGTATTTTCACCAAAAAGTTGTTCATATATTTTATATATTATAGCTATTTATCATATACTATGCCATACACACAATGGCATTCTGTTTCTTTCACTAATACACGTAGTCCTGTACATTTGTCTAAAATGTCTCAATAATCCAAGATAATTCCAAAGGTTTGTCTTTGTAGACACCACATGGTTATGCCAAAAATACCAATGCCAAAAATGTATTTGTTTTACACTTAGTTGTTAATGTATTTGCTGTAGAAAACTGTGCTCTGTTCTGAAGCTGAATTTGCCATAAACCACACGTTTACTATGAACATCACCCTTTTTTACTGATTAGTAAATTAATAAAGTAAATAATTTTCTGAGGTAATTTCAGTAAAGTTGTTTTATTTCATTACTAATAAATCAAATATAGTAGTATAAAGATGGTGAGGTGTGAGGTGTTAAAACCAGGACATGAAGAGTCAACACAAAACTACAGCTTAGCCTCATCCAGAACTAAATCACAGAGGCAGTCGACTAAGCAAAACAGTTCATATTTTTATTTGATTAAACAATTTCTCCAACTTTTCTGAAGTTATTTTAAGTTCTTTGTACATGGATTGTTTTTTTTTTTTGTGAGTGTGTATGTGCTGTATTAACGTGTTTGAGTTTATTTTTTATGTTGTGTAATTTATTTATTTTCTTCCCAGGCATATTGAGTCTGTGCACATGAAATATGCTGTATAAATGAATAAACAAAAGTTTACTTATTAGTTTTATGGACAGAACTTAAAGACACAGCCAGGAACCGGAGGGTGTCCGGTTTGGGAACCCCAGGATCTCAGGTGTTGTTCTGTTGGTTTCATCAAATCAGGACCTTCAGCTGCCCTGGGGCGGTTTGCAGCCGAGTGTGAAGTGGGATGAGTATCAGCATCTCCAAATCCGAGGCCATGGGTGGCTTTCCCTCTTCAGGTCGGTGGAGAGGCCTTGCCTGAAGTGGAGGAGTTCAAGTATCTCGGGGTCTTGTTCTCAGTGAGGGACGGATGGAGCATGAGATCGACAGACGGATCAGTGCGACATCGGCAGTGATCGGTGTTACTGTGACTGTTGTGGTGAAGAGGGAGCTGATTTACTGATCGATCTATGTTCTACCCTCACCTATGGTCATAAGATCTGGGTAATGACCGAAAGGACAAGATCGCAGATACAGGCGGCCGAAAGGAGTTTCCTCAGTCAACTAAGAGGAGCTTGGAGTAGAGCCGCTGCTTTTCCCATCATAACTTAGCAGATAACAAACCTGTTGATGATTGTGGAGGTTTAAATGTAGAGTTGTGCCCATATCCTGAATTATTCTTCATGCTCTTCAGAATATGCTGGAAACAAATCTTTTGGCGATGGCACTTATTGAGTTGTCATCCTGGACTGTGCCACCTCTGCAGGGTTCAGTATCACCTCAGGCTGACAATAGTCAAATGCAACTAGAAAACTGTCTCTCGGAAGCTCAGCAGGCTCCACCTCTGAAACCATTCCTGTTTGGGATTGTCTCTTGTTGCCTCTTGTGCACATTTTATCTCAACACCTCAACAAGTGTAGAGTGAAAAAAGAACATGCAAATTGTAGCATGAGAATTGGTGGAGCCATTAGAGGGCGCTCTGGGAGTGGCCCATTTACTTAAGAGGTGCGCCAATTAGTGACCGGTGTAGCGCTACTGGAGCACGCGGTTTTGACCGTGCTATGGGAATCTTACAAAACATCCTTTAACTGTGAGTTATTAACTATTTGGTTTTCAGTTTTTCCCATAATAATCACCTTTCATTGCAATAAATGGATTGACATATCCGACGACATTTTTACGTTTTTGGCATTTTTTACTTTCTTACGCACGCGTTCAACCAGCCAACAATGCGCCACCACAAGAATACTTTATCCAGCACAAGGAATGTATCACAAGAGTCCCTTTGTTGAAATTTGTGTTTTTTGAAGATACTTCATATGCTCAGACTGGACTCAACAAGGTGCACATGAATGTTGTATGAGGAGATGAAAAACGGCAAGTCTGCATAGGGAAGTGGTGAGGACAATGCAGAAGAACGAGGGTCTGAGGCCGATTGATTCTAGATTTGGACATGCACAGAGTAGGGATCAAGGTCCAGAAGAAGACAACGAAGTGAAGATTCATGGATATTCCGAACCTTTACAACTGTTTGTGAATTGTAATTCAGATAATGCATTTCAATTGGAGCCACAGATTGAAGCTGTACGTTATTGTCCCTTTACAATAATTAACCATTTAACCCATCCATCTGCCCCTGGAACATGTCAGCAGCAGTGGACATGCTGAGAGGCAAGAGAACGCTAATTTATTTATGCAGTAACCGATGCAGATGTAAGTCTATATACAGTGTAAATTATTTCAGAAAATCTGGCATAATTATGAAGATACAACAATTGAACTGAGTATCAGCCAGTTCGGTTACAGCGGCCATCTTGTTTCCACTATGAAAAAACTGACATAATTAGTTTAATTTTAAACCTATAAAGCAAACATTTCCTGTGGCAGATGTCATGTCAAACTACACATACAGTGCAAATTTCATGAGAAAATCTAATTTCATGTTGAAGATATTTCAATTTATGTGACAACAGTACATGGATGGAAAAGAGCCATTTCAGTAACATTCACAGATTAAATTTAATGTAATTTATTTATGCACTAACCGATGAAGATGGAATGTTGCACACTTCATGAGGTTGATATAGTGTATATACTTTGTAAATTATTTCAGAAAATCTGTTATCGTTTTGAAGATACAACAATTGAACTGACTATCAGCCAGTTCAGTTATGGCAGCCATCTTGTTTCCACTATGAAAAAACGGACATAATTTGTTTATTTTTAAATCTATAAACCAAAAATTTCCTGTGAAGTGAGATATTGTCAAACTACACATACAGTGCAAATTTCATGAAAAAATCTTGTTTAATATTGCAGATATTTCATTTTATCTGACAGATAGTGCATGACTTAAGGTGCGACTTTTTGGTAAACATTTTCTTCTTATTTCTTCAATAAAAAACAAACGATACGCTTATACGATAAGGCGATACGCGATTGGCATATTCATGAAATATGTTCCCAACATCTCATATTAACATAAAAACAAGGTTGCCAACCCCTAACATTCCGGAACCACAAAAGTGTTAACGGAGCCCATTTTCAGATTTTTTTACTAGACTATTGTACTCAGCCGTAATTCACCCCCACTCTTACACCACCTTTCTCCCTCACCCCTTCCCAGTCGCAGAGTCTGGTTGGAAGAAAACACAACATTGCCATTGTCAACTGTTGCAGGAAAAGCTTGGTTCTTGGATAACCAACTGTCTAACCAACTGCAGTTTGTGTGTCTTCTTGGACATAAAGGAATTCCCTTCACCCTTTTCTATCAGCATCATGGTTTTTGTACAAGGGGATTCAAGAGTGACTGAATGTCTAGCTGTCACCTCACAGCAAGATGTTCCTGGGTTCGATATCCAAGGCCATGTGGGACCTTTCTGTGTAGAGTTTGCATGTTGTTCTTTTCGTTTCATGTCCTCTGAGTTAATTTTCTGTAGAATCCAGTTCTAGTACAGTAGAACACCTTGGTACATCTAACCTAGCTTTTGGCTCAAAATCTAGCGATAGTAAACCCCCTTTTGTCTTTTTGGCCATTCGACTGCACAACTCTCTAGAAGCAAAAGATAATGGTGTCTGCAATTAGCCAGACTAAAAATCACAAGTGATATTTAGTCTGGGGACCACCAATTAATTTTCTCGTAGGAGAGGTGTGGTTTACGGGGCGCTACGAACGTCTATCATGCGTCTGCAGTAGCCACAGCCAATCGTATCATCGTATCCGATGACGTATGACGTACCCGCTGTAAACTTTCGAGCTGAACTATTTAGAACACGGCCTAAAGCTCGATCAAAAAATACCATCGTGTCTGCTGCTGTCATGTTTGATCCGTAAATAAACTTTTTTTTTTAAATCCGTAAATAAACTACAAGCTTCCATATATATCGATTAGCGCGTCATCGTCTTGCCGTCCCTTCTCGTTCTGTGATTGGTTCCCAAATCCACGCAAAATTTGGGCCATGGTCCCCAGGCTGTTGTGCAGTTCGAAATGATTCGAGCGCACACAACAGACTGGTGTTAGCCAGGTTAGTCTGCAATGTTATATCGCTGGAAATGTTATTTATTTACCAAATACAAATGTAAAATGATGTGGTTTCAGTAGTGAATGAGTGAAAGTGTGTGCATTGTGTAGGCTACATAATATGGATGTTTTTTCTACAATTTAGGATACAGTTTATATTATACAGAATAATTGTTATTTTTATGAATGTAATTTCAAGTTGCATTGGCCTGTCCTGGACAGAAAGTCTCACCAGCTGTTCCAACCTTAGAATGTCAGATATAGGCTTATTTCAATGGGAGAGGCTCATGTGAGATGGACATTCTTTTACTTCGGGGCTCACTGTGAGGCCTTAAGCTGAGAAAGTTCTGACATGTTATACATTTCCTGAATCCTCAGAGTCTAGAGAGTTGCCCAGTATGAAACATTTGTCTCTGTGATGTTTCTTGAAGAAACAGCGTTAAACATAGTAAACCTGTTTTTGTGAAAATGGTGAAAAAACGTCCTCAGGTTTGTGTTTGAGGAGCTTTGGTTACCACGGTAATAGTCACAGAGTAGTACATTTGGGCTCAAATGAAACATGAAAATGTCTTCTTTACAATGATACCAAATACACGGTGCAAATCAGTATCTAATGGGCTGGAAATGGCCTAAACCAAAATATGGACCAGTGTTAAAAGCGACTTTTTTGACATGGGGGTGGTTCACTTCAACAGCTGAAAACTATGATAAAGCTGTAACTCTGAAAAGGCTATCATACAAAAATATAAACCTCAGACATGGACCTACTTAAAAATCAACGATAGCCTTTGCCACCTTTTCGGTACCGATTTGCCAGATTTGGGGGTTTGGCCCATGGACTAAGAGGAACAAGATTAAATATGATTATAATGAATATCATCAATGCAAAGTTGACCAAATTTGTCTTAAATTTAGTTGACTAAAATTACTTGCAATTTTAGTCGACTAAAACTAGACTAAAATTGAAGATATTTTTTTGACTAAATCTCGACTAAAATTACATTACATTTTCGTCAAAAGACTAAGACTAAAACTAAATTAAAATATGTTGTCAAAATTAACACTGCTTTAGGCACTCACTGCGCTTCACATCGAGGAACTGCCCATTCACACGCTCATTCACACACCAATGTACGCAGTCACAGGAGGCCAGGTGGGTGAAGTGTCTTGCCGAAGGACACAACGACAGTGTGCACCTGCAGAATTTGAACTGCTGACCCTCTGGTCACCAGACGACTCGCTTTACTGCCTGCACCACCGTCGCCCTAAACACACAACAATCCATTACAATCCATACAATAAAACAATGATGCACCGCCTGACAACCTTTAGCTTTGATTACAGACACACTTTCGCCTCTGCATTGTTTCAATAAGCTTCTGCAATGTCCCGAAGATCCAAGGTCCAAGCTTGTGTTTCTAAATGTTACGTAGAACAACCTTATTCCTCCAGCCAGACTCAAGAGGTGAAGGGAGAGGGGTAGTGGGAGGTGAACATGAGCTTTTGTTTTGCTTGCATTAATGCAATATTTAACTCAAGTACTTAGTTTGACCAAAAGAGCTTATAAAAACCCGTAATGCTAAAAGGCAACACAAGGCAGCGCGATGTAAACGAGGAAAATAATGTGAGGCCACTATGAGAGCAGCACTCAGACCTGCTTGTAATAAACCACAACTTTTTTACATATACAGTATATAGCCTAAGCGATGCCCTCTCGCTAGTGGCACAGTCAGATAGCGCAACAGAAAGATGACGCTTGTCAAACAATGCGCCCCCAGTGTTGTAGGACTTTTCACCTCGATCTTGTATTGATGATGGGAGAGTGTGACCAATTCATAAAGCCTTCTCCAGCACATGCCAAAGATTCTCAATGGGGTCAAGATCTGTTCTCTGTGGCGGCCAATCCATGTGTGAAAATGACGTCTCATGCTCCCTGAACCACTCTTTCACAATGTGAGCCTGATGAATCCCAGCGTTGTCATCTTGGAACAGGAGTAGGCAGGTTTTCTTGGCGGAGGGCCGATTTTCTTTATTGTAACCAGACCAAGGGCCGAAGCCGCTGATTATTAGCCCAAAGTAAAGCACAACACTGGAAAAATGACCATGTTAAATGAGATAAATGACTTAAAATGGCTTGAATTAAAGTTCTTCTATGTTGAATATGAGTCGGTTTGAACTAATCCAAGATCCAAATGCTAGCGCCATGAAACAAGAATAAAACCCACTTGAAATCAGACAAATAATTGTTTTTCACTTGAAATGACACAAGATTATCTGAATTAAGAGAATAACAACTACTACACTGCAAAAAGTATTTAATTAGATCAGTATAAACATCTCAATTTGAGCACAATAATCCAGATTTTAGTTGTTTTGACTAGTCAAGACAAGAAGTTCTTGGGCATTTGTCCTAGATTATTTCACTTGTTCTGAGATGTTTCTGACTCGTTTCGATACATTTCGTCCTTATTTCAGGTCATTTTCTTTGCCAATGGGGTAAGAAAATTGGTCTTATCTCATTGGCAATTTTACTTTCTTATTTCAAGCGAGATTTACCCTAGAACTGGTCTGAAATGTCCTCAAACAAGCAAAGTAAACTTGGTCCGATCAGGAAAAGTGTCTAAATGAGTGAAAACTGCTCAAAACAAGATACATTTCCTCAATTCAAGTCATTTAAGACAATGCTTGATATTCAAATCTACTCAAACCTTAGATTTAATCTCTTAATTCAAGTAGATTTTTGTCATTTCTTCCTTAAAACAATTATTATTTTTCCAGTGCACTTCTTTCAAATGCCAGTGTTGTACATAATATATGCCCTAACTGGGTGCATTGACAGTATTTCTACCTTTCTTTCTCCCATTTAACTCTAATGATGTTAAACGTACTGTCTAATTTGGGTAATCATGTTTCTCGAACTCATCTTGAGGGCCAGAGGTGCTATGCTGGAGGGACGGATTTGGCCCCCGGGCCTGACGTTGCCTACCCCTGTCTTAGAACATGCTCATGCCATCAGGAAAGCCAACGATGGAATAACCTGGTCATTCAGGATGTTCAGGTAGTCGGCTGATCTCATTATTTGAGCTCATGAATTAGACCTGACCAACTACACTAAGGGCTTCTTGCAACAACAATAATTTGCCAATATACTGTGCAGCCCTATGAACACAGTAAGGCCCAGTAACTTTACAGATAAAAGCCATAGCCCACGTCAACGCATCTGCAAAAGAATTCTGGCCTTTCCTCCAACTCAAAACAGGCTTTTTAAGATATTCTGATCTAACATGAACACAACCTATTTTATCAGAAACCAGCGCAAAGACCAAAGCTGACAAACTGCCCTGAACCAGAGGCGGCGCGCACCTCTCTACATGCGGCGCGAGGACAGTGATTTATGGCGAGGTAGATTTACGGCGTTCTATACGGTCCCTGTTCTGAGAAAGAGTGGCGGTCAGCACTGCTCGGTACGGCTCTCCGCTGCAAATGAAAAAGCCCAGAACAATAATGCCGATAGCGCAATCTCATTTTTATATGTACAGCGGTAACGGCTCAATATTGTGGAGTGCAGATAAATTGTACTTGCTAAACGCCTAGTAAAGAGGGCGGATAAAAAGTGCGCCAGCCCGGACCGACAAGGAGCAAATCAAGTGGCCGACGTGTGAAGTGCGTCTGTCTGCAAGCTCGTAATATGGTCATCCAGTGCTGGGGTGGCCTGTGCTTTACTCAAGGCTTTTAGATTGACTATGTTATAGTTAATGATATTTTATAACATATTTGTCTAAGCCAGGGGTGGGCAGTTCATTTTCATAAGGGGCCACATGAGAAGCATGACTTGAGTCGGAGGGCGACGCCAACAATGACTCGAACTTATTCTGCTCAACTTAATCTTTTGTACATTCCACTGAATCCATTGAATAGCTGATACTGTTATTTAGTGGGACTATAATTTTCTGTATAATTTTTTGCAATATCAAGATAAGGACTAAACCACATGCAAACCAGGCCAAAAACTGGTCTACAAAACTAAATTAGACAGAGGAGGAAGGTCTTCACCAAGACTTTCAAACAACTCGCCTCCCGCTCAGCTGTGCAGACTTTGGAGTCAATCGGACACTATGGGGGGCTAACTTCACACAGGTGAAAGTCCCTACCTTGAGTCGCTGTTTAACCCCATTTAAACCTTGAGATGCGCTGTCCACCGTGGCCCATGTGCAGATACAGTGAATGCCTCAGCGATGAAGCTCATCCTCAGCGCAGACTTTAAAAAACACGATGCACGTGGTCCTTATGCTTCTACCTGCTTTTTTCATAGTTTAGCCTTGTAGTTTAGTTTAGCCTGAAAGTCCTTGATAAAAAAAACCCTACATTTTCACCATTGTCACATTTTACAGAAACACAGGCTCTTAAGCTGGGACAATCTACTGAAGTTTCACCATATCTGTTCAGTTTACAAAATTTTGCACAATTTAGCTCCACCCCCTATTTCCACATTCATCACTGTCCAGTCAAACCGAAGCACCAGAGGCACCACCAGAGGAGACTGCACTATCCCCTTGAGGAAATCTGCATTCAGTCAGACTGTTTTCTCCTTCACTGCCTCCCATCACTGGAACACAGTACCTCCATCAATAAGAGAGGCTCCATCTCATCAGTCTTTTAAATTGAGTGCCAAAAAATGGCTAGTTGAGACGCAAATCTGTGAACACTAAACTACTATTTGAGTGTGTGTATATAAGTTATGTGATTATCTTATTGTTATGTCTGCTACACTGTTCCATTTTATATTGTATTTTACTGTAGTATGTGATTTTTTAATTACTCTTTTTAGGTTGCCTTATGAGATCTGGCAGGGGGACTACCGGTGAAAACTAGCCTTTTGGCTAATTCGGGTACATTTACATTGTCCTAATGTTCATTAATGTACATTGTCCCACTTAAAACTAAATAAATAAAAAATACTCCGTTTGACTCCCAGGTCTGGTCTAAGCGTTACAGGAGTTTTCCAACGCAGACCAAAGTTCTCCAGGTTTTTTTTTTTAAGGTCGCCCGGGACATGTCTTGTGCATGTAAAACAAAGCTGAGCGAAGCAGTTTTTTGCTTTTATGCTCCTCGCTTGTGAAACACACTCCCTCAGCTCTGACTATTGAAGCTTTTAAATCCAGACTCATAACATTATTGTTTGAGTCAGCATTTACATGAAGTTAGCCTTTGAGGATTTCCTTTGATTGTTTTTTTTAAGGGTCTTTTTGTTTTTATGTTATGTCTCCGAGACCTGTCTGAGACATAAAAGAGATCTCAAAGAGACTCCGTATGACGCTTTGAGATGTCCTTGGTATCCGACAGGTCTCGGAGACATTATGCAGGGACGTTACAGAAACATCTAACAGGTTGAGGACAACAAATAGTATTGACACAACTGCTTCAGACCATAGAGCCCTCGCAGAGACCTCACGGAGATCACATGGCGACTTTTTCAAGTCTCCTTACTGACCACTTATTGCTAACACAAAAAATCACAGACATGCTCCTAGTTCCTAAATAGGTTTCATTGTAACCCTGGTTCTCTAAGTGGATGGCTGGACAGAAAGTCTCGGACACGATAGAATTCTCTGAATGGAAAGTCTCATTCTCGAACATAAAGAACTTTGATATAGTAAAAACTTTAAACAAAAGGTCAAAGAACAAGAATATGAATGACTTTTGAAAAAGAATGCTAAATGCCAAAAACATATTTCTGCGTGCACTCAGTCACAAAAAAAGACCAAAGACCAGACAGGTGCACATTCTCATCTAAGCTCGAGTAAGAACATATCTCTGTATGTAAAATGGCTCCGGTGGCCCGTTCCTTTAAAGAGGGGGTATTATGCTTTTTTCAATCCCATATCACCAGTCTATAGCACACTGCAATGATGACGAAACCTTCTGTTGGTCTGTAAATGCAGTAAATTAGAAAAACTGCCTTGTATAAAATTGCTCTCTCAAAATGGCTGTAGTGAATGTCTTGAAATAGGCCTCTGTCTCTTTAAGAACCTCTGACCATTTCCGACACGCCCCCTCCACACGCTGTCTGTGGCATCAGTGGGGAGGGGGTTCTGCTGAGGAGCAGTGGTTGGTTACTCGGCTGGTGACGAAAGCTCGGAGGCGTCTCCAGGAGGTGGGGGCGTTCCTAGGAGGACTCAGGCAAACCTATCCCTAAAATGGCCGCCATCAGAGTTTTTACAGATGACTCAAAAATACGTGAATGTGCCAAGGCAACACTTCAGGCATGTTTTTAATGAGGGAATGACATAATACATGATGTAAAGCTTGAAAAAGTTGATTTTTGTCACCAAACTAACAATCTTTAAAAGCAGGCAGAATATGGTATAGCAGTTGATATCCGCTTGAAGGCTTAACTTTCCCCCTATTCCTGACCTGGTACATGTTGCAGATCTACGGTTTGTCATCATTCGGGGCCTATTCGATTCCAGAGGTGGCCTGCCCACCTGATTTGGTCTCCTTTAGACATGGTTCAACACATTTGTTCATCTATCCCCTGAAAGGGGGACCTAGCGCAAACGTTCGAGAATGTAGGTTTTTGCCTGTAGCTGTAAATCTATATTCCTTCACTAAAACTAAAACTCAAATCGACAAAGTTCAGGCTGACTCTTTCTGTAGAGCAGCATTTGAATGGCTGGTGCAGGGTTAGAGCTTCAGGCCAAAGCAGTTTGTTGGGGCTGCACATATTTTTGGAACCCGCTGTAGCCACAGAGCAGAGACAGTCAGCGGGTAAAGATGTGTGACCAGAGGGCTTTGACTGTGAAGGAGACGGGACCCAGTCAGACACCCAGGGAGCAGGCGCAGCAGAGATCTCTCCATTGTGAACGGATATTATACTGAAGAGACATTTACAGTCAGTGGTGATGGCGGTTGTAAAAGTATATTAGTAAAAGTAGACGGAGCAGTGTGAGTGTGAGTGACGTCGCAAAGAAAAGAGCAAAGTCCAGGAGAAAAAATAGCTACATGTATCATTATTTCACGGTAATTACGGCGGAAAAGCTACAAGATGGCCGTGGATAAGGACATTTGAAAATGTGTCACTAATGAAAGCCGAATCTTCCATTCTTTGAAAAGAGTTGCTCAAAAGACTGGCTCATTTGTATAATGATTTTGGGCGGCCAGAGAACTTTGACTGCCTCAGAGCTACTGTAATTTGCTCAAAGGTACGGTTTTTGATTCATTTTATCCTTTGAAATGACTGTCATACAAATGTAGAAAAGTGTGATTTCTGAAGTTTGGGAGCAGGACCGCACTGTCCCTCACGTACGCCCTGTCCGGTCTCCGTCTAACAAAGACCTCCCCGTCCCTCTCGTCTGTCTCTCCTCAACGTTCCCATTTCCGCGCCTCTGCCTCATCATTATGTGATTTCTGAAGTTCTCAGATTATTGAAGAGACTTGTAAACAGCATAATCTGATAAAGATGCAATCTGATATTTCACACTTATACTCATCATCAATTTTTCTCTGGACTCGCTGTGCTCCTAAACCGGCTAACCATGGAATTGCTCAACTGGTCTCTCAACGCAATTGACAAGATTTTTTCACAAAGAAATGGGGCAGTGGGGGAGCGTACTTGTCCAGAAGGGACTTTTCCGGCCGGGTATGGGATCGACTCTTGGAACAAGTGGAAGGTCGTGTGTCTGGCCCCCCTCTCTGTGGAAGATGTCGAAGATATTTATCTTTTTGGGCTTATGGAAACAGGGTACCTGCTTATTGGACTAGGAGTTGCCCTGGTTTATCGCAAAGTTGGCAAATTGGCAGCAAAAAAGGAGACCCCGCGGCTGTCAACTGAAATTAAAGAACGTTTTGAAGTGGTAAGCGCCAATATGATGGAGTTACAACGGAAAGGACGAGGAAGGATTACGGAAGATGGATTACATCTTGGCAAAGTCAGGGGAGACGTCTCGGGAGGTCTTGGGACAGATCTCAGGGCTTTGCAGAACTTTGGATGGACTGAGAAGGCCACTACCTGCTGCGGATGTCTGAATAATGTTGAAGATCGGTGAAACAATCACATTGATTTACTTAAAGCTGACAATCTGAATAATTTCACCCCCCATGGAACACAGGAGAGCAGCTGGGCCGTTATCTTTCCTGTGCAATGTCTACATCCCACACCAAGGCCAAGCCACGGAGGAAAGGACTGATAGGACTGACGCCGGGCTGGTACACAGACATAAACATCTCAAGGTTTTTTCTGCAGAGAAGCCTCATACTGCACAACACGAAATGTCCCGCCCCCCTATCCAACCGCCCCCTCCCCCTGAGTCCGCCTCACTACTACTAGCCCCCCACCACCCCTCCCTTTTGTATCGAAGAAAAATTTCCACCGTGCTTTCCGCACGTACTGTGTAGCATTTATGTGTTTAATGTGTGTGTATGTGCTTAAGACTTGCTCTAACTTTTCCTGTAACTTTCGAAGAAAAGAGTGGTGCACACTGAATGGGTGCTGCTGCCGGATGCTCTCTCATCGAATGTAATTTTTCCATCTGTGAGATCAATAAAGTATCATCATCATCATCATCATTATATAAACTAACCAGGAAAATAAAGCAAAAAGGCCAAACTAATGTTGCAAATATTCAGATAATACTAAAGGGACTATAAGGAGTTTAAAAATGTTATTATGTATTTTCCTCCCCCCACATGTTCCAGCCATGTCCAAATGTGTAGAATGAGCCAAGACAAGTTTGCCACAACTGCCTCTAAAATCCTGCACTGTCACTCAAAAAGGTGTTAATTCGGGTCCAAAGTGCCGTCATGCACGAGCTTAATATAGAAGCTGCAGTTACGCATAAGGCCTGAGGTGGCAGTAGTGAGTATAAAATCTCAAACTTGCATCTAGCCCCTTTAAAGTTGAAAAATATTAAAATAAAAAATAAACAGAAAAAATCACAAATATGTTTAAAGTGAATGTAAACTGTGCAGATAATAGTCCAGTGGTTAGAGCTGCTGCACGTATGCAGAATATTGCTCCATCCTCAAAAATGTGGGATCAAGTGAAGTTCAAGCTTGAAATATTTCCTAAATTGTCTCTACAGCTCTCCCCTTATGTCCTTATTAAAAGTTAAAGCAAATTTTGTGCTATTTGTATTTAACTCTGCTGAGATCACTACAATTAGGAAGAAAAATAATGCACAGTTGAGTAGGCTTGAACCCATGTCCCCCGGGTGCGATTTTTTTTATTGTAGTTGAGTTGGTACATCAACCAATCACCAGTCATGAGAGTGAAACGTCACACATATATCAATCAGCTTGACCCTGACCCTGCCCGAGCCACTAAACTTAAGGAGAGTGGGCTGGTGCCTTATCTTAATCAATAGAAGTGGAGAAACATATGTGGTAGTACGCACTTCCGCTGGCAAACCAATCACCGCTACACCCGATGCTATATTAGGGGCGCAACGCACCTTCAGCCCTCCCTTTCGCCTCTGACGTCGCATAGCTTAGCCTGGGGACGGAGCTGCTGCGTTTGGCCGGCGTCTCGTGCCAAACACACGATTCAGTTGTACAAGGCGTAAGGCCGCGCAACTGAACTACGCTTTCGCCGTATGCGTCTTTGGTAAGTTTTCGTGTGGTTTTCATTCATTAAATCTAGTTCGATCTGTCCTAAAACCGTGCTGTTTGTAGCATGTTGGCGTTTCTCGAGCTCACGCCTCTGCCGTGCGCGTGCTCTACCTGCCGTCCCCGTGGGCTGTGGCGTTGGGGCTTTTCCTCGCCGTGCGTATGCTGTGCAACGCGGTCGTATTGAGAGGACCGGGCGAATCGTGTGCGGAGTGCTTCAATTGACGGTATGTTTTCACAGCGCTTCCAGGAAACAAATGTATGCGTGCTTCTCCTTCTAAAACAAGTCATATTCTCATAGGATCCTGTTCCTACCTCCCCTTCTTCGTCCATATGGTCGTGATCGCTTCGAATTGCTGGTCGCTTGGTCAAAGTAAGCGCCCACCCGGCGCACAAAGTTAAAGCTGCGTACGAACTGAACTGAACTCAATTGACCAGGGCGCGAGGGCTCCCGCACCTGAGTGCGCTCCCCGCTGGTCTCACGAACTACTCCTCCACAAACAAGGTAACAAGGCTATCGCCATCTGCGTGGCCCTAATACGCAACGGCTGCTGTAAGACTTCGTTCCTATCCTAGTCTCCAAGTTGTGGAGCTTGGCCCTGAGCGCCACACTGCAATAGGATTAGTGGATTTTGTTTTATTTTATTAATTGTTGAGTGGATGTGGATACGAATGAGTGTGAATGCGGTTGTGTGTGTTCAATGCTTTTAAAATAGACTTACAAATTTAACAAAAAATGCTTTTTCTATAAAACTAAAATAAAGTATTTTGTATAATAACTCTTGCTGTCTGTCCATTTTCACGCTCCTCTCGAACCTGTGACCTTGTAAACAAATAATTGTGGTTCCTTGGGCCCAGAATCCAAGGTGGCGTTGTTGGTAATTCTTAAAGTAGATACACTTTTGATTTAAGTTAAGCCTCGGCTGCTACATTCTTGGCGCTGCAGGCAGGATGGACTGAAAGTGGACAAAGGCAAAACGTTTCTTTTGGTGGGTTTAATCAGGGTATTTAGGATTTTGCTAATACTTGGTACTAGATAGTTGTAGCCAGTAGGAGGTCTATACAAAAGTAATTAATTCCTGTGCTAAGCATTTTTGTTTACTGCTTGAGTTAAAGCATTATTTTTGTGCATGTTTGGTGGTTTTTCATTTGGTTATTTGCATGTTTAGTTTTGCTGTGTTTCTTTTTGTGTGTAAACTAATGCTTGCATATAGTCTTTTTTGCTTTGTTAACACCTTTAGGTTACTACTGTCGCGGCTACCGGGATTAGCTGGTCCGTGTCAACATTCTGATACATTTTTTTGTATAGTGAACAGGATTACAGCAGTTTGTTTTGCCCTTTCATCTAAATTATGGAGGAAGCTTTACAGGAGTTGCGTGAACAGTTAGCTCAGTTGAGGGCTGACAATGAACAATTGCGTAACGAACGTACACAACCTGTGCCGACTACTGTTGGTGATACAGCCTCAACATCAGGTGCGTCGTCAATCGCTGCTTCTACATCTAACCCAATTAATACGGATCGACTAGTTTTTGTGCCGCGGGACAGAAAATGTCCAATGTTCAAAGGTAGGTCTGGTCCTAGTCTAGGTGAGTGGCTAGAAGAAGCTCAAGCGTGATTACGTGCTAGGCACTTATCTGCCGCAGATCAGGCGTTCTTTTTATATGACCATTTGGAAGGGGAGGCTAGAGAAGAAATTAAGTATCGTTCAAGTGCGGAGCGATCGGATCCCAATCGGATAATTTCCATTTTGCAGGACCTTTATGGATGCGTTGAGTCTTATGTTTCACTGCAGGAGGCGTTTTTCTCCCGACGGCAGCAAGAGGGCGAAAGTTTGCTAGAGTATTCCCTTGCGCTTATGGCTTTAATGGAGAGGGTAAAACAGCGCGCTCCCAATAACATGACCAACGCGGAAACATTGCTTCGCGATCAATTCGTCGAACAAGTCTTAGATGGCGCTCTCCGTCGCGAGCTAAAGCAATATGTCCGTAATACTCCCGCCGCCACTTTGCTCGACGTCAGAGGTGAAGCATTAAGGTGGGAGCGTGAGGGGTTGCCAGCGGGGGTGCGTGCCCGCAGTAATTCTGTCCCCTCCGCCTTTGGTATCCAGTACGCCGTTCAGGGTGGTTACCAGCGTACCACTACTGCTCCTCCGGGGGCCGAGGTAAACGAAATGAAGGAAATGTTGCGGCGACAACAAGAGCAACTTGATCGTCTGACACAAAGCATTGCCCGCTTGGAGGAATCTCACAATCCTCGTCAGCGTAACCGCTCCCCGCGCTTTGGCCCTATTATCTGTAGGCGATGTCAACAGCCTGGACACATTTCCCGGGACTGTGACAGACAACGTGACCCTCATCGTTCGCAGCTGCCGATGCAGGGGCAATCTCGGTCACATCCGGAAAACTAGTGCCCACCGGGTTGCAGGGCCACGGCTCGGGTGGGGCACTCACTGGCTCGGACAATGTTTCGAATGGTTTGGAAGACGCGCCGAAGCTCATTTCCTCCTGTCCACATATCAAGGTTTGTATGAGTGGTGTTTCGGTGCCATGTCTGGTGGACACAGGATCGATGGTGTCGACCATCACGGAACGCTGCTTTATGGAACACTTCGCACCTCTGGGAGAAGACCGACTTAAGGCCTGCCACTGGCTTAAGCTTAAGGCTGCTAACGGCTTATCCATCCCCTACATTGGTTACTTAGAGCTTGATGTTGTTCTATGTGGTAAACAGATGCCTCACTGTGGTGTTCTGGTTGTGCGGGACCCCCCTGGAAGTACATCTACACAGGCACCCGGTGTTCTAGGAATGAATATAATTCGAAAGTGTTATCAAGAGCTGTTTGGCGAGTATGGCCCCTCACTCTTTCAGATGACTCCAGATTCCTGTCCTACTTTTCTTATGGACGCCATGCAAAAGTGCCACACAGCTAGCCTGCAGGCTCCATTAGTCCATCCGGGTAAGGTGAGGGTGCGCGGAAAGCGAGCCTGTCGCATTCCTGGTGGCTCCATGAAGATCATAACGGCCACCTGTTCTGAACAGTTTTCGAACTCTCCGGTGTTGTTTGAGCCTCCTGAATTCGGCTTGCCAGCTGGGTTGCTAGCATCACCAGCCTTGGTTCATGTTGTGCGTGGTACAGCCTATATTCCTGTCGTTAATGTAGGGACTACAGAGTTGTTGCTCCATCCCCATACTGTAATGGGCACTCTTGACCATGTCAACGTGATCAGCATGCCAGCAGGAGTGGACGAGGTTCCACCTTTTTCTGCACATGTAGCATCTCAAACCGCGTCCACCGTGGCAGATCAAGTTGATGCCGTCGATTTGTCAAGCTTGCCTCAGGAGGAGCAAGCTGCAGCTAGGACCCTTCTCCGGCAGTATGAGTCTGTCTTTGCAGCGTCAGATCAGGATTTAGGTTGCACCACTTTGATTTCGCATGACATCCCTTTGTTAGACGAGGCCCCTGTACGTCAACGACATAGACGAATCCCGCCGTCCGAATACGAACTGGTGAAGGAACACATAAACAATCTGTTAGAGGCCCGGATCATTCGCGAGAGCTCGAGCCCCTATGCGTCGCCGATTGTGTTAGTTCGGAAAAAGGATGGTAGTCTCCGGCTCTGCGTGGACTACCGGCAGTTAAACCTTAAAACCCGTAAGGACGCTTTTCCGCTCCCCAGGATTGAGGAAACCCTAGACAGCCTCACTGGTGCCTGCTGGTTCTCAACCATGGACCTGGCGAGTGGTTATAACCAGGTGCCGGTTACTGAAGCCGACCGGCCGAAGACGGCATTCTGCACTCCGTTCGGTCTTTTTGAGTGGAACCGGATGCCCTTCGGTCTGTGCAACGCGCCCAGCACCTTCCAAAGGCTTATGCAGAGGATCTTTGGGGCTCAGCAGGGACAGTCACTGTTGCTTTACCTGGATGATATCGTGGTCTTTTCATCTAGTGTTCAGCAGCATCTGCAGCGGCTGGAGGGGGTGCTGGGGCGTTTGCAACAGGAAAACTTGAAGGCCAAGCTCTCGAAGTGCAGCTTTTTCAGGCGGGAGGTTCGCTATTTAGGTCACGTTATTTCCGATCAGGGCGTGTCTACTGATCCAGATAAGATCGCGGCTGTAGCCGATTGGCAGGTTCCCACCACAGTCTCGGAGCTCCGCTCTTTCTTAGGATTTGCGAGCTATTATCGCAGATTTGTGGAGGGTTTTGCCAAATTAGCTGCACCATTACATCGACGGGTCGCAGAGTTGTCCGGTCAGGCAAAGAGGAAAGCTGCTAAATGGGGAACAGAGTTTTGGGATGAGGAGTGTCAGGAGAGTTTCAGCGCTCTGAAAGCAAAGCTCTGCGCCGCACCGGTGCTCGCTTATGCCGATTTTTCGTTGCCGTTCGTGCTTGAGGTCGACGCTAGTCATAGTGGCTTAGGCGCCGTGCTCTCACAAGAGCAGGGCGGGAAAGTGCGGCCTATAGCGTATGCTAGTCGAGGCTTGCGGCCCACTGAGAGAAATATGTCCAACTACAGCTCCATGAAGCTGGAGCTACTGGCTCTAAAATGGGCCTTGACCGAAAAGTTTCGAGAATACCTGTTAGGTCATCAATGCGTCGTCTTTACCGATAACAACCCGTTGAGCCACCTCAATACAGCAAAATTAGGCGCCGTTGAACAACGTTGGGCAGCCCAACTGGCCTCTTTCGATTTCGAATTGCGGTATAGGTCAGGGAAGAGCAACCGCAATGCCGATGCATTGTCGCGCCAGCATGGCCCTAGTGTAGACCAACTGGCAGCTCTTGTACCAGGGACTTTGATGCCACCGTCTCTCCGGGAAGCTGTGTGCCAGCCGCAGGTGGAGGTAGTCCAGGCAGTAGTGGCAGCCTTTCCTGGACACCCACCATCCGACGTTCGTGCTCTCCAGGAGAGTGACCTGGTTATTCAGGAAGTGGTGTCCTTTTGGAAGCAGAGGAGACATCCTAGTTATGCAGAGCGACAGCAAATGTCTCTGCCCGCCCAGGGGTTACTCCGTCAGTGGGATCGTTTGGTCGAGAAGGATGGGCTGTTTTACAGGCAGGTGCTCCGCCCTGATGGTGGCGAAAGGGTGTTACAACTGCTCCTGCCAAACTCCCTAATCAAGGATGTTTTAAATCAGGTCCACCAGGAGCACGGCCATCAAGGCGTTGAGCGAACCTTGGCCCTTCTCAGACCTCGTTGTTACTGGCCAGGGATGGCCAGGGATGTGGCACTGTGGTGTCGTGAATGTGAAAGGTGTCAGGTTGCGAAAGATTCTCGCCCTCCGGCACGCGCCCCCATGGGTCATCTCTTGGCATCGAGGCCCAACGAAATTATAGCACTTGACTTTACCCTGTTGGAACCGTCCCGAAACGGAATTGAAAATGTATTAGTCATCACTGATGTTTTCAGCAAATACACACTAGCTGTCCCGACTCGTGACCAGCGCGCCACCACTGTGGCTCATGTTTTAGTTGCAGAATGGTTCTCGAAATTTGGTGTCCCCATTCGGATCCATTCAGATCAGGGACGTTGTTTTGAGAGTAGTTTGATTCAACAGCTTTGCGGTTTCTATGGGGTTGCTAAATCGCGAACCACTCCCTACCATCCTATGGGGAATGGCCAGTGTGAAAGGTTCAATAGAACACTGCACAACCTGCTTCGTACACTGCCCGAATCTAGGAAGCGCGATTGGTGCTCCAGCTTACCTCAGCTATTGTACGCATACAACACAACTCCTCACCAGTCTACCGGCGAATCTCCATTCTTTTTGTTGTTCGGCCAAGAGCCAAGGCTCCCTGTAGACTTTTTGTTGGGAAGAGTTGAAGATCCTGTGGGCGGAGAACCACACGAGTGGATTGTCGAACATCAGACCCGGTTGCAACTAGCATTTGAGAGGGCTAGGGTACGCTCAAAGGGAGCTGCGGATCGCAGGAAGGTGCAACATGACCAGCGTGTGCGAGATGCACCCTTAGGAGAAGGCCAGCTAGTGTTGTTGAGAAATTTGGGTGTCCGGGGTCGGTGTAAGACTCGTGATATGTGGCGGTCCGAACCTTATGTAGTCTTGCAGGCCCCCTCTCAGGGTGGAGCTGTTTATACAATTGCTCCGGTGAAGAATCAAACATTGGTGAAACGAGTTCATCGCTCAGTAGTGAAGCCGCTACATGGGGCGGATCCTTTACAGTTGGCTCCTTGCGATGTACCAGCGATGGTACCGCGACGTCCGTCGGATGAGTTGTCTTGTGATGGAGACTTGTTGCTTTCTGTGCCAGCTCAAGCTGCACCACAATCACTTCCAGTTCAAATAGTTGCGACACAGGCTCCGCCTGTCCAGTTACCTTCAGTTGTTTCAGACGAGCCCGTGGCTGGCCCGTCAGTGCAGGGCCCTCTTGATCCTCCTTTCATTCTTCCCGTTGACAACACAGGAGTGCGTAGGTCCACACGTCCCACGGCCGGTCGCCATCCAAACCCACATAATTTGCCGCGATCTGCCCATCCTATGTCTAGTGCAGTGTCTTTTGTTCGAGCAAGGAGCCCGCATTAGTCGTTTGGTAAGGTCGATCGTCGGGGCGACGATCCAGGGAGAAGGGGTGGAATGTGGTAGTACGCACTTCCGCTGGCAAACCAATCACCGCTACACCCGATGCTATATTAGGGGCGCAACGCACCTTCAGCCCTCCCTTTCGCCTCTGACGTCGCATAGCTTAGCCTGGGGACGGAGCTGCTGCGTTTGGCCGGCGTCTCGTGCCAAACACACGATTCAGTTGTACAAGGCGTAAGGCCGCGCAACTGAACTACGCTTTCGCCGTATGCGTCTTTGGTAAGTTTTCGTGTGGTTTTCATTCATTAAATCTAGTTCGATCTGTCCTAAAACCGTGCTGTTTGTAGCATGTTGGCGTTTCTCGAGCTCACGCCTCTGCCGTGCGCGTGCTCTACCTGCCGTCCCCGTGGGCTGTGGCGTTGGGGCTTTTCCTCGCCGTGCGTATGCTGTGCAACGCGGTCGTATTGAGAGGACCGGGCGAATCGTGTGCGGAGTGCTTCAATTGACGGTATGTTTTCACAGCGCTTCCAGGAAACAAATGTATGCGTGCTTCTCCTTCTAAAACAAGTCATATTCTCATAGGATCCTGTTCCTACCTCCCCTTCTTCGTCCATATGGTCGTGATCGCTTCGAATTGCTGGTCGCTTGGTCAAAGTAAGCGCCCACCCGGCGCACAAAGTTAAAGCTGCGTACGAACTGAACTGAACTCAATTGACCAGGGCGCGAGGGCTCCCGCACCTGAGTGCGCTCCCCGCTGGTCTCACGAACTACTCCTCCACAAACAAGGTAACAAGGCTATCGCCATCTGCGTGGCCCTAATACGCAACGGCTGCTGTAAGACTTCGTTCCTATCCTAGTCTCCAAGTTGTGGAGCTTGGCCCTGAGCGCCACACTGCAATAGGATTAGTGGATTTTGTTTTATTTTATTAATTGTTGAGTGGATGTGGATACGAATGAGTGTGAATGCGGTTGTGTGTGTTCAATGCTTTTAAAATAGACTTACAAATTTAACAAAAAATGCTTTTTCTATAAAACTAAAATAAAGTATTTTGTATAATAACTCTTGCTGTCTGTCCATTTTCACGCTCCTCTCGAACCTGTGACCTTGTAAACAAATAATTGTGGTTCCTTGGGCCCAGAATCCAAGGTGGCGTTGTTGGTAATTCTTAAAGTAGATACACTTTTGATTTAAGTTAAGCCTCGGCTGCTACACATAGATACCGGGGAACATAGGACTGACCCTGGCCCTGTCCACACGAAGTCAAGCTCAGGAATCTAGCGCATCATCCACACAAAACTGTCTGTAAACAAACATTTTCAAAACCAGGTTCCACTGTGGAAAGATCTCGAAACGCCGTTTACACAGCTCCGTAGTTACGACGTCTGCGCAACTTTTACTGAAACAATGACATCACAGCGCCAGCTTTGTGTAACTATTATCCATAATATATATTTACTGACCTCATAATACGTTTTTCTGCTCCGCTCCTCTGCTCCACCACGAGCCACAGGTGAGTCAACCTCCATTCAGTCTGTGTTTTTGGACTGACAGTAAATGTCTGGTCACTGCTTCAGTTCCGTGACGTTGGAAAAATAAATCCACCTCTTTGTCTCTTCTGTAGATCATAAATCAATGGAAAGGTGTCCTAATCACACACTGTTATTGCTTTGATTCCAGAAAGAAAACAGCACATGAGGCATCTGCGGTCTTGTTCTATCTTCTTTGGTAGCACCACAGCGCCACACACATGCCTGTCGTGTTTACAGAGAAAGTTTCTGAAATTATACGCGTTTTGTCTTCATGTGGACCTTTGAGTTTCAACACCACATGGAGCCCTTTGACTCTAAGTCCAAACATGGAGGCACAATCATTGTCAGTCAACTCCACCTGGTTCTGCAGGTGGAGATGACTGAAGGGAGGGGTGGGGAGAACATCCAGAGAAAATCCCAAACTGCTCTGGCTCATGTAAACGCAGGGTTTTGGATTCTCAGATTTCTGAAGTGAATATGAAAGCATCATATCTGATTATTGGGTTATCTGGTTACTCCAGTTATCTGATTTTTTTCCGGCCATGTAAACGTAGCCAGTGGTGATGAAAGCCTGAGAGCTGGTCGTTGTCTCCTACGAAGCCCCAAAACGACAACAAAACATAATTCGCCTTTGTCATCTATCTATAATTTGAGGTTGATTTCCTTGTGAGTGGAATACAACTTTGCGCCACAACTAAGGAAAAGACTACATTGCCTCACCAAGTCATGTTTCATGCAAAAACCTTTTATTCGTGGTTTCTGCTCTGAAAAAATGAGATCCAGTTCGAACAGTTCTCGTCAAAGGGCCGTTCAAAACAGCCGATTCAGTCACAAACTTCACATCACATGAACATATTGCACAATATGACAACAGAAGATTGGATCACATTTCTTGAAGCAGTGTAAATATATCCCTACAGGCCCATTACACAAAAACCCAATGAATATCTTTTGCAGGCGATGCCACTAACACTAATATTATTTTGTCCAAGACCTGCAGAACCAGATCATTGCTGCTCGATTGCGTCCCCTCTCGCCAAAGCTAACTGGGAAGCTCAGCAAACATCACTTAAACCATTATCAACAAACACTGTTGGACTTATTTAATTATCGATCACTAAGCAAATTCTAAATGAGTGGTGCATTTCCAGTGGTCAAATGTATACTATTATCTGTCAGACCAGCCTGTGTGGTGGAGCCCCAGGGCAGAGCTGTGGCCTTCACACAATACCCGAGCCCCAGAGAGCGGTGTTTATGACGGATCAATGGGCCTCAGCCACCAAGCTACTTACTCCACTCAGACAAAAGCTCTCAGCACATTATCCAACCATATTAATATTCTAACTACGCAATTAGTCACTTCACAAGTCATTAAAGATACTGCGGAATCGTTCAAACAATTGCCTTAAAGTTAGGGTAAACAGGTTTAAAGGGTTATAAAGTTTAGTTCATGTTCAGGTCGAGTAGGGGCAGCTTACAACTCCTAAATGCAGTAATGGTTCCTCTTTCAGATTTTACTGCTACTTTCAAGCACCTCCTCAGAGTGAAATATAGGTGTGATCTTCTGGCTCGTCCCTCACGGCTACTGGGTGTGTGGGTATGGCTCCTCATCTGCGCTCTGTTGAAGAAGATTGTCTGCACCTTCACGAGCTCCTGCACAAGGGGGACTGGCCAAGGAAGTAGAACAGCCGCGGAAAGCAAAATATTTTCACTTGGTGTAAATCCGGTGTCATGCTCCAGCCTGGTCCTCCATGCAGCCACCTAGCCCAAAGACACATTAGCTCAAATCTATTGTTAAATCGGTTTATTCAAATTGCCAGTCTGGTTGCTTTCCTCATTTGTCTTATCACTTCTTAAGAGTCGATACTAAAGTATCGATATATCAATACCAAACAGCTATTTTTAAAGTATTGATATTGGGCAAAAAGTATTGATACTAATTTGCATATTCTAAAAGAAGGCGGGGCAGGAATTATCAACACAAAAGGATGATTTATTTCTTTGTTCTGAGCCAAAACAGTCCACAACAGCAGAGGATTGAACTGAGCCATGCATATCATTCTGTTTTAGGTTCTGTTTGTCATTTAAATATTAACTTTAAATTGTATTTATGTATTCAATTTCATATTAGTATTGTGTAACCAGTTAAAGTAATATAATTTTAATTGACCAGTTAATTGTATAAAATAACTAGTTTTAGAGATGTCTATTGATTGAAATACATGCACCCATATGAAATGACCAGTATGTGTATCGGTATCGGTATCGACAAAAATTACCCCAAAAGTATCGGTATCGTATCGATTCCAAAAAATGTGGTATCGCCCATCCCTACAACCACCTGTGATTTATTGTGTTTTGCTTCTTAACATTTTTCGATCGATGTTTTACACGGTATACATTTTTTCCTTTGTCTCTACAGTATGGCACATGAACTGGGCAACCGACGCCCTCAAGCCAGCATTGTGGGTAAGTTATATGTTGAAACCGCCGTCCTTATATCCAGGATGGGGAGGTTCCCCTCGAGGCCTCGGCCATGTGTCTGACGAGATCCTTTGCTGTGCCCAACTTGCTATAAAAATGTTTGTTTGTTGGGATGGTGCAGTGGAGGAGGGAGATCATCCTGAACCGCTGTTGCCGTCACTCTTCGAAACTGAGTGGCTTGGGCCGAATAGATACTAAACAACAACGCAATAACATCACAAATGCTGCTACACACTAACAAACACATAAGTAAATACTGAATGGATTTTCTGTGTGCTTAATCCTATACTGCTCTATAAGTGCGTCCTCTCCCTGAATGATTCAAGCCGTAGCGATTGATATCAGGGCTAATGTTATTGGCACTGAAATATCAATCTGGCTCCTGCCAAGTTAGAGGCCATTGGCTAATGGTCAGCATCCCCGGGCTTGATATGGCACCTGCTGGTTGGAACAAAACCCAGACTTCAGCATCACTAATGCGCTCACGAGTTTCCTTCTATGAGCAGCACAGTACTTTCTGTTTGCATAAAACGTTCTTTGTCAGTGTGAGAGCATGTTCTGTTTCACACCCCATCTATGGCCTGGCCAGCTTTTTCAATCCTTTACAAAGCTGTGCAGTCTGGTCCTCGGCGTTATCTCTGTAGGGCGTGACTGACAGGCGGATCAACCAGTCAGAGAAACGCATGATATGTCCAACATGGCGGCTTACGGTGTTCAAAAACATACAATTTAACAGAAGGTATCACACTGGAAATTGCCTTCATCTGCCAAATCAACAATGCACTGTTCAACTATTGTAATTACAGGTGAGAGAAGTTTGTTCTGAATGTTACGTGATTTGAGAATCTTCTGCATTAAAGTGCCGCTTTACGAATGTGCATTTGTGATTGGACCAACACAAAGTGCATCAGGTAAAGACTGCAGACGCCCAGACCCTCATGTGTGAACAGAAAGCTGGAGAGGCTGACAGGCCAGGATACACCTTCCTCCTGGCCGATAGATGGTTGGTGGCACATCCACTCGGTGGGGAGTCCTTGCCTCAAGTGGAGGAGTTCAAATCAGGATCGATTTTAAAGTTCTTTTAATGGTTTTTAAATGTCTTAATGGTCTTGGTCCTTCTTATCTCTCAGAACTGCTTTTACCTTATGAACCTTCACGGCCACTTCGCTCCTCTGGCAGAGGTCTCCTTGTTATTCCTAAAGTCAACAAAAAGACTTATGGCGAGGCGTCTTTCCAGTATTACGGCCCTCGCCTCTGGAATGACCTGCCGGAGGAGCTCAGGGCTGCAGAGAATGTTCATGTTTTTAAGAGCAGGCTCAAGACCCACCTTTTTAGCTTAGCTTTTAGCTGATTTCTACTTACTTATTTTTTCAGTTATTTTTATTATTATTTATGTTTATAATTATCTTATTATACTAGTTTTTAGTTAGTTTTATATATATGTTTATTTTATTTTATTTATTATTATTATTATTTTTATTTATTTTATGTATATATTTGTATATTGCATTTTTGCATTTTTAGAATTTCCAGTGTTTCCTCTGAGGGAGCCCTCTGCCCCGGGAGCGGTGGTCGGCTGTGGCTGTGTGGGCACTGTCCTCTGGGTGCCCGGATGGAGGTGTGGTGCTTCTGCTGCACCTCCGCGGGGTGTCCGGTGGTGGTGCCCTGTGGCTGTGGCTGATGTACCGCTCCTGGTGCAGACGGCTCCTCTGATGGCATTTCCTTACCTGGTTCATCTGTACCCAGACTCAGCATTACGTCCATTATCTTATCGTGTATGTGTGTGTGTGTGGCTGCGTGTGTGCGTGTGGCTGTGTGTGTGTGTGCCTGCGTGTGTGTATGTGGCTATGGGGAGGGGGGTGGGGTGAGCAGTGTTGTTGTCTGTTTGGAAGAGTGGGTGGTTGGGTGGGCGGGAACTGCTTTTAATCTGTAAAGCACTTTGTGTTACAACTCTGTATGAAAAGCGCTTTATAAATAAAGTTTTGATTGATTTGATTGAAGTATCTCGGGGTCTTGTTCACGAGTGAGGGACGGATGGAACATGAGATCGATAGATGGATCGGTGCGGCATCAGCAGTGATGCGGTCACTGTATCAGTCTGTCGTGGTGAAGAGGGAGCTGAGACGAGCTGAGACGAGGAGCAAAGCTCTCGATTTACTGATTATTCTACGTTCCCACTCTCACCTATGGTCATGAGATTTGGGTAATGACCGAAAGGACAAGATCGCGAATACAAGCGACTGAAATCAGTTTTCTCCCAGGGTGGCTGGGCGCACTCTTCGAGATTGGGTAACTGCCGGGAGGAGCTCGGAGTAGAGTCGCTGCTCCTTCACGTCGAAAGGAGCCAGCTGAGGTGGCTAGGGCATCTGTTCCGGATGCCTCCTGGTCGCCTCCCGCGTGAGGTGTTCCAGGCATGTCCTAGTGGGACAAGGCCTCGTGGAAGACCCAGGACACGCTGGTGGGACTATGTCTCCGAGCTGGCCTGGTGTCGCCTCGGGGTCCCCCCAGAACAGCTGGAGGAGGTGTGCGTGGAGACGGTGGCACATCCAGGTCAGCAGTCCTCCATGCCTATTTAGGACTGGGTGAGTTCGATAAGTTTTTCTGTGCACACAAAGTACTTTCTCCTTTTACCTGAGTATGGTGTTTCACAGCCTATTATGAAAGTAAAAACGACATAGCGGACTCCAACTTAATAGTGAGATAGGGGTGAAAAAAGTCCATCTCTATACGATATATATTTCATGAAAACCTTGAAATATAACTTTGGACTATCAACGCTATGTAATATTGATGTGAACTTTACTGAGAAATCTGTCTCCCTCGTGTCTCTTTTTGTAACACATGACGCAGCAAAACTCCGCAGCTTTCGTCTGGTTTTTATGCTGCTTCCTGATATTCTGCTGAAGGTGCAGAACTAAAAAGCCTAAGTTGCATTTCAACCTGTCACCTGTTCTTGTTCTGCGGCTCTATGACGGCGTGTACCGTTTAATATTTCATCCCCATTTGCGGCGCTTGTCTTTCTGTGTCACGTCTATATTTCACCTGCTACTTCCGTACTCTCTGCACCGCAACGCGCTGACCTCTCGCCAACATTACCCTCTTAAGACAAGGAGATGCACTTTGTAGGTGTCGCAGTGGTTTAGCATTCACACCGCACAGACAGGTCTTTAGTTCAATCCCTGTCCCAAGACACGGCACCTGCCTCGCCTGCGTATGAATGCGGAAGGTTTGACGGACCGCATTGAATCGTAAAGTGACTTTGAGCTCCTGGAAAAGAACAAAATGATACTTAATAATATTACAGTATCTGCAACTTTGTGAGGCTCACGACAAAGCTATTTTGCCTTTCAAAACTCAATAACTCTAAGAATTAGATTTAAAAAATCCCTCTGGAAAAAAACAGAAATTTTGTAAAGTAAAAGACTACAAAGTGTGGAGTCTGTAGTCCTTTCTGTCTCCCAGAAAGGAAAAACATATTTGGATTACAGCTTCATCTTGGTCACCTTTCGTGCTATACGTGGATACCCAACAGGTCAATAATTGTGAAAGAATACATGTTTAGTAGTGATGGCCAAAAAACTCGAGTGCTCCGGAGCTTGTATCGCTCTTCCTGAAGCAGATGCTTCGAAACACTGCGTCGGAGCCTCTTTCAGTAACACCTGGTCACGTGACTGTCTCGAAAACTGCTTCATTCTGTGAGTTGTGTATCGTGTCTCAAAGCGGGTCATCTGCTCAGAGCGTCTCACTGAGCTGCCTTTAGCGGCGAGGCGCTAAACAACGGAGGCTTCCTCGTCCATATAGAGATGTAAATCATTAGTGATAGATAAATGAATGTGCTGTATTTCCCCCATTTCCCATTGGCGAAAGTGCCTGTGGGCCAGAATACATTTTGTATTTTCTTATTCTTTACAAAGTCCTGCTTTTGAACAGATACAAATGTAGGCGTGGAGCTGATCAGGTAAGGGAAACATAAGGAGCACCATCCATCCATCCATCCATCCATCCATCCATCCATCCATCCATCCATCCATCCATCCATCCATCCATCTTCTTCCACTTTTCCGTTGCCGGGTCGTGGGGGCAGCCATTGGAGCTGCCCAAATCACATTGCACCGGCCCCCTATGGCTCCTCCTGCTGGTGGTGGATCCACAGAAGGACGGCCTCATGGTTCCAACCGGGCCTGTTGGTCTCTCATAAGGGGCTTCTGAACCGCTCTTTGTCTGACCCGTCACCTAGGACCTGTTTGTCATGGGAGACCCTACCAGGGGCACGAAGACCCCGACAACAGAGCTCCCAGGTTCATTCGGGCGCTCAAACCCCTCCACTAAGGTGGCGGTTCCAGGAGGGGCATAAGGAGCGCCATCTTCAGCAAATAGTGCCAAAATCTGACTGAATGAAGTAAAAAGATTGTGCATTGATGTCCTGCCTTTAGCAGCAGAGCCGCAGGTGACTGAGGCCCTGCCCACTGAGGCCCCGCCCACTGAGGCCCCATCCACTGGAGCTCCGCCCACAGACCCACGTTACAAAGAAAACGCCTCTTATTTATCGGCCTATGATTGATTTGATCATTCAAACATCAATATCAGGCCGCACGTCTGTTTGAAACTTCTCTTCCACATGATTGTTGGTGTTGGTGCTTCAGTCGTGTTCATGAGAAGTCGCGATAATAAAGTTTGTCCACAAGAGGTCAGTGTTCAAACAGAATGAAACGGCTCAGAGACTTCGAAGCTTATGACACTTTTTTGCAGGAAAGCCTCAAAGTGTTACAAGGCTTCACTTGCCTTCACTTGCTTCTCCAAACTGCTACTCAACAAAATGTCATGAAATAAGCATCGTAAAGGGTGAGTTTGGTCTATTTTTAGAGAGAAAACAAGCAAAAATCTCAACATTGACCACTGAGTGAAAAATGTATGTTTTGACCTGCCCTGTGTAAAAATGCACTAAAGGATCAACTCTGGGACCTTACCACCATCAAGTATAAAGAGTGAATGAATAACACATGAAAGTGACACCATTGTGAGCTCAAAATAGGCACT
Organism: Gobius niger; assembly: GCF_951799975.1. Taxonomy (NCBI): domain Eukaryota; kingdom Metazoa; phylum Chordata; class Actinopteri; order Gobiiformes; family Gobiidae; genus Gobius; species Gobius niger. The sequence continues at coordinate 36,465,861 of NC_136855.1, read as the reverse complement.
CCTAAACAAGATTTCTTCTTCTGTTTTGATTCAGTTGTGTCCTATGGTTTTCCCTCCCCCTTGAATCATTATAAAATATCACACAGTAAGAAAAGATCCACTTTTAATGATCCCATATGTTCTTCCTTTTTGTTTGAGCCTGTCATGCAGCTTAAATCAAGCGCGCGCCCACAGCTCCATTAGGCCTTCTCCAACTTGATTTTAACAAAAACATTTCCCTGGGCAGTGTGGGAGGGAGAGTGGGAAGACATTTTCTACTCGAACTTTCTCCCGCTCTTTGCAACACTCAACCCAGCCCAGTGCATTAGGGCCTCTGTGCTACAAGCCACTGTGCACCAAGGTCAACCGAATGATAGACTGTACTTACATCAATCCTTTTTTTTTTTTTTACTTTTAGCAATGGTGTAATGTTTTGTAGGTCTCCTTCTCAAGTCCTTCAAAGCATGGATGGCCCTTAACTTTTATGTTTAAATCAGGACAAAACTGAAGTAATGGTTTTTGACCCTAGTGTGTCGGTCGCGAACGATCCGGCTCTTTTGAACGAGTCTTTACAGTGAACGATATGAACGGGCTCGCGGAGGTGAATGGCTCTTTTTTTTTTCTTTTAATTCCTCTTCGGGAGAGGGGCGTCACTTGTGCATGCTTATTTTGCGAAACAAAAGTCACTGCTGGAGTGGGGCAGACGGAGAGAGGAGTGGCAGAGGTATGCGTCAGATAACTATCTTTAAGTTGAGGGCAAATACAATCAACGTCAATATCAACGCGCGCATTACACAGGGATCGAGGGTGCATGCACTAACAGTGAGCACAAAAACTATAACAGAGGCTTATGTGTCTTCATACGCCCGGTGTTTGCATTTCAGCCACTGCGCCCTCTCTCTTCCAAAGTTTGACCGCTCGGTTTTCTTCTTCATTCAGCGCGTTAAGTCATCAGAATAACGCTGACCAGTCGATCACAGATATAGTAAACAACAGTACAGTCTGTACTGAACAGATATATTTGACCTAATACGTTGCCTCAAAATATAAAAGTAGTAAATAAATATTATAAATAAAATGTGAAAAAATAGAAGTAGAAAATACTACTACTACTACTACTACTACTAAAAATAGTAATACAAATAATGATAATAAATGATGATGACGATGATGATTGGACAAAATAAGGAAGTCCATGTTCTGCAATCTGATTGGCCAGTGCGAGCAGAGCAGTGTGATTGAACAGATTTGCTCAAACATAGCTATATATTATAAGGATTAAAGATTAAAATGAAATATTCTTAACTACTCCTCGGCTACAATTGGGATGGAATAAAGCCTTTTCTGTGAGTAAAACAATCCAGTATGTTCGCGTGTTCAGTCCATAGACTGTATCTGCATTGTATATCTGTGATCGACTGGTCAGCCTTATTCTGATGACGTAGCGTGCTGAATGAAGAAGAAAACCGAGCGGTCAAACTTTGGAAGAGAGTGGGCTGGAAACAGCAGCTGAAATGCAAACACCGGGTGTATGAAGACACATCAGCCTCTGTTATAGTTTTTGTGCTCACTTTTAGTGCATGCGCCCCCGATCCCTGTGTAAGGCGCGCGTTGATGTTGTATTTGCGCCCTCAACTTAAAGATAGTTATCTGACGCCATACTGAGGGACAGTTTGTGAACGCACGACCGCGGGATGTGAGCGCAGCTCTGGGGAAACAGCGAGAGAGAGAGAGCGCCCGAACGCTCCCAGCGCCAGCTCTCCGAGACCATGGGAGAGAAAAAGGAGTGCGGGGTCCGTGAGTGACGAGGCGGCTACAGGAGCCCCGACACTCACATCTTCCACCTGCTAAGCTCCACTCCGCTCTTGGCCGCCTCCGAAGCGACATCACCGCCAACTGCCTCCACCTCAATCCGCCCCGGTCATCTCCACCGCCCCACGAGCGAAGAGCTCAAAGTGAGCACGCATAGGGCAACGAGTTTGAGAAATAAAAGTCCTAATGAAATAATAAACAACGGTTACAGAGGAGATCGCATTGAAGCTCGACCTCTTTCACTTAAGTTTTTTCCCCCCCTCTTGCTCGAGGGAGAGAGATGGTCGTGTGAATGTGCCAAGGCAACACTTCAGGCATGTTTTTAATGAGGGAATGACATAATAACATGATGTAAAGCTTGAAAAAGTCAATTTTGCATAATACACCCCCCATTTAATAAGTTTATCGAAGCATATCATTTCTCTGATACGGATGCCTGGGACAGCATTCCAAACCACAGATGCTTTCCAGCTGTTTTCAGGCGGTGTTTCCGTTTCACTTGTGTCTTTATGACGCAGTAGAGGTGAGGTTATGTTGCTCTAAATTTGATGCTCTGCTGAAGTGCATTGTGCAGCTCGCTCCTCTGCCCCTGCCACCACACAAAGTCATCACCCGCATTTCACAATACTCAGTAATCACAGCTCCTGCGGGATCCAGATCGGTCTGAAATGAATGCAGCTACAGTCTTCGTCATGCATCTAAACCCTGCAGCATTCACACTGCCTTCACGACAAATTACAGGGACGGTACAAGAAAACAGTGCTACACAGGTAACCAATGCTAATGTGCAGATCCCGGCTCTGATTCGGCTTTTCATGGTGTTCATTAAAAGCACAGAGAGAGAAAACAACAGGTTTGTAAAATACAGCATCCATTACACCAATGGAGAGAAGAAGAGAAGACTATGTCCATACATGCTCACATTGTTGGTTATTCTGTAGCCAGAGCTTAAAGCTTTAATGAGAAAAGTCTCAACTTTAGCTCCAGTCGTAACGAGATCCATAATTGTGTTTCTTCCACTGAAAACACAGACGGACCCAGAGCGGCGCCGCAAATCTCCACTCTGCAGCTCCCACCGACCCCCATCTGGTCCTCACACCTTCATTTCGATATTTTTGTACAAACTGACACATTACAGCGAGCAAGACCATTCGGACACTTAACCTACAAAGGAGAAACTGATAAAGTCATCAAGTCATTTCCTATTGTCTTATTTGAGCTGTGTGCACATTATAAACCTTTTTAAAGCATCAATTAGAATTAAAATCAAACAATGTACAGAATTTTCCCACAAATAGAATAAAATACAAGCATTCAATTGATTACAGGTGTTTTTCTAGGTAGAAATGACCACCATAAAGAGTCTATTCACACGGGATTAGAATTACCTCGGCACCTCAGGTAAAAAGTAATATTACTGACGACCTCAGAGTTTCTAGTCCCGTGTGAATCTGCCATGTCAGTAATTTGGGTAATTCTGCAAACTCTGAGGTCCCCGGGTGATTCTGTGAATGTTAGACAAAACAACATGGAGAAAGGAAAGTTTGGATGCTTGTTGTGCAAAGTCTAGACGGAGGAGGTTGTTTCAGAGCGAACGGATTAAAAGGAGAAAAGAAACTGCTGTTTTATGGTCAGAGCAAAATCCCACAGACCTGACCCCGATGTCATTCGCCTTAACGTGCGCCGTGCGGTCGGAAACAGCTTTTCTTGCTAAAGCAAAGCTCATAAACAAACCTGAGAATCATGAATGAATAAAAGCCTTGTTGTCATCCTTCAGTGTTCATTATTTATCCATTGTTTCTGGCAAAAAAAGTCTGGAAAAAAATGGTGAATTACTGACATTGCTGATCCCATAAAAATGTGCATATACTTTACCTGACGTCCCCAGGTAATTCTAATCCCGTAAAGTTACGTTGGCCTGAATTGTAACTTTGCTGGTAACTACAGATACAGACGGCATCTTTGGAATTGCCCATATATGGTCATGTTTGAAACAGTCAGAGGGGGGAAAACAAAGAAGGGACAAAACTCCCCCATTACTTTATTAAGGCTGAATTATATTCATTTATATTCATCAACAGCCCATAAATACTTAAAAATGGGACAATGCTAACCAGGAAGCTACATCAGCTTCATGCTAACGCTAGCAACAAGGTTTTTTTTGCTTCTACTGAACGATTTGTGGTAAAAAGTAAAAACAGCCTCCTGGCCGCCTCCCGCGGGAGGTGTTCCAGGCATGTCCTAGTGGGACAAGGCCTCGTGGAAGGCCCAGGACACGCTGGTGGGACTATGTCTCCGAGCTGGCCTGGTGTCGCCTCGGGGTCCCCCCAGAACAGCTGGAGGAGGTGTGTGTGGATCGGGAAGTTTGAGCATCTCTGCTGAGACTGCTGCCCCCGCGACCCGGCCCCTGGTAAAGCCGAAGAAAATGGATGGATGGATGGATGGAGTAAAAACATCCACATGGACCTGATTTCTGCTTGCCTTTATTGGTGTGTAAGAAATGTGTTTATAGTCCGATGGAAAACGACCAAAAAAGGGTGAAAAATGGATTCCCATGAGAGGGTTTCTCCCCCCCAGCTAGGCCACGCCCCCTTGTATGACACATTGCCGTCCAGGTTGCCAGGAGGACCAAGATCTTCAAAGAATTGCCCCTAATTGTATTTGTGCTTTTTATGTGGGAAAGTGGAGATTTTGATGTCATCAAATGAAAACGGTCTTTTATCTGAGCTGAGCTAACCGTTTAAATTAGGCCTGAGCATCTCAAAAGCTAAACTAAAAAAAAAAAAAATCCCATACATTTTCTTTTTGGCATTCTCGCAAATATGTTCCTCCAAAGGACAAACACACTATACTCAAGAAAATAGCAGAGTTTTACACACACACAAAAAAAAAATATATATATCAGCTGATTTCCTTGCCAAGTGCGGAAGTCGGGAAGCCCGTTTTGACTTTCCCAGTTGTTTTCCCGAGTTGAGCGGGCGTTCATGTGCATTTCCTACAGAGAAAGCACATGAACGCAGCATTTCACAGGCTCGTCTCCATGGAGATGTTGCAACTTTACTTTCACAGCAGTTAAAGGAACATAGACGAGTTGATACGTACCTGTCTGGTCTTTGTGCGTGCCCATGGTCACTTCCGACTTCACCCCTGTTTGGAGCTTTAGGAATATACTGGGAGAGGCCAAACGCTAACAACATCTTTGGTCGTTTTGACTGAGGGCACGCACAAAGACCTGACAGGTACGCATCAACTCGTCTAAGCTCAGGTAAGAACATATCTCAGGCTCAGGGCACTGTTTCGGTGTTTGTCGCCTGGAGGATGGTTCTTTTCAGTGAGTGTGAATTCTTTGGGTCGAGCTAGTGTTAGATCTAGTCTAGTGTGAAGCCGGTCGACCTTGGGCCAACCTAGTTTCGGTTTCAAAGATAAATGCGCGCAGCCTGACAGGACGTGGAATATTTATCCGACGAGGCAAATGAGCTTGTCCTTACATCTCCCTCTGCCTCGCTCTCTGGGTGAGCACATCATCGCCAGCCTTGATTGTTTTGTCAAATAAAATGGTCTTTTTGTTAAGGTACAGATATTTATAGGCACAAGAAATAACTGATAAGGCTCCGTATGAAGTGATATCAAGTAAAATCCACAAAAACAAACTATAGATCGGTATTGTGTAACTATTTTTTAACAACCTGAGCAACGCATTCGATTTTGACCCTAGATACCCTACACTGGAGAATGTACGGCAACGTCTTTCAAATGTTTCTCCACAATATTTAAGAACAATCCTTCCGCTGGGTGCATAAATAATTTGCTACATATACAGTACACTCCTTAGCCTTGGCGAGCAGGGCAGGTTTGTCCCTTCGCAATGTGGAAGCTGTGATTTATGCCTGTTTACTGTATTCTCGCTGCAGGCCAAGGATCTATTTGTTTGCAGATCTATAAATGTATGGATTTCTGGATACTGTGCCGTCAGCAGCCCGTGGTCGAGGAGAATGGTTTATGGTGGACGGCCTGCGTGCCAGAGCGTACGGCTAATGCTAGTGCAACATTAAGCGGTCGTTTCTGAATCGGGGCTGCTCCATCCCGAGCTCATTTGTTCTTTAAGAGGTGGCCTTGAGTGGTCAGCCCTGGGAAATACTGACCTATATAGCCCGGGCTGTGTGAGGCGGCGGAGGGGGAACGGGGCAGCCGGTGGAATCGGTAATGGAATCTATAGTGTTTATGGGGCGAGATTGTCCGGGTAAAATGGGTACAAGGCAATATGGAAAGAAACGCATAGGTGGGAAATGGGTGAAGGCAATTGGTTGTGGCGTCGGGTGAGTCATATTGGCAATGGAGGTTAGGTTTCCTAATGTATTTTTCAAGTCAAGCTTCGCACAGTGCACATTTGAAACACCTCCAGGAGCGTTGACATGAGGCAGTGGTTTCCAACCTGGGGGCGGGCCTCCTCTTGGGGGGCACCTGGGATTGCAGGGGTCAGGCCATAAGTGATATTATTTGAGCTTATTACTGTATATGCGGCTCTACACAATGCAAGTGGAACGCTCCATTTACTTGAATGGGATTTTCCAACGTTCTACCGGTCATTATTTTCTGGTAGAGGACTTCTGAAAAAAATAATGACCGCTGCCAATGGCAACGGAGTTCGTGCTTGTAATGCAGGTCTTTCATGTCACTCCGCATGTAGTACTAGAGCAGTGGTTCTCACCCCAAGGGGGTCGCGAGACAAGATCAGATAAAATAGATATAAATAAAAGATAAAATATACATATAGATAAAATATACATATTTTCATTAGCATATGAACAAAATGTTTTGTTGTAGCATGTGTTTGCTACTTTACCAGAGTACCATTATTTGATCATAGTTTGATGAATTTTATTTCAGCCATTTGTTTTTTTCTTTGTTTTTTTAAGAATTGTAGGCTAATGTTCCTATTTTTCACGGTAAAACCCGGGCGGGGGGTCACGAACTCCTTTACCTGTTATAATGGGGGCTCCAAAAGGTTGAGAACCACTGTACTAGAGGACACTAATCTCTGTCCCCGTCCCTGTGAGAGAAGTTGGGGGAATCGCTCGTGAAGTTAACGTGAGTCCGACTTTCAACTTACCACCATTCCTCCAACTGCACCTTCAACTAAGTAGATTAGCAATAAGTAGCTAACCTTGCTGCTACTACCCTAGCCACACTGCTGGAATCATAACAAACCTTGCCAAGCAACGTGTAAACTTTTGGGAACTATTTCCCACAGAAGTCATTAAATAAACCCTTCGGGCGGCATAGAAGTGTATGAAGTTTATGTTGTGTTTGTTCAGTTGGCAAATGGCCGTATAATAAGCGGGATAATAATGTGTAATGTATAGAATCCGGTTCACCCTCTCTGTACTTATTTTCCTGATAATGACCAGCGTTCTAAACATTATCCCTTACAAATTAAATGGTTTAACTTCTTAACCTCCTTCGACTGGAGCTTACAGCCTACAGCCCAGAGAGACGCCTCATGTGAAAGCTAAGACCTAGAAAAACTGATGTTAACGGGTCTTTTTCCTCGCGCTGTTGCCGTGTTGTCGACACTTTTTTCATGTTCTTTTTCATCTCCTTTTTGCCACTTTTTTGTTGAGTTTGTGTCACTTCTTTGCTGCATTTCGTCGATTTATTTGTTGGTCTTTTGTGTTTTTTTGGTTACGTCTTCATTCTCATTTTCGTTGCCATTTTGATACTTTTTTTCAAGAAGCTCACAGCTTTGGGTAATGGCAAACTGGAGAAAATGTGCTCAGTTCAGGTGGAGGTTAGAAGGTTAAACCTCAAATATGACTGACACAGGAGCTCTGGTGCTTGAAACATTCTCTCAACACAATTTCAGTTATTTGTTAAAAAGAAAGGCTACATGGCCATTATTTTTGTTTTTGATATATCTGAGGGGGCCCCGGTTTTGGACAAGGGGGGCAGGGGGGGGGGGGGGGGGGGGGGGGGGCTTCATGGAAAAAGTTTGGGAACCAATGACATAAGGGATGAAACAATACTGACATTTCAATGACTATGTACTTCATTATTGTACTTTCTCAGGATCTGTAGTTCACTTCAGTACTTTAAAGCAGGGATTCTCAACTGGTACGGCGTGGGGACCCACCACAGGATGGCAAGTCATGACCCAAATAAAACTCAATATGTTATGTATAAGAAAATAAACGTTTTCTATCAGACCAATGTGTTGATTTTTGTGTGATGTGTTGATCTCCACCATGACAAGACACATTACAGTAACAGCATGTGACCAACTCTGAGGAAAATGGCAGAAAATGAGCAGTCGAAATTGACAGGTATGAAAAAAAACACACTGGTCTGATAGAAAATAATATGTTTTGCAATTTTACAAAAGTAGACCTAAGTAACTTTTTTGGATGATGCAAAATACTGTATTTTTCCTGCTGATTTAAGCATTAAAGGGACTATACGGAGTTTAAAAATGTTAAAATTAAGTATTTTCCTCCCCCTACATGTTCCAACAATGTCCTATTGTGTAGAATGAGCCCAGACCTGTTCACCACAACTGCCTCTAAAATCCTGCACTGTCACTAAAAACGGCGTTAATTTGGTTCCGAATTGCCGTCATGCACGAGCTTAATATAGAAGGTGCAGTTACACGTATGACCTGAGGTGGCAGTAGTGAGTATAAAATGGCTAACTTGCATCTAGCCCCTTTAACGTGGACATATCCTGCATATGGGGCTTAAAAATAAACTTAAAAACATTAGTCTGGGTGCCACAGCATTGATTTTTACGATGTATAATTTGAAATGATGTCATTGCAAGAATTAAATAGTAACGATGAAATATGGGCGCTTAGAGCCGGTGAAGACTTTGCCTGCCCCTCCCCCTGCTGGCAGCTGTTGGAATAACTAGCTATTTTTAAAATAATAATAATAATTCAGTTTCGCTTTACGGCATAGTTTACAGCATCTGCGCGGCCTGATAAACACACTTTCAGCAGAACGGTTCAGATCTGATATGATGTTAGATTGTGGGCTTGATTGGATAGTGGGATTGATTCCCACTGTGTCAGGTTTCTTCCGGTTACTCCGGTTTCCCCTACCACAAAACATGTACAATAGGTGACACTGACCATCAGCCTGGCTCCACATCTGGAGGTGGGTCCCCGGCCACCCACTGTCACCCACTGCTCCTTACAGGTTTGCCCCAGCGGCATAGAAGGATGTGTCACATGCAGAGGATGAATTTCCCTAAGGTTACAATAAAGTATCCATAACTTTAAGTTTCCCTCAAAATGGGGGTATCGTGCTTTTTACATGTATTACATATTCATGACAAACACATTTTGATCACTATATTACACTATGTTGGCTAGAACATGCTGTAATGTTTTTTTTACTTTTTAAGGCCTGATCTACAGGGTTAGCAGGTTTCATACGATAAAATTACAGTCATTTTCAAACTTCATTTGACTAAGCAGCCCTATTCACTTCTCACACAGGAATGATTTCTGCATAACACTTAATGCTTTCCAAGTGCTCACCTTCTGTGACAGCTTGAGTGAGATTTGCTCAGGACATTTGGTTCTGCTTGGGCTGAGGCGTACATTCCCACCTCCTGTCACCTGTCTCTGCCAGTCAATCACTGCCTGTACCTTTGCCTGCCAACCAATCACCTTATCAGACTTTTATAAAGACACACTTTATATATCACTTCCAAGGTGATTTGGAATCAGAATAAGAAGTGTATGAATTGTTTTAATTATTGATACTCAGACTTAGAAGGACTTTACCAGAGTAAAGAAATAATACATGTGGTTCTGGCAGTTGTAACTTCTCCTTTGAGGCGGAGAAGGCTCCCAGCTTTTGTGTTTCCTACTCTTGTCATTCGTCTGACGAGCAAGAAGAAGCCTCTGTCGAAAGAGACAAAAGGTCCTTAGCTCATTATACCTAATCCATTACCACAACCTATATATTTCCCCTACAGCAGCAGACTCATCATCTCTCCAGGCTTGCGAACCAATGCCGTGTGTCAGCAACTGCGCTATCTTTTAAGAAGCAAGCCCAAAATCTGGAGAAACCAAAGTCTCACTAACCGAGGAATAAATAAGAAATCAGCAAATGAACCAAAAACAATCTGGAGAGTAATGGTTGTACTGAAGCTGCTCCAGTTCAGTGGAATATAGATGAGAGTCAAGGCCAAAGTGTCAAAACAGCACATTACTATTTCATTGCCGAAAATGGAAAATGAGCGCTTCCTCCACATTGCTGCTGTGTCGCTCTAACTTCACGCCTGCTTCTCAAACGGGATAAATGTTTCAGCAGATTTCAATTCAAATAACTTTATTTATTCCCTGTGTGGCAATTCAAGCACCATGAGCAGTTAAAAAGTGAGATAAAATAAATAAATAGTACAGTAACAAAGGTAGAAGCAGTTCATTCAATATAGAAGTGCATTATTTGTGCCTGTGCAGATGGAGTACGGATCCTTGTGCAGCTGTTCATCAGGGGGACTGTTCAGGCAGGGTCAGCTGACCTCGACACTGGGCCTTTGGATTGAGCAGAATGACAGTCTTTGGGTCAAAAGTATCCTGTGTCCTACAACCTGGACGACACAGTCCAGAACTCTGCAAACAGAAGCTTTGATGTTCATTCATTCGGACTAAAAGGAGAGGATAAAGCACTTCTCTTTGGTCCCCATGGTGTGGTGCTGACATTGCTGCGATACCATCCCCTAGTGGTGAGGGCAAACTCCAAAGGGTTCACTTAAAGGTACAGGCCACCATTTTTCCATACTGAAATATGTTCTTACCTGAGCTTTGATGAGTTGATGTGTGTACCTGTCTGGTCTTTGTGTGCACCCTCAGTCACGCAAAACGAACAAAGATGTTGTTAGCATTTGGCCTCTCCCAATGTATTCCTATAGCTCCAAACGGGATGAAGTTGGAAGCTACCAGGTAGGTACGTATCAGCTCGTCTAAGCTCAGGTAAGAACATTTGTCAGTATGGAAAACGGTGGCCTGTTTCTTTAAAGGGACTATACAGAGTTTAAAAATGTTAAAATTATGTGTTTTCTTCCCCCTACATGTTCCAGCCATGTCCTAATGTGTAGAATGAGCCCAGACCTGTTCACCACAACTGCCTCTAAAATCCTGCACTGTCACTCAAAAAGGTGTTAAATCGGGTCCGAAGTGCCGTCATGCACGAGTTTAATATAGAAACTGCAGTTACGCCTAAGACCTGAGGTGGCAGTAGTGAGCACAAAAATGAACAACATCTAGTCCCTTTAAGATGAAAACCATTAGGGACTTTTTTTTAAATTAAAACTTGTTTCTTCCTGTGATAATGATTCTGAGAAGAGGGGAATATCTTTAACCATGCTGTTTTTTTTGTTATGTAGAATTAAATGTTTTAGCTTGAGCCTTTGATTGACTTGTTCTGGAGGACTGCCGAGGCTCGTTGGCGGTCCACCCGCCTCTCTGCCTCCCTGCCCTTTTTAGTTGCGCCATGTTAATTTGACACGCCACATGGGCCCATTACCATGAACGAGGCGGCATGGCAATAATGTACCTCTAATTACTATATCTAGGACCCAACTGCACCTACCTTTTGCTCCACTTCGGCACACACACATTATACAGTACGTGTGCAAACGCTAAGTAAATCAGTATGAACTTGTGTGCTATACTGAGAGTTAGGGCTGTGCAATTAATCGAAATTTGATTACGATTTCGATTATTACACTAAACGATTAAAACATTAGAATAATCTTTTTTTTTTTTTTTTTATATCTTTTTTTTTTTTTCTTGTATTATTTCATGGCGCTGGGATTATTTTCCCTTCACATTTCACGTGCCATGGCTCATGCCTTTGCCCGACATAAAAACAAACAGCGCTGTGTGATGATGTCATCAGGCCGCGCTGCTCAGTTTACTTGCGCAGGTGTGAGGTCTGGCCAGCAGGGGGCAGGTGTGAAACAGAGACCTCTCCTTAATCGAGGCAAACTTAAAAATCATTTGTACTTTTATGACTGTTCAGAAAACAGAAAATATTCAGCACAGTTTTTTTTTGTATTCATAAATATATAAAGAAAATAAAGGCTTTTTTTTTAAAGGCAACAAATAATCGTTTGAATAATCGTGATTTCAATGACAAAAATAATCGGGATTATTATTTTTTCAATAATCAAGCAGCCCTACTGACAGTGCCCCAAAGGCTTTATCAGACAGGAGTGCATAGATTGGAAGGAGGTGAAGAGCGGGGAGAGACATCCAGCAATTCGTCGGAGCTGAGAAAAGTGTTATGTACGTGGCAGCAGCCTTAACGATACTATCAGGTGCGCTACCAACATTGATTCTTTTTTTTTTTACTTTGACTGGGGAAGGCAATAAAAGCCGTGTTTGGTTGCAGTTGGAAGCTGTTCCCCTCCAGCTGCTGTCCGAAAGCTTAACAACACACCTCACATGATAAACTAAACCATAAAAAAAATGGAGCGAGAACGCGGAGGCCTATCTGCACCGCACTTTAAGACCTGCTCCGTCCCGGCCTCAAAACTCCATACGTTTCTATGGCAACTGAGTTTGATTTATGAGCCGGCTTGGTGGAACAGAGGGGAGACAATGAAATTAAAGCTGACTGATACACCTAAGCTCATCTGGTTAACACGATGCGCGTCCCGATCAAACGGCCGCCGCCGCTAACACGTCCCCGCGGGGGCCGCCGTATACCAATGCTTTGACTTGTTAAGCGTCGCCGCCCGGAATAACAATATTGCACTCGGAGCATTCTTTATGAGTAATGTATGCACTATGGATTTTGTGGATGTTGACGCTGCGGGAATTTATTTAGCAGTTCTTTACAAACAGACTCCAACAAATGCAGGCCACGGCCATTAGCGTCCTATGTGCTTCTTATTCACTGCTACAGGCGCTCAGACCCGTATAGGCATGACAGAAAACAGCAGCGCATGCTTATATTATGGACAGACTTTTTTTAAAATACTTTTGGACACCTCTGGTATTACAGTTTGTGAATGGGATAGAAGCTGGTAAAGGAAGGGCATTGCCGGTATTTGTGTTGACGGAATCTGAACAATGGGTAGAGCCTGGATGTGTGGGTTTGTTGTGTTGACATGATGCAAAGATTTAATTTCAAATGGATTTTTGGGCTTTCAAGAAAATGTGTTTTGCTGTAAAAAAAAAAAAAAAAAAAGGAATTTGAAATAGCCTTTTTTATGGTGCAAACTCAAATACGTGCTTGTATAGGTAAGTCATTTCAGCTCAGACTGCTGCCTCCACAACCCGGCCGTGGATAAAGCGGAAGAAAATGGAAACTGAAATACAAAACGGGTACATTTAATAAAAGATAAATGTATTTAGAGATTATATAGCCTTCTGCACAAATCTATGGAGAGACATTGATTTGGTCAAATAATCATACAGCTTAGCCTGAGACCTTGAAAATGTGAGGTTATGCATTTGCCTGCAGTGTCTTCACTTCAATCATCAACCCGTCAAGAGTGCAGCTAACGTTAGCCCAATAAAACAGCATCAACTTGGAATAGATCCTGTTGAAAACATTAAAGAAGAGATCAAACAACATCATCTTCATTGGTGTATTTGCTCCTGATTGGAACAAGTGTGTTTCTCCTTAAAAGGAACAGGCCACCGTTTTTACATACTGAGATATGTTCTTACCTGAGCTTAGACGAGTTCATACGTACCTGTCGGGTCTTTGTGTGTGCGCTCAGTCACGCAAAACGACCAAAGATGTTGTTAGCATTTGTCCTCTCCCAGTGTATTCCTATAGCTCCAAATGGTGGTGAAGTTGGAAGCTACCACGCTCTTTCATGGGCACAAAGACCAGACAGGTACGTATCAACTCGTCGAAGCTCAGGTAAGAACATATCTCAGAATGGAAGAACTGCGTGCCCTCAGCCACGCAACAAGACCAAAGATGGTGTTAGCATTTGGCCTCACCCAGAATATTCCTGTAGCTCCAAACAAAGACCAGACAGGTACGTATCAACTCATCTAAGCTTTGAAAAACAGTGGCCTGTTCCTTTAAGCCAATATCAGCCAAGTCTCAAAACTACACACTGCAAAGCCAGTATAAATCTAGTTTTAACAAGCAATACAAGTTTTGTAACGTTCGTTGTGTCTACTTGTGTTACCAGAATAACTTTCAGAGTTAATTTGGTCAGACACCATAGAGATGAGATGGACCTCTCAGGACCGTCAGACTGGCCACGCCTTCGAAGGAAGAAAAGCCGATAAGTGACTCCTCACTGCACTCCGGTGATACTTCTGATGACGGCCTGCAGATGGCGGCTGAAACATGTAAGGTAAAGATTTTGACATCTCTCAACCTAGTGTCTGACCAAATGGACTCTGAAAGTTATTAAGTGTATGCAGACCTGGCTTTATTGAGCATCCATATAGTGCTTCTTGCTGTTGGTAATTGTAAAACCCGTCTTCTCAAGGCAATACTGCCACGGGATTGGTTGACCCTCCAATGGTGCGATCATGTATACTGTATTAATAGGAGAAAACAGTGGACGTTCTGCCCCATTCATTGGAACATCTCCATGTGGAAAGTAAAATTAACATGCCACACTTTCCTCCTCCTACAGAGCACGTTCCTAAAAAGGGCAAAAAGGCGAGAAGCTCCGCCCGCAGATTGGCTCGTTGCCTGCGTTCTGCCTCCACAGTTCTCCAGGGAACCAGGCTTGTAAATTGTTTTTAGGAGACGAAAAGTCTTCATTTTATAAAAAGTTTCTAGGATAGTCTTTTATCCTCTTTTAGTAACGGAGGGGTTAGACTTGTCATTGGCTCCAGCTCGCTAGTCGTGCCGACAAAGCCATTTGGATGAAGTAAAATGTTTTACAATGGAGCTCAACAATCCCTCCCACCTCAAGTCAAATCCCATTCATAATTCTCATGTGCTCCAAAAATTACAATATCAAATTTAAAGCACGGATAGGGAAAGAGCCAGGGGCCAAATCCAGCCTTCCAGCATAAATCGCCTTTCCAGATGCTGAAAATATGGTCAATTCTGTAAAAGATGCACTTCTGTTCATCATTGTTGTCTTTGTTATGTGCAAATCGTCAATTCCCACAAAGTTTGATATTGGACCACGGCAGGGAAGCCTGGTCCTTCACCTCCATCAAAAAAATGACCTGCGCCGGTAGAGCGGGTCGTTCTTTAACTGGGAGGCTGGCTGTTTGAGGGAAGTCTTTGTGTCGTTGGGAAAGACAGTTCCCCCATCGCCCGTGTGAATGTCGTGAGTGGTTGGGGGGGTTTGGCAGCATCGCTTCCCTCAGTCTACTCCAGGGCAACTGTGCCTACATTAGTAACCCACCACCCTGAAGCATTGAGTGAAGGAATGATTACAGTGCTTGGAGAAACTTGTCAACACAGACTTGCAAATCGTAAAGGCACGATCTAGGCTAATCAGCGATATCTAATATTTGGAATTCCGACAAAATGCTTCGACAACTTTTGGTTTAAACTGCTTTGGATGAATCCTCTGCAGGAGTGCGGGTCAAATTTACAGATGCACATATTTTAGTGCAGCACTGTATGCAAATGTTGTGTTTGTATCTTTGTTAATAACTGTATTTGTGTCTGGCAAGGGACAAGGCAAGACGACATCATTGTACCGCCTCATCCAATCAGACGACATCATTCTGCGACCTTTATTCTCCTTCAGAGGAATCTATAAAAAGAGCTGAAACCGTTGTGAAGGCAACACAGTGCAGGCAGAACTTTGAGGTTGTGTCTTCCTTCAGTGGCGTGCTGGGTAATTGGGAGAGTCGGGGTGTTTCTCGGTGGGCCGTTGTGCTTTTGGGCCGTCAGAAAAATATATAACCACAGTTTTGCTTTAACTGGGCGACAGCAGGAGCCTGGGCTGATGTGTGAGATTTAAATGAAGTTACACAAGCGTTTTTTTGTCACACTTTTCATTCATTGTGGTAGGGCGATACCATGTGATACTGAACTAACTCAGAGAGGAGGTTTAAGAGTGTTAAAGCAGCACTAAGTGACGTGTTTACCTTAATAAATCCTTTCCGTAGTCCCTGTGGGGGTAATACAAGTGTTTATGGGATGATTGGAGGGTCTTTCATCTCCCCCTGGTGTCTCTGGCCAGAAAACCATGTTTGCAACTGGACTGCCTCCGGACCGGAGCCACCATATACCAATACACACGAATAGAATCACGAAGAAGAAGCTAACAGGCTAACGGGCAAAGCTAACCGCGGGCTAGCGTCACTTTAAACAGTATTTACAGCCAGGTTTAAGTGAAAAAAAATATTTCCATTGTATAACTGGATGCACAATATCCCTCTCTCCCTTCGCCTTTTCTGTCAGCGTAGTATTTACTCTCCAAGACAAATAATACGTTAAAAAAACGCAACTTGCTACGACACCTGCAGTTGCGCTTATGGCTTCTAGGGGCAAGAGTCACTTAGTACTGCTTTAAGTGGAACACCCCTCCGCTTCAGTTCAAGGTCCGATTCAGTGGAGGGAACAGAAAAAGGCAAGTGGGACAAAAAAAGGCATTTAACGATCAATGAGGAAAAAAGTGGATGAATACTATATTTTTATCTACGTAACTTGGTGCTGACTGTGGAGCTGTATCAGACTGTGTCCAGCGGCCCATGTGAAAAGCAAAAGTGCCATGAGCAGGAACCGATCCTACAATCTTTGATTTATAAAGCTAGCGCCATACGAGTTGAGCTAAAACTGTGGATGCATGGGCCGGTGTGGATCATTAAACTCCCGACCCTGGGTGACTACAGTGCGGTGGGGATACCCTTCCTCCAGATTATGAGGTAGACTCTTGTCCAGGAGCACCTTCACACAAATGCTCAAATTTTTAGCTCATTTTCTCCATTAACATCTAAGTTTTAAAGTCAGAATTAAAGACAAAAGTCACTGGCGAGCCGGAGATTTCCAGGAAAAAACTGCAATCTTTTCCATTATTTATAAAGCTAGCACTCTGTGGACATGTGGGCCGGTCTAAATCATTAAACTCCCGGGACAAAATGAGGTCCCAGATGCCCCTGTTTGCATTGCATTCGTCTGGCTCCTCTGTCCAGATCATTGTTCTCATTAAATTACTCAAATAGAGATCTGACTGCAATTACATGTTAGTTTCTTAAGAATATCATAATACACCCTTACAAGGAGCTTACTCAGTCCTACACGTATTCTTTCCCGCCCTCGTCATATTCCTTTCATTCACTGGAATAGGCAGTCAGCAAGCGAAGCGCTGACCCATAAACATGACAGAGAATGCATACTGTGCGCTAACAAATGCTAACAAGTGTGAACAGAAGCCTGGACAATACTTTTTCATTTGGTCGCACAGACAATATTTTGGTCGCACAGACTCGAGACACAATATCAAAATTCACCATTTTAATAAATTAAAACAAGGACAGTTATAAACATGTTCAAAATCACTAATAATTGATCTTAATAATGATTAAAACAACGTTAAAACTTTTTAAAATTGAGTTTTTCATATTAATATTAGTGATTTTATCTAATTTTATATTATTATATTTTTGCATTGTTCTGCTTTAATTTGGTGTTTTCAATCCATTATCATTCATCTTCCTTGACAATTGTTTGTCTCTTTCTTTCCAAATCTGCAATATCACTGTCACTTGCAGGATATTCACTTTGAAAATGATGTATTACTGCCAATTAAGACGTATTAATCACAGGCAAAAAGTACCTGTTTTAGCCTAAAGCCTAAATAAAATACAGGAGCTGAATCTGCTGCGGCTGAGGTGGAGGGCGGGTCATAACAGCAGCTGTTAGCTCTCCATTAGCTTTACGTTAGCACTCTGTTAGCTTTACTTTAGCACTCTGTTAGCTTTACGTTAGCTCTCTGTTAGCTTTACTTTAGCACTCTGTTAGCTTTACGTTAGCTCTCTGTTAGCTTTACGTTAGCTCTCTGTTAGCTTTACTTTAGCACTCTGTTAGCTTTACGTTTGCTCTCTGTTAGCTTTACGTTAGCTCTCTGGATTTATCAATATGTTTCAAGGTTTTTCCCAAGTGATCGTTGTATGTCTAATTCCTTCCTGATTTATTGAGCTTTGAAATAGCTGAAGAATAGCTTGTTTAAAAGCAAAACAAGATCTTAAAATCCCTCCTGCAGAAATCCTTGTAATTAATATTTCCACAAAATAAAACCATACATTTAAACCTGGATCAATCCGTTATTTAGATTTCGTCTCAAAATATACATGCCTTTCAGTCATGTGACTTTTGTTGTTTGGTGGCCATTTTGAATTATGCAGCACTACAACATGTAACAATATCTCTACTCAGGATATAAATAAAAGACAACTGATTGACAGTGGCATTTTATGTGAAGAAACCAGTGAGTCAGTGCTTAAGATGTTAGCATGCTACCAGTTAGCATTTATCTTCAACAGCTCAGCTCAGAGCTCAGAGCTGAGCTGTTACTATAGAGTTTCCTCAGTGTTCATAGATGTGAGCCACAGATGTGTTTATCGTGTTGAAGCCATTGACAGTTGATTAATGACAGTTGCTAACCGGTAGCATGCTAACGTCTTGAGCAGCTTAAACACTGGCTCAGACTAAGGCTCTACTAACATGACAAACTGTAAAAATCACAGAGAAAGGTTTTCTGTTTCCTCTTTCATGTGTTCCTTTAGTCTGAGGAGTGAAGCAGATCTTTAGTAAATCCCGCTGTAGCTCGACAGACTGAGCTGCTAAATCTGTGCCACATTTACTGGTTATATCACATAAACGTGCGTCTCTGGGGCCGTGTTTTTACTGTATTTAGGCTATTTTCATGCTTTAAATGCCTTAATTTTATATGAACAGACAGAAAACTTGCAATACATTGTTTTCGCATATTTATGTCAGTGATCTACAGCAAAGGTTTTCAAATTGATATGTCCTGCAGTGTCTCTCCTTAAAATGTGGGGGACTGAAATGCCCAGAGGAAACCCCCAAAGTCACCTTGAACACGCAAACTTCACCAGGGAATAGAACCGGAGACCAACAGCACATTGAACAGCCGCACAAGGCCGGCGGCTGCTTCAACATATTCCACCCACTTTCCCACGACCACAGAGAATTAGTCCGACAAGACACATACTGTACTACTAATTAACTTCGATTGATTTTCGCCTGTTTCCATGGCAGCGCAGGGTGACTTTTGGCTAATACAGGTACATAAATATAGAGCGCTGTGTATCTGCTGCCGCCGCCTGTTCCTTCCGCTCTTTGCGACGGCGCTAGACACACAGTGCCGCATCAGACGGACTGAAACATGTATCTTAATCCAAACGATTAACTTTCCTAAATTCTGCTCAATACTCTAAAAACTTAAAGGAACAGGCCACCGTTTTTTTTTTTTTTTCTGAGATATGTTCATACCTGAGCTTAGTCATGCAAAACGACCAAAGATATTGTTGATATTTGGCCTCTCCCAATGTATTCCTATAGCTCTATAGTTGATGAAGTTGGAGCTACCACGCTCTTCCATGGGCACGAACAAAGACCAGACAGGTACGTATCAACTCATCTAAGCTCAGGTAAGAACATATCTCATTATGGAAAAACGGTGGCCTATGCCTATTCCAGGGTATGTAAAAAAAAGTAAGTCTCTAGCCCATTCCTGTGCGAAGTTATACATTTTTAAAGAATAACAAGAATGCTCGTTCTAGCCACTAGGGGGCATTAAAAAAGGAAAGAGTTCCACAGGTGTCCAGCAGAGGGCACTGACATAATAAGAGCTCAGGATATGAACAACACATTGTACTGTCACGTGGTAAATGGACAGTCTGCCCCAGGGCGGCTGTGGCTTCAATAACAGCGCACCACCAGCGAGTGTGGAGTATACTTATACATATAGTACTTTGAGGAGCTTGTTGCACAGGCTTCTAAAGTGCAATACAAGTGTAAGCCGTGGTTATTAATGAAGCTACAGTCAAGTTGGGGCTTTGACAAAATCACAGGTTATTATTTATTTCGGCCCACGACCCAAAATGAGTTTGACACCCCTGCTTTAATGTGTTGCCTAATAATGGTGCGTTCCAGGCAACTGGTAAGTGGTATTTTTCCCACTTGAAGATTACGACTCAGATCTCAGAGCGTTCCAGGTGGTAAAACTCGTATGTAAAGGAAAAAATGCTACAACAGTTAGCACATACGATGCTTACGATATATGAACGTTTCTTCAACACAGTAACATAACATTATGTTGAAAGTTGTGACCAAAAGTAACGTCACGTGACTGACACAGTGGTTTTGTTACAGTTTTAACATTAGCAGCGCTGCTCCACTGGGGGGCGCCATTACTGTCTTCATCTCGCAGTTGAACTTACAGTTGAAGGTTTACAAGTTGACAAGTTATAATTACCAGTTCGAGTGGCGTTCCAGGGTATTTTTCCAAGTGGGGAAATTTACCAGTTGCTTGGAACGCACCATGAGTGTTGGGACAAACAACAAAGTTTCAAATCATGATTTTGTTTTAGCAGTGGGCGGGGCCTGCTGCATTAAACAGAACACACCTAAATTATAGACTTTAAACCTCTTACCCTTACGCCTTAAACAAGTACATTTTCTCCAGTTCGTTTTTTCCCAAATCTATAAGCTTCTCGCATGGAGCTTACGGTCTATAGGCCAAGGTAGCGCCTCATTTGAAAGCTAAGGCCGTAAATGTTTTTGTGGTTCTTGTAGGTTTTTTGTTGCATTTTTGTTCTCGTTTTTGTTGTTATACAAACATGAGTCTGTTCTATTTCCAAAAGCTCTTCTTGGTATTTGTACTTTTCATCTCTGCTGTGATAGATACTTCAGTGTACTGTAAAATAAAATGTTAATGCTGCATCCTTCAGTTGTGTTTATTCCTATATATTCCCTTGGATAATTGGAAAACCAAGGTTGAAAATTCCCAGATTTTTGCAACCCTAATCCTAATCAGCATCTTTTTTACCCTCTGCAGTCAGGCTTCCGCACCAGACAGTTATCCCAAGAGTTTGGAAGCTTTCCACAACGGCGCAACAAAAGTGAAATAAAACTGTTCTTCCTGCACTCCAGGAAAGTAACGAAACCCTGGAGACACACTTATTGTAAACACTGTCCACTAGTAGGATGGAGCTGGGCATTTCTACTTCCATACTGAAATATCCACCAGGTTGTAGAGTGGATGGTGACACATTTCAGTGCACAGGTGTTGAAACTGTACCATCACAAGGTTGGCTGTTCTAATGTAGAAATGTCCAGCTCTATCGACTTACTGGACTTTGCTTGTGTTATTAAATCAACATGGATGTCTGAAAGTAAATCTAAATTTCTTCAAAATGTATGAATTGTAGGTCAGGTTCTTTGAGCGCTGGTTGGCGGTGAGCTGAGCAGAGGAGAGCATCTGGAGCTGGGTCCCTGGGGCTGTGGACTCCTTCAGATGGGGACAGACTCCCCCACGAGGCGCCACACTTCTGCATGAGCACACGACGCATTAGCATGGAATATTCACACGGGCCCTGAGTGAGGCTGGCTTTTGCTCTCTTCTGAATAACTCATTAAAAGCCGCTCGGGTGTCGACACAGCCACAGTCCCCAATTCAGCCTCGAAGATCATGGTTTGAAACTAGCAAATCCAGCTGTTTGTGGGCATCTGTACTCAATAATAGCCTAGTCTTTTCAGTCTTTTAAATCCTCTGGGCTTGTTTTAAAATGAGACCAGTCAAGTCAATCTGCCTTGGCTACAAAAGCCTATACAATGCTAGCTTTGATGTTGTATAAACAGACATGAATCCTATGCGAAACCAGTTGAACCTATTGTGGATACATTTCTCTTACAGACATGAGCCTCTTTGGATAAGCGGCGCTGTGAAGGGGCGGAGTTAACCCTGGGTTTCTCTGTGGAGGTGAGCGAACATTCATGTGGAGCAGTTTTGAGTCTACGGCAACGCCAAGCGGCCAATCACAGCCGGCAACATCACGGAGTCAGGTCGGCAAAAACGAGCACACAAAACTCTGCCTGACTCAAAGATCCCGTGTCGCATTCATTTCTCTCCAACATCTTGTATTGATGATGGGAGAGTGTGACCACTGCGCAAAGCCTCCTCCCGCACATCTGGCCATATACCGCCTTTGCTCTGCCCAATCCCATCAGACCTCGGAAGCTAAGCAGGGAGGGGGCCTGGCAGGACTTGGATGGGAGACCGTTTGGGAACACCAGGAAGCCTAGTGAATGGAGTGAGTGAGTGAGTGAGTGAGTGAGTGACTGGTGGCAGTCGGAGGGGCCGATGGCGCAGTCTACCCCAGGGCAGCTGTGGCTACAATAGTAATAGTAATTTTTGGTCTTGTACAGAGAGATCATGGACCCAGTGACTGATATTAATGATTTTTTTTAAATGAACATATTTTCTTTTTAGCTACGACTTGTGAAAGTGTAATGCTGTCAATAGGAAAAGCTGGCTCCTGCCCCCGTTGGGTCGGGTGACATCATCATATTCTAGAACCTGCAACCCAGCAATAGGCTGCGTTCAAGTGACATCACAACATTCTGAAGAGCCTATTCACCTTATTCCGCTCCGCCCACTTTTGCCACTTTTTGCGTTGTCTCGGACCTTCCGTTGTCCAGACACTTCCGGTCGAGCGCGAAGCCCCTTCATTTAAACGGAGAACGAGGGAAAATATTATCCGTTCAAATCTGATGTTTAGTCGATTGATTTGTGTAAAATGGCCAATGTTCATTTGCACCAAGTCAACACTGCAGCGTTTCTCTGTGCGGCCGAAAAACGGCTTTGTTTTCGTGTAGTGCCTGATTTTATGTGGACTTCTCCAGTCACATGTTAACACATAGGAGAAAAGGGGCGGGCACAATTAATGGCGGCGCCCACGCGAACGTCCGGAATAAGGTGAATAGTATAAAATTGAGGTGGAGGTCAACTGAAAATTCTATGATGGTAACTATGGTAACTGTGATAACTGGCGAATTGCAGATTTTTTTGTCTTAGTATTTGGTGAATATCTCAATCATTATTGGAAGAATCCACATGAAACTAAAACTGTTTCAAAGTTCACTGTCTCCGCATATGTCAACTCATATGAAATAATGTCCAATTATTTCCTTATAAAGGCGTCCAAAAGTTGTGACAATACTCAAAAACATGAGCGTGATGTTGTCCAATAGAAAGGACTTTCAGACATAAAAACAATATGTCAGGTTTGTGAATCCAATCACGATGATTGATGACGTGATGGGTCCTGATGAGGAAAAACATTTGACAATTTTCGTTTTGGAGATTTCTTACAGAAACTGCATTTCTCCCATAGAGTTGTATAGATACAGACGGCATCTCGTCATAGAAGGGGGCGTGGCTTCGCCGAGGGGAAAATAGAATCTTTAGGGAAACTCAATTTTCCCCTCTTTTTAGCCATTTTCTAGTGGAATATGAACTTATTTATCACATACAAATAAAGTCAAGTGTAAATCGGGCCCATATGGATATTTTCCCACAGCAGATTGTTCAATAGAAGTGCAAAAAATGGCAGTTGTAGCTAGCGATAGCTAACCGTTAGCATTAGCCTGATGCTAACATGTAGCATTATGTTAGCATTCTCCGTTATTTATGTACTTGGGCTGTTGAACCACTTTGCTCCCCTCCATGTCTTTGTATCTTTATTTTTTCAAAATTGTTTTCCCCCTTAACTGTTTTCAAACATGACCATATATGGACGATTCCAGAGATGCCGTCTATAACTATTGGCCCTGCCCTCCATCTGACATTGTGACATCATCACATTCTAAAACGTGAACGCCACTTATTGCTGGGTTGCAGGTTCTAGAATATGATGATGTCATCGGACCCAGTGGGGGGCAGGAGCCAGTTTTTCCTATTAATAACATTACACTTTCACAAGTCGTAGCTAAAAAGAAAATATATGAATTTAAAAAATGATCTTTAATATCAGTCACTGGGTCAAAGATCTCTCTGTACAAGACCAAAAATTTCCTCAAAAACGAAATAATTTTTCCTCTATATAACAGTATAGGCCTTCAGAATGCTGTGATGTCACCTGCAACCCTGCAATTGCGGCTCTTTAAGACCATTTTGATTTTTTAAAAAGTGTCACAGAACCGCTAAAGCAGGGTCAACTCCATAGTAACCTTGGTAACCCATTAATGCATCTTCACAGTGCGAGGCCCTTGAGTCGAGTTTTGTTTCGTTCACCCTGATTTCTGTAACCTCTCTCCTTTCAGATCATCTCCCTCTTCTGCGAAAGACTTATAACTTACAGCTCTTCGCAAATGCAGCTCTTGCACCCTCTACTGGCCGTTTTCTGCAAGAGAGTAAAAAGATTTTTTTAAAAAAACAACCTACTGACAGACAATGGCTCTCACTCTTCACCGTGCGGAGAGAAAACAGCCTTCAGCGTCTGAGTGAGTCATCCTGTTACATGATCTTTATTTTGTGGGGGGGGGGGGGGGGGGAGTATTGATGCTTCTGATGATGAAATGTGACTGAAATACAGAACCCCGTGAATAATAAGCATGAGAGTAAAGTTAGAAGCAGCTCGCTGTACCGAACCATTATCAACTGTCAAACTGAGGTAAATATTTCCGCTGCTATTTTCAGTGCGGGATAACAATGCAAAGTCTTTGTTTCCGCGTCGTTCCCACGGAGACTGCGGGCAAACACCAATCACGAACCAGCGTGCATGCATTTGGTAAATAAACAGTCCCAGGGCGTGCATAGGTTAGCGGCGCAATAATCACACTATGCATAACAAGTCAGAGCTTTCACAATGACGGCTCAACTTTGTGGCGCGTTGTCGATTCTGAAGTGCTTTTCAATTTGAGTCAGTGTTAAGAAGACGAGGGGCAGATGTAGTCGACTAAATCTACAATATGTTGCTTTGTTAGGTGGCAAAGTGGCACAGTGGTGAGTTCTGGCCTCACAGCAACATGGTCCTGTGTTGCATTATGTTACTGTGGTGGTAATGGGATGGATGGATGGATGGATGAGATTGAGTTTAGGAGAGCTAGCAGATCTTTTACAATTAAAGTGCATATGACTTGCTTTTGAAAATACGACTCATTCAGATGGATAACATTGGTTGTAGTTAACTATCATATTTTTATTTCATTGAAGCAGCAATTTAATGAAAAAAATGTTGGGAATAAATGTTACTTACATTTGAATGTTTAATTGTGCACTATGAAACTTTTAATGTAAAAAAAAAAGTTGATATTTGTGCACATTTGACCTTTCAGTGACCTAGCGGATAAAGGTATAGCACCTTTAGGCGCAAGGATCAATATGTTTGTTAAGTGGTGACGTCACAGCTCTACTTCCGGGTCCACAGATGTGCGAGAAACTACAACAACTCTTTAATGTGACAATCAATATTTCAGAAACTCAACAGAGAGTTACTGAACATACTTATTTATCAGGCCCATTAGTCAAAAATGCTGAACTTACTGCCAAAATTGCTACATCCGGGTTAGCAGAGATGAATGCTAACGGCGCAGCAGCTACGCTAACCCTGGAAGTAGCGACTTTAGTAAATATTACCTTTTTTAGCAGTAGGTGCGGCATTTTTGGCTAATGAGTCTGAGGAATAAGTAGATTCTGTAACTCTCCGTTGAGTTTTAGAAATATTGATGGTTGTTTTTAAGAGTTGTTTATGTTTTTTTCTCACGTGTTTGCCGGTCCGCTAGCACCCGGAAGCGGAAGTGATGAGGTCGCACTTTTATTCACTGCTGATTGAACTATATCCATGGTTACGTCAACATTCCATTCCAAAAAAACTACCAGCAACCCTAAATAAACCTGAAATAAAATTTACCATCATTTATCATTTAAGCATCAGGAGTCACCGGGATGGAAAGTGAAGGCGCCAATCTAACTACCCCATACAGCCACCCACCATAAACACTAATATTAACTTCTTCTTTTTTTTTTTCATTGTGCACTTTTAAGCTAATGACATAGATAAAGGTAAAGTTCCATAGCAGTTTGACACACTAATTTCCCATTGACATGGTTGGCACGGCAAGTTTAAAATGGCTTCTTTCTACGTCACTTCCTGTCAGTGTCCAATAAGGAAGTGAAACTATAAACACAAAAATGGTCAAACTAAAGAAAGATGGGTATTTCTTTTTCTACGTTTTAGCACAAATTGTGTCTAATGTGTCCAATTAAACTTTAAACCATATAATGTGTGTCGTCTTCACATTGAGGGAGAGGTCCACATTTGTTAAGGCCTTCTGAAGATTGAGAAAGCTTTCCTGTAGATTCTGAATAACCTTTTCTGGAGACGCTCCCGTGGAATACAAAATGGTTCCTAGTTCCTACAGATCGTGGGATGTAATTTATGTATGCAGAAAACAAAGGTGGGCCTAAGATGGATCCCTGATGAACAATTAATCGGTTTATTTTGGCTCCAATAAATGTCTAGATTAAAGAAAAAACATGTGCTGTGGTACATTTTTACAGATCACAAATCTAAATCGGTTTACTGTTTTTTTTGGAAGTTCACATCTCAAGATCGTCTCAGTCTGAGCTCTGACTGAAATGTGCATCTACCTCACTCACATGAACAATGGGGATGCGCGGGAGGGTCAGTGAGAGCGGTTTTGCAGCAGCTCAGAGATTTTGCTCAACTACCTCAGACTTTCCCGCTTGAAAACGAGATAATTCAGGTAGAACATCTTTAACACGTACGTAATGAGGTGTCAGGAGAACATACATGCATTTGTCCAGGGCTGTGATGTCATTGTTTCCCATGAAGCCTCATTGTGTCCTGTTGACATGAGGCAGAGCAGCTGAACAGCCTCGCACAGAAATAAAACTACCTCCTCCACACTTCAAAAGAGAGACACCTGCAAAACTAAAATACTGCTGTTTTTTTTCTTCACTGAGGGAGTACACATATTCAGCTCATTATACATTCACAAGTTTGGCATCTTTTCTTAAAGTATAACGAGTAGTTGGGAGTTTCTTTTCACCACGTTACAATTTTGTTCTCTCATCAAAAAACAGACCTGGAGTTGTGTTTCGAGCCACCAGCGCATCTTTACAGTAATCTTTGAATCTTCACCAGTGGCTCCCAAAAAGCTCCCCCTGAGGTCCTACGTTTCCAGGAAATGCTTTTCTCACCTCTACATCGCCAAACTTTATCCTTTTATTATGAAGTGCAAACACTCCCCAGAGCTTCACTATAGCAACACAAGCCTTAACTTTTTCAGAAACCAGTGTTAAAGCAGTACTGAGTAACTTGTATTACCCGAGAGGGACGACGAAAAGGATTTATTAAGGTAAAGAAGTGTTAATGGGATGATTGGGAGTCTTTCATCTCCCCCTGGTATCTCTGACCAGAAAACCACAATTGTAACTTTCCTGCCTCCGGGTCCAATGCACTCTAATGGAATCACGAAGAAGAAGCTAACAGGCTAACTGTAGCGAGCAAAGCTAACTGCGGGCTAGCACCACTTTAGCAGTATTTACAGCCAAGTTGCTACGACACCTGCAGTTGCGCGTACGGCCTCTAGGGGCACGAGTATTGCTTTAGCTTCATCTACTTGATTATTTTGTCAGAATTTTCATCAAAGTGTTATATTTATTGACTAAAACTGGACTAAAGCTAAATATAAAGCTTTTTATGAGACTAAAATTAACATATGTCTGACTAAAAATTAAAAGAAGAGATTACAATCATCCAAACATCCAATGATAGTTTGAAAGAGCCTCATTCACTGCCAGGTCTGAGCTTTGTTCATGTGGGAGAAGCTTCATAAAACAGAGGACCCTGATTAAAGGGGCTACACGCAAGTTAGCCATTTTATACTCACTACTGCCACCTCAGGTCATACGTGTAACTGCACCTTCTATAATAAGATTGTGGCACTTCAGACCCGAAATAACACCTTTTTGAGTGACAGTGCAGGATTTTAGAGGCAGTTGTGGTGAACAGGTCTGGGCTCATTCTACACATACATTGTTGAAACATGTAGGGGGAGGAAAGTACTCGATTTTAACATTATTAAACTCTGTATAGTCCCTTTAAATATGATAATGATAAATATTATTAATACAAAGTTAACTGAGTTCGTCTTAAATTTAGTTTGACTGAATTGACATGCAATTTAGATCGACTAAAACTAGACTAAAACTAAAGTAAATTAAAATATGTTGTCAAAATGACCACCGATGCTTTGCTCTCTTCAAGTACTTCTATGTATATTTTGTGAGTCACTTTGTGTCACTCTAAAATATCAAATAAACTGCTGTAAAACCCACAGATATTTACATGTTCACCTTTAAGCCTGCGTTTCCTCCGAGGGCCCCATTTTGGACGGCCCTGCTCTGCATGCATGAGCGAGTGCTTGTGCTCCGTCTGCATTGTCCCCGTCAAAAGAAATAAACAAATAAGTCGGCGCAGCCAATTTGCACATCCTGAAAACGGCCAATGCGCTGCGCACAAAGCTCCGACAAAAGCGTGTAATTACTGTGCGGCGCGGGGACGTGCACGCGAGCCGCAAGAGGAGCAGGACACTGGCGGCGGGCGGCGGACAGGTGGACACGCTTCACTGCAGGCAGGGGAATATTCAGAGGACTTTGAAGAGAGACAGTCCGTCCTCTGTCATTCCAGAGACAGGCTTTATTCCCCTCCCCCCCCTCCCTCTCCTCCGCGGCACAAAATGAAAATCATTCCAGCAGATATGTCACGCTGCCGTCTCGTGCACGGCCTTCATTGTTGAGGGGAGACTGCAGGTGAACAGATTGTTTTCTCTCGTTAACGTTCACATGGAATCAAAGACATGGACTAATCTGCAGCGAGGTGTCGTTCCGGGCGCAAATCCCTTGTTTTCCCATAGATTTACGAGGGGTATTGTAAATTCAAAGGCTGATTTGTTCCAATGCATTTGAAGTAGCAGCTGCATGTGCCGGTCTTGTACTATTGCAATGCGAAAAAAGGACTTGTTTGAGTCATCTATAGATACAGACGGCATCTCGTCATAGAAGGGGGTGTGGCCTCACCGAGGGGGAAAATAAAATCTTTTGGGAAACACAATTTTTCAGTCTTTTTAGCCATTTTCTGGTGGAATATGAACTTATTCATCACATACAAATACAGTCAGGCGTAAATGGGGTCCATATGGATATTTTCTCACAGCAGATTGTTCAGTAGAAGTGAAAAAACGGAAGTTGCAGCTAGCACTAGCTAACCGTTAGCATTAGCACGATGCTAACATGTAGCATCATGTTAGCATTCTCCGTTATTTATGAATTTATGGGCTGTTGAACCACTTTGCTCCTCCCCATGTCTTTGTATCTTTATTTAGTAGAAAACTATATTCATAATTCAGCGTTTGTTAAAGTAGTTTTTGAATAATTAGAGAAAGTTTAGATTTTTTCAAAATTGTTTTCCCCCTTAACTGTTTTCAAACATGACCATATATGGGCGATTCCAGAGATGCCGTCTGTATCTATTGCTAGGTTGCAGGTTCTAGAATGTGATGATGAACCCGGACCCAGTGGGAGGAGCCAGTTTTTCCTATTAACAGCATTGCACTTTCACAAGTCGTAGCTAAAAAGAAAATGTATGAATTAAAAAATGTATCATTAATATCAGTCGCTGGGTCCATGATCTCTCTGTACGAGACCAAACATTTCCTCAAAAAACAAATAATTTTTCCTCCATACAATAGTGTTGGGCTTTAGAACACTGGGATGTCACCTGAAGCCCAGCAATTGTGCTTTAAGGGGAGAGTGGATGCAAAAGTTTTTTTTTTTTGTCATTTACTCCCGACTCACACATTTACTTGCTTGAACTTGTTGAAATGGATCCCATACCAAAAGAAAATCGTCTACCTTCCCTTTTAATTCAAATTTGATTTTTTTTTCTCCAATTGAACGTGCTACATCATGTCACAGATTAATATAGGTTGGAGTTTTTTTTTTTATTGCATTTTCGTAGGATCAGTCTTCTCGAGAGTGTTAGAGGATAACATTAAATCGCTATTCATCATACTGGGTCAAGCTTATTGCAACGTTTCGGCTCGAGGCCTTCTTCAGGCAGATTTTTTTTGCCGAAACGTTGCAATAAGCTTGACCCAGTATGATGAATAGCGATTTAATGTTATCCTCTAACACAATCGAGAAGACTGATCCTACGAAAATGCAATAAAAAAAAACTCCAATAAACCTCACTTTTTGCAAGTTTCCCAGTGTACGAGAGCTACATTTCATCACAAGATGTTTTTGATTGAAATAGCTTTTGACTTCAGTAAATATGATCTCCTAATGCTACAAATTCAACAAATGACCATTTTCAGTACAAGCTACTACAAGCTTTAAAATGTATTGAAACGATGAGTTGCATAATCATTTGGAACAGTGGATTTTGAGGTTTTTACTATATTTATCTTTGGAAAAAAAAATGCTGTTATCACTGGGAGATTTTTTCAACCACATTTAAATGATCCTCTACCAGTTAAAGACTTGAAAATTATGCTGACTCTCATTTGAGTTGACAATTTAGAAAATCTGAGAAAAATCTCATTTGCATAATCATTTGGAGCGCGGTGTACATCACAGATTTCATCACTGAAAATATGGGAACATATTATATGAAAACACAAGATGACGGAAAACTCGCAATGCATTTTTCTCTCATGTGTATGTCAGTAATCTACAGCAAAAGTTTCAAATAGATCCCTCTGAATTTAAAAAGCTTTTCCATTCACCTGCAGCGTCTGGCCTTAAGCCTGAAAAAGGGCAAACATTTACAGTTTTATTCTTCCCGTGCCGCTCTTCACTGCCTCGCTCCTGCCATGTGCGCGCTCAGCCCTGCCACAAAAGTACAATTGATGAGATAAGAAAGTATTTCTGAAATAAAAAGGCGGAGCTCCCCTCTGACACTCTGACAGAAGCTCTGTAGGGGATGATGATTCGAGCTCCTGTGGAGAAATGTGACAGTCTATACCGTCTGACACAATAGGCTTCAGGAGGAGAGAGGAGTCAGCCTGGAATATACAGACTCACCAGTGTTCAGGGGTTTAAAGGCATTATACCTGAGGCTCTTTTCCAGCAGTGGAACGAGAATGTGTTTTACATCTGACCAACATCACGCAAAGGTTTTGGAATATTGTCTCCAGAGCTGAGACAATATTCTCAGCTCTGCAACAGGAACAAACCCGGGAGGTGATGCACCGTTTCAGAGGATCAGAGGAGACTGAAGGCAGACAGCCAGGTTTCCTCCGGGTGCTACAGTTTCCTCGACTCCAAACACATGTTGGTCTCAGCGCTCAGTCACAGCGGCTCAGGACTAACACCTGAACACAGTTGTACAAAACTGTCCTCCAATAGAAAATGACACAAGTGGTCGTTTGTCTTATCCCTGAATTACGACCATATAAGACGTCTACTAAAACAGCGCCCCCAAGCTCCCATTGAGGGTATGTACATTACATTTAACCCAATTCAGAAACAACTTTATTTTTCTGTATCTGACCAACTTTGACGACAATTCCAAAAGTCAAACGCAAAGAAGTGAATCACAAACTTGCAAAATTGGCCCCAATTGCAATATATGTGAGGGCAAATAGTAGTCCCAGGTCTTCAGCCCTGCCACACTTGTGGAGTAACTGAACGTCCAGCGGTGCCAAAGGCTCTCGAAGCGCGCACTGCGCCATTACGCATCACACCTCCCCAACCGCAGCAGCGGCACAGTTCACCACTCTCATATTATATTATATGAGTAGTAAGCTCGGTTATTGCCATTTTACTCACAACAACAGCGATACCAAAGCATTACTTACCATTGATGTCTTCCTGAGTCCTTCTTCTCCTCCATATGCGTCATTTCCAACTCCATAAGCTCTCCTATCCTCTTCCATCGCTGTCCTCAAACGTCCTTGTGTCTCAGACTCCGTGTCTCCCGTACGTCCGGTTGTTCGGTGACCACGGCGAGCCTCGGATCCCCCCCGGGTTCCAGTCATGGGTTCCAGTGCGTACGACGCGGGGAAACTTCTCTCGTCACCCCGGGGAGTTCAGGCCTCGGCTCCGCTGCTGTTCTCCACAAAGTCCCCCGTCTCTTTCAGAGTTCTTCTGGAGAACGTGCTGCCACATGTACTGATGAAACTGATGTTGTTCATTTCTCAGCAGTTTCGTCATTTAAGGATAAAAATATCAAACATTACAGCTGAGTTTAGCTCGCAGGTTTTTGAACAAGATTTGACGGAAACTCGCTCCGTCCAATGAAAACACGTGAATCAGCCAGAGGGCGTTTGGGCAGGTGAGCCTGCGCCTCTGAGTGGCTGAAGGGTCAGCTACGTCATAATGTTCCTCCAGAGGTGTGGCAGGGCCAATTTCAGATTTACATTATATTTATTCTTATCGTCCCCCACTGTTTTGTTTTTTCTTCTCTTTTCTTCTTCGCTTCCTCTTCTTTTTCTTCTCTATCCTTTGTGTTTTCATGATCTTATACTCCTTTTCTTTATTCTTTTTGTTACTTCTTCGAAATATCATCATGACCATAGTGACATGTATTTAGTACACAAAAACAAATACACTAACACATACACTAACTAATAAAAAAAAACAAGTAAGTAAATAACTTGTATATCCCTTCATGTCCTCCTCATCTTGTAGTAATACTTAATACTTTATTTTCAAATATATTACAGACCTCATGCTGCCTCATTCCAAAAGGGCAGCCTTGCAAAATGCATTAAAACACAGAACAGAATTTGTAATAGTTTTCACCACGTGAGTCATATGTGGTGAATGTGCCGGATAATGCATTTATTAAGATGTCAGTGAGCCTCAGTTTCAAATTCACTCACATAATCTGCTCTAACAGTCTCCTTCCACCAGGGGGCAGCGTCTGAACACGTTTTGCTCAGGCCGCAGCTGGCGAAGCATCAGGCCCTTCGGAGAAATCTCATTGATATTTTTTTCCCCCTGGAGGAGTTGGGATCAGATTGCAGATGCACTGGTTGGCAGCAAACCCTGGCAAACACAGCTGTAATTGTAAAATATAATCAGGAAAGAGAAAAGATGTTTCTGAGCAATCATGTAATTATGCAGAAGCAGATGTTTAACTACAATGTTCCTCCATCACACTGATAACTCTATAGCATCCAAGAATGCAATCATTTTTAAAGTGCTCTAGAACAGGGGTACCCCAAAGTGTGGCCCGGGGGCCAAATGCGGCCCTCAGACCAATTTTTGCTTTTTGAATCTGCACATTTAGTAGCGTGGTCTTGTAAATAAATAGGTCACGATGACATTAGACACTAGCATCATTTCAACCTGGATAGACGCAAACAGACAAAAGCAGCGATTAGGAAGATTTATTGGCATATATATGAGTTTTGGCGATCAGATCTTGGCGGTAGACATCGATGCATGTGTGAAAGTCAGTATGGATGAACAGCTTGGAGTTAGAGATGTCTTCCCCGGGGCCTGGACACTCTCTAAACGAGCTATCAGAGCTGCAGAACAGCCAGAACGCTGCTGCTCGAGTCCTGACAAGAACCAGGAAATACGACCATATTAGTCCAGTGCTCCGGTCTCTGCACTGGCTTCCTGTCACTCAGAGAATAGAATTTAAAACAGCTCTGCCTGTGTATAAGTCTTTTCATGGTTTGGCACCAAAGTACATCTCTGACATGTTACGGGGCCGTGAGAACTTCAGGGAGGGGCCTCCTGGTGGTTCCCAGAGTCAATAATAAACACGGTGAGGCTAAAGCTAAAATCTGGAACAGTCTTCATGAGGATGTGAGACAGGCTTCAACTCTGACAATGTTCAAATCCAGGCTGAAAACAGTTCTTTTTGCCCGTGCATATGACTGAAAGTATTTTATCTGCACTCTCGCCTTTTATAATTGATTAATTTTATGTTGATGTTTTTATTGATTCGACTTCTTTTCCTGTATTTATGCAGCTGTGAAGCACTTTGAATTGCCTTGTGTATGAATTGTGCTCTACAAATAAACTTGCCTTGCCTAGGCTTGCCGTGGTCTTATAGAAGACCCATGAAGGATGCAGAAGCCGTGGGCAGAAGAGGTGGAGACGGGGGCGGAGGTGGGTCACAGCGCCGCAGGGAAGCGAACGAACCATGATTGCTGCAGCTTAAAAGCGGGACCGAGGGCGATGATTTTACACTGATGGGCTGAGGTGGAGGTGTGGCCCTCAGAAGCGACCATTGGCTGGAGGTCGGCGATGCTGAAATTGATGCTGAAGTCTCCCAGGTTGAATGAACACCCTAGAAAACGCCGTGAAAAACACTGATAATCCTGTCCGCTTGATCCCTTTTTCCCGTTGTATCCTTTTTTTTTTTTTTTTTTTTTTTTTTGTTTTTTTGTCTTCATATTCCATTTATTTTTTTTATTTTTATTTTTTTTATTATCTTTTTATTTCACATAAGTTGCAAACAAGACAGTCTATGTGGTTTTTCCTCTCCCGTTGTATCCTTGAACACACCACGGCCTCTCTGAGATGCATCAATCTGTTATGGGTCATATCGCTAATATAATACGTCTGTGTTTGTTTGTTTTTCTCAGATTGCTTTTCCTCCCCTGTGTTGCCAGCAGAGGGCGCAGACACTGATCCAAGACTTGGTACGTGGAAGGAATTAACGTTGTTGTTTTTGTCCCTCTCAGTCTCGTAGGTGTTTTTGCCACTCCATTTGCACAGCCAGACAGCGCTGATTATCCCCGTTCTTATAATATCCCCTCCGTCCTGCGTCTTTGTCTGCTGCGAACAGAGCTGTCAGAATCACACGTTTCAAACAAGGGCACACACACACACGCACACACACACACACACACACACGCACGCGTTACCGCACATGTGTTAAGTTTGTCATTATGGAGCTCACATCTACAGCAAAGACCTGTTTTTCTACACAAGATAACGGAGATTGAGAGTATTAATTTGTGAACTTTCTCATTTAGAAACACACACTTTTGCACGAGGTAAATAATTATCGAAGTGCCACGCTCAATTTTTACCTCTTGCAGCCTGTAACGCCTCATTTGAAACCTACAAAAGTGATCTAAACGGATCTTTTTCAACCTTCTCATTTCAAGAAATCTGTCCACGGGGAAAGTTTTTTACACTTGAATTCAGAAAAAAATTACTACAAGCATCTTTTTTCACGTAAATAAAGGTGAGACACGGCAGGTGAAAACATCAACTTATTGGCAAGGGATAAAAGTTGAGATTTTCAGCTGCTTTTCTCTCTTAAAGGGGCTAGATACAAGTTTGCCATTTTACACTCACTACTGCCACCTCAGGCCATACGTGTAACTGCACCTTCTATGTTAAGCTCGTGCATGACGGCACTTCGGACACAAATTAACACCTTTTTGAGTGACAGAGCAGGATTTTAGAGGCAGTTGTGGTGAACAGGTCTGAGCTCATTCTACATCTGAAGACATTGTTGGAACATTTAGGGGGAGGAAAATAGATAGTTTTACCATTTTTAATCTCCGTATAGTCCCTTTAACATCTTAGTTTTGAGAGTAAAAAAAGACGAAACTTTAAACTTTAGTGCGATCACTGGCATGGGAGATCTGTACCTCTGTAGCTTTTTACTTGAGCCACCTTTAATGACTTTAAAGAGGCTAGATGCAAGTTAGTCATTTTATGCTCACTACTGCCACCTCAGGTCATACGTGTAACTGCAGCTTCTATGTTAAGCTCGTGCATGACGGCACTTCGGACACAAATTAACACCTTTTTGAGTGACAGAGCAGGATTTTAGAGGCAGTTGTGGTGAACAGGTCTGAGCTCATTCTACATCTGAAGACATTGTTGGAACATTTAGGGGGAGGAAAATAGATAGTTTTACCATTTTTAATCTCCGTATAGTCCCTTTAACATCTTAGTTTTGAGAGTAAAAAAAGACGAAACTTTAAACTTTAGTGCGATCACTGGCATGGGAGATCTGTACCTCTGTACCTTTTTACTTGAGCCACCTTTAAAGCAAGTTGGCCTTTTTATGCTCACTACTGCCACCTCAGGTCATACGTGTAACTGCATCTTCTATATTAAGCTTGTGCATGACGGCACTTCGGACCCGAATTAACACCTTTTTGAGTGCAGGATTTTAGAGGCAGTTGTGGTGAACAGGTCTGGGCTCATTCTACACCTGAAGACATTGTTGGAACATTTAGGGGGAGGAAATTAGATAGTTTTACCATTTTTAAACTCTGTATAGTCCCTTTAATGACAGAAAGGGAAACAACAGGCAGGAATCCACGCGGCAAAAACTCAGCATCATTTATAGCTTGAATATTTCAGATCTCAGCTCTTATGCAGTCGAGCACACAAGCTTTGTTGTTTCCAAGCTTCGGGATTGCATCAGTCGTGCGGACCACCAGCTCTCAACATTCTCACTTCTCAAAGAGTTGAATAAGTCATAGAAACGTCTGCGCCACAACTCTGCAGCACTTCCAGGGCCACATACTCTATATTAGATGGCAGTGGAGTTTCAGCATTGTCAAGCAGAGGTGTTAGCTCATGTTCTCCCTTAACATCTTAGTTTTAATGTCAGAGTTTAAAAATAGGACAAAACTCACCCGT
Organism: Gobius niger; assembly: GCF_951799975.1. Taxonomy (NCBI): domain Eukaryota; kingdom Metazoa; phylum Chordata; class Actinopteri; order Gobiiformes; family Gobiidae; genus Gobius; species Gobius niger. The sequence goes on along the minus strand of NC_136855.1, from coordinate 36,429,483 downwards.
TGCGATGCCAGTTTCATGACGTTTTGTCTAGTATCGCTTCAGAGTTTTCCAGGAAATCACCACATGGTCTTTCACACGTGTGTTGTACATGTGACTGCTGACGGAACCCCCTCACCAGAAAACCTACAAAACAATTGCTCCTGGAGCGTTGTAGAGACCACCGTGATCGAAAGTAAAGTTGCCATGGTAACCACTCATACTGCCACTGTGTCACTACAAGGTCAAATATGCACAAATATCAACTTTTTTTTTTCTGCATAAAAAGTTGCATGATGCACCTTTAAGCTAAATGTTTGATGGATTGATGGAGACTTTAAGTGCTAATTCTGCTTTCTGACTGGATGAGATACAGACAGATAGTTATAAAATGTACAATATACAAAACACAACACAATTTTCATGCCATTTTTGCTCTATTTGAGTCTGTGTGAACCAGTAAACGACAAACCGATTACTAAAATAGTTGTATAGCTGTTAACTATTTCAATAATCGATGAGTTGTCGATAAATCGATTGGTTGTGTCAGGTTGTTTGGTATCCACGTGTAGCATGACAGGCGACTGAGATGCCAAATTTGGTCGTTTCCTTTCTGGGAGACCGCACTGGCAAAAGCAGAGGCTAAAGACGAGCAAACCTCATCTCAAAATTATTATTATTTCATACATTATCGAAACATTTAGAGCTCCTACAGACACCAAACATTCCAGTCTTATACTTTCTAAAAAGTTCTGAACCTGATTTAAGGTTAAAGGGACTATACAAAGTTTAAACATGTTAAAATAACGTATTTTCCTCCCCCTACATGTTCCAGTCATGTCCTAATGTGCAGAATGAGCCCAGACCTGTTCACCACAACTGCCTCTAAAATCCTGCACTGTCACTTAAAAAGGTGTTAATTCGGGTCCAAAGTGCCGTCATGCACAAGCTTAATATAGAAGGTGCAGTTACACATAAGACCTGAGATGGCAGTAGTGAGTATAAAATGGCAAACTTGCATCGAGCCCCTTTAGGGTTAAGGTATACTTTGTTAATCCCCGTAGGGAAATTCATTCCCTGCATTTGACCCATCCGTCATGCCACTGGCGCGATGTCGGCGCAGTGAGCTGCCAGCGTGTGGCCATCTCCATGATGTGGTGCCAGGATAATGGTCAGAAACACCTCACCTGTTGTACATGTTTTTGTGGTCGTTTTGTTGAAACCGGAGCACCCGGAGGAAACCAACAAAGACACGGGAGAACATGCAAACTCCACACAGAAAGACCCCGAACCCGGACCTTCTAACTCTGAAGCACGAGCGCTAACCACTGTCCTACTGTGCCTTACCGTGTATTGACCTTTGAAAAGCAAAAAAAAACAACAACAACACACCCTCAGAAAGAGAAAAAAATCTTTGTATATCAACAAAATATCACCATCAATGTAAACCTATCCTGTGCTTGGATTTCATTGGTGAATATAAAGGCAATTTTGGCCTTTTTATGCATAAAATGGCTTATTTTTACATGAAATCATAAAATAACAGAAAACGTGCAATACATTATTTCCTCATGCATATGTCAGTAATCTACAGCAAAAGTTTCAAACTGATATCTCTTAATTACATTTTCCCCCCTATTCACTGGCAGAGCCTCGCCTTTGCCTTGACCTTTGCACTTCCTCTGAAAACAACAACTGCCTTTAAGCACCTGCATAATGTTTATATATCGGACAGAGTTCACTTTAACGTTGCACATTAATGGATGAACGAAAAGTGGATTGAAAAAGTCCAGTTGAGGCTGAGAAAAGGCGTTTGTGTAAAAAGTGCTCCAAAGTTCTCCTCGGAGGCGGGACCCGGTGTTTAAGGCGAGACACTGCAGGTGAATAGGGGAAAAAAATAAATGTAGAGAAAAAAGTATTTGGTCAGTTTCACATAGACATTCTTTTGGATTTTGGCCAAACACTTTTTTTCCCCACTGTAAATATGAGAGAAAAAACATGTATTGCATTTTTTCTGTCATTTTATGTTTTCACATAAAAATAAGGCATTTTGAGCAATAAAATGGCCAACATTGCCTATATTTTGGGCAACGAAATCAAAATAATGAATTGAGCCAGATTAAAATTTATGGTTTTATTTTATTGACATATTAGTAACTAAAACATTTTCTGAGGGGATTTGGGATATTTTGTTTAGTTTTTCAATAAACTAATCATCAGTGAAAAAATCTGTAAAAACTGAAATTCTGCCTGTTTTTTTGGTTTCAAAGCTGAATAAATCAGGCTAGGAATTAGTTATTAAAAAATCCCTCTGAAAAAACCTTCAAAATATTGTTAGGTCTCAGACTGTAAAGTTTGGAGTCTGTGGGAGCTTCTATAAGGGCTCAGGCTCTGCCCGAGTGCGGCTTCTCTCATTCAGAGAAAACCAGCCCTGAAGTTTTGTAGCGAGTGCGCATGCTCGGCCCGTTCTCCGACTTTTCCGCACCAGCGTCTCGTAGGAGGAAAAATACCATATTTGGGTGAAAGCGTCATCACGGGGACCCTTAACAGGACACGTGGATGTAAAATCTGTCAATATTTATGAATGGATACCCGCGGGAAAAACAGCGTTTCTACGCGGCGCAGCAGCTACTTCCGGGTTGCCCCCACCTCGCAGACAAAACATCATAAAATAGACATCATGCGGGTGAGTTTTGTCATTTTTTACTCTGACATGAAAACTAAGATGTAAAGGGAGGAAAATAGATAAAAATCTCCACTTTGACCACTGCGTGAAAAATCAATACTTTAACCTGCCGTGTCTCGCCCATGGGACGGTTCTGAGAGGGGACTGTGAGCGGGAGGAAGTACCAATCACGCGCTCTCCTCTCCGGAGCCGCTCGTCTTCTTCACGCCTTCCTCTCTCGATCTGTCGCGGGCTGAATTATGGAGCGCGGAGGCTGCAGCTGCTTAGCATTAGCCTTGTGCCTGTGCGTGTGCCAGATCCCAGCGACTTGTCCGCCGTGTGCCAAGGCTGAGCTCGAGAGCACTTCAACGGGACGGGCTCGTATTATGTTAAATCGGCTTTTTATCTTTGTAAGGCGAGGCACTGCCGGCGAAAACAGAGATTTGTCAAGGGCTCGTTTTCTTCCTGAACATCTTAGTTTTAACGTCAGAGTGTGAGAAAAGTTGCTGTGGTTTCCAGGAAATAAAAACATCATGGCGCTCCCTTGACATATTTGGTGTCCATGTGCAGCAGGAAATGCGACCGGCAAAATCTCCGCTTTAGTAGCTGCTATAGACTCCAAACTTTCTACTCCTGATTTTCTTGAACTTTGAACCCAATAAACAAGTCCAAATTTTTCTATTTTTACTAGCTTTTTTTCTTTTTCTAACAGATTTTTTTTTTATCAACAAAACAAATCCATACAAATCCATACATCTTACCATTTTTATGTGTAAAATGTTTTCTTTTTCTTTCTCTGTTCACTTTTTCTAAAACCCATACGAGTACTTTGATTTAAGTACTCGCCAATACCGAATACCGTTATGAGTACAAGGCATTTTCTTCAACATACTTACTTTTTCAAATTGGTTAGTAATTAGTTAATTTACCCATTTACATTTTCTTGAGCAAAGTAGGCTACACTTTTAAGAGAAGTTGTAGCCGAATTGAACAGACGCCATTTTTTTTTCATTCAATTTTTATTGCACTGTCCATCATAGACAGAGCAGCCATTTATGTATTTTTATTTAACAATAGTATTGAGATGTTACTTATTACTGCAGCTAAGTGTAGATTTTCTTGTGTGTTAATAGCAACTTAGCGAGTAGCTACAGCATTTGGATTGTTTTGCTGCAGCTCATTTTCGCTCAATATGGACATGCTATATCTCTTTAAGTTGGACTTTTTGAGTACTTTTTAGTCGTGGGGTTAGTTTCTCCAGATGAAGAAGCCTGTGGGCCGCAAGTTAGCGACTAGTTTAGTATCATTAGCCTGTGGAGTCCATAACACTGCAGACTCCACCAGGGGCGGACTGGGACTGAAAAACAGCCCTGGACTCTGACCAGCCTGGCCCAAATTAGCATAATTGTGACACTTCCACAAATACATATTTTAACCTCTCACCACCCGCCTTAACATTAACGAGTGCATTTTCCCCAGTTCGGCTTTTTATTATTATTTTTTTGATTGGTATCATCAGCAAAAAGAACGGGAAAGGTGGTCGTAGAAACAGAAGCCAAATCATTAATATAAATAATAAATAATAATGGTCCCAAAATGTAACCCTGTGGTACACCATACTCCACGGAATTCCTTTTAGATTCATGTTTTTTTTATACTGGGCTTTACCCAAATCTCAAAGCTTCTCGACTGGAGATCAACAATGTAACGCCTCATTTGAAAGCTAAGACCTACAAAAGCGATGGACATTTTTGTCATATTTTTGTTGTGTTTTTAATGATTTTTTCTATCATTTTTTGTTGTGTTTTTCTCATGTTTTTGTTAACTTTTCATCCTCTTTTTTCTCGCTATTTTGATGCTTTTCTTTTTAGCTTTTAGATTTGGGTAAAGCTCTGTTGAGGCGGGACTGGTGGCCCTAGAGCCGCTGGCCCTTCTGTGCTCTTCCAGAATGGACATATGGCCAGTCCGCCCCTGGACTCCACGCTGCAGCACTAACAACATTAAGCTCTGGTTAAATCCAGCACAGACACTGTTTTTGAGAGCGCAGTCTGTAATAAAGTCAGCTCTATGTGGAATATTTTATTTCCACTAAAGAATTGTCCAGTTTGTTGCTATTTTCTCTCCTCAACGGAGAGCAGCATCCTGTGGGAGCGCTGGCCACATGTCAAGTGGTATCGGTTTCTGGTATCGGGACCTCATAAATGAGTACGAGTATGAGTACAAGCATGTGGTATCGACCCAACACCCACTACTGGTATCGGTACAACCCTATAAAAGTCTTATTATATTGCACGTAGATCTGCAGAGGAGTTATTACACATGAGTCAGTTTACAGTAGTGTTGTACAGTCGGACAGCAGTGAGGATAAAGGACTCTTGCACTGAGGGTGTCTCAGTCTTCCACTGAAAGAGCTGCTCAGCTACTCTACAGTCCTATGCAGTGGGTGGGAGGTGTTGTCCATGATGGAGGTGAGCTTGGCGAACACCCTCCTGTCCTTCACCTCCTCCACAGAGTCCAGGGGGCAGCCCAGGACGGAGCTGGCCCTCCTGACCAGCTTGTTCAGCCTGTTCTTGTCCCGCTTCAGTTCAAAGATGTCCAGCACATGGCATCTATGAACTGAATTTTCCCCTAGTCCCCTGCAGCGTCTCGCCTGAACCTACTTGTTACTGAAGAGACAGTGAAAAAACATGTATCACTTTTAAAAGCTCAGCAGTCCAGGTAAAAATTAGACATCTACAAAATGCTTCTGAAAATCAACAAACAATATTGTCAAGCACCAGACTGAATAATTTGGCGTCTGTCAGTGTGAACCTAAGTGGAGAGGTCGTCCCTGGACTGTGAGACAAAAGCTTTCTGAGAAAATGGCTTTTGAAGTTCCCATTAAGTTGATTCAGAGAAATAATAAAACAGATTCTTGGAACAAAAAAAGACTATTTCTTTAATTCCGGGTGAAAGCTTACTTGTTAAAAGAGCAAAGTGACTCAAAACCTAAAAATGTACTATTAAATGACTAAAAGTTCTAAAAGTCAGATGGGTTTAATATTAGATCTCCGAGTTCTGCTGTGAACGCTTGGATCATTTATCTGAGGCAGGTGTGACATAAAAGGCTAATTTTCTTGGCAGCCCCTTGATTCCACTGGGAGACAGCAGCAGATGTGTGATGGAGGTGAGAGTGCACAGGAGCTACGGGTTCCCACATTTTGTGACTCTCCTGCGGCGCCAGACTGAAGATAGTCTGAAGAAAGCTGCAAAAAAAGTCTAATGTCTAAACCCTAATATTTTCACCGTTCACTCAGGAGACGAGCTCAGGCCTTAACTTTATTTTTTATGGAAAACAAATTTGAAAATATGAGCATCTTCTCTCCCTCTGGATATAACTGCAGACACAGATCTGAAAGTTAAAGTGGTGCCATTTGTCTCCAAGTCTTCCACACGCCTGACACTTTCAGCACTCAAAATTTCTACTTCACTGATGTCTTTCTACCGTAGTTATATTTTTGACCCTAGAACACGATCGCTCAAATTCATAACACCATCACTGACGCCCGGTGATTTTTACCCGAGATAATACACTCGATAAAAAGTACTTGTCATCACAAGCTATCACAACATGACAATACATGACACATTTGAGTCTAATAAAATGAACGAAAAGCATCATGTGGGAACAAAAAAAATCCTAAAAATAATAAAATAATGAAGATGGAAACTTGTTTTTTGGTCCTGGCATCTGTGAGACTTCTCTGGTGAAGGCCTAGTGTCCTTGGCACAAACAGCCGCAGGAGAGAGAAACAAAATATGTCATATTTTGAATGGGTATAAATGACCGGCTGACTAAAATAACTATGTGTTACTCACTTACTGTGAGGCCAGAGACACTGAACTCTGCCACAGGAGCAAAGCTGGGGTTGAAGTCGCAAAGTAAACGTGGCAGTCCTGAATATCAACATTGAAAGGGGCAAGATTGCCTGATTAAATACATTAACCCTGCCCTGCCTTCTATCACTATCGCTAGGTGAAAATCACCCAAACATGAGCCTGTAGGAAAAAGTGTGTTTTGGATTAGGAAACACCCAGGCCATCAAAGATGTCAAAGACAAAGCTGAAGCCCAGAGACCCAGGACACTCAGATAAACGCAGCATGTGAAAATCACATAAATGTATTTGCTCAGGTGAAAACCACCCGGCAATGGTGTTCTAGGGTTAAAGCCTCACATAATATCCATTTCATACAGTTTTTTAAAAAGTGTTTGTAAGTATGTTGCTTAAAAAGGTAGCTCACTCCTGTGTCGATGACTCTTCTCCCAACATCAGCTCTCGGCGCAGCTGTGCAGCTTCTTCTGATTCTCATTCTCAAAGACCATGCTGTATTATACGTTTGTTAAGTGATGATGTTGTTGCTCTTCCAACAGAACTTAAACGAAGTAGCTTGTTCTTGTGATTCTTGTGTGATGTCACACACAACAACGGAACTTTGGAAATGCCCAAATATGGTCATGTTCAAAGCAGCCAGAGGGAAAACAAAGTACGGAAAAACTAAACTTTCTTCCATTACTCCACTTTACAAATGCTGAAATATGGGTACATTTCTCTACTAAATAAAGAGACAGAGACACGGAGAGGAGCAAAGTGGTTCAACAGCCCATAAATGCTAACAGTGATAACCATGAATCTAGCATTAGCTTCATGCTACATATGCTAACGTTAGCAACAAGTGCTGTTTCTTCACTTCCACTGAATAATTTGATGTGAAAAACACCCATATGGACCCAATCTTGGCTTGACTTTATTTGAATGTGATAAATACTGTCTGCCAGAAAAAGAGTGAACAATTGTGATTCCCAAAACATAGTTCCTCCTGCCTCAGCTAGGCCACGCCCCCTATGACGTGTTGCCAATGTTGGGGAGAATACTTTGAAATTGTATTTAGTTACAGAATACTGTATACTTGCCTTTAAATGTATTTAGTAATGTGTTCCGCAGTGGTGGAAAGTAACAAATTACATGTACTCACGTTACTGTAATTGAGTACACTTTTTCTGTAAAATTTACAACTTGTATTATTACTTGTAATTGAGTACAATTGTAATCATGTAATTGTGATTTGGTACATCTGGAATTATGTCCGTTACTGAGTCCAGCGCAGTCATGTTCACACTTTTGCATGGTCAGGATTTTCTGCACTTTTTCTCCTTTCTCTCACTCCTACACGAGCGAGGCTGATGATATTATCTCCTCAGGTGCATGTCCTGCCTCCTGTGCTGAGTAGGGGAAAGCTGCAGGATGGAGGCAAAGCAGATCCATGTGAAGCCAAATCTACCGTGATAGTGCGCCCCCTGCTGGAAAAATGAGGAGTCAGGAACTGAGAGATTTAATTTTTTTCTGATATTTTTTTATATTTTTTATGAATAAATTTGGAAACCCTAGCAGGACCCTAGGAACAGGCCACAGTTTTTACTTACTGAGATGTGTTCTTACCTGAGCTTAGACGAGTTGATGCGTACCTGTCTGGTCTTTGTGCGTGCGCTCAGTCACGCACAACAACCAAAGATGTTGTTAGCATTTAACCTCTCCCAGCATGTTCCTATAGCTCCAAACGGGGGTGAAGTTGGAAGCTACCACGCTCTTCCACGGGCACAAAGACCAGACAGGTACGTATCAACTCGTCTAAGCTCAGGTAAGAACATATCTCAGCATGGAAAAAACGGTGGCCTGTTCCTTTAACTAATAACACCATCCTGGGTCCGCTCGTACCAGCAGAGGGCGCACATTCACGGTGAATCCGCTTCACTGTTTTGGATCTGCTTCGCCTCCAGCCTGCAGATTTCTGTTACTGCCTGTGCTCGCTGTTTGACTGTCCGCTCACGTGTCCTGACTCTGTAGCTCAGCGTGGCTGTTTTGACCGCGAGGAAACGGACTGTACTTTCGACACGAGGAGACTGTTACAAATAGGATTTTTTCTGTAGTCTTTCCACCGCCGGTTTTCCATTACTTTGATCAATCCCAGTATACGTTGATTTGCATTATACTCATGCATAAAAGTGGCGTATGATTAAGGCTAAACTTGTTACACGCCTGTGACAGACTTATTTCTGGAATGCAAAAAAGCACTTTGCAAAAGCCCACAAGGACAAAGCTAAACTTTTCCCCGGATGTTTTCGTCTTTTCTCACTTATGATCATGAATCTGAAATTTAAAGATGCACAATGCAACTTTTTATGACAAAAAAAAGGTTGATTTTAATACATATTTTCTTGGGTGGTTAGCATAGCACCTTTATAATAATAATAATAATAATGCATCGGTTTTATATAGCGCTTTTCTGGACACTCAAAGACGCTTTACATTGCACTATTCATTCACTCCATACTCGGTTGTGGTAAGCTACTATTGTAGCCACAGCTGCCCTGGGGTAGACTGACAGAAGCGAGGCAACCAGTCTGCGCCATCGGCCCTTCCGACCACCACCAACCACTCACTCACTCACTCACTCCATTCGCTAGGCTTCCTGGTGTTATCAAACCACTTATATTACCTGTTATACCACTTTACTTCCCGTTACGATGGCTTTTAGAACGCTCCAGGATCAATTAGTTTTCAGGTTTTCACTGCTGATTGAACCGTATCCATGGTTACACACATTCCATTTCGAAAACCTACCAGAAACCCTAAAGAACCTGAAATAAAATTGATCCTGAAGCATGATTGGAGCCACCGGGATGAAAAGCGAAGGTGCTGTGGGAAATTGATGATTTCTAGCTAATGTTACATTTTATAATGCTATTGAATGTTTTTGATGAGTTTAATCTATGTGCTTTAAGTTTCAGTTGAAACCAATCTTTTCACAGGCACATTGCTTTAACAATACCCCATTTCTTGCTCTTGCATTCTTTTGCTCAAACCTGTGGAGACGGCCGGTGCCCTCACCGGAGTTGTGATAAATAACTACAAATAAGGCAACAGGAAGACACTTCCATTGGAAAACTACTGAGAGAAAGGCTTGATGACCTTGGCCCAAGCTCCACTCATCTTTTATGTCTTCGTGAACGTCCCATTTTTTCTGATATACTGTTAGAGCGCAGTTAGTCGGTGCTGTTTCCTGGGACTGCCCCGTTCGAGCACCGTGTATATTGTTAGGGACTTTAGCATTCAGATAACCTGTGTTTAGAAATTGTAATTGTTATAGGGAATAAATCTTCTTTGACTAAAACTACTGAATTCTGGTGGTTTCTCCTCGGACCTTGGGATCAACGAATACGCTTGGCGAGACCTTTTTGATACTTTAATCATTTAATTGTACATTGATTTCAAGTAAGTATTCTAAATATCCTCAAATGAAAGAGTAACTCTACCTGAATGCACTTTCCTGAAATGAGGAAGTGCTGTCTATATCTCTTTCTTAATTTCTATCCTATGACTGCTATTACTGTGCAGTAAATGAATGTGCTAACCCTTACATATGGACAAATGTCAACAAATACAGGCCATAGATATTATACATTTAAATTATGCTTGGGTTGGCCTGGTGCCTCGTGTCCCCATGGGCCAACACTGCGAAAAAAAAGAGTTGGCCGCAAAACCAACAAATCCCGCTAGGAGACCGTACTTTCTGATTCCAAGTCAATAAGCACACATGATGCAAACTGCGCGCATCGATGCCATTTTTCCACAAAAATCCGCTTTTACTACAGTATAGGCTCTAAATGGAAACAATTTCTACTCTTCAAGATAAAAAAAAAAGTAAGAGAGCCATTAATATTACATCACATAACCTCCAGGATGTGCAGTACTAGGCATGCACCTGTGTGACTGGGCCTGTGCTATATTTAGCCTCCGGTCTGACCATTACAAATTCATGACTTCACTGCCCTATAGGACACACGGAAGCTCCAATCTCAACCACTCCACCTCAGCCAAAGCCGTAGTACCGCTGTCACTCGGAGGATTCGGGCACGTACCGAGGAGGAAAAGTGAATACATTTGTAGCGTAAAGGAAAGAAGAACCACCAAGGAGAAAACCCAAGAGGAGATTTATGGAGAGTGCAAGAGGACACGCACCGTTGTGAGGGAAGAGAATGTGGAGAGGAACATGTATGTATCTAGGTTTGACAAACATATGCACAAAGCACCTCCAGGGGGCAGTGTAGCTTTCCAAAACAGCAGCTGCTACAGTCTAAACAGAGGGATTGAACAGTGTCCCGGCTCACATGGGAATAACACACTGTAGCAATAGTTGGACTCGATAACTTAATTATACGGTTATGAAATGAACAGTGTTTATGTACACGTTGCTCGTAATGAGGTTTGATGAATTACACTTTTAGGCAGTGCAGGTGAATTTATAAGTTGTTCAATTAGAGCTAATCGCATCAAGCTTTTATTACTTCAGTTATATTCTGCTACCTGCAAGCTCTGCAATACTATGTCTGCATGTAGTCCCCACCAGGTTTTTTTCATTTGAAGCTGGTAAATATCAGCTTTTTCAATTTAAAGCCCATAATCCAACATTGAATCCATTCTGAGCAGGTTTGCGCTCAAACGGGGTCATTAATCAAGACAGGTGAAGAGCGAGTGCAACCTGGATGGTAGAAGTTTCAAGTTTCGAGCGTAATGGTTTTGTATAGCCCAATATCACAACAGAAGTCGCCTCACAGGGCTGCACCAAACATTAAGGCAATAAAACAGAGCAATAAATATGACAATTAGGTGAATCAGGTGAATCCAGGCAAATATAATGTCCAATAAGCGTCGGCAGCAGGTAGCGACAAGCGGCGCGGGTGTCCCCTGTCCTTAGACTCTCCAGCACGGCAAGGAAACACTCAAAAACCCAGCAGGAGAAAAGAGAAACCTTGGGGAGAACCACAGAAGGAGAGATCCACTCCCATGGACGGACAGGCTATAGAGACCCAGGGCCGAAGGATCCCTCAGCAGACGGGCCAAGATTGCACAACGTCCAGAGAACATACCATTGTGTTGGTGTGTTGCACCTATTTTAAGATAAGATAAGATAAGATGGTACTTTATTGATCTCACAGATGGAGAAATTGCATTCGATGAGAGAGCATCCGGCAGCAGCACCCATTCAGTGCGCACCACTCTTTTTTTTCTTTCTTTGGTGAAAGATCGTTGTGTCACGGCCGCCATCTTCACTGTTTTGGTCACAGGAGGAGCACTGGTTGATGGGAAATCCGTAGACGATGACCACGGCGGTGGATGTTCTTGGCCACACAGGTGTAGGTGGCCGTGTGGGACAGACGCGCCTGCTTGATGATCAGGTTGTGGTCCACGGTGATGTAGAAGTTCCTGTCCTCGGCCGGGTCGATGATCTCGTTGTCCTTCAGCCACTCCACCCGCATGACCTTGGAGGATGGAGAAACTGTAGCTGCCCTCTGTCTCCTCTGATCATCTGAAACGGTGCACCGCCTCCTGGGCGTGTCCCCGTCTCAGAGCGTGGTGTCCTGCACTGGTCAGCTCCACCTCCTTCCTCTTCCTCCTGCATAGCTCCCTCCACAGTCTATCACCATCTCCTCGTTGGTTCCTTTTGTTATTTCCTTTAGCTCCTCTTGTGACGCCTCCTCCGTGCTGCAGGTGTGGGGGCTCTTGGTGCCTCTTCACTGTTCAGTGTCTCAGAAGAAGATGTTTGTAGATCTATTTTACCATTTGAAATTGCGTGGGTTGTAGTATCTCAGGGTCTTGTCCTCAATGAGGGACGGATGGAGCGCGAGATCGACAGACAGATCCGTGAAGCGTCGGCAGTGAAGAGGGAGCTGAGTCGGGGGCAAAGCTCTCGATTTACCGGTCGATCTACGTTCCCACCCTCACCTATGGTCAGGAGATTTGGGTAAGATTGCGGATAAAGGCGGCGGGAATGAGGAGCCAGCTGAGGTGACTCGGGTATCTGCTTTCGGATGCCTCCTGGTCGCCTCCCTCTGAGGTGTTTCAGGCGTGGCCTCGTGGAAGACCCAGGACATGCTTGGAGGGACCATGGCTCTGAACTGTTCTGGAGGAGGTCTGCGTGGACAAAGAAGTTTGGGCATCTCATCTCCCATGGCCCAGCCCCGGGTAAAGCAGAAGGCTGGATGGATGAGTGTGTTGTAGCATTAGGGCCCTGAATCGGATATGTAAATGACAGAATACTGTGAATAATGCAAACTCTTCATAAATGACCCCAAAGTGTGTCCACAACGACGCCACAGAGTTACTAACCATACTCAGTGAAATGTTAAGTTTTTATTCCCCACTGCTGCCTGCATAGGGAGCACTAGGCGACATTCTGACCTGGGGTACTCAAAAGAATGTTTTGAAGCCTCAATTATGGATGATATGGCCACTGTGATGAACATTATGCCTTCTCAAGATTGAAGTGTGATGAAAAGGGGCAGCCTGAAGACCAGACCTTGAGCTTGGGCTAGGGATTTATACTGTAGTAAAGCGAAGTGCTTTTTTGGCATCATACATTTGCATTTGACCCAATCTTGTGTCTATACTGAACATCTTTTAGGTTGATGAGGGACACCAAGGCATTCAAAGAAAATCTAGACAGAGGGCAACAGCAGCAGGTACAACATTAAACATTCAGGGCCCAATCTTGTGCTTCTAAACACAGACTGTTAACTAGACTTTTTCCCTGACAGGGGAACTCTGTGCAAACTTCAGCTCTTCAGATAAAGAGGTGACATCACAGCGTTCTAAAGGCCTATACTATTATATAGAGGAAATATTATTTCGTCTTTGAGGACATTTTTGGTCTTGTACAGAGAGGTCATGGACCCAGTGACTGATATTAATGACATTTTTTCTAATCTAATTGCCGGGCGGCACGGTAGCGCAGCAGTTAGTGCTCTCGCTTCACAGCTAGAAGGTCCGGGTTCGATTCCCACCTGGACAGGCCTTTCTGTGTGGAGTTTGCATGTTCTCCCCGTGTCTGCGTAGGTTTCCTCCGAGTACTCCGGTTTCCCCTACCACTAAAAAACATGCACAATAGGCCAGGATGAATGATGTGTGTGAGTGAATGTATGGTGGTGGTCAGAGGGTCTGTTGGCGCAGATGTGTGTAGTCGCGAAAGCGCTTCTGACAGTCTCCCCCAGGGGAAACTGAAGCTACAAAAAACGTAGTTTACCACCACCGAGTGTGGAGTGAATGTACAATTGTCTCATGTAAAAGTGCTTTGTGACTATATGTCTGTGAAAGGCGCTATATAAATAAAGATCTTCTTCTTCTAATCCATACATTTTCATCTTAGCTACGACTTGTGGAAGTGTAATGCTGTTAATAGGAAAAACTGGCTCCGGTGACATCATCATATTCTAGAACCTGCAACCCAGCAATTAGTGCGCGGACATTGAAGTACTCCAGGTCTTATTACGCCTTACAATATAGTTCCCCTTTTTATTCGCTTAATAAAATCCACATTGTTAACTTATGTGTAACTATACTTGGATCGTGTATCACTTCATGCAACCATAATTAAATAGGGAAAACATGGAACAGCTTGGTAGCTTCTATAGATACAGACGGCATCTCGTCATAGAAGGGGGCGTGGCTTCGCCGAGGGGGAAAATAGAATCTTTAGAGAAACACAATTGCCATTTTCTGGTGGAATATCAACTTATTCGTCACACATAAATAAAGTCAAGTGTAAATCGGGCCCATATGGATATTTTCTCACAGCAGATTGTTCAGTAGAAGTGAAAAAACGGCAGTTGTAGCAAGCGCTAGCTAACCGTTAGCCTTAGCCCGATGCTAACATGTAGCATCAAGTTAGCATTCTCCGTTATTCATGTATTTATGGGATGTTGAACCACTTTGCTCCTCCCCATGTCTTTGTATCATTATTTAGTATAAAGTATGTTCATAGTTCAGCATTTGCTACAGTAGTTTTTAAATAATTAGAGAAAATATACATTTTTTTCAAAATTGTTTTCCCCCTTGACTGTTTTCAAAAATGACCATATATGGGCGATTCCAGAGATGCCGTCTGTATCTATCTTCACCTCATTTGGAGCTGTAGTGGAGAGGAGGAGAAGCTAAATGCTAACGCCGTCTGTGCTGTGTTTACGTGACTGAGGGCACGCGTGAAGACCAGACAGGTACAAATGGACTCGTCTAAGCTGAGGTAAGAACATATCTCTGTATGTAAAAAGGGTGGCGCCCTCAGGATACTGGCCAAAGCACTGGCACGCTGCTGTTTTTACTGAGGAAATATCATCACGGTTGTTGTGCTGGCGAAAGATCGGCCCTCAGAGTTACATAGTTGATTGTTTGTCCTATAGAGTACCACGCTGGAGGGTTAGTTTTTGGTTGATTGGTGGGAAACCTGGGGATGCTTTTCCCATTCTATTCAAAGCTCTGCATTCTGGGACCCGGCGACTTCTCCGCGAGTTCCATTGGGGGTGATTGACAGGCGGATTATCTTGTTAACCAACAAACAGAGATCTGGCATGGCTGAATTTATCTTTCCAAATTGTTGTAGTATGTCTGCGGCAAAAAGTTGTTTATCAGTCGGTAACAAGCCCCTGAGGAGTAAACACAATTATGTAAGACGTTTGATTCGGGCGTAACTTTGGATTCTGTGTAGGCTGCTACAGTGGCCCTGAAGGGACAAAAGTCATGACTCATAACAACATCTGTTACTACTCCAGTGAAGGGGAAAAGAAACACTTTAGGCCCTAGTTAATGTTTTCGTATCTCAATCGAGCTTTCCATTATGCACATATTAGTTTTCGAATGGAGTTTCTCTATATGCCAATGCACAGCAATTTGAACTGCGCAATTATAGCCATGATTTTAATGACTCATTAAAATTCCATAAGCGAGTAATTATAGATTCTCTTTGCCCGTAGCGCCCGCACATACGGAGCTGCGCACACATGAAGGGAACAAGGAAATGCTATTGTAAAGAGAGTCTGTCCAATTAATGGCATTTTCAAATCACATGTTGTGGAAAATGAAAAGGCATAATTATTGTGTCAATGTTTTATGTGATGATATGATTTTTTGAGACGTATTTCTTCATTCTTTACTGACAAGTGGTGGAATTTTCTTACAATTCTGAATAAGGTGACATGTTCTTTCAATAGCCAACTACAGGTGAAACCTTCTGTTAATTTAAACGGTTCAACTAATATATGATGGATGTGTAGGCTCTCAGTCGTACAGGAGTTGTCCATCTTCAATGAAGGTTCTTGAATCATCTTCTGTACTCTGTAGTTGAAGTGTCGAACATTTCACCTCCCATCCAAAAGGCTTCGTCAGCCCACTAAGGTTCAGCTCACCCCGAAGCTCAGATATAAACCAAAGGGAGGAGTTCAGCTGGGCTTAGTCCCTCCCCTCTCTTAGAAGCTATTCTCCCCTGAAGGTAAACTTCTTGTAATTTAAGTATTTGTAAATCCTAACGACCTAGCACACCTAAATTTCAGTCTGAACGACTCTAATCTCAGTTGATCACTGGGATTAAGATCTCAGTGATCCTAATCTGATCACTGAGAGATATGGGCCTAATTACGGCCCATATCTCGAGGGCTCTGTCATGTTAATGAGGTTGAAACTCAGCCCAGGTCAGATCAATTGGCAGGTCATTAGCAGTGATCAGATGAGATTAGCGTCGTTCAGACTGAAAGTTAGGTGTGAGTTAGGTTGTTAGGACATAGAATTACAAAGACTGACATGGCAAGATAGAGGGGAGGGACTAAGCCAAGCTAAACTCCTCCCAGTGGTTTATATTTGGGCTGCGGGCTGAGCTGAACCTTTGCGTGCCTACGAAGCCTTTTGGATGTGAGGTGAAACGTTCGACACTTCAACTACAGATTACAGAAGATGACTCAAGAACCTTCATTGAAGAACATACATGATGGACTCATTACATGCAAAGTGAGATATGTCAAGTCACTCTGCATGTAATAAGTCTATATCATGTATTAGTTTCACATTTTTGTACAGTTTTGAACGATATTCTAATTTTCCAAGTTTCACCTATATCGTAAATTCGGGACTACTGAGCGCACCTGAATATAAGCAGCACCAACAAAATGTGTAAAAAAAAGCTGTTCCAAGTTTGAAGCACCATCAGCCACTGGAAATAAAGGAATTTTCTCTTCGTGCTCAGTCAAATATTGATAAAATAATAAGAGAACGGCGGCCTACATGTACATTTACTTACAAAAATGTGTTAAGAACTTAAAATTTTGAACTCTTGATGAATTTAACCCGTGCTTTGCTGAACAATATTTCAGTGGTGAGAGAATTAAACACATTTATTTTGAAGCCACGTTACAGCGCGGGAGGGCATCCTGCTGCCCCGCCCTGGTGTGGAGCAAACACCGCAGACAGAGGTGGAGGAAGACAGCCATAGTTTGCACCTGTCTGAGTTATTGTGCAAATGAGTGAGTATGAGGCCGCATGAGAGTCTCCATCATCTCCACAACTTTATGTTTCACGATCCTGTTGTCACTTAGTGGAGCCGCAGGATCTTATACCGTAAAGATGAGCCTTCTCCGTGGCTGAGATCTGTTAAAAGCCTTTTTCGCCCTTTGTTTACGATGTTGTTGCTTCTTAGATAACCCACGTCTGAGAGCATTGCCAGTATCAGCTCGTCATTCTCGGACGTAGAACTTTTTCCACCAACAAAACGCAGTAACAGTTGACCGTCTGCTCGTCAACATAGATATTAAAACTAAACTACAACTTAAAACTATCAGATTTAGAAATAATTAAAATGTGAAAGGTGTAATTTAAAACTGAAAGCATTTTTGTCCAAAAGACTAAAACTCAGTGGGCTGCCAAAATCAACACTGGGCATCAACTCTGAGGCGACAAGGCTGAAGTTAGTTTGAAAATAACTCTCCTGACATGTTCCTGCTGCCCACAATGATGGACGACTGGACTGTTGCTTCTGTCACACCTACACTGGTCGTTTGGGAGTGGACCTCACACTTTGCAAGACTCACAAGTGTCATTGTATCAGGCGCCAAGTCCATCCTTCTATTTCCAAACAGTTTTTTTTAAGGCAATAACAATAGCCTCACCCCCTCTCAAATATTGTGGACCCTTTCGTCAAACAATGCTGCTGGGAAAACAACCAGTGTGCAACCAGGTAACTATCTTCTCATTTTGTTTTGGTCTGTTAGTGGTGTTGAGATTTGCAAAGGAAAATGGCTGTACACCACTTTCCAAATGATTATGCAAATTGTATTTCAGTGTCATTAATAGTATATAGTATATCAATGAAACTCTGGATGGTTTTGTGTCACTTTGAATCACTGACATCAATCTCAGAGACCTGGGATGATTAGTCAGGTGAGACCAGTTATGGGAAAAACTACTAAAGTAAAAATAGGTGAATGCCTTGGTCTAGGTATGAAAACGTTTGATATTTCATGAAATATCAAGCTTGATCATCGTACTGTTAAGAGATTTGTGGCTGATTCAGCGCACACATGGGTTTGTGCAGATAAAGGCACAATGAGGATGGTTTAAGAGCACAGCTGCTACAAAGCAGCAGACAGGTATTTGAAGCTGCTGGTGTATCCGGGCCTCCCCTAAACTGTTAATTAAAGCTCATGAACAGAAACGGCTGCAGTGGCTCAGAAATACATGAAGACTATTTTCCAAACAGTCTTGTTCACTGATGAGAGTTGTGTAACCCTGGATGGTCAGATTGATGGAGTTGTGGATGGTTGGTGAATGGATGTCAGCAAAGTGGGGGCGGAGTCATGTTTTGGGCCAGAATCATGGGGAGAGAGCTGGTCGGCCCCTTTAGGCTTCCTGAAGGTGTGAAAATGAGTTTCTGACTGACCACTTTCTTCTATGCTACAAAAAGAAGAGCCGTGCTTTCCATGACAAGATCATCTTCATGCATGACAACGCATCATGTCCTGCTGTAAAGAAAACCTTTGCATCTTTGGCTGCTATGGGCATAAAAGGAGAGAAACTCATGATGTGGACCCCATCCTCCCCTGACCTCAACCCTTTTGAGAACCTTTGGAGCATCAAAAACAAAACATCTATGAGGGTGGGAGGCAGTTTTTATCCAAACAGCAGCTCTGGGAGGTTATTCTGACATCCTGCAAAGAAATCCAAGCAGAAACCCACAAGTTTAATGGATTTAAGAATTTTGAAGCTGCTATCAAATAATGGTCCTATGTTATAATATAACTTGACCTGTTAAGGTGTTTTTGATTGAAACAGCTTTTGATTTCAGTAAATATGACCAGATGACCTGAATAATCTCAACTAAGTACGAGAACCACAAGCTTAGAGGATACTAAAACGGAGGTGGAAAAATCATCCAAACTCCACAAAGAATGGATCCACATTGTTGGAGAATTCCTTGCTGTGAGGTGAAAGAGCTAGACACTCAACTTCACAACACGACATATATACATTCTTCAGTTGTCGCTCTTCATTCTCAAGGCCCTAATTCCCATCGTCCATGAAACACATTCAATAACACACACATAACAAGTGTCCCTGCCTCTGCTCTCTCCTCTCCTCTCTCACATTGTTCGCCTGTGTGTTGTATAACCCCGCTGCAGTTGTCGGCCTGCTTGTTTATTGTCCTCTTACATTATTTTAACATGACCTCCAACACGCGCGCTGCGAATGAATCCACGAGGCAATCTCCCTCCGTGCTGCCAGACCCTCATCGGGAATGCTCAGCCACCGAGCGCGCGTCCTGTCGACAGAGCTCCCCGCCAAACGCGCGCATTTCATCTGCCTTTATTTCTCAAATGAGCCATAATTCATGTGTTTCCCCGCCGCTCCGACTCGGTGAAATGAGGCGTAAATTTCTTTTATGCTGCAGTGGTGAGGGGGGTGCGTCTGCCTGAGTAATGCTCGGGCTGTGCAGAGAGCAGGGAAGATGGAGCTGGCCGTTGCCCCAGTGAATTACTGCAGCAGAGGAGTGAAGTTACTTTTAACGCCATGTGACAGCCGGCTTGAGAAATATAGCTAACGAGTCTAGACAAGTGGATAAATGGAAAATAAAAGAGCTGGACATATTATTAGGTACGAGGGAAAATGCTGTAATTGACATGTAGGGGTGTGAGAGATTGTTGAGTTCACAAACTACACCCTCTCCGCACTAAACCACAACATAGACTTCGACCGATGCTTACAACATGGTGATGCAATGAAATAAATGAATAATGTGGAGCTACAGGTGTTATTTACAGAACGAGGTCTGGCCAGTCAGTAGCAAACACTTTCAACGGGAGCTATTCCATATAAACTTTGCTAGAGCCAGATTGATATGACTGAATCATTAGCACTATAATATCGGAGATTGCTTAGGATTAACTTGCTTGGGGGAGGACAACTTTTTGCTGCTGATTGGATGAAGTGTGCCTTGTTTTAGCCAATCATAACTCAAATATTTAGGAGTTGTTTACCAAGTGTTTGCTTAAATGCAAAATTAGTAGCGTGTGCAAAAGGGAATCAGCAGCAGAGTCATTCATGTAGTTTTTACTAACGCTGCATTGAAAGGTACTGTACAAATCAAGTTCTTCTTCTTCTAGTTCTTCTTCTTCTAGTTCTTCTTCTTCTTCTAGTTCTTCTTCTTCTTCTAGTTCTTCTTCTTCCCATATTTTCCAAACTATTCGCACTTTTTCTCATAGTTTGGCTGGGGGAGCATCTTATACTCCGGAGCGACTAACATGTGACTTTTTTCTCCTTTTTAAATTCAAATATATAATTTCACCTGCCGCTAGAGGGCACTGCAGGCTAATGGAACAGCAGAAAGAAAATTTGGAGTGAGCGAGAAACTAGTGAGGGACTGGCGAAAAGTGGAGGTTACTGTTAGCGCAATGAAAAACAAAACAACACAAAAAAGGTAATCTTGGGCTAAAAGCTCGATGGCCACAGCTAGAGGAACGAGTTTGCAAATGAGAGCTTGAAAAACGTGCTGCCGGGAGAGGCTTGTCAATGGTGCAGTTACGCCTCCGGGCCCAGGTCGTTGCCAGAATTTAGTGATTTGGAGTGAGATCGAGAGTTTGGTATGTTCTGTTTATGTGACGTTAAAATACCAGACACCTAAGTAGTTTGTTGTTTAGCTTCATGTAGCGAACCATCAATGTGTTACGTTAGCATACCGCCTATTCAGCCTGTTGTTTTTTCTGCATTAGCCAGTCCGGAATATACGGTATAATAATGCACTAGACTCATATAGCACTTGTCCAGACGCTCAAAGATGCTTAACAATTTGGTCCGTTATTCTTTCACAGCAAACTTGGAGGTAAGCTCCTATTGCAGCCAAAGCTGTCCTGGGGTGGACTGACTGAAGTGAGGCTTCCAAGCTTCCCTCCGACCACTCACGTCCTGGTGTTACAACCTGGCCCGGCCCTGCTTCACTTCAGAGATCTGACTGGATTGGTCATAGCAAAGGCGGCATGTCACGTACACATCAGATTTGAGGCCCTAATACTGTAATACAGGCCACTTCAAATAGTAATTTTGGTGCAATCAACTTAATAGTCTTTATAGATGACCTCCATAGTTTGTAAAGCTTTTATATGTTGAGTTGCAAGCAGCACTTTCTCTTTTCGGTTGTGGCTTGTTAAAGCAGTACTAAGTAACGTGTTTACCTTAATAAATCCTTTCCGTAGTCCCTGTGGGGGTAATACAAGTGTTTATGGGGTGATTGGAGGGTCTTTCATCTCCCCCTGGTGTCTCTGGCCAGAAAACCATCTTTGCAACTTGACTGCCACTGGACCGGAGAGAGCAATACACACTAATGGAATCACAAAGAAGAAGAAGGCAAAGCTAACTGCGGGCTAACGTCACTTTAAACAGTATTTACAGCCAAGTTTGAGTGAAAACAATTATTTCCATTGTATAACTGGATGCACAATATCCCTCTCTCCCTTCGCTTTTCCTGTCAGCGTAGTATTTACTCTCCAAGACAATTAATGAGTGAAAAATCACAACTTGCTACACCTGCAGTTGCGCTTATGACCTCTAGGGGCAAGGGTTACTTAGTACGGCTTTAATTACAAAAGATATAAGTGTGTTTTTATTAGCAAACACCCGCCCACTCACGGCAATACGTGATTGGCTAAAACAATCAGATGTGCAGATTCAAACAAATCAGCGCGAGGCGAGCGGCACAAGATGGATTCTTGTGCGTTTGTGAACTTACAAATACAGCAGCCTGCAGGCAAGGCGAGTGCCAGATTTATATACAGGGCTTGCATATCAATCTAATAAGCGACATGGCCCAGAAAGTAGAGTGTCAATGTAGTGTGTGCGTGAGTGATTGGCAGCCCTCTGTTTCTCTACACCAGGCCAGCTGTGGCTACACCGGCAACTTACCATCGCCGAGCATGAATGACAAACGGTGTCGCACTTTCAGAAACTTTTAAACACAGTCTTGTAAAGCGCCATTATTGAGAGCTTACGAGAATATAAGTGGAGTAAGGGCTACACATTTCTCTATGGGAGGTGCGATTGTGTGTTTTTACACAAGCTTCCAACAGCAGAGATGTCCTTTCACAAGCTGCAATCAGCGATCAATACAAGCTCCCATAACCTTGATGTTCGGTTCCTCTTTCACTATACTCTCGCTGCAAAGAGAGTGTCACAAACGGCTCACAGTCACGGTAGGCTCGCAATACGTCGACAGCTCGTCTCAAATAAAGTTCTCATTATAAAAGCACACGGCATAAAAGATCTCTGAATATGCTCAGTAGTTCATTCAGTCGCAGAGGACGCTTTTAAGTTCACTCAGAAAGAAGGGGACGGTCCTTCAAAGACAGAACAGTTTGTACTCATCCCCATCTGGCTTTTGTTCCCTCTTGAAATCTCCAAAAATTCACTTTGTAAGAGTTAGCTTACGAATATCAGTGTCGTCATTCATTTTCCCTTATTGGAACAGCTCTTTGTTGTACCGCTGCAATGAGGATGTGGGCGGAGGGGGGCTTCGGCAATGCTGTAGAGGAGAGATAGTGCTTCTATGTGAACGTGTAAAGGTTGCCGGTTGGGAGACAAAGGTGTGTGGCTGCGACGAGGGAATGCAAAGTTATTTCCAGCATCGTTATTCAATAATTCATACCGGTATCTGAAACTGAAGTAACTGTTGACACGTTTGGCTGAGCTGAGCTGAGATTTATCTCCTCTGTGTGTTGTCTTTGCTGATGCGGCGTCCTGTAAATATAGAGCTATGACTGAGACCAGGGCGCTGCCGAGGCCACTCCAACTCCCCGTCTGTAATATTGACTTTATTACTTCCACCCCGCTCCATTTACCCCTTTGGAGAAATGCCAAACAATCTGGATATGCACACAGTAATGAACTGAGACACTGCAGGTACGGGAGTGGAGACTGTTTTAAATATCTAAATATACTTCCCCCTGTAGATTGCTGCCCACGTGTGCCCTACCTACAACAAGTGGAGTATAGGGCTCAGGCAGCAATAGGCAATTAGGAGTTACGGGGTGAAAGTATTACACGAAGTAGGCGGTGTTGAGCAATGTAAGAAAAATCACTTATATTTGCATGCAGATTAGAATGCACCAATGTCGCGGAGAAAGCCTGCCCCGGAGCACTGGAACTGTCTGAATAGAGCAGTCAAAAATACAATTTGTGCTGATCAAATATTAGAAATCTAAGAATGGTAATGAGCAAAGGGTGTGACAGAATGCTAGCAATGTTACGGAGTTCATATCGATACAGACGGCATCGCGTCATACAAGGGGCGTGGCCTCGCCAAGGGAAACACAGTTTTTCCCTCTTTGTAGCCATTTAAAAAAAAAAAAAAAACTTATTTATCACATACAAATAAAGTCAAGTGTAAATCGGGTCCATATGGATGTTTATTCACAGCAGATTTTTCAGTAGAAGAGAAAAAACGGCAGTCAGCTAGCGTTAGCATTAGCATCCTCTGTTTTTTTACGTATTTATGGGCTGTTGAACCACTTTGCTCCTCTCCATGTCTTTGTATCATTATTTAGTAGAAAACTATATTCATAATTCATCGTTTGTTAAAGGGACTATAGGGAGTTTAAAAATGTTAAAATTATGTATTTTCCTCCCCCTACATGATCCAGC
Organism: Gobius niger; assembly: GCF_951799975.1. Taxonomy (NCBI): domain Eukaryota; kingdom Metazoa; phylum Chordata; class Actinopteri; order Gobiiformes; family Gobiidae; genus Gobius; species Gobius niger. The sequence goes on along the minus strand of NC_136855.1, from coordinate 36,405,803 downwards.
CATGTCTTAATGTGTCAAATGAGCCCAGACCTGTTCAACACAACTGCCTCTAAAATCCTGCACTGTCACTCAAAAAACTGTTAATTTGGGTCCGAACTTGCGTTATGCGCAAGCTTAATATAGAAGGTGCAGTTACATGTATGACCTGAGGTGGCAGTAGTGAGGATAAAATGGCCAACTTGCATCTAGCCCCTATAAAGTAGTATTTAAATACTGAGAGAAAGTTTAGATTTTCTAAATTTTCCCCCTTAACTGTTTTCAAACATGACCATATATGGGTGATTCCAGATGCCATCTGTATCTATATGTTTGTTAAGTGATGACATCACAGCTCTATTTCCAGGGTCTTAGATGTGTGAGAAACTACAAAAAAGTCTTTAATACGACAATCAGTATTTCTGAAACTCAACGGTGAGTGACTGAACATACTTATTTCTCAGACTCATTAGCCAAAATGCCGCACCTACTGCTAAAAAGTATCATTTGCTAAAATCTGTACTACCGGTTACGACCTCAGAGCGTTCCAGCTGAAAGTATGTGAATAAAATCAACAATAAAACCAGATAAAACATGAATGCAAAGCATGCTAAATAATGTTATAATGAAGGCTGTGACTCAGGTCGAGGTTCGCTGTGTGATATCTTCAGCTTCATACCTGGCTCAGTCAGTGGGATGAACTGGGGCTCCACAGACACCCATGGCTAGTTATACAGCAGTGGTCCGTCCCCAAGCTTTTTCTTCCTACAGACCAAGGTTTCCATGGAGTGGGGGTACGTGCTGGTATTTTGAGCATGTTTCTGCAGCGCTCTTCAATACCAGAGCCAGCGGTGTGTTCTCTTTCCCTCGAGACACGGCTAATGTTTCACTCACAGTGGAATACAGTCTGTAGTTTGTCCTGTGAGAGCTTGAAAATGATGCAGCTGAAATCCTGACGGAAGAACATGAAGCCTTGCACAATGTTAAGCCACGTGACCTGGCCACGCAAGCACTGACGCACCATTTGTTTGCAATCAAGATATCGTACTCTTTTGTGCTAGGTCTGTTGTTGTCTTCATCTTGTATCTGAACTCAGAGCACCCTGATCATCTCCGAGTTTACATGCTGTAAAAACTAGGGCGCCCCGCTCCTCCTGCAGCCCAGAGCTGCAGCAGATTCAGGGCTGCACATTTACAGCAGCAGATAGACGCTCTCCCTGGGCCGACTCCTGCACTGTTTTAGCTGGAAAATATGAAGAGTATTCCAGCGAAACCACGCTGTGCAGGCGCTCTCCGTGAAGGAAGAGTTTTTCGACTTTCTACATCGAAGTCACTTCAACATTTTCACTGTAACAAAATGAGAAAAAGACGAGCACCCGCGCTCACGTAAGTTACTCAGCCCAAACACATGTATTATCTTCACACAAGACTCACGAGACTAAATTAACCCAATGCAGGAGAGAGTCTTGTTTTTGTGCTGTGGTATCGTATTATTCTTCAAACTTGAATCTGTCACAGGCACAGATTTGGCATCACGTCTCTCTCATGTCAGAGACGCCTCTAGACTCGGTGAAATACTATAATACTGTCTATATTCCAGTATTGTAAATTATCATTAGTATGATGTCAACAAAAAGAAAAATTCTAATAAGGAAGTAGTAGTAATATTATTATTCTTATTATTATTTTTTTTATAAGATATGACACAGATGAACAGAGACAGACCTGCTCAGATGATGGAACTGTAAAAACCCAGAGCTTTTAGAAAAAGGTGGAGACCCAAACCTAAACTAAAACTCATTTGATTTATATTTATACACTTGTGTATTTGTTGGCAGAGTTAATACATTTTGGGCAGAACTGTGAACTGTTACATTGAGTTCTTGTCAAAATAAAGTGCAAATATATAAACATAATTATCGGTGTCATTATCGGTTATCGGTATCGAGACATGTGAAATTAACGGTCATTGGGTCAAATTGGCATTATCGTGCATCACTAGTAAAAAACAGTTCGAATGGTGTTCCAAGGCATTTTTCCCAGTTGGAGGTCGGAAACTAACCAGTTATCAATAGCCTGGAACCATAAAGCTCTGTGGTGCTGCAGCCCAAAAAGACATCTCCCCATGTAGAGCAGAGTAAGTCACACTTCAACAAATTGTCTTAATTCAGTTGACAAAGCATCTACAACTTTCAAAGAGGTCGGATTTTGTGGCAACTATTATTGAATATTACAACCTGTACCTCTTGTCTATAAATAAACAGAAGGCACACTCGAACTACCAGACTAAAAGTCCTTAATTAGACGCGTTATGGCACACGTCTTCTTCAGGGCTTCACAGTGAACAAACACCAGATGTCACAGTTATAAAAGGCAGAGGTGAAGTCATGTGGTAAAGCTCACATGACTTCACCTTTGTCTTTTTAAACGTTGACAGCCGGGGGGGATTTGAAGACAAAAAAAAAGGTTTGGGACATTAGATAAGAAGATCTGCAGCGAAAGCTTATGTTGAGATGTCACAAAACCTCAACAGAAGAAAGAAAAATGTATGAAATCTTTCCGCCTGCAGTGTCTCGCACTAATTAATTACGCAATCCCCTACAAAGCGCTCACACACCCCTAGGTCCCCGTACTCCAGCTTGAGAAGCATCGCCCTTAAACACATAGACCTAATTACTACGTCTCCGAGTCTTTACCCATCGCGGGGAAAATAGCGCGTCAGCCTGAGCCTCTTCTGTCATGGCCGCCTGTAGGGGCCTCTTCCTGTCCTCTGCGGTCCCAGCGCCGTGCTCTAGATCCGGGCTGTAATCTGCCGTACACAGCCTCGAGTGGAGCTGCTGGCACAGTCTCAGTCTCCACATTAGCAGCTCTAAGCCTCGCAGCAGCCTTCGCTTCCGGTAAAGGTGCACGTCGCATTCGTTACAACCCCCAATCCACTCAACGGGTGGGCTAATCCTCGGCACTGGCAAAGACATCAGCCATGCCTTTAAACACGGAAGCTACTTATCCATCTCATTCCCCCCGCAGAAATGTACTTATAGCTCCATTTGCAAGAGGCGACTTTGAATCTTTCACACAACTTTCTTTTTTAAGTCCTATGCTTTATTCAGTATTTTTAAAAATTACTTTCCCCCTTTGGAAACCCGTCGTCTTGAACAGTGCTTCTGAACTGTTTGTGACCCAAATACGACTTAGCCTATTCACCTTATCCCGCCCCGCCCACGTTTGCCTCTTCTTGCTTTGTCTCGGCACTTCCGTTGTCCTGACACTTCCGGTCGAGCACGAAGCGGAGAACGAGGGATTTGAATTTTATTAATGGAAAACCCCTTCAGATGCAGCATCTCGTTTTCAAGGGGGACCAAAACATTTAAACATTGAACACAGTACAGTACAACACTGGACAAGTTACACACAAACAGTTACAGACAGACATTAAAGACAATGTTGCTCATACCACTCCAGCTCACACGACAAATCTCTGATTTTACAATATTTTTACAACTGAAAAAACAAATAAAGCAGCAAAAAAATAAGGATAATTATGTTATTCCAACCAAGAGTGCACTACAAGCAGCGGCATTCAGTTTTTAGATAAACAAAAAGAGACATTTTGAAGGGACCAACGGTTGATTAAGACCTCAGTGATACAGGCAGATGATTCCAATCAAAGGAGAAGGACCTCCAGGCCAGCTCTTTATGCACAGTAGGGACAGTGATATAGGATATTAAGGGTATCTAAGAGGGTAGGATGAAGTATAAGGGACAAGAAAACATTTCAAGTATGGTGGTAAATTAAAATAAATACACAGCCGGTCGTTTCTCAGGTTGTAGCCAATTAAGCTGGATGTTTTGTTGAACAAAACATTAAGAGGTTTAAGTTCTGAGCTAAAATCTGATGTTTAGTCGATTGATTTGTGTAGAATGTCCAATTTTCATTTGCACCAACATGTCAACACTGCACCGTTTTTCTGCACGGCCTGAAAACGGCTTTGTTTTCGTGTAGTGACTGTTTTTTTGGCCTGTAGAGGCCCTGAGATCTGGAATGAGACTGATAGCTCTATAAAGGAGTCACATTCTTTTTTCATATTTAAAAGGCGTTTTAAGCAAAATGTATTGCTTTGTTATGTGTAAAAACCCCATATGACCCTGAATGCATGGAATATCTCATGATGTATAAACTATGTAAATCTGATTTTGAACATTATGATGTGTGGAGACGTGTAGGGTAACTTTAACAGGCTCCTTCTGTATTGTGATCCTGTTGGTGGGTGGTTGTGGGTGGGTACATTTCAGCTTTTTTTCCTTGTAACTCTCTGGTTGTATATTTTAATTGTGGGTCCCTGTCCATAAGCATTGCACTTCTGGGGATTCCCTTTTACAAAGCGGACCTTATATCAACAAACTGTATGATATAAATTGTCATGCTTTGTAAATAAATAAATAAAAAGAAATAAAGGTGAATACTTAAAATATTGTCTTTTCCTCACAAAATGTTGAGGGAAAGGGACCCACTTAAAACGGTTCCGCGACCCACCAGTTGAGAACCACTGATCTAGAAAATACCTGTAAATACCGGTCAATGATAAATCTGAATGCATTTAGTGATATCCATTTTTTTTGTGTGTATGCTTGAGAAATAAAAATGCCTATATTTTCTGCAACAAAATGGAGATAAGAGTGTCTGGTTAATATCAAGGGTTTTGATTGTTGATATATTAGTTACAAAGATTTGCTCAAAGGGGATTTGTGATAGCAAGGTACCCAGCCCGCACTGGCTTGTAAGACACAAAAATGTTGGCAGACATCAGAGAGTGTCCTCTTATGCTGAAGCCAAGCGCTTAACAAAAACTTAGCCAAATAAAATGGCTTATTCTTGAACAAATACTTAAGCCTTTCCTCATCTGACAGTTCAAACAAATGTACATCTGCTGCTTCAGACAGTTTACAGAATATTTGTCTTCTCAGGTCATGATAGAAATGACAATAACACACAAAAGTTAGTTATTAGTGGAAAAAAATTGGGAAAAATTCAAATATCTCCTAGTTTATTGTGGCTTCAAAACTCAATAAATCGGGCTGGGAATTAGATATCGAAAAATCTCTCTGAAAAGACATAGCAGTAGAAGACTGGGAAATGTATCAGTGGGTGCAACTCAGAGCCGGTTTTTCCTATAGGCAAACTATGCAAGTGTCGTAGGGCCCCCAAAGCCACAAGGGCCCCGCATTTCAGTCAAACTACAGTGTAGTTACGCTAATTAATCAACGCGTTGTTACGAGCCTATTTGTCTCCAAGATGAGTTGAATCCACACGGTTCTCATGCGCGCAGTTACTTACAGTAACTCTGGTTCTCAGAAAGTGCACAGTCTAAAACGAATTGGGCGACTCACTGGCTAGTTCTCAGTGGTCAGACCGAAATAACCGTCAGGTGCAGGTTTCAGTTAGTTTTAAATCAGTGGTTCCCAAACTGTGGATCAGGGACCAGAGGTGAGAGAATGGGACCATTTGCCATTTACCATTTTAAAAAGTTGGGAAATAGACTTGTGTCGTCCTAAATACCAGTCTCACAGTGGCTTAGTGGTCAGTGGTTCTCACACAGAGGGGCGGAGCCTGAATTGAGGTCATAATGTTCCCCTTCTGCCCTGCACTACTGCACAGTGGAGCCGTTGACAGTAAATGGGTTTGTTCTTCGTCGAATAGCCACTGTAGGGCCCCAGAAGGACCAGCACCGGCTCTGGTGCAACTTACGTGGAAAGGTTGTCGCAATAATGTGAGAAAAACAAATAACTTCAAAAGAAAATAGATTGCCTATGATATATTTTATGCAACGCCAACGTGTTTCAACTCAGTCGTCATCTGGGTTGTGTGACACCTTGTTCACTTGACGCTCTAGGCTCTATCTATGCATACCATAATATCAGAGGCAAACATCAATATGAACAGTATGTGTATGCACACACACGCACGCGCACGCACACACGCACGCACGCACGCACGCACGCACGCACGCACGCACGCACGCACACACACACACACACACACACACACACACACACACACACACAGGGGAAACTGAAATGTAACAATAGACCAAAACAGAAGCAAGCTACACAACACAGGAACATAATGTGAAGCCCACTATGTGTGGTCACATAGTTTTTTTTTGTTATAGTAATTTCATAAATTAGAGTAAGGTTTTGGTATTTGATAAGCAAGGTAGTATCAATGCCTACCACTAGAGGGCAGCGCTGGTTGGGAGACAGGTTTAGAGCGTTCACTCCTGCTTCTCGCCAGTCGGCGAGCAGAGAGCCTGGACATGTTCTGACTCCGGTCTCTTTATTTCTTTATTCCAGGTTTGTACTGTCGCATAAACACAACTTTTGGCTCAGATGAAGCCTGTTTAAAATAGCTCATGCTGTGTTTTGTGTAAGTCAAAGTTAAGACTTGTTTTTATTTTAGTAAAGATGCTTTTACTGTTACGCTAACACTCGCGCGCTAGCCGTTAGCCTACTGTCATAGCTAGAATGGCTCACCGTCATTTTGTTTTTCCTCATTATTGTCCCCTGTGCTATGTTGTTTAAGAAATATAAAGGAAAAAGTAAGGTCTCGAAGTTCCGGCAATGTCAAGTTGACATATACTTGTATTAGTAGATTAGTAGAAGTATTAGTTAAAGGAATAGGCCACCGTTTTTACATACTGAGATATGTTCTTACCTCACTTTAGTCGAGTTAATATATCCCCGTCTGGTCTTTGTCCGTGCGCTCTGTCAGGCAAACGGAGCACATACGCAGCCTCTCCCACATGTCATATAGCTCCAAAAAAGCTCACGATAGAAGCTTCCACGTGTTCCCTATTTAAATAAAGTTAAAATAAGTTACTATATTGTGAGGCGTAATGATACGAGGAGTAAAACGTCCGCGCAGTAACTCCTAAAAACTCCCCCCGCTCACTTCCGTCAATAACCTTTAGGAGTTACTGCGCGGACGCTTTGCTCCTCGTATCATTACGCCTCACAATATAGTCCCCCTTTTTATCTGCTTACAAAATCGACATGTTACATTTCTGTGTAAATATACTTTGCATGAAAACACTTCACGTAACTTTATTTAAATAGGGAACACGTGGAAGAGCTTGGTAGCTTCTATCGTGAGCTTTTTTGGAGCTATATGACATGTGGGAGAGGCTGCGTATGTGCTCCGTTTGCCTGGCAGAGCGCACGGACAAAGACCAGACAGGGATATATTAACTCGGCTAAAGTGAGTTAAGAGCATATCTCAGTATGTAAAAACGGTGGCCTATTCCTTTAAAGTATTAGTAGAAGCTAATGTATAAAAGAATTTCTGTTCAACTATTTCCGTGCCTATGGTCAGATCTGGATGTGAAAATGAAAAATGAATATTGTGTATTACATTGTTTAAGACAACAAGTAAATGAGTCGGCAAGCAGAGAGCCTGGATGCAACATCATGTTTTGACTCCTGTTTCTTTCTTTCTTTCTTTCTTTCTTTCTTTCTTTCTTTCTTTCTTTCTTTCTTTCTTTCTTTCTTTCTTTCTTTCTTTCTTTCTTTCTTTCTTTCTTTCTTTCTTTCTTTCAGTTCAGTTTCCCAATCCTTCGCCATTTACATAAGAATAAACTGAAAAAGTGGTGATACCTGCAACAATAGCATTGACCAGGATATCTTCAGAAGTTACTCCTACCGATATAAATCTATGAAGAATCGGTACAATATTAAACACCTGTATTATGGAAATTAGGTCTTGACACAGTGCACAGGTGTTAGAAAATACTCAAACATATGGATTCGTCCCAGAGTCCAGATCTCAGCCCCATTGAGAGTCTTTGGAACATGCTGGAGAAGGCTTTCCGAAGTGGAGACACGGTCAGGCAGTTTGCGACCATACCGTTTTTATGGTTAATAATAGCAGTGTAAGCTTTGATACTTTGGTTCGTAGCCCTGAATTAAAACAGCCACAGAGCAGCGCATGAGAACCGTTCACACCAATGAGCAGCAGACAAATGAGAATTCGTTCTGTGAGCGGGTGGAGAGGGGATTTTGAGGATTCATCCCCTCTCTGCAGCACCGGGACACTTTCTCATGCACAGAACTTGACGTCCTATTAGCTGCTCTTCACACTCTCTAAACCGTTTTCACAAATGTGTTTTGACTAAGCACGGAATAAGTATGCGGAGGAGCAGCGAGCCGTGCAAAATGAATATTGTTGTCTTACAGGGCTTATCTAATGCATCGACTTTGGGAATCTTTTCCTTGGTTTATTTTGTTTTTGTGTGTGTTTGTGTGTGTGTCTTCAAAATACTTTCAGGTTTGGCTGTCATGAAATGTGCACATGTTCAGCAGGTCGTACAGTATGTAATATTCATATACAACTTAAGATGAGACCTTCTGCAACTTTTAAGCCCCCGTCATTATGCTTGACGAGTTGCCGAAAGCTTTTTTTTTCCATAACAATTTGTAAGAGGGCACAAGAGAGAGAAAAGTATTTCGACTATGAGATAAAATCAATGGTACCGAACACCAAGACATGCCAACCTGCACTGTGGAGACTGTTGGATCAGAACAAGGCGCCTAGACTTTTTGTAATGGTTCACTTTGGTTCAAACTATAACTTTCCTTAAGCCTGATTCACACGGCAACAATCAAAAGGAACAGGCCGCCGTTTTTCCATACGGAGATATGTTCTTACCTGAGCTTAGATGAGTTGATGCGTACCTGTCGGGTCTTTGTAAGATGTTGTTAGCATTTGGCCTGTCCCAGTATAAGAGGGGTGAAGTTGGACGCTGCCAAGCTGTTTCATGGGCGCAAAGACCAGACAGATACGCATCAACTCGTCTAAGCTCAGGTAAGAACATATCTCAGCATGGAAGAACTGTGTGCCCTGAGTTACGCAAAAAGACCAACAATGTTGTTAGCATTTGGCCTCTCCCAGCAGCAAAAATATTGTTCCTAGGATAGTTGGTAAACGGTGGACATTCATCATCCAATCAGAGACTAACTATCCTTAAGGTTAGTGGCTAGGGCAGGGTCAGGGTTAAGCTGATTGGTTGATATATGTGTTACGTTTCACTCTCCTGACTTGTGACTGGTTGTTCTACCAACTGTCCTAGGAAAAATAAACTCGCCTCCCAGCATATTCCTATGGCTCCAAACGGGGGGTCCACGCGACCACGCTCTTCCACGGGCACAAAGACCAGACAGGTACGTATCAACTCGTTTAAGCTCAGGTAAGAACATATCGCAGTATGGAAGAACTGTGTGCCCTCAGTCACGCAAAAAGAACAAAGATGTTGTTAGCATTTAGCCTCTCCCAGTGTATTCCTTTAGCTCCAAATGGGTGTGAAGTTGGATGCTACCAATCTCTTCCACGGGCACAAAGACCAGACAGGTGCGTATCAAGTCATCTAAGATCAGGTAAGAGCATATCTCAGTATGGAAAAACGGTGGCCTGTTCCTTTAAGGACGCACTGATTATCGGAATGGCCCGTAAGATAATCTTATCAGATATTCCTGCCGTGTGTGGAGTGTTCAGATGGCCGCTACGATCTCAAATTGGGGACATTGTAAGCACCAGGAAGCACGGAGGGGAATCCAAGATCAAAACAGCTGTGTTGGTGCAACAGAAAGTCCGGTGGACGTTGGGGACTATTCTTTATTTCAGCTAAAAACACACTACAAACTCTCACCACTGCCTCTACGTCCGCCATGTTTGTTTACTCTGAAATCACGTCAATGTCCCGTTGATTTTGCCGTGCGCGACCAAAACTGTTGACCCATGATTTTCTATAATCTGTGTGGTCTCTCAGGTTTGGAAAATATGCCGCCAGTTTTAAAATCTTCCTGTGTGAACCAGGCTTAATGCATTCCCAACATCCAAATTGTTTGTTATAGCACATTTCACAACTTTAAAAGAGCAAAGTGGAGCTTTACTGTTCTAATAATGCTAACGGCACCGATTAACCTGCTCGTTCACGATCGATGAAATGCTTTACAATTAGATGCACGGGGCACAGCGGTGTCTTCTTTTACAATGCACTGAAGCAGCACAACATAATACACGCTTTATTTCCCTGCTAGAAAAAAGGGAACGAGGCTTTCGAGAACACACACAGAAATAATTGCAGGGATTTCAACGTGCAGATGTGTACTGGTGAGGGTCAAGCATCTTCTCTATGCAGGATTACTAAAACGTTATTTGACAAGGACATAGAATTCTAACAAGAGCAAAAACACGTTAATTCTGCATAATCTAGGATTGCTTGGACCCTGCGCCGTGACCGATTATGACCTTGAGTGTTTTCTTAGCGCAGATCTGCTGTAATGGGATGATGGCCTGTTAGCCGTGTGCATATTAGTCATTCAGACCACCATTTTCCTCAACACTTTACCATTCAAGATACATTAATGTCCGTAATGCCTCATTATGGGCAGCCTTTTAAGTTGCGTTATGTTTTAAAAATGTCAGGAAAAGGTGAAAAGCCTAACTATGCACCAATTATGACCCTATGAAGCGTGACTGAATCTGAAAGGTGCGCGTTATTTGCATTCATTTCAGAGCTGAACGGATGGACTTGTGTTCGCTCGCACATTAATTCAGTTCAGGCAATTTAAATTCACCAACTGACCTAGTTTGGGTGTCGACGCTGGTAACGCACCGGGGTGAACGTGCCTCCTCCGCATGAATCGGCAAGACCCGCTGTCACTTTGGGGTAATTTGTGAAGCTAGAGTTGAGTTGAACACGTTGAGACATTTTGGGATGTGTTTCCTCACTACAGAGCACAAAGGGAAAGCAAAAAGCGTTGGTGCAAAGCGGTCTGTGCGTGACTTTAAACACACTATTTTGATTGCTGTCAGAACACCTCGAAAATCTGCATAATACTAGACTTTCATTGAAGTCCTCTTGGTATTTTTTGTGTTTGAATTACACGAACCGGGCGAAAGTGCACCAGACTATACAAGATTAATAACCCATGTGAGAATCAACTTATCTTCATATCATTATGGTGGTTCTCAATTAGTGGGTTGAGACCACTTTCAATGGGTCATGACCAACGAGCTTCTCGATGGTCCTCATGGTGGGGAGCTTACGTTGCTGTAATACCACCCCCTGGTGGCCAGGGGCGACTCCAAAAGACACTTGGTAATCAGGATTCTAATGGGATTTCAGACCTCCCTAGAATGGCTTAAAAGAGTTTTCTTTTTTCGGAAAATTGTTATGACCCTTAAAGGAACAGGCCACCGTTTTTCCAGACTGAGATATGTTCTTACCTGAGCTTAGATGAGTTGATACGTACCTGTCTGGTCGTGGTGCCCGTGGAAGAGCGTGGTAGCTTCCAACTTCACCCCAATTTGGAGCTATAGGAATACAGTGGGAGAGGCCAAATTCTAACAACATCTTTAGTCGTTTTGCGTGACTGAGGGCACACGCAAAGACCAGACAGGTACATATGAACTCGTCTAAGCTCAGGTAAGAACATATCTCAGTATGTAAAAACAGTAGCCTGTGCCTTTAATGCTGGGATGGGTGAAATAATTTTAAAAACGCTGTTTTTTGTTTTTCAGCCCGAAAAAGTGGAAGCCTCCTCAGTGCATTGTCTGGCTTCAGAGCCTGTCAATCAGGCTCTGGAGCTCTGTGGAGGCTATGCCCGCCCCGCAAGTGCAGGGCTTCCCGCCTTTTTGCCCTTTTAAGGAACAGGCTGCGTAGAGATTGGGCGGCCATGTAAGTTTCACAGATCACTCGGGACCTTAAATGGGGCTGAATAGGTAATCATCTATTTCTAATTATTATGGTCATGACCCTTTAGCAAAAATTTTACTTCATAAAACGTTTTTCGGTGTGTTTTTATTGTCAGACCTGTGTGATTATGTCATGCCTTAACAGTTTTGGCTGCTTCTGTGGCTTTTCCTCAGAAGTAGGGCTGAATCACGTCATGGTACTTTATAATCCTCAGGTTTATAGCCATAAGCACCTAGTTTTGGAGTTTGCATGAACTGGAGGAAAGCATTTGTTTTTCCTTGAGCTGGGTTTTGTGTAAGAGGCATGTCTAAGTTCATGAGTCAGCTACATATGATTATTTTTTATTATGAAACAATAAAATCCAATAGAAAATTGATCAATATGAGAAAGTAAATGGGTAATTTTCACGTCATATCGTCCAGCCCTACTCAGAAGTGTCACTTGGTGTTGCTGTGACGTGAGTGGTCAGCTGATTCAAGCCGCTTTTGGCACAGTCTTCCTGGTTGCAATAGCAGGCAGGTGACGCCATCTGCAGTGTGATTTCTTCAGAACTGTGTCCCAGGTGTGAGAAAGTTCACAGTCCGGGAAGCGCACTTCCGGATCTCAATGGCTTTTCTGATCCAACGGTGGTACCGTACACAGCATTCATGTAGGGCACTCTCCCGATCCATGAGGTGGTTCTACCTCTGCTCATGTGGCCGACTATAGCTGCTCTTGTTCTACAGCATATGTAGGAGAAACTGTCAAACAAGGTATCTTATATATTACGTTGCATTTGTGTTGCTGGCCTATTTTGTCCTCGGGGTGAACTAACAGCTGCAGATGACGCGGTCAGCCTGCTACTACAAGCAGGGAGAGGGTGCCAAAAACTGTTTAAATCAGCTGACCAGACATGTCACAGCAACATCACGCGACACTTCTGAGGATTGAAGTCGCAGACGGAAAACTGTCAAGGTATGAAACAAACACACAGGTCTGTCTAAAGGACCATGTCACGAACCAAACCTGTTTGGGTGAGTTTTGACAGTCTTTATTTTAGTTTTTATTTGGTATTTTATTGAATGATTTGGTCTATGCTTGACTTAAAAGAAATTAGAGAGGAATTATGGTAGGGATGCACCGATACCACCTTTTCTAAAACCGATACAAGTACGAGCACTTTGATTTAAGTACTTGCCGATACCGAATACCGATACGAGTACAAGGCATTTTCTTCAACATTCTTACTTTTTTCACAGAACATTGGTTTGTCCATCCATCCATTTTCTTCCGCTTTATCCGGGGCCGGGTCGCGGGGGCAGCAGTCTCAGCAGAGATGCCCAAACTTCCCGATCCACACACACCTCCTCCAGCTGTTCTGGGGGGACCCCGAGGCGACACCAGGCCAGCTCGGAGACATAGTCCCACCACCGTGTCCTGGGCCTTCCACGAGGCCTTGTCCCACTAGGACATGCCTGGAACACCTCCCGCGGGAGGCGACCAGGAGGCATCCGAAACAGATGCCCGAGCCACCTCAGCTGGCTCCTTTCGACGTGAAGGAGCAGCGACTCTACTCCGAGCTCCTCCCGGGTAACTGAGCTCCTCACCCGATCTCGGAGGGTGCGCCCAGCCACCCTGCGAAGGAAACTCATTTCGGCCGCTTGTATTCGCGATCTTGTCCTTTCGGTCATGACCCAAATCTCATGACCATAGGTGAGGGTGGGAACGTAGATCGATCGGTAAATCGAGAGCTTTGCCCTCCGACTCAGCTCCCTCTTCACCACGACAGACCGATACAGCGACCGCATCACTGCTGACGCCGCACCGATCCGTCTATCGATCTCACGCTCCATCCGTCCCTCACTCGTGAACAAGACCCCGAGATACTTGAACTCCTCCACTTGAGGCAAGGACTCCCCACCGACCTGAAGAGGGGAAACCACCTTTTTCCGGTGGAGAACCATGGCCTCGGATTTGGAGGTGCTGATCCTCATCCCGGCCGCTACACACTCGGCTGCAAACCGCCCCAGTGCGTGCTGAAGGTCCTGGTTCGTTGAAGCCATCAGAACAACATCGTCCGCAAACAGCAGAGATGAGACTCTGAGGCTCCCAAACCGGACACCCTCCGGCCCCTGGCTGCGCCTAGAAATTCTGTCCATAAAAGTAATGAACAGAACCGGTGACAAAGGGCAGCCCTGGCGGAGACCAACACGCACCGGGAACAGGTCTGACTTACTGCCGGCAATGCGAACCAAGCTCCTGCTGCGGTCATACAGGGAACGGACAGCCCTTAGCAGAGGGCCCCGGACCCCATACTCCCGGAGCACCCCCCACAGGGCACCACGAGGGACGCGGTCGAACGCTTTCTCCAGATCCACAAAACACATGTGGACTGGTTGGGCGAACTCCCACGAACCCTCGAGTACCCGATGAAGGGTATAGAGTTGGTCCAGTGTGCCACGACCAGGACGAAAACCGCATTGTTCCTCCTGAATCCATTGGTTTGTAATTAGTTAATTTACTCATGTACATTTCCTTAAGTAAAGTAGGCTACACATGTAAGAGCAGTTATATTAGAATTGTGCTGATGCCATTTATTTTATTATTATCATAGACAGAAAAGCCCAGGTCCAAAAGCTCCCCAATGCCTGTGCTTTATTCATTTATGTATTTTTATTTAACAATAGTTTTGAGATGTTACTTACATGGTCTCTTTTCGTCTTTACTTCAGCTCCGTGTAGATTTTCTCGTGTGTTTATGCGTGACTAAAAAGAAATTAGTGAGGAATTACGGTAATTTGAATCTCATCGAGTGAAATTTTTCGTCATTGCACCATTTGAGAACACGAGTAAATGAAACTGAATTCCAGTAAAAAATAACAGTGGCTCATTTATTTGTGGCCACACCGCCTTTGCTCTGCCCAATCCCGTCAGACCTCGGAAGCCAAGCAGGGAAGGGCCTGGGCCAGGACTTGGATGGGAGACCGTTTGGGAACACCAGGAAGTCTAGCGAATGTAAGTGTGGTTGACTCGCTTCCGTCAGTCTACCCCGGGGCAGCTGTGGCCACAATAGGAGCTTACCACCACCGAGTATGGAGTGAACGAATAGTGCAATGTAAAGCGTCTTTGAGTGTCCAGAAAAGCATTATATAAAACCAATGCATTATTATTATTATTAAAATGATTTAGTTGGATCCACAAATCAACGTGTCAGTGGTTCAAATCCTGGCTCCGAATGGTTCATACTGTCTTTGGGACAAGACATCTCGCCCAACTTGCCTGTGTGAGTGAGTGGTGGGGTGGTGGCTTGAGGGTTGAGAAACTTTGGAGAGTTTAAGTGGGGACGCCGTATTATTTTACTGTATTTTCCACTTCATTTTTCCATTTAAGACGTTAATCCTTATGTCACAAAATCCCCATGTTTCTTTCAACAAGAGTCCTAACAGTAAAATTTTACACTGTGACATTCCTGGTTGCAATGGCTCAAATCAAAGTCGTGTTTCACAGCTTGCTAACTGCACTAGAATAACCCCTCCAAAACCTGCATACATTTCCATTCATAGCACATCGCCTCGGAGCACACCCCACACCTCGACATCTTTTCTCCATCATCCCTCCATCCTCCTCTCTGGCACCCCTCCTCCAACCAGCCTCCCCCC
Source organism: Gobius niger (assembly GCF_951799975.1). Classification (NCBI taxonomy): domain Eukaryota; kingdom Metazoa; phylum Chordata; class Actinopteri; order Gobiiformes; family Gobiidae; genus Gobius; species Gobius niger. Next base: position 36,390,441 of record NC_136855.1, on the reverse strand, counting down.
CCCCCACCCAGCCTCCCAAAAAAAAAAAAGAAAAAAACAACACACCGGGCAAGGCACAGCAAACCCGCTGGAGCCGCTGCCAAGAGGAGCACATCTATTCGCGCTTCTTTCCTTCGCTCTGCCGAAAGCGAGTGTTGGAGGACCCGCAGACTGGAGCAGCTGCACGTTCGCGACCGCAGATTCAGGACCCGCAATCTTTTGAATATTTTTGTACTAGGTAGCAAAAAGCATTCAAACCCAAAGACTCTCGGATCACTTTTTTGGGCAGAAAAAGAGAAATTGCAAAAGAAAAGTAAGCAAATTTGAATCTTAAAGGGGATGTGTTTTATCATGATATCTCACTTGGAGGATCAGTGATGGGTCGGGAACCATTTTCAGTGGGTCGCAAACCTTTTCCAGAGTGCATTAATTTCAAGTTGATTTAATTTTTGACCGTAGATTTTGTATGTCCTGACTGCATCCCCATTCAGGGCCGGATTTAAGTACAATGGGCCCCGGCCCGGGGCTAAAGTTTTTTCAGGGCCCCCCATACACTATATGTCTGTCTGATTTCTCTCGCTCTACAATGACAGGAAAAATTAATGAATTTTCAAAATTTGAACATGCACAAGTAACTTCTAGTACTAGTTTAAAAATATAAAAACAATGACCCCAATTTGAGATCCGTGGCGCTCACGGAAGAACCTTTGCTACTGCCAGACTGGTGGGGGGACTCATTTAAAAGGGGGCACGGGGGGGTCCTCCTACACAGACCTTTTTTTTATTTTAATGGTGCAATTTGGTGCATTCTCGTGCATTTTAACAGACCAATAGGTACATATTTTTTACTGGTGTCAACTCAAAGAAAAAGGCTCAGACCTTGTTTAAAACAGGCTTAGTCCTGGTTCAGACCTGGTTTAGTCTTGGGTGCAGTCATCTGATTAAGCCTTACATGTGAGGGAGTCTGCAAAGAGAGAGGGAACTCTTATGTCCATGGGGCCTTCAGCCTGCTGAATCAGCCGGCTTAGCCCCTGTAAGCCCCTGCATAAATCCGGCCTTGTCCCCTTTGAGAACCCCTCCTTTAGATCAATATTGCATTTTCTAACCAACAAAGCAGAATATAGTGTAAGGTATGGTATTGTCTCCATAGGGAAATTTGTCCTCTGCATTTGACTCATCCTTCGATGATGCTGGAGCAGCTCGTATGGAGCAATGAGCGACCACAGAGCAACCAGGAGTACCTGGAGAATACCTACGCAGACACGAGGAGAACATACAAACTCCAGAACAGAAAGGCCCCGTCTCGGTGGGAATCGAACCTGGGACCTTGAAGCTGTGAAGCACGAGCGCTAACTGGTTCCTGGCCGAATTTTTTTTTTTCCAATAATAACAAGCTGTCAAAGCCCCAACTTTACTGTAGCTTCATTAATAACAACGGCTTACACTTGTATTGCACTTTACAAGCCTGTGTCACAAGTTCCTCAAAGTGCTACATAGTCATTATTCCTTCACTCCAAACTCAGTGGTGGTAAGCTGTTATTGAAGCCGTCCTGGGGCAGACTGTCCATTTACCATGTGGCTATATAATGTGTTGTTCATATCCTGAGCTCTTGTTATGTCAGTGCCCTCTGCTGGACATGTGTGGAACTCTTTCCTTTTTTAATTTAATGCCCCCTAGTGGCTAGAATGAGCATTCTGGTTATTCTTTAAAAAATCATAACTCCACACAGGAATGGGCTAGAGACTTACTATTTTTTTTTATACATACTCTGGAATGTATGCTCTACAGGGTAGGAGCCGTGAGTATTTGTTTGATTGCTTATCTTCTGCCCAAGTGTAGCCTGGTTTTACCAGACCCTCGTACTCAATGCATTTCGCACAAGGGTCTGGACTTTCACAATTGAGCTCCGTTATCAGGTGGGAGGGGTGAACTCCTTTGAAACGATTGGATCAGATTTTCGCTAGCGTTTGTAATGGGCCCGAGTGAGTGAAGCAGCTATCATAACTCTATCATAACTCTTGGGAGCATTCCTTGCACATTCCTAGGCTTAAAGAGACTAGATGCAAGTTGGCCATTTTATACTCACTACTGCCACCTCAGGTCATACGTGTAACTGCAGCTTCTATATTAAGCTCATGCATGACGGCAATTCGGACCCGAAGTTACACCTTTTTGAGTGACAGTGCAGGATTTTAGAGGCGATTGTGGTGAACAGGTCAGGGCTCATTCTACACATTAGGATATGGCTGGAACATGTAGGGGGAGGAAAGTACTTAATTTTAACATTTTGAAACTCGGTATAGTCCCTTTAAATTTTTATTTCTGGAAATTTGGGAGCCGAGCCAGAACGGATTGAAGAGCTTCCTTTACTTTCGTATCCGCCGCCATTGACAAACATCAACCAGCAAATGCGCCACAAATGCTTGACGTCACCTACAAGCCCCGCCTCCCCCGCTCGCTGAATGGTAGGTTGAAATTCAACCAGACGTACATGTAGGGAAATTATAATTGATTTGCGCTTTATTTTTTTAAACAATTAATTTGTCGGGAAAATTTGATTTTGTATTTTATGTTTAAGAAGTTCAGTTCTTATTTGGGTCATGGCTAGACATCCTGGGAATGTGGCGGATCCTGAGACGATCCCAGGTTAGAGCCACTCCTTTTAACGAAACTAATAAACCAAATAGACCTACAATTGAAGTCAACGATACAAAACGTGATGTAATAAACAAACCGCTACTCATTCCAATATTTTCATTTAGACATTTGAACTTGATGTGATTTTTGCATTCTGACTGTCCATGTAACAGCAGGTGCCGCTGTCCTTAAAAAAAAAAAGTCCCAAATCTGCTGCAGCCCTGAATCTGCAGCTGCTCCGCTCTGCCGGTCCGTAGTGATGCGCTCCGCGTTTCTCTCCTTCTCCTGTGCTGAAGCCCCATTCTCCCCTATTGCTGCAGCTCCTCCTCCCTCTCCACCCCTCCCCTCCTCTCTTCTCCTCACCTCCTCCCTCCTCTTCTGGTTCCCTCTCCTCTCGCCTCTCCTCGGTGCAGCAGCAGCATGCATGTGAGCCGCCGCGTGTGCCGCCCGTGTGTTTACATGTCACCCAACCGCTGCTGTCGGATTTAGGATTTCTGGATATAGCACAACTGGAGATACCTGGAATCGCTCGTCGGACGGTGGGATTCTAAAAAAAAAAAAAAAAAAAAAACTAGCACGCGCCCTTAACCCCCCTACTGCCCCTCAACCCCCACCCCCCCCCCATCATCTCTCATCGGCGCGTCCCGCTCCTCCATCGTTTTTTTTGGGGGGGAGGCAGGCGTTTTGAATACCCCCGGAGACATGGAGAAGGCTGGATCGGGATTCTCCGCATGACAGTCCTGGTAAGTAAGTGAAGTGCTGTTCGCGGATGACGCTTTGAGCGGGTTTGAAAAAAGGCATGAGGCTAAAGATTTACGATGATGCAGTGCCAAGGGAGTCAAGTCAAAAAGGAAGAGTCGGGGGGGGGGGGGGGGGGAACAGTGCGAAGGGAACACGCGCGCGGGGAGCTTTCACGTCTTGTTTGTGCTTTGTCATGCGGTTCGGTTTCATTTCGTCAGGAGCGTCTCGCGTGCCTGGATTCTGTTACTTTCCATTCAGCCCCGTAAATAGAAGGACAGTCGTCTCCTCTCCGAATCGCACCGAGCCTCTTACCGCACTTTCTGTCCCGACTGTGAAGCGTGTTCCAAGAGCGAGAAACTATTGATCTCGTAATTGTTCGAAAGGCTGCAGAAAAGGGCTGTTTAATGTCTATAATAGCCTACCTGAAACCATTCTTGTCTTGTTTTAAGGAATCAAAAAGACCTAAATTTTTTTCGAGGTCCAAAGGTTCCGTCCAGTGTTACTCAACGTCCACACTGACCTGCACATCTTTCACACTCAAAAGACATCCAACCTATCATTGTCAGTTCTCCAAGACCCGACGCTCCCAAGGCTTGATACTATTGAATGTCTCCTAACCTCATTTTACATTCATGTTCCCGAAAATGGCAAAGGAGGAGAGGGGGGTGGAATAGTGTCCGAGCCTGCACTTCTGATCACTGCCCTCCCCGTGCTTCTGCTCCTGCTGCTCCCGTCCCTTGCCGCCTTGCCGCGTTCCCCTCCTTTTTTGGTTTCAGGCGGCCGATGAGAATGCAGGTGCTGTGATGTTGCCAAAAAGGTCTACGTTGATGGATGGTGTTGACGGAGAAGGTGGGCGATAACAGAAAGAGAGTAGGGAACGGAGGGGGGGGGGGGGGGGGGAGCGCTGGCTGGTGTCATTAGGGACACAGCCCGCTACTTCCCTGCATCTATCAAGTGTTAGATTTGCGTTGTGTGCATATGGCGAGGGCTGGAGTGCTACGGTGGAGGAGGAAGGTCGCGTGCTGACGAAGGGGTTGGCGTGGGGGAAGAAGCGTCGCAGACTTACCTAACCCCCTGCTGAAGAGGTGAAGGTTTCTGAAAACAAACAACGCGTTTACTCCTGGGTAAGGGGGTGTGGTGATTCGATGTTCAGGACTAAATTGGATCTTTGCAGAAATAAATGGTTCGAGGGGATATCATTTGTGAAGAGAGGAGGATTGTTTCCTTTTGGTTTTTGCACTCAATTTCCACAAGCAGCAACAGAACAAGCAACATGCAAAGTTGACGTACATGTACTAACATAGACATACTTTATATATACTGCTTAAGTTTGGACTTAAAAGATGGTACAATAAAGGTTTTCATTTATAAAGATTGCTTATCTATGTCCCCACATGGGTCACCAACCTTTTTTTGTCTACCCTGTGAACTACTTGTACAAGAGTTTCCAACGCAATATTTCAACATAGTTAAAAAACATTAGTTGATTTTCCACTAAATTGTCTTCTATATTTACTAAATGTCTGGAGAGTGTGTTCAACATGCTGAAAATATAAATAAAATCCAACTAAAATATGGTCCCCCTCCTGGAACCGCCACCTTAACGTGGTGGAGAGGTTTGAGCACCCGAATGATCCTGGGGGCTCTGTTGTCGGGGGCTTCAGGCATCTGGTAGGGTCTCCCAGGGCAAACAGGTCCAAGGTGACGGGTCAGACAAAGAGTGGTTCAGAATCCCCTTATGAGAGACCAACGGGCCTGAGAATCGTGAGGCCGTCCTATGTGGACCCACCGTAAAGAGAAGCCATAAGGGGCTAGTGCAATGTGATTTCGGCAGCTCCAATGGCTGCCCCCACGACCAGGCAACGGAGAAGTGGAAGAAAATGGATGGATGGATGGATGGATGGATAAAATATGGTCAAGAGCAGGAAGAAATGTAGAAAGCCTTTGGGGAGCTAATTGGAAAGGGCTAGCGAGCTACTGTGCCGAGATGCCTGCTGCTTTTATTGCCATTATGCAATTGAACAAGATTGCATATATCAGATGGAAGGTTAGTCCTGAGCTGCTGCGGTGTTTGGAGGAGGAGGGAACCGGAGCACCCAGAGGAAACCTATACAGGCAAGGGGAGAACATGCCGACTCCTCACAGAAGTCTGGTCCGGGATTCGAACGTAGGACCTCATTGCTGTATGGCAAAAACGTTGACTTTGAAATCAATTGTTCAATAAAAAACACAATAGTTGCCTCACTGTGATTTTCATCTATTGTTAATTAATTAATCACAGGAGCAGTGTGAAAGTCAACAAGACCTATCAAATAGCGAAAAAGACAATTAAAAAGGGAAGCAGCACGTGGATATTTGTCCCTAGACCTTCTTTCTTGGTTAGGAAAACAGGATTTATTTGAGTGATAAATTGTTTAAAATGTTGATTTTTCATCACTATATTTTTCATAATTTAAAAGTTGTTGATTCTCTGACCAGAAAGCAGATTAATTCTCCAAACTAGCATGTGGTAAACCTAAAAATCTTGGTCTTTGATGTAACTACCAATAGATTGTTTTCATAGATACAGACGGCATCTTGTCATAGAAGGGGGCGTGGCTTCGCCGAGGGGGAAAATAGAATCTTAAGAGAAACACAATTTTCCACTGTTTTTGGCCATTTCTGGTGGAATATAAACTTATTAATCACGTATAAATAAAGTCATGTCTAAATCGGGCCCATGTGGAGATTGTTCAGTAGAAGTGAAAAAATGGCAATCATAGCTAGCGCTAGCTAACGTTAGCATTAGCTCGATGCTAACATGTAGCATCATGTTAGCATACTCCGTTATTTATGTATTTATAGGCTGTTGAACCACTTTGCTCCTCTCCATGTCTTTTTGTAGAAAACTGTATTCATAATTCAGCATTTGTTAAAGTAGTTTTTGAATAATCAGAGAAAGTTTAGATTTTTCTCCGGTCATACATGACCATATATGGGCAATTCCAGGGATGCCGTCTGTAACTATGTGACATCACAACATTCTAACGAGCCTAGTCTGAAAATTCCATTGTGGTAGCTATGGTGACCAATTTTCTCTGTAATTCCTGGGTCAATTCACATAAAACAAAAACTGTCACAAAGTTTAAAGTGATCTCTTTCAGCACATTTGAAAAATGGTCTAATTAAGTTTTCATAAAGGCGTCCAAAAGTGGTGAAAATATTCATAAACAAATGTGATGTTGTCCAGTAGAAAAGACTTTCAGCCACATTTGGACAGAAATATATTTCAAAAACTGTTTGCATCTGCCCTCAAACTGCAATAGAATTGTATAAGATGATATTCATGTACCTTATCAATTATGAAGGCGGTGCAGTCCTCCATTTTGGCCTGGCATGTCCACATTTTTAAGACTTAGCCAGATTTAAACCAGTAAGAGTGCATGCAGCATAATCTACCTTTAGAAAAACAGAGACATTGGAACCGTTTTTTGTTGGCTTTAAATCTCTGTGTTGCAAGAACACAACAGGACAGATTCAACATCATCAAACCTTCTCTTTCCGGGTTCTCGGTCATCCAGGTAGAAATCAATACAAAGGGCATCAAGACACCATCTCATCTAGTTTAATCACTGCCTCCGTGAGACACAAGCTCGGATAGAGGTCCACAGACTCCTGCTGACAAACCGCTTTTAGAAACTGCAAACCTTGAACAAATAGCTTTCTCAATTGACAGAAAGTATAGAGGGATGAGAAGCATGGTCAATAAAAAAAAATGAACCTTTAGACATCATTTTCAGGATAAAGAAAGGGAAAGAAAGAAAGGGACATGTTTGGAAGTGGGATTTCATGGTTCAGAAGTCCCCGGTTTGCAAATACAACATTGAGTCTATGAAATGTATTTGTATTAACCTCTTAACTCCCGCCTGAACCGAGAGGGTATTTTCCCTCACGTCATCAGATTTTTTTCCATCATTTTTTTGTTGGGTATTCAACTCATTTTTGTAACTCAATTTTTTATACATTTTTTTTGTCACATTTTTTGGTCACATTTTTGTATATTTTTTGGTCATTTTTTGGTCACATTTTTGCCACTTTTTCATCCATTTTTCGTCACTTTTTTGTCAATGTTTTCTCCCTTTTTTGTCACATTTCCATCATTGTTTTCATCTCAGTTTTGTTGCCTTTTCACAGCTTTTTTTCCAGAAGCTTTTGGACTGTGCTCGGTTCAGGTGGGAGTTAAGGGGTTAATGAAGGATTATTACATTCATTTCTAACATATGCCAGTTCCAGTTAACTTTACCATTAATTCTACCTTTTTAAAAGAGCAAATAGAGAGTTAAGTTTGCATTACTCTCAAATACGTGGACAATAAGGGTCAACGATCTCCTCCAGTCAGCTGGAACTGGCACGAGACTTTTCAAAATGATATTAAAACTATTTGAACACAAACGAACAGATTGGCTGTGGTTTATTGTCTGTATCTTTCTGAACACCAGTAATCGTATATGGCACCACGCATGTCTGCAGTCATTTCCATTAGGCTGCAAGTGATAATTATGAGATTTGCAATATTTGACAGAAATACTGTGGGCGTCCACAGCGATGACAGAAGACTGTGTCCCGCGGCTGCTCACATAATTTTTAATAAGCCAGTCAGGAATGTTTTTTTCTGCCAAAGCGCCGGCAGCATATGAAGTCAAAAGCTTTATGCCCTCTTATCAGTGACCGACTGGCCAATACGGACGCCTTCGAAATGTCTGCTGACCTACGCGCTCGATCGGCCATGTTTGTGTGCTCACATTCACAGTAAACCAACTCATAAGTATCGGTTGCAGATAGTGTGTGTTGGGCAATGATTGTTTGAGAGACTTGAACAGTTTGACTGGTGACGCTTCAGTGCTGAGACACCAACAAATAGATGTCAGCGATACAGCGAAGGGAGGGAATGATGGATTTGTGACTTGTAACGGGGACGGGAATACGTTGTGCACACAGTGTTCCGGAGTACAGTGACATCATTTCAGATGGAGGTCGAGAGCCTGTGCAAATCTCTGGTCGATTTATTGTTTCGGAAAATTGTCTCTTGTCCTTTCCGATCTCCTGAAAGGCTTTTAACACCTCTGCAAACGCTTGATAAATCACATTTTAGATGTGCTGTTCCGAACATGTCAAACACAATGTCGAACAGAAAGTGCAAACGTTTAGGTGAATCTAATTTTGCAAAGTTGTATTAGGAGAAAACTCTAATTCTCCATGTGTGAACTCTGCCTATAAATCTTATAGTTTCTCAAGCATCCTCAAAGCACAAGCAGCTCTGCAGTGTTTATGATCAAGTAGAAGAAGCCTTTCTCTAGAGGGTTTTGCAGATGATGTCATAGCACTGCAACAGAGGCCAAACCAGTGCCAACGCTAAGTTCTGAAATGTAATTGTTCTGACGCTCAGCCCAGAATGTTGGGGATTCTGTTTGGAATGAAAACTGCGTAAGAGTCAGCTTAACCCTGACCGAGCCACTATTCTTAAAGGCCCAAAAAGACCCGATTTTTTTGACTGCCATCAATGAACAATACTAAAATACTAGCTGTGGTCCAAACTCATTTGTAACTTTCCAATATATCTTTGTAGCATCCAAATTCTCTGTAAAATCAGGTATAGCTCCTTTAAGGATAGATACAGACGGCATCTCTGGAATCGCCCATATATGGTCATGTTTGAAAACAGTTAAGGGGGAAAACAATTTGGAGAAAAATCTGAACTTTCTTTTCGTTTTTATTCAAAAACTTGTTTAACAAATGCTGAATTATGGACATAGTTTGCTACTAAATAAAGATACAAAGACATGGAGAGGAGCAAAGTGGTTCAACAGCCCATAAATACATAAACAATCTGCTGTGAGTTCAACAAGTGCATCACCCGCTTGGGTAACAATAGAACAAGCATCAGTACCAAACCTCTTGCTAAAACACTATTTATACTCAGCTGATCTTAAAGTACTAAAAAAACAGACCAATAACCCATTTCTGAAAAACACAATTGATGTCTGGTACAGATCACACAAACATGTTGGGGACACCCCTTCGCTCTCACGCTTTACTCCCATATGGGGCAACAAGATGTTTAAGCCTGGGAGAGCGGATGGAGGCTTCACAATTTGGGCAGGTAAAGGTGTCAAATCAATAGGTGATCTATATTTGGATGGAGAAATGCTTACCTTTAAAAAAAATGTGTGAAATATTCTCCATTCCCTGCAAGCATTTTTTCAAATACTTGCAATTAAAACATTTGATGTCATCCCGGTCTGAAAACATTCTGAATGAACCTCCTGCGTCATGTTTAGAGAATGTTGTTATGTCGAATTTACAAGGAAAGAAGAAGCTGATCTCTCTGTTTTATAGAGCTCTGGTGTCACATGATACAGCATCTAGTAAAAACAGATTGGAAGCATGGAAATTAGATATTCAAGAAAATATTGAGGTATGCGATTGGGAAAATGCCTGTCTTAAAGCACAAAAGCAAAGAATTAATACTAGAATGAGACTGTTACAATATAAATGGTTAATGAGAACTTACGTAACTCCAGCAAAATTGCATCAATGGACCCCTGACATTCCTGATAACTGTAATAAATGTCTTACTGATAAGGTTACTCTTTTTCATTGCGCATGGGACTGTTGGAAAATTAAGAAATATTGGAAATCTGTTATTCAAACTGTTTCCACAATAGTTGGAATTGAAGTACCTCATTGTGCAACATTGTGCATTCTAGGGATATATCCCAAGGACTTTGTGATCAACAAAAGGAAAATCACCCTTATAGATTTTGGTCTCCTGCAGGCCAGGAGAACAATTGCATTATTTTGGAAAAATGTGGACGTTCCCTCCATAAAAGTATGGACACAGGAAACGACATCAAGCGTTGCGCTTGAAAGACTTACATATGTTACGAGAGGAAGAGGTGAGGAGTTTGAAGAGATATGGAGTGACTAGTAATTTGAGTTTTGATTATATTTAATATTTTATTTTCAAATTTGTCAATATTATTCTGATTTTTTTTAATTATTATTATCTTTTACTGGCAGTGTGTGTGTGTGTGTGTGTGTGTGTGTGTGTGTGTGTGTGCGTGCGTGCGTGCGTGCGTGTTCATAAAAATCCAATCAACACATTGTTAAAAAAACAAAAAAAACAATCTGCTGTGAGAAAATATCCACATGGGCCCGATTTACACTTGACTTTATTTGTATGGGATAAACAAGTTCATATTCCACCAGAAAATGGCTAAAAAGAGTGGAAAATTGTGTTTCTCTAAAGATTCTATTTTCCCCCTCGGTGAAGCCACGCCCCCTTCTATGACGAGACGCCGTCTGTATCTATAGTGGGCTGGTGCCTAATCTTAATCAATAGTATTGGGGGAACATACTGTAGGAGAACATAGGGCTGACCCCGTTTTTCTCAGGCTGATGCTGATATGCACCGCCGATGTTTTTAAAAATGTCTCGTCGATGATTCCTGTGCACGATGCTTCTAAACTGTACAATGTGTCAGTGTTGAACTGTGACAGCAGGGGGCGCTTGATTAGGGGCAAAGGGATGATTTATTCAGGACATTCATGTTTAGTGGATACTTCAAAAGGAGCTCATTTGAAAGACAAAAATCAGCACAGTGCAAAAAAGAAAAAGAAAAAAGGTTCCAATATTACAAGTAAAAGTCTGCAACATAAAATATGGAATATAAGTCTACTTTGACCGTCTTTTACCGCAATGTTTCTCAGCTCTTCTGAGGCCTAGGAAGTTGTTTGAAGGCTGTGACTGAGCTCTTTCCAATGCAACAAAACAGGAAGTGATAACCGATCACTTCTAACTACTTTACAAGAGTCTGAAAATCAGTGCAGTTATTTCTTTAGTGGTCCTCCCTGCTTAACTTTGCTGTCTCCCAACGCTGTACACACTCCTGAAACACGCATTTAATTAATCCATATCAAAATAAGAGGCCTTCTGAGAGCTAGAAATGAGTGGTGCAGCAGTGAACTAACTATCTCCTCCTTTCACGGTCTGAAAACAAGGAGGCAAACGTCTACACTGCGTTCCAAATTATTATGCAAATGACATTTTTCTGAGAATTTCTAAATTGTCAACTCAAATGAGAGTCAGCATAATTTTCAAGTCTTTAACTGGTAGAGGATCATTTAAATGTGGTGGAAAAAATTTCCTAGTGATAACAGTATTTTTTTCAAAAATAAATATAGTAAAAACCTCATGCAACTCATCGTTTCAACTACATTTTAAAGCTTGTAATTAACTGAAAATGGTCATTTGTTGAATTTGTAGCATTAGGAGGTCATACTTACTGAAATCAAAAGCCATTTCAATCAAACAAATATTAACAGGTCAAGTTATATTTTACCATAGGAGCCCTTCTGTGATAGCAGCTTCAAAATTCTTAAATCCATTAAACTTGTGAGTTTTTGTAGAGTTTCTGCTTGGATTTCTTTGCAGGATGTTAGAATAGCCTCCCAGAGCTGCCGTTTGGATGAAAACTCTCTCCCACCCTCATAGAAGTTTTTTTTGTTGATGCTCCAAAGGTTCTCAATAGGGTTGAGGTCAGGGGAGGAGGGGGTCCACATCATGAGTTTCTCTCCTTTTATGCCCATAGCAGCCAGTGATGCAGAGGTTTTCTTTACAGCAGGACATGGTGCGTTGTCATGCCTGAAGAGGATTTTGTTCGGGAAAGCACGGCTCTTCATTTTGTAGCATAGAAGACAGTGGTCAGTCAGAAACTCCACATATTTTTCAAAGGTCATTTTCACACCTTCAGGGATCCTAAAAGGGCCTAAAGGGGCTGACCAGCTCTCTCACCATGATTCTGGCCCAAAATATAACTCCGCCCCCTCCGTACTGACGTCACAGCCTTGTTGGGACATTGTGGCCGTTCACTAACTAACCACTACTCCATTGATCTGACCATCCAGGGTTACACGGCACTCATCAGTGAACAAGACTGTTTGAAAATGAGTCCTCATGTATTTCTGAGCCACTGCAGCCGTTTCTGTTCATGAACATTCAATTAACAGTTTAGGGGAGGCCCGGATAGAAGGTTTATGCACAACTGCAGCCTCTGGAGGGTCCTACACCTTGATGTCCGGGAGACTCCAGAGGCACCAGCAGCTTCAAATACCTGTCTGCTGCTTTGTAGCATCTGTTCTCTTAATCTGATGTGTTTGTCTGGCAGAAACCGTCCTCATTGTGCCTTTATCTGCACAAACCGGAGTGTGTTCTGAATCATCCACAAATCTCTTATCAGTATGATGATTACACTTAATCTTTCATGAAATATCAAAGGTTTTCATACCTAGACCAAGGCATTCAACTATTTCACGCTTTTCATCAGCAGAGAGACCCCTTTTCTTTACCATATTGCTTGAAAATGATGATCTGCATAATAAAGTGGAACACCCTTTTTCAGTAGTTTTTCCCTTAACTGGGCTCAACCTGAACACTAATCATCCCAGGTCTCTGAGATTCATGTCAGTGATTCATAGAGCCCCAAGACACGATACCATCCATGAGTTTCATTATTATTGTTTTTTTTTTCACCTTTTTGACACAAAAATCCAATTTGCATAATAATTTGGAACAGAGCGTATTTTGAGATTCTGGAGAGACTGCGATGGGTGATCGTTCTGCTGCTGCGGTGGAAATGAAAGCGTGTGGAAAACTACACAAAGGAGGAGGGGAGAGAGAGTGCAGTTACAGTATGAATGATCGATGAGGAGACAAAGGAGAGAACATGAGAGGTCTCTGAGGCCGGAAACACTGTCTTTGAAAACACACTTTCCTTGGAAAAGCTCGACGCGGAAGATATCAATAATAACGTATTACGCAACACATTCACCAGCACCGAATCCGTCATATTTTCCAACAACAAAAGCGACATAAAGGAGGCCCCTCATTAGAGCCGGCTTGAGGTGGGCGATTGGAACCAGGACAAGTAACCATTTTCAACGGCGGCCCTTTCAATATCGGTAATATCCATTGACGGTCCGCGCTTCCAAAGAGAACTAATTACACGGCATCTTTTCACAACAAGCTTATGGCGTCGATATGAGTCACACTTCATATAACCCCGCATCAGTGTAATTATGCCTCTGATTATGTAAATGCATGTACATCCACTGTAAGGCGTGCCTGTTTGCCCGCGGCGTACACAACGCTAGTAAATGGGAAATAAGCAAGCAGGCCGGGCTGGGTGAGGTGCACGGGCGCCTCCTCGGAGACAGATTTCATTCTGCGGTTTAATTTATTCATGAGAGTTTACTCGATGACAAGACCTCTACATAGTTTAGATTTATTTTCACAAAGTAACGTACGCATAATAACTACATATGGTTTAGAAAATGAGGCGGATGGTTACCGAGGGGCTGAAAAGGTGACCTCCTGATGTGTAAATACAGGAGCACATTGTCCACAATTATAATTTACAAATGCGCAGAGTTTAGAATTGGATCTCACGAGGAAAATTGCAAAAGATTTCAAAGCCAAAAAGCTGGCAGAATGTTCCATAATAATAAAAAATGTAATGGGTATGAATAGGGAACCAAGGTCCTGATGCAATGAGTTGAATTTCATTTCATCCATTTCAATCACAGAGCCCCACTCTTGGGTTTCACTTATTGGAAACATATCCAGTATTGAGGTTGGAATTAATTTGCAATTTACTTTGTTCGTCGAGTTGACCCGGACAGTGCACATTACAGCAGTGAACACACATGAGACTTGTTACAGCCCCAGGCCTTCAGACTTTATTTGTTTGCTGGTGTGTGTCTGTTATGGTCTCACAGTGATGGTATTTACCACTTGACGAGGAGAAAATTGAGCAGAAACTGGGAGATAATTTTTGATGCCTGAATTCTCGAGATGAGGCAACCTTTGACGTTTCAACACAACAGAGAGCAGCGATAATACGTTTTTATGTCTTTTAGCTGAGTGTTATGAAGCTGACTCTTTGCATTTAGCTTTTTAGCTTCTCTAGTTTAATATTGTGTCTTTTTATACACTTAAAGGGACTATACGAAGTTTAAAAATGTTCAAACTAAGTATGTTCATCCCCCTACATGTTCCAGCCATGTCCTAATGTGTAGAATGAGCCCAGACTTCGTCACCACAACTGCCTCAATATAGAAGCTGCAGTTACGCATATGACCTGATGTGGCAGTAGTGAGTATAAAATGGCACACTTGCATCTAGCCCCTTTAATGTCCATCTTTCTATGTTTTTCGATCAAAGATGCACAGAAGCAGTAGGTCAGCGGTTTGTAGACGACTTTCTCACGTGCATGTATTTGTTTATAGCAGGGGGAGGCCCTGTCAGGTCCGGGGGCCAGAACCGCCCCTTCAGCACAGAACCTCTGGCCCACAAGATAAATTTGAGAAATATCCATCCATCCATCCATCCATCCATCCATCCATCCATCCATCTTCTTCCACTTGTCCGGTACCGGGTCGTGATCAGCCCCTTATGGCTCCTCCTGCAGGTGGTGGGTCTACGGGCGGACGGCCTCACGATTTAACGGGCCTGTTGGTCTCTCATGAGGGACGTCTGAACCGCTCTTTGTCTGACCCGTCACTCAGGAACTGTTTGCCATGAGAGACCCTACCAGGGACACGAATCCCCCGACAACATAGCTCCAAAGATCATTTGGGCGCTCTAACCCCTCCACCACGTTAAGGTGGCGGTTCTAGGAGGGGAATTTGAGAAGTATTTTTGTGCAAATAAGAGACCTGTTCAAGTAAAATGCGAGAAATAGTGTCAGTATTTTTTTTAAATGTCCTTGCAGAACATTCCACTCGGTCATATATAAAACAGTGATTCTCAACTGGTGAGTCTGGACTCAAAAGTGGTTGCGAGCCTTTAGGGAACTTTTTTTTCAATATTTTCCATCTGAAACTGCACAGAAACACACTGGAGTCTGTAAAAATCAATGTTATTGGGTGGTTTAGTTCATAACTTCAGCCTTGAAGGCATATCTACAGCTTGTTTAATAAAAACTTGTGTGGAAAATACAATATTTTATACAAAATATGATAAATTACAGTTTTATTTGGGTTGTGGCTGGTCATCAAGGTAATGGCGGGCCCCGAAGCAAAACCACTTGAGAACAACTGATGTAAAACATTGGCATTTGCAGAAAATGTTTTTTTTTTTTTTTACTTGAGGCTACAATGGTGAGGTTCGGCCCTTCATCTTTACCAGAGCTCGTGAAAGCAGCATAGTTTTGTTTTTCTCATGTACATTCGTCCTTGCCTGGGGTTGGTGGACTATGTTGGGAGTCCTGGTGACGCTCGTGTTTTATGAGACCCCAGTTTGTTTTCTTTAACTGTAATATCTTGGTTTTGTACACTTGTTGGTTGTCTTAGTTTTGGTTCATTTGTGTTCACCTTTAAACATATTGCAAATAGCACACCTTGTTAAATTCACCCTTTCCATTCCTTTTGTTAAATTACAACTTTATTCATCTACTCTACACCTTGGTTTTTGCTACTTATCCTAATCCTAGCTGGGCAACAGACTCATACATGCAAACACACCACCATCTAGATTCCATCTGTTGTCTCACACTCACAAACACACTCCCCTTCATCCTGGCCCCGGGGGGGGGAGGGACACACACAGGCACAGAGAGAAACTCCACACACAAACCTGGCCACAGTGTCTTTAGCTGTAGCAGATCAACGCTTCCTCAATGAATATTCAAATGCATGAATAATCTAACCATGGGGTGCTTAACGTCCTGAGCTCACGTGTTGCACAAGCCTCTGCATTGACCATGTACGCCCTGCAATAAAATAACCTGATCTAACCTTCTCCTCAGTTCATTTGTTCAGAAACAAAGTAGCGACAGACTCACCTTCCATATATCAGAACAGTAAGATTCCACACTGCAGGACTTCCTTGGTCTTTTTTTTTTTCTTTCTTTTTTTTAGAAAAGTGTAAAGGTGTGGATTTATTGCCAACCAAGCTAAAAAAAGAAAAGAAAGAAAAAGTCTTTACTCGTAGTCAAATTAAGTCTGTTTTGTCCTCCTGCAGTATTGAATATGCAGCGGTTTGGGTGGAAAGTCCATCCACGCAATTATGAAGCTTTTTTATCGATTGCTGTCTTGAAGGCTGGTCTTTGTTAGCATTACCGTGACAGCGACCCTGAAAGTTATAAAGTGCTCATCCCTGTGAGGAACTACAAAGTAAGAAGTGCATTAGTAAAGTGAGGGCTGAGTTTGAACATCACTAACACTTTACTTGGTCCTGTGTTTTTTGCCTCTGTAGACAATAAACTCTATTCTATTCTAGTCTGACCCTTTCGTTCCCTCTTTCAGGGCCTTTAACCTCTTAACTCCCGCCTGAACCGAGAGCATTTTCTCCAGTTTAGCTTTACCCAAATCCTGTAGGCCAGTGTAACGCCTCATTTGAAAGCTAAGATCTACACGTCATCAGAATTTTTTCCATCTTTTTTGGGGGGGGGTATTCAACTCATTTTGTAACTTTTTTTGTCATTTTTTAAAAACTTTTTTTTTTTTGTCATTTTTTTGGTCACTTTTTTGGTCATTTTTTAATACATTTTTTGTCATTCTTTGCCACATTTTTTCAATTTTTTTCATTTTTGTCTTTTTTGTAATACATTTTTAGTCATTTTTTGTCTTTTTTTTAATACATTTTTAGTCATTTTCATCATTGTTTTCATCTCAGTTCTGTCGCTATTTTCACACCTTTTTTCCCAGAAGCTTTTGGATTGGGGTAAAGTCAAACTGGAGAAAATGTGTGTTCAGGTGGGAGTTAAGGGGTTAAGACCATATCTGAGAGTAAACTGTTCACCACAGGACTCATGTCTTGACTTTAGAAGCATTCAAGATTGTGTCCATTTGCAAATGAGCGTGATAATCTACCGAGTAGGTGAATTAACACTGTTTTATTATTAGATCTTGTTTATACTGTAGGTGTGTGTGGGCGCTATAACGCTTTGTGCATCACATCAGCTGCAAATGTTGTTTTGCAACCGCGTCGATTAGATAAATACAAAATGAGACCTTCTTGCTGTGAGGTGAGAAGGATAACCAGTTCCATACACATGAGGCGTGGTGTGCTACAAGCAGCACTGACAACGACGAGGGCTTCTTCTTCTCTACATTAAAGCAGTACTAAGTAACTTTTGCCCCTAGAGGCCATAAGCGCAACTGCAGGTGTCGTAGCAAGTTACGATTTTTCAACTTTTTAATTGTCTTGGAGAGTTAATACTACGCTGACAGGAAAGGCAAAGGGAAAGAGGATTATTGTGCATCCAATTATACGATGGAAATCATTTTTTTCACTCAAACTTAGCTGTAAATACTGTTTAAAGTGACGTTAGCCCGCAGTTAGCTTTGCCCGTTAGCATGTTAGCTTCTTCTTCGGGATTCCATTAGTGGCAGTCAAGTTGCAAACATGGTTTTCTGGCCAGAGACACCAGGGGAGATGAAAGACCCTCCAATCATCCCATAAACACTTGTATTACCCCCACAGGGACTACGGAAAGGATTTATTAAGGTAAACACGTTACTTAGTACTGCTTTAACAGTGTGCGCAGTCTCGTGCTCCTCATTAAGCGCTCGCAGGACAAACTGTTTCTCCCACTGTGAGTTAAACACTGTTCAGCTCCCCCAATATATCGATGGTCTCACTCTAGCCTGAGCATTAAAGAGCGCGGGGCAAACTGTGCTTGTTAAAACCAGAATATTTGTCATTTATACTAATACACCATAACTTTGCCTTCGGACAACAAAAACAAAATCCTTCTTTTCTAATATATGGCATTAAAAAACGTTCATTCTGTACTCGCACATGACTCACAATGCTTGGCGCCTTGGAGGGTAGCTCTGAGCTGGAGGCCTTTGAGTGCGAGTGAAGCTGCAGCCAAACAATGATGAAAAACAACTTCTGCTGTGCTCGTAATTACTCTAACAATCAGAAACGGAATCCAGAACAAAGCTCTGCACACCAGGTTAACCAGAGCTTTTTTCCTGATCGACTTTTCAAAATCCATAGATAAAAAGGTACAAATATTTTGATTGATTTATTTTACTCCGGTCGGGACAGTGCAAGTTAATGAACAAGCCACACTGGATTGTAGCGTTGGGCTAATTTCCATCCGTCGTCCCCCATTTGCACTCTCAAACACACTCTCATTCATCCTGGCCTATTGTACATGTTTTTAGTAGTAAGGGAAACCGGAGTACATGCAAAAACTACACACAGAAAGGCCCCCGTCCAGGTGGGAATCGAACCCGGATCTTCTTGCTGTGAAGCACGAGCGCTAACCACTGTACTACCGTGCCGCCCATTTTTAAAGGGGTCAGATGCAAGTTCGTCATTTTATACTCCCTACTGCCACCTCAGGTCTTAAGCGGAACTGCAGCTTCTATATTAAGCTCGTGCATGGCGGCACTTCAGACCCGAAGTAACACCTTTTGGAGTGACAGTGCAGGATTTTAGAGGCAGTTGTGGTGAACAGGTCGGGGTTCATTCTACACATTACGACATGGAGGAACATGTAGGGGGAGGAAAATACTTAGTTTTAACATTTTTAAACTCTGTATAGTCCCTTTAAAGGAATAGGCCACCGTTTTTACATACTGATAATGTTCTTACCTTAGCTTTGACGAGTTCTTTAGGACCTGTCTGATCTTCACCCGTGCCTTCAGTCACGTAAACACAGCGCAGACGGCGTTAGCATTTAGCCCCTCCCGCTCTCCACTATAGCTCCAAAACTGGTCAAGATAGAAGCTACTAAGCTCTTCCACGTTTTCCCTTTTTGGTTACGTGAAGTGTTCCACTACAAATTATAATTACACAAAATTAAACAATGTGGATTTTCTAAGCGAATAAAAGGGGGGACTATATTGTAAGGCATAATAATACCAGGAGTAATTTGGCATCCGCACAGTAAAGTGAAGATTACCGGGCGGATTTCGAACGCCGTCTGCGCTGTGTTTACGTGACTGAAGGCACGGGTGAAGACCAGACAGGTCCTAAAGAACTCATCAAAGCTAAGGTAAGAACACATCTCAGTATGTAAAAACGGTGGCCTATTCCTTTAAGCTTTGGATTTGTGGAATTTGATGTTTTTTTCAGGTATTTGGAAGATTAATATTAGTCTCTTCGATGACAGCTTGCAAAGCCATGCTGTTTACATCTGCGACTCCCCCAAGGCCAATGCATTATGGTTTTGTGCAAGTAGTGAATTACACGTTTATTAATGCACACACACATGCGCCTGTTACTGTTGCACAGAAAAGGAAGTCCAGTCCCCAGATAATCCACCTGCTGACCGCACCTCATGGGCCTGTTCTCTGGTTATTCCTTTTGGTTCAAAAGATTAAATCATCCAGGCATGAGAACAACATTTCAGAGAACACTGCCACACAATAGGAACTGCTCAAGTAATATCAGAGCCACGCGTTTGCAGAGGTGCTGAACCCTATTGAGACAGGATATTTTACTGTTTGAAAAGGATGTTGGACACGGATAACGGAGAAGATAATGCAATCTTTCTTATTTACTGACTGCAACCATTCATTTTGCTGCAATTTGTAACACTGTCTGGTTCACTGAATCTATCACCGACTGCATCAACTAAAACTCTGCTTTAAAGTAAAAAAAAGAATTGCCCAAATCTTGACCTTAACAATAAAAGTAAATAATTTGTTAGCAAAACATGAAGCCAGCTCGGAGGGGACCGAGTGAGAGGGAGACGCCGGAGCTTCAGCGAGTGTTTAATCCGCCCAGAGAGCGGAGCAGATGAGAGCTGTCAGAGGGGGGCAATGCGCTCTAATTGTATATGCATGCATATGGCCCAGCGGTAAATTGGACGTGGCAGCGAGTTTGTGCGTGCACGTGGGAGTGATGGTGTATTTCTGTGCCGGCGGTCAACAGAAATGAGCCCTTAGCAGAGTGCCACATAGAGGCGGAGGAGTGAGCGGTGAATTAAATCAAGTTACCCCGTGGTTAAATGTGGTAACGTGGTGGGTGATTTGACGGTGGGATACGCACTTCGTGTTCACATATGCTGAGAATAACATGTAATGACCCGTTCCATACTAGAGGTACTAGAGGTGTTTCCACAATGCACTGATGAAACATTTCCCCACAGGTTCACAGAGATGGGCATTAAGGAAGGGGAAGGGGGGCATAGGTGACCTGTTTACCTGTTGGAAGGGATCTCTTTTTGCCACGGATCAGCACTTCGTTATATTGACACTTCCAGTAGAGCGTGAAGTCCGTCCATTAAAGGGATATTTCAGGATTTTTGACATAGGGCCTTATTTCCTAGTTATCCAGAGTGTTGCTGATTTCTGGAGATATTTTATTTCGAATTCTTGCAGTTCTTATGTTTGAAGAGCTTCGTGGCGCTAGGCTAATGCAAGGCTAGCGAATTTCTACGGTATCAGCTAGCCTGCATTAAAAACAGTCTGACCCGCTCCACAGAGCACCTGAGGCAAATCACTTATAACACCAGACTAACTATATAAATGTCTGTGTCGATAGAATAATTTTAACCATTTTGCATGTAAAATACCATATAGCATCAGCTTCGTGGTTGTAAGCTACGCAGCGGCGGAGTGATCTGCTGGAAAATAGTCCCTAAAATGCGATCATTCATGTGATGCAAGGTCAGTTATATTCCAAAAATGATTCTATCGACACAGACATTTATATGGTTAGTCTGGTGTTATAAGTGATTTGCCTCAGGTGCTCTGTGGAGCAGGTCAGACTGTTTTTAATGCAGTGTAGCTGATACCATAGAAATGCGCTAGCCTTGCACTTCAAATATAAGAACTGCATGAATTACAAAAAAAAAAAAAAATCTCCAGAAATCAGCAACACGCTGGATAACTAGGAAATGAGGCCCTATGTCAAAAATCCTGAAATATCCATTTAATATAGAAGGTGCAGTTACACGTATGACCTGAGGTGGCAGTAGTGAGTGTAAAATGGCAAACTTGCATCTAGCCCCTTTAAAGGAAGGTTCTATGTTCATCAATCTGCCGAAGCATCTTCTTCATTAATGATCGAATCTATTGGCGTGTGAAGGAGGAAGGGGGGTGACCTGTTGGAAGCGGCCCCGTTTTGAGCGTCAGACTGTGGCCATGACTGTATTATTTAGAGAAATCTGTGCTCTCCTGCTCCACTGAAAATAATATTTAAACTTTCACTTTCGGTTTTTACGGCTGCTCTTTGGGGCAGACGACAGAAGCGCAGACCCTCCAAACACCGCCATTATCTTTTTCACACATTCACACTTCGTACATCCTGCCCTATTTTTTTTTTTACAGAAGGTTTTTTGCCTCTTTTTGCCACGGATCAGCACTTGGTTATATTGACACTTCCAGTAGAGCGTGAAGTCCGCTCATTAAGCGGAGAACGAGGGGAAATGTTCGCCGCTAAAATCTGATGTTTAGCAGATAGATTTGTGTAAAATGTTCAATGTTCATTTGCACCAAGTCAATACGTCATTTTTCTTTATTTATATATATATATATATTATATTCATGTAACTGATTTTATCTGGACTTCTCCGGTCCTATGTTAACTGTTAGGAGAAAAGGGGCGGGCACAATTCATGGCTGCGCTCACACGAACATCCGGAATAAGGTGAATAAGGGGCCTTCAGCGCCACAGAGGCAGCGTGTGTGTGTGTACTTGTTCTTACGACACTGTGAGGACCAGTTTGAGTGAGGACATTTTTGGTAAGTGAGGACATTTTGGGTGGTCCTCACTTATTTGAAGGACTGTTTGAGGGTCAAGGTGTGGTTTTAGGGTAAGAATTGGGTTAAGATTAGGGTTAGGATTGAGGTTAGGGTCTGGGTAATACATTATGTCTATGAGTGTCCTCGTTAAGATAGATGTACAAGATTGCGTGTGTGTGTGTGTGCGTGCATGGAGGGAGCTGAGTAAAATGCAGTATGAGCTCCGGAAAAAGTCTGACCGTTAAGTATTGCCTTTAGTCCTATTATTATTGCACTTTTTGGGCGGACCTGCAGTGAATCTGACTAAACCAATTGTTTTAGAGGCAGAACCCACCATATGTAATCTAATAATGGGAAAACCCCTTTAAATGCAAACATCTCGTGCAACATGGGGGCCATATATGTAAAATGATGCAAAATTATATATAAATTCACACATTTGATATATTTTCATTCTATTCAATTGGAGAATTGTTAAAGAAGAACTGAGTAACTAGTTTACTTTAAAGGCACAATTTTACTACTTTTACTACTAGCATTTATTTTATGATAGATCATTTCATCATTGGAAAAAAAAGACCTCATAAATGTACAAACAAACATGTGTTTTTGCTGTGAGCGGCTCAGCTCTCCTCAGACATGACTGTAACTTTATTGGGAGTGGGTACGTCTCCAACTCGTCTCCAAATCCTTTCTTTGATTATTCCCTGCAGTAATAGTATTTTTCTGTGTCGAGCTGGTCAATAAGAGCATGTTTTGCACTAATGGCAACAGTATAGTCCAAAATGTTGCGCATTGTCCCTTTAACAAATCCTTTTCATAGTCCCTCTGGGGGTAATAAAAGTGTTAACGGGATGATTGGGGGGTCTTTCATTTCCTCCTGGTGTCTCTGGACTGAAAACCACCAATTGCAATTATTGGTGGCACCGGTTCAGTTACACCCTAATGGAATCATGAAGAAGAAGCTAACAGGCTAATGGGCAAAGCTAACTGCGGGCTAGCGCCACTTAAACAGTATTTACAGCCCAGTTTGAGTGAGAAAAAAATGTCTCCATTGTGTAATTGGATGTACAATATCCCTCTCTCCCTTTGTCCTTTCTGTCAGCGTAGTATTTACTCTCACGGAGAATTAATGATTAAAAATCCACAACTCGCTACGACACCTGCAGTGGTGCTTTTGGCCTCTAGGGGCATGTGTTACTTAGTTCTGCTTTAAAGAATAGGATTGCAAGAGGAACTCCTATCTCAAATTTGATCATTAAAATGTTTTCCTCATAAACTATTGTTTCTCTTATTGTTGCACATTTCCTTTGAAAGTCGCATTCACAGAACCCAAGGGCCAGCCAGTATCTTAATATATATAGCTTATGTTTGGGGAAACAGTTGGGCATAGTTTTCTTTCGGAGGACGCTGCATTTGATGTTTTAAACTCTAAACATCATGCTCAGAATATCTCCACATCTTTCTCTCATCGTCACCGTTACGATTGAAGAACGTATCATCTGCTTTTGCCTGTTTCTGCTGCGACTGGAGCAAAGAGGATTCCTTTAGTTAATAATTCAGAGCGCGAGATTGCATTTGATGTGTGCAGCGCTCCCAGACAGCTTTCATGGAGCGGGGACTGAGGGAGCGGTTCCTGGCCAGAGTTCAAATATCTGAGGGCGGCGCACTGCTGTAGACTCAACAGCAGGTCACACCGAAATGGCTCTAATTACCGCTGGCCCTCCTCGACAAGACAGGGGGGGCAAGGTGTCGGGACCTTGTTTGGACTTCCTTTATTACAGCTCGGGAAGTCCCGTCTCGCAGAATGTTCTTTGAGTTGACATCCACCATCAGTCGGCATTTTTTTTCCTTGACATAATCACGGGATGACGGCAGCTCAGTGGATTTTGAGAAAAAAGGGAATCCAGACTTGTTGTGCTTGGGCAAGACACTTCACCTGCCTCAGTATGAGTGTGGTGGTGCGTCAGTGAATTACTAGTGAAGATTGAAGGGGCTGCTGCTGCATAATGACAGCCTTGTGGAGCTGCATTTTGTAAGAACACCACATTAAGTAACAACAGTCCATAAATACTGTATAGATACAAGCACATTCTCATCCGGAGTCCCTGGGCAGAGGTAAAGGGACTGCAGGTTTAAAGGAATAGGCCACCAAGCTGTTCCACGTTTCCCCTATTTAAATACGGTTAAATACACTTCACACGATCCAAGTACTAGTTACACAAAATTAATCGTGTAAAGGCTCATGTAACCGTGTTTAAATAGGGGAAACGTGGAAGAGCTTGGTCGCTTCTCACTTCACCCCCGTTTGGCCACATCGAGGAGAGGAGGAGAGGCTAAATGCTAATGCCGTCTGGGCTCTGTTTACGTGACTGAGGGCACGTGTAAAAAAGACCAGACAGGTACGCATCAACTCGTCTAAACTCAGGTAAGAACATATGCCAGTATGTAAAAACGGTGGTCCGTTCCGTTAAGCACCGGCAAAAGGATCAACAAACATTCAAATGCAATATTGACAGTATTTTTTTTACTTCTTTGAGTAAATAAAAGAAATTCATCATTATTTACAAAATCTAGAACATAACTTAAAGGGACTCTACAGATTTTAAACCCCCTACATATTCCAGCCATGTCCTGATGTGTAGAATGAGCCCAACCCTATTCACCACTACGGCCGAGCTTAAAGGAACAGGCCACTGTTTTTACATACTGAGATATGTTCTTGTTTGAGCTTAGAGGAGTTTATCCGTACCTGTGTGGTCTTTGTGTGTGCACTCAGTCACACACAACGACCAAAGATGTTGTTAGCATTTGGCCTCTCCCAGTATATTCCTATAGCTCCAAACAGGGGGTGAGGTTAGAAGCGACCACGCTCTTCCACAGGCACAAAGACCAGACAGGTACACATCAACTCGTCTAAGCTCAGGTCCGAACATATCACAGTATGGAAAAACGGTGGCCTGTTCCTTTAATATAGACACTGCAGTAAAACATAAGACCTGAGGTGGCAGTAGTGAGTATAAAAATGATCAACTTGCATCTAAAAGATCCTTTATTGATCTCACAATGTAGTTACAATTGGCATGTCAATAAGATCACTCAGGTTGTGCAAAAACAGACAGGAAGAGTGCAAGCAGTTAAATAGAAGAAAAAAGAGGCATCTTATGTACAATAAGTAAAAGCAAAAATCTTAAGGGGCAGAATCATAACAATAAGGAAATAAGAATAAATAAATAGGGTAAAAATTAGAACAGATTATAAAAAGTAGGTGCAAAGTTTACAGTCGTAGTGCAGGTTGTCAATAAGTGATGCTGGTACAGGGAATAAGTCTCTTTAACTTTAGATTACTCATTAATTATATAAAATAACCAGTTTTAGAAATGTATATTGCTTGAAATACATTCACTCATTTAAAATGACCAGTATCGGTATCGACAAAACTGACCCCAAAGGTATCGGTATTGATTCCAAAAAATCGTCCATCACTATAAATTACACTTCATGAAGTTATACTTAATTAATCCCTGTGGATAAATTCGTCTATGCATATGTCCCATCCTCAGTGCGACTGGGACAACCTGTTGGAGCAGTGAGCAGCCGGCGCTCGGGGACCCACCTCCAGATGTGGAGCCAGGCAAATGGTCAGAAACACCTGGCTGGACAATTATCCTTTTGTACATGTTTTTAGTGGTAAGGGAAACCGGAGTGCCTGGAGAACATGCAAACTCCACACAGAAAGGCCAGTCCAGGTGGGAATCAAACCCGGGACCTTCTTGCTCTGAGTCCATGCCGCTACTACCTGCCCTCACCTTACCTTAGAATATTGTGATCGCCCCCCCCTAAAGGCAGCACCATACTTTGACTCATCTCCATTTAATAGCTCCAATTTATTTACCACTAAACGAGAGATAGAAACATCAAATTGTTTCTTGTTCTGCCTCTGCGAGCGGCTCAATCAACTCTTCAATCTGTTTCCCTTAAACACCAGCACGAACCAATCGTTCGTTGCCGCAGGCCTCCGTGTTGCTCTTCTAATCTGATCTTGCGTCGACACTGTATTGAGTCCTTTGCGGGGCTTCTGACTGCGAACATGCTGTCGGCCGGACTTTTAAGGCTAAATGGGAAGACGCTGAATGTGGAGCTGCGGATGTGCCGTTTGTTTACACGGACAGATGGTAATGGGTCACACTGGCTGAGCCTTGTTTACAGTGATGTCTGCCAACAGGTGTATAGTAATAGACAACCTAAATGTGGGCCAATGTAAAATCGTTTGAAATTTTAGTGACTTTTCAAGTTGAATCCTCAGTACAGCTGCATATTTAGCCCGGTCTCTCCACTCCAGAGCTAAAAACGCTTGGTCTGATCGGTCATTCTGAGCTTAAAGGGACTATAGGGAGTTTAAAAATGTTAAAATGATGTATTTTCCTCAACCTACATGTTCCAGCCATGTCCTAATGCAGGGGTAGGCAAGCTTGCTCGGTGGAGGGCCGGTTTTCTTCATCGTCAAAAGACCAAGGGCCGGACCCTCCATTTGAAGCAATTGAAGTAAATCATCACTTTCTACATATGCCAGTGTTGTACATCATATACACTGGAAAAATGTCCATCGTAAATCAGATACAGATTACTTAAAATCGCTTGAATAAAGTTTTTTTTTTATGTTAAATTTGAGTCGGTTTGAACTAATCTAAGATCAGATAAAAACACCAATGCCAATGGAACAAATAGAAATCCCACTGGAAATCAAACAAACTAAGTTTTACTGTAAAAAAAATATTTATTTTTCACTTGAAATTATACAAAATAATCTGAATTTAAAAAGAACAGGTTTTATCTGCTTTAAGGCCAGACTCAATCCACGCAATCTTTAGATTTAATCTCTTAATTCAAGTAGATTCGAATAATTTCTTAGTATTCTTAGAGTAGTCTTTTAGGATTATAGCCTACACTGCGTTCCAAATTATTATGCAAATTGGATTTTTGTGTCAAAAAGGTAAAAAAAAAAACAATAATAATGAAACTCATGGATGGTATTGTGTCTCGGGGCTCTATGAATCACTGACATTAATCTCAGAGACCTGGGATGATTAGTTTTCAGGTTAAGCCCAGTTAAGGGAAAAACTACTGAAAAAGGGTGTTCCACTTTATTATGCAGATCATCATTTTCAAGCAATATGGTAAAGAAAAAGGGACTTTCTGCTGATGAAAAGCGTGAAATAGTTGAATGCCTTGGTCTAGATATGAAAACCTTCGATATTTCATGAAAGATTAAGTGTAATCATCGTACTGATAAGAGATTTGTGGATGATTCAGAGCACACTCCGGTTTGTGCAGATAAAGGCACAATGAGGACGGTTTCTGCCAGACAAACACATCAGATTAAGAGAACAGATGCTACAAAGCAGCATACAGGTATTTGAAGCTGCTGGTGCCTCTGGAGTCCCCCGAACATCAAGGTGTAGGACCCTCCAGAGGCTGCAGTTGTGCATAAACCTTCTATCCGGGCCTCCCCTAAACTGTTAATTGAATGCTGATGAACAGAAACGGCTGCAGTGGCTCAGAAATACATGAGGACTCATTTTCAAACAGTCTTGTTCACTGATGAGGCCGTGTAACCCTGGATGGTCAGATCAATGGAGTAGTGGATAGTTGGTGAATGGCCACAATGTCCCAACAAGGCTGTGACGTCAGTAAGGAGGGGGCGGAGTCATGTTTTGGGCCAGAATCATGGTGAGAGAGCTGGTCGGCCCCATTAGGCCCTTTTAGGATCCCTGAAGGTGTGAAAATGACCTTTGAAAAGTATGTGGAGTTTCTGACTGACCACTGTCTTCTATGCCACAAAATGAAGAGCCGTGCTTTCCTGAACAAAATCCTCTTCATGCATGACAACGCACCATGTCCTGCTGTAAAGAATACCTCTGCATCACTGGCTGCTATGGGCATAAAAGGAGAGAAACTCATGATGTGGACCCCCTCCTCCCCT
This sequence comes from Gobius niger, assembly GCF_951799975.1. Classification (NCBI taxonomy): domain Eukaryota; kingdom Metazoa; phylum Chordata; class Actinopteri; order Gobiiformes; family Gobiidae; genus Gobius; species Gobius niger. Next base: position 36,362,354 of record NC_136855.1, on the reverse strand, counting down.
GACCTCAACCCTGTTGAGAACCTTTGGAGCCTCAACAAAAAAAACTTCTATGAGGCTGGGAGGCAGTTTTCATCCAAACGGCAGCTCTGGGAGGCTATTCTAACATCGTGCAAAGAAATCCAAGCAGAAACTCTACAAAAACTCACAAGTTTAATAGATTTAAGAATTTTGAAGCTGCTATCACACAAGGGCTCCTATGGTCAAATATAACTTGACCTGTTAATATTTTTTTGATTGAAATAGCTTTTGATTTCAGTAAATATGACCTGCTAATGCTACAAATTCAACAAATGACCATTTTCAGTGAATTATAAGCTTTAAAATGTATTGAAACGATGAGTTGCAGATTAATTTGGAACAGTGGATTTTGAGGTTTTTACTATATTTATTTTTGAAAAAAATACTGTTATCACTAGGAAATTTTTTCCACCACATTTAAATGATCTTTTACCAGGTAAAGACTTGAAAATTATGCTGACTCTCATTTGAGTTGACAATTTTGAAAAAGGGTGTGTAAAAGGGTGCTCTGCTAAGACATTTTAAGGAATTGACAGACAACATTTCTAGAGTACTTTAACAGGCATTTGAGCGCTGATTTGGGTCATAATATTTCTCAAAATCATCTCGAGGGCCAGAGTTTGATGATGGATGGCCGATTTTGGCCCCCGTGCCTGACGTTGCCGACCCCTGTCCTAATGTGTAGAATGAGCTCAGGCCTGTTCGCCACAACTGCCTCTAAAATCCTGCACTGTCACTCAAAAAGGTGTCACTTCGGGTCTGAATTGCCGTCATGCACGAGCTTAATATAGAAGGTGCAGCTACAAATATGGCCTGAGGTGGCAGTAGCGAGTATAAAATGGCGAACTTGCATCCAGCCCCTTTATAACACATCTCATGTTCTCGTGTTTAATCCCGTGACTTCAATTAGGATCTGGAAAACAACGTGACACCAACACCTTTGCGAAACTAATTTGCGCTGTTTTTTTTTTAAAACTAACTGTGCATTTCATTTTACCATCACAAGGTGCTGAGAGTTTGATAACTTTCTACACAGTTCCTCAGAGCTCCGTGTCGTTCCTCATTATCAGTGCATAAGATATAACTTCACTGTTTAAGTGGGTTATTTACGAAGTGTGCACATACATTGGAGTGAAACAAAGACACTTGCATTCTCTGTGGGAGGAGCAGGAACTAAAGTAGGCTCACCATGCTCTGTACTTAAGAGTTTTCATTGATACCTATACTAAAATATTTGTCATCTGGAACCAGAAAACAGAACAATAATGTGTAGATGATGGGCTAATTTACAACAGTGGGTTCATCAATGTTTGTGAAAAATGGGGAATAATTTGGGAGAAATTGTGGAAAAAATAAGGAAAATTGTTAAGAAAAAATTAGGTGAAAATTTGGGGGGGAAATTGGGGAATAGGGAAAATACTAGTAACAAAAAATGAGAGGAAAACTTGGGAAAATTGGAAAAAGGAAGTGTAAAAAAAAAGTGAAAATAGAGAAAAAATGGGAAAAAATATTTATTTGAGCTGAAACAGTCACGTCCTTTAATAGATACAGATGGCATCTCTGGAATCGCCCATATATGGTCACGTTTGAAAACAGTTAAGGGGGAAAACAATTTGGAGAAAAATCTAAACTTTCTAATTTTTCTACCTCTCTAATTATTAAAAAAAAAAATACCTTAACAAAAGCTGAATTATTGATATAGTTTTCTACCCAATAAAGATACAAAGACATGGGGAGGAGCAAAGTGGTCCATAAATACATAAATAACGGAGTATCGTGCTAACGCTAACGCTAGCTAGCTCAAGCTACGACTTCTGTTTCTGCTGTGAATAAATATCCATATGGACCCGATTTAGACTTGACTTTATTTATGTTTGATATTTAAGTCCATGTTTCCCAAAAGATTCTGTTTTCCCCCTCGGCGAGGCAACGCCCCCTTCTACGATGCAATGCCGTCTGTATCTATGTTGTCCCTGGACCAACAGCATTGAAACTTGGATCTAAAGATATGTTGTTGTATTTTCAGTACCTGCATTCAACACTTTTTGACACCGGTACCTTCATCCCCCCCCCCCCCCCCCCCGAGAAAATACTGGTATTGTTTAACGGTGCCGAGCTCTATCCTTAAGGAATATAAACGATTTGAAACATGTCATTATTGTTACAGAACTATTGTTTGAGCCTCTACTCTGGTCTGAACTGTTGGGACTGACACAACGGGACTGTTTGTGAAATGTTCTGAGGTCGGCAACAAATGAATTGCCCTTCGGGATCAATAAAGTTTGCTGAATCTGAATCATAAGTGGATCAGCAGGAGAGTCATTTGCACATGTTTTACTCACAGCATTCTCTCATCAGAATTGAGGCCTTAATACTGCAATAAAGTAAATTTTTCGGTGAATTAGGTGCAACATTCCCACGTATTATATGCTATTTTCCAAAGTGCACTCCCGAGCACATTACCCCTGAAACACTGTATTGAATTGAAAGGCTTTAATAGAGTTTTCCCTTGGCGCAATATTAGGCGAAATACAATATCCGTATCACAAGAAACCATCCGTCCACTTTCTTCCGCTTGTCTGTTGCCGGGTCGCGGGGGCAGCCGTTGGAGCTGCCCAAATCACCAGACCCTTATGGTTCCCTCTGCAGGTGGTGGGTCCACGGAAGGATGGCCTCATGGTTAAAACCAGTCATGTCGGTCTCTCATAGGGGCCACTGATCTGATAACACATTAGTCCGACGTCTCATTATACCAAAAATGTGCCATTGAGCAAAAGAGATGCCGGACTAATGGCACATTTTCGGAATAATGAGACGTCGGACTAATGGGCCGACTTCCCCGTCTCATAAGGGGCTTCTGAGCCGCTCTTGTGCTGCGTCCGAAATGAGCAGATTGATAAGAGCTCTTACGCCAAACCGGATGTGCGTCAGCGTCCGCCATGACAAGATGCTTCCGAATTGGTCTGTCAGTTAGGAAGTAGTTAGGAAAAGGAGCCTCGATGCTAACTATCATAGCCACTTTAGCATAGGGACCTCTGGTGCTAACTCACTGGTGATTAGGAGCTATGTTCCATTCCAAAAGCCAATAGATACAGACGGCATCTCTGGAATCGCCCATATATGGTCATGTTTGAAAACAGTTAAGGGGGAAAACAATTTTGAAAAAAATCTAAACTTTCTGTAATTACTCAAAAACTACCTTAACAAATGCTGAATTATGAATATAGTTTTCTACTAAATAAAGATACAAAGACATGGAGAGGGGAAAAGTGGTTCAACAGTCCATAAATACATAAAAAACGGAGAATGCTAACATAATGCTACATGTTAGCATCGGGCTAATGCTAACGGTTAGCTAGCGCTAGCTACAACTGCCGTTTTTTCACTTCTACAGAACAATCTGCTGTGAGAAAATATCCAAATGGGCCCGATTTACAATGGACTGCATTTGTATGTGATAAATAAGTTCATATTCCACCAGAAAATGGCTAAAAATAGTGAAAAATTGAGTTTCCCTAAAGATTCTATTTTCCCCCTCGGCGCAGCCACGCCCCCTTCTATGACGAGATGCCGTCTGTATCTATGCACCAAACCCCTCCCCCACCCCCCTCGCCCCCATCCTCGAGTAATTCATGCGCAACCACTATTGATTGACAGGAGCACATTTAATAATTAAAATATTATAAAAATAATTTGATACGATTCTGCACAAGCCAAACTTTATAAAAGTGACAAAATCTATGTTGTCGTCACCACAGCTCAGTCACATGTCAGTGTTAAAGAGTAAACTTAGGAAACAGATTAAATTCTTTTGTTTTCATTTAGTAGAAACTTAAGTCACGTGGCTAATTTGCTACTGTAGTTTCATGAAACAGCTGTTGAAATAAAATATCACTAAAGGAAAATGTATGGCTTTATTTTGACACTATGTTGTTGTTGGACACTGTACAGCGACATGCACTTTTGTTCAGCCTGCACTCCACCAATAACTTTAAAGAAGAAGAAAAACAGCTGTTGGTGATGTCACTTCCCCTTTCCCCTGTTTAAGGACGGACGGATTGTTCAAAATGCTGCTGAAGCTCTAGTTCACTAACTGCATAGAGGTCTAACAGTCGACCCCATGAAAGGTTGAGGAGTTAGTTGCTAGTGTTAGTGCTTAGAGGATACAATTTGATGACCTGTCAACTGGTTTGCCCTGGGAGACCTTACCGGGACCCTCCCAGCATCATTCAGGCACTCAAACCCCTCCACCACATTAAGGTGGCGGTTCCAGGAGGGGATCACAAGTCTTCCATATGATTTTGATTGACAAAAAATAAATAAATTGCATTGCACCTCGTGTTCGTAAAGAGAATGGACTTTTAGCTGAGTGTTTGCTGCTGATTGGATCAAGCCCACCTCGTTTTAGCCAATCATAGCCAAGTCTCAAAACGTAGCAAAACAACGATAGAAAGTCAATTAAATACATAGGCCTTTTTCACAAATCAACCAAACTTAAGGCCTAAAATGTACACCATAAGCACTACATCTACACTTCTTTAAGAATAATGGAACTGCTTGACCAATGAGTTCAACAGAAATATGAAAAACATGGTCTAAAACACTTTCCTCTGGAGATTTAACACAGTTTTATTCAAACGGTCAGCTCAAAGGATGGCTGTTGTGTCCAATTTACTTTGCAATATCCACATTCCTCTGTTTGATCTCACACATCTTTCATCTTTTATCTGAAACATGACACATTCCTCAAACCTCACATTCAATCTGACTTACTGCTACCTGTAGAAACAACCTCAGTGAAGTAAAGGACAAAACAAGTCCACCACTAGGGGAGGAAAAGGAAATTATAGGGTCTAACTAGCACGGCCATGAAGCTAATTTACTTAATCAAAACACATCAGACTAGTCGACTGCTATAATAGCCTTACACAAAAGCTCTGCTCCAAACTCCAGACCTTGCTTCTTTTCTTCCTCGCGACAGAGGGAAGAAAAGTGGCCCGGTTTGTTCCGTTGACAGATGAATGTGCGATTACATGTGTCCCCATCTGCAGCGAACACGGATGGCGCCGCGTGATTTCTGACGGAGGCGGCTGATTGAATCCTGCCCGTGTTATCTTCCCTCCAAAACATAACCACTGCTCACGGGGGTTAGATCGGCCAGGCCAGCGCCAAGGACAAAAGCAAGGGGCCACAATACGCAAGCAAATAACTAGCTTCACCTCGTTGATGGCTGAAGCTACTGTCTAGTTCTAAAAGTAGCCTACAGTACAGTAATGACATTTCCCCCCTGATTTTGCTCTAATAGAGTATGTGGCTCTGGTCAACGACTGGACTCGCATTCAAAACGTGTAATGTGGGTGGCAAAAAGACAAGACTAGAACCAGTATCACTTTTTAGGTTTGTTTTGCCAGACACAAAGGTTAGACATCTCTAACCTTAGTGTCTGAAAAAGTGATACTAGAACACAAGTAGACACAATGAACGTTACGAAGTTTAAGACTAGAACCACGTTGCGGCAAATGTGATGTTGTTGTGTTTCACTCACACGGATCTCACACATATTTTTAGAAACTAGAAGGTCTTGGCTTTCAAATGAGGTATCACACTGGCATATAGGATACAAGCTCTCCTGTCAAAACGCTTCGGGATTTGGATATGCATCATAGGTTGCGTTCGCGTGGCATAGATACAGGCGGCACCTCGTCATAGAAGGGGGCGTGGCCTCGCTGAGAGGGAAAATAGAATCTTAAGGGAAACACAATTTTTCCCTCTTTTTAGCCATTTTCTGGTGGAATATGAACTTATTTATCACATACAAATAAAGTCCAGTGTAAATCGGGTCCAAATGGATGTTTTCTCATAGCTCATTGTTCTGTAGAAGTGAAAAAACGGCAGTCATAGCAAGTGCTAGCTAGCGTTAGCATTCTCAGTTTTTTTTAAAATGTATTTATGGGCTGTTGACCCACTTTGCTCCTCTCCAGATCTTTGTATTTTTATTTAGCAGAAAACTATATTCATATTTCAGCATTTAAAGCATTTTTTGAATAATTAGAGAAAGTTTAGATTTTTCTGCAAATTGTTTTCCCCCTTAACTGTTTTCAAACATGACCATATATGGGCGATTCCAGAGATGCCGTCTGTATCACAGCATTCTAAAGAGCCATTTGCTGGGTTGCAGGTTCTAGATTGTGATGATGTCATCGGGCCCAGCGGGGGCAGGAACCAGTTCTTCCTATTAACAGCATTACACTTTCACAAGTCATAGCTCAAAAGAAAATGTATGAATTACAAAAATGATCATTAATATCATTCACTGGGTCCATGATATCTCTGTACAAGCCCAAAAATTTCCTGTATTGGCAGGAAAGTAGTATTGGCCTTTAGAACGCTGTGATGTCACCTGCAACCCAGCAATAGATACAGACGGCATCTCTGGAATCGCCCATATATGGTCATGTTTGAAAACAGTTAAGGGGGAAAACAATTTGGAGAAAAGTCTAAACTTTCTCTAATTATTCAAAAACTACTTTAACAAACGCTGAATTATGAATATAGTTTCCGACTAAATAAAGATACAAAGACATGGAGAGGAGCAAAGTGGTTCAACAGCCCATAAATACATACATAACGGAGAATGCTAACATGGTGCTTCCTGTTAGCATCGTGCGCCTGCGACGACTGCCCTTTTTTTGCTTCTACTGAACAATCTGCTGTGAATAAACATCCATATGGACCTGATTTAGACTTGACTTTATTTGTATGTGATACATAAGTTTATATATCACCAGGAAAAGGCTAAAAAGAGTGAAAAATTGTGTTTCCCAAAAGATTATATTTTCTCCTCGATGAGGCCACGCCCCCTTCTATGACGAGATGCCGTCTGTAGTTTAATATTGAAGCGACGGGCAACTGAAAATTCCATGGCGGTAACTGCAGTAACTGACAAAATGCAGATTTTTATGTCCTTGTTTTTGACTCAGTCTCAGTCATTACCGGTGGAATCCACATGAAACAAAAACTGAACTAATATTTCTCTGAATGGCGTCAAAAAGTGGTGACAATATGCAAAAATATGAGCGCCGTCATGCAGGCCAATAGGAAGGACTTTCAGACATAAAACATAACATGACAGGTTTCTGAAGAAAATCCCTGTAAAATACTGAAGAGGAAACACATTTGTCAATTTTCGTTTTGGAGATTTCTGACAAAAACTGTATTTCTCCCAAAGAGTTGTATTGGCCCCGCCCTCCACCGGACATTATGACATCATCGCATTCTAAATTGTGAACGCCACCTATTTAAAGCAAGATTTTGGACATGCTGAGACGCCTGGGCTATTTTACCGACCCGAATGTGACTACACAGAGTCCAGCGGACAATAATAGACACGAATAAATCCAGAATATAGCGTAGCCATAGCTCCCTTTCTCATTGCTCACGGGACAAACAATAAAACACCGGCCACAGCCTCACGCAGACCATGGCGAGCAGCTAACCTCCCCTCTCTGCTGTCACGGGCCTGAACTCTATCCAGCCTCCCTTTTCTTCCAACTAAAATATTTTCTATTTGAGATAACTACAGTTCAGGAAGGTTTGTACTGTATATTTGCATACGCCGGGAGCTGGCTAGGGCACACAGCGATCACATGACACTGTCGACCAATCAGGAGACATGTATCTGCTCACGTGGCTGCGATTGTCAGTTCTCTAAAGAGCGAAATAAAGCAGGACAGAAACGCGGTATAGCATACATAATGTTTGACAGACTGACTGGTGTAGTGAGGCTGCTCTCGCCATGCTCACTCGTTACGTGTGAACCCCCTGTCATTCTAAACTCTCATTAAATGCAGTCGTGTAGTGCGGACCTCCCAGTCTTTACAGAAACTCTTCAAGCTGTTTGCTCACTTCAGTTACTTCGGGGTTTCCGCAGGGCATTAAAAGTCATTAAAAAGCGCTCAACTGGATTCAAACTGGCATTAAATCTACATTTCACGGAAAATTAAGACATTGCTCAACGATTTCTACTGGATGAGTTCATCGAAAATACAAAAATTATGATCTAAAACATATTCAGTTGGACTTTTGGCTGACATTTAACTTATTTATCACATACAAATAAAGTCAAGTGTAAATCTATATATATGGGCGATTCCAGAGACGCCGCTGAGTTGCAGGTTCTAGAATGTGATGATGTCACCGGACCCAGTGGGGGGAGGAGCCAGTTTTTCCTAGTAACAGTATTACACTTTCACAAGTCGTAGCTGAAATGAAAATGTATTAGAAAAAATGATCATTAATATCAGTCACTAGAACCACGATCTCTCTGTACAAGACCAAACATTTCCTCAAAAACAAAATAATGTTTCCTCTATATAATAGTATAGGCCTTTAGAACGCTGTGATGTCACCTAAAACCCAGCAATAGGTTGCATTCACGTGACATCACAACATTCTAAAGAGCCCATAGTTTAACATTGAGATGGAGGTCAACTGACGGTAACTATGGTAACTGTGGTAACTGACAAAATGCATATTTTTATGTCTTTGTTTTTTGGCTCATATCTCAGTCATTAATGGTGGAATCCACATGAAACAAAAACTGTCACACAGTTCATTATCTCCTCTTTCAGCACATATGAACTAATGTCCAATTATTTTCTCAGAAAAACGTCAAAAAGTGGTGACAATATGCGAAAACACAACCGTGATGTTGTACAATAGAAAGGACTTTCAGACAAAAAAATAATATCACAGGTTTGTGAATCCGATCACGATCAAATACTGATGAGGAAAAACATTTGTCAATTTTCGTTTTGGAGATTTCTTACAAAAACTGCATTTCTCCCATAGAGTTGTATTTGCCCCGCCCTCCATCTGACATTATGACATCATCACATTCGAAATCGTGAACGTCACCTATTGCTCCAGATATGTTTTACAGAGTTGCTTCTGCAATTGCAAAACGCTTCCAAAAGGTAAGGTTGTTTGGGATTTTGAACAAAGAAACATAACAATGTGTAGTGGGGTCCAAAGGAGGGTGTGCGAGCCATACTTGGCCCTTGAAAAGGTTGTATTTGGCCCCTATGTTACAGCGTGACAGGTGTGAGGATTATACATGCACTCAATTATCGTAATTTGGAATACATATAAGATTCCACGTCCTAATCTGTGGTCCGTGTGCTAGTTCTGAGATTTTAAACAAGAACTTTTATTTTCTATTGACTCCCTTCTTGGTCACAAACGCCAGTGTGAACAAAGGGCACAGTACATCTTGACTGTCCTGCCTGCTCTCGGAATAGCGGCGTGTGTGTCCTACAGCGGAAGATTAATAGCCTCCGAGAGCCCGAAACAAAAGTATGTTTCACAGCAGTAAAAATGGTGCTGCGGCGCCTGCTTGTTGTTTGTCAGTTCGGTGCCACATTTTTTCAAGTGCGAAGGTGCCGTCCTTGAGTAGACGGTGTCCCAGATTGGGAGTTTTTGAAGAGATAACTTAAGATTTAAGCACCGAAAGACGTGCCCTAGATCGAGCCGAGGTGCGTTTGTTTAACTGTGGGTTCATTCTATGCAATTTTTGTACGTCCTCTGCACAGTCATCAGCCAAGGACACGCCAGTGTGTCTTAAAATTTCCTGATGTGACTTTAAATTATGAACGGTGTGATGCAGACAGTTTGTAAACCCACCTTGGAGTTGTAAGGAACAGTGTTTGGAGATACAAAAATATATGACTTTTTTCAGTAACTAAGGAATGTAACATATTACTTACACAAAATCCGGGAATATTTTAGTCATTACAATTCAAGTAAGTTGAGTTACAAGTGCATTTAAAGAGACTAGATGCAAGTTGGTCATTTTAGGCTCACTACTGCCACCTCAGGTCTTATGTGTAACTGCATATATATATATATATATATATATTCAGCTCGTGCATGACGGCACTTCTGCCCCGAAGTAACAACGTTTTGAGTGACAGTGCAGGATTTTAGAGGCAGTTGTGGTGAACAGGTCTGGGCTCATTCTACACATAGGACATGGCTGGAGGGAGAGGACAATACTTTGTTATATATTTTTAAACTCTGTATAGTACCTTTAAATGCATGAACAAAAAAATGCCAAATTCCGCCCAAATAAAATGCTGCATCACCAAATCAAGTTGGACCCTGGGGAATAAGTTCTGCAGTCTGTGGTTAATGTCGTCAAAACAAAACACGAGAGAACGGGAGGAAAGCGAAGGAAAAGGAAATCTCTGACTGCACCTTTTCTCACTGGCATTATTACTATTTTCAGTTTATATTTTGCCAAAAGCAACTGAAAGTAGTGTAACTCAGCTACATTTTTGGAACAGTAATATGTAACACGAACATACTATATTGTAAAACTGTAATCACTAATATAGAAAATACTACATTTTTTTAAGTAACTTGCCCAACACTGGTAAGGAATGCCGAATGAAAAAAAAACAAACAAAAAAAACTCTGGAATCAAATATGCCATGCAATAGAGCTGGGAGAATATATCGCTATGTATCATACTGAATGATGATGATGCGTATTTGTTTGTATGGAGGTGGCGTCAAAAGAGCCCAGAGCCAGTAAGGCTTGTCAGAGACGACTTGGCCAAGGCACATTGAATAGTGTGTGGCAGAAGGCTTCTGTAAGGCTATGTTATGCCAAGGAAAACAGATATGTATTTGTATTTGCAAATAGCACCCTAAGATGACGCCAGGCATCAATGTTTTTTAATAAGGAATGCCAACAATGGGCAGCACGAGAGGTGTCCTAGGGAGGCTGTGCAGGGGCTAGAACATTTTATCCCAGGGTCCCAACTAAATCTGTTCATGTTCCTCAAACTTTTTCCTTTTGCTCCATCAGGGATCCGGACATACAATGATGACTCTTAGCCCACAGTTTGTTATTAAAGCATAACTGATCAGCTTCTGGAGGTTTGGGACGGCTGTATCAATGACATAGGTAATATAACCACTGTTTTCAATGTGAATAGTGGACGAAAGTGGTCTATAATTCGGACAGAACAGGACAGGAGGCCATAGCACCTTGTGAATACTGATTCTGTCAGACCAGACGAGGTTGGACCTGGTTAGCAGTGTTGTTTTCGTCAACGGAAACTATAACGATATCATTACGTTGACACACCTATTTTTAATGACGATAACGTATCGCTAATGAGTTTTTGTGTCTAAAACATGACGAGACCTTCACGAGTTGAAGTTAATGAGATGAAAATGGGAGAAAGTAGTTTGTCAGGACTCACATGCTGCAGGCTGCTCCCTTTCCCCCTTTGCTACAGTGACTGACAGCGATGTAGCAGGCACTTTTTCTTTTCTCTAGACAGTTTTACATACCGTGATGCATGAACGCAGAAAGCATGTTGATGAATGAATGTGCAGACAGTGCTTAATAACAACAAAAATCTCGAAGCGATGATCAGAGGATGAGGAGAAAGGCCACTTTGGGGAAAAGTCTTGTCCACAATGACTGGATTGGAAAACCTGGTAGCCTTTGTGTGTGAGTGGTTGGTGGTGGTTGGATGGTCCATTGGCTCGGGTGTGTCCATACGTAGCTGACTGAGTGAATGGGGGGGGGGAAAAACTTGTGAAGAGCTTTGGGGCGACTTGTGTCATGTTAAAAGCACTCCACAAATACAGTCTGTTAATGTCAACAAAAGTTATGCAGCTACAGATGAGACATTGCAATCAAAATCATATTATCCCCTTACATTTGCAAAGTCAACAAGAAGGAACACGAAGTTTCACGGTAAATGTTTGGGCCTCCTGCAGAGTTAATACCAAGTAACCGCTCTTTGGAAAGTATCACAGCTTGTAAATGTTTTTTGAAGACTGCCAAGAGTCTATCAATTCTAGTTTGAGGGATTTTTACCCGTTCATTCATTGGCTTCATTATTCACACAAATGGAACATTATGACCTGGGGGGCTTGATCTTTTCACCCCACTGTAAGATTCCCCATATTCTATGACTAAATATGTGATTTGAAAAGCTTTTCTGATTGCCGCACTACTGCACACAGAATAGAAAGCAGATGCTGACAAAGTGCCGTGTATCATATTGATTTTTGTCTGTGAGACCTTGGTCAATGATATTGTCCACCTCAATGTGATGCATTTCACAAACCATGCATCAGTGATCAGTAACGGATGTGATCATGGCTGCGCCATTGCGATTGACTGCGGAAATGCGGGAAGCGAATGCAGAAATTGCATAAACTCTTCAAATTGCATAATCAAATTTGCATAAACTGGTAAAATGCATAAAATGTCATGTTGCATAAACTGTATAAACTGCATAAAGTGGTAAAATGCATGAATGGGTTAATTTGCATAAATTATGTAAATTGCATTAACTCCTTAAAATGCATAAATCCTAAATGGCATAAACTCTTAAGTTGCATAAACGCTTTAAAATGCATTAACTGGTTAAATCCCATAAAGTGGTTACTTTGCATAAATTGTTAATATTGCATAAACTTTTTAAATTCCATAAATTGGTCAAACTGTTGAAATGGCCTCAGTGCTTGATTGGCAGAAGCTGCACAAATGGCTGAAAGGCCTGGAGTCTCCCCATTGGCTGGATTTGCACATACACACCAATGCAAAAATTTCAAACTCCTGTATAAAAAAACTAGAAATCTGCAGGACAATTTTTTTCTCAAAACCCAGAAGTTGCAGAAGCAGAACATGCACAAAGTGCAGAAATTGCAGAAAATGCAGAAAAAAGTGCAGAAAAGCATGGATTTGCGGCAGCCCTATTATAAGTCAATGGGAAAAATCTCCGACATTTCGGCCGATTGCGGAAAAAACGAAGAATTCCGCAGTCAATCAATAAGCTGTGCCTCTTATCTCTCCTACGCCGTCAACACTTCCCTTCAAGGCCAAGCCACGGAGCTAAACCAGACTGAGCTCTCCGGGTCATAATTTTTGCATAACACTGACTCTCAGGATCGTAAACAACTGCACACACATACCCCCCCAACCACGCCCCCGCCGTCAAAGGCTGGTCGGTGCCATTAGTCCGACACCCCATTACTCCGTCGTGCCATTAGTCCGAAGAGTTACCATTGAGCAGAGGTGCCATGAGTCTGAAATCAATCTAACCCATTGGTGTTGCAGATTAGAGAGCCGAATATACAACCACTGGCCCTAACCTTAAAGAAACAGGCCACAGTTTTTCTGGTTTTACCTGAGCTGTGCATACCTGTGGAAGAGCTTGGTCGCTTCTAACTTCACCCCATTTGGTGCTATAGGAAAACATTGGGAAAGGCCAAATGCTAAAAACATCTTTGGTCTTTTCGTGTGACTGAGGGCACACAGTTTTTCCATACTGTGATAATGGTTTTATCTGAGCTTAGACAAGTTGATGTGTACCTGTCTGGTCTTTGTGCCCATGAAAGAGCGTGGTGGCTTCTAACTTCACCCCTGTTTGGAGCTATAGGAATACATTGGGAGAGGCCAAATGCTAAAAATATCTTTGGTCGTTTTGCGTGACTGAGGGCACGCACAAAGACCAGACAGGTACGTATCAACTCGTCTAAGCTCAGGCAAGAACATATCTCAGTATGGAAAAACGGTGGCCTGATCCTTTAAGGTCAGTAGACTCTTGCCTAAACATCATTTTCTTTTTCAACCCCTACTCAATGGAACATTTTTGGACTAATGAGACGTCGGACTAATGGGCTCACCCGGCTGGTTTTTCCCATGTCTTGATGTTTTTATATATGTGCTTTGCCCTAATTTAAAGCTGGACTAAGTAACTTTATATGTTTCCTAACAGTGGCCTCTGACGATCTAGAATCAATTGTTTTTGGGTTTGGGTTGGCAAGTTGCTGGTACAAACCCCTAAAAAGATTGATCCTGGAGCATCGTAAAGTCCACTTTGAGGGAAAGCAAAGGTGTCAAGCTGCACCCGTAATGCCGCTGAGTCATTAAAAGGTCAAATATGCATATCTTCTTTTGTAAGGCGCATTGAGTTGCCTTGTGTACAAAATGTGCGGTATAAATAAAGTTGCCTTGCTTTTAAAATCAAGCTAATTTGGTCAAAAGCTCGGCTCTTTTGATGATCAGACAGATTTGCTTTTTGATTTTTGTACATCGGGGATCATTACAGCATCCAGCTGTCATCCGCTGCTCTATTACTGCTTCATATCATTTCACGATCTGATGTTCACACCAAGCAAGGCCGCACATCCGCATTTGTGTTTCCTTTAGTTGTAGAACATCATCGTAAGTATGTAACAATTTTCCGAGTTTGATTAGTTTCTCGTTTCCAAACAGTCGCCAGCGTAATCACATCCAGCAATCCGTCTTTTAAATCGCTCCAGTGCACAATCAGCTGCCTGCCATTCGCCTTGTACAAACCGTGTAATTCTTAGGGAAACGGGCTCATATGACGAGTACAAATAATTACTTCAAGCAATCTGTAAAAAAAATCTGCCTCGCACGGCATTGTGTTCCCAACAATAAATACACGTGTATACAAAGGCGCAATCAGTCAGCCGAGTCTTTTTTTAGCCGGCTTTGTGCGGCTCTGTGATTTCGCTCTGACGCTGAACAATGGCCAATTTCCTCCCAGGATCATCAAAGCTACAACAATACTTTCATTTCAATTTTAAGTCACTGCTGCGTCTTCTTTTCTCCTATCCTTTACTCAATTGTAATGGGACATCAAGCTGACAAATCGCACCACAGATCGAGCCGCCATCTGGATGATCATATTTGCGAAGCGTTGCCGGGTCGATATTATAAATAAAGCCGAGCGAGTCACAACGGCGGCGTCTGGCCCCATGCTGCGAGCGGGCCCCCACACTTGGCATTTTGTTTGTCAATCGACTAACAACGTGAATAATCATAACTGTCTGCTGCGCATGGTCTATTTTTCATTCGCGATGCTAATTATAGAAGAGTGTCTCGGAGAAGATTGGATGCTATGCCCCGGTGAGGATTGGCACGACTATGGATTTGGGACGCGGATTCTGAAGCAGGGATCGGCGACTGGTGGGTCGCGACTTGTGACCCCAAAGGGGATCGCGGAACCTTGCCAAAAAAAAAAAAAAAGGCTAATGGAAGTACATATGTTTTAATGCTTTTTAAAATATGTCTTATTTAGATGGGGAAAATCTGTTGGAAGTAATAATTATCATACTATTACTGACAGGAAGTGACATAGATACAGACGGCATCACGTCATAGAAGGGGGCGTGGCCTCGCTTAGGGGGAAGGAAAGACAAAATAATTTTTCCTCTATATAATAGTATAGGCCTTTAAAAACGCTGTGATTTCACCTGCAACCCAGCAATACAAAGACATGGGAAAGACATGGGAAAAGTACATAAAAAACAGAGAACATGATGTTTCATGTTAGCATCGTGCTAATGAGGTAGGGGAAACCGGAGCACCTGGAAGAAACCTGGCTGGCTGCCTTCAATGCTCCTCTGATCCTCTGAAACGGTGCAGCGCCTCCTGGGTTTGTCCCTGTTTCAGAGCGTGGTGTCCTGCACTGTTCAGCTCCTCCACCTCCTCCTTCTTCTTTTTTGCGCAACTCCCTCTGCTCCACAACAGTCTTTGTTTTCCTTAGTTCAACAGCCCATGAATACATAAATAACGGAAAATGCTAACATGATGATTCATGTCGTGCATGCTAACGCTAGCTACAACTGCCGCATTTTCACGTCTACTGAACAATCTGCTGTGAAAAAACATCCATATATGTACCCGATTTAGCATTCTCCGTTTTTTTATGTACCTATGGGCTGTTGAACCTCTTTGCTCCTCACCATGTCTTTGTATCTTTATTTAGTAGAAAACTATATTCATAATTCAGGACTTGTTTGCAAAGTTTAGATTTTTCTCAAAATTGTTTTCTCCCTTAACAGTTTTCAAACATGACCATATACGGGCGATTCCGGAGATGCCGTCTGTATGTATTGACATAACATGGTTGGCACGGCAACAGTTTAGAATGTTTGCATCTACCTATGTCACTTCCTGCGTGTGTCCAATAAGTGGTAGTAAATGCAGTGCAATGTTCAACAACCACTAGAACATTCTCCTAACCTTTCGTATCAAATGCATGTGTTACTATAAAAGTGCAGAGTGTAAGGAGATACGGAAAGAGGAAATGTGGACATTCTGTGGTGGCGGGGTGGGGGGGTGGGGGGGGGCCTGTAAAGTGCCCACTGCACGGACAATCGTGTGAGCACTGTCGCATGATCGAAGTGGAATTGAGACGGATAAGAGTGTCATATTAAAGGTCACAACAGCTCGAGAGAGTGTCTAAATGCTAATGATGCCTAAGTGTAAATTGAACCAGGTATTAGCCTACGGGTGTTTTTCACTTAAAGGGGACATAAACAGAATCAAACACATTAGCCATACTATTTAACTGTTCAAAAGTCCATCCATCCATCCATCCATTTTCTTCCGCTTTATTCGGGGCCGGGTCGCGGGGGCAGCAGTCTCAGCAGAGATGCCCAAACTTCCCGATCCACACACACCTCCTCCAGCTGTTCTGGGGGGACCCCGAGGCGACACCAGGCCAGCTCGGAGACATAGTCCCACCACCGTGTCCTGGGCCTTCCACGAGGCCTTGTCCCCCTTGTTCAAAAGTCATACCTGGAAAAGTATTTCACTTCATTCACACAGGTCGGAGAAATACTATTTCTTCTTCAGTAGCGCAAAGTTTGCCGCTTTGGACTTTTGTCGCCATGGCGACGTGAAAACAGGAAGTGACCTCCCTCTCTCCTGGTGCAGCTGAATTGTTTGCCTTTTTCAGTGAATTGTTTGCCTTTTTCAGCGAACCACGTTGCTTTTCTGGATACTTTTGTACGTCTTTACCGTGTTTTTGTGGAGGTTTGGTGGATTTGTTTACTTTGAGAGTCCTGAAGAAAGCAGCTTTTTGAAGGTAAACAAACTGCTAGCTTATCAGCTAAACCCATTTGAGATCTACAAACATCTTCTTCTGAGACGCTGAACAGTGAAGAGGCACCAAGAGCCCCCACACCTGCAGCACAGAGGAGGCGTCACAAGAGGAGCTACAGGAAACAACAAAAGGGACAAACGAGGAGATGGTGATAGACTGTGGAGGGAGCTGTGCAGGAGGAAGAGGAAGGACGAGGTGGAGCTGACCAGTGCAGGACACCACGCTCTGAGACGGGGACAAGCCCAGGAGGCGGTGCACCGTTTCAGATGATCAGAGGAGACAGAGGGCAGCTACAGTTTCTCCATCCTCCAAGGTCATGTGGGTGGAGTGGCTGAAGGACAACGAGATCATCGACCCGGCCGAGGACAGGAACTTCTACATCACCGTGGACCACAACCTGATCATCAAGCAGGCGCGTCTGTCCGACACGGCCAACTACACCTGTGTGGCCAAGAACATCGTGGCCAAGCGCAAGCGCTCCACCGCCGTGGTCATCGTCTACGGATTTCCCATCAACCAGTGCTCCTCCTGTGACCAAAACAGTGAAGATGGCGGCCGCGACACAACGATCTTTCACCAAAGAAAAAAAAGAGTGGAAAAAGAGTGGTGCGCACTGAATGGGTGCTGCTGCCGGATGCTCTCTCATCGAATGCAATTTCTCCATCTGTGAGATCAATAAAGTACCATCTTATCTTATCTCTTGTTGTGTCATAGATAGACCCCTTGAAATGCCCACAATAAGCCGAATGCCCATCTCGACTGCGCATGCGTGGGTCAATCAGGCTCCTCATTTCGGCCCAAACAAACCACTCCGCCATTGAAATGTGTGAGCGAGTTTAGGTAGCGGAGCGAGAACACTGAAGTGTATTGAGCCATAACCGAGAACTATAAGGCTTACAGGCATTGGTTTAAAGACTATAAGTCTCAGTTTCAAACCCTGGACTATGTCCAGCAGTCGATTTCAAGGGTCAGAAATGTTTTCTCACATACTTATTCCAACTACAGTATGTGAACAAGGACTGGTCGTCACTTTTGGAGCATCTCTACATATGAACGGTCGTTCAGTTCTTTCCGTTTGTCTATCTTGTACGCAGCCCTGGTTGTAAAAATAGACTTTAAGCAAATATTGTAAGATATAAGCCCCACGGCAACGACAAAAACGCTTTAAATCATCAACTTTCCAGCGGTTAAAATGGTCCAAATCAGAGCTTTCTTCCTTGCTTGACGCTAACAATCAATATTGTTTGGTAGCCAAAAGAAATTCCATTACCCATAATGCAACGGGCGACCCGAAATGGACATTTGGCTTATTCCTCACTAGACTCATCTCCAAGTCTGTTCATTATGAAACTGCTGATTTGCTAGCATGCCATTTGCTATCAAATTAAACCTTGGATGAGGACACGCCAGGCCAATTCTAAATCTTGACCAACACAGTCCTCATTCGAACTCTAAAATATTAAACACAAAAGAACGTTTGTAAGCCACAGCTAAGCACTGTTCTAAAATGTTTTCTTACAGTTCCGCACTGAACACTGAAGCCACAGCTAATTGAAGTGATATATCTCGCTAAAGTCACACAGCGTTTATATGACATTACACTGTCCATGTGAACCATGCTGTGGACAATAAAAGATTCATTACAAAGCATCTGGACACAGAGTAATCATACTACAGCCAGATGCTAGCGTGTTTAATGTTTGTTCCAGGTGCAAAGTGTTCAGATGGATTTGCCTCACACTGAGAGGGCCTAACACCCCCTGTCAGCTCCTGTGGAACCGCATGTAACACTAATGGTGCGGTATGAGTTTTCCAAAGCACAAAAGACAATACTTTGCCATTATTATCTTGCATGCTGTGAGGAGCCCGCAGCTATTATTCCTCTAGAACCCAACGGGGAGGTCATGGTTTTAGCTTACACACGTTTAATGGAGTCCCCAGACGGTGGGTATGATTTACAAAATACAACGAAATCATGCAGAGGCGCAGTGGTTAACGCTCTTGCCTAAAAATGTACAAGAACCTAAGTGTGATCCCCTGAAGGAGGCCTCTGTGTGGAGTTTGCAAGCTTTATAGTTTGGTCATTAGTTAACCTCTCTGCACTACAGCACTTTGTTTAAAAAGCTGAATTAATGCGGTGTAAAGAGCCATAGTTTAACATTAAAGTGGAGGTCATAAATCTTCCATTTGGAGCACTGCCGGGCCAACACGCCAAAACAACGAAAAAGGTCCCACGCTCTAATCGGACTACCTGTAGCTTTGGTTGCAGCACGCTTTATTTTTCACCAAGATCTTGTACTGATGATGGGAGAGTGCAAACAATGCCTTACTCCAACACATCCCAAAGACTATCAGTGAGGTCAAGATCTGGACTCGTAATAACCTCGACCTGACTAACAGCTGCAACACTAAAAGTGGCAACTTTTGTATTGTTTTTGTCCAAGCAGTATCTGCCTTGATGTTAACTTATTGGGCTTATTCACGCAATATTTGTGAGGTTCATTGGGTCCGTACTAGCCTTGAAAGACCCAGGGTTTTTAATAGTAAATTATTTATGAATTACAAGTTTCTGGGTCCATGATCTCTCTGTACAAGACCAAAAATGTTCCTCAAAAACAAAACAATTTTACATCAATATAATATTATAGGCCTGAGAAAAAAAAAAAAGAAGAAGTCATGCCTCAATGAGCACAGACGTTTCCTGCATCAAGTATTTACATCCAACGTAATGTTTTTAACACGTAGCCAGTGACTTCCCGTCAGTATCTCACTGTCCGTGATGTTTTCTTGAACTTCTCTGCTAATCATCGCTAATCCTTATTGGGAAATTAAAGAGAGAGGAAGAGCCGCGACCTCCAGAGATCACACTCGGAAGTCACGTATCCCTCATGTGCATTGAGCCTATTGTCAGTTGAAAGGACATTGAGCCACACGATTCCTTAGAATGTTTTATTTTTTTTTAACAAGGAATACGAATGACATTGAGAACAATGACTAATTATTTTCCATCAATAGGGGCCAATGAGTTCATCCATGTGACTCATCACACAGATAAACATCAGTACAAATTAACAGATATGAATGCACTGAGAATTCCAGCGGAAATTGTTGACGAAGGCTTTGTGACCGGGCAGAGACCCCAAAGACCTACAACATGTCTAGCACATCTGTCCAGTATCAGTCCATGCACTCCTGGTTTAGAGATGAATGATTTTAGACTTGCAAATTAGAATGCTCTTTAATATCCTTTTCACGTTTGGTTTTATTGAGTTTGGCTGCTTCTACAGAGCCTCCAATTTCATTGTGCACTAATGCCCCAGACAGTCACTCAGGAAGCTCATTATATCTATTGAATGGGCCAGAGTAAGTAAAGTTGAGTAAGTACATATGTCAGGCTTCCTTGTTTTGTATAATTATGACTAAGTATGATGGGATAATGCATGCAGTAAGTGTCCATCATAGGTTTACACCATTGAAGTAGTGATTTTATGAAGACATTCATTTTTAATTCCATTATGCGCCTTTAAGACAGATGACAGCCTCTAGCCTTTACACCCCCTCCAAAACAAACTCCTCTGCCCTTCCTGGCCGCAATTTTTTCTCATCCCCTGGTTGAGAAAGGCCACATTTACATATCGACTCCCCGACTGGACAGATCCGTACTAACGCCTGAAAGACACCTTTTGTAAACTCCACTATCCTTAAGGTTAGGGTTAGTTTGGAAAACGTCACTATCCTTAGGGTTAGGATTAGGGTCAGTAATACAGTTAGTTTGGATTAGTTTAAGCTATAGTTGTTTTGTTGAGGTCACGTCATGGTTGGCGCCACTGTCAGGGACTGGCCAATCAGGGAGCGATTGGCCTTTCCCATGCTGGGAAAAAAAATGATGCTTCCTGGCCTGTGGCGGGAGTCGATTGTCGAACAATGGCACTACCGCTTAAATTCTTTTATAAGTAAATTTTTAACATGTACCTTTGTTGATATCAACAACCTTTGCAGTAAAAGTTGGAAAACTGGGAATTCTATTGATTCTACAATGTTCTGTGACACTACAATAGTGTTTCCTTGACTTTGCGAAAGGAGTGAAACAGCGCCCCCAATTTGACGCTGGTGGCCGAAAAGTGTATTGCATCAATATTTACAATTGAGAATGAATGGGAGAGTTGGTATAAACCATACACGGCCCAAAAGTAAGTCAACCTCTGGTGGAAGTGTCCATGTTTGCGATGACACGAATGGACCATGTGTTTTCTCTGATTGCTTAATCCACATGTCAGCCATGCTCATCTGAACTCGGGTAGATAAGATGAGATCCCAGACTAATCCATGTATAGAAACGTAAAAGCTGATCTGGCAGAACATGTCACCGGCGAAATGTGTCGCATCCGAAGGCTCGTAGGTGCCGTTACGCATGAAGCCTTCTGTTTGTCCACTACTCCACTAGATTTTAAAGGAACAGGCCACCGTTTTTCCATATTGAGACATGTTCTTTCCTTAGCTTAGACGAGTTGATGCGTACCTGTCTGGTCAAATGTTGTTAGCATTTAGCTTCTCCCAGCAAAGGTATAGCCCCAAACTGTGGTGAAGTTAGAAGCTACCAAGCTTATCCAAGTCTAGTTACCCCCCCCCCCCCCCCCCCCAGATGTTCCAACAATGTCCTAATGTGTAAAATGAGCCCAGACCTGTTCACCACAACTGCCTCTAAAGTCCTGCACTGTCGCTCAAAAAGGTGTTGATTCGGGTCCAAAGTGCCGTCATGCACGAGCTTGATATATAAGCTGCAGTTACACGTATGACCTGAGGTGGTAGTAGTGAGTAAAAAATAGCTTACTTGCATTTAGCCCCTTTAAACATGTCGATTTTCTAAGCGGATAAAAAGGGGCACTATATTGTGAGGCGTAAAAACTGGAGTATTTGATGATATCACTGTGCGAAAGCTAAGCTTAAGAACCTATTCCTTTAAATGAAATTCCATCCATCCATCCATTTTCTTCCGCTTTATCCGGGGGCGGGGTGCGGGGGCAGCAGTCTCAGCAGAGATGCCCAAACTTCCCGATCCACACACACCTCTTCCAGCTGTTCTGGGGGGACCTCGAGGCGACACCAGGCCAGCTCGGAGACATAGTCCCACCAGCGTGTCCTGGGCCTTCCCCGAGGCCTCTTCCCACTAGGACATGCCTGGAACACCATCCGAAAAACAGAAGCCCTAGCCACCTCAGCTGCTCCTTTCGACGTGAAGGAGCAGCGACTCTACTCCGAGCTCCTCCCGGGTAACTGAGCTCCTCACCCGATGTCGTTAAATGAAATTAATTTAAATTTTAGATAATAATAAATTGTAATGTCATTTTACAGTGGGGGGAGTTGTTGGTTGATGGGTTGCGGCCTGAAAAGTCCCAGTGGTAGCTCGATCTGCCCATGACAATCTGTTTATATCTGAAATGGCAGCATCAACCATTCATATGCAACGTAAAACAATTTCACCTCCTTGTCCAATTTTCATGGACGCTTTGTCAAATTCCGCGGCAGCTTTGTTTCATTTTGACATTGAGCAGATTGTGAAAGATTGAAGTCCTTATAGCAACTGTATTCTTTAAATCCCCATTAAAACACACCCAATCCTAACATCCCACATTCCCTCATATTTGTTTGGCTGTCTGGATCTCCCCTCTTTGTCGTTCCGCAGCGTAGACCTCATAATTTCACGGGTGTCGGCGGTGAAATCAGTCTCCCTCCGGCGCGTGTCCAAGCGTGCTCCGGTTAACCTTGGTCACGACAATTCTGATTAGAAAAGAAAGGGACGCAGAGATTGTTGGACAGCCGGCGGAGCTCTTACTCTCAAGGGCTCGCACGCGCTAAAACCGAGACAAATTAAAATGCACACCACTCCGCCGGCTGCGGCAGCGGCTGACGAGATGATTACTATTCTTCGGGGCTGTGTGAAAATGACCCACGCGTCTCGGCGGACCTGGACCGAACAGATCGGTTTAAGAATAGGTCTGAGTTATCGCATGGGGAATCAAAAGCCTGTTATAATGTGCACAGTTGCTGCAGTTATAGGGCTATAGATAAAGTTTCACATCTTTACTGTCGCTCCGATATTGGATGGGATTCCCATGGCAACTTATGCTGCAAGATGATGGATATAGTTTTATCTGGGCAGCAAGATGGTAGGTATCGGATGTTTGATATACTGAGAAACTAACTCTAAAGCTTAGGAATGATTCTGTGTGCTCAAAGACACATCTTTCTTTATTGAACGATCAGTTGATATAGTAATAATGGTGACAGCCCAAATGCTAGGGTCAGCTTTTGGAGCGTGTTGGACCTTCCTCTTTAGATTTTACGTTGACCTAACAATAAAACAGGTGTAAGCAAAGAACTAAATAACCAAAGAATATGATTAGGCACATCAGAGATCAAATACGTGTTAAAGTACTATAAAATGCGTAAAAAGCAGTCAGTTCCCTATAAAATTACTAGGGGACACCCCCCCGAACTTGGAGAACCTGGTGCTTATTTGGGCCATGATTGGAAGGTTTGGCCCCTGGTCTCTTGAAATGGAAGGAAATTGGCCCGAAACAAAGCAAGACGGCCTCTGCCCTTAAACAAGCACTCTTACCTCAGCCTCAATCTAGATTTCTAAATTTCACATCCAGAGAGAAAAGAGCTCCTGGGAGTCGTTGATCTTGGGGAACAAGATGGACTGTTGCAAAATTTCACAAAGTCACTAAAGTCCATCCTGTTCATCTCCCACAAGTGTTAATTTTGACAACATATTTTAATTTAGTTTTAGTCTTAGTCTTTTGATGAAAATATAATTCGATTTTAGTCTAGTTTTAGTCAACAAAATATCTTCAATTTTAGTCTAGTTTTAGTCGACTAAAATTACAACTAAATTTAGTCGACTAAATTTAAGAAGAATTTAGTCGACTTTGCATTAATAATATTCATTATAATCATATTTAATCTTGTTCCTCTGCTTCATGGAGCTGCTCCACATGAACAAAGCTCAGAGCTGATCCTTTGGCAGAGAATTTACATGATCTGAGGCTTTTTCAGACGGTCAATAGAAGTTTGGATGATTTTAGTCTCTCCCTTTCATTTTTATTTAGTCTTATTTTAGTCGACTAAAATATCTGGACATTTTAGTCATAGTTTTAGTCTCATGAAAAACGTTTCATTTAGTTTTAGTCCAATTTTAGTCGTCCAAAATATCACTTTGACTAAAATTAAGACTAAATATTTTAGTCGACAAAATTAACACTGCCTCCCACTAATTTCTTTGAGTCCGCAACAGTTTTGTCTTGAGTGGTATGGTTTTACATTTTCATATGCCTGGGATTAACTGTTCTGATCTCTGCAGTTGGTCAGGTCTTGGTTCATAAACACCATGAGCGAATCAGATCAACTGATGACCTGAACATCTTGAATTACAAGGTTATTCCATCAATGGATTTCTTCTTCCCTGATGGCACCGGAATATTCCAAGATGACAACGCTATGATTGTGATAAAGCGGTTGAGGGAGCATGAGACGTCATTTGGTCTCCAGAGTCCAGATCTTAACTCTCTGTGGGATGTGCTGGGAAGGCTTTGCACTGTGGTCACACTCTCCCATCATCAACACAAGATCTTGGTGAAAAATGAATGCCACACTGGATCTTGACCAACAGGCCTGAGAATCGTGAGGCCGTCCTTCTGTGGACCCACCACCTGCAGGAGGAGCCATAAGGGACTGGTGCAATGTGACTTGGGCAGCTCCAACAGCTGCCCCCATGACCCGGCAACGGACAAGTGGAAGAAAATGGATGGATGGATGGATGGATGGATGGAGCCTTTCTGTGTGGAGTTTGCATGTTCTCCCACTGTCTCTCAGTTTCCTCTGGGCGCTCCGGTTTCCCCTCGCACTAGAACATGTACAATAGGCGAGGATTGACATAGAAGAACAACGGGATATGTAAATCCAATCTCGTTCTTGTTCTATTTCAATTGTTGCCATATTTCACTTATCTTTTCATCTTCATTAGTTTAATATTCTTCATGCATGCCCCATGTAGCTCTACCATTTAAACTCTTCGTTATATGTTTTTATGTGTAATGTTGCACGTCTTCACCGAGAAAAAAATCCTAGTTTGTGAACCAGTTTACAAACAATGGTAATAAAATCTATTCTGA
Source organism: Gobius niger (assembly GCF_951799975.1). NCBI lineage: Eukaryota > Metazoa > Chordata > Actinopteri > Gobiiformes > Gobiidae > Gobius > Gobius niger. The sequence continues at coordinate 36,337,214 of NC_136855.1, read as the reverse complement.
TTCTAATTCTGATGAATGATAGTGTGTTTGAGGGGCATCAGATGAAAATTGGCCCATGGCTACAATCCGGCGTGTCGTGTTTACGTGTTTACATGCATGAGACCCGTGTGTGCTCATTAACATGCACTTTCCCGACCAAATAAACCTATTCATTCAAACCTCATTCACTGAGCTTAAAAATCTCTTTTCAAGAGTGTCCAGGGCCAAGTGGCAGCAACACAGGAATATACAATTACACATATTTACACACATTATAACACCGTCAGTTTCAGTTAAAACAATGACAAAGCTATTTTTGTTTGGCAATGTCCTTTAAAATACCTATTTTTTTTAGATTGAAATCATCTTTGCACCCCCAGTTCAGTACTTGCGACCTTCAGAAGGTTCCCATTGTGTCTTTAGACCCCGCCCATGTGCTTCCTGATTGAGCGAGGAGGTTCAGGCACGCGTTATACAACTCACTCGAATGTCTTAAGTGATGTTTCAATGATTATTCAAACTTCTGCACTAAACTCGACCAGGATCCAGTCATCTGCTCCTGCCTTTTGTATCCAATTTGAATGCCTGTTCCCTCTCACGTTCCCTTCGCCCTATCACACTGTACAGCCTTTTTCCCCTTCTGAAAATAGGCCTTAATAACGAAACAGCCCGTGATGGAAGGCATTTGGCAGTCTATAGCAGTGACTCAGACAATGTTCTCACAATGGTGTCAGATTCACAGCTCTGCGCCCCATACAGCCAATCTAATGAGCCTGATAGGTCCGCCATGTCTCCCATTGTGCGGGATATGAGGTCTTTTAGCACAATGCTTTCTTTACTATTCCGGTCCGGGCTCGGTGCTACCCCGATGGAGAATGAGTGATGAAGGTTGGAGTAATTTGCGGCTTATCCGGCTCGACTCTTCGGTGTGGGCTGTAATGCAGGGAGAACAGGGTGTTGGACTAATACAGTTAGTCTTTGACAGAGAGTGATGCGAATGCTAATCCGCCGGCGCTCACTGCTCTACCTCGGCTTAGATTAGAACACCTGATGCTCCGTTTTAAGACACAAAAGAAAACCTCAGAAAGTCATTGACATGCCTGGAGTTGTGTTTTGAGATTTAGCGCACGGCTATGCTCAGACTGCTGGACAGAGTGATCCATATTCCAGTTTTATTCGATGTTTTTTTTTGCCCCCGGAAGCAACCTGCATCTGATCTTTTTGTGACAGCCTGAACAACACAGTAGTCAAAAAACGGGATCTTTTGCCGTGCGACTTCTGTCTGAACGGCCATTCGTCTGACCCGCAAGCCCTCGGCACATTACAAATGCCATTCACTCCGTTTAAGTGGACCGGGGAGCGAGAAGGAAACAATCCCTGACCTTGTTGCGAATGAAGTCCTAGAGAGTGAAGCGGCTCTTCTCGCTCTGCCACGGCTGGACTCCACAGCGACACTTTTATCTGGACAGACTTCGGTGCAACTGCTCCACAGAAAGCCCCCCAAAAGAAGCTGTTTCTCATCCTTCTCCCCACAACAATCACACAGTGCATTCAGACGGCATGGAAGTCTTAATGAGTGGCGTTCACGGTTTGGAATGTGATGATGTCATAATGCCAGGTGAAATACAGTTTTTGTAAGAAATCTCCAAAACGAAAATCAACAAATGATTTCCCTCTTCAGTATTTGATCGTGATTGGATTAACAAACGACTTTTTCGGTGTAGGCTGTAATGCAGGGAGAAATTAACCAAAAACTAAGACAACAAAAATCTGCAGCTCACCAGTTCCCACAGCCACCATAGTTACCGGGATTTTCAGCTGCTCCACCTCAATTTTAAACTATAGATACAGACGGCATCTCGTCATCTCGCCATTTTCTGGTGGAATATCAACTTATTTATCACACAAAAATAAAGTCAAGTGTAAATCGGGCCCATATGGATATTTTGTCGCAACAGATTGTTCAGTAGAAGAGAAAAAACGGCAGTTGTAGCAAGCGCTAGCTAACCGTTTGCATTAGCCCGATGCTAACATGTAGCATCAAATTACCTTTCTCTGTTGTTTATTTATTTATGGGCTGTTGAACCACTTTGCTCCTCCCCATGTCTTTGTATCATTATTTAGTAGAAAACTATATTCATAATTCAGCGTTTGTTAAAGTAGTTTTTGAATAATTAGAGAAAATTAGGGGCAGACATTATACGTTTTTACTTCTTTCTGCTCTTTTTCATTCATGCTAAATGCTGTTGTTGCATTTTTAAATGAATGAAATAAATAAAAAAAATGAAAATAAATGAAAAATTAAACTGTTTTCAAAAATGACCATATATGGGCGATTCCAGAGATGCCGTCTGTATCTATGGCTCTTTAGAATGCTGTGATGTCACGTGAACTCTACCCATACAGACGGCATCTCTGGAATCGCCCATATATAGTTTGAAAATAGTTAAGAGAAAAATCAGAACTCTATCTAATTATTCAAAAACTACTTTAAAAAATGCTGAATTATGAATATAGTTTTCTACTAAATAATGATACAAAGACATGGTGAGGAGCAAAGTGGTTCAACAGCCCATAAATACATAAATAACGGAGAATTCTAACATGATGCTACATGTTAGCAGCGTACTAATGCTAACGCTAGCTAGCACTAGCTACAACTGCCGTTTTTTTTCCACTGAACAATCTGCTGTGAATTAACATCCATATGGACCCAATTTAGACTTGACATTATTTGAATGTGATGAATAACAATCTTTTTCACTCTTTTTAGCCATTTTCTGCTGAAATACAGTGTAAACTTATTTATCACATACAGATTGTTCAGTAGAAGAACTAGAATTAGCACGATGCTAACATGAAGCGTCATCATTTATGTATTTATGGGCTGTTGAACCACTTTGCTCCTTCCCATGTCTTTGCATCTTTTATTTAGTAGAAAACTATATTCATAATTCAAAATTTGTTAAAGTAGTTTTTGAATATATGGGCGATTCCGGAGATGTATCTATTGCTGGGTTGCAGGTTCTAGCATGTGATGATGTCACCTGACCCAGTGGGGGGAGGAGCCAGTATTTTCTATTAACAGCATAAAACTTTCACAAGTTGTACCTAAAAAGAAAATGTATGAATGAATTACAAAAATTGATCTCTCTCTGTAGACCAAAAATACCTCTATATAAAATAGGCCGCTGTGATGTAACATGAAACACAACAATTGAGCATTATGACCTGCAATCTGAACATAACAAGAACTCTCTCATTTTCTTTGGCAACTTTTAGCTGAACTAAAACCTAAAGGGCTCGACATGCGGGAGTCCACGTCACTCATCTTCAATTCATTTCCTGTGGAACCAGCACAGCGAGAACCTCTCCCAGCAGAGTGACAGGCGACATTCATGCATGTGATATTTTACGCTCATCCACACAGACATGCACACGCTGGGCTTGCAACGCGATTCAAAAGTTGACAAATTGTCGCTGTCACGGGTTGTCATCTGCCACTACAGCCAATCAGTGAGGGGTCTGACAAAACAACAATCTGAGGGGGTAAGATTTTTAGATTGGGCGAGGAGGTTTAGGCATGTGTTATAACTGACTCGAATGTCTTAAGTGATGTTTCAATGATTATTCAAACTTAGGCACGAAACTCGACCAGGATCCAGTCATCTGCTACTGCCTTTTGTATCCAATTTCTCACATTCTCTTCTCCCTATTGCACTGTACAGCCTTATCCTTCTGAAAATAGGCCTTAAGAACGATGGATATAGGGTTTTCCAACATCAGTAAGCCTGTTAGAAAACCCTATATCCAACCCAATCACCTGAGAATGAACCACATTAAACATTTCCCCGTATAAAACAACCATGAATGATAAAATAATTTCCACCATGCATATTACCCTCCACATTCACAGCTCAACAAATCTGTATAAACTTGTCCCATCCCGTGTGCTGGATTTCACCTCAGAGGCGATGAGTTTCACCGGTCGCTGCCGCTTGTTGCCATCGAGCCCATTTGTCAAGGGAAATACAGCATTTTCTAACCTACGGGATGTACAATGGTGATCAAGATGTGTTTGAAATAATCACCACAATCTTGAACAAAAGCACAAAACGATAAGCCGCCAATGTCGTGAACAAATAATTGGTGTGAGAATCGTTTAGATGATGACGAAGTTCAACCCCCTCCAATTAAATCTGTATAAATGAGCAAAATATTCACACTCCAACCCAGTAGATGACGACTTGAACAGCCTGTCTTTAGAAGCCTGTGTTTCAGCTTGTTCCGAAGTGTTTTGAAAGCAGAAGTTTCATAACAGAGGTAATAGGACTTGTTCTTCACTGAAGCATATCATTCTAACTTCATTTGTGTGCAACACCAAGAGCTAAGGTGATCCAAGTAAGTTTATCAGAAGCAAAAAGGCTTAAGAGACTCTTTAACCTCTTAACTCCCACCTGAACGGATCCCATTTTCTCCAGTTTGGCTATACCCTAATCAAAAAGCTTCTTGGGAAAAAAAAGCACCAAAATAGCCACAAAAAGTGAGGAGAAAACAAGGATGTAAACGCAACAAAAATGTGACAAAAATGTGACAAAAATTCAACCAAAGAGTGACAAAAATTTGACAAAAATTCAACAAAAAATTGACAAAAATTTGACAAAAATTTGACAAAAAAAATCAACAAAAATGTGACAAAAATTAAACAAAAATTAAACAAAAATTAAACAAAAAAATGACAAAAATTCAACCAAAGAGTGACAAAAATTTGACAAACATTTGACAAAAATTCAACAAAAAATTGACAAAAATTTGACAAAAAAATCAACAAAAATGTGACAAAAATTAAACAAAAATGTGACAAAAATTAAACAAAAAAATGACAAAAATTCAAAAAGTGACAAAAATTCAACAAAAATGTCACAAAAACTCAAACAAAAAAAACATACAAGAGGTGACACAACACAGCAACAACAGTTTTGTGGGTCTTAGCTTTCAAATGAGGTGTTACACAGGCCTATATAATAGCCAAAGAGGACAGAATGCGTTTGGTTTAGGCGGGTGGTAAGAGGTTAAAGAGACCTCTTTATGCAATAATCACATCCACAACAAATGAAGCTGCTTTCCCCTTACTTATTTAGAGCAAAACCGATCCAAATCTCTGCAGCAAAACAAAACATGACGTTAATTAGGCATTGCCCAGTTTTCTCCCCTTCTTGAGGAAATCTCATTTCTAAATAATTCAAAAGCAGAAATTAGAAGTCAGCTTTAAGAGTAAGGAAAGGCAAGGCAAGACAAGTTTATTTGTAGAGCACAATTCATACACATGGCAATTCAAAGTGCTTCACAGTTGCATAAATACAAAAAAAGCAAATAGAATCAATAAAAACATCAACATAAAACTAATCAATTACAGTAAGAGGCAAGAGTGTAGATAAAATACTTTCAGTTGTATGCATTTTTAAGTCTTGTTTAGATTCGCTCTGAGTAACAGTCTTGGACCTCATGTGCACTCCCGGGTAAAGCTGTTTTTTTTGTTGTTGACAGAGGGGCAACTAGAGCTATTTTTCGGGGCCACTCACACTCTATGAAACCAGGCGGCGAGGCGGATTGTTCCATCTGCATTGGGGAGACATGCGGCGGTTTGAGTCTTTGCACATTTTGACACATTGGAGTAATAACAGCCCAAACCTCCAGAGGCAGAACAGCAACTGGAGCGCTGGCTAAAATTGCCACGGCCATAAAGCGGGAGGAAGTGTGACGTTAAAGCGAATGAAGATAATAGTAAAGCGGAGTGAATGCAAAGAGACTATTACGGTGAAAACGGCTTCGCTGCCTATAAAGCCCTACTCGCGTGGTGTACTGTTCTCATTATCACTGCTGGATACACTGTGTATGTTAACGCAGATCCACAGCCAAACTCGTATCTCATGAGCCAGGAAACCGAGCGCCTCGATGAAAACTTGTGTGAAACTCAGTCAATCAAAGTTTTATTTCCAGAGCACTTTCCAACAACACTTGGCAGAGCAAAGTGCTTTACGTAAAAAAAAAAGTCACAAGTGAAAACATCAACATTGAGTGACTTGGCGTATAAAAACACCGGCAAAACAAAAGGCGTTACGAAAATAGTGAGGACCGCGTGATACCAAAATAGAGTGCGTTTCAGTCGTCAATGCGTGAACTTATAAAAGCGCGTGCCTTTTCGAGGTCGCTACGAGATAAAAAGGGTTTGACCTAGGGATGTCCCGATCACGTGATCGGAAATCGGGCCCGATCACGTGGCTACAGACTCGATCGGAATCGGACAACACCTCCCGATCAGGACTCGGATATTTATGCGTGTCCATTCTCGTTACTTTTGATCAGATTTCGAGCTACCGGGAACCACTGTCCCCTCCCCCTGGCCCAGCGCCTCTGTTACTCACTCCACCTGCTGCGTCAAACCACTCGCACCATCGCTCAGTCCGTGCCCCCCCTTCGTCTGAGAAATCCCCAAATCCACACAAGTGCCAGCGCAGGAGAACAATAACAACATCTCCGATAACCCGTGCAGAGTTTACTGTGTAGGCTAAGCGAGGAGAGAGGAGTGAGAACGGACGGGAAGACAGGGCGGAGAGAGCGGTAAGAAGTAGCAAACAGCTGTTTTTATCGCTATTACACCACTACATGTGATTAAACCATGCCTATTCAGACCCCACTGGGCAGAGACACCCTCCTCGCATTTCTGCGGAGACGTTTAGAAGTCCGTGATGGCCCGCTGCGCTCATACGTGCGCAAACGCTGAAAGACGAGGGGAAACTTCGTCTCTAACTTGATAACCACTGCCTCCTCTCTTCGCTTATCCCCGCGTTATGTTCAGGAGGTGAATTGAAGCGGACCTCGACCTTGTCCCGGTTTTCAGGCTGGGAAATGTGGTCACCCAATATCTACTTATTAAAGAGACTGTAATCAGGTTAACATGGCACATTTAGCTTTTGGCCAAACATATTGTGTTATTTAACTGCCACATTACTGCTGTGTTTTTTTTCTGTGCCGCCAGACAGTTTTTTAAGTTGCAGTGCATAAAAAATGTATTGCCCAAGTTTTGTTTTCATTGCCAATCAACAAACACATTTAATAACGAATGGGATTTTAGGTCACCCTCACTGTGTAAAACTATATTACACTGTAAAGACTAATAGTCTTGCTTACTTGAGGAAAAAACAGACAAAGCAAAGTTACTCTCTCTATCCAAAACCATGAATTTTCTTAATTTTTAAAATAATGTATTAGGTATCGGATCGGGACTCGGTATCAGGCAATTCTCAAAATCAAATGACTCGGACTCGGATCGGGGGCAAAAAAAACCTGATCGGGACATCCCTAGTTTGACCTAAGCTAAAAGACACAGTTGGGAAAAAAAAAGCTACATTTCACCACAGCATTGTCAAATTTCAGCTCCTTATCAAGCATGACACCGAGATTTCTGACAGACTGACAGCTCACAGGATTAGTGGGCAGGACAGTGTGCAAATCAGAGCCAAAAATAACACATTCACTTTAACATTCATTTAAATGCAAGGAAGCTGAGGGACAGCCATTGTTTTAAGTCCGACAGGCAGTTATGGAGAGAATTGAAGGCAGAACCAGTGCAGGGGCATGTGAAGCTGTAGATTGTCTGCATACAGGAAGGATGAAGTGTGTTTCGCAATAATGGACCCAAGGGGAAGCATATACAAACTGAATAGGACTGGGACAAGGGTGGAGCCTTGTGGCACACCAGAGGAGAAGAGAGAGGGCGGAGTGGTCGTTCCATCATGACCACAAAGTGAATCAAATTAAATAAACAGAAGCAAACATTTTTTACAGTCTTTTCATATGCTAATTAGGTCGTTAGCAGTGTTTCTATGCGAATACACAATGCTCTAAGCTAAACAGGCTATTGGGATCCTTCCTAATTGCTGGTAACAAGACAATTCATCTCTGAATTAGCTCTTGTTACACTTGTAAAGTTAACTAAAATACATGTAGAACTTATAGGTGTTGCTTTTGAATGTGAATGTTAAGATTTTGAACACAGGAGGTCAAGTTTGGACGGTGATAGACAGGTTTTCCAGCAACATGTTTTTCCTCCGACTGCTTCTGCTACCCATAATGCATACGAGCGATGGCTGTGATTGTTTACTTCAATTTTTCGCCGGATGTTTTGGTGAATGGTAGACAACAGCTGATGCATCCAGGCCTCTAGCGGTTTTATAAAATGATCGATCTGTTACAGTGCAAGAGAAGCAGTGCCCTGTTTATGAACATAGTTTTTGTCGATTTTTTGATTCTTATCCATCCATCCATTTTCTTCCGCTTTATCCGGGCCCGGGTCGCGGGGGCAGCAGTCTCAGCAGAGATGCCCAGACTTCCCGATCCACGCACGCCTCCTCCAGCTGTTCTGATTCTTATCATTTGTTTAAAACGTAAAACATCGCGATCGCTCGTACTGTGAGCACAGATTATGAACAGGCCACCGGTTTTCCAGACTGAGATATCCATGTTCTTACCTGAGCTTAGACGAGTTGATACGTACCTGCCTGGTTTTCTGCATGCACTCAGTCACACAAAACAACCAAAGATGTTGTGAGCATTTGGCCTATCTCAATGTATTCCTATAGCTCCAAACGGGGGTGAAGTTGGAAGCTACCACGCTCTTTCACGGGCTCAAAGACCAGACAGGTGCGTATCAACTCGTCTAAGCTCAGGTAAGAACACATTACAGTATAGAAAAACGGTGGCCTGTTCCTTTAAAAACTAAAATACACAGTGACTGTATAGAACTACTTTTAAACCAAACCAAACTTAGCTTTAATTATTATAAATGAATTATGACACATTTACAAGTTAATTATTATGAACAATTTTCAACCTGTTATGAAAAACACTTACACTGTGGGCAGAGCCTACGGGATAAGTATTTACCAAAGTGATTCTTGGAAACACTTTATAATAACTACACCTTATTTAGCGTCAATAAATGATGAGTTAACACTTAATTCATCGTGAACAATTCATTAGTTAACCCTAACCACTACTACTTTAACACTTAATAACTATTTAACTACTACATTTAAGGCCTAACTCATAATGAATCGTTTTTAATACTTGACGTATTCCTCTAAGAAGTTATTAAGTATTAGTCACACTTATCTAATGCATCGTTCATGATTAATTAACTGTTAACTCATCATTTATAAAGGCTAAATAAGGCGTAGTTATTATAAAGTGTTACCTGATTCTTTACTGACTGTGTGTTTACTGACGCTGAATAATGACGAGAATCCTATTATTCATACATGTTTGTTGCTAGCTCTATTGTTCGGCCTGTGATCGCCCTGGCCTGAGAAGCATTGAAGAGCTGACCGCTACACTACTAAAAGTCTTCCAACAAGATTTGCAATATTCATCAAACATGTAAAAAAGTACCATTAAAATACTTAGCAGAGCCCATATCCATAAAGTGGCCCCATTCTGCACACACTTATACTAAGGCTAGAGCTCATAAAATAGAGATATGTTTTATTGGCAATTGGAACTCCATATATTTAATGAGGCAGCTGTTAACTCCGTTTTAGGCCCTATTTTTTTACGCAACTCTGGCGATTGGTCCGGCTTCACTAGCCCGGCATGCGCGACTAAAAGTTGCTTGAGGCTTAAAAGCAACTTTCTTATACACTTGAATCTCTATAAAGATGATAATTGCTCGGGACACCTTTTATAGTGCTTCAGAGCGGACTAATAAAACCGGGAAAGGCTGCACCAATTTACGAAAAAAACGTTTGAAAGTGTAGATCAGAGTTTCAAAGGGGTGGCGGAGATGAGCTGTCGGGGGTTGAATAAAGAGCCCGTGTTGCCGCGTGTGCACTAATCGGACGCGTGGTGTTGCAAAGCGCTGATGTGACGGCTTTTGCGCGCCGCCCTCCGGGTAATTGGTGGCGGGCACGGCGGCGAAGGGGGATGTGGTCGCTCGCGCCGGATCGGGCGGCTGGAGGAGCCGCTGGCTGCAGCTCGCGCCAATGAAGTCCCATTAGCGACCGCACGGGAGGGGAGCGGGAGACGCCCAAACAATGAGATAAACAAGAGGTAGCCACATTCAATTTTCCAGCTGCAAGATGACGAGAAATGATTATAATAATGTGATATTTTTACACTGATTTGCTCCGAGCTTTATCACGTAACATTAGACCAGGGACAACAGATGGGAATGAACGCTTACAATGAAAATGAACACGGATCTGATCATTTGAAAATGTAGCAAATTCAGCAAATGCTAAAACATAACATTTTTGAAGAAATGATTCCGCTGAGTTCACTTTGTATTCTATGATTTACCATTTTTCTCGAGGTTTGTAAGACATGCACCTAAAACCATACACACTAAGAACATGTATTGCTGGGTTGCAGGTGACATCACAGCGTTCTAAAGGCCTATACTATTATATAGAGGAAAAAATATTTTGTTTTTGAGGAAAGTTTTGGTCTTGTACAGAGAGATCACGGACCCAGTGACTGATATTAATCTTCATTTTTGTAATTCTTTTCTTTTTACATACGACTTGTATGACATCATCACATTCTAGAACCTGCAACCCAGCAATAGATACGGCATAGATAGAGACAGCATCTCTGGAATCGCCCATATATGGTCATGTTTGAAAACAGTTAAGGGGGAAAACAATTTGGAGAAAAATCGAAACTTTCTTTAATTATTCAAAAACTACTTTAACAAATGCTGAATTGTGAATAAGGTTTTCTACTAAATAAAGATACAAAGACATGGAGAGGAGCAAAGTGGTTCAACAGTCCATAAATGCATAAATAACGGAGAATACTAACATGATGCTACATGTTAGCATCGGGCTAATGCTAACATTAGATAGCGCTAGCTCTGCTGTGAGAAAATATCCATATGGGCCCGATTTAGACTTGACTTTACTTATGTGTGGTAAATAAGTTCATATTCCACCAGAAAATGGCTAAAAAGAGTGAAAAATGTGTTTCTCTAAAGATTCTATTTTCCTCCTCGGCGAAGTCACTTCTATGATGAGATGTATCTATCTCTGGAATCGCCCATATATGGTCATATGGTCAAGCAGATACGGGGAAAACAAAGAGGATTAATTACTTAATTAATTACTCCAAAACTGCTTTAACAAGTGCTGAATTATGAATATCGTTTTCTACCCAACAAAGATACAAAGTGATGGAGAGGAGCAAAGTAGTTCAACAGCCCATAAATACACAAATAACAGCCATCATGCTACATGCTAATGCTAGATATGATTTTTTTGCTTCTGATGGGAAGTTGTCTAATGTGTCATATGCACCTTCAGGCCTATTTTTTGGCACAATTCACAACTTTTAAGTCTTTTTGATGCCTCACGGAAACCCTCAATAAACAACACTCAGAAAAATGCTATTTCAACCACTCAACGCTCAGACAGTAACAAAAGCAGCAATTATATGGATTTATTGGCGTGCACAAAGATGAGTTTTGGCGCTCAGACCCCGGCAGAAGACGTCATGCATTGATGTGAGTTTGCCTGAACAGGTTAGATGAGCGTTGGGGATGTCTTCCCCCGGAGCCTGGTGCAATGGGAGGCTGGAGAAGGACGAGCGTCGGAAAATCCATGACGGACAGAGGCGGGTTGCAGCACAGCTGGTGAGAGGACGAGACCGTGAAGGAGAAGGGTTAAACGCAGAATCCTGGCCGATGATTGGCAGCGAGGACGGTTCTGCTGTGATACCGATAGGCTGAAGCGGAGGTGCAGCTGGCGTTGAGGCACAGATTAGATGAAGGCCGGTGAAGCCGTAATGAGTCTTCCAAGTTGAATTTCCGCCCAGGCTTAATTTCGTGTTTTATTTTACACAGCTGCACTCCAGAATATAACAGAAGCAGCGTCTCTTATTAAAGCATTGTGCGAACGAAAATAGGGCTGCCCAGAAAAATGACTTTAATCCCTTTCAACCGAATGATTTATGGCACTACACATTTCAATACAGCGAGCGCGTGATAATACAAGCAGTGATAAGAGCTGCAGCGCAAACCGTCAAGGCTGCATTCACAGTTAAACGTTTAATGTCAAAGCAAAGGTGTCTGAAAGTATTTCCAAAAGCTGGAACTGAGGAAGCCTTAAGCGCGCATGGAACAACAGAAGCCCGTCCTCGCTGAATGGAGATGTGAGATGTGTTTCCATAGTGAAACAAGATAAGCTCTATTGATCCTGCATTGGGACGATTCGCTGCAGCTGAAGCAGCTCCCGGACAGCTCGGGCTCAGAGGCACTGATGGCAAAAGGAAGTGCTGAGAAGAGATGCAGTCCCCATGTAGCGGGCTGTTGTGTAAAAATAGCATTTGTACATATTTGAATGTGTTTTCACTGTGTACGTGTTGAGGCTTTTCCTGTTAAAGAATACACTGAATACACAATATGTAAGCATTTTCGGTTAGCCGGTTATTGGCTTTAACCTCGTTCACTCCCACACAGACTGGGATAATACAAGGCTCTGTTGGAACACTTAGGTGTAGCAGCATGTGTCTCCCAAACATGGGCACAGGAGCACAAAGCAGGGGGCACAGCATTATCTCATGAATTAGGTGAAAATGAACACTTACAGATCTGTACGAAACTCGAGATTGGATGTTAAACGAGTAATCCATTGGAAATAATGTCCAATGTCGGACATATGACGGTTGTACGTGTTAAAGCCGTACTAAGTAACGTGTTTACCTTAATAAATCCTTTACATAGTCCCTGTGGGGGTAATACAAGTGTTTATGGGATGATTGGAGGGTCTTTCATCTCATTTATGTCTCTGGCCAGAAAACCCTGTTTGCAACTTGACTGCCACCGGACCGGAGCCACCAATGCACACTAATGGAATCACGAAGAAGCTAACATGCTAACGGGCAAAGCTAACTGCGGGCTAACGTCACTTTAAACAGTATTTACAGCCAAGTTTGAGTGAAAAAAAATATTTCCATTGTATAATAGGTCAGCGTAGTATTTACTCTCCAACACAATTAATAAGTTAAAAAAGGTGCATTATGGAACTTTATATGCAAAAACAAAACAAACATAAAAACACCTTGATATTTCTGCATAATTGGCCTTGTATGGTATGGTATGGTATGTTTTTTTTTATTTAGACAGGGACAGTGCACAATTTAACATTGACCAAAAGGAAAGATGCATTGTACCAGGTTATAGCAAAAATGCCAAGTTTGTGACCCAGTGATTAGCATGGCGCCTTTACTTTCGATCCTGGCTGCCTCTACAATGCCCCGGGATCAATGTAATTTTTGCGTAACCATAGAGACAACAGCAATGAAAACCTCCTAGAAACACTAAAAACAATTGTTCCTGGAGCATCATGAAGGCCACAGTAATGAAAAGTAAATAAAAGTAAATCAGGGGGCTCCAACCTTATAACCCGGAGAGCTACTTATGCTTCAAAGACACTTGTGAAAAAGGCGACTTAGGTGTAGTCAAGTTCCCAAAAAATATGCACCACGCTGTTTTTAACGTGTCTAAAGTTCAATGCATTCCAATGGGCCTAGCGGCTATAAGGAGGTACTACAGCAATGGCGGTCTCTAGTGTCGTCATCACAAAGCAGAGCAGCCAGTGGGTGGAGATCCCAGTGGTAAATGGTCACATCCATGTGGCACTGTCTCGCCCAAGGACACAACAACAGTGTGCACCTGCAGGATTCAAACCGCCAACCCTCCAGATCACAAGACGACCAAATACAAGTGAAGGAGTGGAAAAAGCTGTGCAACAACTTTGAAATTGCCTGGAGCACCCCCTGCAGGTCGCAGTGGGAATGGCATCTGACAACAGTGCCGGACAGTGTTACATTCTCTCTACAATGGAATAAACATCCAGGAAATACAGATCGTGGAAGAGCAACAGTAGAACTTGATTTAAAGCAATACTTAATAACTTGTTTACCTTAATAAATCCTTTCTGTAATACCTCTGGGGTCATACAAGTGTTAATGGGATGATTGGAGGGGTTTTCCCTCTCCCCCTGGTGTCTCTGGCCAGAAAAACACAATAGGGGTTATGCGCTAACCACTTCCGCATTCCGATAAGTGAGTAAATCACTTCCGGTTACCATGTTATTTAATAGGAGCAAGAACTTTTTAGCAGCTGAAAACACTGTCACTTGTTTTACACATTGGAAAACGGGTCAAAATAGCTCCACTACGTAGAGCTACACATTCTTAGCTGCTCAAACGAGAGATTCCAGGAGTAAAAGTCGCGTATTTATTGAATGCTAACGCTTGTGGAGCCGTAGCTATCATTAAGCTAGCTTTAGCCGCCTCACCCGACGCACTTTATTTAAATTCATGTACTGCCCACGGACGTGTATTTGCATCGCCTGTGATCACAAACAATACACAAGAGCCAGTTTTAATAAAGTATATTCAACAGATGACTTCGAACTGACGCGTTATTGATGTAACCGGACTTTTACGATGCTGTGGCTGTTCTTCTGTAGATGCATTAAGCCTGTTCTGAAGCCTTTTCACACACACGCACACACACACAGTCTGGTTTCCATGGTTCATGGGGACTAAGTTTTTAATCATCACTTCTGGGGACCACCCTTTCTAGAGGTTCTACAAGTCTGAAAAAAATCAGGTAAAGTATGCATTGGTCAGTAAGCCTAAACACACCTTCAAACCTTTGAAAATGCAATGTAGTGTTTTCCCCATGCTATATGGGGACCTCCGTAAAAACGGGTCAATGTGTTTACAGGGGACACTATTTGCATAAATTTACATACTTCACACAAATGTGTATTTTACTTGTGGGGACCTCTTTTTTTTTTTTTAAATTTCTTTTTATGCCACCTTAAACAGGGAAGACAGACAGTGTGCATATATTTGTACCTTTGGTTGTAGCAGCATATTGTCCAATATACATTGAAAAACAAAAAACGGTACACACAAGCAGCAACACTCAAGTCTGCCTCACCCATACACACCTTCATGCACACATCCAAATGTCAGCAATTAATCAACAATAACAAAAAGAGAAACCCTCCCACCCCAGTGAGTGATCTGCAATCTGCAAAACATATTGCATCTGGGAGTTTAACTTCTACTGTAGCGGTATCTAGAAAGATGCAGATTGACTCATTTCTAATCACTCGTGTTGTGCAAGTGATGAGGATGATTCTTAAAAGGATGGCCATTGTGACAAATTTCACTATTATAAATACTACCCATGTCAACACATTACCTTTTGAATCGGTTTAAAACCTTCATGGCTATTTAAAAAATGTGCTAACAGGGTAACAGCTGTGCCTGAATGATTAGATCTGTGGAACTAACTCCAGTATCCGCTAAATATATGGAGACTGATTCCCAAGTGTAAAAAAATATATATCATGTCTGGTCTTGTTAGCCTATGAAGACTGCGCAACTACTCAGTCAACTCATCCACACAAAAATCAAACCAATTTGACTTGTACATCATACCTTTTATTAAACAAGGTAAATTAGCGGAGAACTCTTTCATTTCTTCACATATTACAATTTTGCAACACACAGTATATCACGAAAGGGAGTACACCCCTCAAAGTTTTGCAGATTTTTGAGTATATCTTTTCATAGGAAAGCATTACAGAAATTTCACTTTGACACAATGATTAGTGACCTTTTAACAACATATTTAACCACTTTAATTTCTTGTTCAAACATGAATGGCTGTATTTTGTTTTTTTCTGAGTGAACATGTACTCACAAAAGTGAGTACACCCCAGATTAAAATCTGGTAGAGAAGGGGCTGTGTTGGCTCGAATCGTCTCGAAATGAAACTAAATCATCATCATCTAACTAAATCATCATCATCGTCATCAGTGTGCGTTTCAACCTTTCTTTGCATTGAACTTTTACATTTTGAGTCTGCATCTGGCTTAAATAGATTGGTGTGAGATTTGAATGCAATCCTATGGAGAATATCATGATCTGCTTCAGTAGTCACAGTGCATGATGACATGCATGTTTCTTTTAGGTGTATTTCAGATTGCCAATGTTGACAGCATTCATGCATCCCCAAACCAGTCCCACTACCATGCTTGGCTATTGAGGATACACCTTTTTTGTAAAACTCACTTGTTTACCACCACACATGCTTGACACTATCTAAAGCAAATTTGTTTATCTTGGTTCCAGTGATCCATATCATTGGTCTGTTCATCTCTCTTGAGACCATGTTGTGTGATCTGAAGAGACCAAGATAAACAAATATACTTTAGATGGTGTCAAGCATGTGTGGTGGTAAACAAGTGAGTTTTACAAAAAAAAGTGTATCCTATCAAAAGCCAAGCATGGTAGTGGGACTGCTATGGTTTGGGGATGCATGAATGCTGTCAACATTGGTAATCTGAAATACACCTAAAAGAAACATGCATGTCAACATGCACTGTGACTACTGAAGCAGATCCTGTTATTCTCCATAGGATTGCATTCAAATCTCACACCAATCTATTTAAGCCAGATGCAGACTCAAAATGTAAAAGTTCAATGCAAAGAAAGGTTGAAACGCACACTGATGACCTCCCTTTTCATTTTAATCTGGGGTGTACTCACTTTTGTGAGTACATGTTCAAACACTCTTGGCTGTATTTTGTTTTTTTCTGAGTGAACAAGAAATTTAAGCGGTTACATATGTCGTTAAAAGGTAACTAATCATTGTGTCCACGTGAAATTTCTGCAATGCTTTCCTATGAAAAGATATACTCACAAATCTGCTAAAACTGTGAGGGGTGTATTCACTTTCGTGATATACTGTACACATCTACAACTTCTAAACTTTTAACTTAACAACTTCTAAACTTTTAACTTTTAAAGAAATACCTGCCAAACTGAACAATTGGCATCATAAAACTACATATCAAAGAAAAAAACAAAACTTCTCTACAACCCTTTTCTTTGTAATTGCCATATTATTTACCCAGTGTTTTGACTATTCCTTTTTTCCTCCCTTCCTCCATCCTTTCCTTCTTCCTTCTTTCATCCCTCCTCCATTCCTTTCTCTATCCCCCTTCCCTTCTTTCCACCTTCCCCTCCATCTATCTTTCCTCCCTCCTTTCTGTCCTCCCTCCCTCTTTCCTTCTTCCTCTACTTAACTTTCTTTCCTCCATCCTTCTTTCTTGCCTCCATCCTTCCCTCTTCTTTCTTCCGAGGACAACAAGAGGGTTAAATCTAGACATTTAGATTAGACTACTTAGACATTTTCCTTTTTAAGGCTGTAATCCGGTTGTACACATAAAATTTCAAGTTCCGCCAGTCTCTGTTCCTGAGAGCTTCAGGTTCAGCCCTTAAACATTTTTCACAATCACTCTTTGACGGTACAGTACAAGATCGGATGAACTGATTCATTTGCCTCTCTACTGCCCTAATCTCTGTCGGCTGCCAGCGTGCTCTTTTCTGTGGAGCTTTACCTGTAAGTGAGGAGACAAAAACAAAAGTTTCATTAACAGTGTAAGGGAGACGCTACAGTTCCAAGTCCTGTGCCAGTACATACAGTACAAGTGAAATTAAGAGGCTGATCAGAACTGAGATAAGCATCGGTCCTCAATGATTTGATCAGTTTACAGCTGACAAATTTACAGCCGAGCCACAACTTGTGATTAGATGGCATTATAGGCCATAAGAAAGGCCCTTAAAAGTGTTTTAGTTTTTGAGGTTCCTTCCGGACGTGGAACAAACAAGAATGTTTTCTGTACATCTTCAATAATGTCGCTGCAGTATTTATGTCTTTAGATGACATTATTTTGAGTGCTGTTGGAGCAATTAACTACAGTGTTTGCACAGTAAAGCGCTGATCCACCAGACCTCATTCACAAAACAAACATTTTAACAGTTTGCGTGTCGTCTTGCAGACAGACGACACAAAGCAATAATTCAGACTTTTTATGAATCTGCATCATGTCGTCAATTCGGGATACTTTTGATCACTTTATTACGACTAAATCTTGTGAATATCTGAGTTTATTTTGATGTGGCTAATGACACTTTGTTTTGGTGTACAGGCAGTAACATTACACTGCGAACCCTAACAGTGAAATAAAATCACTTTTTATAGCTTAAACTAAAATGTAAACAATGTATTGAGTTACCCAGAGCATTGTTATTCTTGTCCTTCACGTAAAGTGTCAAGACGTGGGGTACCTGACGCTTGCATTGTGACCGCTGAGCTTTTCCCTCTATTTTAATGATCTCCTCATGATTGACAATACTCCGCCAGCAGATGATATTGTGAATGTAGCTCTCAATGCGTATTGAAGACCTTTCTGTCTTCTTTCTGATATCTTCGAACCATTTTGTCAGAAATTTGATATTATTTCCTTTGGTATACCCCTCACTGATATAGCTGAAAACTTCTCATGCTAGGAGCGAAAACTTGACAGGCTTGACAGTATCCAAGGGGGGCGGGACTTAGCAAAGGGTCAATTTGTACTGAAATACAAATTACAGTCCACCAGTGCTTGGGCGCCACCAGACTGAGAGTTGCAATGATGGCTCTCATTAATCTCCTGTCCTCAAATCTGGTGGTATTACAATAAAAAAAGAGTAAAAAACAAACAAAAAAACATCACCTTTAGAGGAATGTCCCACAGTACTGACTCCAGATGATGATCCATGCTCTGCTGATGGCAGTTGTTGCTTGTCTGTTGAGTTTTCATTCCTCACAGCATCTGCAACAGTTTCCTCTGTTGACGGTTCTATGACATACACACAATGTACCTGATAAGACATACTTCAAATGCACTACAAACATTCTGGTCATAGAAAACAAAAGTAGGTCATTTATTTAAGTTTCAAAAAACTGTTTTCTTCATTAACTATATCTAAATATTCTTTAATAATTGATCAAGTTGGGGTGATATCTACTTCACGTCACATTGTTGCATCCAGTATTAACTTGACAAAAGTTTGTTTCACAAAAGAGGAAAAACAACAATTACCTTTGGAGGAATGTTCCACAGTACTGACTCCAGAAGATGATCCGTGCTCTGCTGATGGCAGTTTTTGCTGCTTGTCTGTTGAGTTTTCATTCCTCAAAGTATCTGCAACAGTTTCGATGACATTCACACAAAGACATACTTCAAAAAGTAATACAAACATTCTGGTCATAGAAAACAAAAGTAGGTCATTTATTTAAGTTTCAAAAAACTGTTTTCTTCATTAACTATATCTAAATATTCTTTAATAATTGATCAAGTTGGGGTGATATCTACTTCACGTCACATTGTTGCATCCAGTATTAACTTGACAAAAGTTTGTTTCACAAAAGAGGAAAAACAACAATTACCTTTGGAGGAATGTTCCACAGTACTGACTCCAGAAGATGATCCGTGCTCTGCTGATGGCAGTTTTTGCTGCTTGTCTGTTGAGTTTTCATTCCTCAAAGTATCTGCAACAGTTTCGATGACATTCACACAAAGACATACTTCAAAAAGTAATACAAACATTCTGGTCATAGAAAACAAAAGTAGGTCATTTATTGTTGCAAGAATGCAACAATAACCTCAACCTGGTGGAGCAAGAGGAGTCACGCCAGCTCAGCTGCCTTCATCAATAAAACCCGGTCATAAAACCCGGTTTATAATGTTTAAGTTGCCTTTAGATGACATTATTTCGAGTGTTGTTAGAGCAATTAACTACAGTGTTTGCACAGTACAGCGCTGAACCACCAGACCTCATTCACAAAAACATTTTAACAGTTGTTTGCGTGTCGTCTTGCAGACAGACCTCACAAAGAAACAATTCAGACTTTTTATGAATCTGCATCATGATATTGTCATTTCGGGATACTTTTGATCACTTTAGTACGATTAAATCTCATGAAAATCTGAGTTTATTTTGGTGTGCCTAATGTTTTGGTGTTCAGGCCGCGCACAACGCAAACTCTAGCAGTGAAATTAAATCCCTTATTACACCTTTAAAAACAATCATCTTACTCTTTTTTTTTACATGAAATTACTGAAACATACCATCAACAGGAAATGAACGATTTCCATCCTCTCCGCATGAATCTTCCTCATCACTCCCCATAACGTTTTCTGCAGGAGACATGACACGCTTATAATTTGGTCAGACAAAATGAAAACACGATACATCAAGTACAGTGAAAATCAAATATACCATTTGGGTTAATTGTGATTTCGTCCAAGTTCTTTCCATGGAACTCAGCCAGTCTTCCTTTCTCTAGTGCCAGCAGAACTTTACTGATCTTTGCCAGTTGCAGGGTCTTGTCAGGGAGTCGATAAAACTCTCGGTGGATCCTGATATCGTGACCAAGAAAGTTTGCTAGTTGGTCCATCTCGGTGTCAGTCATGTTGAGCACTGTTGATAGAGTTGCAGCGTGTTTTCGCAGTTTGGTTGATGACAATGCCTTTGGACACTTTGCGCCAGATGACTTTGCAAAGCCACGTATACAGTCTGAGCCACGGAAATGTGACATAGCTGAAGGTCTTGCAAACAAGTAAGGATTATCACCAAGAACCCCGCAGGCATCTCTTTGCTGAACGAGGAGTTCCAAAGCATGGAGCATTTTTGGAGTCAGGAGAATTGGAACTGGTCTGCCTCGCTTTCCTCTGGTGACAATTCTGGAGAAATGTCTGCAGAGCTTTTTTTCTACCTCTGAGAGTGCCCAGTCCAAGTCCTCATGGGGATCTGATGTGTCCCTTGACAAAAAAGCCGACAAAGGCATGCTTGACACCTCTCCTTCTCTGCGTCTGTTAAACATGATGGTGTCTGTTAAACAAACTTTTGCAAGGTCAATCCAAGCCTTTGTCGAGGGACTTTCAGACAATGTGATGCAACATTCATCTAGTTTTTGACTGAGAAACTGGTGCATTCTTTGCACATCCTCGGTAAAGGGCATCACAGTGGGTGCATTCCACTTGGCCTCAACGATGTTCCTTAGTGCTGTTGCAGAAACCAATGCATTCCACTTCTCGTTGTGCACTTCTTGGAACTCAGATGCACGCTTCACAAGCTCTTGGTTGCCGGTAATGAGTCCTTGAGCTTTCAAGAGCTTGCTGACTTTTACCAAAGCATGTCCAAGTTTTGTTGCCAGTGAGGGAATGACAAATGCGTTGGTACTGCTCTCATAGCCACAAGTACTTTTGACAGCTTTGACCATCTCCACATAATTCGCAGGATTAATGAAATCCTCAATCTTTCTTAACCTGGTATTTTTCCTGGCATTGTCCAGCAGTCGTCCCAATTCACGCATTCTTTCACGGATGCACTGTTGACTTTTTAATGTTATTCCACCTTTATTGAGCAAGTGCTCTCCATATTCAATAATGACATGGTCATTCTTAATTATTTCTGTGACAGGACCCGGATTCATGGCACTGACAACTTTCCAAAGCTGCTTGCTGATATGTGAAGGCACAGGCGCAGTGTATGCACATAGAGCCTGAACACGGTTCTTGCCAGGTTTTGGGTTGACTGATCCAGACTTGAATCTACAAACTCGCATATGTCTCCATAGAACATTTCGTGTGAAAAGTCCCTGGCAGTGTGCACAGTGCATAAAGTCACTTCCCTGCGCTTCTTTTGGTGGCCGTTTACATGGGACAAGTTGTCCCTTTCCTGACTCCATCATAGTAGCATTATGGGCATAGTTGCCTTTGTTCCGAATATATTCTAGCTGATCTTTTCTCTCTTTGGACTGTTTTGGAAAGCTAAAAGCTCTCGCCACATCCACCATATTTTTGTGTGCATGTTCCAAATGTCTTGCCATTTTGGCATATGGCTTTTTGCAATACAAACAATAGTGTCTCTTATCGTAGCATCTCTTGCCACTTTTATTTTGGTGAGCACCAACTACTAGAAGATCATTGGTTCGCTGACTTGAGCAGGGTTCTTCCTCTACACCAAGTTCCAGGCAGGGTTCTTCCTCTACAGAGGATTCAGATGCAACGGAGTGGGTGTCCAATCCAGGTGTTGTGGTGTCACATTCAAAAGGCATATCTGAGCCAAGGTTTAGACGAGGATGAAGAAGTCTTTTTTCTCTTGGAGTGAGGTCAATAGAATCACTGTCAGTGTCCGGGTCAGAATCAGGAACATACTCGTCTTCATCTCCACTGACTGATGATGTGGTATCATACAGTTCTGTGTCTTCAAGAAATATGTCATTCTGAAATAAATAAAAAGAAGTCACTTGGACATATTTTCTCTAAAATAAACACTCCATTAAATCATGTACTTTATGAAAGATTGTGGAACATTTCCACAATGTTAATCCAGGCAGTTAGTTGTGGACTTACCATAATGCTTTTTGTCCGTCTTAGTCTTGGTACAATTTCTTCATTCTCATTATGGAAGTCCTCCAGACTCTGTAAAAATAAGCAACAACTTAAATCATTATACAGTATGACATTAAACTGAAAAGTACAAAAAAAAGTAGTGTATGAAGCTAAATGAGACTCAAACATTCTTTAGAGAATCATAGTAAAATGTAGTGACAGAAGTTTTTAAGCCATTACTTAAGGAAATTTCTATCTTCAATACAACAAGCTTCACGGGGACTTTAATACACACCATGTTATCATCCTTCACGGGGACTAAGCATCTCTGGATGTTATTTAACACTAATAGTATCATAAATACATTGTGGGGACATCGTAAATGTGTTGGATTACAGTGATATTTAGGCCAAAAGAAAATGCCCAGACAGGTTCAGATCCATCTTAAAAGTGCTTTTATATTTTGCCTCATTGAGGCATTAGATTTAACTGTTAGTAGATCTGATCGACAATAAATTAACTGCACAATGACCCCATATGCTTTACTTAGTTACTTAAACCTAAGAGAGGCTGTAAAATAAACATCAAGTGATGAAGGTGAATGTACCTGTTGAGGACTGTCCTGTGGACACGAAGCTGCTTCCATCTGTTTCTCAGACACGGCAAGAGGATGGGACGTCTTTGTAGGATGAATATCCAGGGCACACATTGTCGTCTGCAATGATGTATAAAGAAAACAATGGATAAATTAAGACCTTAATGTGCCCACCATATAAAACTGAAGTAGATAAAAATACATGTTCAAGGATCTTTAAACTTTAGTACATGCCAAAACACCAGACTTCAGAGGAAAGAAAACACCAAATTGTAATATTTCAGACTAATGAGTAAACCTGTGTTTGCTTTAACACATCTTCAATACAACAAGCTTCATGGGGACTTTAATACACACCATGTTATCATCCTTCACGGGGACTAAGCATCTATGAATGTTATTTAACACTAATAGTATCATAAGTACATTGTGGGGACATCGTAAATGTGTTGGATTACAGTGATATTTAGGCCAAAAGAAAATGCCCAGACAGGTTCAGATCCATCTTAAAAGTGCTTTTATATTTTGCCTCATTGAGGCATTAGATTTAACTGTTAGTAGATCTGATCGACAATAAATTAACTGCACAATGACCCCATATGCTTTACTTAGTTACTTAAACCTAAGAGAGGCTGTAAAATAAACATCAAGTGATGAAGGTGAATGTACCTGTTGAGGACTGTCCTGTGGACACGAAGCTGCTTCCATCTGTTTCTCAGACACGGCAAGAGGATGGGACGTCTTTGTAGGATGAATATCCAGGGCACACAATATCATCTGCAATGATGTATAAAGAACACAATGGAAAAATTAAGACCTTAATGTGCCCACCATATAAAACTCAAGTAGATAAAAATACATGTTCAAGGATCTTTAAACTTTAGTACATGCTTAAAGACCAGACTTCAGAGGAAAGAGAACACCAAATTGTAATATTTCAGACTAATGAGTAAACCTGTGTTTGCTTTAACACATCTTCAATACAACAAGCTTCACGGGGACTTTAATACACACCATGTTATCATCCTTCACGGGGACTAAGCATCTCTGGATGTTATTTAACACTAATAGTATCATAAATACATTGTGGGGACATCGTAAATGTGTTGGATTACAGTGATATTTAGGCCAAAAGAAAATGCCCAGACAGGTTCAGATCCATCTTAAAAGTGCTTTTATATTTTGCCTCATTGAGGCATTAGATTTAACTGTTAGTAGATCTGATCGACAATAAATTAACTGCACAATGACCCCATATGCTTTACTTAGTTACTTAAACCTAAGAGAGGCTGTAAAATAAACATCAAGTGATGAAGGTGAATGTACCTGTTGAGGACTGTCCTGTGGACACGAAGCTGCTTCCATCTGTTTCTCAGACACGGCAAGAGGATGGGACGTCTTTGTAGGATGAATATCCAGGGCACACATTGTCGTCTGCAATGATGTATAAAGAAAACAATGGATAAATTAAGACCTTAATGTGCCCACCATATAAAACTGAAGTAGATAAAAATACATGTTCAAGGATCTTTAAACTTTAGTACATGCCAAAACACCAGACTTCAGAGGAAAGAAAACACCAAATTGTAATATTTCAGACTAATGAGTAAACCTGTGTTTGCTTTAACACATCTTCAATACAACAAGCTTCATGGGGACTTTAATACACACCATGTTATCATCCTTCACGGGGACTAAGCATCTATGAATGTTATTTAACACTAATAGTATCATAAGTACATTGTGGGGACATCGTAAATGTGTTGGATTACAGTGATATTTAGGCCAAAAGAAAATGCCCAGACAGGTTCAGATCCATCTTAAAAGAGCTTTTATCTTTTGCCTCATTGAGGCATTAGATTTAACTGTTAGTAGATCTGATCGACAATAAATTACCCTCACAATGACCCCATTTGCTTTATTTAGTGCGACTGTGGTCTGGAGGTAGAGTAGTCGTCCACCAATCGGAAGATCAGTGGTTTCGATTCTTGGCTTCTCCAAGTCAATGTGTCCTTGGGCAAGACACTTAACCCAAAATTACTCCCAAAGGCTGTGCCATTGGTGTGTGCATGTGAATGTATAACTCTAAAATGTACGTCGCTTTGGACTAAAGTGTCTGCTAAATGACATTAACATTGTAGCATTAGATTTAACTGTTAGTAGATCTGATCGACAATAAATTAACTGCACGATGACCCCATTTGCTTTATTTAGTTACTTGAAACTAACTTTAGAGGCTGTTGCAGTAATCAACAAGTGATAAAGGTGAATGTACCTGTTGAGGACTGTCCTGTGGACACAAAGCTGCTTCCATCGGTTTCTCAGAAACGGCAAGAGGATGGGACGTCTTTGTAGGATGAATATCCAGGGCACACAATATCATCTGCAATGATGTATAAAGAACACAATGGAAAAATTAAGACCTTAATGTGCCCACCATATAAAACTCAAGTAGATAAAAATACATGTTCAAGGATCTTTAAACTTTAGTACATGCCAAAAGACCAGACTTCAGAGGAAAGAGAACACCAAATTGTAATATTTCAGACTAATGAGTAAACCTGTGTTTGCTTTAACACATCTTCAATACAACAAGCTTCACGGGGACTTTAATACACACCATGTTATCATCCTTCACGGGGACTAAGCATCTCTGGATGTTATTTAACACTAATAGTATCTAACACTAGTAGTATCATAAGTACATTGTGGGGACATCGTAAAAGTGTTGGATTACAGTGATATTTAGGCCAAAAGAAAATGCCCAGACAGGTTCAGATCCATCTTAAAAGAGCTTTTATATTTTGCCTCATTGAGGCATTAGATTTAACTGTTAGTAGATCTGATCGACAATAAATTACCCTCACAATGACCCCATTTGCTTTATTTAGTGCGACTGTGGTCTGGAGGTAGAGTAGTCGTCCACCAATCGGAAGATCAGTGGTTTCGATTCTTGGCTTCTCCAAGTCAATGTGTCCTTGGGCAAGACACTTAACCCAAAATTACTCCCAAAGGCTGTGCCATTGGTGTGTGCATGTGAATGTATAACTCTAAAATGTACGTCGCTTTGGACTAAAGTGTCTGCTAAATGACATTAACATTGTAGCATTAGATTTAACTGTTAGTAGATCTGATCGACAATAAATTAACTGCACGATGACCCCATTTGCTTTATTTAGTTACTTGAAACTAACTTTAGAGGCTGTTGCAGTAATCAACAAGTGATAAAGGTGAATGTACCTGTTGAGGACTGTCCTGTGGACACAAAGCTGCTTCCATCGGTTTCTCAGAAACGGCAAGAGGATGGGACGTCTTTGTAGGATGAATATCCAGGGCACACAATATCATCTGCAATGATGTATAAAGAACACAATGGAAAAATTAAGACCTTAATGTGCCCACCATATAAAACTCAAGTAGATAAAAATACATGTTCAATCATCTTTAAACTTTAGTACATGCCAAAAGACCAGACTTCAGAGGAAAGAGAACACCAAATTGTAATATTTCAGACTAATGAGTAAACCTGTGTTTGCTTTAACACATCTTCAATACAACAAGCTTCACGGGGACTTTAATACACACCATGTTATCATCCTTCACGGGGACTAAGCATCTCTGGATGTTATTTAACACTAATAGTATCTAACACTAGTAGTATCATAAGTACATTGTGGGGACATCGTAAAAGTGTTGGATTACAGTGATATTTAGGCCAAAAGAAAATGCCCAGACAGGTTCAGATCCATCTTAAAAGAGCTTTTATATTTTGCCTCATTGAGGCATTAGATTTAACTGTTAGTAGATCTGATCGACAATAAATTACCCTCACAATGACCCCATTTGCTTTATTTAGTGCGACTGTGGTCTGGAGGTAGAGTAGTCGTCCACCAATCGGAAGATCAGTGGTTTCGATTCTTGGCTTCTCCAAGTCAATGTGTCCTTGGGCAAGACACTTAACCCAAAATTACTCCCAAAGGCTGTGCCATTGGTGTGTGCATGTGAATGTATAACTCTAAAATGTACGTCGCTTTGGACTAAAGTGTCTGCTAAATGACATTAACATTGTAGCATTAGATTTAACTGTTAGTAGATCTGATCGACAATAAATTAACTGCACGATGACCCCATTTGCTTTATTTAGTTACTTGAAACTAACTTTAGAGGCTGTTGCAGTAATCAACAAGTGATAAAGGTGAATGTACCTGTTGAGGACTGTCCTGTGGACACAAAGCTGCTTCCATCGGTTTCTCAGAAACGGCAAGAGGATGGGACGTCTTTGTAGGATGAATATCCAGGGCACACAATATCATCTGCAATGATGTATAAAGAACACAATGGAAAAATTAAGACCTTAATGTGCCCACCATATAAAACTCAAGTAGATAAAAATACATGTTCAAGGATCTTTAAACTTTAGTACATGCCAAAAGACCAGACTTCAGAGGAAAGAGAACACCAAATTGTAATATTTCAGACTAATGAGTAAACCTGTGTTTGCTTTAACACATCTTCAATACAACAAGCTTCACGGGGACTTTAATACACACCATGTTATCATCCTTCACGGGGACTAAGCATCTCTGGATGTTATTTAACACTAATAGTATCTAACACTAGTAGTATCATAAGTACATTGTGGGGACATCGTAAAAGTGTTGGATTACAGTGATATTTAGGCCAAAAGAAAATGCCCAGACAGGTTCAGATCCATCTTAAAAGAGCTTTTATATTTTGCCTCATTGAGGCATTAGATTTAACTGTTAGTAGATCTGATCGACAATAAATTACCCTCACAATGACCCCATTTGCTTTATTTAGTGCGACTGTGGTCTGGAGGTAGAGTAGTCGTCCACCAATCGGAAGATCAGTGGTTTCGATTCTTGGCTTCTCCAAGTCAATGTGTCCTTGGGCAAGACACTTAACCCAAAATTACTCCCAAAGGCTGTGCCATTGGTGTGTGCATGTGAATGTATAACTCTAAAATGTACGTCGCTTTGGACTAAAGTGTCTGCTAAATGACATTAACATTGTAGCATTAGATTTAACTGTTAGTAGATCTGATCGACAATAAATTAACTGCACGATGACCCCATTTGCTTTATTTAGTTACTTGAAACTAACTTTAGAGGCTGTTGCAGTAATCAACAAGTGATAAAGGTGAATGTACCTGTTGAGGACTGTCCTGTGGACACAAAGCTGCTTCCATCGGTTTCTCAGAAACGGCAAGAGGATGGGACGTCTTTGTAGGATGAATATCCAGGGCACACAATATCATCTGCAATGATGTATAAAGAACACAATGGAAAAATTAAGACCTTAATGTGCCCACCATATAAAACTCAAGTAGATAAAAATACATGTTCAAGGATCTTTAAACTTTAGTACATGCCAAAAGACCAGACTTCAGAGGAAAGAGAACACCAAATTGTAATATTTCAGACTAATGAGTAAACCTGTGTTTGCTTTAACACATCTTCAATACAACAAGCTTCACGGGGACTTTAATACACACCATGTTATCATCCTTCACGGGGACTAAGCATCTCTGGATGTTATTTAACACTAATAGTATCTAACACTAGTAGTATCATAAGTACATTGTGGGGACATCGTAAAAGTGTTGGATTACAGTGATATTTAGGCCAAAAGAAAATGCCCAGACAGGTTCAGATCCATCTTAAAAGAGCTTTTATATTTTGCCTCATTGAGGCATTAGATTTAACTGTTAGTAGATCTGATCGACAATAAATTACCCTCACAATGACCCCATTTGCTTTATTTAGTGCGACTGTGGTCTGGAGGTAGAGTAGTCGTCCACCAATCGGAAGATCAGTGGTTTCGATTCTTGGCTTCTCCAAGTCAATGTGTCCTTGGGCAAGACACTTAACCCAAAATTACTCCCAAAGGCTGTGCCATTGGTGTGTGCATGTGAATGTATAACTCTAAAATGTACGTCGCTTTGGACTAAAGTGTCTGCTAAATGACATTAACATTGTAGCATTAGATTTAACTGTTAGTAGATCTGATCGACAATAAATTAACTGCACGATGACCCCATTTGCTTTATTTAGTTACTTGAAACTAACTTTAGAGGCTGTTGCAGTAATCAACAAGTGATAAAGGTGAATGTACCTGTTGAGGACTGTCCTGTGGACACAAAGCTGCTTCCATCGGTTTCTCAGAAACGGCAAGAGGATGGGACGTCTTTGTAGGATGAATATCCAGGGCACACAATATCATCTGCAATGATGTATAAAGAACACAATGGATAAATTAAGACCTTAATGTGCCCACCATATAAAACTCAAGTAGATAAAAATACATGTTCAAGGATCTTTAAACTTTAGTACATGCCAAAAGACCAGACTTCAGAGGAAAGAGAACACCAAATTGTAATATTTCAGACTAATGAGTAAACCTGTGTTTGCTTTAACACATCTTCAATACAACAAGCTTCACGGGGACTTTAATACACACCATGTTATCATCCTTCACGGGGACTAAGCATCTCTGGATGTTATTTAACACTAATAGTATCTAACACTAGTAGTATCATAAGTACATTGTGGGGACATCGTAAAAGTGTTGGATTACAGTGATATTTAGGCCAAAAGAAAATGCCCAGACAGGTTCAGATCCATCTTAAAAGAGCTTTTATATTTTGCCTCATTGAGGCATTAGATTTAACTGTTAGTAGATCTGATCGACAATAAATTACCCTCACAATGACCCCATTTGCTTTATTTAGTGCGACTGTGATCTGGAGGTAGAGCAGTCGTCCACCAATCGGAAGATCAGTGGTTTGATTCTTGGCTTCTCCATGTCGATGTGTCCTTGGGCAAGACACTTAACCCAAAATTACTCCCAAAGGCTGTGCCATTGGTGTGTGCATGTGAATGTATAACTCTAAAATGTACGTCGCTTTGGACTAAAGTGTCTGCTAAATGACACTAACATTGTAGCATTAGATTTAACTGTTAGTAGATCTGATCAACAATAAATTAACTGCACAATGACCCCATTTGCTTTAATTAGTTACTTAAAACTAACCTAAGAGAGGCTGTTGCAGAAAACAACAAGTGTTGAAGATGAATGTACCTGTTGAGGACTGTCCTGTGGACACGAAGCTGCTTCCATCTGTTTCTCAGACACGGCAAGAGGATGGGACGTCTTTGTAGGATGAATATCCAGGGCACACATTGTCGTCTGCAATGATGTATAAAGAAAACAATGGAGAAATTAAGACCTTATTGTGCCCACCATATAAAACTCAAGTAGATAAAAATACATGTTCAAGGATCTTTAAACTTTAGTACATGCCAAAAGACCAGACTTCAGAGGAAAGAAAACACCAAATTGTAATATTTCAGACTAATGAGTAAACCAAATCCATCTTAAAAGTGCTTTTATCTTTTGCCTCATTGAGGCATTAGATTTAACTGTTAGTAGATCTAATCAACAAAAAATTAACTGCACAATGACCCCATTTGCTTTACTTAGTTACTTAAACGTAAGAGAGGCTGTAAAATAAACATCGAGTGATGAAGCTGAATGTACCTGTTGAGGATCATGCTGTGGACACACCTGCATTCGCCACGGGCAGTCATTGCCTCCGTAGTCGTAAGTTATTTCTTCACCTTCTTTTATGTCTTTTAGAGCAAAAAGACACAAGTATGGGCTTCCCTCCACCTCAATTTTTTTCATCCGGCAATTTGGATGTCTGTGTTCATCGTTCACTAGGCGGCCAAACGAACCGTCTTCTCTGGAGGCATCAATACTAAGAATGGACAAAGAGATAAGAGTAAAATAAAAACAATTTTACTTAAAAATAATGTTATTACATTATTAAATGGCAGACATCGATTGTGCAGTCAATTTTAACAATTTATACAAATTATATAAAGGCATGTACCAGAGATAAAGGTGCACTTTTACATCTTACCACCATGTTTTCTCTCTCCACTTGAAGAGAAAGAAAAATGCAGCACAGGAGGGGTGGTACACTTTCCTCCTCCTCTGCGCTTCAGCATCATCTATGAAATCACCCCTGTATTCAACCACAAAATCTCCTTTGCAGAATGAACCTAGTGCGAACAATCCACGTCCTGCAAGAAAAAAAATAAGGACATTTTGATCAAAACAAAGAAGCAAATCATGTACTACAATGGATCATCACTGATGCTGGTTTCTAAGGAAGATGCTTTGCCTAGCAAATGTTGCTATGAAAATGGGTACAAAAAAATCTATGATCATACAGTATCTGTATACTACAGACTCCAAGCTTCCATATGGTATATAACAAGCTATGATAACCAACTGCAGAATAGCTGTAGAGGCCTTGGCAGTTTAGGCCTCTACATAGAACTGAAATGTATAGAGCATTCTGGGGTCATGTACAAAATGATGTAAAAATGTACAAAATGATGTAAAAAGTAAAGTCATGTACAAAATGATGTAAAAAGTATAGTAGGAATGAGTTGTATTACTGTCACCACTCAAATTCTTATTCAGGAAATCTTGAAGGTTATAAAAGTGGCACTTTGGAAAAGCGGTCTGGATTCAGAGATCATAAAACAATGCAATCGCAGAGGAACTGTATTACTGATGCTGGTTGCTAAGGAAGATGCTTTGCCTAGCAACTGTTGCTATGCAAATGTGTACACCAAATCTATGATCATATCTGTATACTACAGACTCCAAGCTTTCATATGGTATATCATGAGCTATGATAACCAACTGCAGCATGGCTCTAGAGGCCTTGGCAGTGTACTACAACATAGAAATAAAATGCATAGAGCATTCTGGGGTCATGTACAATATGATGTAAAACACAAAAAAAAAACATAATGGGAATGAGTTATATTACTGTTACCACTCAATTTCTTATTCAGGACATCTTGAAGGTTAAACAAAGTCATGTGGCATTTTGTTGTGGGTGGGGTGCATGGTAGACCCTCCTGGCTCCCCGCCTATAAGTTGGCTTACCTTTCACTGCATTGATGAATTTCACCTCCAGTTTCCATGTCTTGTCGGTCTTTAAACCAACATGGTGGCAGGCATCTTTTACAGGACAGAGCCTGGGCGGCATTTCAAACTGAAGAGAAATTAATAAAAGACAGTTTGTTAAAATGTATACGGTGCTATTCCAACTAGGGTTGTGCCGATGGACAATATCATCATTGTCATTAATGACCCACCACCTGGCTCTGCTGCCCCGTGCGCTCAGCCACCCCCCAGCCAAGGTGGACTTCAACTTGAAGAAGCCTACAGTCTACGCCGGAGAAACTGACTCTAAAAACTTCAGCTGCTCTCAGAAGATTATTGTAGCCCCCAAAAGCATAAAGTCACAGCACGATGATGTTAGCGTTCATACTGCTGCATCACCTCACATATTATTTGCTATTGACTGTGCGTTGCGCCTGTAGCATGCCGAGCTGTTGGAGCTAACGCTAGCTGCAACAGCTCGGCATGCTACACGTGCGACGGTAGCATCACGGCATCACGGCTATTTTCTCTAGTTAAATGACATAAGTTACATACTATATTGACTAAACAGAGCATTTGACACGGTGCAACGTCGACTTCTCACTTGGCTTCTAACATTATCCGTTTACATGTGCATTAACATTAACTGAATAAATCTATCCTGGTTGCCGAAAAATTCGCCTTCAATAGTCTTCAACAACAAAACAAACGATAGTTTGAATAAATGAACGAATATAAACTGCTACATTTCAATAAAAATGATTAATACATACCGAAAAACACCGCTGACCACAAACTCAAGGCAGCTCCGGGTAATCATCCGACATCGTCATACGAGCGATCGCTGTTATTGTTTACTTCCGCAATTTTCGCCGGATGTTTGGTAGGCAGCTGATGCATACAGGCCTCTAACTCGGTTTTATAAAACGATAGGTCTGTTACAGCGCAAGAGAAGCAATGCACTGTTTATGGACATTGTTTTTGCTGATTATAGGATTTTAATAAAATGTTTATCAAATATGAAATTGTAAAATGCCTACCACGGCCAACGGATGTGACGACATCGCGATCGCTCGTATTGACCGCAGGCTGAACCGATTTCAGAATAAAAGTCCACCAGCGGAAGTGCCCATTTCAGGCAATTTAAAGGGGAGAAGTTCAAAGTTCTTTATTCAAAGTTCTTTATTTGCCATTTGTGCCTTGACTAGACTCTTGTGCAGGCCCTCTGAGTCAATAAATAGAAAGAAATAAATAGAAAAAAAAGAAAGGGACAAATGTCATTCCAAAAAGTGATCCAAAGTGGAAAAATCAAGGAATCAAAAAAATAAAAATAAAAATTAAAAATATATAAGAGATCAAATGTTCTGTTTTGCCATCAGTCTGACTGTAGAGGGGAAGAAGCTATAAAAAAAAAACTACTGTCCGCTCTACTGTGTCTCAGGTGTGCAGTGCTTGTGTCTGAGCAAAGAGTAAGCTGGATGGAGTGGGTCTTTAATGATTCTCTCTGCTCTCTTCTGGCTGCGCTGCACATACATTGAGTTCATGGAGGGAAGTGTTGTGCCTATAATCCTCTCTGCAGTCTTGATGACTCTTTGCAGAGACTTCCTTTCAGTCTGCGTGGTGTTGCCATACCAGACAGTGATGCCTGTGGTGATGCTACTAGTCCTCTGTAGGCCTGGGTGAGAGGGCGGTGATTCAGCCCAGCCTTCCTGAGTATCCTAACAAAGTACAGCATTTGCTGGGCTTTTTTTTACTATGGATGTGGCGTTGAAACTCCAGCTCAGGTTTGATGTTAACCCTTTAAGCGCCACAATTTATTTTTCAAAAAAGCTGAATGTTGGCATGATAAATTCAAATGACTGTGGCTTGACACTGGTAACAGATAGAGCTTGACTATCAATTAGACAAATATTGGGGATGACCCCAAGATTATTTTGGGAGTAAATATGTATACCTAATTTGCATATTATGACGTCATATGGCGGTGGCCATTTTGAATTTTTAATAATTTTTGGAAAATATTGATAATTTTCAATAGATTATTGAATTTATTTAGCAATATTTGACATTCCATTTCTATCACATAGTGCACATACACTATGGTCAAGGAAATACGTAGTTTTAGGCAGAATATATGTAGTATATATTGTAATATTGCAATAATATAGGCCTAATGCAATAATATTGAAATATATAATGCAACAATTACTACTCTTGCCTGGAGGGCCGAACATGTTTGTATCTGTAACCTGTACCTTTATAGCTTGTGAAACTTTCACAGAAAGGGTCAGCACACACATATTCAATTCATATTTATGCCTATTTTTACATCTGTATAGCCTACTATGGCCTTTGGAGCAGGCGCTGTATAGGCAGTAAAATGGTTGATCATGGCAGAGTCTAGCTCAGTGACTTCTACAGTTTACTTCTTACATTTCACAAAACTAATGGGCAAACTGTCAACATAATGGGTATGAAATCACAAGTATCATGTCCATAGTATTGTGTCCAACGTAATTAGGCTACGTTATAGCCTGACACCTGAAGCCGATCAGGAACACAATCCCCGCCCCCTCGCGTGGCGAGCGCAGCGCCCTTCCACCCTCTCCCCCGTTTGAGGGAAATATATCGCCACCTCTTTCGTCTCTATTTGCTGTTTTACTGATTTGTATAACGCTTACAAAGACAGTAAAAACGCTGTGACCAGTCTGATTGTCAACAACGAGTTGCTTTGTGGAATAGCAGCACTTCCCCGCGTCGGGGTCTAAAGATTCTCTCTGTCGTGCTGCTATTCCACGGTAGCGACCTTCTCGCCGAACGTTAACCCTTACTTAATAAGATAACCCATACAGCGTTATCAATAACTGCAAAGGCAATAGACAGAAGAAGAAACTGATGAAGACTTGGAAATGTCAGATCATGAAAGAATTTTTAGGCTAAGTCTTGTGACAAGGTGTAACAAAACTTGTACCTCCCTAAATGATGGATTTGGTGGTGTTACTAGGCTTACTCCTGTGTTAGATTACCTTCATACCTGGCTTCACACGAGGGAATTTGTTTTCAACTCCACCGCGAACGTGCATTTGCGTTTCTATCGGCATTGCAGTCCGTCGAACCAGCGGACAGATTAGCTTTCGCTTGTAAACATGGGGCGCACTGGCTAGTCCCCTAGGCTACTTCTTTCGGACACATGGTGCGAAGTGGCTAGATTTGATGAGAAGGAAGTGACTAATTTGTGAACGGTAGAGAGAAACCTGGAGTGGAGTCAAATGAAACGGAGTGAAAATTACAGTGCAGATGAATTAGGTCTATTTCAGGCAGTCCAACAAAATTCCAGACATTTCTGAAATTCCCCCCGGACATTTTTTTAGGTCTCAAAAGTAGGACATGTCCGGAGAAAACCGGACGTCTGGTCACCCTAGTCTTCTCTTCACCGTGCGTTCTATTACCAGAACCTCTCCATACGGAGATATGGCCACGTTCGCCGCTGCCATCCACCCAGTAGAAGTCAGAAAGAGGGACAGAATGAGTGCGTGTGGGCTGCTTGGTGAACAGTGTTGGTCTGATCCCAGGATTATTGCGTTTGCGTCCGGATAGGTGGCTACCCGCATAACCGGGGGCTGAATGGAGGGAGCCCAAGCTAACATTAGGCTACCAGACCCACTTCTCTCACCCCTAATTCCTCCACCAATACCTGTATGGACACTACGACTGCATTCGCCACTACCACCAACTCACTTGAGATCGGATAAAGTCACCAAATGAGTTTCAATGTGTGTGTGTGCTTAGAGAACATCCTTGCTTTGCATGTCGGCATCACTGCCTTCGGAAGTTTCGCCACGGTAAACAAAGAGTGCTCGTCCGATCATTATCCTCCTCGTGAGATAAAAACTGTCCTTCAGAGTCAGAATAGGCAAATAGCATGCTCAGAACTTCATCACGATTCAACTTCTCACTAGCCATGATGAAATAGCTCGCTGATAGTTCACTGATAACAACACAAGCCCAACTTGTACGCCTCGAGTCAAAGACGCAAAGTGGCTACTTCCGCATTTTGTGGTCGTGTCACAGGTCGCATCTTTTACGGCTTCACCAAAGACACTATGAACTACAAAATGACGCAATCGTAGTCTTGTTTGAAAGGGTAGCATGTCTGCCAACAACTGGTAGGGAGGATGAACACTATTAAGACCGCTGGTTTGATCTACATGCGCTTTTGTTCATGATGACGTACCGTCGCAGAGCTATGAGAGCAGAGAGCTAGCAAGATTTGAAAGTAGCACCTCATCTAAATTCCACCCCCCTCCTCCCCCTCACATCAGTGATCTGTCTAAGTCCACGCCCCCACAAACATGGATGTGCAGCCCACAGTGAGAAGCTGCAGGGAAGAGAGCAGCGAGCAAGCGAAGCTTCCCCTAATCCCCTAACAACAACATCTTCTCTCATGGCTGAAATCACAACGATCACTGCACTGTACTGAATTATAGCCTCCAACCACATATATATGTACATATGTATGTATATACATATTTAATACATGTTTGTGTTAACTAGTGTATATTAGTGTTAATAACACTATGAATGCTTTTAACATTCTGTATGGGGACCAGGAAGGGGGCGGAACTTACCATATATGGAAGAATGTGTGTGAATCAACTGACTGCAATACTTCATGGGGACCGATAGGGGGCGATAGTGAGAAATCTGTGTGTGTGTTTACCGACGGAAAAACATGACTTATGGGCCGAAGCTTAAAACTTCACAGGCACCTTCAGAATGGCTCCAGCATTCATTTAAGAGGCATTGTCTCGCGGGGACCTGCTTTTTTGTCCCCATGAGGTTAGAGGTCCCCATGGCGTGACTGTGTAAACAGATCAATGTCCCCATAAAGATAGGAATACCAACACACACACACGCACACCTCTGGATACGATTTCCACATGTTGTATGTATATTTTACTGAAGGCTAAGCTGAATTTATGAAACAAAACTGTTTTAAACTATGCAGCCTCCGCGGTGGAGCTGCCTGTGCGTCAGGACGCGCGGCTGCAGCCGCTCCACATCTGCATCAGTCAGGGCAAGCTACAGATGTGAGCTGCAAAAGCCAAACTACCGCCTGCCTCTGATGAAAGTGATCAGCGTCGAGACTTGATGACTTTAGGACAAGTCAGTTGGGGTGCGACTGACAACGTTACATTTAGGCAATTATATCATTTCCGAAATCATTTTTCATGTAGGGCCTAGGCTAGTTTAATTTACTATAGCCTGTGCGTAATGCCTGTTTCCAAACAAGAGGAAAATAAAGCCTGTATTTTGTTATAAACGCTCTCTGCTGAACTGTTCAACAAGATTGCATAATATATTCTTCCACCTGTGTGTGCGTCATGTGCAGCATATGCTTTAATTTTGCAGACGTGACATTGAAACTTTTTAAGTTTCTAAAATTTGAAAGACAAAACTTGAAGTTTCTGAATGTTAAAATAATCTTCATATTTTTATGATAGTTATGAATGCATTTAAATTATTACATAATGTGCTAAATGTTGAACAAAGATAATACAGTACAGACGCGCATCTGGAAGTGTGCGGTCGGTGCAGGTCCGAGTTGAGGACAAAAGCTCACGTCTTCCTCATAAAGACCGAGTTGCACCGGGAGGAGCAGGTGCTCTGGACTTTAACACATCTGTGTGGACAGTCAGAGGCTGGTGTCTTTTACCTGGTTGGAGCTGCCCTTCGGGACTTGCTACGCGAAGCTTCACATGTCGTGGTGCGTAAAAGAGCTCCGCGCTCATGGAGACCGCCCGGTAAGAAATCTTCTGCGTCTTAATTTTGTGCCATGATCTATAAAGTGCCAGACATCGCGTGTTTCCCCTGAACTGGTAAAGGCGCACGTAAATAAACTCCATCACATGGATGCTGCTCAGTTGCAATCCGAAATTTTGAAGACCTCCGCAAATATTTGACCGATCAATACGAAACCAAAAGTGTTTCGTAAAGGCGCTGCTCGCCCTCCTCTTCACGATCCTAAAGTAAAACCTTTGTGGAAGATTTCACAGTGAAAAGATATGCACATGACCATGGCCTGACAAATTACACCCATTGCTGACCCATACGCGCGTATCTTTTCTCTCTGGTTAGAGGCGTGTGCCCGTGTCTTTCGTAGTCAGTTTATGGGGAGAGATGCGTCCTGACGCACAGGCAGCTCCACCGCGGAGGCTGCATAGTTTGAACCAGTTTTGTTTCATAAATTCAGCTTAGCCTTCAGTAAAATATACATACAACATGTGGAAATCGTATCCAGAGGTGTGCGTGTGTGTGTGTGTGCGTGTGTGTGAAAAGGCTTCAGAACAGGCTTAATGCATCTACAGAAGAACAGCCACAGCATCGTAAAAGTCCGGTTACATCAATAACGCGTCAGTTCGAAGTCTTCTGTTGAATATACTTTATTAAAACTGGCTCTTGTGTATTGTTTGTGATCACAGGCGATGCAAATACACGTCCGTGGGCAGTACATGAATTTAAATAAAGTGCGTCGGGTGAGGCGGCTAAAGCTAGCTTAATGATAGCTACGGCTCCACAAGCGTTAGCATTCAATAAATACGCGACTTTTACTCCTGGAATCTCTCGTTTGAGCAGCTAAGAATGTGTAGCTCTACGTAGTGGAGCTATTTTGACCCGTTTTCCAATGTGTAAAACTAGTGACAGTGTTTTCAGCTGCTAAAAAGTTCTTGCTCCTATTAAATAACATGGTAACCGGAAGTGATTTACTCACTTATCGGAATGCGGAAGTGGTTAGCGCATAACCCCTATTGCAACTTGACTGCCACCGGACCGGAGACACCAATACACACTAATAGATTGAGGAAGAAAGAAGCTAACAGGCTAGCGGGCGAAGCTAGCTGCGGGCTAGCACCACTTTAAACAGTATTTACAGCCAAGTTTGAGTGAACAAAAATGTCTCCATTGTGTAATTGGATGTACAATATCCCTCTCTCCCTTTGACTTTTCTGTCAGCGTAGTATTTACTCTCACGGACAATTAATGAGTTAGAAAATCGCAAATTGCTACAACACCTGCAGTTGCGCTTACGGCCTCTAGAGGGAAGAGATACATAGTACTGCTTTAACAAGGCAATGGGAGTGACTGTGAAATAGATCAATAGCCAAAAATGACCTCTGAGTACGTTACCGTAGCAACTTGCACACAGTTGCGAAACTATCTGGGGACGTGCTCTTTCAAAGCTTGTCCAAATTAGCTTGTGGAATAACAACAGCGCCACAGCGGCCTGGAAATGAGTTAAAAGTAAAACATTCTAATGGCGCGTCCCATTCAGCCCTAACGTACACAACTGCAGTCGCACCGGCGCCGCATGCGAGTCATTGTCAACAACAAAATCTGGCGGCGCACTCTCTCACCTCTGTCACACATCTGCTGCCGTCTCCCCGCGGAGTCAAGGTGCTGCCAGGAAAATTAGCTTTTATGTCGCACCTGCCTCTAATGTAGCAAAAATGGTCCAAGATGTGACTTTCGGAGAAGGCTTTCAGGTCCAATATGTTCCTTCCTGGAGACCGATATTTTATGTCCACCAAAAACATGCCTGGAGTTGTGTCTCATTCATGTCGGAGCTGAAAATGGTCTCTTCCATCGGTAACACAATTACTGCTATTCAATATAGAATAGAACTCCTCCTTTCGATTTCGGGGCTCAAGTTGCCTTCACTTGCTAATGTCCACCTTTGACGCTTGCGCCATACTTAAAGATAATCATGCAAAATCCCCTTTTTTTTTTTTTTCATTTTAGCTTTTAACCCCTTAACTCCCACATGAACCGAGCACATTTTCTCCAGCTTTACCCCAATCCAAAAGCTCCAGGAAAAGAGGCGTGAAAATAGCAACAAAACTGAGACGAAAACAAGGATGAAAATGTGAAAAATGGACGAAAAAATGACAAAAAATGGACAAAAAATGGACAAAAAAATGACCAAAAATTTACAAAAAATTGACAAAACAGTGAAAAAAAATGGACGAAAAAATGGACCAAAAAGTGATAAGAATTTGACAAAAAAAATGTGAATAATTTTACGAAAAAGTGACAAAAAAATGGACAAAAAAAAAATTGAGGAAAAAGAGATGACTGCCCAACAAAAAAAGTGCTGAAAAAAAATCTGATGATGTGAGGAAATAGATCCATTTAGTTTTGTAGGTCTTAGCTTTCAAATGAGGTGTTACACTGGCCTACAGGATTTGGGTAAAGCTGAACTGGAGAAAATGCTCTCGGTTCAGGCGGGAGTTAAGAGGTTAACAAGGTTGTTTCCTCAGCCAAAACATACCTAGAGTCGTATTACACTTCAGTTTTGAATAATCTTATGCTGCTGAAGCGCTCCAATCGGATTCCAATCAAATTGCCTGGATTTATTTTTGCATCAGAGACGAAACACAAAACCACATCCCCATTTTCAATGTTTTTCCTGACCAATCTCTCACTTCTGTTTTTCCTTACACTGACAATAGTAATAATTTCTAAACTTATATTTATTGTATCTGACATACCCAAAAGACTGTTTTATAGCCTCAAGTTAAATTAATTCACGCTCCCCTCTGTGGCCAGCAGGGGGTACAGGATGTTATCAAAGCTTTCTCTCGATCAAACAAAGGACCTACATTCTGCCTCTGGCTTTTACCGTGTTTTATTATTGTTCCCTTATCAGTTCTTGGAGCTGTGTCAAGCTTCTCAAAAATAAAGAAAGAAAAGAGACACTCTCAACTGAAACAACTCAGTCCAGTTGAAAACTTTAAATTCCGCTTCCACGAGCCATGATTCTCCTTCTCAAGAGCTTCAAACGTTGATATGAAGTCATGAGCTTTATTAAGACTCATTCTGACCATTTCACAGGTCAAATTGCCTCCACAAGAAACCATATATTGCCTCATGCTAATTCAGGCATTTTGTGCGTTCACACTGCAAAAAGGAATCTTGAAAGAAGTTACATTTTCTTTAAAGCAGTACTAAGTAACTCTTGCCCCTAGAGGCCATAAGCGCAACTCCAGGTGTCGTAGCAAGTTGCGATTTTGAACTTATTAATTGTCTTGGAGAGTAAATACTACGCTGATAGAAAAGGCGAAGGGAGAGAGGGATATTGTACATCCAATTATACAATGGAAATCATTTTTTTTCACTCAAACTTGGCTGTAAATACTGTTTAAAGTGACGTTAGCCCGCAGTTAGCTTTGCCCGTTAGCCTGTTAGCTTCTTCTTCGTGATTCCATTAGTGGCAGTCAAGTTGCAAACATGGTTTTCTGGCCAGAGACACCAGGGGGAGATGAAAGACCCTCCAATCATCCCATAAACACTTGTATTACCCCCACAGGGACTACGGAAAGGATTTATTAAGGTAAACACGTTACTTAGTGCTGCTTTAAAAAAAAATAGGCATTTTGTCCTTGATTTGAGAATCTAATTTCAAGAAATCTGTCCATGGGGAAAGATATTTACACTTAAAGCAGAACTAAGTAACTTGTTTACCTTAATAGATCCTTTTCAGTCACCAATGCACACTAATGGAATCACGAAGAAGAAGCTAACAGGCTAACGGGCAAAGCTAACTGCGGGCTAGCGCCACTTAAATAGTACTTACAGCCAAGTTTGTCTTTTCTGTCAGCGTAGTATTTACTCTCACGGACAATTAATGAGTAGGAACAAAAAACGCAACATGCTACAACACCTGCAGTGCCGCCTATGGCCTCTGGGGGGATTAATTCTGCTTTAAATTAAGATAAAACAAATCACTGCACTCAAAACTAGATAGAAAAAAAATCTTAATTAACATCTGCATTACCTTATAAAGCGATACCTAGCCTCCAATACCAAATATGCATCTAATGTTCAGCAAGACATCAACGATACCTCATATTTACCTCACTAAAGGTTGTTGAAGGACCTAATATTCAGAAACCCACCTGTAGTTCAAAGCCAGTCACGCAAGATCTCGGATAAAAGTACAACACAAACAAAAAAATCAGTGCTTTATTATCTCTATTGGGTGAAAACTGAAGTGCCAACGCCAAGGTGTTCCCGATTTTGAAAAAGTCATCGTATCGGAGCCGTAACTCTCGGAGGAAGCGGATGAATAAGCGGTGCGGTTGCGAGAAGAAGGACGCCGTTCACCAAGGCCGCTCTCTGTACACCCGCCGTAAACACATGCATTTATCACTCGCGCTTCCTCTGGGATGTAATTCTTCCACCGCGGCCCTGAGTCAAAGGCTAACATTCAGTCGCTCTGTTAAAATTACACGACGCGAGATTTGCCTCCACCTTCAGAACGACACATAAACAAAGCAATGAGGCTTGTTAACGTGGGAGCAAGCAGTAATCGGGACATTTTAACCTTTGGCTGCTAAACGAGTAGGCTGATATTTGAATTGTAGTTTAATTTGCCCTTCGTGAACAAGAGCGGTTTTGTTGAATGATCTTTAACCATAAAAACAACACATCCACTGAGAGGGGTCTGTGGGAAATGCATCACGCAGGAAAAGAGGTAACGGCCTTCAAAAAGCAAGTGCTCTACGGTTTGACGAGGATCTACGGTGTCTCGACAAATTGCTTTCTCGAATAGCAGGTTTTTTTTTTCTTCGACTCCATACACTCATTTCATATGTTCTATAGTGTTTTATCAAAGTTTTATTTCTTTAGCTTGCACCCTTCAACTGAAATCAACAGTGACAGGTACTGACAGCGCCCCTGTTGCAGTATCTGGTTGCATTTCCCCAAATCCTTGCTGCTTAAGGCGAGACTCACATCGATCTTTATTTGTGCAGTGGTCAATTTTGAGTTTCTTCGTGCGGTCTTCTCCCTTAACATCTTAGTATTAATGTCCGAGTAAAAAATTGACCACACATTTTGGCAACTTGTGCCTTTCGATTTTGTCTGGAAACCACTGAAAGTTTGCACTGACTCCATTCACATAACTAGGGCCTCGACCAATATGGATTTTCGGGGTCCGATACCGATATTAAGGGGGTTGGCATGGCTGATAGCCGATATAAAAGCCGATATTTTAAGTCAATTTAATGGGTTTTTACCGTTTACCATCTCTCAAATAGCCTAAAGTTATTCATTCATTATAATAGTAAAGGTTTCTATCATAGAAATATATAGAAATATCGGTCAACTGATGTGGGGATTACAGATATAAATTAGCATAGTGCTAAATCTGGGGCAGCCATCTTTTTAATGTAACTGTACACTATCCTTACAATTGCTGGGTTGCAGGTGACATCACAGCATTCTAAAGGCCTATACTATCATATAGAGGAAAAATTATTTTGTTTTTGAGGAAATTTTTGGTCTTGTACAGAGAGATCATGGAGCCAGTGACTGATATTAATGATCATTTTTCTAATTAATATATTTTCTTTTGAGCTACGACTTGTGAAAGTGTAATGCTGTTAATAGGAAAAACGGGCTCCTGCCCCCCGCTGGGCCCGATGACATCATCACATTCTAGAACCTGCAACCCAGCAATAGGTGGCGTTCACGTGACATCACAACATTCTAAAGAGCCCATAGTTTAAAATTGAGTTGGAGCAACTGACGGTAACTATGGTAACTGTTGTAACTGAGAAAAAAAAGTTTTTATGTCTTTGTTTTTTGGCTCACAGGAATCCACATTAAACACAAAGTTCATTATCTCCTCTGTCAGCACATATGAACTAATGTCCAATTATTTTCTCTGAAAAACGTCATAAAGTGAAAACATTATCGTGATGTTGTCCAATAGAAAGGACTTTCAGACACAAAAATAATATCACAGGTTTGTGAATCCAATCACAATCAAATACTGATGAGGAAAAACATTTGTCAATTTTCGTTTTTGGAGATTTCTTACAAAAACTGTATTTCTCCTATAGAGTTGCATTGGCCCTGCTCCATCTGACATTATGACATCATCACATTCTAAATCGTGAACACCGCCTATTATCGGGTGTTTTGATTGGCCGATGTTGGTAAGCACCACTGATATTTTTGGCCAAATTTCAGAACTGTCTAAAATCCTGTGTATGAAGCTTCTAAATGTGTCAGTGTTGAACTGTGACAGCAGGGGGCGCTGTATAATTATGTTTAGTAGCTACTAGGGCTGAACGATATGGACAAAATGTTACATCTCGATATTCATGCCAGATCTCTCGATATCGATACGATACGATATAACTATGGGTAAGGTGAAAACTAAGCATTTGTCAGAAAAATAAAATCATAATACAAAAGAGTGCAGTTTTAATGATGAAAACCTATATTGTTTAAATTGCTTTTTCGATTTTAATATTTTGAATGTTAATATCTTGATATTGATACGATAACGATATATCTTTCAGCCCCAGTAGTTCCTTCTGAGAGAACTTGTTTTTAAAAAAAAATCTGTAAATTCCAAAACAAAAAGTCTATTCCGAAATTATATGCAAACGTTTATAACTAAAACATGTAAAATAGGTGTACAAACCATTTTCACCCAATGTTTCTCCGCTCCCCTGAGGCCTAGGACGTTGTGGGAGGGCTCATTTTAAAGCTCTGACTGAGCTCTATGACCTTCAGTCCCAGAGATATTTCCCTTCTTATCGGCCGATAGCCGATATTGAAAATATCATAATATCGGCCGGCCGATGTACTGTATCAGTCTACACATAACATGACTAGCCTGATACCATAGCACAATCCAAGCTATGTGATCCAAATATGCTCATTTCATTTGTGGAAGATACCAATGATCGTTAGCCCGTAGACTTCCGGGTGCAGTCTCCAGTTCTTCCTCTCTCGCTATATTTAATAATATTTAATAATATTTAGACCCCGAACATAGAGGCAGTTTTGTCCAAGTTTACCAATGAAATGCCTTATTTTTCTTGAATCCTGTAAACACTACATGAAAGAAAACTTGCAAT
The DNA here is from genome assembly GCF_951799975.1 of Gobius niger. Lineage (NCBI taxonomy): Eukaryota > Metazoa > Chordata > Actinopteri > Gobiiformes > Gobiidae > Gobius > Gobius niger. Next base: position 36,292,413 of record NC_136855.1, on the reverse strand, counting down.
ACCTTCTTGAGTCACATTCACAGCAGTAATCCGCAGAAAATGTTTTTTCCAACGCACCAGCAGTGTGTGTATGAATGTGTGTGCAGCCTCCACAGTTCACTAAAAGCATGTCCTGCTGACGCTCATGTTTCACGTTCAGCTTTGCTTCTTTGTACATCTAAGGATCCATAGGCCTGTTCTTTGTTTCATGATGGATTACGCGAGCGCTCGTATGTAGCATATTTGTTTAGAGTCCACGTCCCCGAGCGATTGTGGAGGATCTCTTTAATGCTGAGCCCCATTTAGGCCCGTATAATACTGTACGTCTTTGTGCAGCGAGAGCGCGGCGTGAGTAGGTTGTTAACTTGGCAGCCAGTGTGGTACGTCCTCTCTTGTTAGCGGAGTGCTAATTTGCCTCAGCAGAATGCCCAGTTGCTTTTGTTTGTGCGAATGCAGTCTCCATCGGTTGTTTTTTCCAGCTTCTCGAATGTGATGACAGGGTGGAAAAAAAAATCCCTCGCTCAGATAAAGGCTGGAGACAGACTTCTTAGTGTTGGTTTCTATGGTATTTTCAAGGGATGCAACAATAGCCACATCTCATCGTTTCACATTTTTCATTGGATTAATTGCACACAGTAATACAATACTGTGCGGAGAAGTGCTGTATTTTCTGTGCTAAAAATGTCCTAGCAAGATTTTAGTGTGATTGTTGCGTCTTATGTGGAAAGATTGGGTGTGTTTTCTTTGCTCTTACTGATTTACATCCGCAACTGCAGCTACAATTGAACTTGACTTGCCTTATGACCTACATACACCTGATTTGGAAGTTCAGCTTCTTGTGTCAGTTTTGCTTGTGGAGGATACCAGTGTGAATGCAAATTAGGGAAAGGGAATCTATTTGTGTAGCACTTTTTTACATGACACAAGTCCCCCGGTGCTCACACAAGGGAAGGGGATTTTTATTCACTCCGCAGCATAGACTGTAAATTAAAAATAGACTAATTACAGCCTCTTTCCTCCTGAAGCCCTAAGGAAAGGGGGCAGGCTCCAGAAGTTCCCTGCTCTAATGAACTTTCCATTGAAACCTCTTTGCCTCTCTTTAAGTAATCAATGAACACATGTGTTTCATTCTCCACATGTTTTCTTAACACTCCAAACATCGTCCTGTATTTCTTTTCGACATATTCCACAGTAGATATAGGACCTGGCTCCAGAAACCCAGACAAATTGCTAGCATGAACGAGCTTCAGCTAGCTTGCGCTGAAGGCAATGGAGGAAGTCACCCTCGCATTCATTCTTAATTTACAGTCTAAGCTCCATACTCGGTGATGGTTAGCTATATGTGTAGACAAACAGACAGAAGCACATCTGCAAACATCTGCAAACATCTGCGCCGACAGACCCTCCGACCTCCAACAACCACTTGTTCACACATCAGTCGCACTGACTTCCTGGTATTTCTTCACAGTCTCCAATCCAGGGACTGGCCAGGCCATATAAGGCTGAGCTTCAGAGATACTTTCAGAGTAATTCAACGATATTACAGCACGGAAGTCGAAGTACTCCAGGTGTTACTACGCCTCACAATATAGTGCCCCTTTTTATCCGCTTAGAAAATCGACATGTTTAATTTTGTGTAACTAGACTTGCATCATGTAAAGGCTCATGTATGTGTATTTATATAAGGAAACAGCTTTGTAGCTTCTAACTCACTTCAGTTTGGAGCTATTCCTTTGCTGGGAGAAGCTAAATGCTAACAAAATTTGCATGACTGAGCGCACGCACAAAGACCAGACAGTTATACATCAACTCGTATGAGCTCAAATAAGGTAAGAACATATCTCATTGTGTAAAAACGGTGGCAATGACACTATTCCCAAAGCCTGGGACATCACGGCCCCCTTATCAATATGAAAATCATAATAATTGGCTGTATTCAAAAAGGATTTTTTCTTTATTATACTACAGCTAAAAGTACATACAATGCAACATCTAGCAATGGCTGTAGGCTAAACACTTGTTTAAAGTCGGACATTTTAACAAATATATTTTTTCTCACAATTTTCTTTTTCTTTTCAATGTACTTGATGTGTAGACAAGCCTTGGGGGCCCCAGACCCCACTCTGGGAACCTCTGCTTGATTTGGAAAAAAGTTTAGGCACTTGTTTAATCGAAAGAAAAATGGCAACGAAAACAGTACAGATTTTTTTTTTCTTCAGATACCAAGTTTTAATGCCTGCTGGGTTCACCACTAAAGAAAGTTCACACTGTAAATAAATTTAATCTGCTGAGTGCCTCAGCCCATCCTCTTTCACTTAAGAAAGTTACTTGGTTGTTTCAGCTGCAACAAATTATACAAATGTAAAAGAAATAGTCTTCGATGGACCAAATTAACATTATTATTCTGTTTTATAGTTCCAGATGACAAAAACCTTATAGGTATCTGAATCGTTAACATACTGGTACAGAAAACTATTAACAGTACCCAGCCCTATTCAAGGTGGTATGGCCTCTTAGTATTCACAACACTTATTTAAAAAGTTTTGTACTCTTTGATGCCTGAACTACTTTCACTTATTGGAGTAATATTTGAGCAGATACCAAGGAACCAAACTCCAGACTGTTTAAATGTGAGACGATTGTGATAACTAATGCCTCACCCTCTTACTGCAGGAGAATTAATGAATTTTGCTCGCGGCACCGCACCAGGACATGCCTTTTCCCTCCCAAACTGTGGAGCCGAACCACAATATTAGGATAATGGTCTTTTCACCTGTCCCCCATCTGAAATCATCACAATAGGACTGTAGAAAGTTATGTCCCCTGAAAACCAACATAGTGTCCTCGTGTAGCCTAATGTGCTATTCGGGGGAGATTTACGGGAGACGGTCAGGTAAAGCAGTTGATATGAGGTACTAAAGCCGATCTGCTCCACTGACCGCAGTCCATTCACATCATAAAGCCCCGTAATACGCCGCGCCTTAGAAGTATAATGCTGCTGTAGAAGAGGAGACGCTGCCTTAATGTATTCTTCTCCTGTGTCTCTTCAGAGGCAATGGCACTTTGTTACGTCGGGCTGGAAAGAGAGAAGCAATCTCCATCCATAGTGGTTACAGCTAATAGTCCAAAAACAAGAAGGAAATAGGTGAAAAAAATGACTCCAAAATGACGCGCAAAGCCTGATGTATTTCACTCTTTGAACACTGCAATACCCTATGGGTGCAGAGCAATGGCCTCGGGGTTTGCTCGCAGCACTTATGTTGGGGATTAACTATGTCGACATTTACGTTGCGACATTGACTCTCGTCCCTGATTATTTGTTAAAAAGCAATAGAGATGGACTTTTTTTCGTTCATAAGTGTATATTAGCACTGTGTATCTAATTATACAACTTTATTTTATCAGTTGTGAATAGGTATCGAAAGCAAGACGCCTATTTTTTAATTATCTTTAGAGGCCAACCTTTGACTTAGTAGGAGCGAGTGCACTTCGAGATCTCTACGTTAGACTTTTAAAGGGATATTTCAGGATTTTTGACACAGGGCCTCATTTCCTAGTTATCCAGAGTGTTGTTGATTTCTGGAGCCATGTATTTTTTAAAATTCATGCGGTCGTTATATTTTTAGAGTTTAGTGGTGCTAGGCTAGTGCTAAGCTAGTGCATGTCTATGGTAACTAGTAGCCTGCATTAAAAAACAGTCTGACCCACTCCACAGTGCACCTGAGGCAAATCAATAAGTCCCGTTACGTGAATGAGAGAAATAGAACCTTAATTGGGTCCTGTTATTGTGAAACTCCATAGAAGGAAATATCGATGTTATATTGTGTGAAATAGTGACATTTTCGTTCAAATAAAGTCCCAGAGCCAGTCTTTTGAACGGCTCTTTAAAGAGAACAACTCCCGAATGAACGGCTCTCTTCAAAGAGCCATAAGTCCCATCACTAGTGCCGACCCGCGCCACACAGCGGGAACGGCTGTAGCTACATCTCTTTCTCTCGGGACAGGGACATTGTTTAGCTCACAATGGGGTTGATTACGTTTTTAGTTTGACCTGTGAGAGCCTATAATGCTTAAGGAAGACTTGTCTGCACGATGTAAGCGAGGAAATGAATGTGCGGCTGCCTTCAAAGCACCACGCTCAGTGCTGTTGGAAAAAAACACGTTCAAGAGGATTTGTTCTCTTTTTTTATAAGCAACGCCCTCTAGCAAGTGGCACAGGCACCGCAACAGCTGCACCACTCGGAAAATAACCATCACGCTTAGAGTTTGCGCAAGATCTGACCCATAGTCTTTGATGAAATAAATACACATTATTGTTCTGTTGGGTTATGGTTCTAGTTGACAAATATGGTTCTAGATGACAAATATTTTGTATATTACAGAGAGCCTACAAGCAGGGGCCTTCGAACAGGAGTGGGTGGCTGGTCAGGCTAGTGATAAGAAATCTATAAGAAGGACTTTGGACCACAACTAAAATGTACATTGTTTGCAAACAAGGGCCTCTCCTTATTTCCTCCAATACTTTACTGTCCTGTCTGTTTTTTTTTTGGTGGGGGAAGCAGCTGAAGTTTGTGTGATGGGGGCCAAATCGGCCTCCCCAGCGCTCCCATCTAACCCTTAGAAAGTCCCAAGCAGGTCTCTAGTCTAATCTCATGAAAGCTGTTGGCCCCGGTGTATTTCTTGAGAAAAAAAAAAAAGATCCGCAGCCAAATGTAGTAGGTTCCGCTGACAGATTAACACTGAGATGAAGAGAAGGATGTGGTAGTCAAAACATTGCAAAGCAGGCTCATGGTTAATGTACTTCTTCTCCTCTTAGTACATGCCTTTTGGCCACTCTGTGATGGCCAATGTCTCAGAAAATAACCCCCCGTCCTGCTAGCTTGTTGTTATGACTCAGGGAGGCTTCGGGTCAGTGCTAACAGTATTACGAGGTAGTGCTCGGTCAGATATGAGTCTGCTTCATTCGTGCTGCAATAACCAGTTTAGCCCTCACACAAAAACAATTAATGGATGTAAAATGTGCATTATTCAAGCAATTTGAACGTATTTTCGACATCTTTGCCTTTTATACAGCGCTATTGCCGCACATTGTTTGAGCTAATGCTTTAATCCTAACTAATAAAATCTTGTTTGCTTGTTTTACAGTCGCAGCTGAGAGAAAGTCTTATCCCTTACAAAAAAGTACTTTCATTTCTATTCTGCGTTGATTTCAATTCATTTAAAATTCGAGGTTCACACACATCCATATACACCAGCCTAAAATCAACCAATGAAGCAGAATGCAAACATAATTGTAATTTGCAAATTATTGAGTTCAGAAGTGAGACAAAGCCACTCATAGGAAACAAATGATTGATATATATTGCTGTAGCCAAGCAGACAAATTACCGTATGTTTGTGGAGGGATCGTCAAACAGCATGATTCAGGAACAGATGGGATTCAGTTTTGGAACGATTGACAAAAAACTCACAGACCACAAACGTCAAAAGCGTGGTTCGGTTGCCTTGCGCTGCTGAACGGTAGGTTTGGCACGAGACTCCGGTCAAAGGCGGCAGCTCCACCCCCGTGCTGAGCTACAGGTGTGAGTCAGAGGTGGAAAAGGTGGGTGACTGACATCCCAATATGGCGGAACGGTGGCTGAGTGGTTCGAACACTTGCCTTACAGCTAAAAGATCACAAGTTTGATCCCCAGACAGGGTCTTACTGTGCGGAGTTTGCGTAGGTGGGCGCTCCGGTTTCCCCTACCTTCAAAAACATCATGGTCAGGTTGGCCAACTGTGGCAGCGCGCAGAGATGCAGTGGCTCAGAACCATAGACTGTATATATAAATGGACAGCTTCTGCTCACTCCTCCCCGTTTACCATAATGACTGCGGTCGTGGGGGAATTCATGGCGGATTTACAGACTCCCCCTCCCCAGCTCTGACGAAGCATGTTCCTAAAAAGGGCATAAGGGCGGGATCTTCACTGTAGACTCCGCCCTTGCGTGACGTGTAGCTCGCGCTGCTCCAATGCTAACAGTCCGACCCTCATTAAGTACGAGATTTCTAAAATTCTTCTTACGAAAACCAGCCTGGTTTCTTAAATTGTGACTAAATTGAAACCAGGTGTTAAAGTTGTTTTTAAGGTGTCTAAACTCCAATGCTTTTCAATGGGGCACTAGCGGCGATATGGAGGTACTACAGCAATGGCGGCCTCCAGTGTCGTGGGCATAAAGCAGAGCAGCCAGCGGCCATTGCTCAGAACTAACCCAACACCTGATCTATGCAATTTCATTGAACAATTGCATAATGACAATAAAAGTTCTTCTTCTTCTGATGCTTGGGCGACGCGACATTGGCGCAGTTGGTAGAGCAGGTCGTCTCATGATCGGAAGGTCGTGGGTTTGAATCCCAGCTCCCGCAATTGCACACTGTGGTGTTCTTGGGTAAGACACTTTACCCTACTTGCCTCCAGTGTCTGTGAACATTGGTGTATGACTGAGAGAGTGAATGTGTGACTGGTACCTTACTTTAATATACAGCTCTTCACAACGTAAGTAGAACGCTCCATTGACTTGAACGGGATTTTCCAACGTTCTACCGGTCATTATTTTCTGATAGAGGACCTCTGAAAAAATAATGACCTCTGCCAATGGCAACGGAGTTTGTGCTTGTAATACAGGTCTTTCATGTCACTCCTCACATAGTAGTAGAGGACACTGTCTCTATCCCTGTACTTGCAAGAGAAGTTGGGGGAATCGCTCATGAAGTAAACAGGAGTCCGACTTTCAGCTCACCCGGGGATTCACCACCATTCCTCCTCTCCAGCACCTCTTGCTGCTACAAGCCTAGCCAAACATTGCCAAGCAACGCGCAAACTTTTGGGAACTACTTGCAGCGGAAATCATTAAACCATTCAGCCTTCATAAAAGTGTATGAAGTTTACTTTGTGTGTGTTCAGTTGGCAAATAGCCGTATAATAAGTGGAATAATGTATAGAACGCTGGTCATTATCGGGAAAATAAGTACCGATAAGGTATTTATTTTCCCGACGAGGTACTTATTTTCCCGGAAATGACCAGCGGGAAAATAAGCACCAACAAAGTACTTATTTCCCCGATAATGACCAGCGTTCCACTGTATGCATTATCCCTTACGTAAAGTGCTTTGGGCCCGATAAAGATAGAAAAGCTGAAAAGCTGAGTCCATTTACCATTTAGACATCGCATTTGTCTAACAAAGCAAGAGAAAGCAAGAAGACAGATCTGAAGCGAAACCACCTCAATTCAATCCACCCAGTCCAGCGACTAAAAATCCCTGGAGGACTGAGAGCCAACACAACAATGTTATGGGACTCTTTATTTGCAAGAATCTCATCCAACAAAGAGCAACGCACCACTTGACTGAGAAAGTGAGAGCTCGCATTGTCGGGCGAAAAGATGGTGAGAACAATGTTAATTCTTCTTCAAACTGAGATTATCATATTTTTTGACAATCTTATGAGTTTGTAAGTGTCACAATTAATCTTGTGACCTTCGCGTATCATTTACATTTGTCCTCTCCCAAAATCACGTTGCCCCCGTTAAATTACCTGCCTCGGAATTACCTTTCAAAAATCCGGCGCGGATTTGAGAAATGACGGCATGACTCAACAGCTTTTGAAAGAGTTGAGATGCTCTCTTTGACTTCCGTGTGAAACTTTTCTTGCAAAAAGCGCGTCTCATAAGGGCAGTTACATAAGCTCCAATGAAAACAGATATTTAACTTTATTTGTCCCCATAGAGAAACTGTTTTTGCTGCTTTGCTGCTCTGCATCGGATTCACCACACATTAAACTGCAGAGTGGAGACTTCACAGACAGCGGAGAAACAAGGAGCGATGCTGTCAACACAGGGATTTGGAAACACCAGGAGTTCATAATGTGGATTTATACTTAAGTAAAAACACAGTGTATAAATATCATGACCAAATCCAAAATGCATTAGCTAAAAAGGGAGATTGCCCATAACTGCTCTTAACTTGGTCCTGAGGAGTCTTTCGATTGGAGGAGTATGGGGCGGGTCACTTGAGAGAAGTTTGATAAAGACCACTGTGGGCGTGACCAATGGCTCTTGTGGCAAAACTACTGCCTGTTTATTGCCAACTTAAAGCAGAACTAAGTAACTCATGCCCCCTAAGCGCCACTGCAGGTGCCGTAGCATGTTGTTAATTATCCGCTAAAGTAAATACTACGCTGACAGAAAAGACAAAGGGATAGAGGGACATTGTACATCTAACTACCCAATTTTTTGTTGTTTTGTTAGCTTTGCCATTAGCCTGCTAGCTTCTTCTTCGTAATTCCATTAGTGTGTATTGGTGGCTTCTACCCGGTGTCAGGGAAGTTACAAAGGTGGTTTTCTGGCCAGAGACACCAGGGGGAGATGAAATACCCCCCAATCAACACTTTTATTACTCCCAGAGGGACTACGAAAATGATCTATTAAGGTAAACAAGTTACTTAGTTCTTCTGTAAATGACTGCCCACCTGTTTTGCTGAATAATCCAACTCAACATACATTTTTCATCTGGCGGACTATGACTGACAATCTTTGTGACTTACCATCCCCTCTGATCTGGGGGTCAGGAATGGCAAATGTGATGTGAGTTGTATTTCACTCACACAGATCTTACACATAGTTTTAGAAACTAGAAGGTCTTGGCTTTAAATGAGGCATCGCACGGGCATATAGGAAGAAAACATGCTTGGTTAAATATATAAAATATTATATATAATATATAAATATTGATCGTTGTATTAAAGAGTTTTTTGTAGTTTCTCACACATCTAAGACCCCGGAAGTAGAGCTGTGATGTCGCCACTTAACAGGCGTATTGTCTTCCTCATCCCATCAAAGCATAGCTTCATGTGGAGCTGCTTTCAGTTCAAGTTTATGGAAACACCTCCAAACTGCCCTGTCACGCTCCGTACTGCAACTGTGGAAATTCACTTACAGTTTGCTCAGGTCTTGGTTCAGCACGGGGCCAGTGCTGGTTCATTCCTAGTTGAATCATGGTCCAACCTTAGTTCAGTCCTGGTTCATAACTTGTCATTTTCTGGTTCATTCTCAGTTCAACCCTGGTTCAGCCCCGGCTCCATGCTACTGCTGTCCTTACATTCACAGTGAACATACTAGAGGCATATCGACCCGGATGGTAGCGATTCGCGTGGGGAGCAAAGAGCGGCTCGGTTGGATACGCTCTTTCGCTCTTCCTCTAAGAAAACTGGAGAAAGACAGCTGTACCAGACATATAGGTCAGCGTAGCTGAGTCCCCGGGGGATACAGACGCTTTCTAGTCATAAAAGTGTATTTGGCAGCAGTCTATACGTCCCACATGGATCAATATCTCATTTCAATAGAAGCCTTTATCTCTCTGCTTGTTCAGCCTGTGGGATCAGCCAACACAAGTAAAGCCAAGTGGATTTCTGCAGAGTCAGACGAAAGCAGCGAAGAGGAGATCAAAGAGTTTGCAACCAATATCTTGGCAATAACAAGGAAGGAAACAGACAAAACGAGACACATCTTAAATATCTTCTGCACATATCTACTGCTTGTCTTAGGTCTTAAAATGCATTATCTTTTAATGGATTTTCTTTCTCTTGAGAAACTTATTACGAGATTGTACCGCCAGCGTTGTCCAGTCACATGGTGATTGTTGCACTTGTAATGGGAACCTCGCTTGCCTTGACCTTTTCCAGTAAACCCTGGCTCTGTCAAGTATTTCATTAAACATGCATTATGTTCCTTTTTATGCAGTTGAGATTGATATAAGTGTACATTTGACCTTAAAGCGACGCAGCGGCTGTATGGGTGGTTAGCCTGGCGCCCTTACTTTCCATCCTTGGCTCCCAAACCGCTTTGAAATACGAGTCTATTTATTTTAACATAAACGTCGATGATTGTATTATTCTGGATCAGTAAGTACTATTTCAGCGATTTATTAGAACAGCATTTCCCAACCGGGGTTAAAGAGGTTTGCTATTTAATAAAAAGGAGAAAAGGACTTACAATAAACATTATTTTAAAAGTGAAATGTGTCCATTTGAGGACTCATAATAAATTGTGTTTTTATATGATCACTATCAAAATGATCGGCAATACCCTCTACACTGTAAACTCCTACTCATTGTGCTTACTTGGAATAAATTGTAAACCCGATGCATAGAACTTAATCCCAATGTTAAAGGGGCTAGATGCAAGTTGGCCATTTTATACTCACTACTGCCACATCAGGCCATACATGTAACTGCACCTTCTATATTAAGCTTGTGTATGACGGCATTTCGCACTCGAAGTAATAACTTTTTGAGTGACAGTGCAGGATTTTAGAGGCAGTTGTGGTGAACAGGTCTGAGCTCATTCTACACAATAGGACATGGCTGGAACATGTAGGGGGAGGAAAATATATCATTTTAAAAATTCTAGCTCCGCATAGTACCTTTAAGCAATGATTGCTAGTAACACTAGTATGATTAAGAGAGATTTCACAGTGTTCATTATTTAAGATACACGTTTGGATTACTATACATGTAAGTACAGGCAACTGGGAATTCCTTGTACTAATTACTTTTGTTACCTGTTCTTTTAATCTTAGTAATGTCTGTGTAAGCTCTCAGTCGTACAGGAGTTGTCCATCTTCAATGAAGGTATTCGAGAATACAACTCGAATACCTTCATTGAAAAATCTTAGTAATGGTTACTGGAATATTCCTGTTCCTTTGATGGTTTATTTGTTATTCCCATAAATTAAGTTTTACAAATTTAGTCCAAGATATAAAAGTTGTAAAAAAGCAAAACAAAGTATAGTTATGAAGCCAGTTTATTTAACATTGAACCGAGTAAAACACTTACATTTTTAGGTGCAATTAATGATAGAACATCTTTTTCTCCAGTTATAGTTTACCTCAGTCCAAACAGGTGGATTAGTTTGTGCTGAGTCGATGAAGCTGAGGAGCTGAAGTGTCTCAGAAGGTTCCTCATAGACTCTGTACATGCAGCGGGGACTCACAGCAGGGGGAAGGGGATCTTTGTAAATCACCGTCAAAGCTCACTCCTCAAAGTCTTCATCAGCGTGGTCAGATTTCTGTAAGACATATAAAGAACAAAAATACTTTCGTCGTGAGTCCTTTTGGCAAGACCAAACCAAAACCTACAGGTAAAATGTTGCTTTGTCTCATCCAAACATCTCAGCTCTGACTCTGTCTCACCTCAGTGTGTTCAGCTCCAGTCTTAACCGATCCTTCAACAGCTGCACTCTTCAGTCTGACACTGGACACACATAAAACCATTCACAAATGTTATTCCACATCCACTTTAAGGCCAGTTTGTCTGAATGCAGCGATAAGTGCAGCTTACCTTTGGCCTGGATGCTGAATTGGTCTCACAGTTTTCACAGCAGTTCAGATTTCTGTAAAACAAAAAATACAATTAGTAAGTACACTATGTAAAATGAAATATGCTATTTTGTGAGCATGACGCACCTGATTTAACATTTGAAATGATGAGTATTACAGTAATAGGGCCACAAAGCTAGTATGTAAAAGCTGCACTGTTGGCATTGTACCTTCTTGAAGTGGCGCATCACGCTGGGATTAAAGAGACAAAAACGTGCTGCTGTGCCGTTATACACTGTGCACCTAAGAGCGGACATAAAATGCAAGGCAATCTTTTCTGTCAATCTCCCGGTCTGGACGACTGTATTTAAGTCTATTCTTGAGCCAAAATGTGCTTGACCTTTGCAGGCTCCTATAGCTTCTGTGAAAGCTTTCTGCTGATCTCCACAGCAGGTGCCCCAAATTGAAATGAGCGAAAAAGTTCACTTATTGTAGAAGCTATATCTCACTTGGGGCCCTTACATGGTTCAGAGCATATAAACCACTGTGCGGTCAGCAAGTTAAATAATAAATGTGTTATAAGGTAGAGCAAGAGTCTTGTACTTTTAAAATATAAAAAAAGATTGGAAAATAGCAACAATACAATACAAAACAATACATCAAACTCTTAAAGCAATCACACATATATCCAAAGACACACTCACCTTAAGTAGATTAAAGGTCCTGTTTTCTGCTCGATGATACACTGAGGGCTGTTGAACACTTCTCTTTTGAATTCAAAACAGTTCAGAGCAATCTGATTGGCTAATTCTCCACATGTGACCTATGACCTGAACCAATCCCGGGCAACATAAGCTATAGCTTAGTTTTGTCAGTTACGGTTACTAGACAGTCAGGGTCCCGTTACAGTAGATGACTGCAGGTTAGTGAGAGTTACTAAAACCATGTACTGGGTAAAGAGAAAAGCAAGTAAAGCCAATGTCAAGCCTATATTATTCAATACTGGCAAATCCGAGTAAATGGGACAGAATCACTGAATCTAGAATCTGTCACTGAAATTCTAGTTTCACTTTAGAATTCTTTCTTGTTGGGGGTATTATAAATACAGACGGCATCTCGTCATAGAAGGGGGCGTGGCTTCGCCGAGGGGGAAAATAGAATCTTTAGAGAAGCACAATTTTTCACTCTTTTTAACCATTTTCTGGTGGAATATGAACTTATTTATCACAAATAAATACATATACATACAAATAAAGTCAAGTGTAAATCGGGTCCATATGGATGTTTATTCACAGCACATTGTTCAGTAGAAGTGAAAAAACGGCGGTCGTAGCTAGTGCTAGTTAACCGTTAGCATTAGCCTGATGCCAACATGTTGCATCAAGTTAGCATTCTCCGTTATTTATGTATTTATGGGCTGTTGAACCACTTTGCTCCTCTCCATGTCTTTGTATCTTTATTATGAATATAGAAAGCTATATTCATAATTCAGCATTTGTTAAAGTAGTTTTTGAATAATTAGACAAAGTTTAGATTTTGACCATATATGGGGCGATTCCAGATGCCGTCTGCATTTATGCAAAACTGACTTTTTAGAGCTTCTCTACAACGTAATCTCTACTGTGGTCAATCTCAGTAATCATCATGGGACTTTATTATCATTATCAGGTTTACAGCCAAGTCTGTGGCAGAAACAGCACCTTAGTTTGGACGACATAATGGATGATTTTTGTGTTAAATGATACTGGAGGGAAGCATTTGGTTTTGTTTGAACTGATGTTTGTATAAAAGATATGTCTAAGCTCATTAATCCACTACACTTATTCATTTTAAATATGAAAGTGATTCTTTTTTGCCATATTGTCCAGCCCTTGTTTCACTGTTGTTCCCACACAACAGCTAGATCATCTCAAAGACCCACCACTTCTGATGCAAAAGATAGAAGGGAAGTTCAGAAGAATCGTACTTGTTCAGAACACTATTCAATCGTAGAAGCAGATATGTACAAACACAAGGCCAGAACGGAATAACCCTTGGCCCTTGTTGTTGCTACCTGCATTACACAAACCTCACTGTTGTTGTCCGTAGAATTCGATCTAAGGTCTTCGATTGCTTTTTTCCAACATCATTACACGGACCCTGTACCGCTTAACGATTGCAGCAAAGGTATATCTTACACATCAGAAATCGCAATAAACATGTAAATGGCAGTAGCGCGTCGGGGGGGAAGCTGTGCACTTCTCCATGGAGACCCGCCAAAAATCGATACCCCATTTCAATAGAAGCCTGCCCGTCTGCGGAGTGTGAGTGAGCGCGGAGACTCGGACAGACGCTTTAGGGGCCTTTTCTTCAGAAGCAGAACAGACAGACTGATAATGGTGGTGTTTTCAGTTCCGTTAAGCACAGTTTAGTGCCGTGCTAAGAGGAGAGGCTGCTGATGAACTCTGCTTTGTCCTGGGGCTTCATTGAGGGCGCTAATGCACTCTCTGCGTCAGTCGGACAATCTATTCCGCGCACGGACTGTCATGGCTTTATGAGGTGGGCTTATTGTATGTGTCGAAGAACAGTGCCGGGGAGAGGTGCTTTAATGTACTTTGTGATTTTACAGGGGCTTATTTTGTGGGAAAGAACTTCAGCCGACAGCGGTGTTTTTTTTTTTAACGGAGCATGTATCAGTAATCCCTCGTGTTCAGTCCGTCTTCCTTTTCTGTTTACGTCATTTGGAGGAATCGGTGGAAAGTTCTGAATCTGTCCATGGTAAAACTCTCTTCTCTAAATGTGTCGTGACCAAGTTCATCAATGGGTTTCTTCTTCCCTGATGGCACGGACATATTCCAAGAGGACAATGCCAGGATTCGTTGGGCTCACATTGTTAGAGAGTGTTCCAGGGAGCATGACGCATCATTTTCACACGTGGATTGGCCGCCTTAATCCCATTGAAAATCTTTGGGATGTGCTAGATAACACTTTGATTGTGGTGAAAATGAACGCAACACTGGATCTTTTGACAATGCACAAGCTCATTGAAACAATGACAGTGACTGTGCTGTAATCAAACCAAAGAGATTGAATTTGGGTGAATCTTAAATGTAATCCTTTTGTAATTACGTCTATATTATTTAGATGGATAAAATCTGTTATAAGTTAAAGTGGAGATTTTGAGCTAGGTTCCTCCTCATCTTAGTTTTCATGTCTCAGTATAAAAGTGACAAAACTTACCCCGTACAATGCTTGTTTTATGATGTTTTGCTATCACCCAAATTATGGTATTTTTTCCTTGTGCGAGACACCCGGTACGGAATGAGCAAAGAATTGTGCCGCGAAAACTCACTCATTACAAAAACTTGGAGCTGTTTGTCTGAAAATTAGGATTTTGTTCCACTCATGCAACAACAAAGCAGCGATAGCAGCTTCTACGGACTCCAAACTTTCCAGTTTTAGACAAGAAGATTGTTGAATATCTTATTCCCAGACTCATTTTTTCAGCTTTGAACCCCCCAAAAAAGGCAAATTTGAGTTTGTACAGATTTTCTCACTCATGATTAGCTTATTCAAAAACCAAATGAGATCCAAAATCCCCATGAAAAAATCTTTGTTACCAGTATGTCATGAAATAAAACCAGAAATAGAAATCTGTCTCTATCCATTATTTAAATTTGCTGAAAATATAGGCGATTTTGGCCATTTTTATGCACAAAATGCCTTATTTTTACATGAAAACATAAAATGACAGAAAGCTTGCAATGCATTTTTTCCCTCAAACAAGCAATGTTCAGCAAAAGTTTCAAATCAATTTCTCTAAATCAATTTTTTTTTCTATTCACCTGCAGTGTCTCGGCTTAAGTGAAGCAGCATTTTATTGAAGAAAAGTTATGAAGAAAAAAACTTACTTACAGTAAGGAAGTGAAACAATAAACATTACATACAATAGATACAGACGGCATCTCTGGAATCGCCCATATATGGTCATGTTTGAAAACAGTTAAGGGGGAAAACAATTTTGAAGAAATCTTAACTTTCTCTAATTTTTCAAAAACTACTTTAACAAATTGCTGAATTATGAATATAGTTTTCTACTAAATAAAGATACAAAGACATGGGGAGGAGCAAAGTGGTTCAACAGCCCATAAATACATAAAAAAACGGAGAATGCTAACATGATGCTACATGTTAACATCGGGCTAATGCTAACGGTTAGCTAGCGCTAGCTACAACTGCCGTTTTTTCACTTCTACAGAACAATCTGCTGTGAGAAAATATCCATATGGGCCCGATTTACGCTTGACTTTATTTGTATGTGATAAATAAGTTCATATTCCACCAGAAAATGGCTAAAAAGAGTGGAAAATTGAGTTTCCCAAATGATTATATTTTCCCCCTTGGCGAGGCCACGCCCCCTTCTATGACGAGATGCCGTCTGTATCTATGTCAAACTAACAAACTTGGGGATTTTTTTAGTAATATTGTAGCTAGGCCAAACCCAGCTGAAGAATTAACCTATTGCACATGTCGTGGATTCATGTGTACAACCTATTGGAAGGAAACTCACTCAAGAACACCAAACACTCCATGCTGGAAAACAAACACACGTAGCTCTGTTCGAACATTGTACCGCAAGTCTGCTCTTTCACCAGTCATGCATATCGGCTGTGCGGAATCGGCAGCATCTGCATTTATTGTTGACCCGTACTTGTGGTCCTCCCCAAGGGCAGCTGTAGCTCGCTTACCACTACCAGGTATGGATTCAAAGAACAATTATCCCTTAAGAAGCACTTTGGGGGACTTGTGTCATAAGTCATTCCCCGTCCCTTGAGTAGAAATGAACAGAAAGCTGCTGGGGAGAGTATGGAGATCCCTCTATTATAGTAAAGTTGTGGTCAGTGCTATTTCTCTTTCATGACCATTTAAATTGCTATTTCAATTCGGTTGTTCTGCTCTCCTTTTTTCCTGTTCTGCAGCCCTGTGAGGCAACTCCTGCTGTTTTGGTTCTAACTAGTCCCTCTTTGTTCCTGCCATGTCCTATGGATCTTCAACTATAGCTCTACACACGATCTACGCAAGGATCTCCCTAGTATTTAAGCACAGATCCAGCCCATACGTCCGAATAAAGGACTATTATTTGTGCCAGTGGACAATGGTGATTGCAGGTTAGCCCCGTTTGCTTGTTACAATCGCCTACAGCTCATTGTTGATGAAAAGTCCGCATTAAACCACAAATGCATCAAGCCCGACTCAGTGTGTGATCATCTCAAAGGCTGCTTTATATAGTTACCGGCTGTATTGACGTTATTATTGCATGAAACTCGTTTTCACCGGATCTATGCGCTGCTATGGAGCTAGTTAGCCCCGGGCGAACGGTTAGCAGCTCGGCTATGGACTTATTTGTGGACATGGCTGATGTTCCCACATTGAAAACACAGACTCGATAAAGTTGTACTGGGCAGAGAGATAATAAGAGGCTGTCAGTGCTTATGAAATGGCTGCTTTTTACTAGTCTCCCAGGGACAGCTCACAGACACCGGGGGCAGCGGTTAGCTATCCTGTCCGGCCTTCGAGGCTCCGAGCTGGGCGGGAGACCGTACAGCGGGGCAGTGCGTGGCTGAGTGTCCGCTGAAGGCAGGAGGGGAGGCGGGAGGTACGAGCCACAAATGTAGGGAGTTGGAACAGTCGAACAGTCGAAGTCCATACATTTTATCCATTATCTCCCGCGGGAGGTGACCAGGAGGAATCCGGAACAGATGCCCTAGCCACCTCAGCTGCTCCTTTCGATGTGAAGGAGCAGCGACTCTACTCCGAGCTCCTCTCGGGTAACTGAGCTCCTCACCCGATCTCAAAGGGTGCGCCCAGCCACCCTGCGAAGGAAACTCATTTCGGCCGCTTGTATTCGCGATCTTGTCCTTTCGGTCATTACCCAAATCTCATAACCATAGGTGAGAGTGGGAACATAGATCAATCGGTAAATCGAGAGCTTTGCCCCCGACTCAGCTCCCTCTTCACCACGACAGACCGATACAGCGACCGCAGTCGAAGTTTGCATCATAAAATATCAGCTACAGAGTTGTATTCCTCTCTTAGCAAAAGATGAAGCAAGGAGAGCAAGCGAAAACTGCAAACTTGCGAAGACTATTGTTACCCATAATGCACCGCAAAATTCAGTCGCTCCCCCGCCCATCGGATGAAATTTTGGGAGAGCAGAACGCCCAAATTGATCAACCAGGGAGCCACTGCGCCTCTCGAATTGGTGTCTCTTCCAAAAGATCGCAATTTTTACTCCTAGCCTTGGAAAACACAGCTCCTGCGGGTGACAGTTTTCGAGTTAGCTGTTGCCGTCTCACGCGCTGCTCAGTTGGCACTGTGAGTCACACTCCGGAAGAGGCCCTCGGAGGCGACAGTACTTGGCCATGGCACACTGGCAGAATTCAGACGCTCTCCTCAAGCCAAACACCCGCTAAGTCCTGACCCACAAACACTATTTTTAATCACCTTCGGTAAAAAAAGAAAAGAAAAGCAAAGCAGAAAAAAGTGTAATAAGTACTTCCCTGCACTGGTTGCCAGTAGTTTCAATAATGTGGCGCCGACGCTGCTGTTCTGCTTCTCTCCTCCTCCTTCTCAAAGGCATCTATGTTTAGCTGACCGGAGCAGTGTAATTATAACAAAGCGGTTGCGTGTTTGGTCGGGCTGCAGAGTGAATTTAAATTTTAATTGTCGCAATTAGCAAATCGCAAAGACTGCAGTTATTTAGGGAATACAATGTCCTCAGAAAACAAAACAAAAATGTCTCTATAGGGATTGATCATGTATAAAACCTGCTGACCGATCCCTCATCAGAGACATTTGCATTTTTGCTCCATTAGCTGTGTCTTCTTCTACTGTTAAAGTGCATATGACACATTAGATAAAAATTTTGCTAAAACATAGTTAACACAATGAAATTTAAGATTTTGCTGACGGTTTAGTTTTGTTTAGTTTGACCATTTTAGTGATGTTTATTGTTTCACGTCCTTATTGGACAGCGACAGGAAGTGACATAGATAGAGGCAAACAATGTTAAACGGTTGCCATGCCAACCATCTTACGCTAATGGGATTTATACAGACTGCATCTCTGGAATCGCCCATATATGGTCATGTTTGAAGCTGTTGAGGGGGAGAAAACAAAGAGGAGAAAAATCTACACTTTCTATAATTTATCCAAAACTACTTTAAAGAGACTTTAAAGAGGTTAAAAATGTTACAATGAAGTATTTTCCTCCCCCTACATGTTTTAGCCATGTCCTAATGTGTAGAATGAGCTCAGACCTGTTCACCACAACTGCCTCTAAAATCCTGCACTGTCTCTCAGAAAGGCGTTAATTTAGGTTCGAAGTGCCGTCATGCACGAGCTTAATATAGAAACTGCACTTACGTGTCAGACCTGAGGTGGCAGTAGTGAGTATAAAATGACAAACTTGCATCTAGTTCCTTTAACAAATGCTGCATTATGAATAGTTTTCTACCCAATAAAGATACAAAGACATGGAGAGGAGCAAAGTGGTTCAACAGCCCATAACTACATAAATAACGGAGAACATGCTACACGCTAATGCTAGCTACGACAGCCGTTTTTTGCTTCTACTGAACAATCAGCTGTGACATAACATCCATATGGGCCTGATTTAGACTTGACTTTATTTGTATGTGATAAATAGGTTTATATTTTGCCAGAAAACGGCTAAAAAGAGTGAAAAAATGTGTTTCTCAAAAGATACATCCTTCCCCTCGGCGAGGCATTTTTGAGTGACAGTGCAGGATTTTAGAGGCAGTTGTGGTGAACAGGTCTGGGCTCATTCTACACATTAGGACATTGTTGAAACATGTAGGGGGAGGAAGATACATCATTTTAACAGTTTTAAACTCTGTATAATCCCTTTTTGTGATGATGTCATCACTTTATAAACGGGTCCAACAGAACTTTAGTCCTATTCACCATAATGGGATTTTGCTGATTTTAACCTGCTATAGAGACGACTACAAGTAATATCACATTTACTCTGGGTTTTCTTCTTAAATATATATAAAATATCTTCTTTTTTCCTGGAGAAATTCTGAGCTATTATTCTAATTAAGTGGCCTTTCATCTTCTAGTTTGCTGCTTCACTGAAATAAAATGATAATTATTACCTACAACAGATGTTATCCATCTAAATAAGTCATATTTACAAAAGCATTAAAACCCGTCATGTACTTTTAAAGCACTCAGGTCTGTCTTTCATGGATTTTCTTGCCTGACACGGTTGATCAGTGGAGGCGAACATGCTCGCTGATTGGCTCTTTCAATCAGGCTTGGTACATTTTTCTCATTGACTGTAAAAAGTCCAATTGCAGTCCTACACACCCTGTTTCCCTCCCTCTTAACACTTGAGCGAGAGTCCGTGTCCCTCCCCTCTCCTCCTCCCTCGAGATACGCCCTGTGGGATGGGGAGGGTGATTGTGCAGAGCAGAGAGAGACGACGGTAGAACAACAATCGCAGTCAGATCACGGCAGCGGGAGCAGCTTTCGTGCTTCATACGTTTTTGACCGCTATTTGATGACAATCGGCCTCATATTCACAGAAAAAGATCAAAAGTTTGAACAAAGCTTGAGTTGTGAAGCGCCACAAGAAAAATATGCAAAGTCATTGTCTTTCCTTTCACAGATGGAGGAAATGTTGTAGTTGCAACATTAAACAGAAGTGCTGTCCACGCAGTCCAGTTAGGCTGCGGACACGACCAAGAGCTGCAGGCCGGGTTTGAAGCAGAGAAGCGGACTGAGATGTTAGTTTACTCTTTAAATATGAATCGATTTCAATCTTGGTGAGAATAGTTACTGGGGGGCAGTGAACAGCTGAAAATATTGTATCTAAAATTCACCAGAAGACACGGAATTGCACATACACCAGACCCCGAGGTTTATCCGCCCACATTTTATTATAACATATTAGGACCTTTTTCGGGCACAAAGTTGTCGTTTATCATCATTAAATATAATTATGTGAGTATAAGTAACTAAGTGGGTCAGTGCTTTTGACCTTTTGCCGAGCGCCGCCCCCCTTAGTTACTGTTGCTACGACGGACAAACAAATGGTGAAACACGACCAACGCAGCAGATCACCATGATGGGAAGAGGTTTACCCCTGCGTGTCAGTGACCTTTTCTGGAGCAAGACCTCCGCGATTTCCTCCAGATCGAGGCAAAAGGGGTTACAGTCAGTCTATTAAACTAACCAACGAAAGATAAAGGACAACCATAAAGCAAACAAACAGACAGGTCTCCAGCAATGTCAGAGAAATCTTGTGATCTCTTCTCTTCCTTGTGGACCAGTCGTGCTAAACTTTCTATAATTCCTCCAAAACTACTTTAAAGGGACAATACAGAGTTTAAACATGTTAAAATGATGTATTTTCCTCTCCCTACATGTTCCAGCCATGTCCTAATGTGTAGAATGAGCCCAGACCTGTTCATCACAACTGCCTCTAAAATCCTGCGCTTAAAAAGTTGTTAATTCGGGTCCGTGCCGTCATGCACAAGCTTAATATAGAAGCTGCAGTTACGTGTCAGACCAGAGGTGGCAGTAGTGAGTATGAAATGACCAACTTGCATCTAGTCCCTTTAACAAATGCTGCATTATGAATATAGTTTTCTACTAAATAAAGTTAGCTAACGCTAGCTAAACCTACAGGTGCCACAATCAGCTACAGTCGGTTATCGGGACCGAGACACAATACTTTTATCATGAAGAGAGACAAAAATAACGTGAGACTGTAGGCTTGTAAAACGTCACCACTACAGTTACAGTTACAGCTCCAGTGCCAGTTTGTGTAACGTTACATGATTGTCAGTAGCTAGACGTTAGCATGCTATGGTGTTAGCCTAGCGGCTGGGGTATGCTTGTTTATTTGGAGACATTTATCTGTGCGTAGGCCGTCCACATTGTAGGCAGTGCTCAGGTCGTGTTTTCGCTTTAGGATGGAAAATAACTGGACTCCTCCAGTCACACTCTTGTGGTACCTAGTGTTTGTTTTCTTTTTAAAAGAGCTGGGACTCTGCAGTAAAAAAAAATCCACTGAACCTCACAAAAACACAGCAAATATGCACTAAAGTATCCAGTAAAACAATGTGGAACACAAAAACGACAAATGCAGTAATGTGATGCTTCAGGACAGATTTGTTACATTATAGAAACAGTTTCTGAATGTTATACTGTGTTTACTGTGTAGATCTTGTGGCAAAATAAATTGACTTTACTACAAGGAAATCAATTTATTACAATTACTGTGAGGGTTCAGTAATCAAAGGAAGTTTATATTTTTCTTCTCACAGAAAGTCAAAGTGCTTTACAGAATAGAGAGTATCAAAGGCAGCTACATAAAATTATATGAACCTATAAAATATCAATAGACTTAGTTAAATTAAGATAAGATAAGATAAGATAAGATAAGATAAGATAAGATAAGATGGTACTTTATTGATCTCACAGATGGAGAAATTGCATGAGTGCAATTCAATGGGAGAGGCGTATATCTATCGAACGATGGGCCTTTCACAGTCAAGTAGGATTTTGAGCCGCTTTGCCTTCAACAATAAGCTTTTCTTGGAGGAAATCCCCCTTAAACCTGGACAAACATTCTGTTAGTTCACAGCCGTCGTACCTGCGGTCAGCATATTAACATCCCGCCGGTTCAGATGAAGCTGTTTGCTGTTGGCATGTAGCGCGCGTCGCCTCCACAGTGCGCTCGCTGCATACCCAAGCAGGACTCTCAGATGTGAGGCCTGGGTTGTTTGGGTTGGGGGCGGATTCCTCTTCCCTCTGAATTTTAAACCCTCGCTGCTCGGCCGTTTTTTTGTTTTGAAGTTTGGCTGAGAGGAAATAACTGTAAACGCACACAAGCAATTCTATATTTTCAAAGAAATGAAATAGTCCGCGGCCTCCTACAGCGAGTACGAGACTGATTTGCATCTTAGCTTTGCCATTTCCCGGGAGATGTTATTTAATTTAGTTTGTGTTTGTATTCCTACAGAGATGGAGTAGACGGAAGCAAAGGGAGAGTACATTTTAATGAATATAATCAATTACACCTCCTTGGAACAGGAAGGTTGGTAGTAAAAGGTGGATAATGTATTGTCTCCATGGTAAAATCTGGATTGCTTTTTCTTGCAAACTTGTAATATCAGAAAACCAGTCAGTATAGATACAGGCGGCATCTCGTCATAGAAGGGGGCGTGGCTTCGCCGAGGGGGAAAATGAATCTTTAGAGAAACACAATTTTTCACTCTTTTTAGCCATTTTCTGGTGGAATATGAACTTATTTATCACATATAAATAAAGTCAAGTGTAAATCGGGTTCATATGGATATTTTCTCACAGCAGATTGTTCAGTGGAAGTGAAAAAACGGCAGTTGTAGCTCGCGCTAGCTAACCATTAGCATTAGCCCGATGCTAACATGTAGCATCAAGTTAGCATTCTCCGTTATTTATGTATTTATGGGCTGTTGAACCACTTCGCTCCTCCCCATGTATTTGTATCTTTATTTAGTAGGAAACTATTATAATTCAGCATTTGCCAAAGTAGTTTTTGAATAATTAAAGAAAGTTTAGATTTTTCTCCAAATTGTTTTCCCCCTTAACTGTTTTCAAACATGACCATATATGGGCGATTCCAGAGACGCCGTCTGTATCTATCTGGTATGACCACCATTTGTCTCACACTTTCCAGCACATCTCCTTCATAGAGTTGATGAAGTTGTTGATAAGGACGAACACAGGTGCATTTTATTCATGACCTTTTGAATGACATGTCCCCCATTGTACATGTTTGGGATGTGCTGCAAATGGTGGTCACACCAGATACTGTCCGGTTTTCTGACACCCCCAATAAAGCATGTCTGAACATTTCAGAGTGTCCTTTTATTGTAGACAGCCTCAGGCACCTGTGCAACGTTAAAGTGCATCTTGGAAAGACAAAGCTGTGAGAGGGGATGGATCTCGCTCACTGACACGGAGGGTGGCAGTGGGGCAGTTGGTAGAGCGGGTCGTCTCATGATCCAAGGTCAGGGGTTCGAATTCCAGCTCCTATCATGCCTCCAGTGTCTGCGTACATTGGTGTATGAATGAGAGTGTAAATGGGTGACTGGTTCCTTACTTTAAAGCTTTGGGCCTAATGAAGGTATGGTCTCAATCTGTAAGTTGAGACCATTTTCAGATTTAGACTTATTTAAAGTGATAGTCTGTAAGTTTAAATGTTTTACAAATGTAATAGATTGTGTTTATTTGACCGACTGGGTCTGACATTTAACATAACGTAAGTAATATAATGTTGTTGTTTTTTTCCTATATTCGTTCCCTTTGTTGATTTCAAAAACTAATCAGAATCTCCGGGATACCACTTTGACCAATGAGATGACCTTATCCCATGAATCAGCCTGTCAGGACAAATCTCCTTTTTAAAATACTCTGCTCTGCTCATTTTGCAAACTAGGTGCGGCTTTCGGGTTCAAGAGGGGAGGGATTTGATTGTTTACTTTCAAATCACTCCCAGCTACCACTTTAATGAATATACATGGGTCTCATGCATATAAACGAGCCACACGAGATTGTAGCCTGGGGCACTCTCATTCATCCTGGCCTATTGTAGATGTTTTTAGTGGTAAAGGAAACCTACGCAGACACGGAGAGAACATGTAAACTTCACACAGAAAGGCCCCCGTCCAGGTGGGGATCGAACCCGGACCTTCTATCTGTGAAGCATGAGCACTAACCACTACCGTGCTGCCCATTTGTGAACAATATATGAGAGAAATGGGTCCAAGGTGTTTGCATTTATAATATTTATTATAATCTTATCTAAACAAGGTCATCTGCTTCATGTTTTTCTCCATATGGACAAAGCGCCTGTTCCTTTAGCTGTGAATCTAAATGATATGAGGCTCTTCCAAACTGTCAGAGGAATTTTGGATGATTTTAGTCTCTTCTTTTCAGTTTTATTTGGTCATATTTTTGTCGACAAACATATCTGAACATTTTAGCTCTAGGCTCATGGACAAGTTTTAATTTTGTTTTGGTCTAATTTATTCGCAAAAACATTTCTCCATGATTTTAGTCAATCAAGATAATCTTTAAATGCACTTGCGGATGGCTTGGAGAAATATTACCTGCTTATCATTATCATTCCTTTAAATGATCAGCTTGCCTGTGTGGATGTGGAATCCTCATTACGAGGCCAGTGGTGTTCTTCATGCAGAATATCTTTGCTGATAGGCTTTCTTTGTAACCATGGCTGCTTCAGAGTGAGACTGATTGAGTAAACAATGCGGTGTCAAAGGCCTTGGGTGCTGTGTACGTCTATGTAATGCCGGAATGAGGTCTTCTCCGCTTGTTTCGCAAGTTCACAGGTTTCGGAAATCAGTCCCACTGCGCAGCATTTATTTTATGTTATAGCCAAGTGTCTTTGATACAGCTGCATTTGTCACATTTGTCACAGATGAACGATAAAAGCAAGAGCAAACTACCAGCTATAAAGTCCAACATTTCACCTAATGGATAGAAGAAAGTGAACACATTTCATTATTATGGTTGTTAGGCTTTGTTCCAATTCAGAAAACGTCTTTGTCTGTCTCTCGCTGATCATTAAGAGTGCGCTGTTATTGTTCATCTATCAGGGTTCACAACCTGTTTCCCTTGTGACATAGCAACATATAACCTACTCATTTTGTGATATATTTGGGCCTCCCCTGCTTCTGATATGACCGTACAGGCTGGATGTAGGCATGTCGAAGAGTTGCATATTCAATCCGGCGTATTCCCTCTGTAATATACTGCACTCGCCCTGGTCTGTATGCATGACAGGCGGCAGTAGCTGGAGAAAGCCCCGGGGGGAGTGCAGAGGACAGGCAGCCTCCACACATAGAATGGTACCGCTGTTTCAGGGTCACCCCACTCTCCCCTCTCGCTGTGAGGCAGGAGCAGGAACCAGGCTCAGGCAATAACGCTGACACAGGCACAGCTGCATCAACAGTGTATTCAACAGAAACGCGTAACATATATGCATTTCAAGGCATTCGTGTGGAATTTGTAACCAGGATGTCACATACAAGCTACAAGGGGTTTTGAAATATCCTGGCTTTATCTGTGTCCATGTAAACATTGTATCCTGATGTTAGTATCCGGGATAAGTCAGTATACATGCCTCTCAATCTTCTGTTGTTATGGCGGCCATTTTGCACACCAAAGCAGAATTATGCAGTACTACAACATGAAACGATATCCCTACTCAGGATATAAAAGTGATTGACAGTGGCATTTTTATGTAATCGTAATCATTGTTCAAGAAGAAAACAGTAAAAACATTTATGCGATGAAACCAGTGAGTCGGTGTTTAAGCGAATCAAGACGTTAGCATGCTACTGGTTAGCATTTAGCTTCAACAGCACAGCTCCAACCTCTCCAAGAGAAAGCCCTGAACCACACGCCAAACAGCTAGCCTTGGATACAACATGTGACAGAGGTCAGATTCATAGATGTGAGCCACACATGTGTTTATCGTGTTGAAGCCATTGACAGTTATCTGACAGTTGCTAACCGGTAGCATGCTAACATCTTGAGCAGCTTAAACACCGACTCAGACTGAGACTCTGTTGACATGACAAACTGTAAAACTCACCGAGAAAGGTTTTCTGTTTTCTCTTTGATGTGTTCCTTTAGTCTTCAGACTTCAGAGTACTGCATAATTCTACTTCGGTATTCAAAATGGTCACCGGATCTATGTGTGATGTCACTGGAAACTAATGTATACTCTGAAAGTATCCAGTTTACCACACCGTGTAAGAGCAGTATCCTCATTTCCGACTGCTGCTGATGGACTGAGCATGTGCCAATTTGAGAGATGGAGAAACAGAAACTTTCCCACAGCGACTGCAGCTCGTGTCTGGACTATTAAAACTTTGTATCGTGTGAAAAAAAGCAAAACGTTGCAGTAGGGCACCTTACAAAACAACCACGCTCCATGATAGATCCAGTGACTGTCAACACTGCTCTCAGACTAAACGAAAGCTGTGACAGTGCACTACAGTCAGGGCTTTCTTGGGCCAGTTCTTCTCTCTGAGTTAAGAGAAATGTGTTTAAAAACTGTGTGTTTGCAACTTTGGTAAAGTTTTTAGCTCCTCACAGTGTTTTTGCCTGTCCAGCCGTCCACTCCTGCTTTTGTTTTGGAACTTTGCTCAAAGCCAAATCATTTAGAAAAGTGTTATATCGATCCAATCACAGAGCACGTTGTCATGACAAGAAGACCACATAAACCACTAGTGAAATATTTTCTTAAATGTACTTAATGTACCTGCGGAGATGTTGACGCTTCGTTGCCTATAAGAGGATTTTCTTCTTGTTTCCATCTATCTCAGGTTTTAGTGTCCCGTTCCAAATGTACATTGATTGAATCAGCCATTGATTTCTCCTACCTTTGAAATTGGAACCGAGTTGCTCACGACTCTATATATCAGGGATCTCCAACCAGTAGCTCGGGAGGCCTTTCTAGGTCACTCGCCAAAGACTTTCTACAACGCTATGTGCTTGATAACTCAAATTTTAAATGCTGAACAATCTGTGAATAGTGAATAGTACTTAACTTAAGTAATTTTCTTTAAAATGCCATATTGGCAACTATTTCTCCCAAGTGAACTCCCCCAAAGTCGTATTTTACACATGTTTTTGAAGCAAAAGTAGCTCTCTGACGATCTTGTTATGTAAAGCTCGCCTGGTATAAAATGATGTAAATAAATACATCATGCATAGTTCCGTCGGGTATTTTGAATACCGAAGTAGAAATATGCAGTAGTACAACATGTAGCAATATGTCTACTCAGGATGAAAATGAAAGACAACTGATTGACTTGTAATCATTGCTCAAGAGATAACAGTTAAAAACACGGACCCCTGAGACGTTTATGTGATACAACCAGCAAATGTGGCACAGACGCAGCAGCTCTGTCTGTCGAGCTACAGCAGGATTGACTAAAGATCTGCTTCACTCCTCAGACTAAATGAACACATCAAATAGGAAAACAGACCATTTACAGATTTAGACTTATTTAAAGTGATAGTCTGTAAGTTTAAAGTTTCCTTTTGGCAATTTCTTTGGCAACAGAGTCTCAGTCTGAGTCAATGTTTAAGTTGCTCAAGACGTTAGCATGCTACCGGTTAGCAACTGTCATCAATCAACTGTCAATGGCTTCAACACGATAAACACATGTGTGGCTCACATCTATGAACACTGAGGAAATACTACAGTAACAGCTCTGACCTCTGTTACAAGGTGTAGCCAAGGTTTGGAGTGTGGTTCAGGGCTTTCTCTTGGAGAGGTCAGAGCTGAGCTGTTGAAGCTAAATGCTTACCGGTAGCATGCTAACATATTGAGCAGCTTAAACACAGACTGGTTTCTTCACATAAACATGCGTCTCTGGGGCTGTGTTTTTACTGTTATCTTCTTGTGCAATGATTACGAGTAAATAATAATGCTAATAATGCCCTTGTCAATCAGTTGTCTTTCATTTTTTTCCTGAGTAGAGACATTGTTACATGTTATAGTACTGCATTATTCTATTTCGGTATTCAAAATGGCCACCATAACAACAAAAGTCACATGACTGAAAATCCTTCAGTTTTGACAGATGACAGATCGTTCACATTTGTCTCCGTTCTTCAGGCCGCCGCACCGTAAAACCACCAACTTTCTTGTTTACAAAATACGCCGCATGCCGTTTGCGTCATATGCGGCTTTTCTCTGATTGGTTAATACGCTTGTCAGTCACGCCCTGATCCCAGTCCACATGTCTTTGTAAAGAAAAGGCAAAGCGTGTATTCAGGCTGGCCAGGCTAACCGTATTTGTCATTAGCCCTGCTTACTCTGGAGTCTAAATATCCAGAGCGAATGTGAACATCTATTCCAAAACACTGGCACAACCGGGACATTACTAATAGCAGGTTGTACTGGTCTCGTCACATGCAGTTTGACACTTCTGTTGTCCTTGCTGTGCTGAACTCTTCCGAATGGTTTGTTTGTCTGTTGATCAGGACAAACACACAGTGAATTCTTCCTTTACCGTTTCCTTTAATTATGGAATCCCACACATCGATTAGAGAATTAAGACCTCAGCAGATCTGTTTAACACATCCTGTGCAGCCAAATAAATGACAGTTCCTGCGCCGGCGGGAGCTGGGCTGAAGCCTCCAGTGCTCTCATCGATCCAAACTCTCTCCACCGGGGCACACACTCTATTCACACCTGGACAGCCCACTGCTAACCACACCGCAGCACAGTTCATCAGCGAGGGCCAATAACAAGAAGGAAGCTGGTGTCGCACTTTCTGGGAAGCTGAGTTCAAAAGGGTTTGCCATAGAGTGTGTTAATTATACATAGCAGAGATTTCGAGGCTCAAGCTGCGGAAAACGGAACTAGGGTGCGAGACAAGCACATGTGATTGAGTGAGTGTTGTTTCTATACTCAGACAGTTTGGTGAATCTTATCTTAGCTTTTTTACGACAGACAAGTCACACAAAGCGCCTCACAGCCCCTTCATCTGATGGCTGAAATACCTTTCTACTGGCCAACATCACGCAAATGTTTTTGAATATTAGCACCACTTTTTGACACCTTTATGAGAAAATAATTGGACCATAGTTTTCTATGTGCTGACAGAGATGACACTGAACAATGTGACCGTTTTTGTTTCACGAGGATCGTTCTAGTAATGACAGAGATATTAGGCAAAGACCAAGACAAAAACAACAGCAGCTTGACAGTTCCCATAGTTACCATGATGGAGTCTGCCTCAGTTTTCAAAATATTGCTGGGTTGCAGGTGACATCACAGCATTCTAAAGGCCTATAATATTATATAGAGGTAAAATTATTTAGGTTTTGAGGACATTGTTGGTCTTGTACAGAGAGATCATGGACCCAGAGACTGATATTAAAGATCATTTTTGTAATTCATACATTTTCTTTATAGATACAACTTGTGAAAGTGTAATGCAGTTAATATGTTTGTTAAGTGTGACGTCACGACTTCCACTTCCGGGTCCTAGCAGACCGGCAAATATGCGAGAAAAAAACATAAGAAACTCTTAAAAACAATCATCAATATTTCTGAAACTCAACAGAGAGTTACTGAACCTACTTATTTTTCAGACTCATTAGCCAAAATGCCGCACCTACTGCTAAAAAAGAAATATTTACTAAAGTACTACTTCCGGGGTTAGCGTAGCTCAGGAGTAGGCAAGTTTGCTTGGTGGAGGGACTATTTACTTCATCGTCAAAAGACCGAGGGCCGAACCGCCCAATTGTCGCCCGAAGTGAAGCATAACTTTCAACAAATGCCAGTTGTGCATCATATATGACTTAAGTGGGTGTTCGGCTAAGGAATATAAAGGAATTGACTGTATGCTTCACATTTTTGAGTACTTTAACCTCTTTTGTCATGTTTTTTGTTGCTCTGTTTTTTGTTTTTTTTTGTGTCATTTTTCTGTAGCATTTTCATCCTATATTGACACTTTTTTCAAGCCTTTAGATTTGGGTAAAGCCAAAACTGGAGCAAATGTGCTCGGTTCAGGTGGGTGTTAAGAGATTAACAGAGAGACTTGATCTCTCGATTTGAGTAAAGTATTTTTTTCTCAAAGTCATCTTGAGGGCCAGAGCTTCTATGCTGGAGAGCCTGACGTTGCCTCCCCCTGGCGTAGCTGCTGCGCCGTTAGCATTTTCTCCGCTAACCCGGATGTACCAATTTTGGTAAATATTACTTTAATAGCAGTAGGTTCAGCATTTTTGGTTAATGGGCCTGATAAATAAGTATGTTCAGTAACTCTCTGTTGAGTTTCAGAGATATTGATTGTGGTATTGAAGAGTTTTTGTAGTTTCTCACACACCTGCGGACCTGGAAGTAGAGCTGTGACGTCACCACTTAACAAACGTATAGGAAAAACTGGCTCCTGCCCCACTGGGTCCGGTGACATCATCACATTCTAGAACCTGAAAACAACCAACAAGCTCTTTAGAATGTTGTGACGTCACATGAACAAAACCCATTTTCCATCCACTCCACATCAGTACAGGGAATCCACTGTATACGCCCCCCCTACGGTCACCCACCAGGCCCATGAGAAACACAGGACACTCTCAGAAGCCTACTCAAACTCACGTGTTCCTTACAGATAATGACTCATGATCACAGTGTGTTTTCTCTCCGGCTCCATGCTTGTTTTGTTTATGCCATGACATCTGCTTGAAGTCTTTTTTAAAACTGCCACGTAAGGGTTAGAGTTATTCTCTCCAATTATGCATCCCCAAATCTCACAGCGTGTTGACTGGAGTTCTTACAGTCTTTATGGTAGTTTGTTATGTCATTGTAAAGCCAAGACCTTCTAGTTTCAAGAAATATGTGTAAGATCTCACATCAAACTCTCTGCTGAAGAGGAGCTGCAGGTAATGGGTAAAAATGAGGAGTGAGTGCCAGAAGTGCAGCAGGAGTTTTTCGCCTATTGTGCATGTTTTGGTTTGACAAGTGGGACCCCAGAGCGCCGGGAGTGGAAGCTCTACACAGAAACCTGGTTAGAGAATCAAAGCAGAGACCTTCAAGGTATGAGCGATTGTGATGTAGCCTGTTCTTCATGAATTTAAAGGGGCTGGATGCAAGTTTGCCATTTGTTACTCACTACTGCCACCTCAGGTCAGACGTGTAACTGCACCTTCCATATTAAGCCCGTGCATGACGGCACTTCGGACCCGAATTAACACCTTTTTGAGTGACAGTGCAGGATTTTAGAGGCAGTTGTGATGAACAGCTCATTCTACACATTAGGACATGGCTGGAACATATAGGGAGATGAAAATAGTTATAGTTTTAACTTTGTATAGTCCCTTTAATCAATGATTTTGTTTCATTTTTTATTGATCAGGGGATTCAAAATGCCTCCTTTGACTAATCACATCACAGTTTCTGACTAAAACTATGAAAACGTCCTTGTAACTGTAAAATAATTGTTTAAATCCATCTCTATACATGTTTTACTTCTGCCCACATGTTTTCTTTGGACTGAAGTTTGCTTCTGCACAAGTTGTCCAAATAAAACTAATGGAATTAAGATAATGTGTGCCGCATAATGCTTGGATCTAAGTCAATTCTAACCGGTAAATTACAATTGTACCTTTCAGAGCGACTAACAAACACTGGCAGGCTTATGCAAATCTCTGTGAACCTTTCTTCTCGGATCTTTGCTCTCTCGTTGCCCTCTTTTATCTCCCGCCAGAGCAGGGCGGTTTTGGGAAGCCGGTGTCACCTCTAATAGGCAGAGAGAGAGAGACACAGAACAGGCCGGGCTCCCGGCTAAAGTCGCTCCCTGTTGGACAAAGGTGATCTATTGACCAAAAATAATGAGCAAAACATACTGCGGCATACGATTACTTTGCAAACGAGTATGATGCATCAACGGGGGATGCCCTTTTCTGCTCTCCACAAGGGTTATAATGAGTTTACGGTCGACTCCTCAAATATACTGAGAGTCAGTGGGGCCGTCCTTTGCAGAGAGAATGTTATCTGTGTCTTGAGAGATTTGCAAAGGAGTGGAGAAAGTTTTTGGCCTGTTTTGTCTCCTGTGTAAGTCTGACATCTGAGCACACAGAAATATTACATGTGATTTACACTCATTACAGGATATTGAGATGAAGTTGCTGCTTTTGCTGTGTTAGATGGTTGTCGTCAGTGATGTCATCCTTAACAACCGAATCATTTGCATTCACGTTCTGGAATTTGATGACATCATGATCTCAAATGCAGGGAGCTATGGATACAGACGGCATCTCTGGAATCGCCCATATACGGTCTTGTTTGAAAACAGTTAAGGGGGAAAGCAATTTGGAGAAAAATGTAAACTTTCTCTAATCATTCAAAAACTACTTTAACAAATGCTGAATTATGAATATAGATTCTCCTAAATAAAGACTCAAAGACATGGAGAGGAGCAAAGTGGTTCAACAGCCCATAAATACATAAATAACGGAGAATGCTAACTTGATGCTACATGCTAGCGTCGGGCTAATGCTAACGGTTAGCTACAACTGCCGGTTTTTCACTTCTACTGAATAATCTGCTGTGAGAAAATATCCACGTGGGCCCGATTTACACTCGACTTTATTTGTATGTGATAAATAAGTTCATATTCCACCAGAAAATGGCTAAAAAGAGGGAAAAATTGTGTTTCTCTAAAGATTCTATTTCCCCCCTCGGCGAAGCCACGCCCCATTCGAGACGAGATGCCGTCTGTATCTATACAACTCTATGGAAGAGAACCAGTTTTATGAAGAAATATCCAAAAAGTCAATTGGGAAACGTCATTATTTGGTAGTGATTGGATTGACAAACCTGAGCTGTTCATCCTATGGCTGAAAGTCCTTTCCAATGACCATCATCACACGAATGTTCTTGTATACTGTCACCACTGTTGGACATCTTTATGAGAAAATAGCTGGACCTTAGTTTGTACATTCTCACAGAGCAAACACTGAACTTTCTTCATGTTGATTTTCCCAGTAATGACAGAAGGTATGAGCAAAAAACCAAGACAAAAAAAAAAAAAAAAATCTGCATTTTGACAGTTCTCAAAGTTACTACTCAGTCATGGAATTCTTACCTGCCCAACTCCCCAATTTTAAATGATAGGATCTTGATAATGTTCTGATGACATAGACGACATTCTAGAATGTGATGTCATAAAGGGATAGATACATATATCTATATACGGTCATGTTTGAAAACAGTTAAGGGGGAAAAAAATGTGGAAAAAAATTACTTTCTCTAATTACTCAAAAACAACTTTAACAAATGATGAATTTTGAATATAAAGATACAAAGACATGGGGAGGAGCAAAGTGGTTCAACAGCCCATAAATACATAAATAACGGAGAATGTTACCATGATGGTCCATGTTAGAATCGTGCTAATGCTAACGCTAGCTACTTTCTCGCTTCTGCCGAACAATCTGCTGAGAATAAACATCCAAACATCCCGATTTAGACTTGACTTTATTTGTATGTGATAAATAAGTTTATATTTCGCCAGAAAATGGCTAAAAAGAAGGGGGCCACGCCCTTTTATAACGAGATGCCGTCTGTATCTATAATGTTGTGACGACATAGATGACATTCTAGAATATGATGTCATAATGGGATTGTTAAGTGATAGCGATGACATCAACGTTTTCACTATAATGGGATTTAGCTGATTTTAACCTGCTGTAGAGCCGACTACAAAACTCTTTTAAAATATCTGATCGCAGAAAAGAAATATTAGATTTTCTGACATTAATTATCAAATGATTTGATCCATACACAATGAAGGTGTATTTTAAATTAAAAAAATATCTTTGTTTGTCTCCAAAAGTTTGCCCTGATCATTATTTGGAAGTGATTGGTTTCACTTTTGAAAACCTTAATGAAACAGTAATTCGACCTCAGTTCGTGCTGAGAGAGAAGACGTTGAACTTTGTGACAGTTTTGTTGCACGTGGATCACGGAGATAATATCCATAAATGACCACCATAGTTACCACATTTTGATTTTTAGCTGCACCAACTCAATTTTAAATTATAGGCTGTTTAAATTGTTGTCACGTCAAGTGAAAACTTATTGGTGATTTATGAAAGTGTGCACTCCCCCAGTGTGAATTAAAACCAAACTATACCAAATGACTGGGAGTCATGTTAACACTATGCTGCCTGCCAGAGCTCGTCTTCTTTATGGCTCTCAGTTGGAAATGTGTGTCTGCACGAGGCAAGGACTGGGAGTTTGTTACCCAGCCTCCTCCGACATTAACTGCCTGTAGCCTCTGCAAAAGCATCCTGTTTAACATTCAGCCCATGTCACACAGCCAAGTGTTAAAGTCCAGTGCACAATTCCCTGTGGGAGCATC
Source organism: Gobius niger (assembly GCF_951799975.1). Lineage (NCBI taxonomy): Eukaryota > Metazoa > Chordata > Actinopteri > Gobiiformes > Gobiidae > Gobius > Gobius niger. Next base: position 36,258,115 of record NC_136855.1, on the reverse strand, counting down.
ATGAACACGCTTGGCTACACAATTATATGCCAGTACACCAACCTCTCCACCGCCTAAAGTGCATACAAACACCAAAGCAACAGCCAATGTTTACAGAAATGTTTTACATTACCTGCTATCTTGATAAAGTGAGAGGAAGAGGCATATTTGAAGCCCTATTTCAAACACTGTCATCTCGGTTTGTAAGAATATAGGCAATCCATGAGGGACACTGTGGAATAGCTGGTTCAAATATGAGTTCGTATACAGTATTTTAGCTGATATGTATTAATTATGTTGCTTTTTTTGGCCAGAAATGTGCATCACTACAGTATCTTATAATACACAATAGCCTTTAGTCTGCATTCAATGCTTTCAATTAGGAAGTTTTATAAGATATACTGTATATAAATACAGAAAGGCACCCACATATAATAAAGCCTCATTTATTTGGGCAGCGCTTTATAATAAGGATACCTGTATTAAAGGGACTATACAGAGTTTAAAAATGTCAACATTATGTATTTTCCTCACCCTACATGTTCCAGCAATGTCCTAATGTGTAGAATGAGCCCAGACCTGTTCACCACAACTGCCTCTAAAATCCTGCACTGTCGTTCCAAAAAGGTGTTAATTCGGGTCCGGATTGCCGTCATGCACGAGCTTAATATAGAAGGTGCGGCTACACGTATGACCTGAGGTGGCAGTAGTGAGCATAAAATGTCTAACTTGCATTTAGCCCCTTTAATGCATAATTCTTCTTAACTTCACCATGAGTTTATCATCAAATAGGCTTCATGAGTATAAAGGAATGAACACACTTAATCAAAGCAATGAACTCATTCAAGAACATGAGCAATTAATCAAGATCATGATGATTATTTGTGTGGAAAATGTAGTTGAGGACAAAGCTTTGTATAAACGAACTCACTCACCCTTTTAAAGCCACACCGCGTAGAATTATACTCAATAAATACAATTGAAATACATATTGATTTTATGACAGATATTGTCCCCATTGAAAAATACTTCATCAATGTACAAACAAACATGTGCCTTTGCTGTGAGCGGCTCACCTCTCCTCAGACATGACTGTAACTTTACCGGGAGTGGGTACGTCTCCAGCTCGTCTCCAGCTCGTCTCCATGGAGATGTGACTAAAGTCTGCAGAATTTAAGATTTAATCAGGTCAGGTCCTCATCTAAATCCATTCTTTGATTACCCACTGAAAAAAAAATAGTTTCTGTGTGGAGCTGGTCATTAGGGTCATGTTTTGAACTGATGGCAACCGCATAGTCCAAAATGTTACGCAGTCTGCCTTTAACTGAACCAATTATAAAATGTTACCAAAAAAAATCTTCTACGTTCCAATAAGGCTGTCTCCGACCAAAGAATTTCATGGTCGACTACAACTTTTCTGACCCAAGCTGCACTCACAAGACAGAAAACTTTGGAAGATTGTGCTGTAACTACTATCGATACATAGAAGCAACGCCAACGGTGCATTTATGTGTAAAAAGTCACATTAATCTCACCTTTAATCTCACACTCCAGCTCCCTGCCTCACTGTTTTATCTGCTGCTGTACATGTGCTGTCCATACATCCATATAATCCATATCCTGCTCTCATTTCTCTCCTCAAAGCTTTTTATTTACATTTTGTTTGCAAAAGCATTTCACACAAACAATTCAAGCGTCACTCTGTCTTTAAAACTTTGATATATATGTTTTAATTATGAAATATTAGCCCAAGTTAAAAGATCGACCTGCCACAGACCTCTGGCTTTATGTAAATGAATTGAAATCCAATGAAAATCTTGGTCAACCATGACAACATCGACCAATTAGTCGACTAAACGACCAAAAGGGGACAGCCCTACATTTCAATTTGTAGCAAGTTTAATTTGTTGTAAACTGCTCAATTTTGTCCATGTGTTTTTATTTATTTATTACAACATATAGACCCTTTAATTGTTTGTAAACATTCCGGGCTTATAGATACAGACGGCATCTCGTTATAGAAGGCGGCGTGGCTTCGCCGAGGGGGAAAATAGAATCTTTAGAGAAACACAATTTCCCCTCTTTTTAGCCATTTTCTGGTGGAATATGAACTTATTTCTCACACATAAACATAGTCAGGTGTAAATCGGGTCCATATGGATATTTTATCACAGCACATTGTTCAGTAGAAGTGGAAAAACGACAGTCGTAGCTAGCGCTAGCTAACCGTTAGCATTAGCATGATGCTAACATGTAGCATCATGTTTGCCTTCCCCGTTATTTATGTATTTATGGGCTGTTGAACCACTTGGCTCCTCTTCATGTCTTTGTATCTTCATTTAGTAGAAAACCATATTCATATTTCAGCATTTGTTAAAGTAGTTTTTGAATAATTTGAGAAAGTTTAGATTTTTTTCCAAATTGTTTTCCCCCTTAACTGTTTTTTAAACATGACCGTATATGGGTGATTCCAGAGATGCCGTCTGTATCTATGTCACTGATGATGTCAGCAGTTAAAGGGTCTATTATGTCAAAAGGTTTTGTCTTCATTATATCGTGAAGGACTTTGTCAGGCATTTGATGAAAAATGGAAGCATATCTTGATGATGAGAAAAAGCTACATTGATTCTAAAGAGAGCTCACCCAAACTTTCTCTTGTCTTTACATCATTCCACACACGTCGCATTTCGCTGCTGTCACATCAACAAACACACTCCACTGTTTCTCCAGCTCCTTTGATATAGTTCAGATCGAACATCAGAGCCTGGCAGAGAGCTTCCTGGTTATGCATTGGCCCGCGACTCTGTGGCTTTGTTGGAATATGAATGGACGACTCAAAGAAACAGCTCTAGGTATGTTTTTTTGAAGAAGGTAGAACATTGTAGAAAGCTCTCAAAGGTTGATTTTGGATAATACCGGGTATAGAATTTAAAAAGCATGGATTTGGTTTATTTCCATCCATACAACATCCATTCCCACATGCATCACTATAATACAAAGCCCCGGGAACATAATGGAGAAATGACATTGCGCATTTGTCTCATCAATTGCGAACATTCATGTGAGAGCGAGAGAACATATTCCAGGGCGGTCGTGTTGCCTTCATTGAGGACATGTACCATTGATCAAACACCACACACACACTTCTGTACCAGGCCTTTTGTAAAACGGAGAACGAATGACGCACTGGACCACTTCACCTCCATCTGCTCACAAGTGGCATGCCTGGGTACACACAAAAACACGCTTCATCTAAGAGACACACAAGAAAGTCTTTGTTCGTCTCAGTTGTACTGTATCTGTTCTTGTTACTGACTGCGGCTAATTGGGAGTTGTCTGTTCCCCCGTGGGTTTGCGTAAGTGTAGGACGACTGAAAAACATATTCAAAGCGTTGTCTGTACTGGATTGTTTTGAGAGAGAGAGGGGGGGAAAAAATGAATGCTGTTTTATTATGAAGTATGACTTTTGTGGAGTCCCTCAAGGATCAGTTCTAGGCCCGATGTAAATAAAGCTTAAGTTTTAAAGTAGACAATTTTGAAGTCAGGATATTTATGTTCCTACCTTTTCTGCCATCTCCCTTGTTATACATATTTTTTTTTATACCATTCAAGTTGCTTTACAGCAGCTTATGCTTCGAAGACACTTGTGTAACTATTCGACTTTGGATGAAGTTCACCCTGGAGAATTATTAGCCAAGATATTTAAACAAAATTAAAGACGCTGACCTGAATTTTGTCCTCATACTTGACTTTATACATCAAAAAGGCTTGTATATTCTGTTCTAAAGGCCCAGAACAAAACGAAAATACATCTGAAATGTGACTTTTTAAGCATGTGTAGAAATTTACAAAGCCTTTGGCGAGCTGGAAGGAGCTACTGCACACAATACAAAAAACTGTATCATTGGGCATGTGGGTCAACACAGTAACCCCTGAGTCAGCACAGACTACTTACAAATTGAATTATGTTGATAAATGGAATAAATTCAATGAGCAGATCCCAGGTCAGGGAAACTGGGAGCAACCTAGTCCATTAAAAAGGTGAAAGCCTGAACCATAGCTGTCAAGTCTCCTGAAACTACCGTAATATACCCCTCTTTCCCGCGGTGCTACCATAATAGTATTATCTCGTAAATCTCCCGTATTGCAACAAAATTAATAATAGTAAAAGATTCCTTCGACTCTCCAAACTGATCAATGCCACTGGAGGTTGCATAGCTGTCAAGTGTCCTGCTTTGGCCTGGGAAACTACCGTATTTTACCCCATCTTGGAGCTTGGTTGTGGTGATGGGTCGGCTCACAGCGGGTGCCAGAAAAACTTGACAGGTTGGTCAGGACCTACAGCTTATACTCTCTAGCCTCAGTCGAGACAAAAAAGATCAAAAGACCTTTTTAAAAATACTCAAAGAAATGCTGAAATGTCCTGGCGGATAACCACACTATGCACATACAGCATGTTGGGCCAAATGTCCAGCTCAGCTCCTCTTCTTCAGATTAGAACAAGAGTTGTTTTAGCTGACCAGTGTATAAATAATGTGCAAAACCCTGGAGGTAGGGGTGTACTCTGAGCACAAGCTAAAGCTTCATTGAGAACAAGAGATGTTGGGAACCACTGTAGTGTTGTACAGTAGCCTGACAGAAGTGACATGGCGCTGTGGCACACTGCTGTAAAGAGGGGTAGGAGACGTCTGACAGAAGCCAGACTGCGAATTAAGCCACTGCATTTAGCCGCGCAGACAGCTGATCAGCATGAGTCACCCTTCACTGTTCCCCTGACTGGAGCACAGAGCGAGGGGCTGAAGCACTAAGTCAATCAATCAATACAAGTACCTGGGTTTGCCTTGATTCCCCGTGCCACTAGAAACACATATCAGTGCTCTACTCACCAAAGTCAAAGGCTGAATCGGTTTCTTATGAATGAAGGCGTCGTTCACACGTACGGCCAAACGGATCCCGGTCAAGACAGGTCTTCGCTTAGACTACGGTGACACAGCCGACCGACGGCATCAAAAACATGGATGAACTTGATGTCGCTCGATTTGCTACAGGTTTCCCATATTACACTCATCCTCACCACTATGCCTTATACTGGTGAACTGGCCCTCCCTTCACAGTGTTGGGGAGAATACTTTGAAATTGTACTTAGTTACAGAATACTGAATACTCAACTGAACATTTATTTTCTGAGTACTGTATTTTGAAAACTTATAATACTTTCAGAAGGATAGAATAGAGAAGAGAAGAGAAGAGAAGAGAAGAGAAGAGAAGAGAAGAGAAGAGAAGAGAAGAGAAGAGAAGAGAAGAGAAGAGAAGAGAAGAGAAGAGAAGAGAAGAGAAGAGAGGAGAAGAGAAGAGAAGAGAAGAGAAGAGAAGAGAAGAGAAAAAACTTTATTGTCTAGCATGCACAATGATAGCAGAACGGAACAGACTGAGCGACAATGCAGCTACAATGTGGTGCTAAAGTGCTATGGTGTGATGGAGCTAACAGCTTGGTGGTTGGAACTGTTCCTGAGTCTGCTGATGTGAGTCTTTAACGCTCTAAAGCGTTTGCCTGAGGGCGGGGGCTCAAACAGGGAGTGTCCGGGGTGTGTTCTGTCCTTGTAAATGTTTGTTGCCCTCTTCTGCTTTCGTGTGGCATATACAGTCACAGTTTGGTAGAATGGACTGAATTATACGTTGGTAAACTCCTGAAGAAGTTACAACAAAAACAATAGAAAAGACTATACATGCGTTTCCAATGACATCATGCATAGCTCCGGCGGCCATTTTGAATACTGAAGTAGACTTATGCAGTACTACATGTAACAATATCTCCACTCAGGATGAAAATGAAAGAAAACTGATTGACAGTGGGATTTTTATGTACTCGTAATCATTGCTCATGAAGATAACAGTTAAAACACGTGTGATATAACCAGCAAATGTGGCACAGACGTAGCCTCTGTCTGTCGAGCTACAGCAGGATTTACTAAAGATCTGCTTCACTCCTCAGACTAAATTAACAAATCAAAGAGGAAACAGAAAATCTTTCTCTGTGACTCTTATTACAGTTTATTATAGTCTCAGTCTGAGTCAGTGCTTAAGACGCTAGCATGCTACCGGTTAGCATTTAGCTTCAACCATTCAACCAATGGCTTCCTCTGTCACATGTTGTATCCAAGGCTAGATGTTTGGAGTGTGGTTCAGGGCTTTCTCTTGAAGAGGCTTATCGTGTTGATGCTAAATGCAACCAGTAGCATGCTACCGTCTTGAGTCACTGGTTAAATCACATAAACGTGCGCTCTCTTGGGCAATGTTACCTTCGTGAGCAATGATCAGAGTAAATATAAACATCACTGTCAATTGTTTTTCATTCTGAGTAGAGATATTGTTACATGTTGTTCTAACTTTATTCTAAATACCCTGAAAGGAAACTTTTCTGGAACACAGTTACCCAAAATGAATTCCAAACACATTCTGTTACTCACCGCCCAATCACACACAATCTCAATGTTTCCTATTAACATTTTGCTACTCTTGACTTTTAGAAGCCACAGCCTCCAGACCCGTGGTGTTCCTTTGGGGATTAGCTCAGACTCGCTCTAGTAAATAGTTTGTTTAAAGATTAAGCGGCAGTGGACAGTGTGCTACTGGTGGATAATCACTATGAGCATTTAAGAAGTCTGCGCCGGATGCAAATACTTCACTAAAGATAGAGGTGTCTTAAGCTGCATAATAAATGTTTGAAGAAAGGCTTCGCACATCGTGTACTACAGGCCGGCGTGTGGGAGACAAGAGAGAAGCAAGTGCTCATGGTTCACTGCCTAACTCACAAAAACAGATCTGCTTAGCGACATTTGACATTTTGCTTTTGACTCATTTTTATAACGATAATTCAGTGTGTTGTATCTATTATATTTGCATTTCCTTGTATTTATGTACGAACTGCGCCTTTTCTTATCACCACTTAAAGTTGTCAGGCACAGTGCGGGAATCTTTGATGCATGATTAGTGTTGAAATAGCACTGCAATTTCATCTCATCTGCAAATAATAAGCTCTAATCGTCTTGTCTATTTACATGCAGTTGCTCTGTCTTCGTATTTCATTCCGCATATCCATATTTTGGATCCACGTGTACTGCGAAAGGCGGCCGAGATGGCGCTTTAATCCAAATATGGTCATTTCCTTTGTAGGAGACGGCAGTGGCAAAAGACTTTACACTCTTGCGACAATATCTCCTGTTTAGTAGCTCCGACAGACTCCAAACTTTCCACTCTTGGACTTAACAATTTAGATTTTATTGCACTTTTATATCTAATTCCCAGCCTGATTTATCGAGCTTTGAACAGCAAAAAACAGGGCGAAACCAATCAAAAACTAAACAAGATCCAAAACTTCCTCTGAAAAATCTGTTACAAATATGTCAACACTATAAAGCCGTCAATTTAAAACTCAATCCATTATTTAGATTTTGTCGCTGAGAATATATAGGCAATTTAGATTTTTTGATTTTTGTATGAAAACAGACAATGACAGAAAACAACAGCAGCTGTTTCAAATCGATATCTGTAAATTAAATCGTTTTCCTTATTCAAGGCAACTAAATTTATTTGTATGGCACATTTCAAGTACAGGACAACTCAATGTTCCTCACAGCAACACCGAACACCCAAACACAATAAAAACACAATAAAAAGCAATAAAACAAATCAGTCGATAATTACATAAAAAAAATTAAGTATGTGCATATATTAAAAAGGAGGAGCTCGGAGTAGAGTCGCTGCTCCTTCACGTCGAAAGGAGCCAGCTGAGGTGGCTAGGGCATTTAGGGGCGTCCTAGTGGGACAAGGCCTTGTGGGAGACCCAGGACACGGTGGTGGGACTACGTCTCCGAGCTGGCCTGGTGTCACCTCGGAACAGCTGAAGGAAGTGTGTGTGGATCCGGAAGTCTGGGCATCTCTGCTGAGACTGCTGCCCCCGCGACCCTGCCCCGGATAAAGCAGAAGAAAATGGATGGATGGATGGATATATTAAAATTGTTAAAATACAATCCATTACCATAGGCAGCAGTAAAAAGGTGTCCTTTCAGCCTGGACTTAAAGGGGCTTTATACAAGTTGGTAATGTTATGCTCACTACTGCCACCTTAGGTCTTACGCATAACTGCAGTTTCTATATTAAGCTCGTGCATGATGGCACTTCAGACCCGAATCAACAACTTTTTGAGTGACAGTGCAGGATTTTAGAGGCAGTTGTGGTGAACAGGTCTGGGCTCATTCTACACATTAGGTCACGGCTGGAACATGTAGAGAGAAGAAAATACATAATTTTTTTTTGCATAGTGCCTTTAAACATAGTCAGAGTCACGTCCTCATGGAGGCCGTTCCACACATTTGCTGCAGGGAACTGAAACACAGCCTCACCGTGTTTAGTGGTGACTCTGGGAACCTCCAGGAGACCCCTCCCTGAGGATCTCAGAGCCCGAGGTGGTTCATACGGCTGTAACATGTCAGCTATAGCCTGACCATGAAGAGACTTGCAGAACTGCTTTAAAGTCTTTTCTCTTGAGTGACAGGAAGCCAGTGTAGAGACCGCAGCACTGGACTAATATGGTCGTATTTCCTGGTTCTGGTCAGGACTCGAGCAGCTGCGTTTGGGATGTACTGCTGCTCTAACAGTTCATTTGGAAAGGCCAGTGAAAAGGCCGTTACAAAAGTTTAACCGACTGGTCTAGACACTATGTTTTTAGATGGTAATAGGCCGCTCATGTAATTAACTTAATTTTCTTTTCTAACTTATTCACCTGCAGAGTATCGCCTTAAGTGTCGAAAAGTATTTACAAAATATCCAAATACTGCGTAATACATATCTCCAAGTCTGTGCCTGCGATGCACCCTCTTTACGGGCGTTATTTGCTTTTTGTACCCGCTGCAAATCGATACACTCGGCCTGAGCGATGTCTTCTATTTGCCGCAGACAGTTTGATGATGATGGTGTGAGTCTTTGAGATGAGCACCTGTGGGGGAGCGAGGGCCGGCCGGAGCACGGAATGGCCGGTCTGCAAATGAGATCAGTTCATCCCAGGGTCACGATCCCGCCGGCACTACATAAACAGGGACGACGTATGAGCCAGTGTGTCAGGCGATCGGTATTGTCCCCCCTGTGTGTGTCGCTTTCGGATGTTTGACTCCATCTTATAGGCTTAATAAATCAGGTTAGCAAAAGGTTTCTGGGGTATTGTGCACGTTGGTAACAATTCCAAGCATTTTTTGATGACTATCTTTCACTCTGTTGGCTAGAAAATGTCATATTAATCAAAAACAGCTTATTCAAAGTGTCTCTTGGTCTGGCTTCTGTGACACACACACACCTCCTCACCTCGTTCCCCTTCGAAACAAACCTCGGGCCTTTTGTTTCTTTACAAAGCTGCGGATTGAGCGGAAAAGAGGGATTTCCTGGTTACGTAGCGCCATGGGGAGGAGCTTGAGTTAAACTGGAAGAGCGTTGTGAGAGTTGGCACCGCAGCACTTTGACCAATCCCCGCACAAGTTTGAAGTTTAAACAGATTATTCAAGCAAATGTGAATAGCTCAAAACACAACTTGATGAGGGAACAACACAGATTACGTTCAGACTGCAGGGCTTAATGCTCAATTCTGACTTTCTGCAAGGGCATTCACGTTAGCCTCAAACGCGACCTGTATGTGATCTCCAGTCTGAACAGAATGCAGCTTGAAAGTGTCGCGCAGTAGAGGGCACAGGGCTCTGCTGTTTGAGGAAGTAAACAGGAAGCAGCGCCGCAGATCTGGCTATAGTTCTGAGAAGCAAACGCAGCCGATACATCAATAACCTAATCATTCTAACACATTGAGTGCCAAAAATGTAAAAAGAATGTCGGTAGAATCATTTTTGGAATATAACTGACCTTGTATTACATGAATGATCGCATTTTGAGGGACTATTTTCTAGCAGATCACTCCGCCGCTGCGTAGCTTATACAACTACGAAGCTGATGCTGCTCAAATATAAGTTATTTTAAATGCAAAATGGTTAAAATTACTCTATCGACACAGACATTAATATGGTTAGTCTGGCATTATAAGTGATTTGCCTCAGGTGCACTGTGGAGCGGGTCAGACTGTTTTTCATGCAGGCTAGTTGATATCGTAGAAATGCGCTAGCCTACATTAGCCTAGCGCCACAAAAGTCGTCAAATATAAGAACTGTTTGAATTCCAAAATAAGAAAAAAACCTCCAGAAATCAGCAACACTCTGGATAACTAGGAAATGAGGCCCAATGTCAAAAATCCTGAAATATCCCTTTAAAGTCTTCAATCCGCGAAACAGGCTGTTTAAATGCACACACGATCAAAAGCTTCAATCTGCAGCAACATGCGGCATTTGAAAACAATGTTGTTGTTGAAAAGTGACTTGAAACTGAGATATCTAGGCATTTACCTCTTCCCATAATGTTAGTGCCAGAGGAGAGAGGAGTTAATCAGAAAGGAGAGTGTTTCACAATTCATCATATCTCAGTTTCTAGAAACAAATCTGTGATTTTGATCAAAACTAGCCTCTGTTTAGTTTAGGATTTCTCAAGGCACGTATCTTTTAAACTGTTTTCACCTGCGGAGAGCTCAGAGTCTCACCATTCAAACGAGCCATAGCATATGTCCATAGCTATAATATAGAATATGCTGTGGTGCTACAAATATCATGAAAAATGGTCTGGATTGTTGGCACTCTACAGCTAAATCCCCAAAACAGAGCAGCACTCATTGTGTTAAGAAGGAAGAGAGACAGTTTTTTGGATTATGGACTTTTGTGGAGCAGAGGCAGCGATGTCTTTAATGAGAAACGTGCCTCTGTGAAATCCAGCAGTGGAGAGGGAGGTGAGCAGCTTCACTCACGCTAACTTCATTCATAACAAGTGCACGTGTTGCTTTCCCGTCCGCTCCCGTCTACGTTAATAAAGAATGAATGGTACTGTATCTGTAGAGCATCGATGACATGTAGGTCGGATAAAAGCGACTTGGCTATTCAGATTGAAGTCGCATTGCAAAAGATCAGATACGTATCGGTTTTAGGACATAGCCAAATGGCCTGGGTCGCATTTAAAAACATCAGATCTGTGTCGTTCTGAGTGAAAATATCAGATACAGGTCGCATTGAGTCGCTTGCAGTCTGAACGTTTTATTGGAGGCGCTAACTCCAAAATGAGCCCAAATGCATTTTGAAAAATGGTCCAAGTTGCCTTATAAATCTATGGAGGAATTATGAATTATCTTGATGTGTAGATTAGACCCATTAAACAAAGTCTAGAATGAGAAATAATGCGATGAACTTTGTAGCCACTCTTGTTCTCTTCCCCTGAAGCACAGCATCGATATTGAACAAGCAATCCATTCAAGAAACAAATGGTTTTGCAAGAGGAGCACAAATGGTGGTCATTGATTTGTAGCCTTCATCTCCATTGCTATTCGGAATTCAGAAGGTAACAATTTACAAGGATGAAACAGCAGCATTTGTAAGAGTGCAATTGCAGTGAGCGAGTTATCAATAACAGAGGGCAAACCGTGATGGATAGTTTACAGAATGCATCAAATTTGGTGCGGACGGTTCCACTGTTACTGTGGTAGAGATGGAAAAGTATAATGGCGGGAGGTGTTTAGTGCAAAATCAACAAGTTCTCTCAACCAAAACCTTGGAGTTGTGTTTTGAGCCACTTGTGAATGTTTGAGTAATCTTAGAATCTTTCCCAGTGTCTACTAATAGTGCAGTCGACATGGATGGATGGACGGATGGATGGATGGATGGATGGATACAACTGTGTCTGTGGATGGCCTGCATTAACAGTAGTAAACACAAAATGGAACAAATTCCCTGTACAATGAAATTCCACTCAGCTTTCCACTAAAGTCATAAAAAGACAGAACAGAACAAAAATATTAAAAGACAAAGTGCTTAAAAAGATATTCTGTGCCATGTATACATGCGACTCTTGTTTTTATGGCGGCCATTTTGAATGCCGAAGTAGAATTATACAGTACTACAACACGTAACACTCAGGATATAAAAGAAAGACAACTGATTGGCAGTGTCATTAGTATTTACTTGTAATCATTGCTCAAGTAGATGACAGTAAAAACACGGCCCCAGAGACAAATGTTTATGTGAAGAAACCAGTGAGTCAGTGTTTAAGATGCTAGCATGCTACCGGATAGCATTTCGCTTCAACAGCCCGGAACCACCCTCCAAACATCTAGCATTGGACACAACATGTGACAGAGGTCAGAGCTGACGTCTTAAGCGTCTTAAACACTGACTCAGACTGAGACTCTGTTGACATGACAAATTGTAAAAATCACAGAAAGTTTTTCTGCTGGTTACATCACATAAACGTCTCTGGGGCCGTGTTTTAACTACTATCTTCATGAGCAATGATTATGAGTACGTAAAAATGCCACTCTCAGTCAGTTGTCTTTCATTTTCATCCTGAGTAGAGATATTGTTACATGTTGTAGCACTGCATAATGCTCCTTCGGCATTCAAAATGGCCCGCCAAACTATGCGGGATGTCCAGGGATAGTAGCTTATCACCACCAAGTATGGAGTGAATGAATAATGCAATGTAAAGCGTCTTTGAGTGTCCATAAAAGTGCTATATAAAACTGATTATGTCATTGGAAACGCATGTATACAGTACATGTGCAGTCAATAGGTAGACAGTAAATATTGCACAGTGCCGGCCCCGCAGTAGTCGAGCTGGACCTTATTAGCAGAGGGGAAGAAAGAGTATTTGAACCTAGTGTTTCTGCACTTCACGCTCCTGTATCTCCGACCTGATGGGAGGAGTGTGAAAAGTCCTTGTTGGGGGTCCTTAATGATGGAGACAGACTCAGTGTTGGTAGACACTCCGCAGAGATGGCAGTGGGGTCTATGATCTTGGACTCTGTGCCGGCGTTTGCGGTCTGAGATAGAAGAAGCTGCCACCAAACTGTAATGCAAGCTGCTCACCCTCTCTACCTCCAGCTCCCGGATGAACAGGGGCAGATGAGGTCTTCATATCACCCTCCTCAGGTCCACTATCGTAGTACACGGCATTACGGGGCTACCCATGAGGAAAATAATCTATCTATCTATCTATCTATCTATCTATCTATCTATCTATCTATCTATCTATCTATCTATCTATCTATCTATCTATCTATCTATCTATCTATCTATCTATCTATCTATCTATATCTATCTATCTATCTATCTATCTATCTATCTATCTATCTATCTATCTATCTATCTATCTATCTATCTATCTATCTATCTAAGATTTAACCAAGCAACAGATGGACAATAATGGCACCTGTTGGCGCATCAACAGAAAAAGCTATTAGCAAGCCATTACATTGGCATCATTGAACAGCAATACCACTGTATGTCACGAGATAAAGGCGCCGTACAGTGAGCCATTCGTAGTAATTAATATCAATGACAAGCAGCATAATGCACTTTACACACAGACAAATGGACTTCATCTTGACCTAATTCATCATCCGTCGCTGCCATCACACGCGCCGCATCAAAGCTGCCTCCGTTTCGAAAGGCTCCTCACACAGCGCCTACTCCATCCTACGCAGAGAGAGAGAGAGAGAGGGATGGAGAGAAGAAAGAGGCGGGGAGGGAAGAGAGAGGGGAGGGAGTGAGTGGAAGAGAGAGAGAGAAAGGAGTTGGAGTGCGAGGCAGGAGAGGGAGAGAGAAAGGAAAAGAGGATTATAGGAGGAAGAGACAGAAGAGAGAGGGGAGTGGAAGAGAGAGGAAGGAAAGTGGAGGAGAACGAGAGAGAAGGAAAGAAGGGAAGAGAAGAGGGGAGATAAAGATGGAGATAAAGGAGAGTGGAATAGAGAGAGAGAACAGTGAAGTGGAATAGAGAGAGAAGAGTGAAATAGGAAAAGAGAAGAGTGGGATAGAGAGAGAGAGAGCAGAGAGGAATAGAGAGATAGAGAAGAGTGGAATAGTGAAAGCAGAAAGAGGAATAGAGAGAGAGAGAGAGGAATAGAGAGAGAGGGATAGAGAGAGGAATAGAGAGAGAGAGAGCAGAGTGGAATAGAGAGAGAGAGAGGGAGAGAGAGAGCGCAGAGTGGAATAGAGAGAGAGAGAGAGAGAGAGAGAGAGAGAGAGAGAGAGAAAGAGAGAGAGAGAAGAGTGGAATAGAGAAAGAGAGAGAAAGAGAAAGAGAGAGTGGAATAGAGGGAGAAAGAAGAGTGGAAGAGAGAAGGAAGAGTGGAAGAGAGAGAGTGAGGAGTGGAATAGAGAAGGAAGAGTGGAAGAGAGAGAGAGAAGAGTGGAATAGAGAGAAGGAAGAGTGGAAGAGAGAGGGTGAAGAGTGGAATAGAGAAGGAAGAGTGGAAGAGAGAGAGAGAAGAGTGGAATAGAGAGAAGGAAGAGTGGAAGAGAGAGAGTGAAGAGTGGAATAGAGAAGGAAGAGTAGAACAGAGAGAGAGGGATCAGCTGGATAGAGAGAGAAGGAAGAGCGGAATAGAGAGAAAGAAGAGTGGAATAGATGTAGAAAAAGGGTGGAAGAGAGAGAGAGAGAAGAGAGGAATAGAGAAAGAAAGAAGAGCGGAAAAGAGAGAGAGAGAGAGAGTGGAATAGATTTTAAAAAAGAGACGGGAAGAGATTTTTAAAAAAAGTGTGAGAGAAAAAACACACACTAAGGAGAGAGAGAGAGAGAGAGAAGACCAAAACAAAGTAAGCAAGTGAGGAGACAGAGCGAGTGGAATACATCTACATTAAAGGGCTGTCAGGAGTTTGTCAGAGATAAACAAGGACGGGAGACGGGGGTCACAAGTTGAACCTCGCGCACTGGGAAGTGATCAAACAAACACAATATGGCGCTGACAGTGTTTGCATATGCATTCAGCGGCCATATTGTTAGGCACAACCGCTTTGTTACACTCCATAGCAACCGAACGCGCAACCACAGCTAAAGACTTTCACTGTGGACTACAACTGTCAGACTCATTTCACTCTGTTTAATGATCTGGTATCTACAGACTGAACCGGTCACGTAAACCTCTCGCCTGTAGCTTTGGGCGCGGATATTTTTTTTTTTTCCTCCTTTCGCGGCGTGTATTCTGTTAAGGTAGATCTATGGATCCGTTGGGAAATTAGACCGCTGCACTTGACCTATTCTTCAGATGTTGCTGCGGTGATCTGAAAGAAGCCATGGGGGGACGCTTTTCCTCATCTCGAGAGCCGGGTTCATGGTCATGAGTTATACGGTGTGGAGGATTAGCATATTGTGCCAGGATGGAGAGGGAAACCAAAGCACAGGAGCTTCCATCTTGTTTAGGCTAATGGAGCTACGTAATAATGGTGGTTTTCTTTCATTTGTGTGTTTGTTATTTGCGGCATACCAGACTGGTTTTCTTTTATAATAGTGAACACTTTATTGATTTTCTTCTTTAAACAGGCACCGAAACAAGCGTACACAGAACACAACACGGACCTTGTTTTCAATCATGGTTCAGACTTCGCTACAACTTAGCTATGTTAGCAACTTAGCGGCTTGTGCGTTTAGCTCAATGGCCGCTGGCTGCTCTGCTTTATGCCCCCGCATTGCTCCGCTAGTGCCCCATTGAAAAGCATGGAGTTTAGACACCTTAAAAACAACTTTAACGCCTGGTTTCAATCTTTTCAACACTAGACTAGGCTAGATATTCCTCCTGTGATAACGCTGGGTTAGTCACAATTTAAGAAACCAGGCTGGTTTTCGTAAGAAGAATTTTAGAAATCTCGTACTTAATGAGGGTCGGACTGTTAGCATTGGAGCAGCGCGAGCTACACGTCACGCAAGGGCCGAGTCTACAGTGAAGATCCCGCCCGTATGCCCTTTTTAGGAACATGCTTCATCAGAGCTGGGGAGGGGGAGTCTGTAAATCCGCCATGACTTCCCCCACGACCGTAGTCATTATGGTAAATGGGGAGGAGTGGAGCAGAAGCTGTCCATTTATATATACAGTCTACGGTTTAGCTTGCTCCAAAAGTCGTAGTAAGACGAAGCTTCTGTGAATTGGTATAATTTTTTCACTTTTCTGGAGACTCATAGATGCTTTACTTTGCATTATTCATTCACTCCATACATGGTGGTGGCAAGCTAATACAGTATTGTAGCCACAGCCGGCACAGGGTAGACTGATGGAAGCGAGGCTGCCAATCTGCGCCATCGATCCCTCCGACCACCACCAACCATTCACTCACACACAACATTCACCCAGGCTTCCTGATGTGGCCTAAATGCTGCATTTTTTTTCCTCTTTTGCCTGTGTTTCTACATTTTATGTCATTTAAAGTTTTTATATTTCGTGTTTCCATGGAATGCACTGGTCTAAGGTGTAGTTGTAAAGAACATGAAGCCCTTGCAAAAAGTGTGTAAAGTGTGCAAGAATCCGAGGCACTCCGAAGGTAGAAGTCCTTTATTCACGTCCTTTATTCTCTTGAATAACACAGTCTTCATCCTTGAAAAGCACTTGTTGGTGGTTTTACTACTCATAGTAAATGCGCTCCATTTTGATATTTTTGACCTTTGATTGATAGATGTTCCTAAACGGTCTATCATCCAAGTACCAACCGGGCCTTTATCCTACAACGTCTGCTGGCATTTTGTAGAAACATATTTTTCAAGCATAAGCGGTTCACTGCCTGACCTGAAAAAAAGTAAGTCGCCACAAGTACAGGTCACACGCTCTAATATTTAGCTGTCATACATTCACTGTGGCGTTGTTTCAATAAGCTTCTGCAATGTCAAAAGCTTGTATTGATGATCTTGCATTGATGATGGGAGAGTTTGACCACTGCACAAAGCCTTCTCCAGCACACCTCAAAGATTCTCAATCGGGTTAAAGGAACAGGCCACCGTTTTTCCACACTGAGATATGTTCTTACCTGAGCTTAGACGAGTTGGTACCTGTCTGGTCTTTGTGCCCGTGGAAGAGCGTGGTAGCTTCCAACTTCACCCCTGTTTGGAGCTATAGGAATACACTGGGAGAGGCCAAATGCTACCAACATCCTTGGTCGTTTTGCGTGACTATGGGCACACACAAAGACCAGACACGTACATATGAACTCGTCTAAGCTCAGGCAAGAACATATCTCATGATGGAAAAATGGGGGCCTGTTCCTTTAAGATCTGGACTCTGCGGCGGCCGATCCAATCTCACGCTTCCTGAACCACTCTTTCACAATGTGAGCGCGATGAATCTCGGCATTGTCGTCTTGGAATCTGCCTGTGCCGTCAGGGAAGAAGAAATCCATTAATGGAATAACCTGCTCATTCGGGATGTTCAGGTGGTCAGCTGATCTCATTCTTTGTCTTGCTGAATCTAGACCTGGCCAACTGCAGCAAACCCAGAACAGTTAGTTAAATCCAGTAGGTGTTTTGCGCGTGTATTTTTCTCAACACAAACTATATTCTGAACTGAAGAAATACCAAGGCTAAGTAATTCCATTTGATTTTTGGCTTGTAACAACGTTGTTTCTCTGCCAGAAACATACCTGGAGAAGTTTTATTTGCTTGCTTCATGCAGTTCCAAGTAATCCTGTTCACTTTGGACGCTTCCTCTACTGCGGATGCACATTAATCTATTATTACTGGATCCTTTACAAATATTTTTTTAAGGTCGGGTAACGTCCACTTTTAAAAACCTTTACAATATCTCGTGCGTGAAGTAACGCAGTAGGCGCCATGGAAACTGCTGATGTGGTGCGTATCGGACGCTATACATTAACCGCGTCTTGTAATTAAGGTCAATATGGAGCAGCAAGTAATTATAGGATGTCCTTTCTCTCACAAACAGCCCTGCAGAGCTCCGCCATACGTTCAGGAGAGGTATTTAACCATGTCTTAAACGACCGAAGGGCATTGGGCACTCAGCCGTGTTGTTCATTTGGCTGGAGTGGAGCTGTGCGTAAAGCTCCCGTGTGTTCCACTAAATCAACGTCTTTGAGCTTGGCTGAAAATGTTTCCGCATCAATAGGGGAACCCGTGTTTGTATTTTTGATTGAAATACGCACAAGAGTTTTCGCCGAGGGCATGCAAATGAATGGTTTCGAAAGACTGAGCGACCGTCTCACCTTATAAAATGTCTCATCTTTTAATTACCACCTCGTGTAATATTCAATCTTCCAATTGTCACCTCATGAAAAATATGGGCGGCCTAGATCAAGATCAAATCAGGACGAAGTGGGTCTTGAGTTGAGCAAAATGATGTGTGAACCAGAAAAACACCCAGCTTGAAGTGAAAACATGGATTTTTGAGGCAGTGATCAATGTAGAGATTTTTAGCTAGTTGTGTCCCTTAAATATCTTAGTTTTCATGTCAGAGTTTAAAATTAAGGGCAAACTTACCCTGTTCGTTGCTTATTTTATGACGATTTGTCCGCTAGCGAGCCGGAAGTATCCAGGAAGTAACGACAGCAAAAGCCGACTTCCTGCGCCTATTCATAATAGTCAGGGACCCAAACTCTCAAAAGCTCTTTAAATTGGGTTGAACCTGACACGGTCTGATATATGTTTTATTTGTGTTTTTTCTGTTAACTTTGACCCTAAGGACCAATAATTGGAGGGTCTGCTCTGCTGGAAATATTGCGAATAAAAATTGTGGCCATTTTAGTGCATGTACCCTGTATTTTTATCAGAAAAATGTGAAAAACGACTTTTTTCCCTCAAATCCTCAGTGGGTTGAGTAGGCTGTCAATAAATGCATTCCAGATACACAGAACACATGTGCTGACAACATCCACTGAAAAAATCGCTCTTAAAACACATTTCTACACATTTTTGCATCAATTTAATGCAAAAAAATGTGTTGTTTTCTCACTTTTTTCCAATATTTGTATCTTTACTTCATTGGCAATCAACTATTCCACCCAGTTATGGCATCAGTCAATATGCCATTATTTTAAACAGACTGTAGACACATTCCATAGAAAAAATGATCAAAATCCGACCAAAATCATTGGATCTGTGATGTTTTAAAGACCAATAAGTGATCAACAGACTCAGAACCTCAGAACTGTCAAAAGTCACTTTTGACACTGGTCCATATTTTGATTTAGGCCATTTCCAGCCCATTAGATAATGATTTACACCAATGTATTTGGTATCATTGGAAAGAAGACATTGTCATGTTTCATTTGAGCCCAAAGGTACTACTCTGTAACAATTGCTGTGGTAACCATAGCTCCTCAGACTCAAATGTGAGTACATTTTTTCACAATTTTCACAAAAAAATGTTTTACTATGTTTAATGCTGTTTCTTCCAGGAACATCACAGACACAAATCTCTGATACTGGGCAACTCTCTAGACTCTGAGGGTTCAGGAAATGTATAACATGTCAGAACTTTCTCAGCTTAAGGCCTCACTGTGACCCATGAAGTAAAAGAATGTCCACCTCATATGAGCCTCTCCCATAGAAATAAGCCTATATCTGCCAGGTTGGAACAGCTGGTGGGACTTTCTGACCAGGACAGGCCCAACGTAACTTGAAATTACATTTATGGAGAACAACACTTCTGTATTTTTACATAAAGTTCTTCATCTATTTTTTATATTATGTAACTCTTTATCTATCCTTTACTATGCCATATACACAATATACATCTGTTGATTTCACTCCAATATACATCCCTTTAAATCTGTAAAAAAAAATCCTCAAGAATCCAAGATAATTCCAACAGTGTGTTTTTGTAGACACCACATGGTTATGCCTAAAATACTACACATTTGTTATACATTAGATAGTAATGTGTATAATGTATAATGTATTTGCTGAGGAAAGCTGTGCTCTGAAGCTGGATTTTCCATAAACCACATGTTTACAATGAACAACAGCCTTTTTACTGTTTAGTAAATTAATAAAGTAAATAATTTGATGTAGTCCGTTCACTTAAGTTGGTTCATTACATCACTAATGCACGACGAGTCCCCACAAAACTAAAGCTTAGGGCTCGTCCAGGACTAAATCACAGTGGCAGTCGTCTGAACAGAACAGTCCTTACTGGATTAAACCATTTCTCTTCGCTTTTCTGAAGTTGTTTTAAGTTCTTTGTACATGTTAAAATGGTCGCACTTTAAAAAAATATATATATTCATGTATTTCAGTTTTGGTTATAAAGGACCTGCATCATGCTATTTTACTCATTCCAAAGTAAACTATAAACATTTATATGATGTATTGTATCTCTATTTGTGAGAAATGTAAGTATTTTCTGGGGCTATATTTCCAACCCGGAAGACAAGACACTTGGACTCAATTAACTCCGCCCCCTCTCTGCGCTCATGCAACAGTAGCAGTAAAATAAATATAAATATCACAGCAATAAGTGAAGTTACTTCATAATGCAGTTATAAGGAGTTGACGTCTGCCTGACATTATCGTTAGGAAAGAAAAAAGAACAGGTGTGTCCAGAGTAGGTTAGAAAGAGCTCCTTTTTCACATCCTTCAGTGCAAGCATGACGTCTGTTCAGACGCTCAGGGGGTGCGTTTGTTTTCTCCGCAGGGGCAGCGTGGACGTGTCAGGCACTTCCTTTTCGTTCTCTTTTTTTAATTAATTAACTATTTTTACAAATTAAAATCGGGTTTTCCAGCAGAGGGCAGAGCTGCTCAGAGCAGGATTCCAGGATGACCAGAGTTTCTAGGCGCAGCCCGGGACCGGAGGGTTGCTGGTTTGGGAACCTCAGGATCTCATCTCTGCTGTTTGCAAATGATGTTGTTCTGTTGGACCTTCAGCTGCTCTGGTTTGCAGCCGAGTGTGAAGCGGACGAAATTAGTTACCTTCACAAGATGGCTTGGGGTAAGGCAGTTACATGGGAGGAGCTCGGAATAGAACCACTGCTCCTTCCTGTCAGGAGCGGCCAGATGAGGTGGCTTGGGGACACACTGGATGGACTAAATCTCTCTGTGGCCAGGGAATGCCTCGGGATTCCTTCAGAAGGGCTGGAGTTAGTGTTTGTGAAGAGTGATATCTGTGAATCTCTGCTTTGACTGCTGCATCTATGACCAGACCGTGGGTAAATTGTAAGAAAATGGATGGATGGGTGCAGACCTGGGTCAAAGGGCTTTGCACAGACGAGAATCCAGTAGAATCCAGTTCCAGTACTCTAAAACACCTCAGTACTTCTAACCTTTCTGGCTCAAAATCTAGAGATAGCTCCACAGGCAGCGGGATGGCTCTGCTCCTGACAGGTTTCTCTGAAGCTTGAAGGATGAGTCAAATGCAGACGGTACATTTGGGAGTCTATGAAGACATTAAATACTAAACTGGACTCCAAAGAGCATTGAAAATATTATTATTAAATATTATTAATATAAAGACAAATGCCATCAAGAACATTTCAGACATTGTAAAAAGTTGTGGATCAAGTGAGGCTGAAAAATTGAACCACACAAGGCAGGACTTGATCACCTCGACTGGGTCGTCTAGATATGAGAGTATGATGTAGAAAGACCCAAAGTACACAGTGACCCCAGGAAGGTCACAATGGATGTTTCTGAGTTGCACCAAGCTTGTTAGCACTGGCCTGAATATATTAATACAGGAGGAAGAGGAGCTGACCAGTGCAGAACACCATGCTCTGAAACAGGGACAAACCCAGCAGGCGCTGCACTGTTTTAAGAACAGCACTGAAAGCAGGCAGCCAGGTTCCCTCTGGGTACTCCTGATCTCCAAAAACATGCTGGTCAGGCAGCCAGGTTCCCTCTGGGTACTCCTGATCTCCAAAAACATGCTGGTCAGGCAGCCAGGTTCCCTCTGGGTACTCCTGATCTCCAAAAACATGCTGGTCAGGCAGCCAGGTTCCCTCTGGGTACTCCTGATCTCCAAAAACATGCTGGTCAGGCAGAACGCTCAGTCACAGCGACTCAGGGCTGACCCAACACCTGAACACAATGTCAGTGTACAATTATACACTGACAAAGCACTTGCTTATACTTATATCCTGTGGAGCGTAGCTTCTTTTAGAATAACGTTCAAAAGTGCATTCATTTCTGTTATTCAACTTACTAAACTGTGAAACTAATATATGATAGTCTCATTACATGCAAAGTGAGACATGTATGGCCTTTATTCATTATACTTTGGATGACTATGGCCCAACTTGTAAAAAACACAAATTAAAAATCTACTAAAATTAGAATATTTTGAAAATGCCATAATCATGACTACAAACAAAAGCTTGACATATGGAACTTTGTCATGAGTCTATATCATATATTAGTTTCACATTTTAACTTGAATTGCAGAAATAAATGAGCTTTAACCTTATTTTTTCTTTTACAATTGAAGATACAGCTTATATGATAGAATAATTATAATTTTAATAAATGTAATTTCAAGTTATGTTGGGCCTGTCCTGGTCAGAAAGTCCCACCAGCTGTTCCAACCTGGCAGATATAGGCTTATTTCTATGGGAGAGGCTCATATGAGGTGGACATTCTTTTACTTCATGGCTCACAGTGAGGCCTTAAGCTGAGAAAGTTCTGACATGTTATACATTTCCTGAACCCTCAGAGTCTAGAGAGTTGCCCAGTATCAGAGATTTGTGTCTGTGATGTTCCTGGAAGAAACAGCATTAAACGTAGTAAAACATTTTTTTGTGAAAATTGTGAAAAAATGTTCTCACATTTGAGTCTGAGGAGCTATGGTTACCACGGCAATTGTTACAGAGTAGTACCTTTGGGCTCAAATGAAACATGACAATGTCTTCTTTCCAATGATACCAAATACATTGGTGTAAATCATTATCTAATGGGCTGGAAATGGCCTAAATCAAAATATGGACCAGTGTCAAAAGTGACTTGACAGTTCTGAGGTTCTGAGTCTGTTGATCACTTATTGGTCTTTAAAACATCACAGATCCAATGATTTTGGTCGGATTTTGATCATTTTTTCTATGGAATGTGTCTACAGTCTGTTTAAAATAATGGCATATTGACTGATGCCATAACTGGGTGGAATAGTTGATTGCCAATGAAGTAAAGATACAAATATTGGAAAAAAGTGAGAAAACGCCACATTTTTTTGCATTAAATTGATGCAAAAATGTGTAGAAATGTGTTTTAAGAGCGATTTTTTCAGTGGATGTTGTCAGCACATGTGTTCTGTGTATCTGGAATGCATTTATTGACAGCCTACTCAACCCACTGAGGATTTGAGGGAAAAAAGTTGTTTTTCAATTTTTTCTGATAAAAATACAGGGCGCATGCACTAAAATGGCCACAATTTTTTTTCGCAATATTTCCAGCAGAGCAGACCCTCCAATTATTGGTCCTTAGGGTCAAAGTTAACAGAAAAAACACAAATAAAACATATACCAGACCGTGTCAGGTTCAACCCAGTTTTGAGAGTTTGGGTCCCTGACTATAAGTGGAAGATGCCCGAGATGTAGCAAATCAAATATGGTCATTTCCTTTGTCGAAACCCACTATTGAAGATGGAGGAAGTATACTCCACATGGACTCGTAACAAAACGTTAGGGCCGGTTTTCTCAAAAACCTCAAAAACAAGGCCATTTACAGATTATTTTAATTCATAAATAGCTTTTTTAAAAACTTTCCGAGATACAAAATCCCCTCAGAAAAAAAAATCTTACTATTATCAGCTTTAACAATTTCGGGCATTTCTTTGCATAAAATGTCTTACTAAATATGAAAACATGAAATGATAGAACACTTGTAATACATTTTTCTCCAATATTTAGTAGTAGTCAGTAGTCTTCAGCAAAAGTTTCAAATTAAATTACTTTTTTTCCCCCCATTCACACTTTAAGATATCTATGTAAGCAACTGAAAGCACAATGGCTCCTCCCGAAACAAGCAGACCGGATGTGCGTCAACGTCCGCCATGATAAGAAGCCTCCGAATTGGTCTGTCAGTTAGGAAGGAGTTAGGAAAAGGAGCCTCAATGCTAACTATCATAGCCACTTTAGCATAGGGACCTCTGGTGCTAACTCACTGGTGATTAGGAGCTATGTGACCATCCTTTCCCACCCCCCTCGGCCCCACCCTCGAGTGATTCATGCGCAACCACTGTTGATTGACAGGTGCATATTAAAAAGAAAATAAAATGGAATAAGATTCTGCACAAGCCAAACTTTATAAAAGTGACAAAATACATGCAAGAGTCACCACAGCTCAGTCACATGTCAGTGTGTTAAAAGAGCTGCCTCAGTAAATGGCTTAAATGAAGGCAGTACTTTTGTTTTCATTTAGTAGGAATTTAAGCCACATGGCTAGTTTGCTACTGTAGTTTTATGAAACAGCTGTTGAGATAAAATAAGGCTAAAGGGAAATGTGATGGCTCATCTGGATTTTTCTTTTTTTTCTCTCCTTAAATGTCTGTATTTGGACACTATGCGCTTTTCTTTGACCACAGTCTGCCAATAACCTTAAAGAAGAAGAACAGCAGTTGGTGATGTCACTTCCCCTGGGTAAGGACGGTCGAATTGGGCAAATGCTGCTGAAGCAAAAGTTCACTAACTGCATAGAGATCAAACAGTTGACCCCATAAAAGCTTAAGGATCAGGAGCTAGGGTGAGGACATAGAGGCTGTAATTTGATGGTTTCGGACGCAGGCCTCCTAAACCGAGGGATAAAATGGAAAGTGTCAAAGTAAATCTTGCAAAGTAACTTCTTTTCCACACATTCACAAAGACGGAGCCTAAAGGTCGACTCTTCTACAATGACACACACAGTCTCTGGCCTGTGACGGACAAGGAGACCGCCTCAAACGGGATGCAACAGAGACAGAGAAACCAACAGACTGAAAATACGGTTTTAATACCCAAGAACTTTATACAAACACTGTCCTTCCCGTCTTCTGTTTCTATATTACACTAGCTGAGACCCGGCCTTCGGCCGGGCCTCGCTAGTCTCCACATTTGATATTCTGAGATTATGAGTGATTACAAAGAAATGTCCAACCCGTCACACAGTTCAGCTGTAGAACAGTGGTTCCCAACCCATTCCAAAAACTATGGCCACTACAAATGTGTAAAATAATGAATGCTATAAATAATTTCAAACAAACAGCAATTGGAGAGTTTGATGCACCCGTGCTCCTTTCTTATTAACTACAACGACAATATGCTATGTTATATGCTAAACTCAGGGAATAGAATTCAAGAGATAGTGGAATAATAATGGATAAATATGAGGGGTTCAGCTCTAACGGTTTGGGTCACGGTGCAGGACCCGTGGTTTGGTGCATCAT
Source organism: Gobius niger (assembly GCF_951799975.1). Lineage (NCBI taxonomy): Eukaryota > Metazoa > Chordata > Actinopteri > Gobiiformes > Gobiidae > Gobius > Gobius niger. The sequence goes on along the minus strand of NC_136855.1, from coordinate 36,232,890 downwards.
GGTAGTGTCCAATAAAACAAATAATGAGTAGGTTTTGAACAAAAATAGCCTAATGATCGTTGTTAGACAGTATTTATAACCTTACAAGAAAATTGGCAATGCGTTCAAAGCTGCTTTAGAATAAAATGTACCTCTGGGCTCACAATACGTGAAAGCAAAATAGAAAACAAATGGTACAGCAGCAAAGGAAAAAAAAAAGGAAAAAAACTACGCAGTGCAGGCCATGCGCTCGTTAAGTTGTAGTTTCATTTTCGCTTTCACTCACACGGAGGATAAATCAGTCGGAGCAGCGCGTTTGATTAGAGGCTCGTGTTGGAGCAGGTTTTGGGCAGGAGAGACTTAAACAAAGACACGCAGATGTGTTTTGGAGGAGGTAACTGTACCTGTGCGGAGCGTCTGCAGCTGCAGTTTAGGGTGAGTGACGATGGCACACAGCGCCCTGTTTGGATGCGCGCGCGCACACACATACACGCCTGCGCACGCACACACACACACACACACACACGCACACGCACACGCACACGCACGCACACGCACACACACGCACGCACGCACGCACGCGCACACAGCCCTGTTTGGATGCACGCGCGCACACATACACGCACGGACGCTCACACGCGCACACACACAAACGCGCGCGCACACACACACCGCCCTGGTTGAATGCGCGCACACGCACGGCAGTGACGGTGGGTTGTCCTCGGACAGCAGCACCGCAGCACCGCGGCTTCCTGGTGTTCCCAAACGGTCTCCCATCCCAGTCCTAACCAGGCCCGTCCCTGCTTAGCTTCAAAGTCGGTATGGGAAATAAACATGGCGGCGCCCAGGCGGCGGCCATTGAGATAGCGTTTTCTATAATAGATGCTGTAATATGACACAATAAAAGAGGTTGAATTTCCAAAAGTCCAACAAAAGAAATAGGGCACTATTAAACAGAATCCAGAGAAGGTGCAGGGAGGTTTCCTGGGACACTGGGAGTCTGGAGGTCCACAGGGGCGTCCGGGAGAGTCGACCAGAGCTAAAGGCCTGTCTGTTTGGGTTCCTCAGCAGAACCGTGGAGGCTTAATCGGAGCAGGCAGAAAAGAGATACAGAAAATGCGAACACAAGCTGTCTCCTTCTCCTGAAATTACTGCAGCGGCCGCGAGTAAATTAGAGGTTCACTCAGCCAAGTCCACTCAGCCGAACGAGCAGAGTGTCCGTGGCAATGAGGCATGTATGTAGCAACTAGGGTGAACAGCCCAGTAACACGGACACTGGGGTTAGCTAATGTGAGCTGCTGCTTTGCATGGAACTGGTATTTGATCTTGAACTAATGGAAAGAAAAAAAATCCACTGCAGACACATTTTTTCTTCTCCATTTTGAGATTTTCGGCCAGTATTTGCTCCCCAAACAAATCAACTGTCACTTTGGGCACAAATAATTGTCTCATTTTCGCAATAAGCTGTGCAATTCATTAGAGCGCCGCGTCACAGTTTCTCCATTGATTTAATCAGGGGATTGTAATGTCAAAGCTCATTCTCTGAAATTTCTCAGCGATCATTTCCACTTAAAAGAGCTCCCTCAGATTTTCCAGATTTTTTGGCCAGTTTTATCGAACTTTGAGCCTAGAAAATCAGTATATCATGAATGAAACAACAAAACATCTTTGTATCCAATATGTCAAAACATAATCATCCCGTGTTCATGTGGTCCTCCTCGGGAACAGGGGAAAACTTGGGAATGCACATGAATGCCCGCTCACCTGGGGAAAACAACCAGGGAACTTGGGTCAAAACAAGATTTCCTACTTCCATCAGATGCAGAAATCATTCATTGTCTAAGGTGAGCTTTTTCGTGACTGCTACTTTCTTCCATTCACTGTGAGTTCTTGTCCTCGGAGTAACATAATTGCGAGAGAAATGCCCGACATTAAAGCTCGGGGGAAAAAAATGATAGTTTATAAAACCAACAGACTCGTTTAGCTTTTGAGAAGACCAACACCAAATTTAAATGGTTAGCTTGGTTGAATCGGTGATAAAAGAACGTTTTTATCTGATGGCATCAAAATCGCCACTTTCAGACATTAAAAAAAAGATTCTGTGCTTCTGATACCGATGCTAGGGGTTTTGAGTATCTGCCGATATCCAATATTAACCAATACCAAGAGACTTTCTTAAAAGTGGATGCTGTGAATGATAAAAGGGCATAAAAGTCCTCTTTTCTCCATGGTGAGATCAATAAAGTATTATCAGTTCTTACAAACGAGATGTTACGGATCAACTATATCTATTAATAAACTAAAGGAAAAACATTTAATCACTGGACGTATACACTGAATATCTTTTCTATTAGATTGCATTAATATAAAGAACCTACATGTGATCTGACCATTATAACTCATGTATTATATATTATATAAGTTATTCTTTAACAGCATTTCACAATCTAAAATACAAACACCTAGCCACTCCAGCAGTAGCTATTCTATTTTATTAGGTGATCCAATCATGATTTCTGTCCCAGCTTTGATTAGTTGACGTACATTAGCATACTGTTGCTAGCCGAGACATTTTGTGCGGTTATTAAAATGTGTTTGCGTAGGTTGAAATGTAATTCTCCAGGTCATGCTCCCAATATGATGTTCACCATATTTACTTTAATTAGTTGGAGAAAATAAAGCCGTACTAAGTCACTTGTTTACCTTAATAAATCCTTTCCGTAGTCCCTTGGGGAGTAATACAAGTGTTAATGGGATGATTGGGGGGTCTTTCATCTCCCCTGGTGTCTCTGTCCAGAAAACCACAGTTGCCACTTTGCCTGCACCGGGTCGGAGTCACCAATACACACTAATGGAATCACGAAGAAGAAGCTAACAAGCTAACGGAAAAAAGCTAACTGCGGCCTAGCGCCGCTTAAACAGTATTTACAGCCATGTTTGAGTGAAAAAAAAGGTCTTAATTGTGTAATTGGATGTACAATATCCCTCTCTCCCTTTGTCTTTTCTGTCAGCGTAGTATTTACTCTCACGGACAATTAATGAGTAAAAAAACGTAACTTGCTACGACACCTGCAGTGGCGCCTATGGCCTCTAGGGGCATGAGTTACGTAGTACTGCTTTAAACTTTTAAAACGTTGAGAGCCAAAAAAGGCACCGGGATAGTATCGGATACTTATGGCCGATACCCAATACCAATATCGTTATGTATTTTTTTGGACAGAGATGGATTCTTACTGTTGGGAGGCTATGTGTTGATCCTTGGATCTATAATTGGCTGATGCGTGAAATGGCATCCCGATCTATCATCTGACCAATAAACAAAAATAAACAAGCTACTGAAACAAACATTCAACAGCCCAACACTCTCGGATTTGCATAACATAGCCATAAACGTTGCTTAACCCAGTGCCTCGTAGATCTCCTTCCACTTTCTTTTAAGTGCCAAATGTCCACTCAGTGACAGGGGAAATGACTGCAGCCCTTCCACTCGACCTCCACATCTCAGTGCACAGACGCCGTACAGTGTGTGTCAGTAATACGGGCCTGTCAGCGCACACTCACTCAGCCCAATCACCCAGGCTTCAAGTGCAGATTAACACATCCATTCAGCTCCTCTGTGAACATGTCTGCAGGGAGCTGACGGGCTCTGACGGAGTATGTTGTATGTTATTATTCATGTTGTAATTTTAGCCATGGAGAAAGGATGGTTTGAGAGGAGTTGAAGGGGGGAGATACATTTGCGAAGAAACAGAATCCATCACTGGGGACGCGAGAGGCGAGACGCGATCCTCCACATGAACAAAAATAACCACTTACAACATTGTCTGAATTTATTTTTTAAATAAAATGTATTTTGACCCATCTGAAATTATCTGTATCGATATTGACTAAAATGAACCCCAAAGTATTGGGATTTTATCGATTCAGTGTGGTATCGTCACTGCACTGTCCTGGTGAAACTCGGAAAATGTGAATATTGTTAAAAAAGTGCATTCATTTCTGCTAATCAACTTAAAGCCACACTATGTAGAATTTTACAGAATAAATAAAATTCAAATACAAGCATTTATTTTGATATTTTCATAATTGAAAAAATACCTTATAAATGTACAAGCAAATATTCGTGAGGCTCACCTCTCCCAAGATTTGACTGTAAACTTTACCGGGAGTGGGTACGTCTCCAGCTGGTCTCCATGGAGATGTGACAAAAGACGGTAGAATTTAAGATTTAAACAGATTAGTTTCTCATCCAAATCCATTCTTTTATTACACAGTGCAGTAATAGCATTGTCTGTGTTGAGCTGGTCATTAGGAGCATGTTTTGTTTTGCCGGCAACAGTATAGTCCAAAATGTTACGCAGTGTACCTTTAAACTGTAAAAGTAATATAATCGTCTCACATGCAAAGTGAGAAAGCCTTTATTTGTTATAATTTTGATTATTATGGCTCACAGCTTGTAAAAACCCGAAATTAAAAAATCAGAAAATGTGATTTTTTTGAAAATGGACTTTAAGCCATAGTCATCAAAATTATAACAAACCAAGGCTTGACATTTGTGACCAGACTCAGAAAGTAAGGACACAGGTCGGTTTTTGGGGCATTTTGAGGTATTCACAGATTATGAAAGTGTGGTCTCCAAGCATTCCAATGATGTATAACACATGGAAATCTGATAATATTTGGAGAACCTGTGAACATTTGAAGCTAAGCTCTCAGGATATTTCTAAGCAGAGAAAACGGCCTCTAAACTGTTGGGCTGTTCTCACCTCTCTCTGCTGCTCGGAGTGACAATAGGGCTCATTTACATCTCATTTAGATAAGCCATACCTGGAGAAAAGGCAAAAAGCAAGAGAAATGTGCCATCAAAAAAAAAAAAAAAAAAAAGAGGTAATATATAAATAAATGTCTCTTGCATAAATCCACTTGAACACTACTTCGTTCTACGCTTGTACAATGACAGTAAAGCACTTACTTACTTTCTTAAAATGGACTGTAAGCCATAATCATTAAAATGACAACAAATAAAGGCATATGTCACTTTGCATGTAATGAGTCTATATATCAAATATCAGTTTCACATTTTACACATTTTGAATTACAGAAATATGTGAACTTTTGAACGATATTCTATTTTTCCGAGTTTCACCTTTTATATTAGTGGTTACCAAAGTGGAGGGTCGCGGGACACTGTGATATTTTTTACATTTGTCATGTATTTTTGATTGAAAACATCATGAGCCAAATATCAAAGTACAGTATCCAAACTAACATAATCAAACCAGATTATAAATGTTTTTCACCTTAAAGGGGCTGGATGCATGTTGGCCATTTTATACTCACTACTGCCACCTCAGGTCTCACGCATAACTGCACCTTCTATATCAAGCTCGTGCATGACGGCACTTCGGACCCGAAGTGACACCTTTCTGAGTGACAGTGCAGGATTTTAGAGGCAGTTGTGGTGAACAGGTCTGGGCTCATTCTACACATTAGGACATGGCTGGAACATGTAGGTGGAGGAATATACATAATCTTAACATGTTTAAACTCCCTTTAGTCCCTTTAAAGAGACTAGATGCAAATTGGTCATTTTATGCTCACTACTGCCACCTCAGGTCTAACACGTAACTGCAGTCCCTATATTAGGCTCGTGAAAGTAACTTTTTGAGTGACAGTGCAGGATTTTAGAGGCAGTTGTGGTGAACAGGTCTGAGCCCCTGCTGTCGATAATGTTCAGTGAGACATTTTTTCTCCAATCCTTTATGTCTATTTTCCTGTTGTTTGTTTGAGCGTTCAAGCGTTTAAAGCTAATGAGGAGAGAGAGAAAATGCTAAAGTTAAAACAGTCAAGCTCCCTCCCCCTCATTTGAACTTACAGACAACAGCTTTGTGCAAAAAAAAATCTCGCTTTATATCACACATTGGTAGGTTGAAGCAATATGCGTCTAAGCCCTTTGTGTTTACATTATCAACCACACAATTAGCAACAGTAATTGTACAATTAACAGCACTGAGGTGAAAAGCCTCATGTCTGCAGCTATTTATTATTAGAAGTTTTATTAATAAATCAAAGCATAACGCACATGCAGTATGGGGTCATTTATCACGCATTTGCTCATGTGCAAAACAAGTCCCACGTGCAAAAGTGGATCAATAGCAAAGTCAATTGTGCATTTTTTACTCACGCATCATTCACTCATTTACATATCCAATTTGGGGCTTCAAAACGGTAATACTGGCTATCTCAGAAGGTAAATGAGGTGCAACATGTTCCCAAAAGAGCATATTTTATTTTTCATACACCTGTAATATAGCACCTGTCTTGATAAATTAACCCCATATGTGTATCGCTATAAAATGCATCAACACATCATTCAGCACATTCAACACTTTCTATTACTGTATTAGAGAGGTTTATATGCGAGTTATATCAATACCCGACAGTGGCGCATGTGGTGGAGCCACAGACTGTATGGACAGCTTCTGTTCATTCCTCCCCATTTACCATAATGACCACCTTCGAGGGGGAAATCTTGGCGGATTGACAGACTTCCCCTCCGTAATTCTGACGAAGCATGTTCCTAATAAGGGTATAAGGGCGGGATCTTCACTGTAGACTTAGCCCTTTTGTGACATATAGTTCGCGCTGCTCCAATGGTAACAGTCTGGCCCTCATTAGTATGAGATTTCTACAATTCTTCTTATGCAAACTTAATTGTAGCTAACCCAGCGTTATCACGGGAGGAATTTCTAGCTCTAGATAGTTCCAAAAAAATTGGAACCAGGCTTTAAAGTTGTTTTTAACGTGTCTAAAGTCCAATTCTTTTCAATGGGGGACCAGCGGCGATATGGAGGTACTACAGCAATGGCGGCCCCTAGTGTTGTGGCCAAAAAGCAGAGCAGACATTGGGTGGAGCGGGTCACCTCACGATCGGACGGTTGGGGGTTCGAATCCCAGCTCCTGTGACTCCTGACACTTCACCCACGCCGTACATTGGTGTATGAATGAGCGTGGATGAGTGAGCGGTTCCTTGATGTAACGAGCTTTGTGTAAAAGAGCCATTTAAGCTGAGACCGTTTATCACACCCAGGCACAAACACAACAACCGTGTGTCTGTTTTTTAATGCATCGCATCTTATTAAATGTTAATTATCCACAGTCTGATCACTCAAGACGGCGGGAATCCCATAACATAAAGCATCAGTGGTCTAATTCGGTAAGCTATTATGCAATACAAGAGTTTATCTGCGCTCTACCTAATGCATATTGTTCTACCGTTTATGTGCTTACTCCGTACCCAGGAACCTCTTAAAAAGATAATTGTGCTTTAATCAAAATAAGCAAATGTGATTGTTAATTGAAGCTCAGATCCATTCTCCACCTGCGGGGATCCGGGGATTCTCCCGCCTCACAGGTCGGCTCAGCCTGTTACAATAGTAGATGAAGCATTTAATATAATGTGACAAAAGATAATGCGATCGCAGGACTTGACGGAAGCTGTCGGGGAGAGCGTTGGCCCATGAATTCATCGGACTGTAGGCGGTTCAACGGTGTCTTCTGCGCCACTCAAAGCACCGGTCACCTTGAGTTGCCGCTTAGCTATTTCTAGTCAGGTGGAGACACAAATATATGATCGTACTGACACCCCTTCAGTGTAAATGCTGCTCATCGACTGCTCCGCAATTTTTACAGTATGGAGAGCAAGGCCTTTATTTACTCAAAAGGATAAAGTGGTGACAATCATTCACAGGAGTGTCGGCAAACATTCACAGAACAGCCCGCTTATATACCCCAGAGACTGGTTTTATTAGCCTGTACTTCAAAGCATTTGTAGCAAATAGACAACACGCACAGATGCAATGTATATATTAGCTACTGTGACAAGTATACGGATGCAGCTGTCTGGCTTAGCTCTATTCTCAGTCTAAAATGACTGTCTCGTCAGCAGGAGGCCACAAACCTTATATATTTGGCACTGTAAACCAGGCCGCTGCTCTGCCACTAAAGAGAAAAGAACAGATTATACTATTTTCAAGTTACATGCATAAAGAAATAACAATTGCAATAATAATAATAATAATAATGTTGATGAGTTCTTTAACCCCTTAACTCCCACCTGAACCGAGCACATTTTCTCCAGTTTGGCTTTAACCCAGTCCAAAAGCTTCTGGAAAAAAGCTGTGAAAAAGCAATAAAACTGAGACGAAAACAATGATGGAAATGTGACCAAAAAGTGAGAAAACATTGACAAAAAAGTGACGAAAAATTGATTAAAAAGTGGCAAAAATGTCACAAGAAATAGACAAAAAAATTGACGAAAAAATGACAAAAATGTGACAAAAAATTGACAAAAAATGTGACAAAAACATGACAAAAAATTGCTAAAAAATGGACGAAAAAATTACTAAAATGTGATTAAAATTTGACAACAAAAAAAAGACAAAACATTGACAAAAATATGACAAAAATATGACAAAAATATGAGAAAAAATGACAAAAAAATGACAAAAAGTTACAAAAATGTGTTGAATACCCAACAAAAAAATTATGGAAATAAAATCTGATAACGTGAGGAAAAAGATCCTCTCGGTTCAGGCGGGAGTTAAGAGGTTAAAGTACACTGGTGCGCTGCCGTAGACACACTGGTCAGGAGGCAGATCTTATACTCAATCCTGAACCTAACAGGAAGCTAATGAAGTTTATGGAGGATGGGTGTGATGTGTTCAGACTTACGCACCCCCATCAGGACCCTGGCAGCGCAGTTCTGAGTGTACTGCAATCTCTGCAGGCTCCTGCCAGGGATCCCGATGAGGAGTGCTTTACAGTAGTCGAGCCTGGAGGAGACAAAGGCATGAACCAGCCTCTCTGCATCGGACAGGGAGAGGGAGGGGCGGAGTTTGGAGATGTTCCGGAGGTGAAAGAAGGCAGTCTTACATATATGTTGGATGTGGGTGTTAAATGATAGGTGGTGGTCATATCGAACCCCCGGGTTTGTAACAGAGGGTGTGAGGGGAATGTCCAGCAAATCGGAGTTGGTGTGAGGTCCTATTGAGGAGACCTTCTGTTTTGGAGCTGTTTAGCTGAAGGAAGTTGTCAGTCATCCATGCCCTTGTCTCCTCCAGGCAGGCAGGTCATGTGGGGAGTTGTGATGTGGGGGATGTGGGGTCCAGCCTGACATAGAGCTGAGTATCAGCAGCATAGCAGTGAAGGCACTCTCCATGCCTGCTGATGATGTGGCTCAGGGGCAGCATATAGATGGAGAAAAGGGTGGGGCCGAGGACTGAGCCTTGGGGCACTCCACAGGTGTTGGTGTGGGGCATCGACCTGGCTCCCCCCCAGGGCCACATACTCAACTCTGTCAGTCAGGTAGGACCGAAACCACTGGAGTGTGTGTGAAATGCCGATGAGGTGCTGCAGACGGTGAAGGAGGATGGTGTGGTCAACGTCCTTCACCGTCTGCAGAACTTCATCGGCATTTCACACACAGCTCTCCAACACAAATATATGTCCAGATATTTTTTTCTGCATTTGTGGCATTAACATATTAAATCTGACTTGCCTCTGCCTGTATAAACCCTGTCTATGTACTCGATGAAGTTAGAGTCGGGCAAATGTCATAAATCAAATGTTCTTCTCTCTGCTATAGTAGGTCTAGTAGTCTTGGCCTTTAAGGGGATTTTTTAATATCTAATTCCCAGCCTGATTTATTGAGCTTTGAACCCAAAAAACAAGGCAACATTTTTTTTCTCGCATGAAAACTAAACAAGATATCCAAAATCCCCTCTGAAGTAACTAATATGGCAACACAATACAAATATTTAGATTCTGTTGCTGAAAACATTGGCAGTTTCGGCCATTTCTTTTGCACAAAATGCCTTATTCTTTTATATGAAAACAAAAAATAGTTTATCTGAAAACTTGCAATACATTTTGTCCTCATATTTATATCAGTAATGTTCAGCAAAAGTTTCAAATTGATTTCTCTACATTGCATTTATTTCAATATTCACCTTCAGTGTCTCGCCTGAAATTTGTTCTTACCTGAGCTTAGACGAGTTGATGCGTACCTGTCTGGTCTTTGTGTGTGCGCTCAGTCATGCAAAATGACCAAAGATGTTGTTAGCATTTGGCCTCTCCCAGCATGTTCATATAGCTCCACACAGGGGTGAAGTAAGAAGCGACCAAGCTCTTCCACAGGCACAAAGACCAGACAGGTACAACTTGTTTAAGCTCAGGTAAGAACATATCTCAGTATGGAAAAACGTTGGCCTATTCCTCTAAATCTCCATTTGTTTATTATTATGAAATGTTCGCCATCTTCAGTTGCATTAGTAGCCATTTTATCCTGTTATTATCATGACAACGACGGTACAACAAGCCAGATCGTTATTCGGTTTGTTTATCCCTTCGCTCATCCGTCCCCTTTCATCTCGCCCGACAGCCTTTCCCTCATCCATCGCCTTTATCCGCCCGCCTGTGCACTGACCTTCCTGCCCGGGGTCCGCGGCACTTTTGAAGGCTGCGGGCTTTATAATGTTTGGATATCTCTGAACATTATAAATGAAAATGAAAAGAAAGTGTGGGCTATACTGTATCTCTGAGAGCTCTCTCCTTTGAAAAGTGGGTCATGTGATCAGGTGGGTGGCTGCAGGCTCGGCTGGAGGAGAGGCCAAGGCAGAATATTACAGTGACAGAGCACCACATGAAGAATGCAGCTTTGGGAACGGATTTGAGGACTATTATATGTACAGTAGCTGCTTTAAATCCACTTCTTGGAACTTTAAAGACGATTACAAAGTTGTGTCCTTAACAACACAATCTCCGATTTGCACTTTTATTATTATTTTTTTCCATTATTGCTTAGATAAAGAGACAATCCCGGATTGTTCTTTTCTTGTAATGGAGTAGAATCTGTTTTGTTCTCCTTTAAAGCAAAGGCAAGGCAAGTTTATTTGTAGAGCACAATTCATACACAAGGCAATTCAAAGTGCTTCACAGTTGCATAAATATAAGAAAACAAATACAATCAATAAAAACATCAACATAGAATTAATCAATTACAGTAAGAGGCAAGAGTGTAGATAAAATACTTTCAGTTATATGCATTTTTAAGTCTTGTTTTGATTCGCTCTGTCTTGACACTATTTTTAAGTCTTGTTTTGACTCGCTCTGTCTTGAGCACTATTTTTAAGTCTTGTTTTGACTCGCTCTGTCTTGAGCACTTTTTTTAAGTCTTGTTTTAATTCGCTCTGTCTTGAGCACTATTTTTAAGTCTTGTTTTGACTCGCTCTGTCTTGAGCACTATTTCGCTCTGTATTGACACTATTTTTAAGTCTTGTTTTGACTTGCTCTGTCTTGAGCACTATTTCGCTCTGTCTTGAGCTCTATTTTTAATTCTTGTGACTCGCTCTGTCTTGAGGAAATTGTAGGAAATTGTAGAATTTGGAGCCTGATGTGTCCGGCACAGTTGCGTTAAACTTGAAAACACAATCCACAGTTTGTTTAGATCTGCAGACGTCAATTCTAATCATTAACGTACTCAGTTTACAAGATTAAACCTATAGTTCCGATAAAATGGAGCATCCAACAGCTTTTAGGCAGGATTTATTGAGAAAACAATCTGTCATTCACAGGCAGAAACGCTGTGAAATACCGCCATTGTTTTCACCGCCACATCCGGAACTCTCTGAAATGACCTGGATGCTAGACGAGCCTTATATACTAAATCTGATAATTTATAACTATTTTATAACCATTTTATAGCGTCATTCCCCCCGAAAAACATATCAGCAGCAGAGCACGAATCCTCCATCCTCCTGGATAATAAATCGAGTCCATTAAATCAACACAAAAGGACATTTCCCGACTTAGACCGGCTGACATTTCAAGAACCATCCAATTCGCTTCTTCACAGGGCCAAAATGTTAAGTCACACCAGATTGCGGAGTGGACGTATTATCCAGGACGATCGGGGAGCTCTTGCTAAACTGAATCAGAGTTTGGCACCGGTTGCTAACGGTGACTGTGCAATCTTTAACGCCTGTGCTTCGTGAGTGGGTCACCGCCCACGTACAGACCAGCTGTGGCATTTTGCTTCGCACACGCACGTTTGATTAATCTTTTCCAGGATTTTGTTGCATAATATGTAGAACAATGGAATGATGTTATCAAGATCATAAATTGTGACTATTCTGAGCAAGCATTACAGCGCCATTGATTTGCTAGCATTACATTAAGGCACAAACCATCACAGTCCTGGATGATAAAGTGTCACAGATGTGCTTATTTTTACATTTGTACAGAAAGTTTTGGAAAGTTAGAAGCGGTTTTGTCCCATAGCACTCAGTGGATGGATTAGTTGAAACGTATAGGGCTCTACGGTGTTAGAAATCCAGCTCTCGGCTTAATTGAAAACAATGGCAGATCAGGTGGGTGTCATTGGATTTGAGAGGATTTATTAAGGTGAATAATTGTCGGATTGTGATTAAATGTCATTTGATTACCACGGTAACCAGCTTATTGAAGCTGATATAGATACAGACGGCATCCCTGGAGTCGCCCATATATGGTCAAGTTTGAAAACAGTTAAGGGGGAAAATAATTTGGAGGAAAATCTAAACTTTTGTCTAATTATTCAAAAACTACTTTAACAAACGCTGAATTATGAACATAGTTTTCTACTAAATAAAGATACAAAGACATGGGGAGGAGCAAAGTGGTTCAACAGCCCATAAATACATAAATAACAGCAAAAGCTAAGTTGATGCTTCATGTTAGCATCGGGCTATTGCTAACGGTTAGCTAGCATTAGCTACAACTGCCGTTTTTTTCACTTCTACTGAACAATCTGCTGTGAGAAAATATCCATACGGGCCTGATTTACACTTGACTTAATTTATGTGATAAATAAGTTGATATTCCACCAGAAAATGGCTAAAAAGAAAATTGTGTTTCTCTAAAGATTCTATTTTCCCCCACGGCAAAGCCACGCCCCTTCTATGACGAGATGATGTCTATATCTATAGCCCGATATAAACAGAAATTGGACCTAATTGACTCTGTGCACTAGAGCGAACGGTAACAACGCCGCCCAAGAAGTAACTTCCGGTTCCGATCCAGCACGTCAGAATAAAAGCACACAGTTCGTCTCATTCATTAGTTCAGCGGGTACTTGGTACACAAGAATATAATTAAATACACACATTTTAGGTGCCACTGTAAAGCAATCGAGACACATGTCCGCTCTGACTTTATTCAATGACAATAATAAAAAAAGAGGTGAAGCTCAGCAGCATGTTTACGATGAGGACCAGTCTTTTCAGAGCCAGGTTTGCACTTGTTGCAGCCTGAGCAGATAAACAGAGGATTTTAAAGAATAACTCGCCCGATAAGCACTTTTATAATTAGAAAGACGCACAAATAAACCAGCCACTAGAGCTTAAAGTTTAGACATAGCAGCAGAGCGAACGTTAGCATTTGACCTGTTGTACAAAAACAACTACATACCTTCGAACAGTTCCTATCACTGATCCACGGGGCAAAGTGGCAAAAAATGAACATCCCAAGGGTTTTATCATTGTAGCTTCCTCGAGCTGAGCCGAGCTGGAGCAACATGGACGTGCGAGGGGTTGAGATATTGATCGTGTTTTGTCTGTTCATTGTCAGGCATCAAGAAAGTTGAACTAATGAACTGCTGAACGAACTAATGAATGAGACGGTGCATTTATTTTGCAAAAACGCTGTCTAATTAGGACTGAAACGACTAATCGATTAATCGACGACTAATCGATTATTGAAATAGTCTACAACTATTTTAGTAATCGATTAATCGTTTTCTGGTTCACACAGACTCAAATGGAGCAAACATGACATAAAAATATAGTATTTTTGATGAAAACCTACTTTGATTTTATATTCAGGGTCTGCAGTGTTTTTTACATTGTAAATTTCATTAATATAGCCTTCAAAAAACATTTCCCTTTAGTTTACTCCATCAACACATCCTCAAACAAATTTTCCTACACCATTCACAGCCAAGCGATTATTAGATTAATCGTAAAAATAATCGATAGATTAATCGATTACAAAATAATCGTTAGTTGCAGCCCTATGTCTAATACCTCCATTGTTTTCACCGCCACATCTGCGGTGCACTGAAATTACCCGGATGCTAGAAGATCCCTATTGTTTGTGTGCACGTGTCCTGATCCTCTTCCCATGCCGCATGCCTTCCTGTTTGTTTGTCCGAGTATTCCCTGGGCTTGATCTGACAGGTGGGTTTGGATTTTTTTTCCAGAATGCGACAGGATTGGCTTATTATCCAGCCGATTAAAATGCACGCGATTATTGAGATCGACCGTTGTTAAAACCTCACTTCGATTCAAATTGCCCAGCCCTATAGAATGGATTATTGACTCCTTTATTTCATGCAGTTAATTAGTAAAGGTTGTTTAATACGACTTGCTGTTGAACAAATTACCTGGACAATGTTCAATGAGTCACCGAGTTGACATTTTTCAAAAACCCTCGAGCAGCAGGACGTACAGGCCATTCAGGAGCAATATTTAAACATTTAGAAAAGGTAGTTATTTTTTCAGTGAAAATACACTTAAATTCAATGTCATTGTTAATTAAAGGTTCACTTTATTGCCGCAACAAACGCTGAATGGCCGTAGGGATTCTCTGAAAGGAAGCGGAGCAGCCTTGACAATCAGCTACTCTTAGAAATATTGCACCGTTTATTCAGCTATCAATATGACTCACTATATAGCAACAAATACTGCAATCACATGACTTGATTAAAGATGTCAGGTGGAGCGTTTTCCCAACTCAAAGGCTATTGCTGAGGCCAAGAGGACTTCGCCTGCCTGTGAGTGAACAAGGCAATGGAGGGAAAGTGGCCAATGCTTCCAAATCCATGATCCAGATTTGTTTTTTTTCCCTTTTCTTTGGAAATATCCGCGCTATGCTGATGAGCCTCTAACGTGCCTTTAAACTCTGAATATTAGTTTATTTTCCCAAATCCCAATGGGCTAAATGAATGAGAAATGAACTTCCAAAACTCTCCAGTGGGTAAGATTGCTGAGCTTCACGAAGTGCGATAATAATAGAAAAAAATAACAAGACTTCGCTCTTCAGGATCATGTTACACAAGCGAAAATGAAAAGTAGCTGTCGATTTGATTTCCCGGCCAGCTGGGGCCTTTCTGTGTAGAGTTTTGCGTCTCTCTGGGCCGGTTTTCTCTGGATGCTCCGGTTTCCTCAACCACAGCGCATGCACAATAGGGCAGTGGTTTTAAATTCAGGGGGTTGCCAGATCATGAAAATATTGGTCACAGGCTCTAATATTTGGGTTGGACTGCCTTTAGCATTGATTTTAGCATGCAATCACTGTCACGTAATCACGTAATGACAACGTGAGCACTGAGCAAAGCCTTCTCCAGCACATCCCAAAGACCACTCTTTCCTGATTAATCCTGGTATTGTCATCTTGTCATCAGGGAAGAAGAAATACATTGATTCAGGATGTTTAGGTCGTCAACTGGTCTCATTCTTTGGGCACATATCGCTGCCACCCCATGACATCAGAACAGCTAAGGGCCAGTCTCACCGGAGAGAGTTGACTGGCAGCTTACAAAGGGTCGATCTCAACAGCATGGAGAGTCGTCGGAGACCAGAGATGTCTCCGATATGTCCCCTGGCAATAAAGAGGGTCTCTATTGGTAGTCTCGGTGAAAACAAACAGGTTCGGTCTTCGCAGGGTGTCCGAGAGATCTCCAAGAGTTCTCAAGCAGCCGTGGCAATGTTGCGAACACTATTTGTTGTCCTCAGCCTGTGAGGCATTTTTGTGACGTGCCTGTAAAGTCTCTGAGACCTGTCGGATACGATGGAGATTTCAAAGAGTCGTATGGAGTCTCTTTGAGTTCTCCTTAGTAGGATAGGATAGGTCTTTATTCAAAATTCATATTGAGTGCTCCCTTGCATAGCATGAAAAACATAAAATCTGTATATAAAAGTCAATTCAAGTGCTGCGATTTACTCACTGGCCTCATGACATTTCCAGTTAAGCTTTCAATAGAGCCTTCACCGCCCTGGGGAAGAAGCTCCTTCTCAGTCTTTCCTTCTGGGCCCTGAGACCCATGAGACGTCCAGAGGGAAGTGTTTCAAAAAGGAAAAACACAGAAATATATCCTCAGGTCTCTGGGATGTCACAGAAACGTTTCACAGGTTGAGGACAACAAATCATGTTTAGACCGCATAGAAATCTCATCCCATCTGGTCTCCTCTGAATTCGAACCTGCTCGTTTTCATCGACTTTTTTGGGGTCAGGCAGTGAATTATAATGATAGGCATTGTAACAACAACAAAAAGAGTTTAGAACCACTGCTAAGATATTCTTAAAGGAGCTATCCTTGTTTATTCATTTTCTGTATTGGAATAAAATTTGTTTTGTCCTTTAGTGCAGTGCAACCTGGGGGTCACCAGATCATTTGAATAAAATATACATATTTTCATTAGCATATAATCTAATGTTTTATTGTAGCATGTGTTAAGTGGTCTGTGCTATTTTACCAGAGTGCCATTATTTGTTCGTAGTTCGACGAGCTTATAGAAGGTGCAGTTACACGTATTACCTGGCGTGGCAGTAGGGAGTATAAAATGGCCAACTTGCATCTAGCCCCTTTAACCCCTTAACTCCCACCTGAACCGAGCACATTTTCTCCAGTTTGGCTTTACCCCAGTCCAAAAGGTTCTGGAAAAAAGCTGTGAAAATAGCAACAAAACTGAGACGAAAACAATGATGGAAATGTGACAAAAAAGTGAGAAAACATTGACCAAAAAATTGACAAAAAATGGACGAAAAATGACAAAAATGTGACAAAAAACGACAAAAATGTGACAAAATGTTACAAAAAAAATACAAAAATATGATAAAAATTTGAAAAAAAAAATACAAAAATTTGACAAAAAAATGACAAAAAATGACAAAAAAAATGACAAAAAATGACAAAAATGAGTTGACTACACAACAAAAAAATTATGGAAAAAAAATCTGATGACGTGAGGAATAAGATCCTTTCGGTGCAGGCGGGAGTTAAGAGGTTAAACATAAAATGTCGGGCTAGTAGGCATTTTTTACAGTGAAGTGACAGTTTTCTCCCTGAAAGTTGTGAAACCTGGTTCAAACTCAGTCGCTGTGACGAATGCTGATGTTGTTAATGCATTAGGAAAGTTTGAGACGAGTTTAGACCAGAAAATTGAAATTTGAGTGACCCCGTTTCTTTGTACAATCAGGTATAGCTCCTTTAAACGGGTCTTCCCTTGTTAAACAAACGGAAAACTTCCATCACGTTCTTGTCAAGCTGCTGTAAATGCAAATATAGCTCATTATTCGCATTTCTCACACACACACGGTTGAAGGTCAGGTCTGGATTGTTTCTTCCGCATTCGTAACTATGGATGAGACGACAGCCGCGGACCCCGGCTCTCACGCGAAATCATAAATCATCCGGCCGCGGTAGCCGTACGGAAATGAGCGTGGCATTTTGGCTGCGCTCCTTTTCGATTAGCCCTGACGCGTCGCGGGCCCCTCTCCTCGGCTGATAGCATCGGCCCGTGCGCCAGTCTGATAAACATGTCAGCGCGACGCCGCCACTCCACGCATGCTGATGTGACTGGAGCTTTCCCCGCGCTGTCAAGGAGGATCAGTCAGATTACATGCTTCAGTGTTTGCTCCAGCGCCTGCCTTTGAACCAAATAAGGTATACTTTGTCTCCGAAGCCTTCAATCCCACCATACGTGACCCCCGTCGGCATCGAAAATAACCTAACGCGATCACTTAAAGGCGCATGTTTTACACGGTTCAGAGGGTTTTTTCTTCAGAGCTGATGCGACACCCAAGACCTCGACATCGCTGTGTTTATATAGGCGCGAAAAGGCACATATGAACTGGAACATTAGATTAAAGTGCGGTTACTTGCAGCGATGGAGAGGAAAATCGAGCTTTATCAGGAGCTGTTTGTTGTTTATTTTATTTAAAAGAAGCGAGCAGACATTCTTCAAAGTGTCCTATGGTTTTGTCATTGTGGAATTTGTGATGAAAACTGTATTGACAATAGTATAGTTAAAGCAGTGCTAAGTAACTCTTGCCCCTAGAGGCCATAAGCGCAACTGCAGGTGTCCTAGCAAGTTACGATTTTTTAACTTATTAATTGTCTTGGAGAGTAAATACTACGCTGACAGGAAGGGTGAAGGAAGAGAGGGATATTGTGCATCCAATTAAACAATGGAAATATTTTTTTTTCACTCAAACTTGGCTGTAAATACTGCTTAAAGTGACGTTAGCCCGCAGTTAGCTTTGCCCGTTAGCATGTTAGCTTCTTCTTCGTGATTCTATTAGTGAGTATTGGTGGCTCCGGTCTGGTGGCCGTCAAGTTGCAAACATGGTTTTCTGGCCAGAGACACCAGGGGGAGATGAACGACCCTCCAATCATCCCATAAACACTTGTATTACCCCCACAGGGACTACGGAAAGGATTTATTAAGGTAAACACGTTACTTAGTACTGCTTTAAAGGCTGCTGACACGTACATGGGACACTTCCGACCTCAGCATTGTGGGGTTGCGTCCCGACTCAGACAATTTGCTGAATGTCTCTCCCTGCTCTTTGATTGTAGCAGAGCTTGTGAGTGCCAACCCCTCATTCGTCATTACTAATCATCCTGGTGCTGTACATATTCAGTACTGACTTTTTTTAATTTATTTTTTTCCTTTTTTGTTCAACAGCCTGTCAATTTGGAATTTATTTTGTTTCCATACGCAAGTAGACACATAGTAACACGTGTGCACTTGCCTAGGAATTACATTCTGTTCTTCTTTCAGTTATAACAAGATCATATTGACTGACGTCATTTACATTTTACTGTACATTATATATTACATAATGGAAAGCATTGTACAGGTTATCAGTGAGCATCAATCTGGTGCGAACTATCTGTGGTGACATGGAAGTATTTCTTTAAACTGTATAATACCAATCATTACTGGTGAACTGAGTTTATTATGAAAGTTGGCTCTACTATCCTTATACTATCTTTAGCCCTTTTCAGCCACTGCTGCTCTATCCAATGAGATTGGCAGGCAAGTGTTTGTAAAGTCCCTCCTTTGCAGATCTCTGCAACTAATTAGAGTCTAGTATTGTCCCGTTGACGAGTTTTTTCTTGTGAACCGGCCCGTCAGGTCCAATCAGGAGGGGAGGGGGAGGGCACTTCATTTTGTAAGCTAAGGGTGTTTTCATACAGGTTCTAGTTAGGTCGACCTAATGGGGCTCTTGACCCAATACAATACACTTTGGGGTCAGTGTGAATCCAAATGCACTTTAAAGAGGCTAGATGCAAGTTTTGCCATTTTATACTCACTACTGCCATCTCAGGTCATACGTGTAACTGCACCTTCTATATTAAGCTCGTGCATGACGGCAATTCGGACCCGAGTAGGCAGTTGTGGTGAACAGGTCTGGGCTCATTCTACACATTAGTTTGAGTTTAAGTTTGTAGTTTGTATACTTTATTGTCTCCGTAGGGAAATTTGTCCTCTGCATTTAACCCAGCCTTCGATGCCGCTGGGGTGACTCGTAAGTGGTCGACCACAGTGTGGAGCCAGGCTGATGGTCAGAATCACCTGGCTGGAGGATTTGCTTACTGCACATGTTTTTAGTGGTAGGGGAAACCGGAGTACCTGGAGGAAACCTACGCAGACATGGGGAGAATATGCAAACTCCACACAGAAAGGCCCCGTCCTGGTGGGAATTGAACCCGGGACCTTCTAGCTGTGAAGCGGAGGCACTAACCACTGCGCTACCGTGCCGCCCTTAGGACATGGCTGGAACATTTAGGGGGAGGAAAATACAGAATATTATGATTTTTAAACTCCGTATAGTTCCTTTAAGCCGGTCTAAACACCGCATTCTGCAGCGGAGCAGGTGTGGTGTGAAGATGTGTTGTGGTCTGAAGGCGGCCGACCTCGGGCCAAACTACTCTCCCTTTCACACCTCTTTTTTGCATGCAGAAATAATGAATATACACAACACAGAGGGCGATTGGATTACAGGGAGATTGGATTACTGCTCTGACGAGGCAAAATACAGCCATCTGTATAGGGTCTTGTCTCACAAAAATACAATTACGTTTTGCTTCAGCTACTTTACACCGACACCCGTAAAGTCTGTTGTGACGGAACAGCCCTATAGTGTCTTGTCCAAGGACACAACAGTATGCACTGGTCTAATCAAATTCAAATAGCTTACGCAAAGAAGCTGACTTTCCTAGTTCTATAATAAAAGGGTCTGAAACCGTATCTGATGGCCGCACATTTCTGCAGAAACAACCGTCTATCCAAGCAAATGCTCAGAGGTGAGAGAAGTCATAAAGTTTCCCTTGAATTGTTCGGGGAGAGAAGAAATTTCAGCGGAAGATGCGTTGCAAATACGCCGCGATGATTGGACTGTCCTAAAACATGGCGTTAGAAATGATTTGCTGCGATGCGTCTTTTCGGAAAACAAAAGGATAAGGGTAAGAAATCACACCGACGTGAAGGACGTGCTTGTTTTTGGGAGCGCGACAGAGGACGTGGCGTCTTCAGCGCACAGTGGCCTGTTCCTCCAAGAGCCCGGCCCAGAGAGAGACGATCTGGAGCAGCGTCGTGTTCACCTCAGTCACCTGTGTGGGAGCTTGGAACATGAGATTGAAAAAAGAAAGTATCAAAGGAAAGAGAACTCCCTGGTGATCACTCCTCGAGCACTTACGACAGTTAGGCCTCTCATCTCCCAACATGAAGGACCCGCGTTCGATCCCTGCAACATGAGGGATGTTCCTTTATGGAGTTTCCATGTATGGTGTACATGGAATCTCCATTAAAGTGTATGTATGGGTTTCATCCAGAAAGCAAGTTTTCTCCCATCCGCCAGACTCAGTTGACCGTGGTATTCTATACTCTAAAGTGGACATATCCTTTATATAGGGCTTAAAAATAGACTTGTGGGATCTCTGTATTGATTGTTTATGTTTTACCATTTTAAATGATGTCTCTGTAAGAATTAAATCGGAACAATGAAATACTTTGACTGGGGCTCCTCCTGCTGGCAGCTGTGAGATTAATTGATCAAAAATCTAGGTTCAATCCAATCCATTTTGTTTATAAAAATGTGCAATAGAAATAAAGCGTTGTCAAAGTGCTGCACATATATTTGAAAAGAAAATAATACAAGACAATAATGAAAAATTAAATATACTTCTAAGAAATATTAGAGTAGACTCACACAGACAGAAAGGCATGAAGAGATTTTGACAGAAATCATGATTGGGGCTCAGAAAACTGTATGAACGATAGGAGCTGCACGGCATTGGTGAATGATAGCAAGGATCTTCGGAGCCTGGACGATGGTGGTGGTAGGAGAGGAGACCCAGGGTGACCCGTCGACGACGAGCGGAGCCGAGGAGAGGCCAGGGCGGAGAAAGGGGTGGAGGAGGGTCGTAACACAGCTGGGAAACGACTGAGTGATTGACCAGGGATCTTAAGAAGGGGATCCTGGGCGATGAGTGGCTGGAGCGGGGAAGAGAAGCTACCTTGATTGGCTATCGTGAAAGTGCGGCTTTGAGCTGGGTCTGTGATTGGATGATTGGAGAAGAGCTGCCGGTGATGAGGCGATGAATGAGTGCAGCTGGTAGGTCTTCCAGGTTGAATTTGCACAGAAGCGTCATTACAAAAACAAAACAAAAAAAAATTGACAACAGAGCCCTAAAAACCAGAAAATGAGAAGAGTGTTTTGATTTAACCTGGAATATGTTGGATTATTGGCTTTTTGGATTATTGGCTTTTTTTTGCACCTCTGTATGGTCCTTATGGTGGAGAACTGACATTGCTGTAATACCACCCCGAGTGTTTCTTTTACTAAAAATTGCTTTGACCCATGTGACCACGTAGTTGAAATATTTTTAACCACGCTAGCTTTTGTTTATCATCCCGAAATTTGGAATCATTTTCAGTGCATTAACAGGCTCCAGCGCCACCTAGGAACAAGAGGAGCCAGAGCAGGCATTAAGGTTCACACAGGATTCGGGAACCTTTTTCAATGAATGGGGCTGAATGGGACCCACTCATTTTAATTATATTATATGTATGGTTTTAACAATGAAAGAATTGTATGAACGAAGCGCTGACACAGTAGAAGAAACAGCTAAATTAAAAAGGGCTAACCAGATGATTAGGCAAAATTGCTTGAATGCTTCTGGTCTGTCTGGTGAGGGAACAATGTAATAAAATTGTTTTCAACATGTTGCCTATGTCCACTTTAAATATAAAGAAAAAGTAAGAGTAGCATTCCGGGCAAATTCTCAAATCAAGTGACATTGTTTACCTCCAGTTTAGACATAATTCAGTCCAATTTAGGTCCATTTTAGATCAGGTTTAATCCAGATTTTATAAGGTGGCACTTGGATGGTCAAATGGTTTATGAAATGGTATAAAAAGTGACAATACATCAGCTTAAACAGTATTTATCATTGTACTCTTATAAGTTTAAATAAATATCTTAATTCTTAGTCAAGCTACTCAGTTGGAAGAGTCCCCAAATGTTGAGTACTGATACTTCAAAGCTATATTACTCCAGTACAAGTGAAACGTGCGGCATACTTTTGAAAGAGAAGAAAAAAAATGAACATCTCCTCTGCATTTCAAAAGCTGCAATGTTAAGTTGAGGTGACTTGATCGTCCTCTGGGATACCGGAGTCCCCCTTAACCTCACCTCCCCTCAGCTCGGAGACGCCGTTAGACTCCAGCTGGTTGACCGCCGGGGGTTACCGTGCTACGACCCTATTAAAGCTGCTGCATATGGGCGCCGTGAACACATACAGGAGGAGAGCGGAGCGGCGGCAGCTGGCGGTGGGCGGTGCATTAATATTGATCGGGGTTCAGGCTGCAGTAACATCACATTAGGGACGCGGATACGGCGCTGTTACGCTTTATCAAATATACACGAACCCGAACGAGAGAGCGAGAAGTGCCCGCAAATGAGCTCGTTCTCTCTGGCGGGAATGGAGCCGCGGCACAACATAAAACAGGGCTGGATAATTCACGATTCAGAAACAGGAAAAAGGAATGAGTCACGCAAACTCTGTACGGCAAAAGAAAGACATAAAGGCAATTTAAGGATTAAATGAAAAGGTGTTATGTGAGAGGAGTTTCTGTCCTTTTCTGTTAAAGGTGCACTATGAAACTTTTTATGTAAAAAAAAAAAGAAAAAAAAGTTGATATTAATATGTATTTCACCTTTCAGAGGACCCAGCGGATCCCTGGGTGGTTAGCTTAGCGCCTTTACTTACCATCCCAATGGCCTGTAGGACTCTCGAGGATCAATCGTTTTTGCTGATGAAACCGTCTCCATGGTTACATATGCATTCCATTCCGAAAACCATACCAGAAACCCTAAAAAATCTGAAATTAAATGATCTTAAAAGCATCATAGGAGCCACTGGGATGGGAAGCGAAAGCACCAAGCTAACCACCCAAGCAGCTTCAGGGTCACTGATTAAATATGATATATATGCTAATATGAACTTTTTTTTTTTTCATAAAAGTTGCATAGGGCACCTTTAAAAAAAAAGTTAGGCACAGATTGCCAATATAAATAAAAACATATAAAAAATAAAACACCAATCTAAATAATGGTAATAATTATAGTTACAAAGATGTTTTAGAGAGGACGTAGGATCTTGACTAAGCTATAAGTGCAACAGATCAAAACATTAGGCTAGGAATTAGAAACTAAAACATATCTCTTTAAAAACAAAACAAAACAAAACAAAACAAGCAACCTTCAAAAATGGTTTTGTACAAGACTGGAAAGTTCTGTAGAAGCAACTAAAGTGGAGATGTTATGGCAAGAGTGTAAGGAAAATCTGGTGTGCATGTATATTTTTCCTGTTTTTAGCCACACACGGTCTTGCAGAAAGGAAATGACCATATTTGGATAACAGCGTCATGGATACTGAATATGTTAAAGGAACAGGCCACCGTTTTTCCATAGATACAGACGGTATCTCTGGATTTGCCCATATATGGTCAATGCTTGAACACAGTTAAGGGGGAAAACAATTTGGAGAAAAATCTCAACTTTCCCTAATTATTCAAAAACTGCTTTAACAAATGCTGAATTATGAATATAGTTTTCTACTAAATAAAGATACAAAGACATGGAGAGGATCAAAGTGGTTCAAAAGCCCATAAATACAGACATAAAAAACGGAGAATGCTAACTTGATTCGACATGTTAGCATCGGGCTAATGCTAACGGTTAGCTATCGTGAGCTACAACTGCAGTTTTTTCACTTCTACTGAACAATCTGCTGTGAGAAAATATCCATATGGGCCCTTAATTATATGTGAAAATTGAGTTGATATTCCACCAGAAAATGGCTTAAAAGAGTGAAAAATTGTGTTTCTCTAAAGAGTCTATTTCCCCCCTCGGCGAAGCCACGCCCCCTTCTATGACGAGATGCCGTCTGTATACTGAAATACGTTTTTACCTGAGCTTATCCTAGTTGATGCGTACCTGTCAAAAAGACAAAAGATGTTGTTAGCAACAAGTATAGTTACTCAAAATGAAATGATTTTCTAAGCGGCTTAAAAGGGGAACTATATTGTAAGGCGTAATAACACCTGAGGAGCACTTCAACATCCGCACAGTAAAATCAATAGGTGGCGTTCACGATTTAGAATGTGATGATGTCAAAATGTCAGGTGGAGAGCAGGGCCAATACAACTCTATGGGAGAAATACAGTTTTTGTGAGAAATCTCCAAAACAAAATTAACAAATTATTTTCCTCATCAGTATTTGACAGTGATTGGATTCAGAAACTTGACATTTCATTTTTATGTCTGAAAGGCCTTTTTATTGGCCAACATCATGCTCATGTTTTCGAATATTGTCATCACTTTCGAACGGCTTTCAGAGAAAATAATTGGACATTTGTTTATACGTGCTGACAGAGAAGACAATGAACTTTGAAACAGTTTTTTTTGGTTTTTTTTCATGTGGATTCTTCCAGTAATGACTGAGATATTAACCAAAAACGAAGACAAAAACCGCCATAGAATTTTCAATTGCTCCACCTCAATTTTAAACTATTGCTGGGTTTCAGGTGACATCACAGCATTCTAAAGGCCTATACTATTATATAGAGGAAAAACTATATTGTTTTTGAGGAAATTTTCGGTCTTGTACAGAGAGATCATGGACCCAGTGACTGATATTTTTTATTTTAGCTACGACTTGTGAAAGTGTAATGTTGTTAAAAACTGGCTCCTGCCCCCTGGTCCGATGACATCATCATATTCTAGAACCTGCAACCCACCAATTGCTGGGTTGCAAGTTCTAGAATATGATGATGTCACCGGACCCAGCGGGGGGCAAGGGCCAGTTTTTCCTATTAACAGCATTACACTTTCACAAGTCGTAGCTATAAAGAAAATGTATGAATTAGAAAAATGATCATTAATATCAGTCACTGGGTCCATGATCTCTCTGTACCAAAAATTTCCTCAAAAACAAAATAATTTTTCCTCCATATAACAGTATAGGCCTTTGGAATGCTGTGATGTCACCTGCAACCCAGCAATACAGACGGCATCTCTGGAATCACCCATATATGGTCATGTATGAAAACAGTTAAGGGGGAAAACAAGGCAAAATTAAAATAAATCAAAATTCTCTAACTTCCACTAAATAAAAAGACATGGAGAGGAGCAAAGAGGTTTAACAGCCCATAAATACATACAAAAAAATGGAGAATAGCTAATTATGGGCCGTTGAACCACTTTGCTCCTCTCCATGTCTTTTTATTTAGTGGAAAACTATTCATAATTCAGCGTTTACTTAAGTAGTTTTTGAATAATTAGAGAAAGTTTAGATTTTCCCCCAAATTGTTTTCTCCCTTAACTGTTTTCAAACATGACCATATATGGGCGATTCCAGAGATGCCGTTTGTATCTATAGATACAGACGACATCTCCTCATAGAAGGGGGTGTGGCTTCGCCGAGGGGGAAAATAGAATCTTTAGAGAAACACAACTTTCCACTCTTTTTAGTCATTTTCTGGTGGAATATGAACTTATTTATCACACATAAGTAAAGTCAAGTGTAAATCGGGCCCATATGGATATTTTCTGACAGCAGATTGTTCAGTAGAATTGAAAAAATAGCAATCGTAGCTAGCGCTAGCTAAGTGTTAGCATTAGCCCGATGCTAACATGAAGCATCAAATTAGCATTCTGTTATTTATGTATTTATGGGCTGTTGAACCACTTTGCTCCACCCCATGTCTTTAGTAGAAAACTATATTCATAATTCAGCGCTTTTTAAAGTAGTTTTTGAATAATTAGAGAAAGTTTAGATTTTTCCCCCTTCACTGTTTTCAAACATGACCATATATGGACGATTCCAGAGATGCCGTCTGTATTTATGGGCTCTTTAGAATGTCTTTGGATTCGTCCATATATGGTCATGTTTGAAAACAGCTAAGGGGGAAAGCAATTTGGAGAAAAATCTAAACTTTCTCTAATTATTCAAAAACTACTTACTACTAACTACTAACAAATTCTGAATTATGAATATAGTTTTCTACTAAATAAAGATACAAAGTCATAGGGAGGAGCAAAGTGGTTCAACAGCCCATAAATACATAAAAAAAATGAGAATGCTAACTTGATGCTACATGCTAGCATCGGGCTAATGCTAACGGTTAGCTAGCGCTAGCTACAACTGCCGTTTTTTCACTTCTACTGAACAATCTGCTGTGAGAAAATATCCATATGGGCCCGATTTACACTTGACTTTGTTTATGTGTGATAAACAAGTTCATATTCCACCAGAAAATAGCTAAAAAGTGGAAAATTGTGTTTCTCTAAAGATTCTATTTCCCCCCTCGGTGAAGCCACACCCCCTTTTATGGTGAGATGCCGTCTGTATATATTATCCAGGAGTGAAGATATTTTTAAAAACGGGTAAAAAAATAGGTTAAAAATAATCATTTATTCAAGCTGAAACAACTAAGTGACTTCCTTTAATGCTCCCTGGACCAACAGCATCCAAACTTGGATCTAAAGTTATAACTATAATTTTTTTTTTCAATACAGAAGCACATTTCAGGCCTGCTGTTGTAACTGGCTTTCATGCGGCGCCGACCGAAATGTCAAAACTCTCAAACATCTTTGTTGTTTTCGCCTCTTGATTAAAAACTTCTGGAGATGATGATTCCAAGAGGCCGGGTCGTACATTTTCATTACGTTGGGACGAAGCCGGGGGCGGGGACGAGTCAAAGCTCCATCTCACACATTCTATGATCGTATTGATGAAACGCCCCTCTCTGTTGAGAAAAACCATTAGATGTAACAATAAAAAATTATCAGCCGCGGCGATCCCAGTTGGCATCCAATCTAGCGGCGCGGCTAGCATGCGGCGTATTAGCGAAGCCTTATTATTACAGCTGGCAGTGCGGTTATTGATTGGCATAATTGCTTTGGTCTGACAGCTCTCCCTCACTCGGTCTCTCCGGACTCGCACCAACACTCCTGACGTCCGCCATTAGGGGAAATTAATATTTCTGCACAAAGTGAAATAAAGGCTGCAATTATTCCCCCATCGGAGCCCACAGGCGACGGCTTGAGCCGCGGTGAAAGGGGTTTAATTTGTGTTGGTTTTGGTAAAAAGCTCAGCAGTTGATAAATTGGAAACCTTGGGGTGTTGATGATTTTGAGTGCAGCATTTCATTTGCATAATTTTTCACACACTTTTGCTGGACTTTCTTTTTCATTTTGTCACTGAATTCTTTGGCCAGTGTTCTGCTGTCTTATTTATGTTTAATGCCATTACTTTCCCATGGTTGCCAGAATAAATCTTGTATAAACATCCCATGAATATTAAGTGTGATGGTGAAGCGATCTGTCTCCATGGTTACTGTGGGCAGTGGTTCATCATCATCCTGCTTCTGTTACATTGAGAATATACAGCGACATCCAGCAAAAAACTATATTATTTTTCGCCCATATATGGTCATGTATGAAAACAGTTAAAGGGGAAAACAAGGAAGAGAAAAAACTAAACTTTCTCAAATTATTTAAAAACTACAAATTCTGAATTATGAATATAGTTTTCCACTAAATAAAGAAACAAAGACATGGAGAGGAGCAAAGAGGTTGAACAGCCCATAAATCTATAAAAAAAATCCTAACATGATGCTTCATGTTAGCATTGTGCTAATGCTAGTGCTAGCTAGCGCTAGCTATGACTATTGACAAATAAAGTCAAGTCTAAATCGGGTCCATATGGATGATTATTCACAGCAGATTGTTCAGTAGAAGTGAAAAAACGGCAGTCACAGCTAGTGCTAGCTAGCGTCAGCATTAGGACATTAGCATCAGCAACTAAGAAATATAACATATTACTTAGACAAAATACGGCAAGATATTAGTTCATTTAAATGGTTTGTACTGATGCACAAAGAAAACAATACCTATTTATAAAATAGACAAGGTTTTATGCTCAAAATACAGCTGAAATATTAAAGTATACATTTTATTGCAAAAATGTATAAATGTATGTAAATTTTCAATGTATCTTTTCTTTCAAGCTTCAATGAAGGTTCTTGAGTTATCTTCTGTCCTCTGTAGCTGAAGTGTAGAAAATGTAAACTACAAAGACTTACAAAGAAGTTTACCCACAGGTGAGAGTAGCTGTTAATAGAGGGCAGGGCCTGAGCCAGGCTAAGCTCCTCCCTGTGGTCTATATCTGGTCTGCGGGCTGAACTTTAACTTTAGTGTAGCTGACAAAGCCTTTTGGATGAAGAGGCGAAACGTTCTACGCTTCAACTGAAGAGTATAGAAGACGACTCAAGAACCTTCATGGCGATGGACAACTAATGTACGACTGAGAGCCTACACAGACATACTTCCTTTCAAAGTTATGTTCAAATAGCATTCAAGTGAGTTGGGAAACACTGCTTTACAGTACGTAATCCCGTAAAGACATCTTATTCCTACTTTTGATTCATGCGTGAAAACGATGAAACACGAACAAGAATCACTTCACTGGCATTAGCTGCTGAGAGCTCACAGATGATACAGTTTTACAGTTATGTTCGAGTTGCTGTATTGAAAGTGACAATATATTGGCCTAAGTATGTTTGCATGTGTGAACAGGTCTACTAGTACTGACCAATCTCTGTGATTTCACTGAACGAGCATGTGTCTGTGTGACTTGTTCTGCGAAAGAGTCCGAAAGTGATGTCAGTCGTGTTGAAAAAATCATCTCCCCCACAGACTCCAGGTACCACGCCTTGCAATCTTGACAAAACCTCCACCTCTACAGCCCCCTTACGAACAGCCAGTTTGGAAAAGACACCCAAGTACACGTCCCAAGCCTCTTTTGTTCCAGAATATTTCCTTAAAGGAGTCAGAGAATGCCCACAGGTCCACAGCGGCATATAGAGTCACCCATGTATGTGGAAATTGGAAGAAGCGACACGTTGCATTGCAGTTATAATGTGCTAATTGAAAATACATGCGGAAGTTGCGCTCATAGAGATGAAACACATTGAATTAAACACCTTTTTTCTTTGTTCTAGTATGTATTATGCAAACAATATTCTATGGATATACTGCAGTAAGACAAAGCAACACATGTGTGAATTCGATTAGCGCAGTAGAGCCGCATCGTGGCCTCACTGGGGATCATACATATGTGTCAGGAGCACAGGAGGTACAGCACCTCCTATAAAATATATATGTGATTCACCATGTGTTGGATCACTGTGAGCTGTTCCAGTCCAAACAGTGTTTCTTTCCCATCCCCATTACTGTCACAGTTGCTGAAAACAGGTCCTTCATGTTTGCACCTCGTTGCTAATAGCATTTTTGCAATTGTCAGGTTAAGATGTGCAAAGAAAAAGCATCATTTGGAAGCTTGAACCTCTAAAGTGTGTGACGAATCATTTGAAAAACCTACAAAACTCATTTTGACCACTTTACCGCCCATCCGTATCAGAAACTACAAGGTCTTAGCTTTGAATTGAGGCATTGCACTGGACTACAGGCTGTAACAAAAAGTCAATGAAAACAAATACAGCGACAAAAAAGCATCGAAAACACAACAAAAAATTGATAAAGAGGCGACAAATACATGACCAAATATCTTCAAAAACACAAAAAGTAATTTAAAAAGGGCCAAAAAATTGAGTTAAAGTGCAACTAAACGGGTGTGGCAGAGCCTTTCCCCACCCACAAACTAAAGTCAAAAATTGCTGAGAAAGGGGTGGTCTCGGAGGCTTTGGGGGAGATGAGGGGGGTGAGTGTGTGGGCGGGGTCTGCTCTGTTGACCGTCTCAGACCAAGCCCCTAGATCTGACAGGACTGACAGACGGCTGTTACCGCTGTCACCACTGTGCGCAAGGTTTATTTTTTCGTAGGAGAGTTGGTACATTCTCATGACTTGTGATTGCTTGATGTAGCAACTAGTGATGCGCGGGTCAGGGTTTTTTTCAACCCGCGGGTCCCGCATTTGGAGCAGGTTCTAACCCGACCCAGCCCGCCCCGCAACGTTGTTCTATTTTTACAACCCGCTCCGCTCCGCCCCGCACCCGCAACCATTAAATATTACACGTTACAAATATGATCCGTATGAACAGCACCAGTGTGTCATCGCGCGCGTTTTTGCTTTCTCTCTCCCTTCGAAGAGCGCTGGGCAAGAGGGAGAGAGGAAGAGAGCAGAGGTCGGCCTAACGCGAAGTCACACACAGCCGCACATACGGTGGAAAACAGGAGACACGAGCTCCACAAAAGCGTTCTCTGGATCACAAGCTGCAAAACGCTACTTGTTTTATGAAAATCCGACGTATATTTACGCCAAAAACCTGCTGTAAAGACGACGGTGGAACCCGCAACCCGCACATCACTAGTAGCAACTATCCTACGAAAAAATAAAAAAGATCGCCGCTGGTAGACGACTCGCTCGCTGTCAGTGACTGCGAACAGAGAGAGAGCATCGCACAGTCGCTTTTCTAAGGGATTTATTCCTCTACACCACCTCAGCCGAAGTGTGAGCATCGCAGGGGCGCCATCTACTGGTTTGACTCATGAGCTCAGGCGGTGTGTGCGCGACGCGTGTCCTTGTTGCTACGTGACGGAGGCGGAGGCGTGAGTGGGCGGGGCCACAGAGGCACAGAGGCAGAACCACGGGCAGAACTGATGACGTTTTGTGGACGCCGTGGACACACTCTCCTCCAACCACAACATATCAAATGCAGTTGCTGCATGAAACCAGTAGAGGCGCTAACCCTGCGGTTTTAGACACAAAAGTGAGATTTTGAACAAGTTTGCACCAAATGTCAACATATTGACTGGGACATGTAGCTAACTCTATTCAACAACCATTTAGACCGTTTATCAGCAAAAAAAAAAGTGGATTTGGTGTTTAGTTACTCTTTAAACTAAAAAAGCAACACAAATATTACAAAGTGATGAAAAAAAAAACACAACAAAAATGTGCCAAAAAAGGAACTAAAACATGACTTAAAGTGATAGTCTGGAAGTGTGAATGTCTTGCAAATTTTATAAAATGTGCCAAATCAACCAAATGTCTTATATTTTGATGTAAAGCAAGTAATTATTTAAAGATAATTTTTTGTAAAGTCCCTCCAAAGGCGGCCGATAAGAGGCTAAACTGATCTTTTTCCATGCGTTTTGGTCGTACCTCATTTACATACTATGATAAAAACCCATTTCTATCGTTGTTCGTTGTGAAAATGCTCTGTACTCTTCACCCAGTAAATATTCTCTACGTTACTGGTCTCGAATCTTTCTTCACACCAATGATTTCAGTTAGTGTTGCCGACCTGTGGTACCCAATGTTATTGTTATTTCTTTTATTTGATCAGGGACAATGCACAAACAACATTAGTCTAAGAGAGAAGAGCCCGCAGTCCCTGGACAGTGCGGTTCGAGAGCTTCTCTCCGAATTGAGTGTGAGCAGCGATGTTTTGGATTATCGAACCTCAAAATGTTATATTTACTTTGTACTTTACAGTGATGGTACTGACACATACAGTCCCCGTCAAAGGTTTGGAAACACTTCCAGGGTGTCATTTAACAAGGCCGGTGCTAAATAGCAAGTGCAAGTAGGAAAATAGAATATAGCTTTTTGTGGGTATGTTACACCAAATGTATCTTTTGAAATGACTTGTATTTAAGTATTTGAGCCCCAAATCTGATCTGGAAATGAGAGAAGCTGCGAAATGGTGACTTTGCTGCCAATCCACTTCCTTAGTAACGCTTAGTAAAGATAAGATAAGATAAGATAAGATGATACTTTATTGATCTCACATAAATGACCCCCTTAAACTATAAATGACCACATGGAAGTATGTAGGAAACCAAAAAGGGTGAAATAACTCAAAATAGGTTTTAAATTTTAAGGTTTCCACAATGTAAATAGAAAAACCAAAGCATAAAAAAGCATTCCCAAACTTTTGATGAGTATTGTATATATTTCACTATTGTCTTTATTTATTCCTTGAAGAAATGTAAATAAAAATGAAAGTCACAGTTTCTTTGATGGGAGTTTATGAGGATGAGGAGGTGCTTTATTTGTCATTATGGTACAATAAAATTTGTCCTCTGCATTTGCATCTTCACGCCGCTGGGACGACCCGTAAGGAGCAGTGGGCGACGGCAGTCCCAGATTTCTTCCTAAATATCCAGCTGTCCATTTAGTTAGTGAAATTAACCGTTCGTACGAGGCAGTCTCTGAAAAAGCAGGATCATCCTGTTCTTTTGGCTGTGGTCAGGGCAGTCTCGAGTCTTTGAGCCTTTTTTCCTCGTATGCCAGCGCGCGAGTCCAGGACGTTCCCACCGAGATCATTTAGAGAAACATAACGACGCCCAAAAGTAATCTAAATACTGAAATCTGGCCACTTCCTTTAAAAAACTCCATTAGAAAATGCTCGGGCCCACAGTTTTAGACCAATATGAGTTTGACTAGACCCAGCAAACTTGCCCACCCCGGCATCAGGACTCTACTCTCTTCATGTCCTCCCTTTCACCTATATACGTTACTGACATCTCTACCTTAGGTCTAAGTGTACAATATGGCTCCATAATGTTTATATACTCTAGTAAGTGTGATGCGCCACATGCTCTTTGTGCTTCCAGCGGAGGAATCAGATTGAGCAGCCACTCAAACCGTGACTGGAGTAGGAATGGAGCAGTAACTGAACTCTTATCTCGTGTTTCAGAGATGAACGTGTGACCCGGCACCAGAGGGGTATGGGAAAGTTTGCTTAGTGGAGAGCGGATTTTTATCTTAATCAAAAGATGAGAACCTGAATGTACCTAAGTGAGATATTTGTGAGATTAAACCATAATGCAGAAGCCAAATGCACACGCGCCCTCACCAGGACATTCTGTGGTAACGGCTTTGTGTCAGCGTTGGGACACTATACCCCTTCCCCGACCCCACCCCTCACGCCCCCTGCAGTCGTGCTCTTTTTTTTGTTTTTAAGGGAAATAAGAAAATGATGCCATGTCAATTTTCTTTCCCTAAAAAAATGAATACAATAAATTAAACTCAAATTCAGTCTCCTGTGATCCAGTCTCTCCCTGCTGTGCTCAAAGACTAAGGAACATGTGGAGCTGGGTGTGTTATTCTGTGAAAAATGGTGCTACTGGTATCAACTAGGACTGGGTATTGCCAGCAACTTCATGAGATGATACGTATCCCGAGTCCACAATAGGTTTTGCAACTCAAGTGTATTGCGACAGAGAGGCTACAATTATTCTGTATCACGCTACTTGACAATATATACTGTATATATAATATTGAGCGCAGCCCCTAGTATTGACCTAAACATATTTTTCATTAGGTTCCAAGTTTTGATGGACTAAAGATGGACTTTTATTTTATTAAAAGGACTATATGAGTTAGAGAAAATGTTAAAACTAAGTATTTTCATCCCCCTACATGTTCCAGCCATGTCCTAATGTGTAGAATGAGCCCAGACCTGTTCACCACAACTGCCTCTAAAATCCTGCACCTCAAAAAGTTGTTGCTTTGGGTCCGAAGTGCCGTCATGCACGAGCTTAATATAGAAGCTGCAGTTACGCGTAAGACCTGAGGACTTGATTTGTACAGTCGCAGATTCTATTTGTACAGTCGCAGATTCTCAAATGTACAGAATTGGTGCAATTAAAAACTGCCCTAGTTGTCTTCAAAGCCAAAAACAGTTTACTCCCTGCAAACATTCAAATAATGTTTTCAGACCGTGATGGGGGTTATAACCTAAGAAGAAAAAATATTCCCGCACAACACAAAAAAGTATGTCTGTTACACGAAGTGGAGTCGACCTCTGGAGCACCTTAGAAGAGGATTTAAAAATGCATTCAACTGTAGTACAATTTAAAATAATGTACAGAAAGCAAATACTGGAAAAGTATGCAAAACTCCTGTAATTAATAATCTGTTCCTGAACTATGAATTGTCTTTGTTATTTTGATCCGATAATGAGAAGTATATGAATCCGGATTTATTATGTGATGTCCAGAATGTGCACCTTCAGCCTTATGCAAGAGCAACACACAAGAATGTCATGAACTAATTACTTTACTGTTGGGATTTGCTAAGAGGAGCCGTTTGTTGATTTAATTCGCTACTAAGGCAATTCCTCAGTCTGGAATTGCCGCATAGATCTCATGCTTAAAGCCTAAATATACATTATATATACATTAAAAATGATTGTGCCGTGAGCAGTAGTTTAAGTTGTGTAAGTCTGAAAGGAGGGGTAGGGCCTTATAAGTTATAACTAACTTCTTCCTACTCCCTCTGAGCAGCACTAATACCTCTTATGTTGTGAAAAATTATGTATGTTATATGTATACTATACCTGTATGCATCTGTGGCTCAAATAAACTAAACTAAACTAAACTAAGGTGGCAGTAGTGAGTATAAAACAACCAACTTGAATCTAGTCTCTGTAACCAGGAAATTCCCTCTGAGATTAAGAATCACTTTTTCAGGGGAGTCTTGGCCCCAGAGGGGAACCTATTGTACATGTTTTTAGTGGCAGGGGAACGGGACTACACAGAGGAAACCTTCGCAGACACGGGGAGAACATGCAAATGCCACACAGAAAGGCCCCGTCCAGGAGGGAATCGAACCCGGGACCCAAACCTTAAGACCACCGTGCTGCCCACTGTTACATGGTTGTACAAATTGTTGTACAAATTTAAAAAAAAAGTCTTTTATTGTATAAATTAACATTACTGTTGTGTGTTATAGTTCTAGATGACACATATTTTAGTATAGGTGTCGAAAAAAGTATTGTTCAGTTAAGTATTGTTAAAGTACTGGCGTCGAACATGTCACCCTTCTCTCCTCTCGTCAATCAAACTAAGTACATTAACTACTTTCAAACCGTTTCTGAGTAAAACATCTGATCTAATTGAGCATACAGACGTCTCTCCTCTAATTACACTGATGCCATCCTTTGATCAGTATTTAATTAGTATTTCCTAATTGTAGAAGGAACAAACCACCCTTTTTTACGCTTTTTCGGATTCGATTCTCACCGCTAACCACGTCGTTTGCAAACCGTCCAA
The DNA here is from genome assembly GCF_951799975.1 of Gobius niger. Taxonomy (NCBI): domain Eukaryota; kingdom Metazoa; phylum Chordata; class Actinopteri; order Gobiiformes; family Gobiidae; genus Gobius; species Gobius niger. The sequence continues at coordinate 36,197,215 of NC_136855.1, read as the reverse complement.
TCTGACACGTCAGCTCTGCGCAATCACCCGGCGCCGACACTCGCCAGCTTTATTAACATCAAGATAAACGCTCCCATATTACAGCACGTGCCTCCCAACGTGTCACACCGCAGTCTGGAGGTCTCACTTTGCAGCCGTCCTGAAGATAAAGCTTTGACACCCGACGCATGACGCCTCGGAGAAGGTTTTAGCACGTCTAAAGCCCCTTTCTGAGCCACGACGAAGCCACCAGGGCTTTCAGATCCCACCTCCCCTCCGCCTGTGAGCTTATCAGCCAGCGCCAGTGTGCTGTTTGTGCAAGGGCAAGGTCAATGCGCATCACCAGGAGGGCATGTAGCCAACCACAGATAATATATAATGGTGTCATCTATAAGAGGCAGGGTTATTGCGACCATGCCCGCAAATGTTTTGGAAAAGCAAAGCAATGACAACTCGATGAAGTGCGGTAATATTTTCTTTGTAGCCTGAAGGTGTATAAACTAACGCTATAGACTCTTCCATCAGTGGTGTGTTAAGCAGCGCATGCAGCCTGGTCCACGGATCAACATTCAATGCATTTTAATAAGGCCACCATATACATATTGACATTTAAAGGCGCTGAAAAGAATGAATAGGCTTCGAGATCTGCTCGTCAGCTCATGTTTCTGACATGAGGCACTTTAAAGGTGCATTAAGCAACTTTTTAAGCAGGAAAAAAGTTTATATTAGTGCGTATGTGACCTTTCAGTGACCTTCAGTGGCTAGGGGGTGGTTCGCTTGGTGCCTTTCCTTTCCATCCCGGTGGCCACTATGATGCTCCAGGATCAATTTTATTTGAGGTTTTTAAGGTTTTCTGGATGGATTGTACAGGGAACCATGGATGCTGTTCCATTAGCAGTGAAAACCTACCAGAAACACGACAACACAGTTGGTTCTGGAGCGTCCTGCAGGCCACCGGGATGGAGGGCAGAGGCGCCATGTTCATCACAGACAACAAATATATATATAATACAATTCTGCCTAAAAGGGAGAGGGAAGAAGGTGTTAAAGGAACAGGCCACCATTTTTCCATACTGAGATATGTTCTTAGCTGAGCTTGGACGAGTTGATACGTACCTGTCTGGTCTTTGTGTGTGCCCATGGAGGAGCGTGGTAGCTTCCAACTTCACCACGTTCGGAGCTATAGCAATATACAGGGAGAGGCCAAATGCTAACAACATCTTTGGTCATTTTGCGTGACTGAGGGCACGCACAAACACCAGACAGGTACGCATCAACTCGTCTAAGCTCAGGTAAGAACATATCTCAGTATGAAAAACCGGTGGCCTGTTCCTTTAACTATACAGTGCTGCTTAAAAAGCTACATAGTGCACCTTAAAATAGGTATGACTGTGACAAAAACGGCACCCGCCGCCACATGATGATGTCAAATTGCACCTCATCTATCCTGCATTCTGCATTTGTCTTCATTGTATATAAGATAATACGTATAGTTTCTGCTTGCACATTTTCCTGTCTCTTTTGCCTCCTGTAACAAGTGCATTGTAAAATCAATAAAGTCCTATCTTATCTTGTTCTATCTGATTTGGCCGTCACAGAGGCAACAGGAATTACTATCACCACATTTATCCACTCTGTGCCTTAAAACTTTTACAACACTGGGAAAAAGAAAAGAAGAAAAGGGATCAACGTAACAGTTAGCCTTCTTGCTGCTAGACGTTTTCTAACAAGGCTCTGGTATTACTCATTAGTGGTCAGGAGCTACTGTATCCGTTGATGATTCACAGTTTACGATGATGTTTGGTGGATGCTAATTCCCCCATAGGAAATGCATTAGGGCTAATGTTCTCTCCGGGACCAGCCATTAAAATGGAGACTCTCTGTTGACAAACACTTGAAGTGCGTTGTTTTCATGGTGATGTACCATTCCTAAGGGCCTTGTGGAGGGGCTGGTTGATTCTATGGTAGGATCTGTATCAAAAAGGTTTGCGTCAGTAGTGCTTTACCACCTACGTTAAGCACTCAAAGCGCTTTACAGCAAGGAACCACTCACCCATTCATCCTACACCAACGTACTCAGACACTGGAGGCGAGGTGGATGACGGGTCTTGCCCAAGGACACACTGACAGTCAGAACAAATGAGTGTAATCTTTTTAATTAAAGGCTAGATTGCCAGAGTCCTCCGTCAGGCCATGGTGAGTTTGTGTTCCCACTCGCTAACAGAAACATTTGTGTCATTTTGTGTTTGGAGGTTTCTTTCAAAAATATTCTCATGTCGTATCCTCGCTTTGTTGTATCTACAGTTAAATAGATGAAAAAGCAGAGAGGTAACGCAGGTGAGAAGGATATTGGGTGGCACTAGTGCTACAAAAGAGAAAAGACATAGGCTTCTGTTCTCTTAATATTGACTAAATGGTGTTAAATACCTTGTACAAGCCCGGCGTAAGAACAGGGGTAGCACTGAGGACACCGGAGTTTGCCTCACCCCCGTGCATGTAAAACTGAAACAAAGTGCACGCCCAGCTGAGAGGGCTCCATCACCGCGGGAGCACCAGCCCTGCATGCAAACGCACCGGGGCTGAGCACTTCTATTGATCATGGTTTCATTAGTTTAGGAAAATCGTTGCGGCGTCGAGGGCTGCAAGCGAAGTGGGCACTAGGATTAACTTGAGTGAGCAGACTATGGAAGTGAAACGTGAATCAATTTCAGAATACAGTCCTTTACAGCGGCTACGGAAAATGCACCTCTCGGGTTTCGTAAAATAATTGCGCTCGGGATTTTGATCTTGTTTTGAGAGTCTTAGTTGAGATGGTTGTGTTTATTTCAATATTCTGTTGGAATAAAAGATACCTGGACACGCACACAAGCTTCCGTTCCTCACAGTTCAGCGGCTTAAGTCCCAAATTACTTTCAATTTTGTGTAAAACCTTGACACATCACCGTCACAGTTGGCGATGACCTTCACGAGTGAATCAGCTCTTTTGCTCTTTCATGTGTATGGTTCAAAGCCGGGTCTCATTTAACTGAGCAGAGACAAAAAAAACAGCAAAAGAGCAGAGCAGAAACCAAGAGTGAATGGGTTTGCATGAAAATTACTTGGCAAAGCAGTTGTAGCCTCTTTTTCTTAATAGCGGCATGTTTTATTTACATGGCAGGCATTTCTCAAGTTAAAATTGACCCTGCATTTGAACTTCTGGGCAAATTAGCTCTTTGATGTTCTTTTATGTTCTTTGTGCGTTTTCTGGCCGGCTACTTAAAAAGATCAATGTAGAAATGATCTTTTTCACAAGACTTCACTTGACCAGTTCTTGGATTTTGCGACGATTTTTCATTCATAATTCATAGCATTTTCTTTACAAAAGTGCATCACGTTATGGGTCTGTTACTGTATAAGTGAATGTGCTTTGAATTCTTCTTGCTTTTCATTGACAGGGAATGAAATGTCAACCTCTTTCTTCCCACTGTATTTGTATCTCTTAAATTGGACATTGCACCGTTTCACACATTCCTCTCCTGTGTGTGTCTTCCAGGTGACCTCCGGGATGTTGTCCAGCGAGGCGGGGGGGCACAGCTACCTGGTGTCCTGCTGGCAGCCCATCCTGATCCTCATGCTGGGCACGGTGCTGTCGGGCTCCACCACCGGCTGCCCCTCCCGCTGCGAGTGCAGCGGCCAGGAACGCTCGGTGGCCTGCAACCGCCGCCGCCTGGCCACTCTGCCCGAGGGGATCCCGACCGAGATCCGCCTCCTGGACCTCAGCAAGAACCGGCTCAAAGTGCTGGGGCCCGAGGAGTTCCTAAACTACCCCGCGCTGGAGGAGCTGCAGCTGAACGAGAACATCATCTCCTCCATCGAGCCCGGGGCCTTTGGGAACCTGTTTAACCTGAGGACTCTGGGCCTGCGTGACAACCAGCTCAAGCTCATCCAGCTGGGAGTGTTCACGGGCTTGACCAACCTGACGCAGCTGGACATCAGTGAGAACAAGATTGTCATCCTCCTGGACTACATGTTTCAGGAGCTGTACAACCTGCGGGAGCTCGAGGTGGGGAATGATGACCTGGTGTTTGTCTCTCCGCGGTGTTTCCACGGGCTCAGCAGCCTGGAGAGCTTGGGCATCGAGGGCCGTAGTCTGTCGGCTGTGCCCACCGACGCTCTGAGCCATCTGCATAACCTGCTGTCCCTGCGGCTGAGCTATTTCAACGTCACCGTGCTCCGGGATTACTCGTTCAAACGGTTGTACCGACTGCGAGTGCTGCACATCGCCAACATGCCACTTCTGGATACTATGACCCCCAAATGTTTGTTTGGTCTCAATCTCACATCTCTGTCAGTCACAAACTGTAATCTGGCCGCCATCCCCTATGAAGCTATCAGTCACCTGAGGCATCTGCGATTTCTCAACCTCTCCTTCAATCCTATTCACAGTGTGGAGGGACACCATTTGTACAATCTTCAGAAGCTGCAGGCGTTTCATTTGGCTGGTGGGAGGTTAACCACTATTGAGCCCTACTCTTTCCGTGGGCTCAATCACCTGCGTGTGCTGAATGTGTCCGGTAACAGCCTGAGCTCTCTGGAAGAGTCTGTGTTTCACTCGGTGGGGAACCTGGAGACTCTGGCTCTGTACGACAACCCTCTGGCCTGTGACTGCCGCCTGCTCTGGGTGTTCAGACGGAGGTGGAGGCTAAACTTCAACAGGCAGCAGCCAAAGTGCGCCTCTCCCAATATCGTCCAAGGAAAGGAATTCAAAGACTTTCCTGACGTCCTGCCCTCGGATTACTTTACCTGTCAGAAATCTAAGATTGTTGATGACAAAATCCAGGAGAGCCACGTGGACGAGGGCACCACAGTGCACTTCCCGTGTCCAGCAGAAGGAGACCCTCCTCCCATCATCATGTGGCTGTCTCCTAAAAAGGAATACATCACCACTAAAACGGTGGGCTCCAGGCTGTCTGTGTCTGCTGACGGCACACTGGAGGTGAGGTACGCTCAGATCCAGGACAATGGCACCTACACGTGCATCGCCAGTAACGCAGCGGGCAATGACAGTAAAGCAGCACACCTCTTTGTACACAGCTACTCCCCCAACTGGCCCCATCAGCCCAATAAGACCTTTGCCTTCATCTCCAACCAGCCCAGCGAAGAGGGCGGCAACGTCACCCGCGCCTCGCTCCCGTTCCCCTTCGACGTCAAGACTCTCGTCATCGCCACCACCATGGGCTTCATCTCCTTCCTGGGCGTGGTGCTCTTCTGCCTGGTGGTGCTGTTCCTCTGGAGCAGGGGCAAGGACAACAACCCAAAGCCCAGTATAGAGGTGGAGTATGTTCCCAAAGAGGAGGGGGGCGAGGAGACCAGCCCCACAGAACCCCCCGTGCAGTTCAACATGAAAATCATGTGAGCTCATTGTGTGGCTTACAGACTGTTGACAGGATGACACTATGTACTCATTATGAGCTACAGCGGCGTGTTTGAAGAGCGACAAAAGAGAAGGGTTTATTTTTACTTCAGGGACAGAATATTTCCTATGAAATGTTTCAATTCTATCTTTGATTTCTGTAAATCTGCATTGGTAATGTGCTCAGTCTGTGAACACGCATTCCCCAGTCGACAGCGCAGGACTGATCCCACAGACTGTTTGGGCTTACACACTACAGTCATATTCTGAATATTTCAGAGCAGTCATGGCCTTTTTCTGGGTGGATTTAAAAAGCACAACTAAGTCAGAGGTGGGTAGCCACATATTTGTGATTCTACAAAAAGTAAAAGTAGTCATCCAAATAAATACATAGCCTACTGAAGTGAAAGTTGAAATGGTGAAAATATTACTGTTGCACTTCACATCACATTAATAACAAGGTTGAGGCCAGAAATAGCATGGTAACTAGGGGTAACAAGCCTTATGTCCTTTGCAACAGCTCTCTGGTAAAACTGTCAATACTGGGTTAAGGTTTGGGCCGAGAGTTTGGATCATTCATGTCATCGCAAAGTAAATTATGAGTGTCCCATTTTCATGTAAGTACCATTATTACCATGTTCTTACCCTTTGAGGTGCCATGCTATTTCTAAGTACTGTGAAGTCAAACTATCTTTATTACTTATGCATAGAAAGTATTGACACAAAAGCATTCGTAGAAGTACAATTTCTTCCAAAAGTAGATAAGGTCGGGGCTGGTTGTCATTTGTTTCCTTGAGTCAACAGAATGTCAGCAAGAGTCAGGCATTAAATGACTTTGGAATATCGTTTTACAATGAACTGTTATGAACCGTTAAAAAACAGGGACACTGACTGTGATTTAACTATTAGGAGTTAGTCACACTTAACTAATGAAGTGTTCACGATGAATTAAAGCCACCCGCGTAGAATTTGCCCAATAAATCCAACTGATATACAAGCTTTATTTTATGACACATATTTTCATCCTTGAAAAGTACCTCATAAATGTACCAACAAACATGAGTCTTCGCTGTGAGCGGCTCAGGTCTTCTAAGACATGACTGTAACTTTACCAGGAGGGGGGACGTCTCACGCTCGTCTCCATGGAGATGTGACTAAAATCAGCAGAATTTGAGATGTAGGCTGTATCCGAATGTCCACATTATTCCCTAACCCCTCATTCACTACATAGGCCCGCACTATATAGTCGACTATATAGTCACTGATTCTGTTAGCGATTCGGACAGAAGCCACTACTTTCTGTTTTTTTATTTTTTTTAATCTGAATTTATTTATTGTTACAAACGTTTATTTTATGAAACAGAATGACTGTTTTGGCACTTTTACAGGCGTTACTATCATCACAAAAAAAGGAAAAAAAAAAAAATCACCCCAGCGTTAGCTCAGAGACATGCCGAAAGTCGGTCAGAGCCCGGTGTCCGAAGCGCCATCAGATTGAGTGACTACATCTGCTAAAAGTTTGCTAAACTCCGGGAATAATGTATTTCTGCGATAAAGACCAAACTCAGAGACAGTGGAATATTTATGGATAAATACGAGTCAGATACACTTTATTTCACATGGATTTTACGTGAATGGCTTGGATTATTCGAGAGGAAGCTGTCGGTCATTTAACAGCTCAAGCTAAAGGTTAGCAGCTAACGTTAGCATCTTTTCACCGTAACCGTTTATATTTAGGTCATTTATTCATGAGAAATACGCAACACACGACTGAAACAGCTGATTTCATTCAGTCGTGTTGTTTAGTTCAAAGACCTGTGGCTGTCAGGCTCTTCTCCCACTCTCGCAATGCATTGTGGTCTATATTGACCCGTTTAGTGACCATCGATGCTCACTACTTTTCGAGATGCATTGTGGGAAATTTCGAGTGCACTACTTTTTGTCTCTGGACATTCGGACACCCCTACAAAATGGCGTGAGCACTATATAGTGCACTATATAGGGGATAGTGTGGACATTCGGACACAGCCTTAAACAGGTTAGGTTCTCATGCAAATCCATTCTTTGATTACCCACTGCTTAAATAGCATTTTCTGTGCTGAGCTGATCATTAGGAGCATGCTTTGTATTGATGGCAACAGTGTAGCCCAAAATGTTACACAGTGTGCCTTTAAGTGAAATAAGTGAATGAATTAAGTGTTAGTTCATCATTTTTTAAGGCTAAATAAGGCGTAGTTGTTATAAAGTGTTTCCAATTAGTTTTTAAAATACTCACCGGTCAATGCCTCAGATTAATCTGAACTAACTTAAGCTTTTTTCAGAAAAAAACTACATTGAGAAAGGTAATGTGACCATAAAACCATCTAAACACGAGAACATTTCCCCCACGATTTATTCCTCGTATGACAGAGACCAAGCCCCAACTGACCACGGGACAAAAAGTTTGAGTTTTCTGTCTCGTGGCTTTAATTTGAAAGCTCCATAATCACAGCCTGGCTTTGACTACTTACAGTAAACTGAATATGCATCAGTTTTGAGAGTGGGCCTAACACGCACAGACTGACACTGAATAAAAGTGAATAAAAGAAATAAACACATGTGACGAGCAGAGCGCTGTCGTCTGTGTGAGCCGGGGGCTGCTCTCTCTGTGTTACACTCACCTGTTAAGTCTGCGCCGATGCGACTCGCTGTGAAGGAGCTTATTAGCGAGCAAATGCTGGCTCTGTCCCTGGTTTGTTTTGGATTAAAGCTTCTTCGAGCATTACGGTGTTTAACACTACAACAGCACGGCGCAGTGAGTGACGTTATCTGGTGAATTACGTGTATTTCTGTGATTGGTTCGACTGCATAAAACCCAGGGCTGGACGAGTTAGGGAAAAAAATAACATCTTTTTTAATGAGTATTATGATTTAAATCGATTTTATTGGGAAAAAAAACTAAAAAAGGTCCCCTGATCTTTCATATGAAGAAAAAAAATAATAATAATGCATTGGTTTTATATAGCGCTTTTCTGGACACTCAAAGACGCTTTACATTGCACTATTCATTCACTCCATATGTGGTGGTGGTAAGCTACTATTGTAGCCACAGCTGCCCTGGGGTAGACTGACGGAAGTGAGGCGCCATCGGCCCCTCTGACCACCACCAACCACTCACTCGCTCACTACATTCGCCCAGGCTTCCTGGTGTTGCCAAACGGTCTCCCATCTGAGTACCGACCAGGCCCTTCCCTGCTTAGCTGCCAAAGTCTGGCAGGATTGGGCAGAGAAAAGGCGTTATGGCCACAAAAAGAAAAGTCCAGCACATTTATATCTAGATTTGTTACAAATTAAAGAAAAAACAATAATTCTGTGTTAAATATGCCTCCTCCGCTCTTAAAAGTAAACCATTATAATAATCCATGGAGTTTTCAAACGTTAGTGTTATATTGTCCTCATGCATCAGGCTCTGCTGTGATTGACAGCCGTAGCCATGGAGACGCACATAAAGGGTAAGTGGGCGGAGTTAAGCGGAGTTCTGTGTCTCCGCTCAGAGTGAGAGGAGAGCAGGGGGAAATCAAATTCTTTTAGCGGAAGAAAACTACATTGTGCACTCCTAAAAGTGAACACGCAGCCTTTGTGAAACAGCAGGGGATCGCCACGAAGTTTCTGGGTTCTCCTCTGGTGTTGTTTCTGAAAAAAGTCACTGCGGAGCGTCGTCATTCCGCCTTTTCAGCTTTTTTTTCAGCCAAAACCAATGATTTTTCTTGATGTTTTTTTAAATTGGCATATGTTTAGGTGTACAAAAATGTATGGGGGCCATCTCAGTCTCTCTTTTTAATTTTTCGAATGGACTTTGCCTTGATCTCTCTTCCTCACAATGGTGATAGGAATGACGGTAACAGGAATGACCAAATTTGACCAATCTGCCAATTGCAGGCTAATGCTAACCAGCACAAATATTGGTAACAGGAATGACGTGACGAATTTGCCCCCCTCTCTCCAAATGTCCACAAACAGTTCATATTGCAAAATATCGAAGAGAGAGAGACACTGATTGGTTTAGATCGTGGGAAAGTCTCTTCTGAATGTAAGAACTTCTTGATTGTGACGTCATTGGACTGAACCATTAATTTGTGGCAACAGGAATGACAAATACTTAGGGACACTCATAAAACTACAAATGTTTCATAGAAATATGGATTTTTTAATACTTAAAAACAGTGAAATAGTGAGATCTCTTAGTGGACAATGTAATTAAGTGGTTCTTTTTGTAGTTTTAGCTACAATTTACACATGTTATACCTTATTAAAGATGAAAAATCACAGGCCAAAAAACACATTTTTATGAAAGTTTTATGAAATTTTTGGATTTTCTCTTTTTTTTAAATAATATTGTTAGTAAGTAAGTAAGTAAACTTTATTTGTATTGCGCTTTTCACAGACACAAAGTCACAAAGTGCTTCACAGTAAAAAAACAGATAGGAAAACATCTTAAAAACATATCATATGCCGACGATCATAAGCAGCGCGAGTTGATTGGACGAGAATGCTTTTGTAAACAAATGTGTTTTAGGCGCTTAAAAAAAAAAAAAAAAAAGAAGTAAGTCTGTATAATGTTATGTAATAGTTGTCTTTCAGCAATTGTTTGTGATTGCCATTTGGTTGCCGTATATTTTCTTGGGCCTCAAAAGGCACCGTTTTGGCGGAATGACGACGTGGAATGAAGGATGCAATTTTACGATTTAGCCATTTTCCACATCGTCTGTTTTCAAAAGCCTGAACTGATCAAATTAACTTGGTTTATCGCCCAGCCCTACTACAGCCACCGATGTGAAATCTGTCATGTGCGAGTCCAGACTTACTTTCTTTAGGGAAGAAATGAAGTGGATCTTGCTCGCCAGGCTACAATAATCTAACACTTTTATGCTAGATATGAGCCATAACCCTGTACAACTAAAATATTATACGCTTAAAAATATGGTCAGACCTTTAAAAGCAAGGAAACGACTAACTCGAGAGACAACCAGCCCCGTTTCCCCCTAAACTGACCCAATGTCCCTGACAACTACCCACCTCTGAAGACGCCAACGACCACACAAGCGCAGCAGTGTGTGTAAAAACAGTGACATTCTGACGAGGACCATGCGAAGCTTGAGTGAGTGTTTATTTCATTTTTATTTTACTTTCATAATTTATAAATATAACCCTGATGAAAAAAAAAAAAAGAAATGAAAAAAAAATCCTTGTACGATGTGTGACGGGACGGCGGTCGTGGACGTTTGGCGCTGACCCCGCGGATCGGCCTCTGTTCTCCGCGAACGACTGCTATAAATATTTTTGCGTATTCCAGTCTCTGTGTACATTATGACCTAATGGACATGCTGTTAGCGGCTCGGGAGCGAAGCTATTCTATAACGAGCAGAAAGCAATTATTATCGCCGTAATTCATCCGGCCAACAGAGGCGCTCCTTCCCCCCGACAGCCCGCACTTGTAATTCTCTCCACGAAGCTCTTTATTCTGACGTATATGAGTCGGGGTTTATCCGCTGAAGTGCTACGGTTTACAGTAAAGTGATCGTATTCTGACATAATTGATTTGTTGCCTTATGTAAGTTTTATGTGGCCGCGTTTCGACGGGAGCAATGCCCACTACGTTATTTCTATTTCTGTGTCAAACGGAGCTTTAAGCCTCACACGGATTCATTCTGTCGCCTAATTAATTTCACAGTGAAGTCTGCTCTGGTATTACCGCGCTCATCGCGTCTCCAGCTTGTTTCCGAGGGGCGGGCAGATGGAGGTTGTATAAAAATAAATGACTTTTTGTACGACAGTGTGCACTTGGTTTATTTCCTCTTTCTGATGCGGGGACCGTCTCGGCCAGACACAACAACAACAAAGAGATACCTGACTCCATAAACACGCCGTGAGCATTTTCTGCAGGACATTTGATATCTTCACAAATATTGGTTATGTTTGGTGTCCATGTGTAGCAAGAAAGGCGACCGAGATGACGGTGTAATCCAAATATGGTCATTTTTCCTTTCTGGGAGACCTCCATGGCCACAGCTGCAGCGAAAGACGGAAGAAATATATGTGTGTATGTGCAGACGTTGCAAAAGTCTAGGTCCAGTTTTCTCAAGGGTTTTCATTCTCTTGCAACATCATTACATTACACTTAACCCTTTCTTGTCTAGGGCCCTTTTCCCCAAAATGCTATACATGTGTTTATTTGGATTTAACTCAGCCTCTACAAGGGGTACATGGCTAATCTTGGTACCAAAATAAACTTTATCCTTGGGACATTTTGTTTCAGTGAAAAATAATTTTAAAAAATTACAGTTTGTAAGTAAAAATTAGATTGAAACAGAAAAATCTAAATTCCGCCTGAATAAAAAACACATATTTGCACCTGAAAATGCTCTTTCTCTGTCTGTGCTGTAGCAAATAAGAACAGAAATGGAAATAATCAATATAGTGTGTGCTCCCTGTAGTCAACAAAATACCAGTAGGTCAAAACACTGAAGTTATACATGCTTTATAAGAAAAAAGTCCAGGCGGAATCTAACTGTGCCAAATTGTGCCAAATTAAAAATAATAACAATAATTTTGTACATTTTCTTTTTTTTTTTTTTTTTTTTTTTTTACAGAAATTAAGTATTTTAGTCGTAGGGACATATCGGGTCACAAAATTGTATTCCCTGTCTAAAAATGAACACCATTTTTTCCAAAAACATTACACAATAGCATTTATTTGTCACTGACCAAAATATGTACAACGAATTAGGACAAATTGACATATTGTGGCTTGCTGTTTGAGCTCGGATCTGTTGATTTGAAATTGGAGTGGATGAATTTGTTGCTGAGAGTCCACTGAACACGGAGAGGTGAAAAATATGACTGACAGTATTAGAAGCGAAAGTTATGGCCCCGGAGATGCAGACAAGAGGGGTGCGGAGCCAAATATGGCTCTTTAGAGCTTAAATTAAGTAGCTCCAATTGACTTCATTCCGGAAGTCGAGCAGGCGCCGCCATGAAATGTGCCCACCCCTTCTCTATTAGATAATATGGGACTGAAGGAGTCCAGATAGAATTACTTACTTCATGAAAACAAAGCCGAGTTTAGGCTGCGCAGAGAAACAGTGCAGTGTTGACTTGTTGCTGCAAATGAACATTTAGGAAAACAACGTTTTTTACACTTTTTAGCAACTTCTTTTTCACATACAAATAAAGTCAAGTCTAAATCGGGTCTATATGGATGTTTATTCACCGCAGATTGTTCAGTAGAAGCGAAAAAACGGCAGTCATAACAAGCACTAGCCAGCGTTAGCACGATTCTAACATGTAGCTTCATGTTAGCATTCTCTGTTTTTTTATGTATTTATGGGCTGTTGAACCTCTTTGCACCTCTCCATGTATTTGTATCTTTATTTAGTAGAAAACTATATTCATAATTCAGCATTTGTTAAAGTCGTTTTTGAATAATTAGAGAAAGTTTAGATCTGTCTCTAAATTGTTTTCCCCCTCAACTGTTTTCAAACATGACTATACATGGGCGATTCCAGAGATGCCGGGTTGCAGGTGACATCACAGCATTCTAAAGGCTTATACTATTATATAGAGGAAATGTTTGGTTTTATACAGAGAGATCATGGACCCAGTGACTGATATTAATGCTAATTTGTTTAATTCATATATTTTCTTTTTAGCTACGACTTGTGAAAGTGTAATGCTGTGAATAGGAAAAGCTGGCTCCTGCCCCCGCTGGGTCCGATGACATCATCACATTCTAGAACCTGCAACCCAGCAATAGTTTGTGTTCACGATTTAGAATGTGATGATGTCATAATGTCAGGTGGAGAGCGGGGCCAAAACAACTCTATGGGGGAAAATGAACAAATGTTTTTCCTCATCAATATTTGACAGTGATCGGATTCACAAACCTGACATTATTCTTATATCTGAAAGCTCTTTCTACTGGCCAACATCAAGCTCATGTTTTCAAATATTGCCACCACTTTCGGACACCTTACAGAGAAAATAATTGGACATTGGAAATGTTCATGGAAATGAACTTTGATATAGTAATGACTGAGATATTTTCCTAAAACTAAGACAAAAAAAAATTGCAGTTACCATAGTTACCGCCATAGAATTTTAAGTTACCCTCCACCTCAATTTTAAACTATTGCTGGGTTGCAGGCGACATCACAGCATTCTAAAACCTATACTAGGAAAAGCTATTTTGTTCTGAAGCAAATTTTTGTTCTTGTACAGAGAGATCATGGACCTAGTGACTGATAATGATCATTTTTTCTGATTCATACATTTTCTTTTTAGCTACGACTTGTGAAAGTGTAATGCTGTTAATAGGAAAAACTGGCTCCTTCCCCCACAAGATGCCGTCTGTATCTATGGACTCTGTAACTGTTGTGATGTCACGAGAAAGCAACCTATTGAGGATGGGTCAAATGCAGAGAATGAATTTCCCTACGGGGATCAATAAAGCAAAAATTAACCTAACTTTTTAAGTTGATAGTTGATATTTGACCTTGTAGTGACCCAGCGGCTGTATGAGTTGTCAGCATGGCGCCTTTACTTTCTATCACAGTGGTCTCTCGGATGCTCCAGGATCAATTGTTTGGAAGGTTTTCACTGCTGACGGAACCTCTTACCAGAAAACCTACAAAAAAGTAATCCTGGAGCGTTGTAGAGACCAATGTGTTCGAAAGTAAAGGTGCCACGCTGACCACTCATACAGCCACAGGGTCACTACAAGGTCAAATACGCACAAATATCAACTTTTTTTCCACAATAAAAGTTGCATAATGCACCTTTAACTTAGGGATTTGTTAATTTTTAATTTCTAGCCTGATATATTGGGTGTTAACTAGCAAAAATAAGAAACATTCGATTTTTTGATTATGTGACTTATAAAAATCCTATTCAAAAGATCCAAAATCCCCCTCAGGGAAATATATATATATATACATTTTTAAATACATGTACACCTGACTCTATCCATTTAGATTTTGTTGCTAAAAACTGAGCCATGTTAATGCAAAAAATGCCTTATCTTTACATGAAGCCAGTGAAATAACACTTTTTATTACCAAATGGCTGAAAATCTGGGTTGAATTTGCCATTAAAAGCTCAACACAATGAAACAGTTTTGCGGTTTAGCACAAGTGTAATGGTTAAATAATCGGAACATTGGTGCATTTCTTATCTTTATTTTGCATGGTGAAGGTGAGTCCACTGAGCTCATCAGCAGTGGAACTAATAAACCCGTCTGTCCTCGCACGTAAATGCTAATGTTGTCAGTAAATGAGGCCAGTCATAATTAGAGTCGTGATGGAGCGCATGTTTGGGCAGAATCAGGTTCGCAGTCGGGCCCAGCCTGTCGCCTCAGAACTCCTCTTATTAACTGCAAACAAATTGGTCTGGTTTTCTGCCTTTTCATTCTAACCTTCATTGGTTTGTAGTGGTCCATGTTTTACCATTTTACCAGTAAAACAGACAGTGATAAAGGCTGTTCCATAAATTTAGTGTTGCATAATAAGGCTCTTCAAGCAACCGGCTAATTTCAGATTAGACAGCGTTTCTGCCTGTGAATGACAGATTGTGTTCGATAAATTGAGTTTTTCTCAGTAAATCCTGCCGAAAAGCTGCTGTGCGGTTCGATGCTCCATTTTGTCAGAACTACAGCTTCAATCTTGTAAACTGAGAAAGTTAATGAGTAGAATTGACGTCTGCAGACGTAAATAACTTGTGTGGATTATGTTTTAAAGTTTAACATAACTGTGCCGGACACGTCAGGCCCCCAATTCTACAATTTATTTTACTGTAAACATAAAATAAATTGTTAATCAAATGTTTAATGTCATGACATGTGTTAATCATGCTTTAGCTAAACTAGGGCAGTGCAATTAATCGAAATTCGATTACAATTTCGATTATTACACTAAACGATTACAAAACTAGCATAATCTAAAAGCAAAGCAGACTTGCATTATTTCATGGCGCTGGGATTATTTTCCCTTCGCATTTCACGTGCCATGGCTCATGCCTTTGCCCGACATAAAAACAAACAGCGCTGTGTGATGATGTCATCAGGCCGCGCTGCTCCGTTTACTTGCGCAGGTGTGAGGGCTGGCCAGCAGGGGGCAGGTGTGAAACAGAGACCTCTCCTTAATCGAGGCAAATCATTTGTATTTTATGACTGTACAGAAAACAGATACTATTTTTTTTTAATTAATAAATATATAAATAAAATAGACTTTTTTTTTTTAAAGGCAACAAAAAATCGTATGAATAATCGTGATTTCAATTATGACAAAAAATAATCGTGATTATGGTTTTTTCAATAATCGAGCAGCCCTAATCTAAACCCGAATAAACTAGAAAGAATGTCACCTAAACATTTTCTAGTCTGCATTATACGTTTAATTTAGATCATGATTCTTCCCCCAAATGTGAACATAAATGTGTGAAATTAAGCACAAAGTTAAGATGGATTAGTGAAGCGTACGAGGCGACCTCTTGGCAGTTCATTCATCGAGACTAATGAAGTCCAATTTCTGTTTATATCAGACTTTGCTTCATTAAGCAGGTAATCAAATGACATTTCATCACAGTCCGACAATTATTCAGTTTAAAAAAATCCTC
Source organism: Gobius niger (assembly GCF_951799975.1). Taxonomy (NCBI): domain Eukaryota; kingdom Metazoa; phylum Chordata; class Actinopteri; order Gobiiformes; family Gobiidae; genus Gobius; species Gobius niger. Next base: position 36,181,197 of record NC_136855.1, on the reverse strand, counting down.
TCAAATCCAATGACATCCACCCAATGCAGCGATCTCTCATTGTTTTCAAAGAAGCCGAGAGCGACACCGTAGAGCCTTTGTAAAATACGTTCCACAGTCCTCAATTTGCTTCACACAATTTGCAGGTGAAAATGCAGGTAAAAACGGCAGCCATGAGGTGGGAACAAATCTCTCAGGCGACGTATGGGCCGCTGCACGACACCAACACTGATAGTTAAGCAAGGCAGACGGACGCTCCCCTCCAGAGCTGCATCCACCCCAAAATAAACGAAGTCAGTATGAAACCTCTTTGGGTATCGAAAAAGATGACCAGGTGTTGTTGTCGCTGATTGACATCCTTCATGCAAATCCAGTCGTCGGAAAGTTGCAGCAAAAGGCGCAGATACAGATAAATCACTGTAAATGTCCAAGTAAAGGAAACAAGCTGCGTAATTCCCAATAAAGTTGTTAAAATGTTCAGAAATAGCCGCCACAAGGATGTAAACAAAAAGCAAATGTGCTCAACTGTGTCATCGTAATGAACAGAAAGGAAAATGAAAGCGCGCACACTTGGTGATAATAACTTTAGATACATGTTACTTTCCGTAGTCTGTTCATCAAGACATTTGGCAGATAATGAAGATGAGCAGCAAAAGTTTTGAGAACGTAAAATCTAGCCTTGATTGTGACCTAATATAAGAAAATAATACTCCTACTATAATAAGCTATAATAGGTATAGTATAAGTAGTCCAGTTTACATTGTTTTGTATTATTCAATGTTTTTTGAGGAGTCTTAAAGGGACTATATAGTTTAAAAATGTTAAAATTCAGTATTTTCCTCCCCCTACATGTTCCAGCCATGTCCTGACCCAATGTGCAGAATGAGCTCAGACCTGTTCACCACAACTGCCTCTAAAATCCTGCACTGTCACTAAAAAAAGTGTTACTTTGGGTCCGAAGTGCCGTCATGCACGAGATTTATATAGAAGATGCAGTTACGCGCAAGACCTGAAGTGGCAGTAGTGAGTATAAAATGATCAACTTGCACCTAGTCCCTTTAAAACCTTTTTTTTTGGGGGGGAAACAGTGAATGTTTCAAGTGCTATAAAGCATTATAAACACAAAAACAAACAAAAAACTTCAGTTGTTTCTTTTCATTAGATAATCATGATTGTCTATTATCTATTCTATCTATTACTCATGCATGAATAATGATACAATCGCAATATTTTCTCTCACAATGTTCGTGACAGAAAAATTTGACATTTTCTGAAGTACTTTTCACTGATAAAAATCTGCTGTGCTGTACAAAACATGGGTGATTTATTTATTTATTTTTCAAAAGGAAAAACTTAGAGAATTAAAAGGCTCTGTTTACAGCCTGCACACGCTGACCAAAAATGGAGATGACACGGACAACGTACCTCACAGGAGCACCTAAACAAGGAAGTGCAAGCGGCAAGAGACTGGGGGAAACAACCCTAAAACCTTCACACTGACACAGGTTGAATGTGGAGTAACTCAGAGAATTGCATTGGTGTTTCTTGTCTTAAAACACACACATAAAAAAAAGCATTGTTAACAAAAGCCCTGTAAATGTATGTGAGGTTCTACATATAAATAACACCAGAATTAACAGGAGCGGCAGCAAGAAAGACAAGAACAGGTGAAGAAACAGCTCTCTAAGATGGGAAATGTCTTGCATGTTTGTTCGATGTGCAGACAAAGCGGTGTATTTGTCCTCAAACCTGCCCGAGCAATGGTTTGTTGTGTGAAAAGCCAAAGAATGCTCGTGATTTTGAAAAGAAAACAGCAGAGAGTGACCCAGTTGGACACAAGCATCAGGTGCAGCAGAAGGAAGCAGCTAAACAGGTCAAGTGTAATCAAGTCTTCTGGGGAGGTTTGGAGGTAAACACGTCCGGGAAATCAGGGACATATTACACGCTAATAGTGCCGTGGGTGGACGAGATGGCAAATTTAGAAACATTTACATACACATGGTTATGCTTATGTAACCGAAATGCTGCGACACAGGTAAATATCTCTATTTTTTGGTAATTTCAAGGGTCCTTTCTTATGTTTTATTTGGACACGTCGACTGGACTGGGTTGGTTACGCAAAGTAGTAGATTAACTCAAGTCAACAATGTTTTAACATCTCTATTATGGATCATTCCTGGATGACAGAGGGCATACACATGAACGCTCAAAACCTCCAGAATAGACTTTGTAAGGGTGATAATGGTCATAGAGATCACTATTTCACTACTTTGTGTGGCAATGGCTTAGTGGTTGGAAAGCTCTCCAACAAAACAAAACAACGCGAGTGTGTGCAGTATTTTTTAAATGACCTCTATAGTTTACAGCTCCCTCTGTTCCCGATTTGATCAGTGGTCAATCTGTGGAACTTAATTAAAATGCTGGATTTTTCGTCTGTCGTCCACATCATCGACTCGTTCCAAATTTTAGAATCTAATCATGTGTGGGAGGGGTATGAGAAGGGCGTGTCCCATTGAGAGAACTATTCTTTCTGCTGTCCTATGCAATTTGTCCTCTTGCTGTAGCTAAGTTCATTGCCTCGAAGAATATACTTTTATTATTTTGTCATTAAAAGGTGCATTATGGAACTTTATTTGACCCAATGGCTGCATGAGCATGGTGGTTTTACTTTTGATCACAGTGGCCTCTGGCAACACTCCAATTGTTTTGTAGGTTTTCTGGTGAGAGCGAAAACCCACCAGAAACTTTAAAATCAATCAATCAATCAATCAATCAATCAATCAATCAATCAATCAATCAATCAATCAATCAATCAATCAATCAATCAATCAATCAATCAATCAATCAGTAAATACATCAAAGTTTATTTCCATAGCACTTTACAACAACACCAGGAAAACCAACACAGAAAGATAAAACAATTTAAAAGCACAAAATTATTACATCCGAGACATAATTCAGTGCGTTCGAGGTGTCAAAAGCCAGTTTGAAGAGATGAGTCTTTAATCTGGACTTAAAAAGGGACAGAGCCGGGAGAACACGCAGACTCTGAGGGTCAGGCAAAGGAACCAGCGCCCCACTGTTTGTCCCGGGGCCTGGGCACGTCCAGAACCATTTGATTGGAGACTGGAGACTCTGCTGGGGAGATGCACAGTCAACATCTCTGTTAAATATGATGGAGCGAGACCATGAAGAGCTAGATTACTAACATTTAAAAATCAATCAGAAGATGGACTGGGAGCCAGTGCAGGTGATGTGACTGTGTCTGGATGAACCGGTGAGAAGTCGAGCTGCTGCATTCTGCACTAACTGTGACCGGTGGAGTGATGACTGTGTGAGGCCAGAATACAGAGTGTAGCAATAGTCCAAACGAGAACTGATAAATGCGTGAGCCACCTTCTTGAGGTCTTGACATGAGAGAAAGGGCTTGACCTCGGTCAAAAGGCGCAGCTGGAAAAAGCTAGCTTTGAACACATCATTTATTTGTCGTTTGAAATTCAGTTCTCGGTCAAAGATGACGGTCAGATTCCTGATGGCACAGACTGGGCCCATGACCCTGGACTGAATTTGAGGGACATCCCGGACATCCCATTCCCTGCCAAACTGCATGTTTTTTCAAATATATTTCAAAGACATGTAGTCTGGGAGCGAGCGTGATCTCAGCGTTATTTACAAATGGCATCAACCAATTAGAGCAATGCTGGATACGTCGCAGAAACAAGCGATAAGAAGCCTTTTAAAAAACGTCCTTTATCACAAGGAACGCTTCCAACGGGGTTTCTTGCTCTGTTTTTAGGAATTTTATATTTTCTGAATTATATATAACAGACGAAAGAGAAGAAGAAAACAGTGCATCAGTCGCCACGCCGACATCTTTAATGTTTTGAGTGTGTGGCACAGGTGACGGCTTCCGTCTCTTGGTGCCTGATTGGACCGATGTGGGTAAAATCGTGAAATGATTGGCCAGACAGTTCTTCTTTTGAATAGAAAGGAGGAGCATTTGGCAGGTCATGCAACCAAGGACCCAAGAAGAACCAGATTTTGTTTCATTTAAGTGGAGATTATCCAGGAGCATCATAGAGGCCACTGTGGTGGACTAAAACTAAAAGGTCAAATACGAACACATAAAGATTTTTTTTCCCCACAAAATTTCCATACTAGACCTTTATGAATCTGTACAGCACTTTGGGGCAGTGCCTCCTGTTTGTAAATGTGCTCTACAAATAAATTTGACCTTGACCTTTGACCTTGAACCCTCATTGTTGTCCTTTGGCATAAAAATTTGAGGAAAAGGGCTTGCCGATTTTTGATGCATATTGACAATTTGAGTCGACTATAGACGACAGGGAGCTGTGGAGCTGAAAGGACCCTATAAAATCTGAAAAGTCAGGTATTTGTTTGGCCTTTTACTCCTCCTGTCTTTCCCGCAAAACCTCCAGAATAACAAGACACACAGTCTCTGCAGCGTGCTGCCTTCAGGGAGAAGACTTCAGAGCCTGTGGCCAGGTCCAGTCGACTGGAGAACAGCTTCATCTGCCAGGCTGTGAGAAACTCTCTCCCTTCCCTTCCCCTCCCTCCCTCTACAGGTAAAGATTTGTATCAATAACATACGCCAATGAGGATATTCCACTGAAATCAAAAGGCAGCCATTTTGGATTCCCGGAGCTTGGTCGGCGCAGGTTGAGCTCTGATCACTGGAGGCTGATTATTTGCAGAAAACCTTCAGGAGCCACATGTGACCCTCCGCTCTGTGGCTGTTCTGAAAGGCATTGATTACTGGGAGGCTGAAAGAGACACGTCATAATGTTCAAAACTGAATGAAACTCAAGTGGCATGTGTCATGTGTTACAAAGCGGCCATTTCCTCTGAAGGACCGCAATCACTGTTTGGAAACAAGACGTTTACCAAACAAAAGATGTTCTTCAGACGGCTCAATCTTCCCACACTCGAGCGTGGTCTGTGAGATTGTTGTGAGTCAATAAATAAACACTGTAAAGGAGTGGAGTGGATAAACGCAGAAGGAAATGTGCGCTGGGTCAAAACGCTTAGCGCGAGACACTACAGTAACAATTCTTCAGATAATATTCCTTTAAATAATCAGCTCAAGATGTTTTTATCATTATGTTTCATGAACTTTCACACACAACCCACACGTTACCAGTTTGGTCTTGACAATATATATATTTTATTTTAAACAATATCACTATTTGAGTCAAAGATGGAAAGAAAAGACTCAACCAAGGGGCGGCCAGGATGAAATGTTCTTCTCACAATACATAGTGGCCAGTTTTATGTCATCCATAGAAAATCAGAATCAGAATAGTATTTATTGCCGTTGTCATGAACAGATTCACAAACGAGGATTTTTTCTCGGTACACTCATGCAACATAAAACATATAACACAGAATTAAGATAAATTGATACTTTAAACTATAAGACTGTAAGGGCATGCATAAGGAATATTAAAATGAATAAATGATTTACACAAAAAATGGACAACATGATGATAAGACAACAACAATTTGACAATGAACAACAGCAGTATTGCGTTCACAGATGTGCAGGCATATTAAGTGATAGCAGCAGATAAATGGATATACCACATAGTGCAATGGAGCTGTGCAAATGGCTGGAACAGGTTATTACATTCCTGAGTCTGATATAGATTTATTGGATCTTGTTATCGTTCATGAGTCTGATGCCGGAGAGGAAAAACTGTTCATGTGGCGGGAATTATGGGTCTGGAGAGACCGTAGCCTCCTGCCTGAGGGGAGAGGGGTGAAGAGTCCATGTCCAGGGTGAGAAGGGTCAGCTGTGATCCGACCCACACGCCTCCGGGCCCTGGAGGTGAACAGGTCCTGGAGAGATGGGAGCTCACAGCCAATCACCTTGAGTCGATGCTTGTCCCGGTCTGTGGTGCCGGGGAGCCACATGGTGATGGAGGAGGTGAGGATGGAGGTGAGGATGGACTCGATGATCGAATGACTGATGTAGAACTGCACCAGCATCTTGGTCGGCAGCTTAGGTTTCCTCATTTGCCGCAGGAAGAACATCCTCTGATTGAGCTGATGGTTGGCTCCAGTTTGAGGTCCTGGGTGATGGTGGTGCCCATGGAAAACGGGCACCGCCATGTGTCAGTTTCACTAAGAATCAGTGTCAACCACTCCACTATGTCTCCATGCGTTTAGTAGTAGCTGGAACTCTATGTGTCAAGCAGTGGCAGCTGGTGATGTGAAAACCAGGGGGGGCGCTGTTGTCTATACCTACAGTACTTTCAATTATCAGGTCAGAAATAACAGTGCAGCTTACGTTTAATGATGAGAGACCTCTCCGTAGCACCTGCGCTCCTCCTCAATGAATGAATGACGTTCCCCTCACATCTTCTGTCGTAGCTCCTCACGGCCCTGAATCTTCTGTCGTCCTCACGGTCCTGAATCGCAATGCTACCTCCAGAAAAGTCAGTTTAGACGTGACTTCTGACTGAAGAAAGTTGTCAGAGTCCAGTAGTTTGACATAATCCTTTCACCTCCTCTCAGGAAACAACACAAAGCTTCTCCTGGGTCTGAAATGAGAAGTTTTTACTCCCCTGGGTTCGTAGCTCAGCGCTGCTAACCACACAAGCTACTCGTACATTGTTTACAGTCAGGGCACATCCGCGTTCAGTGACACATAATGCAATATTTTGTATTATTGATAGAAGATAATGGTGATTTTTTTTTAGAAACATTTTAGAAATGGCGGCGCCCCAGTGCCCCCTATGGACCGGCCGCCACTGGTGTCAAGTAGTGACCGTGAAGCGATAATGTTTGAAATACACATTCTCCCAGTGAGGGTCAGTTTCCTCTACATTTTGTTATGAGTAAAAACATAAATCTTAGTCGTAGCTCAAAATCACAGGTTGTGGGTCATAATGAGCTGCCTCCGACATCAGGCACCGTCTGATATTTCGGCCCACTAGTCACAGAATGAGCCATCCTGGGTCAAATGCAGGGATTAATAAAATATACCTTAAAAGCATGGATGTAATTTCCTGTTCTGGGTCATGGTTCGGAGTTTAGCTTGTTCTAGTGTCACCCCATCAACCTAAAACATGCACCATAACCTAATTATCCAGCTTGGTGTCACTACCCAGACCAAGAATCGCCTCCGCGGGTGCTGCAGTGTGATTGCCCTGCACTTCCACTGACAAGCAGGACCTCGCTGCTCTGCTTCCCCCGACAACACAATCACCCCGCCATTACACAGCCACCCCTGACAAGGCTTTAATTAGTTTCTAATCAAAAAGTGGCCGCAGCATAATTGAAAGTTTATAACAACAGCATTAGTTATGAGTATCCTGCTGATGGGCTGTAATCGCGCTCCTCTGAGGACAATGCAGCCGTCAGCAGATCTCACAGGGGCCGCATTCACATTCAGAGCCGTGTGCCCGAGAGCCGCGACTTTATGTCCGCAGCTAAAACTCGAGATGAGGCCGCGCCACGGTTATGACACTATAAATATTTGGGGGGTTTCCAAAAGTGCAATCTGGAAAACGGTTATAGTGCCCGCATGAATTCAGGTATGGCTGAAAAGGTAGTATATTTGAAGATGCGAGCCTACAGCGGGAGCAAAGGTTAAAAGTACAAATACAAAAGATATTTAACCAGAAGCATCGACATATCAACAAGGTTTATAGGATGCATTCATTTCACGACCTAGAGCCCGGCAGGTCGAGGTTCTCTGCTTTTGATGAGAAGGAAAACATTCTCATTATAAGAGTTATGTGGCAAGAAAGCGACTTCAGGGTCTAAACTGTATAAGATGAACACATACAAAAAGAAATTATCTTAACATATAGTGCAATAACAAGAAATGAAAGGCCAAAGATTATATTTATTTACACGTAATTAGAATATTAAAGCAGATTACATTTTAAATTATATGTTGGCAGTATGTACAATAGAGACAGAGGAAGTTCATGATATTTTCTCTTCATTGTCAGGGACCTGTATATACTGGTACCAACGTATTACTGTGCACATTTACATTCAGCCTTTTGTGCAAACACAGACATTATTTAGACTTTTACCAGAACTATTCAAAACTTGGACTAAGGTGGTCATACCGCCTTTGTGATGCCCAATCCCGTCAGACCTTGGAAGCTAAGCAGGGAAGGGCCAGGTCGGTACTCGGATGGGAGACCGTTTAGTAACACCAGGAAGCCTAGCGAATGTAGTGAGTGAGTGAGTTGTTGGTGGTGGTCGGAGGGGCCGACCGCGCAGACTGGTTGCCTCGCTTCCGTCAGTCTACTCCAGGGCAGCTGTGGCTACAATAGTAGCTTACCACCACCGGGTATGGAGTGAATGAATAATGCAATGTAAAGCGTCTTTGAGTGTCCAGAAAAACGCTATATAAAACCGATGCATTATTATTATTATTAAAAGCCTGGGACTAAACCAGGTCCAAATGAAGACTAAATCATTATTATTCTGAGCTGCTGTGCTTGTGTCATGATATAGTGGTATGTGGCAGCAGCACAAAGCAGGAGGAGCAATCGCCACTGTCCACGCTGCTGTCAACAAAAGTCTCCTCATCTCACAAAAGTACATTTCTTTTGAAAGCTTCCATAAAACATGTAGTCCATGACTGAAATAAAGTTGGTCCTTGTCATGTTGGTCTAAACGGCTTCAGTTTTTCTCTTGTAATTACACAGTGAGAGCGGCTAATGCTAATGCTAATGCTAATGTTAATGCTAATGCTGGAGCAGGAGCATTGGGAGTAAGAGGTGTCAGACAAAACTTTTTTCGCCCTATTGTGGAGGCAGCCAATCAGCATTCAGTTGGTGGGTGTTACAACACCCCCTGCTTTGAAGTAGAGCTTCCCCTGTTTACCAATCAGAGGCTATTTTCTAAAAGCAGAGCTTCAATGGGATTTTCCAAAGAGCTTCAGGCAGCTGTGAAGGACAGGGACACGGCAAAGAAGATCACACAGAAACACCAGATTAACAACCGACAAAATCTAACACTAGTGGATTAATTGTGTCATTTAAAAACAACATTGTATTTGACAATTTTCTGAGTGAAACTTTGGATGAAATACAACTTCTCTTGTAGTTAATGAGGAGGGTATAGTGAAAAATATAGTGTAACCATACATATATAAAAATAAAGCCTTCATCACCAGCCCATTGAATCTGGAAGTGAGAGAAGAGAGAAATGAGTTAACTCCACAGTCCAATGACACGGCACTCTTTTTGTGTGATGGTGTCCGTTTCCTGTCCCCATTTTCAAAGCAAATAAAAAAATAAATAAGATTAAATAGAAATAATAGTCAAGTCAGTTGTTCTTTAATGCAAATAAGTTGACATTTATTATTAGGAATTAGACTTCCAACTAAAACCTGTGAACGGATGACATTAAGTTTCTTTTGAACATGTTGCCATTGAATATTTGCCAGCGGCATGCTGTCAACCCTGTGGCTGCTTCAGCGAGGCTTGGCTAATTCCCCACAAGGACAGAAAACAGGTAAGAGCACAGGAAGTTAGCAGAAACAAGCCTGATGTTGCTGTACAACATTCAACACGCTAGGCCTCCCTCCAAAACAGTCTTTACTTACTTTCCATTATGATTCCATGCGTGGCTTTGGAATATGTGATATCGTCTCACTTTTCTCTCAGCGGTTGGGGTGTGCGGCGATGTAGAAAATAACCGCATTTGATCTTGACTCTTATTGACCATTACAGCAGCACACCTACTCTCTTCACATCTCTGAGTGCTTCTGCAGTTTGCTAATGACAACACACCCACGGGCAGCTCACACTTACTTTCAAATGCAATAAAACTCCAATAAAAGAGGAGAAAAGAGGAGAAATCCACTTTTTTGTTGGTTTCTTTTTGTTCCGTGTGCATCATCTCATCAAAGACTGCACTGACCTGATCTCCATTCCTCCGGAGGGCTATATATAAAGTTATTAAAGAGAAGTTTACATCAAACTTACCGCAAGCTTTTACCTATTTTACAGCAGAATACGTGGGTGCACGTAATTGTAGGCACAGATGTTTCAACTAGGCAAGATTAAAAAGGGCCGCTCTTAAGACTTTGAAAGAGATGGAGGCTGAAGAACCAAAGCAATGGAACCGACTGTCACAGTGAATTCACTTATATAATAGGCTATACTTTGCATTACGCTGGCTCAAAAAGTCAAGCCAGGACAATCAGCTTTCCCACCCATTTGCAGCTCATCCAAGTGATGGTAAGACTTTGACACAGAAAGGTCCTGTTTCTTCTGTGAGCTTATGGGAGCTGATGAAGATAACAGCGGGAGGACCCTGTAATATGGACAGATAACGATGAGTACATTTTCTGCTAAGACTTTGTAGAAGTCTTAGCAGAGGTGGCTCTGTTTCGGATGCCTCCTGGTCGCCTCCCGTGCGAGGTGTTCCAGGCATGTCCTAGTGGGAAGAGGCCTCGTGGAAGGCCCAGGTCATGCTGGTGGGACTATGTCTCCGAGCTGGCCTGGTGTCGCCTCGGGGTCCCCCCAGAACAGCTGGAGGAGGTGTGCGTGGATCGGGAAGTCTGGGCATCTCTGCTGAGACTGCTGCCCCCGCAACCTGGCCCCGGATTAAGCGGAAGAAGGTAGGTAGGTGGGTGGATGGGTGGATGGATGGATGGATGGATGGATGGATGGATGGATGGATGGATGGATGGATGGATGGATGGATGGATGGATGGATGGATGGATGGATATGGATGGATATGGATGGATATGGATGGATATGGATGGATATGGATGGATGGATGGATGGATGTCAATGATCCAGCTGAAAGGGCTGTCAAAGATGTGCGAGACTGTATCAGGAGATACAGACCCTTGAGATAATATCGTCCTCGTTCATCGCGATAATCATTAGAGGGTTAGCGGGGTAAGTTTGGGTTTAACCTTGGTTTTGCGGTACTTCAAAGCTATGGATAACTTTCTAGATGGGTAGATCTCCATGGAAACACGCCCTTAGCGCAAAACCTGCTCTGGACCAGGTTTAGTTCCAGCTTAGATTAGAAGACGGCTCTTTGACCAATCAGAAGTGAGAATCCTCCGCTTTGTCACCCAAGCTTAGAGTGAGGAGCAGAGAGGGAAGAGGAGGAAGCCCCTTGAGTGTGTGCATGGATTTTATAAATTAGTGACATCGTGTTGTGCTATGACTACATGGGAAAAGCCGTATTTCTCGTCCACACAATAGTACAGGTGTCGCTTTTCAGTTGTAATAAAGATTGTTAACAAATACGTGCGCTGCTTGGTTCAGACTCATGACGTTTTATAATATACTCGTCATGAGTTAAGTGATTTTGATATGCAGATGAACTGTTTCTTTGTCTCTGCCGTGAATGGCCGCATGGCGCTGACTCCTCCTGTTTCACACAAATCCTGAGAGAAACCCAGGGTTAGCTTAACCGACTGATAGAACTTTGTAGAACCATTCATCCAAAGGTTCCATGTTTGTCTGCCCGGGTTAGAGGAACAAAACTATGTTCAACCAGCTTTGTGAGACAGCCCACCGATCTCCAAACCATTTAGACCAGGGATAGGCAAGTTGATTGCTTAGTGGAGAGACGATTTTCTTCATCATCCAAAGACCAAGGGCCCGACCCTCCTATTGTAAGGCCAAAGTAAAGCATCACTTTCTACAAATGCCAGTGTTGTACATCATACATGGCCTAAATGGGTGTTCTGCTAAGAAATTTTAATGGAATTGGCAGCATTCTTCACCCTTCTAGAATACTTTAACAAGCATGTGATCTCTGATTTGTGTAGTTAAGTTTGTCAAAATCATCTCAAGGGCCAGAGGTTCCATGATGGGGGGCCTGACGTTGCCTACCCCTGATTTAGACGATCCGCTGCTTGACAAGTTCAAAGGTTATATTACAACTGATCGGAACAATTGTTGACACCATCCCGTTCCCCGAACCATATGAAAACAATGAGGATATATCGCTGAAAAGGGGTTCTTCACAGGGGTTTAATTCTTGATTAAAGTTGCTATAAACTGAGTAAATGTCTTGTAGTGGGAAACTTAAGAGCTTAATCAAGACTTTGGATCATGAAATGGTTCATTTTTCTGCAAAGAAAAGTTAAAAGTTCATCAACACTGGCCGACTTTCTACCCCTTGAGGAAGATGGATCCATATGGGGAGCCAACCAGAAGCAGAAGTGTCAGTGATAACATGTAAATATCTTGAACAAAACTTGAAGCCTTTGCCTTTACATTTGAGTTTCTGGCTCAGCCTCCATCACCAGTGCACTGAGACCTCGGCAGGTTGAGACGTCCGAGATGTGAGGAAGGGGGAGATTACCGATTTCTTATGGAAAACGTCTCTCCAGAGCTTGGAGACACAGGAGGGAAAATGCAGAGGCAGATGGTAATGCTGCTGCAGTGGAGATGAGGCAGAGGAGCGTCGCGGCCCATAGCTCATTTCAAAAGGAGGGCAGATAGAGAGAGGGAGAGCGATGATTAATTGCAGCACTTTGTCTGAATGGAGAGCATTGTCGCCTCACAGCAAGAAGGTCCCGGGTTCAATTCGATGTTACTGTGACTGTGTGAAGCCTTTCTCTGTGGAGTTTTGCACGTTCTCCCTATTTAGGCTTTTCTCCTGGTGCTCCAGTTTCACCCCTTAAAGGCGAGACAGTGTAGGTGAAAGTATTGATTTTTCACGCTGTGCTCGATGTGGAGTTTTCTCCCTTAACATCTTAGTTTTCATGTCAGAGGATAAAAAAGATAAAACTTACTAAAATGCTTATTTTATGATGTTTTGTCGCTAGCAGAGCGGAGATCCCGGAAGTAGCTGCTACACCGCTTCACAAAGGCGTCTTTCTCACACGTATTCATTCACAAATATTGAGAGATTTTACATCGAAGGGTCTCCGAGATGACGCTATAATCCAAATATGGTCATTTCCTTTCTGGGAGTCACCTGTATGAAAAGACGGGAGAAATGTTCTTGCACAGTGCACACGATACAAAACGTCAGGGCCGACCTCACCACTTTAGTCGCTCCTACAGACGTCAAACTTTCCAGTCTTGGACTTAAGAATATTCTGAAGTTTTTTTTCAAAGGGATTTTTTGACATCTAATTCCGAGGCTGATTTTTTTAGCTTTGAACACAAGAAGACAAAGGCAAAATGTTTTCCCTTTTTTTTCACTTCCAAAATATCGTGTTTGTGAAGGCTCTCATTCATCCAGGGAGTATCCATTGTAGCAAATGTTAAATCATTGACAATGTTAAATCACTGGACAGGGTTTTGGTAAAGTTGAGGCCGTTTTGCTTCTAGTCACAGAAGCATCTTCTTAGCTCTTTCGGTCATAAAAGACACTAATACCAGAACTGGAGTGGTCTAAAAAGATCCACGCTCCCTCAGGGAACCAAAAAACAGAAACCAAGCCTCAATAAAAGGGGATGACTGAGGCATGCCTTCTCCTCCTTCTATAACGGCCTATTGAAATCAGGTGAATCACCCTCCTATGTTAAGGCTAATGGTCCGTCTGGATCGGTGCCGTGGCGCATTTGTAACCGGGCCACAGAGAAACATAGTTTATAAACGACCACATTTTTTCCGATTTATCTTTGGCCTGTCAATACAATAAGCTCATTCACAGACATAAAATGAAACTCCTGATAGAAAGTCGCCCAAGAAATCCTTTGGACTCGAGTAGATCTGGTTTTATTATTGACAGAATCAGCGCAGCTCAATGCAGCTCCTATGTCTTTCTCCTGCTCTCTCCCTTTCACATTCTCCCTCAGCTCGAGTTCATTTCTCCAAAACTTAATCGCGCTGCAGCCTCACAACTTCACTAGCATTTACCTTTCACGCTTTCACAGGACAGAGAGCTGTATGTATCTCCCTGTGAAGTGAACCGTCCGGACAGAAGAGAGAAAAAGTCCCACGGTCCCGCTGTAGCACGCTGTGATCAAAGGGCTGAGCACCGTGCTTTAAAAGAGTAATCCTACGTGTTCCCAAGCACACACCCCCAATACCGGGTCAAGGAAAATGTTCAGGTCCTGTCCCGGTCTGCAGCAGGAAAACGGTTGGGGGTCGACGTCCATTGACTCAACAGCAAAGCAGAAAGACCTGCTATTTGAGTGATACTGTAAACAACTTGTATAGGAATATTTGGCAGTTTTGGTTCCCTCCTCCTCCTGCTGCTTTTATGGGGTTTTTGACGCTCTTTTGTCACTTTTTTGTTGCATTTTCATCCTCGTTTTCAACACTATTTTGACACTTTCAGATTTGGGTAAAGCCGAACTGGAGATAAAGCCCTCGGTTTAGGCGGTGGTTAACTCAAAACCAAACAAGATCCAAAATAGCTTCTGAAAAAATGAAGTAACTCATATGCACACAAAATAATACAACCATTTTGACCACTTTTTAGATCAAACTTACAATAAATGTTTTTTCCTCATATTTATGGCAGTAATCTACAGCAGAAGGTTCAAATTTATATCACAAATGTTTATTTTTTCACGTTATTCACCTGCAGTGTCTCGCATGTACATTCAGCTACTCCTCCAGCGAGGCACTCCTGACCACAACTCTATTGCTCAAAATAACACTCCTAAAGATTTTGAAACCCAAAAAGCAAGGCAGATTTCTCCACTAAACGTTATCCAAAAATACCCTCTGAGAAAATAATAATCAACAAAACTAATATATCAAGAACATACAGGTATAAATTCAAATCTAGCTCTACCCAAATGGTCATTTTTACACATGCAACGCCAGTAATCTACAAGTTCTCAGTTTCGAATCGATATCTCTATACAGTGCCTCTCGAAAGTATTCATACACCTTGAACTTTTGCACATTTTGTCATGTTTAAGTTGGCAGTGGTGCTTTACTCTTTCCATTTCTTAATGATGGATTGAACAGAGCTCCGGGAGATGTTTAAATCTTGGGAAATCTTTGTGTGACTTAACGCTGCTTTAAACTTCTCCACAGCTTTATTCCTGACCTCTCTGGTGCTCCTTGGCCTTCATGATGTTGTTTAGTGACCGATACACTCCGACCACAGCTCTGAGGGCCTAAAAGAACAGCTGAAATTATACTGAGAGTAGATTAAACACAGGTGGCCTCTATTTAATGGTTAGGCCAAGGTGTGAACATTCTGGAGTCATTAGGAATGTTTTAAAGGCAATTTAATGCACTCAGAAAATGCTGTATGAATACTTATGCAAGCCCCACTTTTCACTTTTCTATTTTTTGAAAATTAACAGAATCATGTATCATTTTGCTTTCACTTCTTTATGTTTAGGGTTGTAAACATGACAAAACGTGCAAAAGTCCAAGGTGTATGAATACTTTCGAGAGGCACTGTATATTCATGCCTTGACTCCGACACGGGAAGATCTGCAAATGTCTCAGTCCAGACTTCAATTTTATGATTTGAGCAGGATGTTTGTCTAAAGATACACTTTTATGGACTGAGTTGATGTAAAAGACGTCAAAGCTCATCTGTTGACTCATCGAGAGGAAAACCGTCCTTTAAAAAAAACATTTATCACTCTCAAGCAGAGAACTGTTAATTTACCATCTCAGACTCACCATAATGTCCCTGCTTTATGAACGATAACAACGGCTTTATATAATACTGCACTTCTGTCTTTGAGCTATGCTATTTTAAAATGAAAAATAACACAGTCAAATCATATCTATTACCATTATTGTTGTGCATAATGTTTGGTTTTGGAAGATGAATAGATAGATACAGCAAACGGCGTGATATTAAATGTATTGTTTTACATTGACACATGGACCCTGTGTCTGGAATCCCCCACAAAGGGTTATGTTCCAAGTCGCCGGAGGGAAAAGAACAAGTCTTTCACCCATTACCCCATCACTATTTTAATGTGTGCAATTATGAGTATATATGCCTACTGGTGTCGCTTTGTATTAAAGTGTGCTCGTTAATGAGGTATTAATAAGCATTAGAAATCTGCTTAAGGTTAGAGTTAAGGTTAGGATTGGGGTCGGCCATGAAAAAGCGTATAACTAATTTAATCAATTTAACAAGCACAGTTAATATAAAGGGTTACCATATATTCTCGACTAAATAAAGATACAGAGATATGGAGAAGAGCAAAGTGGCCCTTAAGTAAAGGAGAATGTAAACCACAATAACGCCGGGCTCACATGAAATCTGGTTCGGGTTCAGTACAGCCTCCGCGATCTTAGAACCAGAATCAAAATAGTTTTTACTGCCATGGTTTGAGAACAGGTTCACAAACTAGGAATTTTTCTCGGTGCAGACGTGCAACATAAAACATATAACACAGAATTTAGATAAAAATAAGCTGCAAAACTTTAAATATATTTATATTGTAGGTGATTGTAGGTACAAATGCGAAAGTGTATAAAGACCAATGATGCACACTCCGACGGCAATGGAAATAATCCACAGGAAGTCGGAGGCCGGAGCCCCGCCCCCAAGCTGACGGAAAAAACGAGCCAAACAGGAAGTCAGGTCTCGTGAGGAAAGAATATCTGGTGTATTTCAAAATAAATTCTGTCTGCTCACAATGTATCTGGTCTCGTTGTTTTTTGTTTTTTTTTACCGGATTTGCTGGTTGTAGTTTGGCAATGGCGGCGGACACGAAAGTAAAGGAAGCTCCTCAATCCGTTCTGGCTCGGCTCCCAAATATCCAGAAATTGAAATCGAAGCCTTGGAACTTTAAATTTAAATGGACAATACAGAGTTAAAAAATGTTAAAACTAAGTATTTTCCTCCCCCTACATGTTCCAGCCACGTCCAAATGTGTAGAATGAGCTCAGACCTGTTCACCACAACCAAAATCCTGCACTGTCGCTCAAAAAGTTGTTACTTCGAGTCCGAATTGAGGTGGCAGTAGTGAGTATAAAATGACCAACTTGCATCTAGTTTCTTTAAAAGGAATTCACTCCTCCCACCTGAAAACAGATCTCAAATGTGAAAATCCAGACCCTCTGTTTATTGTTTATTGTTCATTGTTAAGGAACCCCATTAGCTACCACCTAGTCTTCCTGGGGTCCAGGATTAAAAAGCATTTACAATAAAATAACATGCATTAAAAACAAACAAGGCACAACAGTAATACATGACAAGATAATTACTGAAACCATACCAAAGATTTTAGTGTATTTTTGAAAACATGTAAATTGGATGAATCCCTCAAATTCACAGGCAGCTTATTCCACAATTGCCACAATCTAAATTCAACAGTTTTTAGTAGCAGACTTGTTCTAGGTCCATTTATCACCACGTCGTCACTGCAAGCACGCCGCGTAGAATAAGAGTGTGTCTGCTGCTGTACGAAATAAGTACGAGGGTATGGTAAAACCAAGCTAGCAACGTCGGAAATGTAAACAATTCTCCATTACCAGTGACAAAGGGGAACAAGTGTGTTGCAAAGCATCCACTGCACGGGGCTTTTATTTACAAAAACGTCCTATATACGGGGATAATGCAGGTTTCTTTGCCTGGCGCAGTGTCTGGTGCCGGAGCCTGCGGAGCCACAGTATCAGCCGGAGTCACTGTGAGTGGGAGTTTGGGGGAAATCAGGACTGGATCAGGACCGAACTCGGACCGGAGTAAATGTGAGCCAGGGGTAACTTCTTTAATGGGACAGGATTTCCTTTACTGATGCTGTTAAGCTAAACTGTACCAATGGGCCATGAGCCAGCCCCAGGTTCATCCTTGGAATATGGAACTCTACCTCTTATCCCTAAAACAAACCTTTACCTGCTTTAAGGCAGAAAAAAAAAACATTCTTCATAAAATTGCCACTTCAGTAACACTATGATTAATACTCCCCACAGGCATTATCCATCAAACTCGGCAATAATTAGAAAAACGCTAAAGCCACGGAACTCGCATGCACTTTAATTGGCGAGGTTCCTCCTCGTGATATAGCAATTTCAGAGGATCAGTGTTAGCTGCAGCAGAGGATGTGTTTCGAGAGCGGAGAGTCGGCGGCTAGACACTTTTGTTTACCCCGTTTTCCCGGATAATTCAGAGTCTGCCATTTCATTAGAGGAGTGCCGTTTTATAGAAGCACTAAATCTGCTCAGAGGCAATCAGTGTTCAGCCTCGAATGTAGTCCGGTGCTCGGGGCGCAGAGCGTGAACCCAATATGTGAGCGGTTACTGTCATATCTGTGGCCTCAGCGTCATGTTTTTTGATACATATTATTGCGCTGACATTTTCGGAGATCCCGAGCTGTGACTGTCCACTGTGGAGTCTTTTGAGCTCTTGCTGCAGATTACTTATAAAGAATAATGTGTTGTAAGTTTTAAGTCAGTCTGTTTTGCGTTCAGTGACGAAATCTGAATATCGGATAGAGGCAGGTTTAAATTTTGCGTTTTATTTGGTTGATACAGTGCGTTTTCGTCAGACATGTGTCCAAATATGTCAGTGCAGTTAGGAGGGAGTGAGGAGAAGAGCTGTATGGTTCCTTTAATACTGTACCTCCTATACCAAAGGAACTTGGGGATGTTCCTCATCGGCCCATGAGGAGCTAAAAACAATCCCACGATAGACGGCGCTGCCATGTGAAGGTTTCCAAACTCGGACGATATCCACACGATGACACATGTTTAACAGTTTTGCTGCATGACATTTCATAAAAAAATAATAATAATGTCCCAATTTGGGCGTTCTGCTCTCCCAAGACTATAGTAAAAAGCAGCCATTTCATAAGCACTGACAGCCTCTGATCATCTCTCTCTGCCCAATTCAACTTTATCGTGTCTGCTTTCAACATGCGAACATCCAACCATGTCAATACATAAGTCCGTAGCCGAGCTGCTAACCGCTCGCCCGGAGCTAGCTAACTGCCTAGCACGCATAGATCGGTGAAAACAAGTATTATGCACTAATAACGTCTATAAAGCCAGTGACTATATAAAGCCGCTTTTGAGACAAGCTAATGGTGCTAACCTGGAATAACCATTGTCCACTGGCACAAATAATAGGCCTTTATTCGGACGTATGGGCTGCATATGTGCAAAAATACTGGAGCTATCCTTGCGTAGACCATAGGTTTAGCTATGGTTAAAGCTCCATAGGACATGGCAATAACAAACAGGGACTAGTTAAAAATAGCAGTTATTTTTCAGTCACGAGCTCCTTCCTTAGGTAGGCTTAGGTAGGTTCAGATTGTCGGGCAAAAGGAGCGGCTGCAGCTCCTGTTCATAACTGCAAAAGGTTCTTCAAGGTCAACTTCATGTCGTCGGCCTCAAAGGTTAAGGAACAGAAGAAAGAGAAAGGAGCTACAGTATCTTACCACTTGTTAGATGAGGCTGGGTATGGTCAATGTTCGGTGAAGTGCAGCACATATTTGGATTTGTTTTAGGCCAAATGCAAAGTAAATTGCCTGCACTAAACTGTGCGCACACTTGTAATTTAGTTCAGAGACGGGCATGCATTATCAAAGTGTTTGAAGGCGGCATCACAGGGAGGGTCAGAGAACATGAAATTAGTTCTGAACCTTCAATTATTTTAATTAACCTCAGTATGAAACTAATTGAATGCATGTTCAAAACAATCAGGAAATGCCTCTAACATGGGACTTGTGAAGCGCGTGTAGAAATGTATAAAGCCTTTGGGGCTGGAGAGCTACTGGTTAGAGATCCCGCTGTACATAATTGTGTATTAAATAGGAGAATCTGAAGGGAAGCCCATTGTGTAGTGCCCTCATCACTTGATGGAACTCAACCAAAGCATTTCAAGGCAATTCCTAGAAGGGATCATTTTCCCCCCGTACACGTGTTGGTGGTTAGCTTCCTGCTTTATGTAGCCACAGCTGCCCTTGGGATAGACTGACAGAAGTGCAGCTGCACAAACCTGTGCCATCAGACCCTCTCACCACCATCCCTGTGTCTCTAAAAATGAACCAGTAACCTAAATAGATCGAGTTTGAATGAACTGATAGGAAAGTCTGGTCATCTCTGCTCAGACCGCTGCTTCTGCGACTGGAGCAAGATGAATAGAACATAAGGGGCAAGATCTGCCATTTTGTGCATCGAGCAGCAACTCATACAGTAGGACTGCTCGATTATTGAGAAAATAATAATCACGATTATTTTTGTCATAATTGAAATCATGATAATTCAAACGATTATTTGTTGCCTTTAAAAAAACGTATTTTATTTATATATTTATTATTAACAAAAACTATACTGAATATTTTCTGTTTTCTGAACAGTCATGAAAGTACAAATGATTTCAAGTAGGCCTTTATTAAGGAGAGGTCTCTGTTTCACACCTGCCCCCTGCTGGCCAGCCCTCACACCTGCGCAAGTAAACTGAGCAGCGCGGCCTGATGACATCATCACACAGCGCTGTTTGTTTATGTCAGGCGAAAGCATGAGCCATGGCACGTGAAATGCGAAGGGAAAACAATCCCAGTGCCATGAAATAATGCAAGTCTGCTTTGCAAAAAATAAATAAATTTATTTATTTTTTTAAAAAGTGAAAAAAAAAAAAATCTGATTATGCTCATTTTGCTATCGTTTAGCGTAATAATCGAAATTGTAATTGAATTTCAATGAATTGCACAGCTATGTCATACAGTAACATTTTCCAAAGAGAATTAAAAAATGCAGAAACTCCTTTAACAGTGCAGCACTTTGGAAACTAAAATGTGCAATAAAAATGAAGTTGGATTAACTGCTGTGACACTGGGGCTCACATACTTTGATTCACTTTATAACTCCAGTCTTGAATATTTAAAAAACTCCATTAGTGTTTTATTACATTATTCCATAATTTATTATAAGAAGTGAAGAGTTCAAATTCAAAAACAGACATCTCATTTTAGACATCTGTCAAAAACATCTCACATTTTTGTTAAGGTTAAGTTATACTTGATTAATCCCTCGTCAGGATATTTGTTCATTTGACTTCTCCTCAGTGAGCAGCCAGTGTGGACCCATCTCCAGGCTAATGGTCAGAAACACCTGGCTGGAGGATTAACCTATTGAGTTGCCTTGTGTATGAAATGCACGGTATAAATAAAGCCTACATGTTTTTAGTGGAAGGGGAAACCGGAGTACCCAGAGTACCTGGAGGAAAGAACCCTGACACGGGGAGAACATGCAAACTCTACACAGAAAGGCCGAAGGGATCGAACTGCAGATGATACCAGTGAGTCAATAATAGATTTTTCACACTAAAATAGATTTGTCCATTAAAACAAAGCTACACAGAGAGAAAATGAAAACCATGACATTTTCAACTGTTCTGTCTTTGCAAAGGAACACTTCAAGTGGTATTTCAGCAATGTCGTCGAGTCAGAAGACATGCCCTCGCCAAGGAGTGTTACTAATAACCAATTGACTTACTCCAGGTGGTTTGTGAGGTGCAGACTGTACTTTTTTCTTTTAATAAAGAAGAAAAGTCAAATCTGCATAATTTCCTCTCTAAAAGGCAAAACTGTCTGCTTTGAAAGCTTCCTTTGAAAACAAGCCAAGTTGTTTTGCAATTCCAAATCTTCTGTTCTATTTGTTTTGATGCTATTATTCTATCTCCTCTTCCTCGGTGCGCGTTTAGTCACGCTCTTGCCCTTCAGGGACGCGTAAGACGAAGCGAATACAGAGATAATATTATAAAAGGCAGGGCACGCGCGGAGGACGCAGTGTTTTTTTGAAGAACAGTCTGCTCCAGTTCTCTCCGCGGCCCACATCTGACAAACCAGCGGCCTAGTTTTACTGACTCACCCAACCTCCAGTGGACAGACCTGCTGCACAGAGAGAACTGTCCAAACAAGGGCTGTGGTCATGAGATGTTATTCTAAAGCTTGACCCTTTCATGATTGTATGTGTGAAATTGTGAAACTAATTTAAACTAAACTACAGGTTGAAGTTCTGGGAAGTGAAGGTTTTTGTGGCATAATGTGCAGCTAAATACTTAAAAAGCAGATGTCCTCAGGGGTAGGCACGTTTTCTTGGCGGAGGGCCGATTTTCTTTATTGTAAATAGACCGAGGGCCGAAGGCGCTGATTATTAGCCCAAAACTTAAATGAGATAAATTAAAATTGCTTGAATAAAAGTTCTTCTATGTTCAATTTGAGTCGGTTGGAACTAATCCAAGATGCAAATTCTAGCGCCAATGGAACAAGACTAAAACCCACTTGAAATCAGACAAATAATTGTTTTTCACTTGAAATGACACAAAATTATCTGAATTAAGAGAATAGCTACTACTAGAGGTTAGGGCTGCAGCTAACGATTATTTTGATCATCGATTTATCTACCAATTATTTTCACGATTAATCGGTTAATCGCTTGGCTGTGAAAGGTGCATGTAAATTGTATTTTTTCAATTTTTTGACCACATGAAGCTAAAGTGGCGCTGCTTGAGGACATGTTGATGGAGTAAACTTAAAGTAAACATTTGTAGGAGGCTCTTTGTGCTAATTCTGCTTTCTGATTAGACGAGGCAAAGACAGATATTTATGAAACTTACAATGTACAAAACACTGCAGACCCTCACTTTAAAAATAAAGTAGGTTTTCATCCAAAATACACAATTGTCGTGTCATTTTTGCTCTAATTTAGTCTGTGTTCGCTAGAAAACGATTAATCGATTACTGAAATAGTTGACAACTATTTTAGTAATCGATTAGTTGTCGATTAATCGATTAGTTGTTTCAGCCCTTTCTAGAGGTTACATCTCATCTAAGACCAGACCAAATCTACTCAAACCTTAGATTTAATCTCTTAATTCAAGTAGATTTATGTCATTTCTTACTTAAAATGATTATGCTTTTTCCAGTGCACTTCCTTCAAATGCCAGTGTTGTACATAATATATGACCTAATTGGGTGTATTGACAGTGTTTCTACCTATTTAACTCTAATAATGTTAAATGTACTCTCTGATTTGTGTGATAAGATGATCTTGAGGGCCAGAGGTTCTGTGCTGTCATAGAGTGTCTGAGATGATTTCACTACAATCAACTTACTGTGCGTGTCTTGGGTTGATGGTTCGGTGCATCTCAGGGAGTTAAGGCTCGTTCATACTTCATAAGACGCAAGAACTTTGTCTTTATTGCTGGGTTGCAGGTGACATCACTGCATTCTAAAGGCCTATACTATTATATAGAGGGAAAATTATTTTGTCTTTGAGGAAATTTTTGGTCTTGTACAGAGAGATCATGGACCCAGTGACTGATATTAATTATCATTTTTTTAATCCATACATTTTTTTTTTTTTTTTATTGTGAAAGTGTAATGCTGTTAATAGGAATAAACTGGCTCCTGCCCCCGCTGGGTCCGGTGACATCATCATATTCTAGAACCTGCAAACCAGCAATTGCTGGGTTGCAGGTTCTAGAATATGATGATGTCACCGGACCCAGCGGGGGGCAAGGGCCAGTTTTTCCTATTAACAGCATTACACTTTCACAAGTCGTAGCTATAAAGAAAATGTATGAATTAGAAAAATGATCATTAATATCAGTCACTGGGTCCATAATCTCTCTGTACAAGACCAAAAATTTCCTCAAAAACAAAATATTTTTCCTCCATATAACAGTATAGGCCTTTGGAATGCTGTGATGTCACCTGCAACCCAGCAATAGATACAGACGGCATCTCGGTGGCTTCACCGAGGGGGAAAATAGAGTCTTTTAGGGAACACAATATTCCACTCTTTTTAATTATCACAAAGTCTGTCTAAATTGGGTCCATATGGATGTTTATTCACAGCAGATTAATTTCTTTCAACATTTCAATTTTTGATCTATGGGCTGTTGAACCACGTTGCTCCGCTCCATGTCTTTGTATCTTTATTGGGTAGAAAACGATATAAAAAATTCAGCATTTGTTAAAGTCGCTTTTGAATAATTGGAGAAAGTTAAAATTTGTTTTCCCCCTTAACTGTTTTCAAACATGACCATATATGGGCGATTCCAGAGATACAGACGGCATCTCTGGAATCGCCCATATATGGTCATGCTTGAGAACAGTTAAGGAGGAAAACAATTAGGCCCTGTCCATACGAAGTCAAGCTGAGGACCAAATGCAAAGATAGATACAGACGGCATCTCTGGAGTCGCCCATATATGGTCATGTTTGAAAAATCTAAACTTTCTCTAATTATTCAAAAACTACTTTAACAAATGCTGAATTATGAATATAGTTTTCTATTAAATAAAGAAACAGACACATGGGGAGGAGCAAAGTGGTTCAACAGTCCATAAATACATAAATAACAGAGAATTCTAACTTGATGCTACATGTTAGCATCGGGCTAATGCTAACGGTTAGCTAGCGCGAGCTACGACTGCTTTTTTTTTCACTTCTACTGGACAATCTGCTGTGAGAAAATATCCATATGGACCCGATTTACACTTGACTTAATTTATATGTGGTGAATAAGTTTATATTCCACCAGAAAATGGCTAAAAAGAGTGACAAATTGTGTTTCTCTAAAGATTCTATTTTCCCCCTCGGCGAAGCCACGCCCCCTTCTATGACGAGATGCCGTCTGTATCTATAGCAGCTTGTATCTTTGTATCTATGTTAGCATCACAGCGCCTCACACAGGCCTGGAAGATGAATTGCGAACCATGTGGACGCACACATTTACTAAACCGGCTTCATGCTTACAAAGAAAGTTTCTGAAAATATAAGCGTTTTGTCTTTGTGTGGATATAGCCTTAGAAAAATCAAAGCTTTCTCTAATTATTCAAAAATTACTTTAACAAATGCTGAATTGTGAATATAATTTTCTACTAAATAAAGATACAAAGACATGGAGAGGAGCAAAGTGGTTCAACAGCCCATAAAAACATAAATAAAGGGCAATGCTAACATGATACTATACCGAGAGCTGTTGCCCTGTAACCATGGAAACGTTAAAAATGACTTAACAGGTTAGATTTTCGGATAAGGGACGGCAAATGTGATGTATTTTGTTTCACACAGAAAGTAGGGGCAGGATTAGGGTGAGCCACAGAGATGTCAAGATGAACCAGTTTTACGATTACCACAATTATTAAAGGCTGTGGTGGATTAACTAAGAATTTGTATGAAGTCAAGGAAATCTCTCACTGTTAGTTGAGCCAGGCAGAAGGACGGGATCCTCCAGAGCTGCATCCATCCAAAGAAGCGATTGAAGTCAGCAGTGTGCCTCCACTTTGGATGTTTAAAAGTTGACCATGTTGTTGTTGTCGCTGTCCCTGGAGATATGCAACAAACGGTGCCAATTATATGAAACGTCTTCGAGATAATCCTTCACTGTATACGTCCAAGTAAAGGAAACAGGAAACAAATTGCATAATCCCCAATAAAGTTGTCCAAATGTTCAGAAATAGCCGCCTTAACTGGCTTAAGATGCAATCAAAAAGCAAATGCTCCGTCTGCTTCACCGTAATAAACAGAAAGGAAAATGAAAGTGTGCTCCACTTCACTTTAGATACACATCTCCTTAGTTTGTTCATCAAAACATATGACAAATAATTATGCAGCGCAACACACATTTTGATCACATTAAACAGAAAATTAAATAGTAATCATATTTTTTTTTATAATTGTAATAATAAAGCAGCAAAGATTACTATTGTTTTGTATTATTCAGTGTATTTTTAGAAACAGTGAATGTTTAAAGGGATATTTCAGGATTTTTGACATAGGGCCTCATTTCCTTATTATCCAGAGTGTTGTTGATTTCTGGAGATATTTTTTTTGTAATTCATACAGTCCTTATATTTGAAGAGCTTGGCGGTGCGAGGCTAGTGCATGTCTATGGTATCAGCTAGCCTGCATTAAAAACAGTCTGACCCGCTCCACAGTGCACCTGAGGCAAATCACTTATAACGCCAGACTAACCATATAAATGTCTGTGTCGATAGATTAATTTTTGGAATATAACTTACCTTGGATCACATGAATTACCGCATTTTGAGGGACTATTTTCTAGCAGATCACTCCGCCGCTGCGTAGCTTACAACCACAAAGCCGATGCTGCTCAAATAATGCAGGCTAGCTGATACCATAGAAATGCACTAGCCTAGCGCCATTAAGCTCTTCTAATACAAGAACTGCATGAATTTAAGAAAAAAATATCTCCAGAAATCAGAAACACTCTGGATTACTGGGAAATGAGGCCCTGAAATATCCCTTTAAGTATTTTCAAAAATACAAAAACTAAATACATCCGCTGTTTCCTTTCATTAAGTCAATAATGGTGAATAATGGTACAATCGCAATATTTTTTTTCACAATCATCACTGACTGCATCTCCGATATTAAAACCTGGATGGACAAGAACTTTCTCAAACTCAACAGCAATAAAACAGAACTCCTCATCACCAGCCCTAAATCTCTCCTCCCCTATGACCAGAACTTTACCCTCCTCATCGACGGTCGCAACCTTGGCATCATAATGGACTCCACCCTCTCATACAAAACACACGTCAACAACATCACTATAACATCCTTCTTCCACCTCCGCAACATTGCCCGCCTCCGCCCTCTCCTTACCCAGTCAACAGCTGAAACGCTTTCATCACTTCCAGACTCGACTACTGCAATATTCTCCTCTAGCCTTCCCACCACTCATCTCCAAAAACAATACATCCAGAACTCTGCTGCCCCGCCTCCTCCTCCTCACCTACAAATCGCTCCATAACCTGGCCCCGCCCTACCTCACCGAGCTCCTGCAACAACACCAACCCACCCACCTCACTCCCATCACCCGCCATCGACGCCCCCACAGCCCTTCAGAAACACAGACTCACTCCCAAACTTTAAATCAGTACTCAAAACCCACCTCTACAAACTGTCTTTTTCTTAAAAACTGTTTTTAAGCGCTATACAAGTCTGATGTAAGGCTGAAACGACTAATCGATTAATCGACGACTAAACGATTATTGAAAGAGTCGACAACTATTTTAGTAATCGATTAATCGTTTTCTGGCTCAAAAATGAGCAAAAATGACCAAAAAAATGTAGTATTTTTGATGAAAACCTGCCTTGATTTTATATTTAGGGTCTGTAGTGGTTTGTACAATGTGAATTTCATGAATAGAGCCTTTAAAAAACATTTCCCTTTAGTTTACTCCATCAGCACTTCCTTAACCCCTTAACTCCCACCTGAACCGAGAGGAGCTTTTTCCTCACGTCATCACATTTTTTTTCAATACTTTTTTTGTTGGGTATTCAACTCATTTTTGTAACTTTTTTGTCATTTTTTTGTCACATTTTTGTTATTTTTTGCCACTTTTTCATCCATTTTTCTCACTTTTTTGGTCACATTTCCATCATTTTTTTCGTCTCAGTTTTGTTGCTATTTTGTCACCTTTTTCCTAGAAGCTTTTGGATTGGGGTAAAGCCAAACTGGAGAAAATGTGCTCGGTTCAGGTGGGAGTTAAGGGGTTAAACAGCGCCACTTAAGCTATAATGTGATTAAAAAAAATAAAACTTTCCCACACCATTCCTAGTCTGATGCATTATTCATTATTATTATTATTATTATTACAATAATCATGACTCAAACATTTGAAATTGTGACATACCTAGAGCCATTGTGAACCGGATCGAATTGGAAAGCACCCGGGGGTTGGCACTTGATATGGTTGATCATTCACTCTGGAAATATTCTCAATGAAAGACAAAACCTTGAGCCAGCAAATTCATAGTTTGTGGAACCACTCACTGGCAAACTCGATCAGCTACGACCTTGTGGTACTTGATCATTTAACCCAAGTCTTTCAAAAACACATCCTCCAGTGCAGGAGCAGAAGTTTTAACGTCATCAAATTGGAATGCGGTCTATTCTGAGTCACAAGACGAGTCGCCACCAAAGTGGGAGAAAATGGCTCGAAATGGGTCTTTCGGAGTTTGGGGGGGCACAATAGTGATGAATGCGCTGGCGGTGGGTGGAAGTCCAACGGCAGCGGCGGAGTAAATAATGAGTCTGAGGACGTGAAGGGGCCCGGGGACGAATCATTTTCTCTCGACAGCTCACACACTCACACCGGAGCGTACAATTACCCAACAATACCCCGCCAATAGCAGACTGAATGATGAAACCGACCGAAGTCTGCAGGGTGGTGGGTGAGACTGGTCTTACTTCTGCACTGGCCTTTCTCCATTTGAAGGTCCCGTTTTTTGACATTACTCAAGCTTTTTAAAATGTGAAAACTTCGTCATGGCTGATTATCATGTCCGCTGTGCGCACCAGATATGACTTATTGCATAAAAATGACTTCAAAACTATGCAAAAGCCGAGTGTTTCGTAGCGTCTCTCACTTCAGCCCCTCGACTCTCCACACGGTGACCCGTCAATCGCGCAGTGGCAGCACTGACGTCCCCTGTCTGAGAAAATGATTTGTCCGTTGCAGCGACATTGGGCAGCTCAACATTTATTGAATGTCTTACCAAAATGCTAAATGTGTGATTTCTTGCGGCCTGGACTTAAAGTGACTGACAGGAGACAGCTGGGAGAGAGACATGGAAATGATTAAAGTCCATGGACCGACATTGCGAGAGAGAGCGAGAGGTAACATATGCTGTTAAAGGTCCTATATCATGCAAAATCGACTTTTTGGAACTTTTAGCCATGTTGTTAAGCTATTTCCTTATCAAAAACTCCCCCAGAGTGGTTTGTGGCTTCATTCACGCCGTTCTCAGCAATCCTGAATCCTGCTCTCTGAGCAGCTGCTCCGCCCTCTGCTGGAAAACCACTGAGTTTTGACACTCTGACGTTTTTTACGTCGTAGTGTCAAACAGGAAGTACAAGTTGTGAGGGGGCTCATTTAAAACTCCGACTGGACTCTTTCCAACGCAAAATACGTGAAGTCTTCATCACTTTCGGTTCCAGATATTTAAAATATCGGCCCGTCGATATATTGGTCGGGCCCTATTGAACACCAGCCCATTTTGTCACCATAAGAGAATCTGTAGAAGTTGAAGCTGGGAGCTTTTGTCCCGGATCATGAATCGAGCCCAAACTGTCCCAAAATGATCCTAGTCCCGAATCAGAAGCGATAAATGCTCCACACCGCACCCCAATCTGCAAACCTGTCCTTAGGGCGGCAACGATTAATCGATAAAATCGATTAACTCGATTAGTAAAATGCTTCAAACATTATTTTCCCGCTTCGATTATTCGCTTTATTAATATTTCTCATTAAAACCGCATGAAACAGGGCCGCCTACGCGCCCGGAAACCTTAAGTGGCGCTTGTTTCCGCACGGCCGCTTCCCAAGAGCGCAGCTCTATGGTTGTAAACAACAGAGCGGAGCTAGCTGTGCTAAACCTCGTAGCCGGGCAGAGCCAGGTAGCGGAGCGGAAACCAGGCTGTTGTAATCATCAAAACACGGCTCAAACAAGAAGAAACTCCGCAACGAGGGGCGAAGACAGGACGGACACGCCCCCCGCTACAGCCACAACAATACTAACAGCTGCATCAGTGATGATTTACCATCAGGACGATCTACACTTTCATCCACTGTTACTTCAAAGTGTGACATAAGGTATGATGACGAACTTATCTCTCCCCCCTCACCACAGACTTTTACATCCTACTGTATCTACTTCTCCGTTGCTGCAAAGTTGTTTGCGCTAAATATCTTTACACTGTATCTACGATTTAAATTGAGATAAATCCACAGATGTCAATAGAGTGACCACCTGTCCCTCTTTTGACTGTCCTGCAGAGCCATGTCGTTCTCTGTTCCTCCTGCTTCACATGTTCCACTTTTCTATTGAAGCCCTCATGATTTTTTTGATGATCATTATTTTTTACATCCAACTGCTTTGTAATATATCTGTTGCTCAGTGTTATATAAGTTGCAATAATAAAAAGGTGTCTTTTAGTGGGATTAAAATGCCTGATCTATAAAAAACAATAATACTATACTATACTTATAATAATAATACTTCTCTGTCCTTCAAAGTTCTGCCAAATTGTCCCACTGGTCTGTTTAAACTATTGAAGGTGGTCACACTATTTCAAAAGCAGAATAAAACTCCAGCACAGTCACACTGTCTCATCCGTACTTTAAACTTTCTCATATCCATCCTTTCATTGCTCACAACAAATACATTTATGAACCATGCAAATTGACACATTGATCCCTGCTATAGCAATACTATGACAAAAATAATTAAAATGTTTCGCCTCTTTTAGGAAACTCCTCTGGTTGAGATCCCGGCAAAGAAATCAATCACCTGAGCTTCAGCAGAACATTTCAAGATTCTGTCTCCAGTCAGGACCTACTTCACTTGAATAAGAATAAAAGTACTCATTAAAAAGACACTCTGAAGCTGCTCTGTCTCCTCATCATGGACATAAGGACAGGTGTCTCTTCATGAGAGTGAAATGTTGCTGCTTTTGGGACAAACTGATAAGAAATTAAGAATAAATAAATGCTATTTCTAGCAGAAAAATCCTTTGTTTAAAACTTTTTTTTATTATCCGATTAATCGATTAATCAATGTAAATAATCGATAGATTAATCGATTACTAAAATAATCGATAGTTGCAGCCCTACCTGTCCTTATTCCTGGGGGGGCGCCATGAATTGTAGCCCCCATCCACAGGCATTAGTTTACATAGGACTGCAGAGGATGAACACTGGACAATTTTTCACAAATAAATCTACTGAACTTCCCTCGTTCTCCACTTAATCAGGCGACACCCTACCGGAAATGTCAATTCAACAAAAGAGAGGCAAAAGTGGGCGGGGCTAGAGAAGGCGAATAGGCCAGTGGTTCCCAACCATCCTTGAGACCCCCATTTCAAGGATGTTGCAGTTTATTTAGGAAGGCATTACTTAAAGTACTATTTGTAAGTAACAATTTTTCAAAGTAATGTTCAAGCACCCCTTGCTAAGGCCCCCTTTTTGGGAAACACTGCTATGGGGGCCGACAGCTCGGTCTGGGACTGTGACTGACTGATCACTGTAAGCTTTGAGGATAGAGACGAGAGCTGCAGTAAAGAGGCAAGAAAGAACTCCAAACACCAGTGTTGGAACTTATGTCTTTCCTTTTGTCTCTCTTACATAACAGCCACTCTGCCCCTTTTTCTTGCTGTGGTGCTTTGTTCACTCATTCCTGCGCTAAATTGTATTGATTCACTGTCTACGGGGGGGCAAAAGTCATCACTCAGTAAAGCCATCACTTTTCAAACTGTCTAATAATAGGTCCCCGTCAAAAATGACATTCAAGCAACTTCAATTCAAATTTCAAAATGTTCTTTTTTTGGTTTAGAGTTTCGTGTCTTCTCATTATGATGCTGATCCTAATTTAAACCGGACTGCATTTTTCATCAGCCCGAGCACTTCAAGATCCGCAAAAAAGCTGTATGTCCTTAGGCGAGAAAGAGAAAAGCGCGCACTTTGCTCAGCTTAAGAAGGCAATGTAGTGGTTGAAATTGGGGAGAGCTGTGCAGTGAAATTCAGACCTGTAGTGCAGCAAAACTAACAAAATGAGTTTTTGAGAGCGTTGAGGGCTGAGAGATTGACTGGCCAAACAATGTTGCAATAGAATCCCAGCGTTACGTGCATCAACGTGAAGGTAGCGGCACGAAATGTGAAGTTTAATTTGGTGCTATTTCTATACAGCCATCGAATCTCAAATCACAGTCTATTGTAGTGTTCATATTCCATTGCTTGAATCAACACAGCACTGTGGGAAAATAGTGCTCTCTGATTACATACTATTCATGGATCTGAAGTGAAGAACAATCAGCAAATCAGATAACAATGGCAGCCAAAGAAATCAAGACAACCAAGTGGAAAATGTCGTTTCAAAGGGGTTAAGTTCTGGACTATATGGCGGCCAATCCATGTGTGATAAAAATGTCTCATGCTCCCTGAACCCCTCGCCTGGCATCGCCATCTTTGCCATCAGGGGAGGAGAAATCCATGGAACAACTAGGTCGTTCAAGATGTTTAAGTCGTCCACTGATCTCATCTAAACCTTGACCCGCGATCGGAACGCTGCCCACAGGCTTGTACAGTAGGCACTTGGAGTGGCACTTTTGATTGGGGGGGCAATTGGGGGTCTCATGAAAACCAACAAAAAATACAGTAGATGCATATTACTGCCACTAAACCCAAAAAACAACACAGCATATCAATTACTTTGTTTTTAGTTAAGGCGAGACACTGCAGGTGAATAGGGAAAAAATATATATTTGCAGATATCAATTTGAAACTGTTGCTGTCGATCACTGGCATAAATGTGAGAAAAAAATACATTGCAAGTTTTCTGTCATTCTATCTTTTCATATAAGAACAAGGTGTTTTATGCCTAAAAATGCCCCAAATTTCCCATCTTTTCGGCGACGAAATCTGAATAATGGATAGAGCTACATTCAAATGTATGGTTTTATTTTATTGATAAATGAGTTACCAAGATTTTTTCAGAGGGGATTAAGGATTTCTTGTTTAGTTTTAAAATAATCTGTTTTTTTAGTGGAAAAATTTAATTTTCGCCTTATTTTTTGACATTCAAAACTGAATAAATGGGGCTAGGGATTAGATAATAAAAAATCCCTCTGAAAAAATCTTCCAAATATTGTTCAGTCCAAGGCTGGAAAATGAAAAGTCTTTAGGTCCGACTGACGTGGACATAGTGTCGCCACAATGACAGAAAGATGTGTTTTGAGAAAAATTGCATTGTCTATGGGGGAACATTGAATCAGCGCAATATTTAAACATGTTTTTGTGAAGATTAGTCATATTTTCTGTTTCCGGGTGAAACCTTATATGTTCAGAGATCAATTTGGCCCAAAACCTGAAAACTGAAAAAATTGCGTTTTGCCTGTAGTGTCTCCCCTTAATTGATCAATTGCAGATTGCAAACAATATGCTCGAACTTTAATTGCCATGGCTATGCCCATGACAGATAACATATTTACAAAGTTCATGGGGTGTTGCAGTGATTCTTATGTTTGTCAGTCAATCAGTCAAAGCAAAAGGTGGACACTGTGTCCGTCAGCGACAGTAACGAGTCTAAATGAAGACGCGGTTTGTGCTGGACCAGATCCTGATTCCTACCGCTGTGGAGTTTGCAGACTAACATCCGCCTGGTGCAGTTTCAGTGTTGCTGCAACTGGCATGTTGAAAACAGAGAAACATGCACCAGTCGTGACGTTCACCGCATGGAGAGAAACGTGACAGTCATTGCACACTAAAGACAGACACAGAGGAGTGCATTATAACTCTAGTTTTGACTTGGGTCACTAGGCCCGTCATTTTCACGGAGGAGGAGGGATTTATCCCGGATAGGCTATATGTATTCAATCAGGGAGCGGTTGGGGGGTCAAGGCGTTTTTTGGGAGGGTCTTGAAAACCTTCCCAAGACCCCGCCCTGGCATGATGGGTCACCATTTCACCTGCCTCTCCTCGTACCCTGAGGCACACGTCACTCTGGAACGAGATAAACCTGGACTCATCAGACCACATCACTTTGTTCCATTGCTCCACAGTCCAATCTTCACATTCCATGGCAAATTGAAGCCTTTTTTTTGGTCTAACAGTTCTTCCATGATTACGTTAATTGACTCATTTCCTTTTTCTACTCAGATGTGAAATGTACTTTGAGATTTAACAACCACAAGAAAAAGCTACTTCAATGTTACTCATGCACTTGAACTGAAGAGTACCTGAACACCACCCGCCTTTGTCTATTGCACTGGGCCTCGTTTGATGTGAACCTGCATGTTCCGTGTCGGTGGATAAGAGTCCTCTCGGTACAACTCAGACAATAAGGCTCTGCGAGAATGTAGTGAAATGTGGAACTTTTACAGTTACACAAAGCATATAAACCAATAAACTAAAGTAGCAGTAACTTGTGATTTATTGTGTCCCTTTTCATTAAAACCTACACCAACACAAGATCGAACGCATTTCATTTCCCGGCCGCACACATAACTTCATTTAATGCAGTCTCCGCGGCGCACGGCAGGAGTTTAAACTTTGTTCAATTGTAAATGTTTAATTCATAATCTCAAATATATTATTCAAAATGTCTTCAAAACTTTTTGTTATGAATAAGCATTAGGGGAAGCCTGTACTTTTGCCACGAGCAAATTAAGACCCAATTACTCTCTTACTGATTTAGGTCAGACTCACTGTGCTTTTTGGGCTTGGATCAGGTTTTGTTTGCGGAGTTAAAGTCTTCAAACGGCAGCGAACTCTGAGAAGCATCTCCATAAAAGAGCCCATCTGTCCCTCAGACTTCCCTCGAGTGTGCAGGCAGAGGCCAGTGACACCTGGGGATTACTCGCTCTCAGATGCTCAAACTGTTGAGAAAAATAAACTGTTTTTTGTCTTTTTGTTTGTTTGTTTGTCATTCATTTGTGGCCAGCAGAGGGCGCTCAGACAGGGCTGTGTGTGGTTTCCCAATTGTGTGACTGTGCACGCGTGCATACTATCTCATTATATTCCTCCATTGATTTCCACTGTGCTCGCTACAATCAACCAGCATTGGTATCAATTTCAGCTGAATAGGAGACACCCAAACCACAGAATAATGGTGACAACAAAGCACTGTAGCTATGCTTTTTGTCGGAGCGATTCAAGATACTCTGATAAGGACTAATGAAAGGAGTTTCATCCCATTTGTGAAACCAGAGCGCGAGATCGAGAAATAAGCGGTGAGCTCGTGCTTGAGTTCGGCCGAATTTCTCCCTTGAAAATGTCAAAAGGGACATGTACATCTGTTCTTAACCCTTTGCTGGTGACACTTGTAGGTATGTGGATAAAATTTTCAAACTCAATAGAAGGGCAAGTAAATAGTTAAAGTGGAAAGATGCAGTAACCCCCTACGATATGCAATGAAATGTGTGTGTATATGTTCAGTATGAAGAAAGTTACAGCGGTTTCTAGTTCAAAATCAGCATCTATCTTTAGTCCCGCCCATTCCATTGAAACGAATGGAGGTCAGTGTGACCTAAAAAGAGAAATGACCACAACTTTTTAAATATTCAAGATTCTTTCATCAAAATTTCAGTAAACATTGATTTAACATATTTCCATTGGTTGCACGTGTTAAAACATAATTTTATATTTTAGCTCCTTTAGTTCATTTAAACATTGGAGTTTGGTTCAGTTGTGTCAGTGGACAGAGTAAACAAAACTAATGATGGTGGACAGAAAGTGGGGAAAAACGAGCAACAAAAGTGGAGCTGAGTAACTGAATGGTGTTGGCACTAAGGTTTATCTCTTCCACACGTGCATTGACAGGAGTGACAAAAAATGTGAGGGAGTTTGAAAGATCACAAAACTTTGAGCAGCAAACGACAACAAGACACTCTTCATGTCCACCTCCTTCTCCACAGTGTCCGCAGTATTTGAAAGGTGTTTATTAATTCTTGCATATTGAAGTTAAAAATAACATTTTGAATTTGCTGCTGCGGGAGTAAATGAAGACCGATTCTCACCATTTCTACACAAGACTAAAGACAATTATCCTGACTACGTGACTGTAGGCCATTTAATTTCAGCCAAACAGGCCATTTGCTGTCCCGCTCTAAAAATGATCAAGGCAAAACCCGGTCACAGATATTGGGGACAAAAATGTCAACTCCATTTTAGAAATCTCCACATACCTAACACTGAAACAAGTGTTGAGCATCCAGACACTATTCCCAGGTTTACCCCTGTGCAAGTAAGTCATTGTCTGATTTAGCTTATCTTTCTGTGCTCCATACTTTTACATGCGAGACAGTCCTACAACAGAAAACGACCCAAGTCATCGTTTGTCTTATCCCTGAAGTACAACCATATAAGACTTCTACTAAAACAGCGTCCCCAAGCTCCCATTGAGGGCATGTACATTACGTTTAACCAAATTCTGAAACGCAAAGAAATTAATCACAAACAAGCGCGCGCTCTGCGCTATTACGCACCACACGCATCATGCGCAGCAGCGGCCACAGGTCACCACGCTCATGTTTGAGCTCGGTTATCGCCGCTTAACTCACAACAACAGCGACACCAAAGCATAACTTACCATTGATGTCTTCCTGAGTCATATGCGTCATTGCCAACTCCATATCTCTCCTGTCCGCTTCCATCGCTGTCCTCAAACGTCCTCGTGTCTCAGACTCCGTGTCTCCCGTACGTTGTCCGCGGCGAGCCTCGGATCCGCGCCGTGTTCCGGTGCGTAGGATGCGGGGAAACACCTCTCGTCACCCCGGCAATGTCGGGCCTCGGCTCCGCTGCTGTTCTCCACAAAGTCCAGCATCTCTTTCAGAATTCCTCTGGAGCACGTGCTGCCAAATGTCCTGATGAAACTGATGTCGTTCATTTCTCCGCAGTTTCGTCATTTAAGGATAAAAATATCAAACATTACAGCTGAGTTTAGCTCGCAGGTTTTTGAATTGGATTTGACGGAAACTCGCTCCGTCCAATGAAAACACGTGTATCAGACAGAGGGCGTTTGGGCAGGTGAGCCTGCGCCTCTGATTGGCTGAAGGGTCAGCTACGTCATAATGCGTGTCATATCCAGTAATATTTCTTAATAATTATCATCATTATATTATAAACAATCTGAAATAAACTGCTGTAAAGCATTTCTTCTGATGCCTGTGATTTATATGGACAATATTGTATGTTATTATTTTTCTATTCAAAATAAATGTCTTGGTCATAATAATAATTCTACCTGTGGTGGCGCATTGTTGGCTGGCTGAACGCGTGCGTAAGAAAGTAGCGCCACACCGGTCACTGACGCCGGGCTCAGACCTAGAGCGGCGGAAGAGAGGAGAGCGGCGAGCTTCCATTCATTCCCTATGCTGCCTGGCGACAGGAAAGAAGCCTCCGGAAGTCCACAGGAGAGCGGCGAGATACGGCCGGCCGGAGCGGAGACTAGCGTTAAAAAAATTTCAACGCTATGCAAATACAGAGCCATTTCCGGCGGCGGCCACCAACCACAGAGCTAGATCTGACAGACACCTGTGCATAATTGGCTCATGCGCAAAAGCTGCGTCTCAAACCCACCTCCACGCGCTCCTGCACAAGGGGGGCTGGCGAAGGAAGTAGAGCAAGGTGAGCGACGGAAAGCGTTTTTTTTCCGCTTGGTCTGAGCCCGGCGTAATTGGCGCACCTCTTAAGTAAATGGGCCACTCCCAGAGCGCCCCCTAATGGCTCCACCATACCGGCCCCTAATTGTTCATGGCCACAAGACATAACAATTACAAATGAAATACAAGTGGAGCAAAATAAACAGTACCTTCATTTACACAAAAGAAACAAGGTTCAAACCAAACTAAGAATAATTTGAGTACAATACGAGATACCACTTTCAGGTTTTCCTTTAAACCTTTTGTCATTTCTTTTTCAAAACCATAACAGTTATGTTTACCAAACGCCAAAATACACACACATTTCTAATGCCATTCAAGTTTTATCTGTGACACGATTTGCCACTTTTGTTTCTCCTGTATGTCACAAAGGTATTTTCTTGGACATTTTTGGTTGGGTGTGTCAGATCTCTTAGACTTTTGATTCTTTAAAGCATTTGTTGGGCGATGTGCATTGATTTGGGCAATTTCATTGTTTCGTCCTTTACAAACTTTCCAGTATTGTCCACATTTGTCACTCCTTTTTTCTTGAACAGCGTTTTTCCTTTTCACTTTTGGCACAGCCTTTTTGTGCTTCATTTCCTTTTCGTTTCTTTCAGCTTCTCCTGTGAAGCGTCCTTGAGCTTTGCTCCCTGTGAGCATCCTTACTTTCTTCACTGTTCCTTTCTCCAATAAATCTTTCCTGGAGTTTACGTGTTTACATTGTGTTCCACTTACAATCCAACCCAACGGAGTTTTTACAGCAAAAGGTCCATTATTTTGACAATTAACAACCTTTTGTGGTTCGTGCAATTTTGGAGCATTTAATCCGATAATCAATTCAACATTTGAATTAATTTTAGGAATATCAATGTGACTCAAGTATGACCACTGTTCAATATCCTCTTTGGAGACAACATTGTCCTTTGTAATTGGCAGTACCTTTTGTGTGTACACATCAGGAATGTTATAAAACATTGCATCATTAACATTAGAGACAAAAAGATCATGAATCAGGTAAGTTGACATTGTTTGCTCAGACGACATTGTCTGTAAACTAATTTGTGTCTTTTTTCCTTTTAAGTTTAGTTTTTGCATCAGTGATTCAGAACAAAAACTGGAAGTTGAACCATTTAGTCCATGGGCCAAACCCCAAAATCTGGCATATCGGTACCGAAAAGGTGGCAAAGGCTATCATTGATTTTTAAGTAGGTCCATGTCTGAGGTTTTTATTTTTGTATGATAGCCTTTTCAGAGTTACAGCTTTATCATAGCTTTCAGCTGTTGAAGTGAACCACCCCCATGTCAAAAAAGTCGCTTTTGACACTGGTCCATATTTTGGTTTAGGCCATTTCCAGCCCATTAGATACTGATTTACACCATTGTATTTGGTATCATTGTAAAGAAGACATTTTCATGTTTCATTTGAGCCCAAATGTACTACTCTGTGACTATTACCGTGGTAACCAAAGCTCCTCAAACACAAACCTGAGGATGTTTTTTCACCATTTTCACAAAAACAGTTTTACTATGTTTAACGCTGTTTCTTCAAGGAACATCACAGAGACAAATGTTTGATACTGGGCAACTCTCTAGACTCTGAGGATTCAGGAAATCTATAACATGTCAGTACTTTCTCAACTTAAGGCCTCACAGTGAGCCATAAAGTAAAAGAATGTCCACCTCACATGAGCCTCTCCCATTGAAATAAGCCTATATCTGCCATTCTAAGGTTGGAACAGCTGGTGAGACTTTCTGTCCAGGACAGGCCAATGCAACTTGAAATTACATTTATAAAAATTACAATTACAAAAACACATCCTAGATGTCAATCAATTCAATTGTTCGGATTAAAATCTTTATTCATAGTGTATAGGGCAATGTGTTGAGAACAAAATAACATAAGAATGATAAATGGAAATCAAATTCTCAGCCCCTGGAGGTCTGGATCCAAAACTATAGTCAAAATCAAAGTGACAAATCAGGTCACTGGTTGATCCAGATTCTGTAGAAATTCCTCCAAACGAGTCTGTATCATCCTCAGTCGTGTGTGTGGCCTCCACGTGCCTGAATGCACTCCCTACAACGCCTGGGCATGCTCCTGATGAGACCACGGATGTCCTCCTGAGGGATCTCCTCCCAGACCTGGATTAGAGCATCAGTCAGCTCCTGGACAGTCTGTGGTGCGACGTGGCGTTGATGGATGGACCGAGACATGATGTCCCAGATGTGCTCTATTGGATTTAAGTCTGGGGAACGGGCAGGCCAGTCCATAACATCAATACCTTCATCATGCAGGACCTGCTGACATGCTCTTGCCACATGTGGCCTGGCATTATCAGGCATCAGAAGGAACCCAGGGCCCACAGCACCAGCATATGGTCTTACAATAGGTCTGAGGATCTCATCCCGGTCCCCAATGCCAGTCAGGGAACCTCTGGCTCGCACATGGAGGGCTGTGCGGCCCTCCAATGAAATCATTGACCCACCACCAAACCGGTCATGCTGGATGATGTTGCAGCAGCAGAACGTTCTCCAGGGCGTCTCCAGACTCTGTCACGTCTGTCACATGTGCTCAGGGTGAACCTGCTCTCATCCGTGAAGAGCACAGGGCACCACTGGCCAATCTGCCAATCGCTGTGTTCTCGGGCAAATGCCAATCGGGCTGCACGGTGTTGGGCAGTAAGCACCGGCCCAACTTGTGGACGTCGGGCCCTCATACCCCCCTCATACCACCCTCATGGAGTGGGTTTCTGACCGTTTGAGGACCAACATGCACATTTGTGGCCCTCTGGAGGTCATTTTGTAGGGCTCGGGCGGTGCTTCTCCTGTTTCTCCGTGCACACATGAGCAGATAGCGGTCCTGCTGCTGGGTTGTTGACCTCGGTCGACCCCCCCCCAGGTCTCCTGGTGTCCTGGCCTGTCTCCTGGTATCTCCTCCATGTTCTGGACACTGCGCTGGGAGACACAGCAAACCTTCTTGCCACAGCATGAATGGACGTGCCATTTTGGATGAGCATCACTCCCTGAGCAACTTCTGTGGGTTGTAGATGCTCCTCATGATGCCTCTAGTGGTGAGAACACTGGACAAATGCAAAAGTGTTCCAAAAATACGGTACAAAGGATGAAGACAGGGAAATGGTCTGTGGTCACCACCTGCAAAACCATTCCTCTTTTGGAGTGATCTTGCTAAATGCCTGTCTGTTTAATTTCCACACCAAGTGAAACTGATTCACAATAAGCGTGGCTTCCTAACTGGACAGTCTGATATCCCAGAAATTTGACTGACTTGGAGTTACATTGTGTTTTTTGAGTGTGGTCAAAAACACAATGCAGTCTCATTCACTTTCACTCATTCACTACTGAAACCACATCATTTTACATTTGTATTTGGTAAATGAATAACATTTCTAGCGATATAACATTGCAGACACCATTGTCTTTTGCTTCTAGAGAGTTGTGCTGTCGAATAGCCCTCGGGACAAAGACAAAAGGGGGTTTACTATCACTAGATTTTGAGTCAAAAGCTAGGTTAGAAGTACCAAGGTGTTCTACCGTACTAGAACTGGATTCTACAGAAAATTAACTCAGGGGACATGAAACGAAAAGAACAACATGCAAACTCTACACAGAAAGGTCCCACATGGCCTGGGATATCGAACCCAGGAACGTCTTGCTGTGAGGTGACAGCTAGACATTCAGTCACTCTTGAATCCCCTTGTACAAAAAACATTATGCTGATAGAAAAGGGTGAAGGGAATGCCTTTATGTCCAAGAAGACACACAAACTGCAGTTGGTTAGACGGTTGGTTATCCAAGAACCAAGCTTTTCCTGCAACAGTTGACAATGGCGACTCGTGACCAATGGCAATGTTGTGTTTTCTTCCAACCAGACTCCGTGACCGGGAAGGGGCGAGGGAGAAAGGTGGTGTAAGAGTGGGGGTGAATTACGGCTGAGTACAACCTGGAAACATAGCAGGACCGGCTTTACATCTTTTTCTCTCAGACACAGACACTGGTTAACTCAAGTTTTTAGTTTGACCTGATAGAGCTTATAGAAGCCCATAACACTAAAGGAAGAACATGAGGCAGCACGATGTTACCTAGGAAAAGAATGTGGGTCTTGTCTTGTTTGGAGCAGCGCTGTCCTTGCGCCGGGTGGAAGATCTGGCCCAAAAAGTGTTGAATGTGCAGGAGAGATTGCATGCCCTCAGTGGTTAGTCTTAGTGCTTAGCGTTCTCTTGCCTCTCAGCATGAAGTTCAATTTAGGTGTTTTTGTGTGGAGTTTACATCCTCTGTCTGTGCCTGGACAGATTTTTTGGGGTTCTTTGGTTTCTTCCATCAACGTAAAAGATGCACAGGAGGATAATCCTCTAACTTGGTGATTCTGAACATGAGCATGGCTGTCCACTGCTCCTGACATGTTCCAGGGGCAGATGGATGGGTTAAATGGTTAATTATTGCAAAGGGACAATAACGTACAGCTTCGATCTGTGGCTCCAATGCATTATCTGAATTACAATTCACAAACAGTTGTAAAAGTTTGGAATATCCATAAATCTTCACTTCGTTGTCTTCTTCTGGACCTCGATCCCTACTCTGTGCATGTCCAAATCTAGAATCAATCGGCCTCAGACCCTTGTTCTTCTGCATTGTCCTCAGCACCTCCCTA
The DNA here is from genome assembly GCF_951799975.1 of Gobius niger. Taxonomy (NCBI): domain Eukaryota; kingdom Metazoa; phylum Chordata; class Actinopteri; order Gobiiformes; family Gobiidae; genus Gobius; species Gobius niger. Next base: position 36,139,517 of record NC_136855.1, on the reverse strand, counting down.
TGCATACTTGCTGTTTTTCATCTCCTCATACAACATTCATGTGCAACTTGTTGAGTCCAGTCTGAGCATATGAAGTATCTTCAAAAACACAAATTTCAACAAAAGGACTCTTGTGATACATTCCTTGTGCTGGATAAAGTATCCTAATGCTACAATTTGCATGTTCTTTTTTCACTCTACACTTGTTGAGGTGTTGAGATAAAATGTGCACAAGAGGCAACAAGAGACAATCCCAAACAGGAATGGTTTCAGAGGTGGAGCCTGCTGAGCTTCCGAGAGACAGTTTTCTAGTTGCATTTGACTATTGTCAGCCTGAGGTGATACTGAACCCTGCAGAGGTGGCACAGTCCAGGATGACAACTCAATAAGTGCCATCGCCAAAAGATTTGTTTCCAGCATTTTCTGAAGAGCATGAAGAATAATTCAGGATATGGGCACAACTCTACATTTAAACCTCCATAATCATCAACAGGTTTGTTACCTGCTAAGTTATGATGGGAAAAGCAGCGGCTCTACTCTAAGCTCCTCTTAGTTGACTGAGGAAGCTCCTTTCGGCCGCCTGTATCTGCGATCTTGTCCTTTTGGTCATTACCCAGATCTTATGACCATAGGTGAGGGTAGAACATAGATCGATCAGTAAATCAGCTCCCTCTTCACCACAACAGTCACAGTAACAACGATCACTGCCGATGTCGCACTGATCCGTCTATCGATCTCACACTCCATCCGTCCCTCACTCGTGAACACGACCCTGAGATGAATTCCTCCACTTCAGGCAAGGCCTCTCCACCGACCTGTAGAGGGGAAGCACCCATGGCCTCGGATATGGAGGTGCTGATCCTCATCCCACTTCACACCCGCCTGCAAACCGCCCCAGGGCAGCTGAAGGTCCTGATTTGATGAAGCCAACAGAACAACACCTGAGATCCTGGGGTTCCCAAACTGGACACCCTCTGGTTCCTGGCTGTGTCTTTAAGTTCTGTCCATAAAACTAATAAGTAAACTTTTGTTTAGTCATTTATACAGCATATTTCATGTGCACAGACTCAATATGCCTGGGAAGAAAATAAATAAATTACACAACATAAAAAATTAACTCAAATACGTTAATACAGCACATAACAAACACAAAAAAATAAAACAATCCATGTACAAAGAACTTAAAATAACTTCAGAAAAGCTGGAGAAATTCATCCATCCATCCATTTTCTTCCGCTTTATCCGGGGCCGGGTCGCGGGGGCAGCAGTCTCAGCAGAGATGCCCAAACTTCCCGATCCACACACACCTCCTCCAGCTGTTCTGGGGGGACCCCGAGGCGACACCAGGCCAGCTCGGAGACATAGTCCCACCACCGTGTCCTGGGCCTTCCACGAGGCCTTGTCCCACTAGGACATGCCTGGAACACCTCCCGCGGGAGGCGACCAGGAGGCATCCGAAACAGATGCCCGAGCCACCTCAGCTGGCTCCTTTCGACGTGAAGGAGCAGCGACTCTACTCTGAGCTCCTCCCGGGTAACTGAGCTCCTCACCCGATCTCGGAGGGTGCGCCCAGCCACCCTGCGAAGGAAACTCATTTCGGCCGCTTGTATTCGCGATCTTGTCCTTTCGGTCATTACCCAAATCTCATGACCATAGGTGAGGGTGGGAACGTAGATCGATCGGTAAATCGAGAGCTTTGCCCCCCGACTCAGCTCCCTCTTCACCACGACAGACCGATACAGCGACCGCATCACTGCTGACGCCGCACCGATCCGTCTATCGATCTCACGCTCCATCCGTCCCTCACTCGTGAACAAGACCCCGAGATACTTGAACTCCTCCACTTGAGGCAAGGACTCCCCACCGACCTGCAGAGGGGAAGCCACCTTTTTCCGGTGGAGAACCATGGCCTCGGATTTGGAGGTGCTGATCCTCATCCCGGCCGCTACACACTCGGCTGCAAACCGCCCCAGTGCGTGCTGAAGGTCCTGGTTCGTTGAAGCCATCAGAACAACATCGTCCGCAAACAGCAGAGATGAGACTCTGAGGCTCCCAAACCGGACACCCTCCGGCCCCTGGCTGCGCCTAGAAATTCTGTCCATAAAAGTAATGAACAGAACCGGTGACAAAGGGCAGCCCTGGCGGAGACCAACACGCACCGGGAACAGGTCTGACTTACTGCCGGCAATGCGAACCAAGCTCCTGCTGCGGTCATACAGGGAACGGACAGCCCTTAGCAGAGGGCCCCGGACCCCATACTCCCGGAGCACCCCCCACAGGGCACCACGAGGGACGCGGTCGAACGCTTTCTCCAGATCCACAAAACACATGTGGACTGGTTGGGCGAACTCCCACGAACCCTCGAGTACCCGATGAAGGGTATAGAGTTGGTCCAGTGTGCCACGACCAGGACGAAAACCGCATTGTTCCTCCTGGATCCGAGGTTCAACTATCGGCCGGATCCTCCTCTCCAGCACCCCGGAATAGACCTTACCGGGGAGGCTAAGGAGGGTGATTCCTCTGTAATTGGAACACACCCTCCGATCCCCCTTTTTAAAGAGAGGGACCACCACCCCGGTCTGCCAATCCAGAGGCACTGTCCCCGACCGCCACGCGATGTTGCAGAGACGTGTCAGCCAAGACAGTCCTACAACATCCAGAGACTTAAGGTACTCAGGGCGAATCTCATCCACCCCCGGAGCCTTGCCACCAAGGAGCTTTCTCACCACCTTGGTGACTTCAGCCCCGGTGATGGGCGAGCCCACCCCCGAGTCCTCAGCCTCTGCTTCCTCATTGGAAGACGTGACGACGGGATTGAGGAGGTCCTCGAAGTACTCCTTCCACCGCCCGACGACATCCCCAGTCGAGGTCAGCAGCCCCCCACCCGCACTGTACACAGTGTTGGTGAAGCACTGCTTCCCCCTCCTGAGGCGCCGGATGGTTTGCCAGAATCTCTTCGAGGCCGACCGATAGTCTTCCTCCATGGCCTCCCCGAACTCCTCCCAGACCCGAGTTTTTGCCTCCGCAACCGCACGAGCCGCAGCACGCTTGGCCTGCCGGTACCTCTCAGCTGCCTCAGGAGTCCCACAAGCCAACAAGGCCAGGTAGGACTCCTTCTTCAGCTTGACGGCATCCCTTACTTCCGGGCGCCACCACCGGGTTCGGGGATTGCCGCCGCGACAGGCACCAGAGACCTTACGGCCACAACTACGAGCAGCCGCATCGACAATGGAGGAGGAGAACAGAGTCCACTCTGACTCCATGTCCCCCGCCTCCCCCGGAATCTGGGTGAAGCTCTTCCGGAGGTGGGAGTTGAAGACCCCACTGACAGAGGGATCCACCAGACGTTCCCAGCAGACCCTCACAACACGCTTGGGCCTGCCAGGTCTGACCGGCTTCCTCCCCTGCCAGCGGATCCAGCTCACCACCAGGTGGTGATCGGTTGACAGCTCAGCCCCTCTCTTCACCCGAGTGTCCGAGACACGCGGCCGGAGGTCAGATGACACAACTACAAAGTCGATCATCGACCTCCTGCCTAGGGTGTCCTGGTGCCACGTGCACTTATGGACACCCTTGTGCTCGAACATGGTGTTCGTTATGGACAAACTGTGACTAGCACAGAAGTCCAACAACAGAACACCACTCGGGTTCAGATCGGGGAGGCCGTTCTTCCCAATCACCCCCTCCCAGGTCTCACTGTCGTTACCCACATGGGCGTTGAAGTCCCCCAGCAGAACAATGGAGTCCCCAGTCGGAGCACTATCTAGTACCCCTCCCAGGGACTCCAAGAAGGCCGGGTACTCTGCACCGATGTTGGGCCCGTAGGCCGAAACAACGGTGAGAGACCTGTCCCCGACCCGAAGGCGTAGGGACGCGACCCTCTCGTCCACCGGGGTGAACTCCAACACGTGGCGGCTGAGCTGGGGGGATATGAGCAAACCCACCCCAGCCCGCCGCCTCTCCCCGCGGGCAACTCCAGAAAAATGGAGAGTCCAGCCTCTCTCCAGGAGTTGGGATCCGGAACCCAAGCTGTGCGTGGAGGTGAGCCCGACTATATCTAGTCGGTATCTCTCCACCTCCCGCACAAGCTCAGGCTCCTTCCCCCCCAGCGAGGTGACGTTCCATGTCCCGAACGCCAGAAGCTGTGCATGTGGACCAGGTCGTCGAGGCACCCGGCCTCGACTGCCACCCAGTCCTCTCCGCACCCGACCCCTACGGATCCCTCTGCGGGTGGTGGGTCCACAGGAGGGCGGGCCCACGTCGTCCCTTCGGGCTGGGCCCGGCCGGGCCCCGTGGGCAGAGACCCGGCCACCAGACGCTCGCGTTCGGGCCCCAACCCCAGGTCTGGCTCCAGGGTGGGGCCCCGGCTGCGCCATGCCGGGCGACGTCACGGTCCTTGTATAGTGTACGTCCATGGGGGTCTTTTGAACTGCTCTTCGTCTGACCCGTCACCTCGGACCTGTTTGCCATGGGAGACCCTACCAGGGGCATAAAGCCCCAGACAACATAGCTCCTCGGATCATTCGGGCGCTCAAACAACCCCACCACGTTAAGGTAGCAGTTCATGATGCTTCAAGCTGGAGAAATTGTTTAATCAAATAAAGATATGGACTGTTTTGCTTAGTCGACTGCCTCTGTGATTTAGTTCTGGATGAGGCTAAGCTGTAGTTTTGTGTTGACTCTTCATGTCCTGGTTTTAACACCTCACACCTCACCATCTCCATACTACTATATTTGATTTATTAGTAATAAAATAAAACAACTTTACTGAAATGACCTTACAAAATTATTTACTTTATTAATTTACTAATCAGTAAAAAAGGGTGATGTAAACGTCTGGTTTATGGCAAATTCAGCTTCAGAACAGAGCACAGTTTTCTACAGCAAATACATTAACAACTAAGTGTAAAACAAATACATGTGGTATTTTTGGCACAACCATGTGGTGTCTACAAAGACAAACCTTTGGAATTATCTTGGATTATTGAGACATTTTAGACAAATGTACAGGACTATGTATAGTAGTGAAAGAAACAGAATGCCATTGTGTGTATGGCATAGTATATGATAAATAGCTATAAAATATAAAATATATGAAACACTTTTTGGTGAAAATACAGAACTGTTCTTCTCCACAAATGTAATTTCAAGTTGCATTGGCCTGTCCAGGACAGACAGTCTCACCAGCTGTTCCAACCTTAGAATGGCAGATATAGGCTTATTTCAATGGGAGAGGCTCATGTGAGGTGGACATTCTTTTACTTTATGGCTCACTGTGAGGCCTTAAGTTGAGAAAGTACTGACATGTTATACATTTCCTGAATCCTCAGAGTGTAGAGAGTTGCCCAGTATCAAACATTTGTCTCTGTGATGTTCCTTGAAGAAACAGCGTTAAACATAGTAAAACTGTTTTTGTGAAAATGGTGAAAAAACGTCATCAGGTTTGTGTTTGTGGAGCTTTGGTTACCACGGTAATAGTCACAGAGTAGTACATTTGGGCTCAAATGAAACATGAAAATGTCTTCTTTACAATGATACCAAATACAATGGTGTAAATCAGTATCTAATGGGCTGGAAATGGCCTGAAGCAAAATATGGACCAGTGTCAAAAGCGACTTTTTTGACATGGGGGTGGTTCACTTCAACAGCTGAAAACTACGATAAAGCTGTAACTCTGAAAAGGCTATCATACAAAAATATAAACCTCAGACATGGACCTACTTAAAAATCAATGATAGCCTTTGCCACCTTTTCGGTACCGATATTTGGTCTGGCCCATGGACTAATTGTCCAGAAGTGCATATGTTTAAATGATTTTGTTGCTTTTGTTCGACTTTACATTTACAGGAAGTACCGAAAACTTTACACTTTCACCGGCCCCGGTTTGGTCTTTGCCTGGTTTGACAGCAGTGAAAGTACAGTGAACAGTTGGGTTACTCTCATAAGTTTCAGTGTTCACAGATTTGTCAACTTTGACAGCAAGATGTAGAACAGTTGGATTTGACCTTTTGTGGTGGCGCATTGTTGGCTGACTGAACGCGTGCGTAAGAAAGTAAAATATGCCAAAAACGTAAAAATGTCGTCGGATATGTCAATCCATTTATTGCAATGCAAGGTGATTATTTTGGGATATACCAAATAATTAATAACTCACAGTTAATGGATGTTTTGAAAGATTCTCATAGCACGGTCAAAACCGCGTGCTCCAGTAGCGCCACACCGGTCACTAATTGGCGCACCTCTTAAGTAAATGGGCCACTCCCAGAGCGCCCCCTAATGGCTCCACCACTACCCGTATGTGTGCATGACATAATGGGCTAAACACATGAGTGCAGATTAAAGGTTAAGGTCATTTATATGTCATTACAAAATGTGTCTCTGCATTTGGCCCCTCCTTCGACTGGGGCGACCCGTCAGGAGCAGTGGGCAGGAGCGTGGAGCATCTGGGGACCATCTCCAGATGTGGAGCCGGGCTGATGGTCAGAATCACCTGCTGGAGGTTTCACCAAATGCTCTGGGACATATGTTTTAAACAAATGTAATAGAGACACTGCACAAGTGGCCCTTTGTGTTCAGTGTGAATGTTTTGTCATGTCTGATTGTGTGTGCTGTGTGTGTAGATGAGTAGCAGACTGTAGCACAAGACAAATCCACCTCTGGGGCGAATAACATTTATCTTATGTTGGGGTGCAGGTGAACTCCACACTGAAGGGGAATTTAACCCAGGACCCTCTTGCTGTGAGGCCAGAGAACTAACCACTCAGCCACATGTGCCGCCCATCATGTAAATCATACATGCTACTGTCACGTGTCTTTTAATAAAATGTGAACATGACTTTATCAAATAGTAACATGAGGATGTTGCGTTATGTCTGATCGGTTTTGTGCAGAGGAACATCATCATTATTCCCTATGATGTAAACATCTCATGAACAGCTGCAGGGACAGATTTGCTTCATGGAGTTCTGGACAGGCCAATTTTGTCCATTCTTTAGGTCCCTTTGTAAGCCAGTGTACGACACTGAGATTTAAACGGTAAATAGACCATCTCAGTGTTGTAGACCGAGATTGGTCAAAACTCAAATAACAGTTAAAAATACAAATAAATGGATCCCAGGACGAATTATTGCTGCGGTAAATACATAAATGCATAAATAAGTAAATAAATAGGAGATAATAAAAAATGCATAAATAAATAAATAGAATCAAATGCATAAACCACTTTCTTTTTTCCTTCTTTTTTCTTTCCATCATTAAACTCTATACCATTTACACTTTTCACTATATTTTATTATTTTTTTCTACAACAATCCAGCTTTAGTCCATATAAATCACAGGCATCAGACGAAATACTTCACAGCAGTTTATTGCACATTGTTTATAACATAATGATGATAATTATTAAGAAATATTACTGGATATGACAAGCATTATGACGTAGCTGACCCTTCAGCCAATCAGAGGCGCAGGCTCACCTGCCCAAACTGATACACGTGTTTCCATTGGACGGAGCGAGTGTTTGTCAAATCTAGTTCAAAAACCCGCGAGCTAAACTCAGCTGTAATGTTTGATATTGTTTTATCCTTAAATGACGAAACTGCGGAGAAGAACGGAGAGAACAGCAGCGGAGCCGAGGCCCGAGTTTTCTCGGGATGACGAGAGGTGTTTCCCCACATCGTACGCACTGGAACCCGGCGCGGATCCGAGGCTCGCTGCGGTCACCGAACAACTGGACGTACGGAGTCTGAGACACAAGGACGTTTGAGGACAGCGCTGGAAGCGGATTGGAGAGCTGTGGGGTTGGCAATGACGCATATGGAGGAGAAGACATCACGAAGACATCAATGGTAAGTTGTGCTTTGGTGTCGCTGTTGTTGTGAGTAAAATGGCGATAACCTAGTGGTGAACTGTGGCTGCTGCTGCGGTTGATGCGTAATAGTGCAGAGCGCGCCTGGAGAGCCTTTGGCACAGCTGGACGTACAGTTCCTCCACAGCCAGGTGGGTGTGGCAGGGCTGAAGATCTGGGACTACTGTTTGCACTTACATGTTGCATGTGGGGCTAATTTAGCAAGTTTGTGATTAATTTATTTGAGTTTGAGTGAGTAACAGCGACCTGGGGTAAATGTGCCTGTACCTGCTGAGGATTATTAAGGTGTTGATTCTGATGCACTAAATTAGTTTGTTGCGCGCTGTTGTTAAGATTAGCCAAATTAGAAATGTTATTAGTGGATAGTAGTTTGACGCCGATGTTTAAAACTATCAATCATCTGTGAGAGAAACCTTCGAAAAGTTACCTTTGAGAAGGAAGGTTGTGGTAGTAATCAGTGGTATACAACACGTGGCCAGTACCTGATTTTTTTTCCCATTCTCAAACCCTAAAATGAGGAGAAGAAGTTGTGGCGTCCTCGACTCATTTGTAGCGCTCACAATAACTTTTTAGAGCTCAATAGTGTCTTTCACAGTAGCTAAAAATAGACTGCCACAAAGCGTCATGGGGTGTAAAGCAAGTCAAACAAGCGCTCATTTTGCATGGGTGTCTGAGGCGCTTCAATAGTTTTCTGCTACAAAACATGTTCAAACGCCAAGGAACTAAGCAGGATACTGTAGGTGGCAGCAGGTTGGCTCGCAGGCCGCCATTAGGTTGAAAGAAGAAGAAGAAGGAACTAAGCACTGCTGTTGGGACTTGTGCAAATCAGACTCCAGATATCCAGACTGGTCGCCGGAGGGAGTGTTTTTAATCCCATTTTCAAAGCCCAAGATCCGCGACATCACGACACAATTGGAAAGAGAATGGGCCAAAAAAAAAAAAACGAACAAGGCAAAGCGGTGGCAATATTTATGTGGACGAGCGACGTTCAATGTGTGGAGCAGATGTAGGGAAGCAGGTACATCTGTTGTCTGAACTTTGACGGTCGGAAAGGTCCTATACGTCCGAGAACGACAAGCCGATATTAGCAGCGCTCTCAGATGTGGACTTATCTAGGAAGAGACAACAACATAAATGAAAGGCCCCAGCTGAACGTCTCTAACAGCATGCCAACGCAAACAAAGGGCGAAAAAGGCTTTGAACAGATCTAAGCCACAGAGAAGGATCATCATTACAAATCGGGCAGCTCAGCTAAGTGACAACGAAATCGTGTATGATAGCACGACACTTGAATGTAAGTCAGCGCACACACATGTGTACGTGCAGTTTGTTTGTTCAGCTTTGCGATGTAGAGTTGGCTATTTGATGGCAAAGTGAAAAAGTGTGGATGGACTCAGAAACCAATTGAACTGACTCATACTTTTGCATTAGACACTGACGAAAAGAAATTGGATTACGATGCAGACAGTGCGCTGTGTTCTTCACAGATTGCTGCCTTTGTAACATGCTCGATGATGATGGCAAAAAAATAATTAACTTGGTACGTCAATGACTTGGGTTCTCCAGCTTTAAAGGGACTATACAGAGTTTAAAAAGGTCAAAATTATCTATTTTCCTCCCCCTACATGTTCCAACAATGTCCTAATGTGTAGAATGAGTTCAGACCTGTTCACCACAACTGCCTCTAAAATCCTGCACTGTCACTCAAAAAGGTGTTGATTTGGGTCCGAAGTGCCGTCATGTCCTAATTTAGAAGGTGCAGTTACACGTATGACCTGAGGTGCCAGTAGTGAGTATAAAATGGCTAACTTGCATCTAGTCTCTGTAAAGAGATGAAATGCTGGTCATTTTATACTCACTACTGCCACCTCAGGTCTTACGTGTAACTGCAGTCTCTATATTAAGCTCGTGCATGACGGCACTTCAGACTCGAAGTTGTGGTGAACAAGTCTGAGCTCATTCTACACAGTAGGACATGGCTGGAACATGTAGGGCGAGGAAAATACTTAGTTTTAACATTTTTAAACTCCGTAAGTAGGGCTGTTCAATTAATCGAAATTCAATTACGATTTCGATGATTACACCAGACAATCACAAAAATAGCATAATTGTTTAAATGATTATTAAGGATGCCCTCCCGCTCGTCCATCCAAAGCGCAAAAAGTCCGTCCTGCGCGGTTTGTGTGACGCGTCTGATCAGCTGAAACACCAGCACAGCGTGATAGAACTGTAAATAATATTGTACTAATATTTTTTATATCTAGAGCTAACCTTGTGCTGAAAGGAGAACAGCTGTTTAGAAGCCTCCATATCCTTTGCCCAGACACTGGTTTTGTGTAGTAGAAAAGTCTAAAACTCTTGTTTAGGAGCAGATCTCAACGGAGCTCAAAGCAAACTCTTATTATTTCACGCTCCTGTGATGATTGTTTCAGTTCCCTTCGCATTTCACGTGCTAAAGGCTCAGGCTTTGGTCCGACATAAAAACATTAGGGCTGTGTGATGATGTCATCAGGCTGCTCCGTTTGACAGGTGTAAGGGATGGCCAGCAGGGGGCAGGTATCACTCAATAGAGGATTAGTTTTGAAACGTGAGCATATTTAAAGGGGCTGGAAGCAAGTTCGCCATTTTATACTCACTACTGCCACCTCAGGCCATATGTGTAACTGCACCTTCTATATTAAGCTCGTGCATGACGGCAATTCGGGCCGAAGTGACACATTTTTGAGTGACCGTACAGGATTTTAGAGTCAGTTGTGGTGAACAGGTCTGAGCTCATTCTACACATTAGGACATGGCTGGAACATGTAGGGGGAGGAAAATACTTAATTTTAACATTTTTAAACTCTTTATAGTCCCTTTAATTTTTTTATTTTCTTTTCCAGTTGTTTTATTAATACAAATAAATAAATTAAAGCAACAAATAATCGTGATTTCAATTATTACTAAAATATTCGTGATTATAATTTTTTTCTATAATCAAGCAGCTCTACCATATAGTCCCTTTCACATCTTAACCCCTGCCTGAACCGAGCCTATTTACTCCAGTTTGGTGTTACCAAATATCTAAAAGCGTCTTCAAAAAAGTGACACAAAAAATAACCAAAAATTTCCAAAAATGTGGCAAAAAAAAGTCACAATCAGTTTTGAAGGTCTTTGCTTTCAAGTGAGGCGAGACACTGGCCTGAGGTTAAGATTTGTTTCAGCTTGTTCTCTCCTAAAGTTCATTGCAAGTACATCCCAAGAAAACAGTCGGTTTATTCATAACACTCAGAGCAGTCAGCGCCGTTACGGACCGCAGACTGAGATGCCCTTTATGCCCAGAATGAGTAAAGATCATCAAATCTGACCTTACCACAGCACAGTGAGTTGTGATTACCCATAAAGGGGCGGGGACTCGTCTGTTCACGGGGAGAACATGCAGACCCGTGACCCCTCTGTGCCACTGTGTTTGAAACTGTCCATTTCGGAGACGCAGCACTTTCACTTCTGTTGAATTCGCTGCATGATTTGGAGCACTTTTCACCGATCCCTGAAGCCGCCCCTTGAGCTCCACACCAGTGTTTATCCATTAGCCGCGCTCTGAAAGCCCGGTGTGAGGGAGCGAGGACCTGGCTGGATACTCGCAGTAACCTTTTCACTTTATACCCACCGCTGGTTCACGCGGCGCAGGCTCCATTTCTCTCCCGTGGGCACAGGCCATATTTTAATGAAACAAAAACACTGGGATCCAGGCTCGTCATCGCGTCGTTTCGATGCGACGTGCGCCTTGTATGAGGAGCAGGAGCACTTTGGATTAGGCGAGTTTCCTGGCAAAACATTTCGGACAATGCAAAGATTCAAAACTCATGAATATAATAAGTTGAAGGATAATGATTGCTGCAGAGAACAGTTGCGAAGGGAAACCTTGCAAAGAGAGGGGAGACAACAAACTAGAACATGTCCTCAAATTGTGGCACAGCTGTTTTCATAAATGGCTTAATTCTTGCTGAAAGTTCATATTTTCAATAACAAAGCCTCATAAGGTCATAAGAGCTGCTCTTTCTGTGAGGGAGAGAGCACGGGCCACTTCATTGAGCAGAGTAACAGTCTATGAACCAGTTATACATTGGAAATTACTGTTATTTAGATACTTGGGATGTTTTTTTTCTACATGTGCACTACAAAATATAATCAGCAAGTAATAAGCTAAGGACGTAAAAAAAAAAAAAAAAAACATTTACCTTGATTTGGGTAGATATCTCAAACACAAGATTACATGTCTTATGCCTTTCAGTCATGTGACTTTTGTTGTTATGGTGGACATTTTTAATACCAAAGTAGAATTATGCAGTACTACAACATGTAACAATATCTGTACACAGGATATAAATGAAAGACAACATTGGCATTGTTATGTTGCCTACTTGTAATCATTGCTCAGAGAGCCCCAGAGCGCACACTTTTAATGCGAAGAAACCAGTGAGTCAGTGTTTAAGATGTTAGCATGCTATTGGTTAGCATTTAGCTTCAACAGCTCAGCTCTGACCTCTCCAAGAGAAAGCCCTGAACCAAACCTTGGCTACAACATGTGACAGGGGTCAGAGCTGAGCTGTTAGTATTTCCTCAGTGTTCAGAGATGTGAGCTGCACATGTTGAAATGGTTGACAGTTGCTAACCGGTAGCATGCTAACGTCTTGAGCAGCTTAAACACTGACTCAGACTGACACTCCGTCGACATGACAGACTGTAAAAATCACAGAGAAAGGTTTTCTGTGTCCTCTTTGTGTTCATTTAGTCTTCAGAGTGAGGCAGATCTTAAGTAAATCCTGCTGTAGCTCAACAGACAGAGCTGCTACGCCTGTGCCACATCTGCTGGTCATATCACATAAACGTGTGTCTCTGGGGCCGTGTTTTAACTTCTTGAGCAATGATTACAAGTTGTCTTTCATTTTCATCCAGAGTAGAGATATTGTTACATGTTGTAGTACTGCATAATGCTACTTCTGTATTCAAAATGGTGGCCGTAAGAATGCGTGATGTCATTAGAAACGCATGTATTGCACTTAAAGTGATAGTCTGCAAGATTGCAACGTGAGAAGAGAGTGAGATTTGAATGTAAACAATCATGTTCTTTACTTTCTTCCTGATTGGAGCAGAAAGCCACTCCTAAAGCCCTATTCGTGTAGGATTAGAATTACCTGAGGACGACGGTGAAACTGAAATTATCCCAGGATGTCAGATAATTTTAGTTGGAATTCGCACGGGATCAGCAACGTCAGCAATTCAGTCTTTGTTACAGACCTTTGTCCTGGAAATGATGGATAATAATGACGGATAAATAACAAGTCTTTCATTCATTCGTGATGCAAGCGCTAACTATCTGGTTTGTTTATGTGAGCTTTTACCCCATGGTGGACGAACAACACCAGCGTCAGGTCTGCGGGGTTTTGCTCTGACCATAAAACAGCAGTTTCCGCTCTCCTTTTATCCGTTCGCTCTGAAACAGTCTCCTCCGTCTAAACTTTGCACCGAACGCACACATACATTCAAACTTTCCCTCAGACCCTCCATGTTGGTCTGTCTAGCATCGCCATGACAACAGGGCCGTACTTCCACTTCACGTCTGTAAAGTCGTACTGTTTCTCTTTTCTACTTTTGAATGGATAAAAAAACAGCATTTAGGTCGGAGTAATGCCTTGATAGCATGATATAATTATTATAGATTAAATGCAGACAAAAATCAACTGGTAGAAAGACATTTTAAATCGATGTTGCCCTTATTTATACTTCATTACGCTGGTTAAAACTGAACTAGACTGACTAGAATCACTTGAGGACCTCGCAGTTTGCAGAATTACCCTAAAAGTCCAAGGACGTCAGTAATATTTACTTATTACCTGAGGTCCCAAGGTAATTTTAATCCTGTGCCAATAGAGCTTTATTTAATACTATATATTATGTTATGTGAAATTGCAGGTCATTTATATGCAATCTATTGAATTAGCAAAACACTTATGCTCCGTCCACACCAAACTCGATTTTGGCGTCAAAAACGCGCGTCACGCCCGTTGTTGGACGCCTGTGCTTATTGAAGTCAGACGCTCGTAACCAAGCGTCAAGATGCTCTCGACGCGCGTCAAGAGAAGAGCGTCGTCGTGGAGCGCGTTGGGAGGAGCATCTCTGTTGCCGTTGTCAGTTATCAGTTATCAACATGGATGACATAGAGAGAGTGGCTTGGCTTTTATTGCTTCAGAGGAGGCGCGTGACGCGCTGCGGGACATCTTGACGCCCCCCGGAGGCGCGTTCTCCATGTATTTTAAATGTAAACCTGACGCTTTGGAGGCGCCAAATCGAGTTTGGTGTGGACGGAGCACTACACTTACAGACCGTCATTGATAGATCTTCAGCTAGAAAAAAATGAAATAAAATAATAAGTTAAACTCACATTAAGGTCAAGAAGGTCATTCTAACTCCAGACAGCGACCGCCTGTTTCACCCGGTCCTTGAGCAGCTCTTCACGTCGGCATCTCAATGGCTTGACAAACATGTAAGGGATAACGTATAGAACGCTGGTCATTATCGGGAAAATAAGCACCGACAGGGCGAACAGGTTTCGCCATTTGCCAACTGAACACACAACATAAACTTTGTACACTTTTATGAAGGTCAAAAGGTTTTTTTAATGACTTCCGCGACAAATAGTTCCCAAAAGTTTGCGCGTTGCTAGGCAACGTTTTGCTAGGCTAGAAGCAGCAAGGCTAGTAATTAGCCTAGCTACTTAGTTGAAGGTGCAGTTGGAGAGGAGGAATGGTGGTGAATCTATGGGTAAGGTGAAAGTCAGACTCACGCTAACTTCACGAGCGATTCCCCCAACTTCTCTCGCAGTGACGGGGACAGAGTGATATGAAAGCACGAACTCCGTTGCCATTGGCAGCGGTCATTATTTTTTTCAAAGGTCCTTTATCAGAAAATAATGACCGGTAGAACGTTGGGAAATCCCATTCAAATCAACGGAGCTTCTACTTACGTTGTGAAGAGCCGTATAATAAGGATGTAGTTAATACATCTTGTAGCTAATGTCTACTGAGAGATCAGACTCTACAGAGAATGACAGGGGGTCCCTCCCGTGTCAGAGTCATACTCTTACTATACAACCCCCATTAAAAATGGTAATGCGTCCCTGTCCGCTGCCTTTCTCTCTCCTAGGCTCCACTGGGTTCTCGCAGTAACTCGCGCTGCACGTGAATCATGTGACAGCAGAGTTTTATTCATGGCGGTGCCGGCATCACACAGGCGTGGGCCCAAACCTCTCGAAGGGCTGCAACAGATCATTTCGAGCTGAACCCGATGTCTACTGCCAACAAGATATATTGTTTGATTATCTCCAATCGGCCGGGTTTTCTTGGTCACCCCAATGACCACTTAGTCCTCGATGGCGAGCTGAAGCCCAGGGATCTGAATCTGCTCAACTATCATCCATCCTTCTTCACCACCAGTGCAGAAGGAGTGACCTGCCACTGCTCTCACTCACAACTCGCTCAATCTACAACTCACTTTCGGAACTCGTAGACTCTTTATGAACAAACTAACTCCTAAATACTATTCATTCACCTCCTGGAAAAGGGGCTTTTGAAATGTTGCTGCTGTTGTGATGTTGCTTTGTGTCAATGTTATGAAAAACCAGTGCTTTCATTATTATGGTTGTGACCACTCTCACATATCTGCACTTTAATATTTAAATAATAAGTTACCTATATTTAATACTATTGTCTTCAAGTTTATTGTTATACTGGTCCACAGCCTCCCGGAGCGAGCTTAGTTCTTCTGCTACTCCTTCTGTTTCCATCACTGCAACTGCTACTACTATTGCTCCTGTTGCCTATTCTAATTGTAGTTATCTTAGAGTAAAGTGCTACACATAGGTACATACATTTCATATTAACCTCTTAACTCCCACCTGAACAGATCCCATTTGCTCCAGTTTGGCTTGACCCTAATCAAAAAGCTTCTTGGGAAAAAAGCACCAAAACAGCCACAAAAAATGAGAAGAAAACAAGGATGTAAACGCAACAAAAAAGTGACAAAAACTCAACAAAAAATGTGTCAAAAATGTGTCAAAAACTCAACAAAAAAATGACAAAAATTCAACAAAGATGTGACAAAAATGTGACAAGAACTCAACAAAAAAAATTTTATTTTTATTTTTTTTATTTTTTTATTTTTCATTCAAAAAAATGACAAAAACTCAACCAAAATGTGACAAAGAATCAACAAAAAATGTGTCAAAAAATCAACAAAAAATGTGTCAAAAGCTCAATAAAAAATTACAAAAGCTCAACAAAAGTGACCAAAATAAAAAACAACAACACACAAAATAAGGTGACACAACACAGCAACAACGCGAGGAAAAAGATCAGTTTTGTGGGTCTTAGCTTTCAAATGAGGTGTTACACAGACCTATATAATAGCCAAAGAGGACAGAATGCATTTGGTTTAGGCGGGTGGTAAGAGGTTAACGCAATTAATATTTAATGATGTTTATTTGAGCAACATACAGTTTGTAATAAAATAAAGCACCTTTTTCCCATTTAATTTAGGAGATGATCATTGATGCACACTCTGCACTTTCCTGCATATATTTGCAACGTTCAGTGAGACTTGACAGTTAAAATCAATGCTTAATACTCAAACAGACATTTATAATGTCAGATAATATCTGCTATAATATAACTATGCAATTTAATATGACACTTCTATTTAGCTATAAGAAATCACTTATTCACAATGTGCACTCTATAGAATCATCTGAGACGTGAGCTACAGCTCAAATACAGCGTGGAGGAGGTGGAGGGGAAAAGTCAGTGTTTCTGGCTGGGAATAAAGACATAGTTTAGAGTTTATCTCGTCTAAAGCAAAGGATGTTGTGGCCAGTCGGATTGAACAGGAAACAAGACGTTCTCAGCAGCACAAAACTCCAACTTATTAAAACATCAGAACGGGCAGCACAGCCTCTTTAAAGACTTAAGGTCACCACACACTACGCGATTTTTCCAGTTGTCAAAGATTTTATAAAGAAGGAGGCGTCCACACTACACGACTGGATTCAGTGCGATTATAGAACGTCTGAAGGTTCACACTTAACGACTGATAACTGTAAGAGCAAACACACTACACGAGTCTGTCAAACAGCTGATGTTTTATATCTGTCCTCTCTACGGCTCTGTTTGTGAACGTGGGAAACATGTGCGTCTCCGGATTGGTCAACAGTGTCGTGATCACTGTCACAACATCGCAGTTCAATGCTGCTACTGCTGCTACGAGCTTCAACTTGGCAAAATGGAGATAAACGTTGGCGGCACGAAGATGCAGGACATATTTCTTTGGATTCTTTGGACAATCTGTATAATTCAAAGTATCGTTACATAATAGTCTCCCATTCTCCTCTCCATCTTTGGTCTGTTCTCCTTCAGTTTGGTGACAGACCGGCCTGCATTTTATTCTGTCAGCACGAAGCTTCACCGCATCTGCATTTCTTAAACTGCAGTTCCCAATGACTGTTCTGAAATCTGTGAGATCAAAGCCTCTCCCTCCAGGCTGTTTTCTTACTTGTTTTTTTTCCACATCATGCTGCTCACTAATGAAAATGTGACATATTTAGTCGTATTCCAGGGTGATGCCTTTAAGAGCAGTGGGAGTAACAGGAAACACTGAACTCTATGCGCTAATTGCCAGTGTTCCAATAAATCCGTCCAACACTTTATCCATTAAACGCAGACTCGTGATCATTCATCTCTTATCTTTCCCTCCCACTAAAATGAGCATTTTGCACTTCTCTCATCACACTGACTGGACACCACTTCTTCGGAGATGGAGATTTATTCAAATTGGGCAACTGGCTGCTTCGCCTTCCCATTCTACAGACGCTGGAGCCTAATTTAAGAGTCTTCGCACACATTTTTTGGCAGGCAGTTTTTTTTTGTGTGACCACTGCCCACACACGGCAGAAAGAGACTTCACGAATCATTAGCGGCTCGCGGGACATTGACCCTCCCAATCTGCCTCTTGCCCTCGTCCCGCCGCAGCCGTCATGTCTGCCAAGAGGAATCGAGATATTGTCTGGGTTTGTGACTGAATCTTACCTCTTGAATGGATATGCCTGATTTTTCCAAGTGCCATAGTTAGGTGGTGGGTCCACAGAAGGATGGCCTCACGATTCAGACCGGACCTGTTGGTCTCTCATAAGGGGCTCTTTGTCTGACCCGTCAACTAAGACCTGTTTGCCCTGGGAGACCCTACCAGGGGCACGAAGCCGCCGACAACAGAGCTCCCAGGATCATTCGGGCGCTCAAACCCCTCCAGAACGCTAAGGCGGCAGTTCCAGAATATATAATCTTCATTGCTTTTCTCTGCCAAACCTAGAACCACCAATAAACAAACCAAAATGTATAAAAAATGTACGTTTTCTGTTCTTTGTTTCTTATGGAGCATGACTCTTTACCCCAACGACTCCGGGTCAATTTACCCCATTGTTTTCTTATTTGGAAACACCAAGATTGTTTTCATTTGGGGTGAAATCTGCCTATGGGATTAATCTGCTTTCATACCAAACAAAATGACTCACAAACATCAGAAAAATGGACCTGACATGTTTTTTTTTTTTTTGTGACGATCGTTTTTGTGATCAGACCAACAATTTACTTTGAGACCTGAAAACCGTGGAGTTATTTTACAGCCATTTTTTGTTTTATTTTTTGTGGCGAACTCAATCATGTAAAGATCAAATCTATCGTCTTGTTATCGTAGGGTCGGCAGTTTGAATCCTGCAGGTGCACACTGTCGTTGTGTCTTTGGGCAAGACACTTCGTCTACCTTGCCTCCAGTGTGTGCACTGGTGTATGAATGAGAGAGTGAATGGTTGAGTGGTTTCTTGAAGTAAAGCGCTTTGAGTGCCTAAAGCAGCTAGAAAGGCGCTATATAAGTATATAAGAAAACACCATATATTCCAGATGATTTTTGAAGACGCAAACAAATATTAAACATCCCCAAATGTATGTAAATAGTAAAATGTCTATATTATACTGTCTTTAAACCACCAAATCAAAAAGTGTCTCATCTCACCCCACTCTCCCCTGTCTTGAAAACCCCGTCCACTTACAAAGAACTGTTATGGAGCATGAATCAGTTCTGAATCAGTTGGTTATAAACTCATCCCTGTGAAGAGTTGGCACATTAGAAATGCATTAGAAAAGAAAGTAAGGCATGAGTTTGGACCGCCCCAAACAAAACAAAAAAACATGGCCTTTACCGTGAACGATTCAACTGGATTTGTAAAAGTCTGATGTTTTTCTTTCTGTATGCAATGCGAATTTACCTCATCATTAATCAAAACATGTAGTGTAGCATTTGTACCATCCCATATTGACATTTTAGAGCTTTTTACCATGTTGCAATGTTGTTCTCTTGAAGATGTTAAGTAACCTTTGTGTTGCTGGATGACCTGGAGGCGGGCTCTGCCACTTAAGGGAACATCTCTGATTGGTTGCTTGTGTTGACTGGCATCACACAGACTATGGTAAGACAAGTACAGGCACTTTCACTGCGAGTAGTGGTTTGTTGTTGTTGATTTAGTGTCAGCACAAAGCATCACTGAGACGAGTGTTTTGAAATCACAGTTGAAATCACATCTATTCAGACAAGCTTTCAACACGTAGCCGCTGACTTAACTGTTGTTTTAACGCACATTTATGTCTTTTTTTATTTTATTGTTGCTTTATTGATATTTGTGACACTTGTTTTTACTCTGAAAGAAAAGAACCCAGTGCACCTTTTTTTCCTTCACTGCTGTGTTTTCTGAGACCAAGAAGCATGCCACTCTCCTCTGTTTTCCCACTTGACTCAATGAAAGTCAAGGCTCGAGTCAATCAAACTGAGAGCACACCAACTATTTTCTGATTGTTTTGGAGTGAAACATCCGACCTGAATAAACTACAGACATCGCGTGTTCTCGGTGAACACATGTGCTGAATGTAATTAGGCTCCATAAACAAATAGAGGCTCAGTAGCAATCCGAAAATATGAATATCTCAGAGAATATTTGACCAATCACCATGAAACAAAAAGTGTTGTGATGCCGATCGTCCTCTCTCTGAGCCCGAAGTACCACAACGGAGTAAAGTCGTTGTGAAAGATCGCATAATGTGAAGATCCCTCTTGAAGTTGGCCAAACAAAAATCTCGTTGTGGACATGTCACCATGCTCCCCAAACTTACGGCCATTTGTAAGGCGCTATATAAATAAAAAGTAACAGCTTTACCTGACTCTGTTTGCCTGTTGTCCACCGGCTGCACCTGCACTGCTGGCCTCCGTGGCTCATGTCTTTGTGGACCACAGCACTGGGTGTCATTTATGGGGCTTCTGCCCAATGATGAGTTTGAGCAGATTGCTTGAAAATCAAGAAGTGAAACTGGCGGATATTTACAGCTGTTTTAGATCAATATTGCATTTTCTAAGTGTAAGACAGTGATAAATGCAATAATCCTTGTATTTATATCACTTTATCTGCGTCACTTTATCAACCACTTGCACTATGATGATGATGATGTAAACCTGCACTGCTAATACTGACTATAACATTTTTCGTTATATTCTTTTTACTTATTATTTACTGTTTATACGTCTTGTCCCCACAAAATCCTTGGTAGTCATTGTATATAAGACACCACTATTTACTATTTAAGAGCTGAATGTAACAAGTTAATTTCTCCATTGTGTGAGATCAATAAATACTATCTTATCTAATCTTAGATAAGATGTGTGAGATTTTTATTGCCAAAAACCCGCAAAAAGCAGAATACCAGCTCTTTAATGTGGCACAAAGTTTTACGTACACACAAGCTCAAGGGATCAAAGTAAAACTTATCCAGTCCGTTGAAGGGTTCTTTGAAATGTACAGATCTGAAAGATCCAACTCCCATTAAAGAGCTTTAGAGGCTCATGATATTGTCTTTTGTTTTTCTTTTTTCTTGGACCTACCCGGCAGTTTCACGTGCCATCAGTCTCTCCCTCAGGCACTCGGGGCTTCTGTGCGACACTGATAGACGCCACACCAGTATATTTCAGCGCGAGACTGCAGAGGGGGATGGAGATTATAATACAGTCATTTCAAGCCCATAGGCAAAGACCATAATGGGTAATAACTATTAGAGGAAAGACGTCAAAGGGGCAATGGTGCAGATGAAATGAATTTGTGCTAAAAGTCGGGCCATTTCTGGAATCGTCTGTAACTCATTTACGGCGGTGCAGAGATTTAAAATTATTGCCGTGGTCCAATTATGAGTGGGGGGTTTCGCGTGGACTGGAGTGTGCAGCCATTTGAGAATCCTCTTAATCAGGCGAACACACCTGGATAACGAGAGCCATGGAAAGCGCGGGATGGCTCGGAGCGATGAGGCTGAAACACGAGTGCGACCTGGAGGAATCTTTGTTCCGTCCGCCTGCCCTTCGCCCGCCGCCGTCTGCCAATCCCAAAAGAGAATCCTAAAAAGAGAACAAAAACAACCACATTTTCACATTTTAAAGCTATAAAGACTAGCTTCAAAGCAATTGCCTCTGTCATTGGTTTTCAGCTTGTCTGCTTCAAAATATGTAGTTATAAAGCCTGAGCAGAAACAAGGTCGCCACAAAGAATAGCTACATGCTCTAGTATCTGGTTGGAGCACCTTTAGCTTTGATTCCAGCACGTATTGGCTGTGGCATTGTGTCAATAAGCTTCTGCAGTCAAAAGATCCAATGTTGCATTTATTTTTCACCAACATCTTGTATTGATGATGGGAGACTGTGACCATTGCACAAAGGCTTATCCAGCACATCCAAAATACTCTCATCCGGGTTAAAATCTGGACTTTGTGGAAATCCATGTGTGAAAATGATGTCTCATGCTCCCTGAACCACTCTTCACTATATGATTCCTGGCATTGTCATCTTGGAATAACCTGGTCATTCAGGATGTGCAGGTTGTTGGCTGATCTCATTCTTTGGGCTCATAGCATTGCTGAACCTCCACCTGACCAACTGCAGCAGCCCCATATCATAAGCTCCAGGTGGACACTTTTTTGGTCAGGCAGTATTTTTTTAGGAGTTTTATTTCACAGACTCATTGCCTTGCATGAGCTCTCTTCAGGCTCCACGGGGATCTGCAGCCCAGCCGAGAGGTGCCAGGAGGACTGAGAGACATTGATTTCAGCTGTCATTTGGAGGCAGTCTGCAGCGGCGTCCATGCCACACCTGACAACTAATCAAGGAGCCGACAAGGCTCGCGGCGAGGTGACCGTGCTGTGTAGGTGCATCTGCTCCTGGTTCAACACATCAACATGCTGCGGACCATGATTGGATTCCCATAATCAACAGTCAATGGACAGTTGACACAGTCGAGCTTTCTCTTTTGTGTCTTTAATATTTGAATTTTGTACCCCTGTTTTTGTGCATTTGTCAGACAATACAAATGTACAGCAGCAAAGCGGAAGTTCAAACAGCTCAGCAAGCCAATACAAAACAATTAGAAGTCTTCAGTTGGTAACTTATCTAAGTCTATAACGCTTTCCCACCCGCAAAAGCCATTCAAAGCGTTTTTCCATTGAGGAGCCACTCATCCATGCACACTCTCATTCTTATGCTAGTGTGTGCAGACACTGGAGGTGAAGTGTCTTGCCAGGATTCGAAGTTGTTATACAAGTAAGTGCTTTATTTGTCATTGTACAATTATACAACTTAATTATGTTCAGGTTTTGGGCTAGTCCTGAGCGCGCCGCCACTGTGGGCCAACCTGACCAGCATGTTTTTGGACGTAGCGGAAACTGTAGCACCAGGAGGAAACCTGGCCTTCACTGCTCCTCTGTGCAGCGCCTCTTGGGTTTGTTTCAGAGCATGGTGTCCCGCACAGGTCAGCACTTCCACCTTCTCTTTCCTCTTTCCTGTAGCGCCTCTTGTGACGCCTCCACTGTGCTGCAGGTGTCAGGGGCTCTTGGTGCCTCTTCAGTGTTTCAGAAGAAGACATTTGTAGGTCTCAAATGTCTTTAGAGCATAAATTAGCTGTTTGTTTTACTATTAAACATGGCTCCTTCATGGCTAGTATGGACTCTCGACGACAGAACCTCACAAAACCACAGCAAAGATGAACACAAGTATCCAGTGAAGCAGTGTGGAGCACAGAAACTACAAAGCAACGAGCAAAGAAAAAAACACTCCCAAGAGAGAGGAAGCTCCTGCTTGTTCGCGTCGCCATGACCTGCTGTAATATCCACCATCTACTGTAGCTAAGCACCAAAGCTAATCATTAAATAAATCATTTGTCAAACGTCTGTCATCAAATGTCAAACTTGTGAAAACTATACAAACATGAATAAAAAAGAAAAACCTTGGAAGGCACAACTATTGATAAACTAGAGAGTGTCCTTGCAATTTCTGTGGAGCTTTGTGATGTCGGTGATACAATATATTTCATCAAATGTGAAAGAAAGGAAACTTCATTAAATCTTATCAAAGCCTATGCTTCAATCTATACCTCAACTCTGTGAAAAAGAGAACAGCATGAACACTCTAATCACTGCAGACCACGTGCAAACTGAAGGGAGGCGTGTGATTCAAAGGGAACATGATGTTACATTATAATATGACAGGAACTTTCTTATGTAGAGATTTCAGAGCTCTATTCATATTCTCAAACCAATGTAAGGATTTAATCGTTTTAGGGTTTCTAGATGGAACGTTCACGTAACCATGGAGACGGTTCCATTAGCAGTGAAAACCTAAAAAAACCTTTGTCTTCGGGGCCACAGGGAAGTAAAGGCGCAATGCTAACTACCCATACAGCCACTAGGGCTTTGAAAGGGCGAATACGCACAAATCGACATTTTTCACACACGTACAAAGTTAATTCTGGTGAGTGACAGGAGCTCCATGGTAACACATTGATAGCCATAACAAAATGAAGAGGTAGAATGATTAAATTGGTTGCGTTCACGTGACGTCACAATGTTATAAAGAGCCTATAGTTTATAATTGAGGCAACTGAAAATTTCACGGTCGTAACTGCGGTAACTGTCAAACTGCAAAAAAAAAATAAAAAAAAAATCTTCGTTTTTGGCCAAATTCTCTGTCATTATTGGGAACGAAAAACAAAACCAGCGTCTTCTCTGTCAACACTTAGAAGCTAAGGTCCAATTATTTTCTCTCGAAGCTGTCCAAAAGTGGTGACAATATTCAAAAACATTAACGTGATGTTGGCCAGCAGAAAAGACTTTCCCATAAAAATAAAAAAAAAGTCAGGTTTGTGAATCCAGTCACCACCAAACACTGATTAGGTGCAGAATGTGTCTATTTTCTTTTTGGAAATGTCTTTCAAAACTGTGTTGATGACGTCATAATTTCAGATGGAGGACAGTCAGGGACCAACAAACAGCCACATCAAAGCAATAACTTCAGCAGCTTTTTACCATCTGATAAAGACGGCTAAGATCAGAGGAATAGTGTCATAACCAGACTTAGAGAGATTTAACCATGCAATTGTCTCCAGCAGGTTAGACGACTGTAACGGCTGATCACGGTTAGCCCTTTTCCACCAAGCTGGTGCCGGTGCTGGTTCTGGGCCAGTTCCAGTTTCAGAACCGGTTCTTTTGTTTTCCACTGAAAAAACGCTGGCTCTTAGTTCCAAAATCTGGTGCCGGTTGGGAACCAATTAAAAGCTGGACCAAGAAACGAGCACCAGTGATGTCAGCAGCTGGGGGCGTGGCTCTCTCCTCCAACAAACAATATATATTATTTAGTTTGTGCTTATAACTTCCTGGAGAAGCCAAAACAGTCTGTGGAGGAAACTGTTGTTTTGCTTTATGCTCTTTAGCTAAAACAAGAGTTAGAAAGAAGAAATCAAAATGTTAACGGCTGCTGTGACAGACACATAAACTTATTTTTCAGTATTTTATAACCAGAAGTGGGTGTAGTAAGATGTTACTATCCATGTTTGATGTTGACTTCCCAAAGCGTTGCTATGACAATAGGCACAGCTCTAATTTTGGTGGAAAACCGAGTCAGTATGGAACCAACCCGGCACCAGAACCAGCTCTGAACCAGCCCAGAACCAGCACCTTGATGGAAAAGCCCTATGTTAGAGCTGCAGAACATCCAGAACGCTGCTGCTCAAGTCCTGACAAGAACCAGGAAAAACGGCCATATTAGTCCAGTGCTCCGGTCTCTGCGCTGACTTCTTGGGCCAGATCTTGTGGCGGCGCACGGGGCGGCGCAGGCTCTTGGCGAATTATTTTCCGAGTGGCGGCGCTATATATGCCATTCGCCTCCGCCACCTGTGAGGGGGCGTCACAAGAGGAGGTGACTGCACTGATGGAAACACGGCTGACATTCACTTCCTCGTTTACATTGCGCTGTCTTGCGTTCTTTCTTAAGGCTTAGGCTCTCACACGTCAAACTAAAAACTTTATTTACCCCATCGTGAGCTAAACGATGTTCACGTCTCGAGAGAAAAAGAGCTACAGCGTCCGCTGTGGCGCGGATCTGCCGCGCTTGGCGTGAACGCGAAGCAAAACAAAAGCACATGTTCACCTCCCACTCCCACACAACCACTCTCCTGGACGCGGAGTCGATCTGGTTGGAGGAAAATGTGTGTGTCTCCACCCACTTAAATGCGCCAAGTCTGGAGTGGCAAGATCACAAAGTGCGCTCCGACTGAGCGCAAAATGTCACGCTATCGTCTCCGTTTTGATGCACAAGATCGGGCCCCTTGTCTCCCACAGAAAATGAATTAAAATAGCTCTACTTGTTGCAAGTCTTAGCACCAAAGTTACATCTCTGACATGTTAGAGCTGTGCAAACCATGAGAACTTCAGGGAGGGGTCTCCTGGTGGTTCCCAGAGTCAGGACTAAACACGGTGAGGCTGCGTTTCAGTTTCATGCAGCAAATCTGGAACAGTCTTATGAGGATGTGAGACAGGCCTCAACTCTGACAATGTTCAAATCCAGGCTGAAAACAGTTCTTTTAATCCGTGCCAATGACAATAAAAGTATTTTATCTGCACTCTTGCTTTTTTCTGTAATTAATGAATTTTTATGTTGATGTTTTATGGATTGATTTTATCTGCTCTCTAGTAATTTTATACAACTGTGGAGGACTTCGAATTGCCTCGTGTATGAATTGTGCTCTGCAAAAGCTGGCCAAACCTTGTTTTGAGTGGTTTTCACTCATTTTAGACCTTTTTCATGATCGGACCAAGGTTACTTATACTTACTGCTTGTTTGAGGACATTTTTCATCGGTTCTAAGGTAATCCTGCTTGAAATAAGAAAGTAAAACTGCCAATGTGACCAGTGCTATTTTCTTACCCCATTGGCAGATAAATCAAGCTGAAATAAAGACAAAATGTATTGAAACGTGTCAAAAACATCTCAGCTCAAGTGAAATAATCT
The DNA here is from genome assembly GCF_951799975.1 of Gobius niger. Lineage (NCBI taxonomy): Eukaryota > Metazoa > Chordata > Actinopteri > Gobiiformes > Gobiidae > Gobius > Gobius niger. Next base: position 36,113,222 of record NC_136855.1, on the reverse strand, counting down.
AGGTCGAATGCCCAACTAGTCAAAATAACTCAAATTACAATGATTATGCTCAATTTGAGACAATTACACTAATCTAGATATTCATTTTTTGGGATTGTGACAGTTGCTTGTCGGTAGTCCCGTTCCCGAGTTTGAAGAGACGGGACTCCGTGATCTACTCGGGCTTGATGGGACAGTCTTCTGGTAGCTCGTGATCATCATAAGGGGCACCCCTGTTGTAGCTTCCTCCATGTTTTACTTTGCTCCAAACATGCTGTAGATGCCAAAATAAAGCTGCTTCTCTAGCTGGAATGCACTGTGAAACTTTTATTAGGGTTAAGGCCAGCTGTGCACATCGCTTCAGGGTTCTACCAGATGTACACTCAAGGGCCCTTTTTTTTTTTTTTTTCTTTGGCTGTGTGCAGAGCTTTTTGTGTTGTACTTCAAGATGCCTTCACATCTCTTTCCCAATTCTCGTGTGGTGTTCCCCAGGGCCCCTCACTCAGTCCTCTGATATTTATTGTGTACAATCTTTTCTAGGTCAAGCCTTCAGAGAACAGCAGCGGGAAAAAGAATAAGTTCTGAACGCACAGATGTGGAGTAAGTTTTGAAAACCATAGTTTAAGAGTTATACATTAACTGAACTTATGTAGGATATATTGAGTTGCTGACACTGGAACTTGTCGCCATCGTTTCGGGGAATGTCCCTTGGTGCTTCCATTCTGTACTGAGGTGATTACTGATCTGGAAAAAATTGATTAGTCCTCCTGTCCCAGCCTCACCGCAGCTGTGTCTGCTGGGTAATAAGTCTCTCGTGCCCCATGGATTCACAAAGGAAATGTTTGGACTTGCATTTATTGTGGCTGCCAGAATAATTATGCAGATCTGAAAGAATCCCCATGGGCACAACACCGAGGACTGGGTTAAACTCGTGACAGCTGCAGTGGAGACATTTGTTTGGAAAGTACAGAAAGTTCAGCACAAAACAAACAAATTCTGGATATATATTTTTTGTCTTTTAAAGGGACTATACGGAGTTTAAAAATGTTAAAAGTAAATATTTTCCTCCCCCTACTTGTTCCAATTTTTCCAATTTTGTGCAAAAAATGGGCCAAAATTGCCTATGCTGTATTTTCAGTGACAAAATCTAAATAATGGATAGACCCAGATTTAAATTTAGGATTTTAATTTGTTTTTAAATTTGGGATATTTTGTTTAGTTTTTGAACAAGCTATTCAAAAATCTGTACCGTAAAAACTCAAATTTTGCATTTTTTTTTCTAAATCTTGTTAAGCCCAAGACTGGAAAGAGCTCTTTAGGAGCTACTATCCTGGCGATCGTGTTGCATGAGTGGAGCAAAAACCTAATTTTGAGAAAAGCAGCCCTAAAGTTTTGTTCCGAGTGTGGATGCACAACACATTTCAACCTGAAAAGACTCACAGAGACAGAATGGGTTAGGAAGTTTTATTGAACATGAATCATGATTGGGGCTCAGACCCCGGCGGAAGATTCCATTAGCGATATGGAATACATGGCGGGCGATGATGGATGACAGACAGAATCTTCCCCGGAGTCCGGACACTGGAGGTGGTAGAGGCTGAGACCCGGGGCGGCCAGTCGACGACGAGCAGAGCCGAGGAGAGGAGGGGCGGAGGAAGGTCGCAGCACGGCTGGGTTAAGCTTAAGAAGGGGATTCTGTGCGGTGAATGGCTGAAGCAGGATGAGCGGCTGCAGTGATTGGCTGACTCGCAGGTGCGGCTCGAGATGGGGCCGTGATTGGATGATTGGAAAATTAAGGCTGCAGGTAGGTCTCCCAGTTTGCATTTGTGCTTAAAGGGGCTATTTTCAAGTTGGCCATTTTATACTCACTACTGCCACCTCAGGCCATACGTGTAACTGCACCTTCTATGTTAAGCTCGTGCATGACGGCACTTCGGACCGAATTAACACCTTTTTGAGTGACAGTGCAGGATTTTAGAGGCAGTTGTGGTGAATAGGTCTGAGCTCATTCTACACATTAGGACATTGTTGAAACATGTAGGGGGAGGAAAATACGTAATTTTAACATTTTTAAACTCTGTATAGTCCCTTTACACTTCATTTCTCCGCTCTTTCTCCGGCTTTGCAAAGCAATGTTGTAGCTACTTCTGGGATATCTCCGCCTCGCTAGCAGACAAAACGTCATAAAATCAGCATCGTACAAGGGTAAGTTTTGTCTTTTTTATACTCTGACATAAAAAGATGTTGAGGTATAGGAAGCTAGCAAAAATTCTCCACATTGACCGCGGCGTGAAAAATCAATACTTTGACCTGCCGTGTCTCGCCTTAATAAAAACAGACTCTGCTGTCAGTGTACCTTCCTTCATTGTACCATAACATCATTGTATATAATGTTTAGTTAAGCAACAAAACAATGTCTACAACTGGCTACTCTCAGGATCCCAGAATTACCGAGCAATTATGATTGTCAAAAAGTCCGTAAGGCCCTGAGGAACTTCAGCTTCTTTTATTCTATTGTAGTCAGACAGCGACGGCAGAATTTTGTGCCACGTCAGGCTTTGTTAGCACTTCCCCAGCTGCATTCGTGAGAACAGCAGATAGGAATCACCTTGACATTACCGCTTTACGAGAGAACACATCTGTCAGACTGCCCCGATCCCATCCAGCCCTCCACCTAACAGCCTCTTCAGCACTAAAATTAAAACGAGACAGGTGAATTTTTTAAAAGTGCCAAAGCCGTCAAATTAACGCTATTTGCAGCCTCTCACCGAAAGCTTGAGCCGAACTTTAATTTTCTTATTAGGGCCCATCCTTCAGCGCCACTAAAGCAACTCTTTTAAGAATATTTATTGCAACTTGTAATAAAAGCATTTCACGGTATGACCTTTTCATACTGTGCAGTGTAAAAATATAAGACAAAAAAATATACGCCTGACTATCAGAAACGATCAAAACATTTTGCTGCTAAACGTTTCTGAGACCCACTTTCATGAACCATTGCACCGGACCAAAAGTCGGCAGTTTGATTTTCATCCCACCCTAATATAAAGCACTCGTAGATTCAGAAGGAGATGGAGAGAAGTAACTCGTTCATATTCCTGTTCGTTCAAAGTATCTAGCAAGAGGATTGACATATTGAACTGTGCACCCCATGAAAACCCACACTGAAAAGAAAATATCTTACTGCGATTTTTTAGAAATTGATACTGACATGTTGGTAAAGCAAATTTGCCTTTTGCTTTTATGTTAGTGGATATAACCTGGGCGGGGCTGTGGGCGGCTAGAAGGTCCGTTTCTGTGTGGAGTTTCGCAGATTGGCAGCCTTCCTTCCGTCAGTCTGCCTCAATAGGCGACTGTGGCTACAATAGCTTGGCACCACTGAGTATGGAGTGAGTGAATAATGACTACAGTACAGTGTGGTGCTTTGAGAAACTTGGTAATACTGGCTGTCGCGGGGGCAGCAGTCTCAGCAGAGATGCCCAGCCTTCCCGATCTACGCACACCTCCTCCAGCTGTTCTGGGGGGACCCCGAGGCGACACCAGGCCAGCGTGTCCTGGGTCTTCCACGAGGCCTCTTCCCACAAGGACATGCCTGGAACACCTCCCGCGGGAGGCGACCAGGAGGCATCCGGAACAGATGCCCGAGCCTCAACTGGTTCCTTTCGACGTGAAGGAGCAGCGACTCTACTCCGAACTCCTCCCGGGTAACTTAGCTCCTCACCCGATCTCGAAGGGTGCGCCCAGCCACCCTGCGAAGGAAACTCATTTTGACCGCTTGTATTCGCAATCTTGTCCTTTCGGTCATTACCCAAATCTCATGACCACAGGTGAGAGTGGGAACGCAGATCGATCGGTAAATCGAGAGCTAACCGATACAGCGACCGCATCACTGCTGACGCCGCACCGATCCGTCTATCGATCTCACACTCCATCCGCCCCTCACTCGTGAACGAGACTAGACAATTTGGAAGTACACAATGTCATAAGACATAAGACCCGTAAGGTTAGGGCTTAAGACTAGGGTTAGAGTTATGGTCTTATGTCTTATTACATTATGTACCACCAAAGTACTAATACACATTATTCCATTGTGTATGTAACCTGTAGGCACAAGTTATTACACATTGTTACATAGCACATTACATTGTACTTAATGTGGCAGGTCCAATGTGTAAATAGTGTTACATTATGATGATGATGATGATGATGATGATGATGATGATGATGATTATTATTATTATTTTAAGCTGATATATTGATCATACTCCATGCAGCAGCTTTGGTCCCTTTGTCCAACAATTAAAAGCTGTTAAAACACAGAGCAAAACTCTCATCCCGCCTGACTGCTCTCTACTCCTGTTTGCAACAAAGCAGCTAAATAATGATCCGTAGCTTTGGGACTGTTCAATGGTGGACTGTTTTAGAATTCAAGAGGTCCATCTGTCAGTGCCTTGAGCTTTACATTTTATACATTAAAGATGGAGAAGGAAACGTAAAGGTAGAGAGAAAACACAATAGCATGGTTGTCTAACAGCAAGAATGTGTGGGTCCTTGCTGTGCAAATTTTGCATATTCTCCGGGTGTTGGGTGGCTTTTCATCCCTCTATGACCCTGAAACATACACAACAGATCGGCCATGCTATTGCAGGCTGCTTCTGTGGAGATTAAGGATTGGACAAATGGTGAGGACTAATTACCCCACAAGGACAAAAAATCCAACAATATGCAATAAATAAATCTCAAAGGAAATGACAACCTTTGTGATTTGCCAATTGTGACCATTCAATTCATGGTTTCTCTACATTCGCAGTGAATCTACAACCGTACTTCGGCATCGAGCTCAAGCTGATGCGTGCTGGAGGATGTGTCTGCAGCTGAGGAGAGTTGAAAGTGCCACAGATAGACCGCAGAGAGGGAGCGTCAATATGATGGATCTGCTGCTCCTCAGGCACATAGTGTTCTGAGGCGTTCTTGTGCCTGCAGCCTTCAAAGCCCCACTCTGCACAAAGAGGTGCGCTCGCTAACAAACTCATTCTGTTCCTGCTTTTTTTTGGGGGGGGGGGGGCGATGTGTGTTTTAGCAACGGGGCACAAGGGGATATAAGAAACCCTGCTGCCAAGATCGACTCCCAGTTCTGACAATTAACTGAATAACTACCTCCACTCTCCGCCCCTTTCAGTGCATACATGCAAATCACATAAAGCCAGCGAGCCAAACAAAACGGGAAAATAGGACAAAAATAAACTTGTGTTGATGAATGCTTTATTTCTGACTCAACCTGATGAAAATCAAACCTGACCCAGGCCACCTTAAAGGAAAAAAAAGCATTAGACTCAGCTGCAGAGACATAATGGCAATAAGTTCACGCACATGAACACACGTTTGAAGCGTCAAGAGCCTTTCCTTGAACCACACACCTCTTTCTATCAAGCTATACGACGGTATGGAACTGAGGTGACCCCTGAAGAACAGACCTGATGCCATGTCTCGTCCTTTCAACAGATCTGTGTCCTGATCGTCCTGCTTCTTCGTGCAGCTGCATCGTGTCCAACAATTCCAGCCAACGGGGGGCGTGGGGGGCTGGTTGTTGCTGCCGTTGCTCATGCATTTGGCGCCGTGATTACGGTTAAGGAATACTACTCTGCATTCTTCAGTGCAGCTGGGCAACCCTATAAGAGGAGTGGGACTCAGTCAGGCTAAGGGTCAGAGAAACTTGGCTGGCGGATTAACCTGATGTGCTTTTTTTTTTATTGGATGGATGGATTAATGCTTTATTGTCAGATGCAAAGATCTGAAATTTGTTTTGCAAAATTCAGCAGCTCCATTTCGACATATTATATAAAGACATTTCACAAAGACATACAAAAACAAAACACTTGTCCACTCGCCATGACACAACTTTGATTTTATGGCTTAAGCTCCTCATTCAGGATGGACTGATTAAGTTAAGCTAAGTTATACTGTATTTATCTCTGTAGAATAAATATCTGTAGAGAAATTAGTTCTCTGCATTTGACCCATCCTCAGTGTCGCATGGGGCAACCTGTAGGAGCAGTGAGCTGCCAGCATAGGCTGGTGCTCGGGGACCCCACCGAGGATTAACCTATTGCACATGTTTTTATAACTAACCTACCACTAACCTACGCAGACAGGGGGAGAACATGCAAACTCCACACAGAAAGGCGCCGTCCAGGTGGGAATCGAACCCGGGATGGATGGATGGATGGATGAGCACCAACCGCTGCGCCACCGTGTCTACCTGTACGAACCTGCAGCCTTCATTCATCACCTCATCAACAGCACAAGCCGCACCTTCGCGTCAGCCAATCATCGCAGCTGCTTATTCCGCTTCAGCCATTCACTGTCCAGGATCCCCTTCTTAAGCTCCCCGGTCATGCACTCGGCCATTTCCCAGCAGTGCTGTGACCCTCCTCCACCCCCCTCCATCTGTACTCAGGCCTGCTCATTGCATTGACCAGCCGCGCCGGGTCTCGTCCTACTGTGCTCCGGGAAGATTCTGGCCATCATCTATCAACGCCACGTGTTCCATATCATTACTGCAATCTTCTGCCGGGGTCTGAGCTCCAATCATGATTCACGTTCAATAACACTTTCTAATGCAGTCTGTCTCTGTGAGTCTTTTTCAGGTTGAAATGTCATGTTGTTAGTAAAACCATGGATATGCTCACCTACATCGAAATTTGTCAAAATAAGAAAATGGCGAGACACGGCCGGTGAAAATATTGATTTTTCAAGCAACCCTTTGAGTTGGGGCAGTGATTAAAGTTCATGATTGTGATTATAATGTGTTGTAGCAATCCAAAGTAATGAAACACTTCAAAATGCGAGCACGTAGGTGGTGGTTTGGACTTACCGGCGCTACATCTGACAGAGGCCGCTTTGAGATCTCGGTGCATCCACTCACAAACAACTCATTTCAGAAAAAAAAAAAACTTGAGCCCTTTATTGCCCTCCAGGTAAACTTAAGCTCCATGGCTTTTGTTGTCCTTGTGTGCAGCCCGCTTTATCTATCCACAGTTTGAAAGATAAAAACGATGAAATAATCTGATAACAATGTTTGAAAAAAAAAAAAATCGAACCATGCCCTCATTGAACCCATCTGAATCACCAGGTCCGTTTTGGGTCTTACGTATCACCAACCCACCTACCTCACAATGTTCCTCTTTCGCAGTGAACAGAACGTTTTCTTTTGATATTGCCATTACCAGGCTCATGGTCAGACTGCTCATTCTTCAGTGCTCTTAAGGTGTGATGAAATGAGTTGTGATTCACTCTTGGGTGCAAGGCTGTGTTAAAACAATTCAAGCAAAAGGAAGTAGAAAAGTACTTCCTTTTGAAAAAGATATAGAAAGGATGGACGTTGTGGCCGCAGCAGGTGAAGGTCCTGCATAAAATCTATTAAACAAGCAACAGGCGAGAAACACTGTAGAGGGCGGACTTAGCTTAAGTAGCATTTGCTTCACCTTAAAGGTACAAACCGGCATCAGCAACACCCTTAAAAGTATCAGTTTTTATTCTCACTGACACTATTTTATCAAGAATCATGCACATAGTCGACTGACGGGGTAATTAACAGGCACATGACATGTTTTTGTGTTTTTCTAATTACTGCTTAGTGTGATGGGATAATTAATGTTTAGAACACAATGGCATCTGTCCAAAAAAAACCTTTCGTGTTTTAGTAGTAACAACAAAAGGTTGATTTGTTTTCATAATGTTTGTGACAATGGAAGAGGAAAAGCTTCATGGCCCACTGGTACAGTATGGTTATGCAGCAAATTCTACTCCTTTGTACGTCACATTATAGTAAGATAATTGTGTTAACGTGTGTCAAACCTATTTTAAATCAATGTGCTTCTTTAGAAAGGAGCAGAAGTGGCTGGGAAAAGTAGAAGTCTAGAATCAATCAGAAAAAAACTGATACTTGATAGATCAATTTCTGCAGATGGGCTGATCGACTTCTGTGGTCATGTCGCCGACCTATGTTCCCACCCCACACACTCACCATTAGTAAAACGATTGCTTCCACCTCTGATGGTCACAACGATGATGGTTTTAATTCCTGGGCCGGGTGCTTTGGGGCAGAATGGAGAAAGAGATAGTCAGTGCAGTGTGAATCACCCGCGCGTCTCTGACACCCTAACTGTGAAGACTGCTAACGTCATGACCCGAGGGACACCCACTTACACCCGCAACACTGACTCATCACAGAATATCCACAAACATGACTAAATCGGTGTCAAACAACTAAGGCCTTCTGACCCACACAGAGAAAAGGCCAGGAGCTACGCAGCATGCACTTCAATTGGCTTGGTGGGTTTTATTCTGCAGCCAGGCAAGGCAAGGCAAGGCATGTTTATTTGTACTGCGCATTTCGCACACAAGGCAAGTCGCACACAAGGCGAGCTTCCTGTAGAGTAATGGTGCCAACACACCTAACCCAACGGATTGCGCTGCTGCTTCTATTTGGACGCTTGAAATTCAATTAGACGCTCGCATGTGTTCACTACAGGAGTAGCCACTGCTGTAAAAAAAACTCTGCGTTGTTGCTGCAGTTTCCCGATTCTTTGCTTGTGCTTTGGTGACGGGTGGAATAGTTTTCACTCACCGCAGATCTCCACACTTTCCTCCCTCCTGCATCTCTCCTGGATATTATAACAATTTATGTGTTTGGTTTGAGTGTGCAGTAGCCTACCTGTCTGTCCAGCCGCATGTCATGGTTAAATCCCTTTTAAACATGTTTGTAATCCAGTGCTTTCTTCATTGCGGTCGTGTTTTCACAAGATCCGAATGCCTGGGCTCAGGTAAGGCATTTCAAACCACAGCAGCGGTGTAGTCATCAAGCTTTTCCACTTCTTCCCAGGTACTGTTTCACTGTGTGAATGATGATGTAAAGAGGTGGTTATGTTGCTCCAAATTTGATCATGTGTCCTTTTTTTCTTCTCGAATGTTGAACTCCCGGACTCCTTCCTCCTCACGCAGTGTTCACCCGCTGTAAACAACACATGTTGAACTCTGATCACACCGTGCGGACGGCCCTGCCGAGACACCAAGTCATCATCACCCACACCTGGGCGTGCATTTTACATTGACAATACACAGGCTGTTTCCCAAAGCCTAGGTTCCTTGCCTTGGTGTTGAAGGCAGTGCCTTCAAACTCACTTCCTTCCAGACCAAGGCAAGTGTCCTGCCTCGGTACAAAAAAAGCTTGTCTTGGAACACACTTTCAAGGTAAAGGAAGTGACATCACAAAATAAAAAAAGGAACTTATGTTTCATCCAGACGATTCGGAATGAATGAAATTAGTCATTAAACTAGTCAAAGTATGTAATTTTGTTGAAAAAAAAGTGGAATTTAAGTGCTTTAACAAGTCACACAAGCCAGCGCCACCTTTTTTTCCTTCTTGTTTTCTTGAGAGGTGGTGCATTATGGGTGATTTTGGCTTGAGCAAGGTTACACTGATGCATCCTTGGTTTATTAGCCACATGCTAACCAAAGACACATGCCCCCAGATGATTTGAACATTGGAACAGCACTTGGGCGGCGAGTGATGATGTGGCTGTCTGACCACGCCCACTTCACACCAAGGCAAGGCGAGGTACCTCCAACAGTAATCAACCGCTCCTGCCGTGCAATCCGTGTTGGGCGTGAAGGCACCTTTATACTATATATTGTCCACCATGTGCATTTTTTTGTACAGTTTAAATCATTTATTTTGCATGTTAAACACTGCCAATGCCTCCACCATTTGACATCAGGGTTGGCCATCAAGGATCAGCCCTTTTACCACTACTTTTCAACACCATCAATCTCATTTTGCCAAAAAGTTAGACATTTCTCAAACCTTGCTTGACAAATCCATGCCACAATCTATTTCACAAACTAAACTCATGAAACAACAAAGAGTGTTGAAAGAAATGGGGGATTGTGTAGGTTTGGCCCTTTAGCTTTAGTGGCTGCAGAGCCCACTTATCCGAGGAAACAGCGCGGGTCAAGAGGAAGCAGGGGATCACATGAGTGTGTAATACGTCCGTAAGAAGACACAGAGATGTGATCAAGGTCAGTCCCCCAGTGGAATGATGGCACACTTAAAGGAGCCGTAATTAGATTTTTGAAGTGCTCCGGAACAACCATGCCTGACAAATCCGCCCGGCTCTAATGGAAGGCTCTGTCTCTGTCCACCAACATGGTACAGGCTGAGAAATGAGAGGTTCCATAACAACATTAGTCCCTTTCACACATGCACCCTCCTCTGGTCTCTTGATAATGTCAGGAGATTTACAGCCAGGAATTAAATCATATTCTCTGCTCTACATGTTTCCAAAAGGCTCTGAGTCAGTTTATCTGTTTCCACTCTCTGCTTCCCGTCACATTCCCAAAGATATTGCACTCAGACGAGTTCAGACCAATGGCTTTAATTCGCGTGTTTGCTCCCTTTGTGGGGCTCAGCTCAGGGACAAACTGTTAGTCCATGGGCCAGACCAAATATCGGTACCGATTTGCCAGATTTTGGGGTTTGGCCCATGGACTATGTTGCTCCATTTCAATAGTTCTCAGCGTTTGTTGTTGCTGTGAACAAAGACTTGACTGTTGGGTGTTCGGAACAGAGCCTCCAGACGTGAAACTATCTTCAATCTGTCTTTGAACCAATTGTTAGTTTTTATTGTTTTATGCTGCAGGCAGTGTTTATCTACTGCAGTAAAGAACAACGCAAAGTATTTTCTGAAGTGAAGGGGACCTGACTACACAAAAAATATTGAACAAGGATATGCAATAGATAGATGAACACATCTAAAACCTTTTTCTTGTTATCCAATCTGGAAAAATAGGCAGACTTGTTGGCATTGTTGTAAACAACGATACCTTTCAATGACGATGCTGTTTCGACCTACCAGGAAAGTAATTGATCGCTATCTTCATCTTAAAGGGATGTTTCAGGATTTTCGACATAGGGCCTCATTTCCTAGTTATCCAGAGTGTTGTAGATTTTCTGGAGATGTTTTTTTTTTGTAATTCATGCAGTTCTTATATTTGAAGGTTACATGGCACTAGACTTGTGCTTGGCTAGCGCATTTCTACGGTATCAGCTACACTGCATTAAAAACTGACCCACTCCACAGAGCACCTGAGGCAAATCACTTATAATTTTCAAATATAATTTTTGGAACATTATTGACCTTGCATCACATGAATGATCGCATTTTGGGGGACTATTTTCTAGCAGATCACTCCGCAGCCGCGTACCTTATACGACCACGAAGCTGCAAAATGGTTAAAATTACTCTATCCACACAGACATTTATATGGTTAGTCTGGCGTTATAAGTGATTTGCCTCAGGTGCATTTTTGAGCGGGTCAGACTTTTAAATGCAGGCTAGCTGATATTGTAGAAATGCGCTAGCCTTGCTTTAGCCTAGCGCCAGGAAACTCTTCAAATATAAGAACTGCTTGAATTACAAAAATATGTCCAAATATGTCCAGAAATCTGCAACACTCTGGATAATGAGGCCCTATGTCAAAAATCCTGAAATATCCCTTTAAGGTTAAGGTGCACTTTATTGTACCCGTAGGGAAATTTGCCATCTGCATTTGATCCATCCTTCAGTGCCACTGGGGCAAACCGCAAGGAGCAGCGAGTGACGGCAGCGCCGCTCTCGGGGACTCATCCAGGCTGACGGTCAGTATCACCTGGCTGGAGGATCCACCTATAGAGTTCGGCAATGTGATGTCATATCGCTAAGCATTATGGGATTAGCAGCAAGTGTAAACTAGCGGAGATTTTAAAAGTTAAAATACTGGCGTTATTGTTCACATTAAAACACTTGGACACCACAGATGTGCTAGATGTATTTACCAGGAGTAACTCAGCAGCTAACGGAGTTGTTCCATGGCTTTTTTCTTCACTCTTTATACTGGTTTTAGCTAATGTCAGTCAACGGAAAAATGTATGCTAACAGTTGCAAAAATGGCCGATCTCCATGGTAACTGTGGAATTTCCCAAATTCTATTGTACATGTTTTCAGTGATGGGGAAACCCGAGTACCCCAAGGAAACGGGGAGAACATGCCAACTCCACACAGAAAGGTCCTGTATGGGAATCGAACTTTACTCATCTAGCCTATTGTACATGTTTTTAGTGACAGGGGAAACCCGAGTACCCCAAAGAAAACAGACACAGACACGAGGAGAACATGTGAACTCCACATCAGAAAGGCCCCGTCCTGGTGGGAATCGAACCCGGGACTGTGCACGAGCGCTAACCTATATAGCCTACCACCTTGCCGCCAAACTAGCGCACCCCTAGAGGACGTTATGCATGTAAACATTTATCAACTCGTTGCATCGTTGTTTAGGTTCAAGAAAAGTAGCAGCTTCTAGTCTGAAGTTACAATAGTTCACTGTCATGGTGTCAGTAAAGTCTTTATAAAGGATCACATATTAAACTCCTCCTTAGAAACATCTCTGAGTCACAGCTTCTACGGGAGCAGAGACTCTTGTTTGTTGAAGCTTTTTCGTTGTGATGTTTTAAACAATGTGGTTGCTCTGACGTGTCACTGACAGAAATACCTCCTTTTGATGAAGTTTTCGCAGTTGTTCTTGCAATCAATGTTTTGCTGTTTCTTGGAATTGTTTTGAGAAACGCATTTGAAAATCTCCGTGTTCTGATCTGAGAAATGTGCCAAAGCGACTGGGAGTACACCACGCTGTCAGGAAGCTGAACTCCCTCCCATCCCTCCCACACTCTCCCTTTTTGCAAAGTTTGAGAGGAATACAACTTCTACTTCACAGTGAATTGGCAGAAAAAACAACGTTTATCTTTATCATTTCATAATATTATACACACTTCATGTCAAGCACGATATAGTTCTACACTACACTGCAATAAAATGACAGATATGCCAAGAAGTCTTGTCCTGTCCCGGCGGCGGACGCACGGGACGCCTCCAGAGCTCAGCATAATTGGTCTTTTTGCCCCCAAAGGTCAGCCTGACATGGAGCTGACATTTAAGAGTCTTCTAAAGAATGGTGGGTGTGGACACTGCATGATCTGAAGGCTAACACGGCAGCCAGCCAATGACCACGCAGGTTCAGAGGTCCAGCCGGGCTCGACTTTTCGTCAATATCAGCGGCGTGGGCAGAAGGGAGGAAAATGAAAGGGTTAGATGAATGAATTGATAGGGTGAACGCAGGCAGTGGATGAGACACATGGAGGGTGTTCATGGCTGGGCTTAAGGTGAGATGCAGCAGTTTGCAATTTGTCACACAATGGTCAATGTTGAGGTTTTTTGGGTAGTTTTCTCCCTAAGCCTGGTTCACACGGCAGGATAATTAGGCAGGTTTTACCCCATATTCTCCCCTTCCGACAATCATAAGATAATCAGATATTGCTGCTGCGTGTGGTGTGTTTACACCGCTCTCGTCTGCTCGGAAGGACGTTGGGAATGCTCCAATCTCTAATCGGGGACATTCAGCATATTGGATTGTTTGGGCCTGATTTCTCATCATGTGTGGCGTGCCCCGAGGGCAAACGAGCCACAGCCTGTTGAATCAGACAGCGAGGTGACGTGGGGAAGCACGGAGGGGAATCCAAAATCAACACAGCCGTCATGGCGAACCAGAAAGTCCAGTGTTTTCTCAAAATGTGTTGTTTATTTCACTCTTGCAACTGAATCTCCACTTCGCTACCGCCAACCAGTCTTGCTCTTGACATATAAACAAGGTGGTTTTTAGTTTAAAACCGGATCTATCTATCTATCTATCTATCTATCTATCTATCTATCTATCTATCTATCTATCTATCTATCTATCTATCTATCTATCTATCTATCTATCTATCTCTATGAACCTAGGGTGAGGAGTTCAGTTACTCGGGAGGAGCTGGGAGTAGAGTCGCTGCTCCTTCACGTCAAAAGGAGCCAGCTGAGAGGGCTCAGGCATCTGTTCCGGATGCCTCCTTGTCACCTCTCTCAGGAGGTCTTCCAAGTATGTCCTACTGGGAGGAGGCCTTGCAGAAGATCCAGGACATGCTGGTGGGACTATGTCTCCGAGCTGGCCTGGTGACGCCTCGGGGTCCCTCAAGAACAGCTGGAGGAGGTGTGTGTGGATCGGGAAGTCTGGACATCCCTGCTGAGACTGCTGCCTCGGTGACCCGGCCCCGGATAAAGCGGAAGAAACCCCCAAAAGACAAAACAAATTGAAATTCTTTGCAGATTCTTTTTTTCACCCCTAATAAATAGCTTGTTAAAACTAAAGACTTGCAACCAATATGTCAACAGAACTTCACAAACTTTTTTCCTTCATAGCGTGGATTGTATAAGCATCATTTTGTGTAAATATTAAAGGGACTATACAGAGTTTAAAAATGTTTAAATTATGTATTTTCCTCCCCCTACATGTTCCAGCAATGTCCTAATGTGTAGAATGAGCTCAGACCTGTTCACCACAACTGCCTCTAAAATCCTGCACTGTCACTCAAAAACGTGTTACTTCGGGTCCGAATTGCCGTCATGCACAAGCTTAATATAGAAGGTGCAGTTTCACGTCATGCATTCGGCGTCTTATAGAACATTTCCAGGTGATCGTGAACCTGGCTTGAGAGAATTTGACGCTGAGTTTGTTCTGCCATTGACGGTAAAGTTAATGCAGGCTGGGGGAAAGGTTCCGTGACATCTGCAAGCTCGCTGGGACAGGGCGGGAGAAACAAGTTAACCTTAGACTAAACTACTTACCCTGTTCACAGTTTAAAACAACAAGAAACTCCGGTGTTGGAACAGGTGGGTCGCGTTTGAAGCCATGTCAGTGCCATCTGCTTTCCCTTGGCCTCATGGACATGACTGAGAGGAAGTGACAGAAAATCATTATCAAAAGACATAGGGAACTCGTCATTCCTCACTGATCTGAGTCTGAACATGTGCCGCGTGTCCAACTAACTGTACTGCCAAAAGGAAGACAGGAGATTAAATGATTTGCATTTAGATTGTTCATCTTCATTTGACTGGGTTTGAATCTTCTTGGACTGATTTCTTGGCGTTTCTTGTTTCAAGCGATCATGTCAAGGCTTTTTCAAACTTTAAACCATTTTATAAAACTCCCTGTGGCATAGACCTATGTGCACAATCTTTATTATCTGCTCTTAAAAATCACGGCCCTCTTTCACTGACAGCAGATCTATGTGAAGTCCAAACATTTTAATCAGACTTTATCTGTGCTGTGGTCAATATTTTTGTATTACAACAACAACATAGCAGCCTTTGCTTGTAGCCTGTTCAAAACTGTTTTCATTTCGTTCTACACTTTAATGATTAGTTTCTTAAGACCTAGAAATACCAAGGCTCAGTTGAGCAAAGCCGCTTAAAAAGTTCAAATTACTAACGGATAGAACACTAGTCTGTGTGACCTTTACAGACATTTTCTCTCTCACCTGAAAGTTTTCAAACTGTTCTTTAGTTTGTTCTTCAAACTTTTAGTCTCACACCACATCCTTGAAATCCTGATAACCTGCGTTTACCTTGAGCAGGCACTGGGTAAAACTGTCCTTGGCAGTGCTACTCATTGAAGGAGGGGATCGGGGTTAAAGTTTAAAGGGATAATTCAGGATTTTTGACATAGGGCCTAATTTCCTAGTTATCCAGAGTGTTGCTGATTTCTGGGGTGATTGTGGAGTTATGTTTGAAGAGTTACGTGGCGCTAGGCTAATGCAAGGCTAGCGCATGTCTATGGTATCAGCTAGCCTGCATTAAAAACAGTCTGACCCGCTCCACAGAGCACCTGAGGCAAATCACTTATAACACCAGACTAACCATATAAATGTCTGTGTCGATAGAATCATTGAAACAGAGCAGCATCAGCTTCGTGGTTGTATAGGCTGCGCGGGGGCGGAGTGATCTGCTAGAAAATAGTCCCTCAAAATGCAATCATTCATGTGATGCAAGGTCAGTTATATTCCAAAAAATATTCTATCGACACAGACATTTATATGGTTAGTCTGGCGTTATACGTGATTTGCCTCAGGTGCTCTGTGGAGCGGGTCTGACTGTTTTTAATGCAGGCTAGCTGATACCATAGAAATGCGCGGTTAATAATGTAAAACCCAACGGGTCGTCTAACCCTATGGACTTTATTATAGTCATGGTCTAAGTTAGAGCAAGATTATAGTTTTCACATTTTTGGATAGAATGAGATAATTGAGTCATTTGTTTAAATTTTATGTTTGCCAATTAGTGAGTATTCATTTTTATTAAGTATTTAATTTTTTTTGCATGATTCATTGTGGTAGTGGGCAGTAACTGGCTCAAGTATGGGACACAGGTTTGTGGGAAGGCAGACTCGTTTAGAAGGACCAACACAATAAAGATTTGACACGTGAGTTTCTGTTATTGAAAGTGCTTTTTTTGTGCGAGTCAAACGGCGGACACCCTAAAGATGACTGAGCTACAGGAAACAACGAAGGGACAAACGAGGAGGTATCTGGGCGAGACTCACAGCTAAGCCACACATGCCTGCTATTGTTCTATCTAATGGACGTTCACTGGAGAATAAAACCGAATAACTGATAAGCTCCTCCCAGAAGACGGTGAAAGACTGTTGTGGAGCGGAAGAGGGAGGAGGAGGAGCTGACCAGTGCTGAACACTATTTAGTTGTAGGCTTGCACAATGACAATTAAAGCACTTACTTACTTCTTACTAATATTTTCCAGCTAAAGTTAAAATCAGCCATAACAATCTGCGTGACATTAACTGTATCATTGAAAAGAAATGAATGTCAACGGCTATGTTTTGGCAAGAGGGGGTAGGCATTTATAAGTTATCTTCCGCCTACTCTCTTTGGGACTATTGTTGTTACAAATACAATGACTCTAGTGTATGGGCTGCAAAGTCATAAATAATCTAAACTAAAAACGAGTGCGGAGGAGATTAGAACCGGCAAAGAGCAGGGACACTTGCCTGTGGTGCTGCTGCTCGTATGCATAACCTGGTCTCACACTGGTCACACCTCTCACCCATGTCCTGGTGCAAGTGTGTGAGTGCTCGCATGTTACATGGACAGATACCTGCGGCTTAGAAAGACAGCTTATAGATTGTGCGGCCTGTATGTGCTTTTTTTTAATCTTTTTGAATTTAGTTGGTGCGGCAATAGTCTGAAAATGACAGTACTCTTCGGCATCCACACATTCATATCTAATCTTAGATAAGTCTTGAATTATAATATACTTATAATAATAGCATGACATTGCATTGTGAAAACCTACAACCTGCAATTAAAAAGGCAGCTATAGTTGTCTCCTCCGGTAGCACCTACTCAGAAACAAGTGGATAACGTCAAAGTGAGGCAGGCAGCTGCTGTTAACAGCTCGGAGCAGTGATCCTCCTCTTGACATTGTTAACAAGTGTGATGCCGCTGTTACCCTGGTAACGGTGACTTCTTCTTATCCAGAGAGAGATAAGCTGAACCAAACTCTATAGTGTTTAGACCGGAGGCCAGGGCTCTCCAACTTTTTTCTGTGACCCAGTGAGCTACTTTTACATAACAAGAATGATGGAGAGCTACCCTAGAGGCCATACGCGCCACTGCAGGTGTCGTAGCATGTGTTACTCAGTGAGAGTAAATAGTACGCTGACAGAAAAGACAAAGTAAGAGAGATAGAGTGGGGGAAAAAAGTATTTGGCCAAATCCAATTGAATGTCTATGTGAAACTGACCAAATACTTTTTTCCCCACTGTATGTTGTACGTCCAATTGACACAATGGAGATAAAAAAAATTTCACTTAAACTTGGCTGTAAATACTGTTTAAGTGGCGCTAGCTCACAGTTAGCTTTGCCTGTTAGCCGGTTAGCTTCTTCTTTGTGATCTTCGTGTGTATTGGGGCCTCGGGTCGGAGGCAGGGAAAGCTGCAATTGTGGTTTTCTGGCTAGAGACACCCCCAAATCATCCCATTAACTTGTATTACCCCCAGAGGGACTACAGAAAGGATTTATTAAGATAAACAAGTTACTTAGTACTGCTTTAAATATTAGTAAACTGGCTTGAAGTTGTTTGCACCAATCCCACAATATAACCAGCCCACAGACACAGTAAAGCTTAATGAAGATACACCATTATAAACGTGTCAACGTGCTAAAAAAAATAGCCAGTTTTCAATTATATCTGGCGTTGATGAAATCAGCAATGTTCATTCATCTCTTTTGGTCATTTCTAATCTGCTTCTGTTGTCACTGAAAGGCCGCTGCTTGGAAGTGATAAGTTCACAGTACTTTTTCATGTGTTGGGAAAGGGCCATATTAGTTACTCGCACGTCTCGCTGAAAAAGAGGGTTTCTGTGGGGCATTAACCTGTTACTTGCCGTCCCTCCTGAGCAGGTAGATGGGATTAGGTTCAGGGTTAGGAACGGCAAATGTCATGTAAGTTGTGTTTCACTCACAAAGATCTTAGCACATGATTGTAGAGACTAAAAGGTCTTGGCTTTCAAATGAGGTGTCACACTGGCATATAGGCTGTAAATCAATACGCTTTGAGATTTGGATATACATGGCAAGGCAAGGCAAGGCAAGGCAAGTTTATTTGTAGAGCACAATTCATACACAAGGCAATTCAAAGTGCTTCACAGTTGCATAAATACAAGAAAACAAATAGAATCAATAAAAAACATCAACATAAAATTAATCAATTACAGTAAAAGGCGAGAGTGCAGATAAAATACTTTCAGTCATATGCATTGGTAAAAAGAACTGTTTTCAGCCTGGATTTGAACATTGTCAGAGTTGAGGCCTGTTTCACGTCCTCATGAAGACTGTTCCAGATTTTAGCTGCATGAAACTGAAACGCAGCCTCACCGTGTTTATTATTGACTCTGGGAACCACCAGGAGGCCCCTCCCTGAAGTTCTCAGGGCCCGAGATGGTTCATACGGCTGTAACATGTCAGAGATGTACTTTGGTGCTAAACCATGAAAAGACTTGTACACAAGCAGAGCTGTTTTAAAGTCTATTCTCTGAGTGACAGGAAGCCAGTGCAGAGACCGGAGCACTGGACTAATTGCTATCCCTAACTCAAGCTCTAACCCTAAGCTGGCAGAGAACAGGTTAAGCAGCATTAAATGAGTCATGCCAAACATAAGCCAGTCCCTCCAGGATTTCGCAGGCATTTTTTGTGATTGTTGCTAAAATGCCTGATTTCATGGGCCAATTCTCCCAAAAGTTGTGATGAAAAGTTGTGATTTTTTTTTCTGC
The DNA here is from genome assembly GCF_951799975.1 of Gobius niger. Classification (NCBI taxonomy): domain Eukaryota; kingdom Metazoa; phylum Chordata; class Actinopteri; order Gobiiformes; family Gobiidae; genus Gobius; species Gobius niger. Next base: position 36,093,995 of record NC_136855.1, on the reverse strand, counting down.
TTAAAACAATTTATTTTTACATTTAAAAATGTGACTTTTCATTGCATTTTACATCGGTTTTATCCAAGGAGACTTTGGGGAATAAGAAAATACTTATAGGCGTTCAAACAGTTGTATCATCTTATAAAAACAGAACCACGTGCGCCCTCTCCTCTCTCGTCTCTTCCACTCAGCTGCGCAGTGCGCTCCGGTGCAAGAGAAAGAAAGCAAAGAAAGCACCAGCGCCTCACACAAAGCGATCTGAATGTTCACACCCTATCTGCAAATAAAGATCCAGGAGCAGAGAAAAGCAACTCGGACAGAGTAGGAGCACACAGCGGACCCGGGCGAGTGAGAGGAGGCGGAGCAGATGCGAAGATCCTCGCTTCAGTCTGAATGACTGAAACCTGCAGAGGCGCTGGGCACAACTTCCTACCTGAAAATATAACAAGTAAAATGGATTCAACTAGTCAGAAACTCACTTTAGTTGCTTGTAAATTGCGGAGTTAAGGATAGTTGTAAAGGAAATCGCAGATTACTGGAGTAGTTGCGGGAAAGTTGCAATGCAGCACTGTTGGCTTGAATAGTCGTAATCCTGGAGGGACTGATAAGGCCTCATTGATGTCATTGAAAATGCATTTGCTCCCAGCAGGCATTGAATCAAATTCAATCTGAACCTTTATTGCATAAATTAATTGGAAAAAAGAAAAAAACTCAATTGGTCCAAACCCCATTGAACTGCATGTTTCGCTGTCCATTTTACAAAAGTGTTGCAATTCGTTAAAATAACTTTAAAATATTCCCATTTTATTCAATTCCTGTTTGCAAGTTTTATAGTGTCTTTTGTAATTATAGTGATTTAAAGAAACAACCTCAGAGGCATTTAAAAGTCATTCAATGAAATTCAAAAAGCATTACAATGGATTCAAGCTGGCATTAAATCTAAACTTCTCATTTTCCCTTAGAGACAGAACCTACTCAGTGCCATCGCTCGACTATTTTTACTGCAGACATTCATCAAAATGACAAAAGCTATGGTCTTAAACTCATTCAGCTCCAGTTGTGACTGAAATTTGACACTATCTTTTAGTCAAAAAGTTGAGTCCATTTTAGTTTTGGATATCAAAACCTCCCTCATTCCTCGGTTTGACTGAACATTTACAAATCTTACAAAGTGAAATATGATAAGACTCTTTGCATTTGTGGCATTATATTTGACTTGCTGCCACCTGTACAAACCCTGTACTATAGAATATCTGTTGAAAACATTCGCACCAATTTTCTCCCACAATTATATTCTACTGCCTATTAATTATTTTAAAATTGCACTTCCTCACAGCGTTTTTGTGTGCACAGGGATTCTGGGGCTTTATTAAAGTTAAACGTTCGCTTGCTTTATACTTCCATCCAACTGCAATAATAACAGCAGCTGTGCTTTCTCATCACAATGCGCCTATAAATACCTATAATACTCCTAGTTTGTTCGCGGAAGCTCATTAGTGCGAGTGGAGTTCGGCATTTGTTTATTGCCTCTGCTCGACGTGACCGACGGGAGAGACAGACTGAGTGCTGAGCAGAGTGGAGACGGAGAGGTTATGGACGAGGTAATGCGAGGCTGTCACTGCTCTGACGAATACGAGTCTGTGGCGGGCCCTTAGTGGCAGTAACTGAGGACTGCGGTGCTGCTGCTCAAGAACTACATCAGATTCAAATTCTCCTTCTTGCAATGAACAAACCTTTTCAAAGTGTTGACAGTGTTGCAAAGTCGTGCCCTCGAGAGGAAAAAAAAAAACACATTAAAGTGGTTCATTAATGTAAAAGCGTAAAAATCGCCTTCTCTACTTAGCACCTCTTGGTAATTGATGACAGCTGCTGTTTTTAGTTTTATTCAGCCTGTTATCTGATGGGCTAGCGTTAGAGTTATGTCCTCCAATTATCCAAATTTCAAAGCGTAGATGCCAGTGTGAGTCCTCATTTGAAAACCAAGGCCTTCTCATTTCTAAAAAATATGTAATGTCTGTGTGAGCGGAACATAATGTAGCAGGTACTTAAGCTAGTATAGTTCTTTTTATTGGGCTAATCAGAATAATAATAATAATGCATTGGTTTTATATAGAGCTTTTCTGGACACTCAAAGTTGCTTCACATTGCACTATTCGTTCACTCCATACTCGGTGGTGGTAAGCTACTATTGTAGCCACTGCTGCCCTGGGGTAGACCGACGGAAGCGAGTCAACCAGTCTGCGCCAACGGCCCCTCCGACCACCACCACCACTCACTCACTCACTCACTCACTCACTCACTACATTGGCTAGGCTTCCTGGTGTTCCCAAACAGTCTCCCATCCAAGTCCTGCCAGGCCCTTCCCTGCTTAGCTTCCAAGGTCTGACGGGATTGGGCAGAGCAAAGGCTGTATGGCCACAAGACTCTCGGATTGGAGTAGGACAGTTCGTAGTGAGAGTGCAGTTTGTGGAGATGGTTTGTATGGGATTGCGCAAAAGGGCCGCAGAGTAGTGAGGTGCGAGGCAAGGGGTTGTAGCTATAAGCCGCCTACCGGCCAGACCAGAGCAGGTAGAGATCGTTGGGCTCGGGCTCGAGGCCTATCTACAGCTAGCCATCCAAGACTTAGGGACCTGGCCTGCGTAAAACACCCTGAGTTTAATCATTGTGCGCACATGAAAATAATCTGTTTAGTATCTGCGCACCAGTGGACTGCGCACCAGCGGCAGTGTTCATTCATTATCTTTACCACAGCATAAAAAGTTCAGATGGCCTTAAACCGCCACAGCACTTAGTGTTACATACATAAAATAAAGACTCAGCATAAATATGACTTCGATTCATTCAGAGACATGGAGGAAAACGGGGTTAAGGCCCAATGCTAGCCGCCCATAAGTAATACATAGAGGCGGCTAGTAGCGACCAGTAGCAACAGATTCACTCACCAACTCTGCTTAATATCTTAACATCGACCGCACCTGTCAGCCATGTTGGAACGCTGGATAATATAAAGCGCGATAGGCTGCAACGAGTCACGTGAGCGTTGACGCTACGCTCGTGAGACTAAACGTGGGGACAGGGCAGGTAATGTAAGGGAATGACATTAAAGGAAATATGGCATTATTTCCCACCCGCGTTACAATAACTTACATCACATTTGCAGTTCCTATCCCTCATCATAATCCTAACCTAAACCCTAAACCCAACCCGAGCCCCCTGATCAGGGTGGGGGTGGCAAGTAACATGCGCCATCTTGCATGTGGCACAGGTCCACTAGGGAGAGGGCGTTATTTAAGAAAAAGAGGCCGACTGAAGCGTGGTTCATTACAAGCAGCACTTTGAGTTCTGCTCTTCTGTGGCAGCCTTCACATTGTTTTCCTCTTTACATCGCGCTGCCTTTTCTTCTTCCTTTAGAATCGATGTGACCATGTCAAACTGAAAACAAGAGCGATATTACCTTAAAAGTCTGTCTGAGCGTAGGTTACTCACGGGCTTTCTTTGGTACAGTAGATCAACGCGCACACCCCAACACCAAAACAACAACTGTTTTCCATAAATAAATCACACATGCTTTCATGCCTAATCTGCGTTTTAAGGTGAGGTTTACATCGTGTGACAGTGTTTACCTCCTGATGAATGAAGAGCATCAGCAGTGGCCTCGTTTTTCCTTTTTGCATTGTTGCTCCTTGTATACAGCTCAGTACAAAAGAAAGAAGCACATTTCACAAACGGGGGCAGATAGCAAGAGCCACCTTGTTTAATGGGCCAGCAGAGACTGGAGCCCATAGGCCTTGTAGTCAAGGTCCTATCAGAGGAAAAAAGGTGATTAGTTGATTTTCATGTCAATCACTTCACTTTGCGGCATGACTAACCGTATGCAATGATTGTGATGTGTGTACCAGGAGTAGGCCCGCCCACCTGGCCCAGAGGGATACATGTAGGAGTAGCAGGGTTAGGGTTTATTGTTTATTGAAAGGATCCCCATTAGCGCTTGCCTGACACCAGACTGCTGCTGTGCGCTCGAATTATTTCGAACTGCACAGCAGCCTGGGGACCATGGCCGAAATTTTACAATTCTGTTTGAGCCCCGGGGCCTATGGGTACATTAAGGTGGGCCTGCGCATAGAAAACTTTCTCTTTCCATTCAGCCGCTCCAAGAATCCTGCAGCTGTAGTGTAAATGTTCCAATAAGCTACAATGTTCTTGCAACTACTGCATAACTCTGCAACTCCTCCACAGCCAATATGACAGTGTCTGATCAATGAAATCCTTTACATTATTGGTAACTTTGCGAATTCGAACGGTGTCCTTTCTTTCCCCGCCCGCTCATCTTGGGTCTGCAGCAGTGGAGGGACAGTTTTATTTCTTTCATCTTTATTAAACATTGCGCGCTGTTTGCAAGGAGATTGCAAAGAGCGCCACCCGTCTGCGCTACAGCTTGTGCTATGAACCACAAAACGCCCCAGGTGTTTTGTTTTTCTCAGAAATTGAAATGGACACATCCACTTTCTGACCAAAAAAAATGGGGCAACCTGGATTTTACTAACTGTTCTGATCTGTGGTTTAGGTTCAGTAACACTATGAGCACAAAGAAAGAATCAGCTGAATGACCAGGTTATTCCATCACAGGGTTTATTGCAGGGGTAGGCAGGTTTGCTTGGTGGAGGGCCAGTTTTCTTCATCGACAAGAGACGAAGATCTGGAACTTCTAATTGTAGCTGAAGTAGAGCATCACTTGCCCAAATGCTAGTATTGTGCACTATGGCTTAAATGGGTGACTGCTAAGACATTTTAAAGTAATCAACAGTATTTTCACATTTGTAGAATATTTTAACGGAGCATCTTGAGGGCCAGAGGTTCCTATGATGGAGGGCCGGTTTTGGTCCATGAGCCTGACGTTGCCTACCCCTGGTTTATAATAAAAAAGTGGTAAATTTCCACCAAAACTGCAAATTATTATGTTTTATTCCAGGGGTGTCCAAACTTTTTTCATCAAGGGCTGCATATTGAAGTGTATCGAGCAAGAAGGGCTACGGATCGGTGGTCAGTGCAGTCAAACATTCAACTGGGTACATTAAAGGAAAGTTTAACAGTAAATATTTTTGAGCAATGTCATAATTTTCCAATTAATTTAGCTGTAAGTTAGAATCCAATGTAATGTTTTTTAATGACATTTAAGGCCTTGGTTTTGGCACAATTCATTTAATGACTCAAAGGAACAGGCCACCGTTTTTCCATACTGAGATATGTTCTTACCTGAGCTTAGACGAGTTGATGCGTACCTGTCTGGTCTTTGTGCGTGCGCTCAGTCACGCAAAACGACCAAAGATGTTGTAGGCATGTGGCTTCTCCCTGTATATTCCTATAGCTCCAAACTGGGGTGAAGTTGGAAGCGAGCACGCATTCCACGGGCACGCAGAACATTTTTTGGAATATAACTGACCTTGCATCACATGAATTACCGCATTTTGAGGGACGATTTTCTAGCAGATCACTCCGCCGCTGCGTAGCTTATACAACCACGAAGCTGATGCTGCTCAAATATAAGTTATTTAAATGCAAAATGGTTAAAATTACTCTATGGACACAGACATTTATATGGTTAGTCTGGTGTTATAAGTGATTTGCCTCAGGTGCTCTTTGGAGCGGGTCAGACTGTTGTTAATGCAGGCTAGCTGATACCATAGAAATGTGCTAGCCTAGCACTAGCCTAGCGCCACGTAACTCTTCAAATATAAGAACTGCATGAATTACCAAAAAAAAAAATATTTCCAGAAATCAGCAACACTCTGTATAACTAGGAAATGAGGCCCTATGTCAAACATCCTGAACTATCCCTTTAACCCCATGAGAATCTTTGCGATGTGCTGGAGAAGGCTTTGCGCAGTGGTCACACTCTCCCACCATCAGACAAATGATGAGACAAAGCCACAGAAAAAGGTGCTGTTAACAAAGCTAAAAACAGATCAGACGTATATTATCTTTGCGGCTTTTGGTTTTAGAATCTTGTTTCAAATCCATGGTGCTGTGATAAATGATGTTTGTGTGCAGAATGGTTCATAATGGAGCCGATGAGGGCGGAGGACACTTTCGAATACAGGAAATAGAGACGGGAACACAGCAGTGGTAGAACAAGTGAGAAACGTAAACATCATTACCCAAACCTGTGTGAAGCCAAATCCTACCCCAGGCATGTTTCTGATGAGGGAACATACAGCATGTCCTTCCCTTACAACAGAAATACAGGCGTGGATCGCGGTTTTCCAATAAGACGGGTACAGGAATCGAAGAAAACCAAAGCGGCAGAGAACAGCTGTTATCCTGCAACCAACTCTGTTTGTGGCGAGATAAAAGAGGAGCGGCTGCTGACAAAACGCTGAGCACTACAGAGAAAACCTCGCAGCGATCAGCTCTGAAAGACTCCTACTCCATCAGACTCAACGGCGCGGTGTAATCTGCGCAGAGAGGAGAGAAATGCCAAAACTTACCAGACGAGAGGTTCTCAGATGATCCCATTCACATTCAGAAAGAGAAGTGTGCACAAAGGGGGCAGAGCGAAGGCTACGCTATGAAATATTCAGGATTTTCACAACTCTTGGGTCTTGTTGGACTTGATATATCGGCATCGCTTTACTTTAAGCTGTGGTCGTTAAGTATTAAGAAGGTATTAATAGGCATTAGCTGCTGCTTAGGGCTAGGGTAAGCCTTGAATAAACATATTATTCATGGCCTATTAGTATGTTAATAAGCAACCATAATAAGCAACTTATTTATATCTATACAGTCATATTATTCATGGCCTATTAATTACTAATGCTTATTTATACTGAACGAGCACACCTTAAAGGGATATTTCAGGACTTTTGACATAGGGCCTCATTTCCTAGTTATCCAGAGTGTTGCTGATTTCTGGAGATATTTTTTTGGGTAATGCATGCAGTTCTCATATTTGAAGAGTTTCGTGGCGCTAGGCTTGTGCTAGGCTAGAGCATTTCTATGGTATCAGCTAAACTGCATTAAAAACAGTCTGACCCGCTCCACAGTGCATAATTTTTGGAATATACTGACCTTGCATCACATGAATGATCGCATTTTGAGGGACTATTTTCTAGCAGATCACTCCGCCGCTGAGTAGCTTATACAACCACTAGCTGAGACCCGGCCTTCGGCCGGGCCTCGCTAGTCTCCACATTGGATATTCTGAGATTGTGAGTGATTACAAAGAAATGTCCAACCCGTCACACAGTTCAGCTGTAGACCAGTGGTTCCCAACCCATTCCAAAAACTATGGCCACTACAAATGAGTAAAAGAATGAAGGCAAAAAACAATTTCAAACAAACTGCAATTGGAGTGTTTGATGCACCCGTACTCCTTTCTTATAAACTACGACAATATTTTCGCTAAACTCGGGGAACAGGATTCAAGAGACAGTGGAATAATTATGGATAAATATTAGGGGTTCAGCTTTAACGGTTTGGGTCACGGTGATGGACCCGTGGTTTGGTGCATCACGGTAGTGTACAATCAAAAAAATAATGAGTAGGTTTTGAACTGAAATATCCTAATGATCGTTATTAGACAGTATTTATAACCTTACAATAAAATTGGCAATGCTTTCAAAGCTGCTTTAGAATAAAATGTACCTCTGGGCTCACAATACGTGAAAGCAAAATAGAAAACAAATGGTACAACAGCAAAGTAAAAAAAAAATAGAAAAAAACTACGCAGTGCAGGCCATGCGCTCGTTAAGTTGTAGTTTCATTTTCGCTTTTACTCACACGGAGGATAAATCAGTCGGAGCAGCGCGTTTGATTAGAGGCTCGTGTTTGAGCAGGTTTTGGGCATGCACGCACACACATACACACACGCACACATCGCCCTGTTTGGATGCGCGCACACGCACGGCAGTCAGATCTCGTGCACTCGCGTTTTTGTGACAGCGGGTTGTCCTCGGACAGCAGCACCACCAACCACGCACACACTCAGTACTGTCGCCAGGCTTCCTGGTGTTCCCAAACGGTCTCCCATCCCAGTCCTAACCAGGCCCTTCCCTGCTTAGCATCCGAGGAACGGTCTCCCATCCCAGTCCTAACCAGGCACTTCCCTGCTTAGCTTCAAAGCCGGTATGGGAAATAAACATGGCGGCGCCCAGGCGGCGGCCATTGAGATAGCGTTTTCTATAATAGATAAGTAGTAAGTCAAATATAAGGTATTTTAAATGCAGAATGGTTAAAATTATTCTATCGACACAGACATTTATATGGTTAGTCTGGTGTTATAAGTGATTTGCCTCAGGTGCACTGTGGAGCGGATCAGACTGTTTTTAATGCAGGCTAGCTGATACCATAGAAATGCGCTAGCCTTGCATTAGCCTAGCGCCACGTAACTCTTCAAATATAAGAACTGCATGAATTACAAAAAAAATATCTCCAGAAATCAGCAGCACTCTGGATAACTAGGAAATGAGGCCCTATGTCAAAAATCCTGAAATATCCCTTTAATGTAAAGCGTTACTGATACATCTAAATTCCGATTTTGGCACCACTCAACAATATTAAGCAGGACTTAAATGACCCTCTTGGGACCGAGCCCATGCACGTCTGTCCCCTGTAGTCGACATTGTTCTTGTGTCTGTAAGTCAAGCTGTTTACATGCAGTCTGTCTGACAATATATATGTGTTGGGGTGGATCTGACAGACTTCATTTCAAAATGGCGGAATTTTCATCAGTCAAATTTTATAGACCCAAAGTCACTCAGGCGGCTAGTTTATTGCAAAACCAGATTAAAAAAAAGAAGAAAAGGGTCTTATATACATTTGAGTCCGTGATAAGATTTTATATATAATAGTGACAGAAGATTCAGACTTGGAGCTGTGAGAAGATGAGCTGAAGGTCCAGTGTTAGAACAGACCAGTGGAGGTTCGGCTGAGGACACGGCAGGTCTGGGTCTGTGCTGCAGCACGACTGTCCATTATGGGTGAAGGACTCAGGGGTTATCAAAAGCTGTTGTCTGTGAGCACTTTGTGTGGCTCAAAACAGAACAAAAACAGACCCCATCACTGCTCTGTTACACACTCACATCCCACACACGTCTCCCCTGTGGAAGCAAAGCAGGGTCACTTTACATTTAAATAAAGGCATTAAAGGGACTATACGGAGTTTAAAAATGTTAAAACTAAGTATTTTCCTCCCCCTACATGTTCCAGCCATGTCCTAATGTGTAGAATGAGCTCAGACCTGTTCACCACAACTGCCTCTAAAATCCTGCACTGTCACTCAAAAAGGTGTGACTTCGGGTCCGAATTGCCGTCATGCACGAGCTGAATATAGAACCTGTAGTTACGCGTAAGACCTGAGGTGGCAGTGGTGAGTATAAAATTACCAACTTGCATCTCTCTTTAAAGAAGCAGCAAATAAACACTGTGGAGGTCATTTTAACTTGGAATTAAACCTTAAAGTAATCATCATTTAATATAGTGTTGTGTCCTTGGGCAAGACACTTCACCCTACTTGCCTCCAGTGTCTGCGTACATTGGTGTATGAATAAGAATGTGAATGGGTGACTTAGTTCCTTAATGTAAAGCGCTTTAGGCCTGATAAAGGTAGAACAACGCGTCCATTTACCATTTAAAATATTAACTCTCTTAAATTACATTGAACTGATATTGATATGTCAGATATCAATAGATTAAAGAATAAATTGTCTGTGTTTTCAGTGACTAAATCGAAATAAAGGATTGAGCCAGGTTTAAATTTATGATAAATCTCGTATATAGCACTTTTCCACATACATAAGGCACTCAAAGCACTTTACAGCAAAGAACTACACACCCATTCTCACTCTCATTCATACACCAATGTACGCAGACACTGGAAGCAAGGAGTGTGAAGTGTCTTGCCCAAGGACACAATGACAGTGGGCACCTTCAGGAGGTGTTATGTGGTTTTTTTTTGTTTTTTGCTTTTCCAAGCTCAGTCAGGCAGGAGTAAGACATTGAAAAAAACTTCAAAAAGTAAGTATAAGACTAAAAAAACGTTTGGAGTCTGTCGGAGCTACTAAGGTGGAGATGTTGCAAGCATAGATATCATATATTAAAGACTAGATGTTTTGTGCGCGCTGCTGGCCAATGGAGGGCGACGTCCGCACACGGCGGCCATCTTGCCCCAGGGAGCTCGCTCACTCGTAACGTTGTGTTTTATGGTGCATGTACTTTTTAAATAACCATAACTCGCTCAATTTTCTACCAATTTTCAAACAGTTTGGTTTGTTATAAACGTCAGAGATGTAGGTATGACACTGCACACATATGAACATGAACACAATCAACATGTTCCAGAATTATAGCCACGTTAATAATGTTTGTAAGAAACCGATGAGAGGATTTGTGTTCGTGCTGATCACTCACTTACTTGAGCTCGCCAGAAAGCTTCCCTGAGGCAAGATGGCCGCCTGATATGCCGGTAGTGACTCCGCCTTAAGACATCTAGCCTTTATTCTATGATATCTATGGTTGCAAGAGTGTGAGGAAACCACATTTTGAGAAAACGGGACCTAATGTTTTGTATGGTCTCCGAATGCACCAATATATTTCTCCCAGAAAGGATATGACCATATTTGGATTACAGCATCATCTCAGTCGGCTTTCATTCTGCATGTGGATACCAAACATACTGATATCTGTGAATGAATACGCGTGAAAAAGACGAGGCTGCGCTGTTGTAGTGATTTCTTGAAAATCTCCATCTCGCTATCAAACAAAACGTGATAAAATAAGCGTAAAGGGTGAGTTTGGTCTTTCTATTTACATTACTAAGATGCTATGGTAGAAAACTAGCTAAACAACTGTGTGAAGAATCGATGTTTTCCCCTCCTGTGTCTTGCCTTGCCCCCGCCGGCGCCCAGGGATGGCATGACACCGTTAATTAAGTCAACATTTTTGAGCGTGCACCCTTCCAATCAGGAATGTCCGGGACGCCGACCCACTCCACCGCGCTAAGAAATAGGACGACAGCTTACTTTTCTATTTTGCAACACCTCGGGAAGGATTACATGCGCACTTTAATTTGCACGCCCGGGTTATCGCCTGATCAGTGTAGCTGCAGATAATAATGTCACCGGGAGAGCGACACTTGAACGCACCGCGAAAGCCATCTGCGCCAATGCAAACACGAACCCGTCTCTCTGTCACACACACACTGAAACAGAGCGACACAGCCCATGTTACCATGACATTATTCAAATGAGCCTCACTAGCTTTCAATTAAAATACAATTCTCTCTGAGACGCGCGACCAGACCTCATCTACGGCGGCCGCGCTCCGTTTCATCCGTACTGCGCTTTAATGACAAGGCGACTCCCATATAGGCTCCGCGCACAATATCAATATACTGTATGTGATGTTCCCTCATTTGAGTTATGTTCGTGAGTCGTACCAGCTTTGTGTTGCCAGAGGATCACACACGCACACACACACACACACACACACACGCACACACACACACACACACACTCTTGTACTTCTATCTTAGTGAGGCCCAGGCCCTAACCCTAAGGTTAGAGCCCCTAGCCCTAACCCTAACCTTAATCCTAAACCTAAACCTAATCTAAACCCAATGCTAAACCTAAACCTAAAACCACATCTTGACCCTCAAACAGTCCTTCAAATATGTGAGGACCACCCAAAATGTCCTCACTTTACAAAAATGTCCTCACTCTGTTGGTTGAAAACGCAAACGGGTCCTCACAAAGTAGTAAGTACAAGAACACACACACACACACACACACAATCTTGTACTGCTATCTTTGTGAGGACACAGACATAATGTATTACCCACTCTAACCTTAATCCTAACCCTAGCCTAAACCCAATTCTTACCCTCACCCTAAAACCACATCTTGACCCTCAAACAGTCCAAAATGTCCTCACTTTCCAAAAATGTCCTCACTCTGTTGGTTAAAAACTCACGCTGGTCCTAACAATGTCGTACAAGTACAAGAAGTTCAAGAACGCACATACAAACACGTTTGTACTTCTATCCTAGTGAGGACACTCCTAGACATAATTCATTACCCAGACCCTAACCATGAACCCTAAGCCCCTAACCTTAATCCTAACCCTAATCTTAACCCAATTATAACCATAGCCCTATAACCACATCTTGACCCTCAAACAGTCCCTCAAATAAGTGAGGACCACACAAAATGTCCTTACTTTACAAAAACGTCCTCACTCTGTTGGTTAAAAACTCAAACTGGTCCTCACAATGTCGTAAGTACAAGAACACACACAGACCCACGCACAGTTGCTACCAGAAAGGCAAAAGACTTGAAATCATGTTAATCAAGTCTATAGATTGAATTGTTTGTCATTCTTCAACATAATGACTGCTTGCCTCCAGCTCTGCATAGGCCAACGGATTCTTTTTTTTTTTTTTTCAATTTGATGTAGGACTAGGACTGAGAACCATTGATACCAGTACTTTAATGATACTTGGTTGTCGATACTGAACGACTTTCCTGATACCTATACAGTTCGGTTCACTGTGTTTAGATTTCCACTGTTCTGTGATTTTTGTGTATGAAACCATGTAACTGGATAACTGGATAAGCAATGAGAAAAACAATATTTCCATTTGCCCTCGTCATTTCATTGACTTTTCTGATTGGAACAACCAAATCAAATTTTCTGCCAAATTTCAGCCAATATACGTTTTTTTATTCCCCATATAATAATGTGATGAGACGTGATGCGGTCACTGAATGATTATTTGCACTGAATATATTGCACATTGTAATTCTGCTTTTGGCCAGTAGGACTACAGATGGAAATTAGCTTGAAAAAGATACAGTCTGGTACAAGCATCTAGCATAATGTAATAGTACATTGTCCTGATAAATAAATAAATGAAATAAAAATAAATGTTTTTATCGCCATTATTGCACCTTTTTTTTTTTTTACACATCAGAGCATACTAAAGGTCAGGAGTTAAAGTGGAGGAACGGTCTGGAACAGCATTTTGATCCTTGGGCAGTGATTTTTTTTTTTTCTTTTTAAATCTCGCGTCTGACAGACAATCAATCACCAACACCAAAAAAAGAAGAAGGGCGCACTGAGCTTATTGTAGATTTGCTGAAGCTGCGCTCGACAGAAGTCCACTTTACAGAGGGAGACGGGAGAATAATCGTATGAAAAAAGCGGCGGCAGCAGCAGCAGCAGCTGTCCCCGTATAGAAGCGGCAGGTTTAGTGCACCTTAAGAACAGCATTTATCACCAAATGAAGAACAACAAATTTCAGATTTTGTTGATTGCTTTTAAATGTCTGCACTCTTTGGGCCCGTCTTCTTTGAGTGAGCTGTTACGACCTTACACTCCGTCCAGAGCTTTGAGGTCAGCTGACCAGCTCCTGTTCCATGTTCCTAAAAGTCTAGGCAAAAAGGTGATAGATCCTTCTCTCTGGCAGCGCCCCGACTAGCAGTCTTTCTTTGTCTGTCAGGTCCTCTCAATCTAGGACAGAAAACACACCTCTGCTCTCTGGCCTTCAATATGAGCCAGTTCAGTGTGTCTTTATCTCTGTGTGCCTCTAATTGTTGTTGTGAAGCACTTTGGTGAACGGTATTTGTTTTCAAATGTGCTGTACAAATAAAGTTGAATTGAATATATCAAATCCATGAAATGAATCTACTCTTCTCAAACTTTTCGTCACTTAATTGACAACAATCGGTCTTATATTTGCGGTGTTAGAGATTTATTTATGATGCGTTTATGAAGTGAAGTAACAGAGCGATCACAAGCAGAGCGTTTTTTTCCCCACACAATATTTCCTCTATTATCCTGTTATAGGTTTTGGTTATATGGTTGAATATCACAGCATACATTACATTATAAGCCTTTGCTGATTCTGGACTCAGAGAAGGCTTTATATGATTGATTTCTAAGTAAAAACTTATCATGGGCCCTGAAGTGGGTAATGTTTTTTAGGATTTGAGTGAAATAATGATGCCTCTCCGTGTATTTTTCTGAATAAATTTTATGCACTTATTCAATGAAGGTTCTTGGGTCATCTTCTGTACTCTGTTTTGTCAGGCTTTGTCAGCGACACTTAAGGTGAAGCTCAGCCCGCACACTTTCAATAGCCCACTGGGAGGACTTTAGCTTGGCCTTTATTAATGGCTTCTCTCAGAAACATCTGAAGTTCTAAGTCTTTATAGTTCTCACACCTGAGTTTCAGTCTGAACCTAGCCTCCACTTATCATTGCTCATTACCTGCCTATTGATCTGTCCTGGGCTGAGTTTCAGCCTCATTAGCATGACAGAGCTCTCCAGGCCTGGGGCGCAGGAGGCTACTGTACAGCGGAGACAGGTGAAATCTAAGTCCATCATTCCTGTAGAGGGATGTTGTTTCTTCACAAATATTACTAGGTGGCCAAGGCATCTGTTTCGGATGCCTCCTGGTCGCCTCCCTTGGGAGGTGTTCCAGGCATGTCCTACTGGGAGGAGACCTCGTGGAAAGCCCAGGACACGCTGGTGGGACTATGTCTCCGAGCTGGCCTGGTGTCGCCTCGGGGTCCCCCCAGAACAGCTGGAGGAGGTGTGCGTGGATCTCGAAGTCTGGGCATCTCTGATGAGACTGCTGCCTCTGCGACCCGGCCCCAGATAAAGTGGAAAAAAATGGATGGATGGACAAATATTACTTCTTTGAGTCCTCTTTCAAAAGTCAGACATGCTGACGAAGCCTTTTGGATGAGAGGTGAAACGTTCTACACTTCAACTACAGAGTACTCAAGAACCATTATTGAAGATGGACAAATGAAGCTTAGGCGCAAATTCAACCTGGAAGACATACCAGCTGCATTCATTCATCTCCTCACCGGCAGCTCTTCAATCATCCAATCACCGACCCAGCTCAAGCCGCACCTACAAGTCAGCCAATAGCCGCAACGCTCGTCTCTGCTCCAGCCACTCCAGACTCCCCTTCTTAAGCCCCCTGGTCAATCACTCAGAGTTTCCCAGCCGTGCTACGACCCTCCTCCACCCCTTTCTCCGCCTGGCCTCTCCTCAACTTGGCTCGCCGACAGGCCACCCCGGGTCTCCTTCTACCACCACCAGTGTCCAGGCTCCGGGGAAGATACCGGCAAGCGTTCAATGCCAGCAGCTCATGTCGTTCAAGCGATCCTTCGCCGGGGTCTGAGCCCCAATAATTCGTATGTTCAATAAAACGTTCTAATGCCTGTTCTGTCTTTTCAGGTTGAACTTCTGTATGAATGAGAGCCAACATAGACACACCATCTATTCATTTTTAGACTAATGTCTTACGAGTATCTGTTTATCTTTGATCCTCCTGTTGAAAATAAGTCTAATTTTCCACATACACTGGGAAATGTATTATACCAACATACTGCATAATATAATGATACTTTCTGGAATTCAGTCTAAGCCATACAGGCACTACCACAAATGATTTTCTTTGTCAAGCCAGTAACTTTCTGCACTTGTCAGAACTGGTGCAAAAAATGACTCCCGGTTTGGAGAACAATGTAAAAAAAAAACATGCCAGCGGTGGCACAGCTCCAGGAGAAGACTCTGTCAGACCAGGGAGCTCTGCCTGAGTGTCAGGCTGCATGAAGGTTGAAATTGAGCAAACCAACAGCTGAGAGGCACATTATGAATATAATCCTCAGAGATTTCAGAGTGACTGTTCTTACCCAGTGAAATATCTGCAGTGCTGCAATAGGTAGAGTTCACGTGGCATCACAACATTCTAAAGATATTATATTGCTGGGTTGCAGGTTCTAGAATGTGATGATGTCATCGGACCCAGCGGGGGGCAGGAGCCAGTTTATTCTATTAACAGCATTACACTTTCACAAGTCATATTGTTGTGGATTTTCGTACTTAATAAAGCTTAAGAGAAGTTTGTCTAGTCAACATGTGAATTTATTACGCATGCGGAGATTGTGCGCTCAGACGGATCTGTGCGCAAATCTGCGGAGCAAGGTTTCGTAGCTGGTTATATACACATACATGAAAGGCGGTACAACAGAACAAAGACATGGTGATACATTTGGAGATGTAAATGCAAACGGCCAAGAGGCGCTTTGCCTGGGAGGAGACCATTGTCATGTGAAGTGGGCCATGTGCGCCTAGTGTCTTTCTAGGTGCGAAACGGCCCTGCCCAGGATCTTGACCAGACCCAGGATCTGGATCTTTTGTGGGGAAGGTGTTGGGTCGTCCTGGCCTATTGTCTGTCTGGGATACGGGAAGGAGAACCGGTCTAACCACACAGCAGGGAGCCAGGCCGAATGGCGCCGGTTTGGTTACTAGCTTAACTCTAACTAAACTTACCACCACAGTAGCTAAAAAGAAAATGTATGAATTACAAAAATGATCATTAATATCAGTCACTGGGTCCATGATGTCTGGACAAGACCAATAATGTTCTCAAAAACGAAATAATTTTACCTCTATATCATAGTATAGGCCTTTAGAACGCTGCGATGTCACCTGAAACCCAGCAGTAGACGGCATCGCATCATATAAGGGGGCGTGGCTTCACCGAGGGGGAAAATAGAATCTTCTGGGAAACAGTTTTTCACACTTTTTAACCATTTTCTGGTGAAATATTAAAGGGGCTAGATGCAAGTTAGCCAAATTATGCTCACTACTGCCACCTCAGGTCATACGTGTAACTGCACCTTCTATGTTCAGCTCGTGCATGACGGCACTTTGGACCTGAAATAACACCGTTTTGAGTGACAGTGCAGGATTCTAGAGGCAGTTGTGGTGAACAGGTCTGGGCTCATTCTACACATTAGGACATTGTTGGAACATGTAGGGGGAGGAAAATACTTAATTTTAACATTTTTAAACTCCGTGTAGCCCCTTTAACTTATGTATCTCATACAAATAAAGTCAAGTCTAAATCGGGTCCATATGGATGTTTCTTCACAACAGATTGTTCAGTAGAAGCGGAAAAAAAAAGAAAACAGCAGTCGTTGCTAGCTAGCTTTAGCATTAGCAGGATGCTAACATGAACCATGATGTTAGAATTCTTTTTATGTATTAATGGGCTGTTGAACCACTTTGCTCCTCTCCATGCCTTTGTATGTTTATTTTGTATAAAACTATATTTAAAATTTAGTATTTGTTAAAGTAGTTTTTGAATAATTTGAGAAAGTTTACATTTTTCTCCAAAATATTTAACTGTCGTCAAACGCTGAATTATGAATATAGTTTTCTGCTAAATAAAGATACAAAGAGAGGAGCAAAGTGGTTCAACAATCCATAAATACATAAATAACGGAGGATTCTAACTTGATGCTTCATGTTAGCATCAGGCTAATGCTAACGGCTAGCTAGCGCTAGCTACAACTGCGTTTCTTTCACTACTTCTGAACAATCTGCTGTGAGAAAATATACATATGGGCCCGATTTGCACTTGACTTTCTTTATGTGTGATAAATAAGTTCATTTTCCACCAGAAAATGGCTAAAAAGAGTGGAAAAGTGTGTTTCTTTAAAGATTCTATTTTCCCCCTCGGCGAAGCCACGCCCCCTTCTATGACGAGATGCCGTCTGTATCTATTGGCACCTGCCTCCACCTGACATTATGACATCATCACATTCTATATCGTGAATGCGACCTTTTAAAGAATAGGCTGCAAGAGGAACTAAAACTACTGGCCTGTTTGGTTTTGACTCATGTTTCCCTTTTCTGCTGTTATGCCTTTTCTGTTCGTGGAATGTAGAGAAAATATTAAAAAAGTAAAAGCAAAAAGAAAAGATCCATCTCTTTTCACAAAAAGGATGTGTTTGAATCGTTTATTTTAAAGGTCATAAATATTCAAACATTTGTTGAAGCTGTTTCGTAAGTACCTTTTAAAGAGCTGGAGTTATGCAGAAACATTTTCCTTTAGCTTGAAAACTTGTTTTATAACATCAGATTCTCACAAAAAACATATCTTTCCGGGTATTTTAGAGTCCACTTTCACCAAACATGTTCTGAAGTCAGCGTCGAGCTCAGTATGTGGTCAAGAAGCAAAATTGTTTATTTTAATGTTGTAAGTTTTATAAAAGTAAGACCCTCTCCTCTGCACTGATGTCTTTACACTGTTTTAGTTCACGGTCACTGAGGTCCGACCGTGGAGTTATTGTTCACATTAAAACATTTGGACTGTACTGGTGTTAGATGTATTTACCAGTAGTGACTCAGCAGCTCACAGAGTGGTTCCACGGCTTTTTATTCTTCACTTTTTATATCAGGGCTCCAGACTAACATTTTATGTTGTTTGTGTCGGTGCACCAGGGCACCTTTGTCGCACCACTTCAAATTCTCCTGTGAACAGAAGTCACTGCCAGTATTTATTATTTAAATCTTTCTTCCATGTTACACAATAATGAATAATATGTTTACGTTCATGAGTCTCATACGTCCGGTGAAATGTTTGTTTTTACATCACACAGCTCTAAAGGAGTGCAGAGCTGTCCAAAATGTGGCTTCTTTTTAAAAGGTGCAGAACTCAAGGACGGGCTCCTGCCCCCAGCTGGTAACATGACATGCAACCAATTGCTGGGTTGCAGGTTCTAGAATGTGATGATGTCATCGGGCCCAGTGGGGGCAGGAGCCAGTTTTTCCTACAGCATTACACTTTCAAAAGTCATAGCTCAAAAAAAATGTATGAATCACAAAAATGATCATTAATATCATTCACTGGGTCCATGATCTCTCTGTACAAGACCAAAAACGTCCTCAAAAACAAAATAATTTTTCCTCCATACAATAGTGTTGGCCTTTAGAACGCTGTGATGTCACCTGCAACCCAGCAATAGAGTTATGTAATACAAATACAGACACCATCTCTGGAAAACAGTTAAGGGGGAAAACGATTTGGAGAATAATCCATCCATCCATCCATCCATTTTCTTCCGTTTTATCCGGGGCCGGGTCGCGGGGGCAGCAGTCTCAGCAGAGATGCCCAAATTTCCCGATCCACGCACACCTCCTCCAGCTTTTCTGTGGGGAGGAGCAGCGACTCTACTCTGAGCTCCTCCCGGGTAACTGAGTTCCTCACCCGATCTCGAAGGGTGCGCTCAGCCACCCTGCGAAGGAAACTCATTTACTACTTCAACAAGCACTGAAATATGAATATAGTTTTCTACTAAACAAAGATACAAAGACATGGAGAGGAGCAAAGTGGTTCAACAGCCCATAAATACATAAATAACGGAGAATGCTAACGCGATGCTTCATGTTAGCATTGTGCTAATGCTAACGGGTAGCTAGCACTTGCTACGACTGCCGCTTTTTCACTTCTACTGAACAATCTGCTGTGAGAAAATATCCATGTGGACCCGATTTACACTTGACTTTATTTATGTGTGATAAATAAGTTCATAAAATGGCTAAAAAGAGTGGAAAATTGTGTTTCCCAAAAGATTCTACTTCTACTATTCTACTATTCCCCCTCGACAACGCCACACCCCCTTCTATGACATGATGCCATCTGTATCTCTCCTCTGTAACCATGGAGATCCGCCATGTTTGTGGCTGTAGCTGTAGCATGCATTTCCCATAGACTAATATTAGCTAAAAACAGAAGAAAAAGAAAAAGCCATGGAACAACTACATGTACTTTGAGTACTGTCCAATAGGGCTGGGTACCGTTAAACGATACCAGTATGGTATAGTAAAAAAAAAAAAAAGGTTTAGGTACTACAGGTATGAAAATAAAAGTATTGAAAGCAGGACCCCCTTAAAGGGGCTAGATGCAAGTTAGTCATTTTATACTCACTACTGCCACCTCAGGTCTTATGCGTAGCTGCAGCTTCTATATTAAGCTTGTGCATGACGGCACTTCGGACCCGAATTAACACGTTTTTGAGTGACAGTGCAGGATTTTAGAGGCAGTTGTGGTGAACAGGTCTGAGCTCATTCTACACATTAGGACATGGCTGGAACATGTAGGGGGAGGAAAATACTTAGTTTTTTCATGTTTAAGGTATGACGATGGTCCAGGGACAGCATCAAAATAAAACATTACTGTTCTGTTTCCTGTTTCTAGAAGACAAATATTTTAGTATTGAAAAGCTCTTTCCTCCCAACAGCTCTTTACTAGATTGTGCAATGTGTTTTTTTATGTCTTTGTAATGTTTTTGATATTTATTGGACCTGCAGATGAATTTCCTAAGTAGATTAATAAAGTATTCTGATTCTGAAACAAAGTATCATTCAGGTATCAGTATCGTAAATCAAGTATTGTTAAAGTACAATATTACCGGAACAAAATTAACAGTACCCAGCCCTATAGTCTCCAATATGAGCGACTCAAACACTGGCCACTTCAAAATCCCACCTAAAACTGTGGCTAAAGGAAAACCAGGCCTGGGAACACTTTTAGTATGTAGCTGTTGGAGTGTCTTTGCTGCAGTCTGGTACATTTACATTGCAAATTGGGCAGATGTTCACTAATGTGCACTCACCTAAATAAATCAATATACAAAAATACGTTTTCGAGTCAGTTACACTACACAAAACGAGCGTAAAATAGGAGCTTTAATCAGCCCAAGAGCCTGAAGGACATGTAATCAGTCAATCAAGTGAAGGGCTCAGCTGGAAACCCATGAAATCAACAGAACCGTGACTTCCAAAGCAGCCGGTATCCGCCTGCATTTCTCTTTTTCGAAAGCGTCACGTGCCTTTAGGGAGATTTGCGTGGCTGCCGGATCTGCGTCAGAAGCGGCGCCGTGTGTGGGCCGCTGCCACATTCAAAGGGGAACAACAGAAATTTGAGATGTCAGTGTCACGGCGTCACCTTCAACATGTAATCTGTCTCCTCCAATCCCGGGGGAAGCACAATGGACGTTCGGTGAGAAAACCCGGCCGTGGTAACCATGGACACGGCACCAGATTCCAGGGCGTTTAAACAAGCTAAAAACCAATACCAATACGACGCCGGCTGTTTAAGCTGGAAAGGCTTTGTGGTGGAGGCAATTTGGCTCCTGAAATGATCAGAACGAGTCCAGTGAAGCGGTCTATGCTACCGTGTGGTTAACAGAGGGAAAAAGTCAATTAGGCGGCCTGTGTCGCTGCCTCTTGGCCAGGACGCCGTTGTTAATGAGAAATGGTTCTCAATTGGCCCCATCGGTTTAAATAAAGGTCAATTAAAATTGGTCCATTGAAGTCCAACAAGAAAGCACAGAAATAAGAGAGACTTTGGGATTCACCTTTAACTAGAGAGATGGATCTTTTTTTTACTGTCTTTTAAATTAACCTGTTATTTACCATCTTAGGATTAGGAGTTATTTTCTCCAATACCAGGAGTAGTTCGAAATCCGCGCAGCAATCTTCCCTTTACTGTGCGGATGCCAAATTACTCCTGGTATTATTACGCCTTGCAATATAGTCCCCCCTTGTATCCGCTTAGAAAATGCACATTGTTTAATTTTGTGTACTTATACTTTGTAGTGGAACACTTCACGTAACAATATTTAAATAGGGAAAACGTGGAAGAGCTTGGTAGCTTCTATCTTGACCAGTTTTGGAGCTATAGTGGAGAGGGGGAGAGGCTAAATGCCGTCTGCGCTGTGTTTACGTGACTGAAGGCACGGGTGAAGATCAGAAAGGTCCTAAAGAACTCGTCAAAGCTCAGGTAAGAACATATCTCAGTATGTAAAAACGGTGGCCTATTCCTTTAATCCTGAGCTTGACTTTGTGTGGACACTTGACTTCATGAAGAGCTCACTCTCTCGAAGGCGGTGCCACGGACCATCACCGTTTCGAGACTCTAATGATAATAATGTTTGATACTTACAATAAAAAAAGAAGTTTGAGCTTAAGGGGAGACACTGCAGGCAAAACTCAATTTTTTCAGTTTTCAGGTTTTGGGCCAAATTGGTCTCTGAACATACAAACTTTCACCCGGAAACAGAAAATGTGACTAATCTTCGCAATAACATATTTAAATATAGCGCTGATTCAATGTTCCCCCATAGACTTATATGGGAGAACACAATTTCAAGGGCCTTTTTCTCAAAACACATTTTTCTGTCATTGTGGCGACACAATGTCCACGTCAGTCGGACCTAAAGACTTCAAATTTTCCAGCCTTGGACTGAACAATATTTGGAAGATTTTTTCAGAGGGATTTTTTATTATTTAATCCCTAAGCCCTATTTATTGAGTTTTGAATGTCAAATAATAAGGCGAAAATTACATTTTTACAATGTTTTCCACTGAAAAACAGCTTATTTTAAAACTAAACAAGAAATCCAAAATCCCCTCTGAGAACATGAAACCATAAATTTGAATGTAGCTCTATCCATTATTCAGATTTCGTCGCCGGAAACATGGGAAATTTGGGGCATTTTCAGGCACAAAACACCTTGTTCTTATATGAAAAGATAAAATGACAGAAACCTTGCAATGTATTTTTTTCTCACATTTATGTCAGTGATCTACAGCAAAAGTTTCAAATTGATATCTGTAAATATAATTTTTTTCCCTATTCACCTGCAGTGTCTCGCCTTAATATAGACACACAGTAAGTGTTCCCTCGCAGCACTCTTGTGATTATAGAATGCACTGACCAAATTATCCAAAAATGAACAGCAATGTCTTTCAAAGAAGTCTTTTTTGCAGCTATCCATATCAAAAACAAACCTGCAGACATTTTCATTTAGCACAGCTCCTGCAGCGGTGCACATGTCACAGAGCAGGAGTGTGGACTGCCAGTGCTGCTGCATTGACTGTTGTTTACCGCAGTGATTGTCGAGTACACAATGGAGCCCATAGGATTTGCATATAATAGACTGCGCCTCTCCAAGTCACAGCGCCGGCTATTGTTTCTGCTTCACACAGCTATTGTCAAAGATGGAGTCTCTTACACACGATCTTGTCACACTCCTTCTCCCAATACATGTTTTAACGTCAAGCACAATGAAGCAGTGTTTACCCGTGCAGGAAACAGTTGTAAAACGCACTGACAGAGAAGTGAATACATTACACTCACTTTTCCCTGCTCTATGTTTTCAGTATTGGCCGTTTGTTAGAAAAAGCACATTCTGTCCAATTGGGTTTGACACTCAGAAACGGTAATTTGTGCCTATATTTATACTCTGTGGAACAAGCTGGTCCCCAGAATGAGCGGGTTTTTTGGAAGGAGACTGCTCAATATTCACGAGCAGCCAGCAGTGAGTCACATCCATCATCTGCTCCAGTCACACAGATCGGTTTATTGGGTCAAATCATTTACATTATTTTGAGCGGTGAAGACAGACGAGGGCTGTTCTTTCAGAGAGTTCGTACAAATGGGAAGAAAGGACCTGCTTTTAGGCATTGGCAGTGACGCGGAGATGGGGAGATTGCTAGGAATCCTCAATTGTCTGGATTTAAAGGAACAGGCAACCATTTTTTTCCATACTGAGATATGTTCTTGCCTGAGCTTAGACGAGTTGATGCGTACCTGTCTTTGTGTGTGCGCTCAGTCACGCAAAACGACCAAAGATGTTGCTAGAATTTGGCCTCTCACAGTGTATTCGTATAGCTCCAAACGGGGGTGAAGTTGGAAGCTGCCACGCTCTTCCAGGGGCACAAAGACCAGACAGGTACGTATCAACTCGTCTGAGGCAAGAACATATCTCAGTATGGAAAAATGGTGGCCTGTTCCTTTAACCTCTTAACCCCCGCCTTAACCAAGTGCATTTACCCCAGGTCAGCTTTACCCAAATCTACAAAAGGATCTAAACGGATCATTATCCTCGTATTGTCCTCATTTTTGTCACTTTTCAGTTTCTCTTTTGTGGCTTTTTTGTTGCATTTTCATTGCGTTCGCTCTATTTTTTGTGGCGTTTTTATCACACATTTGTTCTGTTCTTCTCTGTTGTTGCATTTTTGTCTTTTTTCAACATATTTTTGTCTCTTTTTCAACATATTTTTGTCTCTTTTTCAACATATTTTTGTCTCTTTTTCAACATATTTTGGTCTCTTTTTCAACATATTTTTGTCTCTTTTTCAACATACTTTGGTCTCTTTTTCAACCCATTTTTGTCTCTTTTTCAACATGCTTTGGTCTCTTTTTCAACATACTTTGGTCTCTTTTTCAACATACTTTGGTCTCTTTTTCAACATATTTTTGTCTCTTTTTCAACATATTTTGGTCTCTTTTTCAACATATTTTTGTCTCTTTTTCAACATATTTTGGTCTCTTTTTCAACATATTTTTGTCTCTTTTTCAACATACTTTGGTCTCTTTTTCAACCCATTTTTGTCTCTTTTTCAACATACTTTGGTCTCTTTTTCAACCCATTTTTGTCTCTTTTTCAACATGCTTTGGTCTCTTTTTCAACATACTTTGGTCTCTTTTTAAACATATTTTGGTCTCTTTTTCAACCCATTTTTGTCTCTTTTTCAACCCATTTTTGTCTCTTTTTCAACATATTTTTGTCTCTTTTTCAACATATTTTGGTCTCTTTTTCAACATACTTTGGTCTCTTTTTCAACCCATTTTTGTCTCTTTTTCAACATACTTTTGTCTCTTTTTCAACATATTTTGGTCTCTTTTTAAACATATTTTGGTCTCTTTTTCAACATATTTTTGTCTCTTTTTCAACATATTTTGGTCTCTTTTTCAACATATTTTGGTCTCTTTTTCAACATATTTTTGTCTCTTTTTCAACCCATTTTTGTCTCTTTTTCAACATACTTTGGTCTCTCTTTCAACCCATTTTTGTCTCTTTTTCAACACGCTTTGGTCTCTTTTTCAACATACTTTGGTCTCTCTTTCAACCCATTTTTGTCTCTTTTTCAACACGCTTTGGTCTCTTTTTCAACATACTTTGGTCTCTCTTTCAACCCATTTTTGTCTCTTTTTCAACATGCTTTGGTCTCTTTTTTGTCACTTTTTTGTCACATTTCCGCACATTTTCATCCTCGTTTTTGTTGATATTTTTACTCGTTTTTTTCGAAGCTTTTAGACTTGGGTAAAGCCAAAATAGAGAAAATATGCTCAGTTCAGGTGGGGGTTAAGAGGTTAAGCTTGCAAATTTCTCTTTACATAACAGTGTTTCTCATCACCAGGTCTGTTTCAATGCCATGAAAATATGAAGTCAAGTTTAACAAATTTAAACAACTTGACCTTCACAAGTGTCATCTGCAGAGTACAGTAAATATCCAAAACTATTCTGAAAAAAAACAATCAAAACAGAGATACAGTATCTGGTAAGATCACATGTCACGTGATCTATGCCCTATATAAAGTGCCCTCCTTCTTGTTCAGCCCACCTTGACGCCTCTCTTCCATGCAGCAGCTGGGACATGGCAGGGAAATGTGTGTCTGATCTGTCAGTAAATGTCATAGCACAGTCAAGGTGTAAAGCCCTGGTGGATGCAGTGTTTAGTCTTCAGCGGTGAGTGAGGAGCTGCCCTTCATATGCACACAATCTGTCGAGGTCTGTATTTAACTCGGCTGTTGTTTATAGCTCTCCTGGCAGCTCTGTGCCGCTAAACGTTGGGGTAGCAGCTTTTCCTCACGCTTTGGACTTGTGTACACTTCAGGCTGCATTGCGGATAGATCCCGACATGGAAGCTCAGACGGGCCCAGGCTTTGCAGGTGCCTTCCAGCCAGCTTCATGTCCAAGATGGCACCACCTTTTCGTGAGAGCAAGGCGGCAGCAGCGCCCGGGCCAGGGGAGTGAAGTTGCTTTTCACTGCCTGGCTCAGCCGACCGAACTACAAAGGCCTTGGGGATGATGGGAAATGAAGTGTGGTCAACACGTGCGGCGACAGCGGACTGACAGATGGTTGGATCTGAATTCTTTTTGATCAGAAACACGTCAGAGATCTACTTTGATCTGCAGAAATGCTTAAAGGGACGATGCCTGATTTTCTGTTCTTGTAGTTGTCCTCTATGTCCTCCTTTAGAAAACTGCAAACTCAGACATGTGTGCATGGGAAAAAACCCACTGTGCATCTAAATATAAAGCATTTGTATCAGTTTCATGAACTTTCAGGCGTGTTTTCTAGCACTTCTGTGAGAGTGGCCCCGCAAAATTTTACATATGCCAATAAACCTCGTCCCTGTGAAGAATTGGGATGCTTCAAATATGTGCCCGGTCACTAGAACCAGGGACACAAGTCGGCAGCCCAAGTTTCGAAAAAAACACAGAGATTGGTGATTTTTGCTTGTTTGCAGAATCGTTCAGTTGAAGTCACGAAGAAGCCTCTCCATGTTTAAGCTGCAGTAATGGTATATTTAAAAGTGTAAACTTTTAGGTTCAAACCGGCTTGTTTAAGGAGATTTGGGAAGCGTGCAGTAGGGGCGTGACTTTGTCTGTGTGTATTTACATACTGGGTTAAACACTGGGTTGTGTTGGAGACGCCGCAAAGATTGTATCAGACGAGCTGAACCGTGGACGTTACAATGAACATGTTTGGAAGTGGATTTATTAATCACGTATTATGTGGCGCCGCTTCCTCATGAAGAGCCTTGATATGTAAATGCCATTATTCGTGTATGCATGATGTTTTTATGTATTTTACTGCAACATCAGCCTGCCCAGGGACTACAGGTGGAAATTAGCACTTGAGCTATAACCTGGTACAAGGCATCTCTCCCTTTGAGGTTAAATAATAATAAAAATATTTAAAAAAATAAATAAAAAACTAGACTAAACTAGCAGGACAGAAACGCTGCTTTGCTCCCCAGACAGGACAACACTTTCTCTGTGCTTTAGTGTTAAAAAAGCATCCCAAAAGCACCAAACAGTAAGTTTTGCATCTTTTTTTATCACGGTGGATTTTGCGTTTGAGTTGATCTCTGATGTCTCGCTCTGTTTCCACGTTAGAATACGCTCGTCTCCTGTTTCCTTTTGTTGTTTGGGGAGGAGGCGCCGCTGCTTTGGTTTGCATTGTTGACACATCCTTTTAGCGAACAAATGCCACGCAAAAAAGTCAGTTTTATACATACGCCTATTGTGGATCAGTTTATGTGTGTTTGAGTGAACTCTGAAACCCCCCACACATGACAGGACAGGACAGGGGGAGCTTTACAGCGATACGGCTTTTCTAAATGGGATGTAAATGAGCCTTATTGTCAGGTGGTGAGAACAGCCCAAAAGTTTAGAGGCCAATTCCTCTCTTAGACATATTTCTAGTTCCTAAATTCGCCACATCTTCTCCAAATAATATCAGAAACTTTGGAGGCTACACTTTCAGAAGCTATATGTCCCACTCAAAATTCCCCCAAACCGAGTTGTGTCCTCCGTTCTGGGTGGGTCACTGTTAGTAAGGTTTGGACCACAGCTAACATTTTACCATAGTGGCTTCCTCTTTCCCTCCTGGAACCGGCACCTTAGCGTGGTGGAGTGGTTTGAGTGCCCGAATGATCCTGGGGGCTCTGTTGTCGGGGGCTTCGTGCCCCTAGGGTGTCCCATGGCAAACAGGTCCTATAGGTGACAGGTCAGACAAACAGCGGTTCAGAAGCCCCTTATGAGAGACCAACAGGCCCAGCTAGAACCATGAGGCCGTCCTTCTGTGGCCCACCACCTGCACGAGGAGCCATAGGGGCTGGTGCAATGTGATGTGGGCAGCTCCAACAGCTGCCCCCACGACCCGGAAACTGAAAAGTGGAAGAAGATAGATGGATGGGCCTCCTCTTTCATTGTTGTTATCAAAATATCAGCTATAGGGCCTTATATTTGACAGAAAGTGCATTATCCATTTTAATCCTAAACTGTGAACTGCAAGAGGAGAGTCTGTCCTTTGCTCTGATGGTGAGGTCATTCTGGTGTGTGGGAGAAACAGAAATGCGTTACAAAAACTTTTTAAAAACTTTTTTTCTAGCAAACGCGAGACGTGGCTTGATCTGTGGCTCCAATCTGGTCTGATGGGTCCGGCTTGATTGCAGGAACATTACTTTTCTGGTATGCTGAAGTTAAACTGCCGGGTTACAGGCACGGTTTCACTCAATAATCCGGACTTTACAGTTACCACAAGGATTGAAAAAGTGATGTTTTGGTTTCAGATTCGCCCATCACCATCAACGTCCTCGTCCCACATTTCATGTTACAACTTTTCCTACAGCACGACAGAAAATATGAGTCATTTTCCCTCTTCTGCCTCGAAATGGGAAGACTTTACATCCGCAGAGCCAGTTTGTGGAGCCGATATCAGCGCAACACATCTAGATTGTGAGCTGTCAGCCCAAACTGTGTCTGTGATAAGGCCGTGCTGCGGGGGAACAACAACACACTGTAGTCCTCTCGATAAGTTCAGCTGCGCCGATGGAAGCGATACATTGTGATTCCACCGCAGGGTCGAGGCTGCGCGTTAGCCAAGCGGCCGTTTGAATAATGACCGCGGAGGAGATAAGTGGGAGATGGCCATCAGCGGGCTCTCCGAGGCGGCTTTAGGCACAGGGGCACTTAAACGCAACGCTAGGTTCTCCATCACTTCACGGCCAAGGATTCACAGAGGAGAAAGTTGAGGGAATGTGTGATAGGGATAAGGGCTTAAAGGATATTATGGGGATCCCGTGATCGCAAAGGCAAAAATGTTTAGGTCATTTAAGTCGTCTTGAGTGCAACATTAAAGGGATATTTCAGGGATTTTGAGGGCCTCATTTCCTAGTTATCCAGAGTGTTGCTGATTTCTGGAGATATTTTTTTTTGTAATTCAAGCAGTTCTTATATTTGAAGAGTTTCGTGGTGCTAGGCTAGTGCAAGGCTAGCACATTTCTATGGTATGAGCTAGCTTGTATTAAAAAAAGTCTGACCCGCTCCACACCTGAAGCAAATCACTTATAACGCCAGACTAACCATGTAAATGTCTGTGTCGATAATTTTAAAGGGGGGGTATTATGCAAAATCAACTTTTTCAAGCTTTACACCATGTTATTATGTCATTCCCTCATTAAAAACATGCCTGAAGTCTTGCCTTAAAAACTCTGATGGCGGCCATTTTAGGGATAGGTTTGCCTGAGTCCTCCTAGGAACGCCCCCACCTCCTGGAGACGCCTCCGAGCTTTCGTCACCAGCCGAGTAACCAACCACTGCTCCTCAGCAGAACCCCCTCCCCACTGATGCCACAGACAGCGTGTGGAGGGGGCGTGTCGGAAAGGGTCAGAGGTTCTTAAAGAGACAGAGGCCTATTTCAAGACATTCGCTACAGCCATTTTGAGAGAGCAACATTATACAAGGCAGGTATTCTAATTTACTGCATTTACAGACCAACAGAAAGTTTCGTCATCATTGTAGTGTGATATAGACTGAAAAAAGCATAATACCCCCTCTTTAACCATTTTGCATTTTGCATCGTCTCTCTTTGGTAAGAATGAATAACTATTACAAGGTCTGAGTATTCATACCTAAACACACAAAGAAGGAGGAGAAACTCGTGGTCACATAACGTTTTCTTCAGGTCAGACTAACCGGTATGTATAGCTCAAAGTACAGCAACAAAGAAAGACTACGTCTGTTTAGGCGAGAACTGTCCTTGGGCGGCAATCGAAAACATCACATGAGAAAAAAACATACAGCACTGACATTACAATCCCCTTTTCTGATAATTATAAAACGTGATTTTAATTAATCACACAAATTCTGATTTAAACGTAATAACTCAATAGTATATTCAAAGTTGAGTAAAGATAACAAAGAGATGTCAAGGTGATACAAATGTTGTCAAATGTTGTGATGACTCACACAGATGTGGAGTAGACGAGTTTTAAATGCCCCGTCTGAACTGATCGTATATTTAAACCAATGGGCGAAAAAATAAATCTGTTTTGAAGCAAAAGACGTTCACAGCTACATAATCACAATACAACACCACAGCACAGTCACAAGTGCACATTCATGAAAGCAGATAGATAGATAGATAGATAGATAGATAGATAGATAGATAGATAGATAGATAGATAGATAGATAGATAGATAGAATAATATCGTTATCGCGATATCGCAAGTTACTTCAATATTGTTCAGCCCTAATATGAAGTCATGTTTTATACAAAATAAATTGTAACAAATTCCTCGAAGTAGCAGCATTTTGATTACTATTTTGCACTTTTGACATTTTCTCAACGGGCTTCACGATGTCGTCACCAGACACCAGACTGTTAGAAACCATTTTAGGCGACAACCTTCTGCAGCTCAATGAGAAAACGCCAAGAATAATTTGAATAATTTAAAATGTAAAACATATTTTGATACTTCACCCCTTTTTGTTTCTGACACAATCCCTTGTGTTCATTCATAGTTGAATGTCTTCAATGAGAAACTGTTGACGGGTACTGTAGACAGATCCTTACTATCCCTTCCAATAGCTGTGATTTCTTATTATGTACAGAACCTCTAAACCCTACAGTTCCCTTTACTTGTGCTCTTTAGGTTGGCTAATTCTGTGTGAAAAGGACTAAAAAGGACCTTCAACCCGTTTTGTGCCATTTTAGGTTTAGGTTCAGGGTCATTTTTTCCAGTTATGCACATCCAACTCTCAAAACGTAATGAGGCCTAGGCGTTAATTCAACCTGGGAGACTAATTTCAGCCTCACCTAGCTCCAGCCAATGACCGCTTCCGTGAGGGCCACACCTCCACCTTAGCCATCAGCCTAAGAGCCGCACCTCCGTAGCAGCCAATCATCACCCTCGGTCCCGCTTTTAAGCCCCAGCAATCATGGTTCGTTCGCTTCCCAGCTGCGCTGCGACCCGCCTCCACCCCATCTCCACCTCTTCCGTCCACGGCTTCTACCTGCTGCATCTTCACGGGTCTTCCATACCACCACCAGGCTCCGGGGGAAGACATCCCTAACTACAAGCTGTTCATCCATACTGACTTTCATACATCGATACCAAAACTAAGGGCGCACTCACACTTGACATCCGAACCGTGCCACTCTCTAGCTCGTTTGAGGAAAGGCCTGGATGCCCTGAACGGCCCGCGCTCACACTTACACAAACGAACCGAGCCGTGGCTGATTAGAGAAGCACGAGGAGCTGTTTACAAGTGCACGTGAGCAGCAGCAGCGCAACATAATGCGGAAGAAGAAAAAAACCTGAACAGCTGCGTGAAATAATGTCTACTACAACTATGAGCCCTGTCAAATCTCTTCACTCCACTTTTCTTTGCATTTTACTACAGTTTAACAAAAAGGGCTATGGTGAATAATAGTCGATTTTAATAAAGCAGAGAAATAGAGAAGTGCGCGTCCCTCTGTCCCGCTCAGCTGAGGCGGGGGGTGGAGCAGCACCTGCCGCCCTGAGCCTTTCTTTGGAGTCAAATACAGCCTTCAAAAAAAGGCTACGAGAACAGAAGATATGACGCTCAGTTTATGTCATGCATTGCTGCTTCGGCCACTGGTTAAACAGCTTTATGTTCCTGGAAGTCTACGCTTTACGTTACAACAAAGCACTTAACACGAACGCGCACCAAAATCACAAGCGATTAATGCACCCGCAGGTTTTATCTGTCTGACTAAAGCCTGCGGCCAAACCAGGTACAGCAGCAGAGAAGCTCGGACACAGAGCGGGAGAAGCGCAGCCGCTCCCCGTAAAGTCAGCCCGAGACGTGCGTGAATCGGCCAGGGCGTCGGGAGTGAGCAGTCGGGGAGACGAGCGGTATGTGGCCGAGGGTCCGGGGAGCCGCCCGCGAGCGAAGCGGTCGGGGGTCGGAAAGACGAGACGCTGCTCTGTTTGATAAATACAGCCTTTTCTCACTGTTTTACCGTGACAAATGCAACCGCCCATACAACAGCCGCTTGTATCCATGGTTTGATTGGACTCACACTGCACAAACGAACCATGCTGAAGGGGCTTCCAGCGCTTGGGCGTGGTTCGGATGGACAAGGGTGAGTGCGCCCTTATATACATATCAATAAATCTTCCTAATCGCTGCTTTTGTCTGTTTGAGTCTAACCAGCTTGAATAGACAGGAGAGCTTGACGCTTACACTGAAACCTCATTAAAAAGCCAGGACCTTAAAGTTTTTAAAAATATGTATAAGATCTGTGTGAGAACAAACACAATATACATCACAATTCCCTAATCATAACATTTACTTTAAGGCCTTGATCAGGAAGGACGACATGTAACAGCTTTAACTCACACTTACGCAGCTACGACACCCGAGGTTTACAAAATGTCACTTAATTTTCCCAAGAAGGTTTGTGAGTGAATGTAGTTTTCTTGGTCTTACATGTTAGTTAGTTAGTTAGTTAATTTTCTTCGGTCATTATGAACATTTAAATCACATGTCACATGTTTTCCAAAGATCTTAGACATTATACAATAAGAAAACACATACATTAAGAATTTAATCTATATGATGCCTGACCGAAGGGGTTTAGGCTGAAGCCAAGACTTATTTTGCCTAAAGCCCTTTTACAACTGTGACTCTGTGTCCAAAGATGACACATTATACACTTTCTTTAATACCAACGATGGTAACACTTAAGCACAAAACTTAAACTTCAACAAACAAAAATTATGCTATGTATCCTCGATCGACTTCTCTTCTAATGGTCTTCATTCAAGTGTTCTATACTTCCCTATCATGTTTGACTTATACATTTTCTTAAATGCTTTAAGAAAATGTGAGTCTGAGAAAACTTTAGTTAACTTCTCAGTATGTTCTCTGTGAGCGTCCGTTCAAGGACTTTCACTACACAAGAGTCTTCTTCATTCATAAGGCATGTCACATTTCAACAAAGGATGGAGAAAAACATTTGTGGATCAGTCACTGAATTAATTTTGAAGCCGTGACAACATTCATTTCCACGAGCACTCTGCTACAGTCACTATTTGCTTTGGCAATGACATCTGCTTCTCAGCCCTCTCTATTTATTTAATTTTCACTTAAGGATGGCAAAAAAAATCAGTTCTTCACTTAAAAGTAGGGCTGAGTGCCTTCGTCTTGCTTTCTTAAAAAGGGGAGTATTATGCAAATTGACATTTTAGAGCCTTTGAGCATGTTTTAATGTTGTCCTATCACAAACATGCCTGTAGATGTGTTTTGAGCCACAAGTTGGATCAGTCTTTGAATCTTCCTCGGTGACTGTTCTTAGAGCCGCGATGGCAGCGTGTACGATGCTCCTCCTTTGTTCGAATGGTCTGCAAACTAATGGGTTAAAGTTAGATTTGGTTTAAAGTCAGGGTCTCCACCTTTTTCTAAAAGCTCAGGTTTTTTTCTGTTCCATCATCTGAGCAGGTCTGTCTCTGCTCATCTTATTAAAAAATAAAATAAAAAAAATAATCCTTCCTTCTCAGTATTTTTCTTTTTGTCGACATCATGCTCATGAATTCTTATACTGGAATATAGAACAGATGTGTTACATAGACAGAATATTTCACTCAGTCTCGATGTTTGTCTCCTCCTGACGCTGACAATAGAGAGAAGTGATGCCAGATCCGTGCCTGTGACAGAACCACATTTACATTGTGCATGAAGTAAATACGACAGCACCAAAACAAGACACTCTCTCCTGCATTGGGCTCATTTGTGCGTTGTGTTGCAAAAAACATGAGCTGCGTGGCTCGTTTCATAAAACTTCTCTCGTTCATAGCACTTTGATCACGGGGCTGTCGTCTTTATTTGATCAGAAATACGAAGATAATACATCGGTTTAGGACCCGCTCTCTGTTCGGGTCAGCGATTCGCAGTCCCTCTTCTTTTTCACATTTTGTTGCGGTGAAAATGTTGAAGTGACTTCGATGTAAAAAGTAGAACAAACGCCTGCACAGCGTCGCTGGAATGCTGTTTGTATTTTACAGCTAAAACAGTGCAGAAGTCGGCCGTAAATGAAGTCATGAAGCGGCAGCAGCTCCGGGCAGCAGGAGGAGCGGGGCGGCGAGAGAAAGGCAGCGAGCCTTTTTAACCATTTTGCAGTTAAAATACCTTATATTTGAGCAGCATCTGCTTCGTGTTTGTATAAGCTACGCAGCGGCGGAGTGATCTGCTGGATAATAGTCCCTCAAAATGCGATCATTCATGTGATGCAAGGTCAGTTATATTCCAAAAATTATTCTATCAACACAGACATTTATATGGTTAGTCTGGCGTTGTAAGTGATTTGCCTCAGGTCACTGTGGAGCGGGTCTGACTGTTTTTAATGCAGTGTAGCTGATATCGTAGAAATGCGCTAGCCTTGCATTAGCCTAGCGCCAGGAAACTCTTCAAACATAGGAACTGCATGAATTACAAAAAAAAATATCTCCAGAAATCAGCAACACTCTGGATGACTAGGAAATGAGGCTCTATGTCAAAAATCCTGAAATATCCCTTTAACATGTTAATAAGGGAACAGAAAAACCTTAAGTCCTCTTCTAAAAGTCTCCAGAGACCGTGGGGCCCTCAGGTGTGGTGGTAGGGCCTTCCACAGTTCAAGAGCAGCCGCCTGGAACGCTCTGTCACCAATTATCCGGAGGCTGGCTTACTGACGAACTGGTTCAGTACCAGAGGCTTGCTTTTTTTTTATCCTTTTTTAATGTGTTCTAATTGACAAAAATCACACAGATCATCTCCTTCATATCTCTCCATGATGTGAGTGGAGCACATGTTGAGCGTTATTGCCAGCGACTGCAGATAAGTCACCAGATGTTCCGTAGCGTGCGTTTAGGGTAATGGCTAAAGCTAAAAATTGATGATGTGTTGAGCTGTCAGATATCCCAGTGTCTTTTTTTATCTGGATATGCCCCATGCGTCGCATATCTGAGCCCGCTCTGTGTTCAGTGGTAAAATAAGGCCGTGTCGTGGACAGTAAAGCACTGTCAGATACTGTACTCGAACACCCGCCGGGATAAAGACTTGCACAGAGACGTCAGTGGCTTGAGTGATGTGACATTCAAAAGCCAGCGGTCCGAGTCATACATACGTAGTCTCTAATTGGTCTGGGATCCTTTTACAGACACAGTGAAAAGAAAATATTCTCTATGAGGCAATCCCACACAATCAGCCTCTGTCTCTTTTAGTTTCTTGTCATCACCCATCTGTCCTCTTCGTGCCCCCGCCGCTCAATAACCCCACTGTTACGCTAGCAGGGGGGCATTTCAGGTATTTGCTCGGTTTTTATGTCTTCAATCATTTGATCCGGTTCAGTTTGTCGAGGTAAAGAAGACGCTCACCCTGATATCAAATCTCCGGACGTTTACACTCCAACTCTTATCTGTCGTTACACGTTTTTAGGTTGTGCCCGTAAGGATCTTCCCCGATAAAAGGGGCCAAAATGAGTTTCTGCGGACAAGGGACGAGCGCTTCCAAGAAGAATTTGAAGTTAATGGAGGCAGCTGGTGGCATGAGTGGACCGTGAGTCAACAGCATAGTTTTTATGAAATGACGCTATACAAAACCATGAACAAAAGCAGTGAAATCCAACCCCAACCCCTCTCTCAACAAGGGACTTAAAGGGATGTTTCAGGATTTTTGACATAGGGCCTCATTTCCTAGTTATCCAGTGTGTTGCTGATTTCTGGAGATATTTTGTTTGCAATTCATGCAGTTCTTATGTTTGAAGAGTTTCGTGGCGCTAGGCTAGTGCTAGGCTAGCCTGCATTAAAAACAGTCTGACCCGCTCCACAGTGCACCTGAGGCAAATCACTTATAACACCAGACTAACCATATAAATGTCTGTGTTGATAGAATAATTTTTGGAATATAACTGACCTTGCATCACATGAATGATTGCATTTTGAGGGACTATTTTCGAGCAGATCACTCCGCCGCCGCGTAGCTTATACAACCACGACGCTGATGCTGCTCAAATATAAGTTCTTTTAAATGCAAAATGGTTACACTGTGGAGCGGGTCAGACTGTTTTTAATGCAGGCTAGCTGATATCGTAGAAATGCGCTAGCCTTGCATTAGCCTAGCACCACGAAACTCTTCAAACATAAGAACTGTTTGAATTACAAAAAAAATCCAGAAATCAGCAACACACTGGATAACTAGGAAGTGAGGCCCTATGTCAAAAAACCTGAAATATCCCTTTAAGGAATAACAACATACATAGAATAATTCAAACATATTTAGCTAAATTCAGGTCCACATCAATTCAAAGCCACTTTATTCACCTTCTATTGCCAACAGTACTTATTCGGTTGTTTGTTTAGATCATGGGTCTGACTTGTAGAGCACAGATTCCTGAGTATGTCAAAATAAAAAAAAGTAAGTCTCTAACCCATTCCTGTGTGGAGTTATGCATTTTTAAAGAAATAACCAGAATGCTCACTCCAGCCACTAGGGGGCAGCTTAAAGAGAGAAAGGGAAGAATAACACACGTGTCCAGCAGAGGGAACTGACATAAGAAGAGATCATGATATAAACAACACATTATAATCACGTGGTAAATGGACAGTCTGCCCCTGGGCGGCTGTGGCTACAATAGTAGCTTACCACCAGTGCTGAGTGAATGAATAATGACGACAGTGGAGCAGAGACTTGTGACACAGGCTTGTAAAGTGCAACACAAGTGTAAGTCGAGGCTACAGTCCTGTCAGGCTCATTGTTATTCATGAATTAAAAGTTTCCTCCATAGTATTTTCCCAATTAAAACATATGTATAATTGTACTTTTATTGCCTTCAGGATGACACATAACAACTGTCCAAGGACTACAGATGAAAAATAGCCCTTAGGCTAATTCTGGCATATTTACATGTATAATGTATATTAATGTGCACTGTCCCTATAATAAATAAATAAATAAATGACAAGAGCAGCCAGCAGATGTGACTCGGGCTTCTGTTTCGGATACTTCCGTGCATGTTCCGGGCATGTCCTATTGGGAGGAGTCCCCTGAAGACGCACTCATACCGGTCAAGTTTTTGGATACAAAAATAAGGGAAACTTTCCTGCACCCGCTGCGAGCCGTCCCATCACGTCAACCAATCTCCAAGATGGAGTAAAATATGGTAGTTTCCCGGCCAAAACAGGACACTTGGCAGCTCTGCAAATTCACGACCAAGGCCACTGCAGGCGGCATTTCTCACGAGTCCAGTGGCAGAGCTCAGTTTGGAGAGGCAGAGGAATCTTTTTTTGTGATTATTTTGTTATGAGATAATACTATGGGAGGACCGCGGGAAAGAGAGGTGAAATACGGTAGTGTCCCGGCCAAAACAGGACACTTGCTTTGGCCTTCGGTTCCATGTAGACCAGACACAGTTTGTGCCTTTATATATTACCTGTGTTTAACTTTTATTGTGTTTATTGTACATTTTGTTACTGTTCTTGTACAGCACTTTGGTCGACTATGGTTGTTTTTAAATGTGCTTTATAAATAAAATTGACATTGACATTGACTTGATAGTTACAGACACACTATAGGGACCATGTCTCTGAGTTGGGATGCCCCCAGAACAGCTGGAAGAGGTGTGCGTGGAAACGGAAGTCCGGAAATCTCTACTCAGACTGCTGCCTTTGCGACCGGCCCTGGATAAAGCAGAAAATGGATGCATAGATGGATAGACTTCAGTCACAGGAACGGATCCCATGTCCTCTGCATTTGACTCAGCTTCAGCCAGTGTTTTTGGAGAACCCCCCAACAATAAACAGAAAAATAAACAGTGGAGTTAAGAATATTTATTTCAGTAGACCGATTTGACAAGTAATTAGCATAGTATTTTTTTAAGATGTTTTTTTTTTTTAAACATAATTTAAGTGAAGATGTTATTCCATTAACTGCTTATTTTACTTACCCTCTCAAATCAAACTATTTTTACATCTGTTTTGGTAAGGTCACATACTGAAGGACTGATCTACTGTGCATGTTTTGGGTTGATGGTTGAGAGAGAAAAAACAGGCAAGGGTAGAACATACAGACTCCACACAAAAATACCTCAAATGGTCTAGAAACCAAACCTTCTTGCTGTGAGGCGACGGTAGAAATCTTTGACGTTTCAATGCATTCATAATAGAAGATGACTCCCAAACGCAAGGAGAGCTCAGCGGGGGTATGAGATGTCCAAACTTTTGACATCGAGACATAACTAAAACAATTAGCATCTTCATTTTCGCTCGTTCCCTGAAGGTCACAAGTCTCCACGAGTTTTTTGTGAGCGCGTCTCTCCCCGCGGACATCTCATCCAAATAATTACTCCCTGTTCCATCTCTGTGTCGTGTCCTTTTACCGAAGCCAAGGCTCAGTTCTCCTGCAGCTCCCTTCATTTCACATGACTTTCCCTCTTTCTCTCTGCGGCCCCTGTGCCAGATCCCAGGGCCCGACACGGCATCTTTGAAGCGTGAGATCATTGCTTCTGTTTAGGACCGGGCTCTGTCTGGTTTCGTCCTCAAACTAAGACCGATGTGTGCGGTGTGCATTGTGTTATGATGGGCAACCCAAATTGTCAGAATGCAACAAAAATGGTTGGGATTTGAATGAATGGAGATAATGAAGCCAGACCTTTGCCACATCTGTCTCCATAGGGTCTTATTATGTGGAAAGGTCTTACTGTATAACGTTACCTTACCCTCCGCCTTGACCAAGTGCATTGTCTCCAGTTCAGAAATCAAATCGAAAAGCTTCTCGAACAAGAATAGCAGCGAAAACGAGGATGAAAACGTAGCAAAGAAGCAACATAAACATGATCAAAAGTGACAAAAAAAATGCAACATAAATGTGCCGGAAAAGCAACAATTGCACGATTAAAAAGCGACAAAAAGAGATGAAAACGAGACAAAAATGCGTTAGTCTGGCCTGTAGGCTATAAGCTCCAGTCGAGAAGCTTTTGGGTAAATCTGAACTGGAGAAAATGCACTCAGTGACATATTGGACTAAACTGTTGCCATCAGTACAAAACATGCCAATGCTAATGACCAGCTTACAGAAAATGCTATTTTTGCAGTGGGTATTCAAAGAATGGATTTGGATGAGAAGTTAAAGAGGGGGTATTATGCTTTTTTCAATCACATAGCACCAGTCTATATCACACTACAATGATGACGAAACCTTCTGTTGGTCTGTCAATGCAGTAAATTAGAATAACTGCCTAGTATAAAATTGCTCTCTCAAAATGGCTGTAGTGAATGTCTTGAAATAGGCCTCTGTCTCTTTAAGAACCTCTGACCCTTTCAGACACGCCCCCTCCACACGCTGTCTGTGGCATCAGTGGGGAGGGGGTTCTGCTGAGGAGCAGTGGTTGGTTACTTGGCTGGTGACGAAAGCTCGGAGGCGTCTCCAGGAGGTGGGGGCGTTCCTAGGAGGACTCAGGCAAACCTGTCCCTTAAATGGCCGCCATCAGAGTTTTTACAGATTACTCAAAAATCCGTGAATGTGCCAAGGCAACACTTCAGGCATGTTTTTAATGAGGGAATGACATAATAACATGATGTAAAGCTTGAAAAAGTCGATTTAGCAAAATACCCCCCCTTTAACATATTTACAGAGACTAGATGCAAGTTGGTCATTAAATGCTCACTACTGCCACCTCAGGTCTTACACGCAACTGCAGGTTCTATATTAAGCTTGTTCATGACGGCACTTTGGACCCGAAGTAACAACTTTTTGAGTGACAGTGCAGGATTTTAGAGGCAGTTGTTATGAACAGGTCTGGGCTCATTCTACACATTAGTACATTGATTGAGTCAATATTTATTGACTAGGTTCGGGAGCAGGACCTCGCCTCAGCCAATCACCTTCTGCATACCAACCACTCCTGCTTTCACCTTGCCACGCCTCTAATTACCCACAAGCCTTAAATATACACCAGGCCAAGCCTCTTCATTCATGTTTGCTCAAAACTGTCGACCCCACCCTCCCTCCCTCTACGTCTGTTTTATCTTTCAGCCCTGATTCTTCTGCTTGGAGGAGGGTCCTGAAGAGCTGGGTTAATTCGAGCCCCCACCCACAGTCTCACCCAGCCTCACTCTACATCAATAAATTCTTCAACTGCAATTTGTTTTGGCGTGGTCCTTGCTAGTGAATTGGAGCATGCAGGGGGATGAAAATACTTAATTTTAACATTTTTGTACTTCATATAGTCCGTTTAAATCTCAAAATCTGATGACTTTGGTCACATCTCCATGGAGACGAGCTGGAGACGTACCCACTACCCACTCAAGGTAAAGTTACAGTCATGTCTTAGGGAGAGGTTACAGCAAAAGCACATGTTTGTTTGTACATTCAATATGCACAACAAACAACATCTTCATTCAGTATTCAACCCACAGTCAATGTCCTTTCTTTTGTTTTGAATAAGTGATTTCAGGCTGTAAATAATCTTTTGAAATAGAGTCACCATTTACTGCGAGGACCACGTGGGACGTTCGGTTTCATAAAAGGGGCCACGTCGCTCTGGACTTTGGGAACAGCTAGTAAATAAAACTGTATAATCTCTAAGGCACATCCACACTCACTCGCCTACATGTCTCAGCCTTCAAAGTGGAATACGGTGACAAGACATGAGCTACAATCCATCGAAAAGAGGACAGAAACATGTAACTCGAGAGATCCCCCGTGGACCACAGCAGCACATGGACTTGGCGGCACAGAGCAGAAATGTAGGTTGCACTTCTTACCACAATATTACACTGACATTCGCATTCACAACATGTTTCAGGCCATATATTTTTTAGGCTACTGCAGCTTTTTAAATCAATTTGATATTAGTATGCTAAACCAGGGCCAAATGACTTATGTGGGTCACGATTGAATACATCACCAGCTGAGAAACTGAGAGCCCCTGGTTTATAAAATAGGACTTATTTGTTTTGAAAGTTACATGAAACACAAGCGTAGTGCCAGATGAAACACATCTTGGACAGACCCGTGATCTGAAACACGTCTGTCTTTTGCAGATGCTTGACTGATACGGGAGGCTCGATATCGACATCCTGTCTTGTTAGTCCTGTTGGAAGTTGAGTTGATTATTGGCGTTCACGAACCAGATCCTGAAAACCATTTAGTGCAACAGATAAATTCATTTTTACAATACAATACTTCAGTTGGTGAAACAAGCATGAAATGTGGCATAATCTCCTCCGTGAGCCAATTTTTGACAATAACTGGGCGTCCACTCAAAATGTCAAGGTTTTTTTTTTCCTTTCAGTTTTTATCACAGGTTTTGCGTATCTCCTATCATTTGTTTATGCATTTGCTTTGGCTTTACATACTACTATAAGGTGAAAGAATTTGTGTTTAATATTTCATAGACCACTATGCCGCGGTTCGCGCTTGTGCTTGACAGCTAGAAAGTCTCCGCTTCGATTCCCACGTGGACAGGGCTGTTCTGTGTGGGGTTTGCATGTTCTCCCTGTGTCTGTGTAGGATTCCTCTTGGTACTCCAGTTTCACCTACCGCTATAAGCCTGTACAATAGGCAGGGGCAGATCTAGAAAAAAAATCACGGGGTGGCAAGTAGGGACAGGGATCATTTCTGGGGTGGCAACACATTTAGATGCAGGCTGAATCTACCAAAACTAAATAAATCAATACAAATCATCATCTTAGGAGCCACAGGAGTTGGCACATGGCTCCTTATTTAGCTATAAAGTTGTTATAATTCTTTGTCCTGTCAATAAATATAATACCTGAGAGTGAGCCTCTGTAAGCACCCAAGGTTGGTTATACAGACGGAAAATAAATAAATAAATGAATCAGGCTTTAAAGATCTGGATCTTGTCCTTGAGACGATGCATTTATAAAGTGCCAGGTTGATGACGACAGTAGAATTTAGACAGTTCCAGACAAGGACAAAACCAGGCTGAAATCAATGGGGTGGCCAGACCTTTACTACCACCCCTCTAGATCCGCCCCTGACAATAGGTGCCTTCCGCATGACGTCACGCCAACTAAGTTCCTCCATCTTGATGGGATACAGGCTAATGAACTCCAGATAAACACACACCAACGTTCCATTTAAAATCTACATTTCAAAACCGCTGAAATGCCTGAGACTTGTTGCGCAGTTGGATGCAAATTAGTGGTGTGAGAATTTCTCATGTTTTTACTCTCTTAATGTAACCTGGCTAACACCAGGCTGCTGTGTGCGCTCGAATTATTTCGAACTGCACAACAGCCTGGGGACCATGGCCAAATCTCCGGTGGATTTGGGAACCAATCACAGAGCGAGGAGGGACGGCAAGACGATGACGCGCTATTCGATATATGGAAGCTTGTAGTTTATTTACGGATAATTTAAAAAAAAGTTTATTTACGGATCCAACATGACAGCAGCAGACACGATGGTATTTTTCGATCAAGCTTTAGACCTTGTTCTAAATAATTTAGCTCAAAAGTTTACAGCGGGTACGTCATACGTCATCTCATACGATGATATGATTGGCTGTGGCTACGTGCAGACGCATGAGACTTTTTTTTTTTTTTTTTCGTATCGCCCAATAAACGGCTATGGACGCTCGTAAACCACACCTCTCCTACGAGAAAATGAATTGGTGGTCCCCAGACTAAATATCACTTGTGATTTTAGTCTGGTGTTAGCCAGGCTACTCTTAATGGGGTCCCATTGTACTTTTCAATTGGATATCTCATCAAATTATTAGCCTATTGAAAACTGCTGTAGCATAGAGGGATTTACTGTCAGTGTGAGATTTTCTGTTCGTTAATCTGTGAAAGAGCGATCTATACAACAAGCTGGGTGTCCAATTCAATGTGTTTTACAGTATTATTAGCCTGCTGGTTTAGCAAAGTGTCAAGTATCTTACCTTACTCACGACAATGAGAATATCCTTTCTTTTTGGTTGCCATACAGATGTATTCAATACCCATCCTGACTCAAAATATCTGTATGCAGAAAGGCTTTTATGCTTTTAATGATGTTCCTGTGTATGAAGATGGAAAGTTAAGAAACTATGTACTATGTAAATATCCCCAAACTCGAGTGAAGGTATGTTGACCGAGAACTTCACGCCGGTATTAACTCGGCTGGAAGCGTGTATGTGTCTGTAATATCCAACAATGACAGTTTGTTTGCATATCGAAGTGCCGCATTTCCTTGTAACAGATGTAGGTGAAAAAACACTGCATAATTGTGTGGAATCGCGATCGTTTTCTGTTGCATTCGCCATTTCTGTTTCCCTTCAAAATGTTGCGCGCTTGCATTTCTAGTCACGTGACTGGGAGACGCCTATAGGTTAATCCTCCAGCCAGGTGTTTCTGTTCATTAGCCTGGCTCCACATGGGCCACAGCTCCTACAGGTCACCCCAGCGGCAGTGAGACATGCAGAAATGCAGAGAACGAATTTATCGTTGAGTCTACAGTGTTGGGCCTGTATCATGAAGGAGAGGTTATGGGATGGATGTTTAGACGCAGCCTGTCTTTCAACACATATTTTTTTTCGAAAGTCAAAGTTGCTTTTACAAAATGTCCAGACGATTTGTATAATGTGCCTTTATTGTGTTTTGTTCCTGCATCATATACCCTGAAATCATCATGCTGAGACTGAAAGAGCATAAAAGCCCGAATGGAGCATATTACAGTGTGCAGTCTATAATTTATGTCCCCAGGATTAAGGTTATTCAGAACCATTTGCCCACAAAATCAAAGCTAATCATTATGGAGCGTGCAATATTGCTGGAACTTTTCAGCTTAACTTTCATGTTGTGAATATAAAAGTCAGTCCTAATAGATCCAGCCGTTGTTGGTTGCACTTATGTACTCAGTGTCTTTACCTATACTATAAGCTGGCTAAGCACATGCAGATGACTATTTAGCTTAATCGATAATTCCTGTTTTGCTTTC
Source organism: Gobius niger (assembly GCF_951799975.1). Classification (NCBI taxonomy): domain Eukaryota; kingdom Metazoa; phylum Chordata; class Actinopteri; order Gobiiformes; family Gobiidae; genus Gobius; species Gobius niger. The sequence continues at coordinate 36,050,342 of NC_136855.1, read as the reverse complement.
AAATCGTTCTGTAGCAATGATCTGAAAGCAAATTTAGTGATCTTGTCCTCATTTTCAGATGAGTAAAGCATACACTGTGAAATGTGAAATTTTTAATTTACCAGTCGAACAGCTTTGAGGACGGCTCTTATTATAACATTTTAGCAAGAAATTTGGCTAATCTTTGATCACATTCAGCGGGAAAGGCACTTACTCTGACAGTGTTTAAGAAGTTGAAACTCAAGTGTGAACTAACTGAAAGGCATAAAGCAGAAGCTCAAAATAGTTTGTGACACGAGAATAATCTCACTTTACTACAGTTTTTCTTGATTGATAGAACACTTTAATACTAAAATTCCTTTCACTCGCTTTGCACATCACAACCCACGGATAGGGCTCATTATGTAAACACATTAACAACTATTAAAACACATTTGTTGAGTCTGAAGATCAGAAACAACTGGAGGAATTTTGTCTCTTATAATGTCATGTAGATGTCTTAAAGGGCCTATATCATGCAAAATCGACTTTTTGGAGCTTTTAGCCATGTTGTTATGCTATTTCCTTATAAAAACAAAATACAAATTATAAAAAAAAGGGAGCACTTCCAGGTCAGGGCTGAAAACAAGCGCACTCCTGAGTGTCTGAACAGATGTCATGTTTGCACGGAAGGATGTGAAGAAGGAGCTCTTTCTAAACTACTCTGGACACACCTGTTCTTTTTTCTTACCTAACGATAATGTTGCGGAGAAAAGCGCCAAAATAGTGTTTTTCTGTGACTGTCTCTTGATGGATGTTTGGTGAATCTTCTCAAAGTGGATTAACTTTTAGAGCGGTGGTGAGTCAAAACACGTGTTAGCTTGGGTGTTAGCTCGTGTGTTAGCTTGTGTGTGTTAGCTTGTGTGTTAGCCATTTATGAAGCTGTGTTGCAGATGTCAACTGCATCGTGAAGTAACTTCACTTATTGCTGTGATATTTATATTTATTTTACTGCTATTAATGCATGGGCGGATTAGCTCGGAGAGAGGGGGCGGAGTTAACTGAATCGAAGCGTCTTGTCTTCCGGGTTTGCAAAATACCCCCAGAAAATACTTATATTTCTCTCAAAAAGTAGTACTCCATAGCGGTAGAGGTACAACATATCATATAAATGCCTATACTTTACTTTGGGATGGATAAAATAGCATGATAAAGATCCTTTAAAAATTACTGTGCCCTTTCTGATTCTCAGTGTTTGACACCTTGGTTGACTTTCAGGCTTGTTCCGCTGTTGACAGATACCACACAAGGCAAGAAAAACTCGAGTTGGAAAGACCGGCGCATGTAAAAATCTGAAAAATGTCCTGACAGTGATGGACCATTCAAAGTACACCGTGTATCTCTGTGACTGATGTGGAAGCTGACAGACAGATTCATGATGGTCGAGATGTGCAAAAATCACTCAAAAAAGCCTGACAACTTGTAAGTGGTGCAAAATATATGTACTCTTGCAATGAAAAGGGCTAATCTTTCAGTGTGTGTGTATGTGCTCCCCTGGGTGTTCAGTAGGAACCGAGTCATTACAGTCATATCACAAAATCAAATCACACAGTCGGCACATACTTAGGCAGTACAATATTCTAAACAACATTATATCTCTTCTCCACAGGGTAAAGGTCTATTTTTTTCGGGTGAATATTGTACAATGGCAATGGACTAAGAGCTTTCAGCAAGGGCTAAGCGAAGCTCATTCATGCTAGCAATTTGTTTTGGTTTTGGAGCCTGCATGAACAAAGATAACGAAAGGGAAAAGGTAGGCAAGAATGACAAATCTGTGTTCAACTTAAAGAGATGCAAAGAAGTTTCAAAGTCCATGAGTGAAAGACACTTCAAGATCCTGCACTCATTTCAGCAGCTAATCTGTCCATGGGCTCGGTTAGTCGCTATGTTTAAGCAGAGTCATAACAACGGGAGCAGTACATGAGCTAATCGCTGGAGACACTACTGGAGACACTACTACACCCAGCTCAATGGGTGAAGCAGAACAAAAACAAAACTTTTAAATTGTGATTTAAACAATTTGCAAACAAACCGTACGGAATGGGAGCATGCGTAAATAAGCCTTAAGAATTGTATCTAATGTAAAATACTGTGTTTTCTTTACAAGGTATTTTTGAATGGACATTAAGGGCCAGATCTTGTGGTTCAAAGCGCAGGCTGTAGAGAAGACTGCGCAGATGGGTGGCGCTCCTTCATACTTGGCGCAAAAAGTGGGCAGGACAGGAGGGGGGGACAGACTCACATTGCCATGTTGTTATGGTGTCGCCCCTTCCCATAGTTTCCCCAGACCTGCGGAAGGCGGTGGGTTGCGAGGGGGGTTCTCTTGTACACGCGTAACATGCATGATGCAGTGTGCAATGTTTAAAATAGATTAAAGAAATAAAACTGTCCCTCCACTGCTGCAGCCACTCACTGCAGATACAAGATTAGCGGAAAGAGAGGCAGCAGCCTCGCGTTGGACTCCGTTCGAATGCGCAAAGTTACGAAATGTAAAGGATTTAATTGATCAGACACTGTCATATCGGCTGCGGAGGAGTTGCAGAGTTATGCAGTAGTTGCAAGAAAACTGTAGCGTATTGGAACATTTGCGCTACAGCTGCAGGATTCTTGGAGCGGCTGAATTTGAAAAAAAAAAAAAAGTTGTTTTGCACCCTGTAAAATGCGCTTCTTTCTTTTGGACTGAGCTGTGGCTACACAAGGAGCATCATCAGGAGGTAAAGACTGACACACGATGGAATTGTAACCTTTAAACTCAGATTAGACGTGGTGTTGTGGCACTTGAAGGCATGTGTGGTTTATTTATGGAAAACTGTTGTTGTTTTGGTGTGAGGTGTGTGCGCGTTGATCTACTGTATCCAAGTAGGCCCGTGCGTAACCGACGCTCAAACAGACTTTTCAAGGCAATTTCGCTTTTGTTTTCAATTTGACGTCGATTCTAAGGAATACAAGGCAGCGCGATGTAAAGAGGAACATAATGTGAAGGTCGCAGCTCCAAGTGCTGCTTATATTGAACCACGCCTCAGTGGGCCTCTTTTTCTTAAATAACGCCCTCTCCCTGGTGGCGCAGCCTTGAGCGCATAACCTGCGCCACATGCAAGATCACGCGTGTACCGCGTTGCGTTTAGAGTTGCGCAGGGACTGCGCCAGTCACAAGATCTGGCCATAAGACCTTGAAAGCCTGATAAAAAAAATTAACATATAATTTACTCATGGAATGTTTCGTTTTCAATAGAAAAATTGTGAAAGAAATGTTTTCTGGTAAAGGCTTTTGACCCACTAGAAAACAGTTCCGCTGCCCACTTAAGGGTCCTGACCCACTAGTTGAGAACCACACTGCACCACTATTCCCGCTCCTATTTGTGAAGCAGAATAAAGGGTTAAACTGTAAAAAAAGATATTGAAATAGCAAATAAAGCTTGTATCTCTATTGAATATTTCTCAGTAAATATGGAGTGAAAACATTCTAACCGGCGGCATATTTGTTTCTTGTTTTGATAAATCGGCGCTCTTTTCTTATGGTAAAGGTCTTTCACGGCCTCCTGCTGGCGAATTCCGATAACATGCTTGACATTGGAAACCGTGGAAAGTAGAACGTTCCACCTAATCCTGCTAACCATGTTAAACCTCTAAATACCACGTCCTGAAATACATGTGACTCCTGGATCACTCGAGCCGTTCATATTTCAGCCTTGTGTCAAATGTCAATCAGAGCTGGTATTTCTTCCAGAGCGACACTGACAGCGGGTTTTGCATCATCGGAGAAACGCTGCGGCTTTTGCAAAACAGGAAAACACACGAGAAACTCCCGCCGTGCCGTGTATATCCGCGGATTCTCAATGTTTTTTCAGACACTTTCGGGGCGGTTTCATTTGGCTGATGCTCTGTTAGCGCAAGCGACTGCAGTTTCTGACATTTACTTTCCGAATGTTAATGCAGGAACAGAGCCGCGACACACGAAAATGAGGAGTTGCTGAGCTTTTTACAACATCCTCCAATAATTACACTTCCATCTCGGAGAAAGCTGTCTGCCGAGGCACGCTCATTACCAGATCAGTCATGCTTCAGGTGGAACAGATTTACAGATTACCCAGTTCCCACAGCGTCATCCAGGGATCAATATGTTTGTATTTCACATGTGGCAGGTATTACGAGCCGCCTTCTTCTTCTTCTTCTGTTTTTCTCCCCGCTGTCTCCTTAAAGTGGAATTTAGTCCTGGTTCAGGCCTAAGTGGTCAAATTAACAGTAAACACATTCGAAAGTGGGATTTTTTTGGGAAGATTTGGCAGCAGCACTTCACTTAAAGGGATATTTCAGGGTTTTTGACATAGGGCCTCATCAGTTATCCAGAGTGTTGCTGATTTCTGGAGATATTTTTTTTTTTGTAATTCATGCAGTTCTTATATTTGAAGGGTTACGTGGCACTAGGCTTGCGCAAGGCTAGCACAGTTCTATCAGCTACACTGCATTAAAGCAGTACTAAGTAACTCTTGCCCCTAGAGGCCATAAGCGCAACTGCAGGTGTAGTAGCAAGTTACAATTTTTTAACTCATTAATTGTCTTGGAGAGTAAATACTACGCTGACAGGAAAGGCGAAGGGAGAGAGGGATATTGTACATCCAATTATACAATGGAAATATTTTTTTTCACTCAAACTTGGCTGTAAATACTGTTTAAAGTGACACTAGCCCGCAGTTAGCTTTGCCCGTTAGCATGTTAGCTTCTTCTTCGTGATTCCATTAGTGTGTATTGGTGGCTCCGGTCCGGTGGCAGTCAAGCTGCAAACATGTTTTCTGGCCAGAGACACCAGGGGGAGATGAAAGACCCTCCAATCATCCCATAAACACTTGTATTACCCCCACAGGGACTACGAAAAGGGTTTATTAAGGTAAACACGTTACTTAGTACTGCTTTAAAAAACAGTCTGACGCGCTCCACAGAGCACCTGAGGCAAATCACTTATAACGCCAGACTGACCATATAAATGTTTGTGTCGATAGAATAATTTTTGGAATATAACTGACCTTGCATCACATTAATGATTGCATTTTGAGGGACTATTTTCTAGCAGATCACTCCGCCGCTGCGTAGCTTATACAACCACGAAGCTAATGCTGCTCAAATATAAGGTATTTTAAATGCAAAACGGTTAAAATACTCTCTCGACACAGACATTTATATGGTTAGTCTGTTGTTATAAGTGATTTGCCTCAGGTGCACTGTGGAGCCGGTCAGACTGTTTTTAATGCAGGTTAGTTGATACCATAGAAATGTGCTAGCCTAGCACTAGCCTAGCACCACGAAACTCTTCAAATATAAGAACTGCATGAATTACAAAAAAAATATCTCCAGAAATCAGCAACACTCTGTTTAACTAGGAAATGAGGCCCCGTGTCAAAAATCCTGAAATATCCCTTTAACAGCACGGTCCCGCTGTAAGTTTTGGCCAGTTCTAATCAAGTCCTTGTGCTTCTCAGCGATTACTTGTCAGGCAATGTGATTTATAAGACTGGCTGCTTGGAAAAAAGAAGGAAAAAATCAATGTAAAAATGATGAATGGTGCTTTCAAATGAGCGCAGCCCGTGAAGCAGCCATCACTAGTTAAAACACATGTGTAATTGGCTTCTTGTTGACTCAAAAGTCTGTCTAGTTTCAGGAATTTCATGTATAATCATTTTGGAGTAATTTTTCTTACCGTCAGAAAACCCAAAAAGGAGTTTACATTCATCAAGGAACAAAATGAGTGCAATTCCCAAAACATATTTAGCTTTTTTTCTCTTCTCTAGGGTTGAGCTTCCTTTCAAACATGATGATGTACAAGACTTAAAGGAACAGGTCACTGTTTTTCCATACTGAGATATGTTCTTACCTTAGCTTGGACGAGTTGATGCGTACCTCTCTGGTCTTTACGCGTGCGCTCAGCGACGCAACAAGACTGAAGATGTTGTTAGCGTTTAGCCTCTCCTCCTCCTCTCCTCTATTGAGCCAAACAAGGGTGAAGTTAGAAGCGACCAAGCTCTTCCACTTTTCCCCTCTTTTTATCGACATGTTTAATTTTTTGTAACTATACTTGGATCGTGTAGCCACTCACGTAACTGTATTTAAATAGGGAAAACATGGAAGAGCTTGGTCGCTTCTAACTTTACCCCCGTTTGGGTCCATAAAGGAGTGGAGGAAGAGAGGCTAAATGCTAACAATCTCTTCTGTCTTGCTGCGTGACTGAGCACACGCGTAAAGACCAGACAGGTACGCATCAACTCGTCTAAGCTCAGGTAAGAACCAATGGGCGAGGAACGTGCTTCTCTATGGGCCTCATGGGAGCTGACATTGCTGTAGTACCACCCCCTTGTGGCCAGGGGTGAGTCCAAAAGACACTTGGTAGATAGGATTCTGATGGGACTTCAAACCTCCCAAGAACGGCTTAAAAGTGTTTTCTCTAAATGTCACTATGTTACATGTCACCCATGTAATGTGACGATGCTGGGGTAGGTGAAATATTTTTAACCACGCTGGTTTTTGTACATCAGCTCAATATAGTGCAGGCTCTGGAGCTCTGTGGAGGCTCCGCCCACCCCTTGAGAGTGAGGCCACCCGCCTTTTTGCCCTTTCATGGAACAGGCAGCCATGCAAGTTTCACAGAGGATTCGGGACCATTACCATGAATGAGGCTGAACGGGACCCACTCATCTGTATTATATTATATCTATGTTAAGAACATATCTCAGTATGCTAAAACGGAGGCCTATTCCTTTAAAGGAACAGGCCACCGTTATTCCATACTGAGATATGTTCTTAACTGAGCTTAGATGAGTCGATACGTACCTGTCTGGTCTTTGTACGTGCCCGTGGAAGAGCGTGGTTGCTTATGACATTACCCCGTTTGGAGCCATAGGAATATACTGGGAGAGGCCAAATGCTAACATCATCGTTGGTCGTTTTGCGTGACTGAGCGCACACACAAAGACCAGACCGGTACGCATCAACTCGTCTAAGCTCAGGTAAGAACATATCTCAGTATGTGAAAACGGTGGCCTGTTCCTTTAAGTTCATCCTCATTCAGTTGTACATGTGTGCGTGCCTTAGGTTTAACAAACATTAACCATGTTGTTTCTTATTTTATGCATTACACTAAGGGTTATTACATTTCAGAACTTGATAACTTGGCACTGATAAACAGATTATGAGCATGATGATTATAATCTGCTTTATTAAGACAATAAAATTCTATTCTATTCTTCTATTCTATGCATACTGTATTTCCTCATTCTCAAAAAGAGTAAGAAATTAAGAATGGACAGACTTTCACAGCCAATTCAGCTCCTCTGTCTAGACTCTCGCCCATACCTGTTTTCCTTTAATCCCGTTGTCGAAAGCGCTGAGGCCATACCGTATATACAGCCCATGTCTGAGCTGAGGACGGCCGTGTCTATGCAGCAGCGACGCTATTATCATCCCAGCAGGGTGCCACCAAACGCTCTATTTCCACATGAAAATCCATACATTTGAGATCAGGCGGCGACGCACAATAACAGCTCTCAACAATCAGGCTATTCCTATTGTGCAGAGAGTAAACAATGTGTGAAAGACTTTACAGAAAGCATTGGTGTCGGCTCTCTCTTTTTGTTCAAATGCCGGTTGCGTGATATATTATTCTTTGGAGAGCAATGTAATCCGGTCGGTAAACTTTTGTCAAGTGAGGACCATCTGTGGGGAAAAAACAATGTATTTACATCGCACACTTCGTTTTCTCTCGATTGATAAGACATTCACCGCACACAGCCACCAACCGCTTACACGCTGTTCTCAAAAGGACTCAAAACCTTGAAAGAGAGCCAAGGTTTATACAGCTCCCAAAAGTCTTACACTCGGTTTTCTGAACACTAGATTATATAGAACATGTTTGCTCATTCTTTTCTCACACATTTCACAAATGCATTTACACTGAGATAAAGCCGTGTCTTAAAAATGCACAAATAATGTATAGGAAGGAAATAATATTGTTTTTTTACTTTCCAGTGTTTAGGGGTTTGCTGTGAACTTTGAAGATATACAGTATTTGTGTTAGAGGATACCAAAGACTAGAGTGATAGTTCGACAAAGCAACCGTAAACACAACACTGTTCATCTTGGACCTAAGATGGCTCCCGCGAGCGAAGACTCAACAGCCTACACTGCCTCCTCTCGGATCCCGCAGCAGTCACTCACTCTCACACACAAGGCCAGAAGTGGACTTTTAAGTGGCCAAACCAACTTGAACTATGGACAGGAGGTCACTTACCAAGTCAGACTAAACATCACAGTAAAAGTTAATGATCTCAATCATGAAGCTGTGGCAACTTAGGTTTCAACTCCTGACCCTGCTGATTGTATTTGCCTGTCGAGGACCTTTGCTCAAATCGTGGACAAAGCACTAGGGCGGTCAGTTACCAAGTGTGTGCTCATGTACAAAACGAGAAGTATGAACACAAGTGGAGCAGCATTCTCTCATTTATATGTCAGATTTATGGTCCTAATCCAGGACGAGGGAGCATTACAAGTCTTCCCACAATGGACATGAACTGTGTGACCCTCTCCAATGGTGCAGATTGACAGCCTCGCTTCCGTCTGTTTGCCCCAGGGCAACTGTGGCTACAATAGTAGCTTACCACCACTATATGGAGTGAATGAATAATGCACGAAATTGTAAAGCGACGTTGAGCGTCTCAATATGCGCTACATAAGACTAATTGTTCAGCATTATTCAGTTTTTTTTACATTTTTTTTTGGTTCATCCTATTTTATTTCATCTTATTTTGGATGCTCTTATACTTTATTTTGTTGCTACCGTATGATTCATGTTGCACAATTGCCCCAAACATTTCCATCCAAGTTTGTGAATGTGCCCCAGCGGAGGCTGTAGCTGTTTGTCTCTCGAGACATGTTTAGCTCACGATGGGGTAAATAAAGATTTTAGTTTGACCTCTGAGAGCCTAAGGCTAACACAAGGCAGCGCAATGTAAACGTGGAAATGAATGTCAGTCTCCCATCAGAGCAGTCACCTCCTCTCGTGTCGCCCTCTCACAAGTGGCGAAGGCGCAAAGCACATTGCTCCGCCACTTAGAAAATAATTTGCCAAGAGCCTGCGCCTCTCCGTGCACCAGCACAAGATCTGGCCCCAAAGTTTAAAGAGACTAGATGCAAGTTGGTCACATTATTCTCACTGCTGCCACCTCAGGTCTTATGCGTAACTGCAGTCTCTATATTAAAGGAATAGGCCACCGTTTTTACATACTAAGATATGTTCTTACCTCACTTTAGACGTGTTAATATATCCCCGTCTGGTCTTTGTCCGTGCGCTCTGCCAGGCAAACGGAGCACATACGCAGCCTCTCCCACATGTCACATAGCTCCAAAAAAGCTCACGATAGAAGCTACCAAGCTCTTCCACGTGTTCCCTATTTAAATAAAGTTACGTGAAGTGTTTTCATGCGAAGTATATTTACCCAGAAATGTAGCATGTCGATTTTATAAGCAGATAAAAAGGGGGACTATATTGTGAGGCGTAATGACACGAGGGGTAAAACGTCCGCGCAGTAACTCCTAAAGGTTATTGACGGAAGTGAGCGGGGGAAGTCTTTAGGAGTTACTGCGCGGACGCTGTGCTCCTCGTATCATTACGCCTCACAATATAGTCCCCCTTTTTATTTGCTTATAAAATCGACATGCTACATTTCTGGGTAAATATACTTCGCATGAAAACACTTCACGTAACTTTATTTAAATAGGGAACACGTGGAAGAGCTTGGTAGCTTCTATCGTGAGCTTTTTCGGAGCTATGTGACATGTGGGAGAGGCTGCGTATGTGCTCCGTTTGCCTGGCAGAGCGCACGGACAAAGACCAGACGGGGATATATTAACTCGACTAAAGTGAGCTAAGAACATATCTTAGTATGTAAAAACGGTGGCCTATTCCTTTAACCTCGTGCATGACGGCACTTTGGACCCGAAGTAACACCTTTTTGAGTGACAGTGCAGGATTTTAGAGGCAGTTGTGGTGAACAGGTCTGGGCTCATTCTACACATTAGGACATGGCTGGAACATGTAGGGGGAGGAAAATACATCATTTTAACATTTTTAAACTCTGTATAGTCCCTTTAAGGTACAATGCCGGCTCTTCAGCTTTGTTCTAACTCTTGGACATAAAACACACAATTTTAAATTGAAGATTTGTCTAAAATGTTATAAACTGAAAAGTTATAAAATAATTCCCTTAATATGTGATTTTTTCTTAAAAATGTACACATTAAATGAATACGATTTTTACTTCTAGATCCCAGATCACGTGACTGGAAGTGGGCGGGACAGTTGAGCTCCATGGCAATGAAATCCATTCTGATTCAGATCCTGACAAGACCTCAGAGTATATTGTATTCTCACGGCAAATATACATCTACACAGAGATTATACACATCTGCTCCACCGTCACGGCTGGTTTTGAACATTGTTGGTAAAGCTTTATATGATTATTTCGGCCGACTCAGACGGATTAACTTTCTTCAGGAACTCCAGTGTCCTTTCCACGTTTAAATCGATGAACCTCCCCCCGGTGCCCCATGTGTTATCAGAGTCCATTGTTCCTCTGCAGATCCGAGTGTGAATTCAGCATCTCCTCTCTATTGTTGTGCTGCGAGTTGACTAAAAGTGCTGATGGGCTGCGTTACTGTAGCCTCACGCTGGCACATCAGCAGGAGCCTGTGTTTACAAAACTCATCAAAAACAGATGAGTGCCACTGAATGGGAACTATTAATATGCACCAAGCAAAGATCAGAGACTGTGGAACGTTTTTTATCCCCGGGCCCGGAGGAACGAAGCTGCGTTTGTACATGACCACACAAAGCCTCTCGCTAATCACTTGCCGTCCTCTCTTTGCTCACACATGCTCGTGCTACATTTAATTGGTGAAGAGGATGAAACGCTTGGTTAAAACACTGCTCTGTGTGCCTAACCCCCTCCCCCCCCGACGCCGCCCCTCTTTTCGGGCTTTGTAATCGAATCCAAAAGTCCAGCGTTTATAATTTGCATTTCACACGTAACAGTGAGTATGAGCTAAAAACTGAGTATCTGATGGAAGATATTCAACTGTGAATGAACAAGAGGAATTATGCAGCAATAAAACACTTTTTTTGACAATGGGGCTGATATTTACGCTTGGAAAAAGGTGTTAGTGAATAAAATCTCGTGCCACAACTGATGAAAAGAGGCTGCGGCTGTCTGACAAATCATTTTGAGTGCATTAAAGGGGGTAGATGCAAGTTGGCCATTTTATACTCACTACTGCCACCTCAGGTCATACGTGTAACTGCACCTTCTATATTAAGGTCGTGCATGACGGCACTTCGGAACTGAACACCTTTTTGAGTGACAGTGCAGGATTTTAGAGGCAGTTGTGGTGAATGAGTCTGGGCTCAGTCTACACATTAGGACATTGTTGGAAGATGTAGGGGGAGGAAAATACATATTTTTTACATTTTTAAACTCCGTATAGTGCCTTTAAGCTTTGATTTTGGTGCAAAAAGCTTTCATACTTTTTTTTTTACTTTTGTAATGCTTTCTAGCACCTGAGCCACTCAGTTCATTCATACTAGTTACTGTATGCAACGTTCATGACTAGTGGCTCTTTTGGACGGCTCTTTAAAGCAGAACTAAGTAACCCATGCCCCTAGAGGCCATGAGTGCCACTGCAGATATCGTAGCATGGTGCGTTTTTTTTACTCATAATTGTCTGTGTGAGTAAATACTATGCTGACAGAAAAGACAAAGGCAGAGAGGGACATTGTACATTGTCCCACAACCCAATACAAAATGGAGATTTTTTTCCCCCTCAATCTTGGCTGTAAATACTGCTAAAGTAGCGCTAGCCCGCAGTTACCTTTGCTCTTTAGCCTGTTAGCTTCTTCGTCGTGATTCTATTAGTGTGTATTGCGGCTCCAGCCCGGAGGCAAAGGGAAAGTTGAAAGGGTGGTTCTCTGTCTAGAGACACTAGGGGGATTAACACTTGTATTACCCCCACAGGGACTACGAAAAGGGTTTATTAAAGTAAACAAGTTACTTAGTTCTTCTTTAAAGTGTACGCTTCAAATCGGATCTCAACTGTGAAAAGAGCCAGATCTTTTTTTTTTTCAGTCAATTTTACCTAGAACTCCCCCGAACGAACACAAGACTCAGCCCAACAACGGAGCAGGCGACACAAGTCAAAGCTTTTTGCACAAAAATGATCTGTCAGACAGTTCTTCTTGTAATAAGTTGCAGCGCTAGATTTGATTCATAAACACGTTTTTCAAAGCATAAATGTCACTCCCATTGTGGTTTTAGATTTTGCTTTTTATTAATCGCGTCTTAGATATTGTGAGTTATCAGTCTGGCGCTATTAAAATTTCACCTTAAAAAGAACCAGTCGTTTGAACGGCTCTTTGAACTGAACGGATTCCAAAGACTCAGAAATACAGTCAGTTCTTCATAAAATCTTCAAACAGAACCTGAATGATACTTTTTTCGAAACCTATACAAAAATATCTGTCATTTAGAAACAGAAAACAAAACGATAATGTTTGGAAGATTTGCAAATTTACAATATCGGGTTCATCCCCCCCCCCCCCCCGGTAACTAAATTTAGATACCAGAGGAACCTAAACTTTTTTCCTGATACCAGACTATTGTTTAATGGTAGCCCTAATCGTGTACATACAACGCTGGCATTTGTAGAAAATGGTGCTTTACATTGGGTTAAATTGGCAAGTCCGGCCCTTGGTCTTTTTACAATGAAGAAAATCGGCCCTCCACCAAGCAAACTTACCTACCCCTGATTTATACAGAGACAAAACAATAACAGAGTCACCAGAGGGTCCATCTGTCACACCTGTAAGATTCCACTCTGCAAGACTTAATTTGGTCTGTCTGCAATTTCGTACGCAGGTCCGAATTGTAACTATGTTGATTGCATCGTCCCTGATAAATAACTGAATACATAAATGAATAAATAAACCCGTGCCTGCCCGCGCATCACAAATCTACGACACCCCCCAAAAACGTATCCTCACTCCAACTCTCTGAAAGCTCGGACAAGGTGAAAAAAAAATCATATTCAAATTCATGGTGATTTGCGATGCATTAACCCGCCATGACTTCACCTCACTGACCCGGTCAACGCTGTTACGTAATTACCTTCTTTTTTTTCCTTCTTTTTTTGCATCCTTCTCTCCACTTTCAGCTCTTTTCTCGCTCCTGAGGGAGTGCAGCGCCCCGAGGACACAAAGGCAAGAGCCATTACACCGAGCGCTGGCATTTGAGTGACATCTAAACGCTCCCATAAAACTCCATAAACGGTTACCTCGGCAGGCCCGGTGTAAACGCTCTGCCCGGGGGGAACAAACCCACACTGCTCCTTTTGAAATGAAAAAAAAAAAGAATCTTGATGCCTCTGTGCCGTTTGGATCTCTGAAAAATCCCATGCAGGTTTCCTTTGGAGAGACGCGGCGTGCTAACCAGATAAGGCCACACGCCGCGCCGGTAAAAGACTCGAGCGGTGGAATCTACACCGGCAGCTTTCAATTTGATTTCAAGGGACACAATTCATTTAAGCCTTGCCTCCGAGGCCCTGACAACTGGATCCATGTTGTGCAATGGGATTAGACGAGTCCGTCAGCTCCGCGCGGCGACCAAATAAAAGCTACCGTGGGACCGTGTTGGGATATTGTTCAAAGGATTTCCGCGCGCAATATGTTGTTAGATTTTGTACCTGGAGGTGAATGCAAATATGTTTGACGCTTCAGTGGCTCACCTTGGCAACTCTCGCCGGCTTATCCTGTCTGCATTGTACTCTCCGCTAAATGGATAAACCCACGAGCAGAATGTTAATGCCATTTGCACAAAAATGTTCCAATGAGACAGCAACATTTCCATACTTTCATGTTTGACGTTTTCCCCGTGTCGAGGTTAATTCTGCTCTTTGTGTTGTCTTAAAGGGATGTTTCAGGATTTTTGACATAGGGCCTCGTTTCCGAGTTATCCAGAGTGTTGCTGATTTATGGAGATATTTTTTGTTCTTAAATTCATGCGGTTCTTATATTTGAAGAGCTTAGTGGCGCTAGGCTAGTGCATGTCTATGGTATCAGCTAGCCTGCATTAAAAACAGCCTGACCCGCTCCACGGTGCACCTGAATCACTTATAACGCCTGACTAACCATATAAATGTCTGTGTTAATAGAATCATTATAACTGTTTTGCATTTATATGTGAACAGCATCGGCTTCGTGTTTGTATAAGCTACGCAGCGGCGGAGTGATATGCTAGAAAATAGTCCCTCAAATTCGGTAATTCATGTGATACAAGGTCAGTTATATTCCAAAAAAATATTCTACTGACACAAACATTTATATGGCGTGAATCCTGATGTGCGGGTCCTCAGCTGATCTCATTCTTTGGGCTCATAGTGTTGCTGAACCTAGACCTGACCGACTGCTGCAACCCCAGATCAGAACAGCTAGAAACATCCCTGGTTGGACGGGACTTTCCTTTGTGGAGTTTGTTCTCTCCGAGTCTGTGTTTGTTTCCTCCAGGTACTCCGGTTTGGGAGACCAATCTAGCATCACCTACCTCCAGCCAATGATCGTGTCTGCGAGGGTCACACCACCATCTCAGCCTATCCAAAGCTGTAGCAACCAATCATAGCCCTCGGTTCTGCTTTTAAAGGAACGGGCCACCGTTTTTACATACTGAGATATGTTCTTACCTTTGCTTAGACGAGTTGATACGTACCTGTCTGGTCTTTGTGCCCATGGAAGAGCTTGGTCACTTCTAACTTCACCCCGTTTGGAGCAATAGGAATATACTGGGAGAGGCCAAATGCTAACAACATCTTTGGTCGTTTTGCATGACTGAGGGCACACACAAAGACCAGACAGGTACGCATCAACTCGTCTAAGCTCAGGTAAGAACACATTTCAGTATATAAAAACGATGGCCTGTTCCTATAAGCCTCCGGCATTCATGGCCGTTCGCTTCCCAGCTGTGCTGTGACCCACCTCCTCTACGTCTCCGCCTCCTCAATCTACGGCTCTCCCTGCTGTGTCCTCCCAGGCCTCCTATACCACCACCAGTGTCCAGGTTGGGAAGACATGTCCAACTTTAACCTGCCAATCCACACTAAGTCTGATCACCAAAAATACACATATATCAATAAACCTTTCTAATTGTTGCTTTTGTCTGAGTCTATTCAGGTTAAAATGTACATACAATTGTTGTTGACCAAAACTGCAAAGAATTGTTCAACTAAAACGTTCTATAGCGGCCTATTGAGAACAGGTGAATGGCCTTCCTTTGTTAAGGCTAATGGGTCGTCTACGCCGTTGAGTGATACTGTAAACAACTTGAACGGGGAATTTTTAGCAGTCTGGTTCCCTCCTGGGTCGAGCCTGGGCCTTTTTAGTCCCCTCCAGTTTGGGTATTAGTGTCTTTTATGACCTGAAGAGCTATGAAGAAACTCCTGTGATTTGAAGCGAAACGTCGTCAACTTTACCAAACCCAGTCCAGTCGATGTTTTAAACTTTTTCTACAGTGGATACTCCCTGGATGAATGAGAGCCTTCACAAACATATTAAACCAAAACACTTTTACCTTGATTAAAATAATTAAAATAAGTTGTGAATATTAACACTGATCCAAACAACTAATGGAGACCCAGTCCACTGCATTTTTGTTAAGTGTTAAGACTGTTTATTCTCTCAGGAATAAAACGTTAATCTGAACTTGAAGATACTGTGGCAATACTACCTAAACCCACAGTATGTATCTCATTAAATATCTCATCATGCAAAGCTCCATATCTTCCTGTTGGTACATGAATAATATGTGTTACATCAAAGGGAAGCCTGGTACTGCGATGCATAATGAGTTGGTTCAGCGGAGACTAATCGCCATTAATTCAGCCCGTATGTTTGTCTTTACTCTGAATTATGCCTGTATGTTGGATGAATACTAAAGCATGTGTAACCCAGTGAATGTGGCCTTAAGTGTCAGTGCCTGCAGCTCCGTGTGGTCCCTGGGCTCCGAGTGTTCCTGCAGCCGCTGACATGTGCCACCTGCCCGCTGTCTCCCCCACTGCAGCTGTCGCCACAGCTGATCGCTCTATTCTGCCATATACACTTAAAAATAGGTTTAGGTTCCAGACTCTGTGGTATTGATATAACCTTGATATTTCATGTTTTGTTGCCAAATCCAAGTTTATTTATAACACTATATAATAAACACATTACAATGAAACAAGAACCTGTTCCCTATAACACATTTTCATGGCTATTAAATGCAGTATTGATATAGAACAGCTTATTTCAGTGCCTTCAGTATTTTTGCAACTCTTAATGCAAAATCAGTGCAGCATTGCCACTTTCCTGCATCTATTCCAATAATCCATGATTTCCTTTGCCACTATTCCGCAACTAAAGGGAAGTGGTGTCCAACACTGACTCTGTGGATTAAAGTAATTCAGGCTGAAGCAACAGTGAGGGCTGCTGCTTCTGCTCCTCGCCTCCTCTCACTCGCCTGGGTCTGACTTTACAGCGATCCCACCACTGTCAGAGTTTCGATTCTCTGCTACACAATCTTTATTTAGCTTTCATCTGACTAAATGCACAGCATTTACAGTGGGGCACCAAAGTATTTGGTCAGTTCCTATTGGATTCCGGCCAAATACTTTTTTGTCCCACTGTATATCGCTGCCTCCCCTCTGTGATGCGGTGGCGTTTGTGTGAGGAGCTGGTGCTTTCTTTGCTGCACGAACTTTGGGAATCTCAGTTCTATTGAACGCGGAGCTGAAGCTCAATGTCAGTGTGAAATAAAGGGTGGTTTGGACTCAGAGCAATAGACAGGTGCCTGATGGGGTATGTTATCTTGGTCCTCAGAACCAGGGGGGCCCATGAAAGGGCCCACTTTATATTTTCCCTTTTCTTATATGAGTCATAGCCTGGCTAACACCAGACTAAAATCACAAGTGATATTTAGTCTGGGGACCACCAATTCATTTTCTCGTAGGAGAGGTGTGGTTTACGATTGTCCATACTCGTTTATTGGGCGATACGAAAAAAAAAAAAAAAGTCTCATGCGTCTGCACGTAGCCATGGCCAATCGTATCATCGTATGAGATGACGTATGACGTACCCGCTGTAAACTTTTGAGCTAAATTATTTAGAACAAGGTCTAAAGCTTGATCAAAAAATACCATCGTGTCTGCTGCTGTCACGTTGGATCCGTAAATAAACTTTTTTATTATTATCCGTAAATAAACTACAAGCTTCCATATATCGAATAGCGCGTCATCGTCTTGCCGTCCCTCCTCGCTCTGTGATTGGTTCCCAAATCCACCGGAAAATTTCGGCCATGGTCCCCAGGCTGTTGTGCAGTTCGAAATAATTCGGGCGCACACAGCAGCATGGTGTTAGCCAGGTTATATGAGTCATTTATTTTTAGTGTCTTTAGTTGCAGCACACGGCGACAAACTCTGTCCGAGCAATGCGCTCCCTCTTCCTCTTCCTCTCAGTCTCTGCTTATCTCATTCACCAAAATCTCCACCACAGATATGATCCATGTTATTGCTCCGTCGCTGAAAGACGGGGAACGAGATCCCTTACCCGTCATGCCTGGAGGGAGCACGGTGGTCCCGGTTGCATTCCCACCTGGACGGGGCCTTTCTGTGTGGAGTTTGCATGTTCTCCCTGTGTCTGCGTAGGTTTCCTCCGGGTACTCCGGTTTCCCCTACCACTAAAAACATGTACAATAGATTCCCCTCTGGGGCCAGGACTCCCCTGAAAAAGAGATTCTTAATCTCAGTGGGACTATCCGGTTAAATAAAGGTCAATAAAATAAATCCATCCATCCATCCATTTTCTTCCACTTGTCTTTTTGGTCGAGTCGTGGGGGCAGCTGTTGTAGCTGCCCAAATCACATTGCTCCAGCCCTTATGGCTCCTCCTGCAGGTGGTCGGTCTACGGGAGGACGGCCTCACGGTTATACCCGGGCCTGTTGGTCTCTTATAAGGGGCTTCTGAACTGCTCTTTGTCTGACCCGTCACCTAGGACCTGTTTGCCATGGGACACCCTACCAGGGGCACGAAGCCCCCGACAACAGAGCTCCAGGATCATGCGGGTGCTCAAACACCTCCACCACATTAAGGTGGTGGTTCCAGGAGTGGTCAATAAAATAAAATAATAAAATAATCCCCATGAGAAACCTCTGTGTGTTTTCTGTCCTGGGGCCGCACGTCCGCAGTAAAGCGCAAACTGAACAGGTCACATTTACCAGAAAGTTAAACTCACTCTTCACAGACAGCAGAGGACACTGTGTAACAGTGGGGGTTTATGACACTGTCTAACAGTGGGGGTTTATGAAATGAATGAATTCATTAAAAACATTAAGTGTTCTTGAGGCCAGGCTTATGTGAAATGTTCTTGCTCCAAAAATAGTTAAAGTATTTGGATGATCAAATGGCATTAGATGTGACGAGCTGCGTAAACATTGTCGTTGTTGCACCTCATGACATCAGACGGAGGGACAAATCTATGCAAAAAAAAAAAAACATGCATGAAAATGAACATATTTTTGAATAAAGGAACATTATAACACGGTGAAAAGCTCAAAAAGGATTTAAATTAGCCTCAGAAAGCCTTTACCACACCCATATGCCCGGAGTTGGGCAGTGGAGGCTTGGTGCAGTTAGTTATAGCAGCTGTAAAACAAGTGGATTGTGAAATAGTGGTTCAATACGACGGGTCAATATGAGTTCTGCCTCTTGGCCTTAAACTTTGTTGATTTATTTAACATTGTCCCGGGAGTTTTTAACCATCCAGGATGTGTATCCAGGCGAAGCAGTTAAAATTGGAAATGTTTTCAAGTTAAAGGGTAGATGCTGAAACCCAAAATGTGGAGTTTCCACAGGAGACAGTTTCAAACAGTCCACGGCTTTTCTCCGTGTCCTGTAATTATCCAATGTTTTTAGACAAAGTGTCACATTGAACATTCACTTCCAAAACATTAATTTAATAGTTGCTTGTTGCAAATTAACCCTTTTTTAAATCATCGTGGCAAATTGGTTCTTGTTGTAACACAAGCCAGAATCTGTGATTATTTTCCCCCCATTAAATATAATTGGGTGTTGAATTTGACAACACAAATTAGATGAAAAGGACAAAGTAATTAAATGTGTCGGTTAAAAGATAACATGTCAAAAGATTGTAAATGAACAGAACAAAAAAATAAATAAAAGAGTAGCTGAACAATAGAGCCCGCCAATTTGTATCTTAGCTGCATTTAAAGCTGAATTACCCGTTTTCAAGCAACACCTTCTACAGCCCAGTTGTTGAATGAATGATTTAAATAAAGTCTCTGACATGTGTGCGGCTTTTCTAACCTGGCTAACACCATGCTGCTGTGTGCGCCCGAATTATTTCGAACTGCACAACAGCCTGGGGACCATGGCCGAAATTTTCCGGTGGATTTGGGAACCAATCACAGAGCGAGGAGGGACGGCAAGACGATGACGCGCTATTCGATATATGGAAGCTTGTAGTTTATTTACGGATAATAATAAAAAAGTTTATTTACGGATCCAACGTGACAGCAGCAGACACGATGGTATTTTTTGATCAAGCTTTAGACCTTGTTCTAAATAATTTAGCTCAAAAGTTTACAGCGGGTACGTCATACGTCATCTCATACGATGATACGATTGGCCATGGCTACGTGCAGACGCATGAGACTTTTTTTTTTTTTTTCGTATCGCCCAATAAACGAGTATGGACAATCGTAAACCACACCTCTCCTACGAGAAAATGAATTGGTGGTCCCCAGACTAAATATCACTTGTGATTTTAGTCTGGTGTTAGCCAGGCTACGGCTTTTCCACATGGCAAAGTCAATCAGGGCGGACCGCCATAGTTACACTGTTACATCGAACTTCCACAGGTGTTCAACAAAAATACTGTACATCGATACTTTTTCACAAATTGCTGCAAGTACAATATTGCTTCTGGCTTAAGGGGAGACACTACAGGCAAAACTATTTTTTTCAGTTTTCAGGTTTTGGGCCAAATTGGTCTCTGAATATATAAGCTAATCTTATATACCTAATCTTCACAATAACATGTTTAAATATAGCACGGATTCAGTGTTTCCTCATAGATTTATATTGGAAAAAGTAATTTCAAAAATTACTTTCTCAAAATGCATTTTTCTCTCATTGTGACGACACTATCTCCACGTCAGTAGCACCAAAAGACTTTCCAGCCTTGGACTGAACAATACTTTGAAGATTATTTCAGAGTGATTTTTTTAATATCTAATTCCTAGTCTGATTTATTGAGTTTGGAATGTCAAAAAATAACTCAAAAATTCAAAAACAATTTCACAAAAAAAGAGATCCAAAATCAAATAAAACCATAAATTTGAATGTGGCTCAATCTGCCAAAAACATTTTTAGGCACAAAACACCTTGTTTTTATATGAAAACATAAAATGGCAGAAAGCTTGCAGTATATTTTTTCATTACATTTATGCCAGTACCTATCTACTATCTACAGTATCTACAACAAAGGTTTCAAATTGATATCTGTAAATTTACACGTTTTCCCTATTCACCTGCAGTGTTTCGCCTTAATGGCCAAAGTTATTTAAGGTTATGATATAAGAAAATATAATTCAACCTGAAAAGACTCACAGAAAGTGAGTGGCGTTAGGAAAGTTTTATTGGACATGAATCGTCAATGGGGCTCAGAGCCCGGCAGAAGATTTCATTAACGATATGAAACACATGGCGATGATGAATGTTAGACAGACTCTCCCCCCGGAGTCTGGACACTGGTGGAGGTGGTAGAGGATGAGACCCGGGGCGGCCAGTTGACGATGACAAGCAGAGCCGAGGAGAGGCCAGGCGGAGGAGGGTCGCAGCACAGCTGCGATTCGGCCGAGAGATGGACGAGGGACATTAAGACGGGGATCCTGGGCAATGAATGGCTGAAGTAGGAATGAGGAACAATAGGATTAGATAATAGATGACATAGATCGAAGGTGTTTCTTTAGTTTGTTTGCTCTCATTTGAACAACATTTTTCCATCTCAGGGGGGCGTTTTTACACATGTGCTTTGTGGGCCGACCTGAGACAGCTCCAGTTTCAGCTGTATTCACTTCAAAGCTAAGTCGGCATTCACACACTCTCACTCAGAAAGTTGAACCATCAGCCACGGGACGACGATCAGCAGTTCACCAAACGTATTCCTATAACAACAGACGTCAAGCGATCAAAGCTCTGTCATTACATCTGTGAGTGTGTCTTTATCTGAATCTCCTGCTGAAAATAACAACAGACAAAAGGCCAAAAACTGTTTTACACCTAATAAGAATAATAACTCTCACGACTTCTCCAGGCAAAATGAACAGATTTTTATATTTAAAATAATCCTCCGTTGTGTATGGAAAAAAAAAAAGATGATTAATGTTAATGAAAAGCATGAAATAGTTGAATGCCTTGGACAAGGAATGAAAACCTTCGATATTTCATAAAAGATGAAGCTTAATCATCATACTGTTAAGAGATTTGTGGCTGATTCAGAGCACATACAGATGTGTGTAGATAAGGCACATTAAGTATGGTTTATGCCGGACAAATACTCAGATTAAGAGAACAGCTGCTACAAAGCAGCAGACAGGTATTTGAAGCTGCTGGTGCCTCTAGAGTCTCCTGAACATCAAGGTGTAGGCCTCTCCAGAGGCTGTAATTGTGCATAAACCTTCTATCCGGGCCTCCCCTAAACTGTTAATTGAAGCTGATGAACAGAAACGGCTGCAACGGGCTCAGAAATACATGAGGACTCATTTTCAAACAGTCTTGTTCACCGATGAGTGCCGTGTGGATGTTCAGATGGATGGAGTAGTGGATGGTTGGTGAAAGGCCACCATGTACCAACAAAGCTGTGATGTCAGTAAAGAGGGGGCGGAGTCATGTTTTGGCCTGGAATCATGAGGAGAGTTGGTCGACCCCTTTAGGCCCCTTTAGGATCCCTGAAGGTGTGAAAATGACCTTTGAAAAATATGTAGAGTTTCTGACTGACCACTGTCTTCTATGGTACAAAAATAACAGCTGTGCTTTCCCGAACAAATTCCTCTTCATCATGACAACGCACCATGTCGTGCTGTAAAGAAAACCTCTGCAACATTGACTGCTATGGGCATAAAAGGAGAGGGCTCATATGTTAAAATGTAACTCGACTTGATGTTTTTGATTGAAATAGCTTTTGATTTCAATAAATATGACCTCCTAATGCTACAAATTCAACAAATGACAATTTTTAGTTAATTACTGTATTGAAACGATGAGTTGCATAATAATTTGGAACAGTAGATTACTATATTTATCTTTGAAAAAATTCTGTTATCACTTGGAGATATTTTCAACCACATTCAGATGATCCTCTAACAGTTAAAGACTTGACAATTATGCTGACTGTCATTTGAGTTGATAACTTAGAAAATCTTAGAAAAATGTCATGTGCATAATAATTTGGAACACAGTGGAGTTAATGTGGTGCCTGTAAATTATGTTGCGCTAAAAGTGTGAGAAAAAAATGCATTTGAACGCAGTGCGCTAGATTATTGTTTTTGTTGTTCCCAGATGAAAGTAAACATTAAGACAGCACGGTGGCCCTTAACCTTTAAATGGATAAATATTGAGTTTTGCCTCCAGTGTCTCGCCCGTCATTTTAAGATGAAGACACAAACAGCGAGGACTTATTTCACCTTTGGCACTCACAAGCGCAGCAATATAACACAATGCACATCGCCCAAGCAATGGTATGTGATGTGTCAATCATTTTTCTGTTATGCCTTCAGTCTCATTGTGTTTATTCAGCGCTCCCTCGCGTCTGCAGCGTCACTGAGCCTCAATGTCCTGGAAAATAGAAATGCTCATCCCACGACCGTATTATTTGCATTGTCGCGGCGACAGAAGAGAAAACAAAAGACACCGCTAGCTTCACCGCTGTTTCGGAACCTCCTCTGGCACGTCTCTATTTCAGCGTTTGTGTGTGCGTGTGCTGGCATCACCAGTTTAGCCTTTCTAAATGAGTTCAGCCGTGAGCACAATTCGACCTGACAGGCTGCAGCTCCGCCAGCCCCAGACAAGAACCCATCTCCGCTACTTATGCACATCAGAGAGGGCCTTTCCCAAACCACTTCCTCTTCCCTTTTCGAGGCAGCTGGATGGAGGTTCTGTCAATATATCACAGAGTTTTATGCAGAACGATTTGATTACACATCAGAGAACACTCATATGTATGATGGGTGTTGTGTTTTGGCATATTTTACATTTTACAAGAGAATGTCCCAGTAAAAATGTAAGGTCAATAGTGTTTTCATGTATAAATAGGGATGGGACTTAAACCGAGTCCTTGGGGTATTAACCTTTTTGTCATTTGTTGAATTTGCCGCATTAGGAGGTATATTTACTGAAATCAAAAGCAATTTAAATCAAAAACATCTTAACAGGTGAAGTTATATTTTAACATAGGACCATTATTTGATAGCAGCTTCAAATCCATTAAATCCATTAAACTTGACAGTTTTTGGAGAGTTTCTGCTTGGATTTCTTTGCAGGATGTCAGAATAGCCTCTGCTGTTTGGATGAAAACTGCCTCCCACCCTCATAGAAGTTTTGCTTGAGCCTCCAAAGGTTCTCAATAGGGTTGAGGTCAGGGGAGGAGGGGGTCCACATCATGAGTTTCTCTCCTTTTATGCCCATAGCAGCCAGTGATGCAGGTATTCTTTACAGTATGACATGGCACGTTGTCATGCATGGAGAAGATCTTGTTAGGAAGAAAGTGGTCACTCATTCACTCCACATATTTTTCAGAGGTCATTTTCACACCTTCAGGGATCCTAAAGCGGGACGACCAGCTCTCACCCCCTGATTCTGGCCCAAAACACGACTCCGCCCCTTCCTTGCGGACGTCACAGCTTTGTTGGGACATTGTGGCCATTCACCAACTATCCACTACTCCATCCATCTGACCATTGAGAGTTACATGGCTGGAGGGTCCAACACCTTGATGTTCGGGAGACTCCAGGGGCACCAGCAGCTTCAAATACCTTTTTGCGGCTTTGTAGCAGCTGTTTTCTTAATCTGATGTATTTGTCATCAGTCACAAATCTCTTAAGAGTACGATTATTATGCTTAATCTTTCGTGAAATATTGAAGGTTTTTATACCTAGTCCAAGGCAATCAACTATTCATCAACAGAGAGATCCTTTTTTCTTTCCCTTATTGCTTGAAAATGATGGTCTGCTTAATAATGTGGAACGTCCTTTTTCAGTAGATTTTTCTCTTAACTGGGCTTAACCTGACAACTAATCATCCCAGGCATCTGAGATTGATGTCAGTGATTCAAAGAGCCCTGAGACACAATACCATCCATGAGTTTCATTTCTTTCTTTTTTTTTTTACCTTTATGGCACTGAAATACAATTTGCATAATAATTTGGAACGCAGTGTAGTAACTCCGACAGCGACAGGAACGAGGCCCGACCTCCATCCCAAAGTTCCCCCAGCAGCTGGCTGAGTCTCTGCCGCATGTTTATTCTACACAGAATCACAGCAGAAGACAACGGCGGCCTCTGATCCATCCTGCGTAAAATAAAATTGCAACCTGTCTGCCCCAAAACAGGCGGCGGCGTCTTCAACGGTGGAAAATAGCCGACCTTAAGTGCTCCTTTGCCTGCACTCTCCGATGTGCAGCAGAAGCCCCGGAATTATCCTTAAAACCAAACATTTTTTAAAGCATCCACGCTGTTCCCGAACACAAACACAGGCTACAAATCTGACGTCAGAGCATTTCTGTCACAGGCAATGACGTTTGGAAACAAAATCTTTCCTTTTGGCCCGACGTTTAATTGCCGTGCACCCTGATCTGGGGATTAGGGTCAGGTTTAGGGTCGGGATTAGGTTTAGGAACGGCAAATGTCTTGTAAGTTGTGTTTCACTCACACAGATCTTACACATATTTTTAGAAATTACAGTAAACAGTCTTTCAAATGAGGCATCACACTAGTATATGGCTTCAATATGCTTTGGGATTTGAATATGAATAGGCTAATTGGAGGAAAAACTAACCCTAAACCAACCACCCTCAGACTATTTTTGGTGGCCCTCAGAGTGCATGATGAATAGGTGGTATAGGTTCACGATTTAGAATGTGATGATGTCATAATGTCAGGTGGAGGGCAGGGGCCAATACAACTCAATGGGAGAAATACAGTTTTTGTAAGAAATCTCAAACGAAAAATGTGCTTCCTCGTCAGTATTTGACAGTGATTGGATTCACAAACCTGACATATTATTTGTATGGCTGAAAGTCCTTTCTACTGGACAACATCACACTCATGTTTTTGAGTTTTTACAGAGAAAATAATTGGACATTTGTTCATATGTGCTGGAAGAGGAGACAATGAACTTTAATTATTTTTTGTTTAATGTGGATGCCGCCAGTAATGACTGAGATATGAGCAAAAAACCAAGACATAAAAATCTGCATTTTGTCAGTTACTACAAATCACCATAGTTACCGCCATGGATTTTTTAAGTTGCCATCCACCTCAATTATAAACGATATTCGTCAAAGAAGGGGGCGTGGCTTCGCCGAGGGGGTAAATTGATTATTCGCTTTTCACTCTTATTTATCTCATACAAATAAAGTCAAGTCTAAATCAGGTCCATATGGATGTTTATTCACAGCAGATTGTTCAGTAGAAGCAAAAAACGGTCACATTAGAATTAGCATGATGCTAACATGTAGCATCATGTTTAGCATTCTCCGTTATTCATGTATTTGAACCACTTTGCTCCTCTCCATGTCTTTGTATCTTTATTTAGTAGAAAACTATATTCATTATTCAGCATTTGTTAAAGTAGTTTTTGAATAATTAGAGAAAGTTTAGATTTTTCTCCAAATTGTTTTCCCCTTAACTGTTTTCAAACATGACCAAATATGGGCGATTCCAGAGATGCCGTCTGTATCTATGGGCCTTTAGAATGTTGTGATGTCACGCGATTGGTTGTTTTCAGGTTCTAGAATGTGATGATGTCACAGGGGGGGCAGTGCAAAAATGATCATTAATATCAGTCACTGGGTCCAATTGTACCTCTATATAATATTATAGGCTGTTAGAACACTGTGATGTCACCTGAAACCCAGCAATTAGCAAATAGTACTTTTTACAGCAGGTTTCATTACTCCACACAATTAGAAACCTCTAAACCAACATTTCATTATGGTTTGAACCTCTCGACAGTGCACCTGGGTGAATGTTTCCGTGCACCTACCACCAATCTTTGACCCTCCACACTGCATACACATCAATATGCAGCCATCATTGAAAAAAGAGCGGACACCTCTGCCCTAAAGCTAATCCTAGATGGCAGAGAACAGGTTAAGGAACCTGTTTTAATGACAGAAATCATCAGTTTCTAGTGGATGGCGGGGTAGTTCTGTGAGCTACCTTTCTATGTGAGGACAAGGCCTAACAATCTATTGAAAAATGGCAAGCTAATTGATCTTATTTCATCGCCAAATGAACAGTCAGGTCCATATAAGGATTAACACTCTAACAGTCTGGTAATCTGATTATTTCAAAACCTTTGTTGCGGCTCTGATTGTAGCGCTGTCGTTGCAGGTCTTATTATTATTCATCTATCCAGGAACACACATAATCTAGTTTCCACAGGAGAGCCACGTGAGGGGGCTGTCTGCATGTTCTGACTCCGCTCCAAGTTGGAACAAAGTAAATCCTCTAAACAAGACCAAGTGCCAAGAGAGACCTGTGCCAGAGCAGGTGTGCCTCTTCACAGCACCACTGAGCGGTATTCCAGGGAGCATGTGATCATCCGAGTGTGACAACAGGGAAATCTAGTCCAAAAAACATTCAGGAACCAGTTGGCCGGTCCCTGGGCCCGGTTAGATCTCATGTCGGGCGGGGAATCACGGGCAGAGGTAGATAAGTGACTTTTTAGATCTTTTTAACATTGGCCCCTGCTTGAAAACATACCAGCTTCATTCACACAGTTTTGGGTTCCAATTTGTATTTACAAGATCAATGGCTTTTCAATTCATGTGTGACTAACTGATACAAAGTCATATATAACATGTGGACAAAAACACAGCACGTCAGCAGCTGTGCACAATATATGTATGAAAGGAAGTTTTCTCTTGGGTTTTAATCACAGATATACAATAATGATCTTGATGGGACATCGCCATGGTAATCCAATGGAATATTATGATATTCAGGTGACATCACAACGTTCTTAAGGCCTATAACATTTATAAAGGTGGAGGGCAGATACAATTACTTTTGAGGAGATTGTTGGTGTTGTATAAAGAGATCATGGACCCAGTCAGTGGTATTTGATGTTGATTTATTTTCACATAGTAAAAAACAATAGTCACATGATTACATCTGGTTCCAATAACGTGATGGAAGGTTGCCAAAAACCCTCAAGGGGCTTTACAGGTGGCAACCTCCATAAGTTGAGGCTGTAAACAAATATAAATATATGCCAATATATATGCAATTGTCAAAAAAATAAATACATTGTCATGAAACAAAATTTACAGAAGTACAATACCAAGTTTTTAATTGGATCCCATGAGGAAAATTGCAATCACACAGGAGCATAGATTCCAAAAAATGTCTAAACTGAATTGTTGGAAGCAATGGTGTTAATGATCATTTCTATAATTCGTATTGTTTTTTAGAAACTACTTGTGAAAGTGCAAAGCTCCTGCTCCCCACATGGTAGTGTGACATCACATTCTAGAACCCGGACAACAACCAATATAGATACAGACGGCCTCTCAGTAATTGCCCATATATAGTCATGTTTGAAAACAGTTAAGGGGGAAAACAATTTTGAGAAAAATCAAAACTTTCTGTAATTATTAAAAAAAATACTTTAACAAATGCTGAATTATGAATATAGTTTTCTACTAAATAAAGATACAAAGACATGGAGAGGAACAAAGTGGTTCAACAGCCCATAAATACATAACGGAGAATGCTAACATAATGCTACATGTTAGAATCATGCAAATGCCAACGGCTAGCTAGTGCTAGCTACGACAGCCGTTTTTTCACTTCTACTGAACAATCTGCTGTGAATAAACATCCATATGGACCTGATTTACACTTGATTTACACTTTACACTTTATTTATGTGTGGTAAATAAGTTAAATCCAGAACTCCGCCATGTTTGTGGCATACATTTTCCATAGACTAACATTAGCTAAAAATAAAAAAAAGAAAGTGGTGGAACAACTCTGTTAGCTGTTGAGTCACTGCAGCTAAATCCATCTAACACACAGTGGTGTCCAACTGTTTTAATATAAACAATAACTCCATTAGATGCTTGCTGCAAATCCCATGATGCTTAGCGATATGACATCACAGTCTTGAACTCTATTGTCAAATCTACCAAACAACTCTGTGTGTGTGTGCCCTTTCTTCCGATAGATAGATAGATAGATAGATAGATAGATAGATAGATAGATAGATAGATAGATAGATAGATAGATAGATAGATAGATAGATAGATAGATAGATCTGGATGTGTTTAACCTTTATTATATTACATTTCTGTTCCTATTTTTGCACTACATTCAAGATGTCCGCCTGGTTGAGATGGGACATAAAACATCAAAAGGCACGCAGCAGAGTTGATAAATGATACTTCCGGACCCTCTCAGTGACTGCAGTTTTCCTGTGGGGGAAGTCGATGGATCCCTGGTGAACAGCCCATTAGGCCGGTGCAGTGAACGAGGAGTCTGGGACGTCTCACAAAAGGAACACACTAAACACGTTAAGTCTAGTGTAAAGCCTCATATTCTGCTGTATTGGCATTTATGAGCTGTTAACGGGGTTTTGTGTGTTCACTCAACGCAGACATGTCTCTGGTTTGTTTCACTCATGCATGTTTAAGTGATCTTGAATCGTCAGCCTCCATTTTAAGAGCTTATAATGACTGCCCTTTGCCTGGTAATGTCACAGGTTGATGCGTCTTTCTGGTTATAAAAGACCAGACAGCTTTTACAAGACTCATTCTGATCTTTAGGGATGGCTGATTTTTGATGTGATCCAATAACAAGCAATGCTCTGAATAGGTTATCAATCAGATATCTAATACCAATGTGCTGTGACAGTAAAATGCATAAAAAAGTACAAATTCCATAATCTCTCAGTCAGTGTTATGCAAAATATGAGCCAAAGAGTCTTATCTGGTTTAGGTCTGTGGCTTGGCCTTGAAGGGAAAGTGTTGACGGAGTATGAGAGATGAGATCCAGCTGCTTCAAACCTCCTCTCAGGAAGAAAGAATTATTTCAAAATAGTTCATAAATTTACTTGGTCTCAGCCATAGTTCAGTTCTCCAGAGCTCCCTTCACAGTTCACCCCTTTTCCTCCCAACATATTGTCCATCGTTTGCCCGTCTCCACGTGAAAGCTACCTATTGCTGGGTTGCAGGTGACATCACAGCGTTCTAAAGGCCTATACTATTATATAGAGGGAAATTGATTTTGTCTTGAGAGATCATGGACCCAGTGACTGATATTAACAAGAATTTTCCTAATCCATACATTTTCTTTTTGGCTATGACTTGTGGAAGTGTAATGCTGTTAATAGGAAAAACAGGCTCCTGCCCCCCGCTGGGTCCAGTGACATCATCACATTCTAGAACCTGCAACCCAGCTATTGGCTCCTTCTCCCCACATGGTCGAGTGACATCATCACATTCTAGAACCTGAAAACAACCAATAGAATTTAGTGATGTCACGTGAACACAGACTACTTTAGAGAAGGTCAAATATCGATGTTTTTGACATGAGTAACGATACTTTTGAGACTCTTGATGCTCCAGTATCGAAATATCAATATTTTGGTATTGTAATTATAATTATTATTATTACATTATAAACGTCTAATGCACGGCTGAGTTGTTTAATCCGCTTTTATCACAGTCCCACAAGCGCAACATTTTGTAACACATTTTTTTTTTTTCATTTACTAAACTCACTATGACAAACTACTGGGACTATTTTATGTGTTTTTTTTAGCCGGTCTCTGTCTGAACAAAGACAGAAACTTTTATGTTTGACTTTACTAATCCAGCCAATATGCTTAAGCGCTGGGAACATTTCATGTAGGTCTGAAAATAATGAATAGTGCCTTAACCATTTTCAATAGAAATGGAAAGCTCATATTTTATCAACAGTGGGCTAACCTAGCTGCTTACTCTCCTCTACTTCCCATTCATCAAAAGTTTTGCAGCATAGCAACAGCACGGCAACCGAAGCCAGATGAGTTGCAAAGGTCCATCATTACTTGACTTGACATTCTGTACAAAACTTGTAATTGAAGTATATGATATGCTTATCATATACTGCTGCTTATCCTGTATCAATCCGCCTATCTGATCAATTGCACAAAGTTTCACCCAAAAAGCTTATCCTCCTAATCAGAACCCACTATTTTCGCGATCTTTTCGTGAAAGGACAAGATCGTGAATACAAGTGGCCGAAATGAGTTTCCTTTGCAGGGTGGCTGGGCGCACCCTTTGAGATCGGGTGAGGAGCTCCGAGGAGCTCGGAGTAGAGTCGCTGCTCCTTCACGTCGAAAGGAGCCAGCTGAGGTGGCTAGGGCATCTGTTCCGGATGCCTCCTGGTCGCCTCCCGCGGGAGGTGTTCCAGGCATGTCCTATTGGGACAAGGCCTCGTGGAAGACCCAGGACACGCTGGTGGGACTATGTCTCCGAGCTGGCCTGGTGTCGCCTCGGGGTCCCCCCAGAACAGCTGGAGAAGGTGTGTGTGGACCAGGAGGTTTGGGCATCTCTGCTGAGACTGCTGAGACTGCTGAGACTGCTGCTCCCGCGACCCGAAAAAATGGATGGATGGAGAGTTGTTTTCAGTTCTTAAAAAAATGACGTATTTAAGGTAACTAAAGCTTAATAAGGCAAGGCAAGGCAACTTTATTTATACCGCGCATTTCGTACACAAGGCAACTCAATGCGCCTAATAATAATCAAATATTTATAGTCTTTAATAGTACAAGATCCAACATTCTTTAGTAATTATTTTCTCTTTACTAGTTGTAGGCTCATGTCCTTCGTTTCTTTGTCGGCTATTTAACATCTTGTCAGAGCGAGACAGATTCTCATTTCTATGCAAATACAAAAGTCATTATTATTATCTTTAATTATTTTTAAGGACTGATTTTGTTGTGTGCTACATAGCTTTCCATCTCATTGTGTTATTTTTAATGCACTACTAATTAGTGCATTCAGAGAAACATTAAGAGGAGGGTATCCTTGTTGATTTGGTTACAAAGACTCATTTCAAACACAGTCAATTTGATTGCCTATTACATTTATTTATAAGGAATGTAAGATTTCACACGTGTTAGTAAGAAAATGAAGATGGGAATGATTAGGATAGGTTCTGAACAACAGTTTAGTTTACAGAGAAAGCTATTACTAATTTATTTCCCGCATGTACTTACTTTCAAGTGTGTACTCAGTTAAGAGAATTTCCTCATTTCCAGGCGTCTTTAAGCAGCGCCACCAGGGCTGAACCTGTCTGGAGCAGTGGGCGACCTAAGTGTAGCTCCCGGATGAAAGGGTCCTAATGAGGAGTCCCAGAAGACGCAAGAAAGTGAAAACTCCTCACAGAAAGTGGCCCGGAAATTAAACCGAGCATCTCCTTGCCCTGAGGTTAGAGTGCTAAAAAGTAAGCCGCCAATTTTAATATACTTTCACATTACTTTACCACAGTCCTTTCACATTTTGAATCTTGATTTATCTCAATTTTCAGAATCTATGGGAGTGAATACAGATGGGTTGTTTGTTTGTCTGGGAGATGATTTATCGGAGGCCCAGTGTGCACCCAATACTACTGCCATGGATAACTGACTGAAGCTGAGCACAGACTACACAACTTCATCAGTCTTAAAAGATTTTGTGGAGAATGGGGGGGGGTCCACACTACGTACGTGACTGGATTATAGAACGACTGGGGGTTCACACATACTGGCTGAGAATCGTTGAGAGCGGACACACTGATCTGTTGCAGCTGATAAGTGTGTCCTTCCTCCTGCGTGGTTACTCTCTTTGGAGGACACAAACTGACCCCAGGCATCTGTTTGAAACACACAGGGCCGGATTTACGTAAAATGGGCCCCGGGGCTAAAGTTATATGGCCCACCATATAATCAATCAATCAATCAATCAATATTTATTTACATAGTGCCTTACCTTAGATTGATAAGAGCTCTTACGCCAAACCGGATGTGCGTCAGTGTCCGCCATGACAAGATGCTTCCGAATTGGTCTGTCAGTTAGGAAGTGGTTAGGAAAAGGAGCCTCGATGCTAACTATCATAGCCACTTTAGCATAGGGACCTCTGTTGCTAACTAACCAGTGATTTGGAGCTATATGCCATCCCATAAGCCACTGCGCCAATCCCCCCACCCCCTCGGCCCCACCCTCAAGTGATTCATGCGCAACCACTGTTGATTGACAGGTGCACATTTAATAATAATAATACAAAAAAAAAGGTTCTGCACAAGCCAAACTTAGTACTATCACTATAAAAGTGACAAAATACATGTTGTCGTCACCACAGCTCCGTCACATGTCAGTGTATTAAAGAGCGCCTCAGTATTTAATTATTAATTCAATGAAGACAGTTTGTGCTTTTGTTTTCATTTAGTAGAAACTTCAGCCACATGGATCATTTGCATAATGTAGCTTTATGAAACAGCTATTGAAATAAAATAACACTAAAGGGAAATGTATGGCTCATTTGGATTTTATTTCTCCTTAAATGTCTTTATTTTGACACTATGTTGTTGTTGGACACTGTACAGTATAGGGGGCGACATGCACTTTTGTTTGGCCTGCACTCCACCAATAACTTTAAAGAAGAAGAAAAACAGCTGTTGGTGATGTCACTTCCCCTTTCCCCTGGGTAAGGACGACGAATTGTGCAAAACAGCTCTGAAGCTCTAGTTCACTAACTGCATAGAGATCTAACAGTTGACCCCATGAAAGGTTAAAGCAGAACTAAGGGCGCACTCACACTTGACATCCGAACCGTGCCACTCTCCAGCTCGTTTGAGGAAAGGCCTGGATGCCCCGAACGGCCCGCGCTCACACTTACACAAACGAACCGAGCCGTGGCCGAACACGAGGAGTTGTTTACAAGTGCACGGGAGCAGCAGCAGCGCAACATAATGCGGAAGAAAAAAAAACCTTAAACAGCTGCGTGAAATGATGTCTACTTTGACCCCCTGTCAAATCTCTTCACTCCACTTTTCTTTGCATTTTACTACAGTTTAACAAAAAGGGCTATGGTGAATAATAGTCGATTTTAATAAAGCAGAGAAATAGAGAAGTGCGCGTCCCTCTGTCCCGCTCAGCTGAGGCGGGGGGTGAAGCAGAACCTGCCGCCCTGAGCCTTTCTTTGGAGTCATATACAGCCTTCAAAAAAGGCTACGAGAACAGAAGATATGACGCTTAGTTTATGTCATTCATTGCTGCTTCGGCCACTGGTTAAACAGCTTTATGTTGGTGAACTCCTGGAAGTCTAGACTATACTTCGTATACGCTACATTGCGACAAAGCACTTAACACGAACACGCACCGAAGTCACAAGCGATAAAAGCACCCACGGGTTTGATCTGTCTGACTAAAGCCTGCGGCCAAACCAGGTGCAGCAGCAGAGAAGCTCGGACACAGGGCGGGAGATGCGCAGCCGCTCCCGTAAAGTCAGCCCGAGACGTGCGTGAAGCGGCCAGGGCGTCGGGAGTGAGCAGTCGTGGAGACGAGCGGTATGTGGCCAGGGGTCCGGGGAGCCGCCCGGGAGCGAAGCGGTCGGGGCCGGGGAGACGAGAACGAGGCAGCCGCTGCTCTGTTTGATAAATACAGCCTTTTCTCACTGTTTTACGTGACAAATGCAACTGCCCACACAACCGCCGCTTGTATCCGTGCGTGTGCGCAAACACGAGCAACCGAGCCGCGCTCTGGCCCACCTCCTCTAAGCGGGCCAAAGTCCGGAACCGAGTCTGACTCGGGCACGGATTGATTGCACTCACACTGCACAAACGAACCGCGCAGAAGGGGCTTCCAGCGCTTGGGCGCGGTTCGGATGGACAAGTGTGAGTGCGCCCTAAGTAACTCTTGCCCCTAGAGGCCATAAGCGCAACTGCAGATGTCATAGCAAATTACGATTTTTTTTAACTTATTAATTGTCTTGGAGAGTAAATACTACGCTGACAGGAAAGGCGAAGGGAGAGAGGGATATTGTGCATCCAATTATACAATGGAATTTTTTTTTTTTACTCAAACTTGGCTGTGAATACTGTTTAAAGTGAAGTTAGCCCGCAGTTAGCTTTTTCCATTAGCATGCTAGCTTCTTCTTCGTGATTCTATTAGTGTGTATTGGTGGCTCTGGTCCGGTGGCCGCCAAGCTGCAAACACGGTTTTCTGGCCAGTGACACCAGGGGGCGATGAAAGACCCTCCAATCATCCCATAAACACTTGTACTACCCCCACAGGGACTACGAAAAGGATTTATTAAAGTAAACATGTTACTTAGTACTGCTTTAAGGATTAGTTGTTAGTGTTTAGTACTTAGAGGCTACAATTTGATGGTTTCAGACGCAGCCTGAGTATATGAAGACTGTCTGGATTGTAGATGACTTGCAGGTGAGAGGTCATCAGCTGGGAGAGAAGGACTCCGCCCAGGTAACCACCCAACACGCACATGCACAGTGAGGGGGAGAGGAGAACAGCCAGGGATATGACACATACATGCAACAGGTGAGAGGGGGTGTGCATGTGGGGCTTAGATTAGCGGCTGCAACATCTTTCCCGCGGGCTCTGACGTGCCACTCTGTCACATGAAGAGGTGTTATGTTTAAAAGGTCAAAGGATTTGATTTAGAATTGTGTCCCCTTTAATGAAATCCATCTGCAGCCGTTGGTTCATTAACAGTTCCAGCAACAACAAGACGACAGAGGGACAGTTCTCACTATAAGTCCAGTCTTCAGTGGCCCAGAACATTTAAAGCTTACGCAACACTTCTAAGCCTGCAGCGCCGCGACAGCACTACAAGAATCAAAGCAAGGCAATTATAGTGGGACGGGGGAAAGGAATACAAATACGACAATACACGAGTCCACACATTATTCAGAATCAGGACCCAGAAGCTTTTATCAGAGTGTTTACATCAGTTTTCTTTTGGCTGCTTTCTGATTTGTCACAGGTCCGATTGTCTGATTTGTCAATGTTTTGTATTTACAGTATGGATTATCAAGGTGAGACATGGCAGGTGAAAGTATTGAATTATCAGCCAATCAAAATTCGACAAACAATGGCAGCCTTCTCAGACATCTCTGCTTCCCCTTCGCTTTCCTCGCCTGGGAAAACCACGAATGTAACTGCGCATGGGCAAGACTTTCCAAAACATCAGAACAAGTGCAGCTCAACTGAACCGGATAAACAAAACATTTCTCTTGTAAAATGTCCGGACGAGGAAAAATGAAGTGGATTTATTTATTGCAGATATTTGCCGCCACTTCCTCACGAAGAACTTCGACGGCAAAGCAGCGGGAACAACAGCGGGACGTAGACGCTTGGCTCACCGGACAGGAGCTGCGCTGGGACTCGGGCAGGGAACAGGTACGGGACGACAAGCGCTAAAAAGGCCTCCCTGGGCATCTCACACAGCACCAAACTGTAAGTCTAGTATGAATGAATTAGAAAAATGATCATTAATATCAGTCACTGGGTCCATGATCTCTCTGTACAAGACTGAAAATTTCCTCAAAAACAAAATCATTTTTCCTCTATATATTAGTATAGGCCTTTAGAACGCTGTGATGTCACCTAAAACCCAGCAATACGATCAGTTTATATGAGTCTGAGTGAGTGAACCCAGGCTGATACTGAAGGCCCTGACTGAGACCCCGCTGTCACTGATACGACTGGTATATTTGGTGTATCTGAGCGATATTGAAGTGTGTGTATATATATTTGTATATTTTTGGATGATCATAATGAAAGAGATGTGAAAAGAGACGTGCCTTGGCATAAATCTTAAGTACCATATGGTGTATTTATTTTGTACGTCTGCAAACGATAAATCCTTTATGACATTTTTGTACGATCATAAACTATTTGCGTTAATGCACAAGCACTGACTCAAGCATCTGTTTCTATGAGTCTATGCTGAAAGTTTGTGTGATGTTGCTATGAATGAGAGATAATGGGTAGGTTTATATTAGTTCTGTGAACTTCTTCCTACTCATACACAGTTTCATACACAAGGCCATTGGGAAGCTGAACTCCCTGCCCTCCCACCCCTTCCCCTTCCCCCCCTCCAAAATCATTCACATGGTTTGACATATAAAAAATGTTGAATCTCCTTTTGAGCACAACATTCTTCTTTTGTTTTCTTTCTTTCTTTTGTAAAAAAAAAATGTTTGAAATACTTTTCTGCTCAAATGAAATTAAATTCAACAAGGCAGAGATTTTTACTCATTCAAAAACGAGAAATCCAAAATTTCCTCTGAATTAATCTTGTTTTTTTTTGGCCATTTTTTGTTGTTGCACAAAATGCCTTATTCTTTTATGAAATGAAAGCAAACTTACAATACACTTTCTTCTCATATTTACATCAGTAATGTTCAGCCAAAGTTTCAAATTGACATCTCTAAATGTCATTTTTCCCCATTCACCTGCAGCGTCTCTTCTTAAGCTGTAGAATTACTGTCAAAGAGCAAAGCAAAAGTGCAGATTGTTGTTTTTCGACATAAACGTTCCAGCAAGCTTCATTTCATACACAGCGATTCTTTATTTCTGACTTTTCTGACTTTACATAACATGTTAACGTTCGCCACCTTGTTTATTTTAGTCTGCTGCGGTTCTTGCGTTTCTCTGATTAGTTACTCCGCCGCTCTATACCCTAAGGACGAAGATATATAAAGTTCCAAAATGAGTTGATCTCAGCTGGCAAGAGCAAAACTAAATCAGAGTCAGGCCCTTCTCTCGGTCTGCCGTGTATTGCGCTTCAGGCAGTTTATTTTGGCACTGGAGCTTCAAAACTTTAGCTCCAGATACTCTCCGTTTGCTGGGCCTGCATTTGAGATCAGGAGGGTTTATCGCAGGGGTAGGCAACGTCAGGCCCGGGGGCCAAGTCCAGCCATCCAGCACAGAACCTCTGGCCCCCAAGCTGATTTTGATAGATATTAATATGCAAATAAGAGATTACATACCTTGAAGTACTCTTAAAATGGGAGAAATAGTGTCATCCATCCATTTTCTTCCACTTGTCCGTTGCCGGGTCGTGGGGGCAGCTGTTGGAGCTGCCCAAATCACATTGCACCAGCCCCTATGGCTCCTCCTGCAGGTAGTGGGTCCACAGAAGAACGGCCTCACGATTAACCGGACCTGTTGGTCTCTCATAACTGTCAATTGTCTCATGTAAAGCGCTTTGTGACTATATGTCTGTGAAAGGCGCTATATAAATAAAGACCTTCTTCTTCTTCTTCTTCATAAGAGGCTTCTGAACCGCTCTTTGTATGAAACGTCACCTAGGACCAGTTTGCCATGGGAGACCCTACCAGGGGCCCGAACCCCCCGACAACAGAGCTCCCAGGATCATTTGGGTGCTCAAACCCCTCCACCACGTTAAGGTGGCGGTTCTGGGAGGGGAAATACTGTCAGTATTTTAAAAATGTCCTGTCAGAACATCCTGCTTGGTCATATATAATGTTAAACAGTGATTCTCTACAGGTGGGTCAGGAACCAAAAGTGGGTCACAGAACCATTTTCAGTGGGTCACAAGTCTATAGGGAACTTTTATTCAATATTTTCCATCTGAAACGGTATGAAAACTGTTAAAATTAATGTTATTGGGTAGTTTTGATCATAATTTCAGCCTTGAAGGCATATCTACTGCTTGTTCAACAAAAACTTGCGAGTAAATTGCAATCTTTTATACGATATATGACAAATTACAGTTTCATTTGGGTCCTTGGCAAGAGTGATGTCCCAGAGCCCTGATACTTTGGCACCACTGATGTAAAACATTGGCATTTGCAGATAATAGTTCTGTACTTTAGGCTACAATGTTGAGGTTCGGCCCTTGGGTGTTTTGGCAATGATGAAAATCGGCCTCCACGACACTAATTTGCCGACCCCTGGTTTATCGGTATGGAAACGTCTCTCGATGTCCATCACATCTACTCTACAAACACGGAACCAGCTCAATAAACGTGTGTCACTCATGTGTAAAACCGCAGGGACGCGACCACAGAAAACAAAGAGATCCATGGATTTACGATTTACAGGAGGTCAATTTGCTTCATGCATCATAGACAAAAGCAGAAACACAGTCAGAGAACTCAAATCTAAAAGCTTCTTGATAAAAGCATCAAAATAGCAACGATAAACATGCCATACCGCCCTTGCTCTGCCCGATCCCGTCCGACCTAGGAAGCTAAGCAGGGAAGGGCCTGGTCGGTACTTGGACGGGAGACCGTTTGGATAACACCAGGAAGCCTAGGCGAATGTAGTGAGTGAGTGGTTTGTGGTGGTCGGAGGATGAAATGAGGATAAAAAAGCAACAAAAAGCGTGAAAAAAAAAGTAAAAAAACACGGAAAAAAAAGCTTTTAGATTTGGGTAAAACCACACTGTAAATACACCTGAACGAAGCACATTTTCGAGTTGGGTAAAACCGAACGGGGGTTAAGAGGTTAAAGGAATAGGCCACCGTTTTTACATACTGAGATATGTTCTTACCTTAGCTTAGACGAGTTCATTTGTACCTGTCTGGTCTTCACGCGTGCCCTCAGTCACGTAGACGGTGTTAGCATTTAGCCTCTCCTCCTTTCCTCTAAAGCTCCAACGAGGTGAATATAGAAGCTACCGAGCTCTTCCACGTTTTCCCTATTTGTATAGTGTTACCCTACAAAAGTAAAATTACATAAAATTAAACAATGTGGATTTTCTACGCAGATAAAAAGGGGAACTATATTGTAAGGCGTAATAATACCAGGAGTAGTTCGAAATCCGCGCAGTAATATCTTCACTTTACTGTGCTTTTTTTCCTTGTTGACCAGGTCTTTCTTAATTCATTTGTTCAGTTCCTCAAGGGAAAGAGTAGCCACAAAACTGAATGGCATTTTGGTTCCGACCAAATGCAAACACAAAAAGCAGTTTTCACGTGCCGTGTTGCCTTTATGTTACCTTTATGTGTTTGAATAGACAAGTTTGGAATCCCTCTCAACTACAGACTGTCGTGATGGCACTAATGCTCCCAAGATCTGTCAGCTCTCCCTCATTG
This sequence comes from Gobius niger, assembly GCF_951799975.1. Taxonomy (NCBI): domain Eukaryota; kingdom Metazoa; phylum Chordata; class Actinopteri; order Gobiiformes; family Gobiidae; genus Gobius; species Gobius niger. The sequence continues at coordinate 36,010,862 of NC_136855.1, read as the reverse complement.
TCCAATTACACTCTCTTAGGAGCCGAATAGGCCTCTTTGCACGTCCCTGGACTGAACCTTTAGGGCACAATATTTTGATTCAATAGTTGATTGTAAATAGTAAGTTATTTTTCTTTTTATGTTTGCTGTACTCATTAAGTGACCGTCTTTTACCCATTTGAAATAGAATAGCCTTTTACCCCCGTCTGTAATAAAGCCATTTCTGAACGGCTAAATGAACCATATGCTTCCGCTGTGTTCTGAAATCAGTGGATTCCCCCATGGGCAAGGCTAACATATTTATGGCCCCCACGGTAAGCTTGGACATAACCTAGTATTTGTCCAATGAAGCGTTCCCCGCACAGTCGCATATGAGCAGAAATAACCAGTGACCCTGCTTAGCCCGGCTTTGTTCAAGTGCATATTTAGATTGAAGTTGGGGAGTAGTTCTATTCGTCATCTCATTACCTCCAATTTATTTTTATCGTATCCACTGTTGCCTCTTGTTTGTCTCCCTGTGCGTCGAGACGATGCTGTTTGAGCAGGAGCCAGGACACGCAGAAAGAATCCTTTAATCTCGTTTGTATCAGTCGAGGTAAATACAATTAGACAGATGAGTCATATCGGGCTTGTTTTTATATTTGAACACAGCTTAAATAATATGCTACTTCATTTTTCATTTCAAAGCTCGTAACTATGCAGATGTCATTACTTTATCAAAAACATATTTCATTTGCACAAATTTGAGTGATCCTTCACATCGCAGCTGCCGCCATTTCAAAACAAATCACTTTTATCACTCAGCTTTAGTACTCATTTGACTTCTGTCGCCACGATCAGTGATGCAAACAGGCTGTTTTAGCCACAGAATCACCGGAGCTCTCAGAACCGGTGTTTACTTTCAGGCCCTGTCCATACGAAGTCCAGCTGAGGACCAAACGCAAAGATATTTTATCAATCCAGTATATCGTCCATACGAGCCCGGCGTTTTGGGGGTCTGTAACAAACATTTTCCAAACTAGGTCCCAGAGTGGAAAGATCTCAAAACTCCGCTTACGTGGCTCTGTTGTATTAAAACGATGACATCACAGCGCCAGAGTGGTGTCTGTTGTCCATAATTGATACATACAAGCTGAACTTCCTCCCTTCCCTGCCCTCTCCTTGCGCTTCCACCCTTTATTCCCCACACCTTGCTCCACAGTAAGGACTAAGGATCTTTTGAATCTTTGAATCTTGGAAAACATCAGGTTAAGTATCTCCAAGTTGTTTTAATAATCCTGAATAACATAGGACAGTAGTTCTTTACTGCTGCGAAATATTCTGTGGGCTGTAACACGACCTTTTCCCAGGCAACATTTATTTTAATGTTTATCGCCTGAATAACACACCTGTCTGTTAAAAAGACTGGTGCGGAGTTGTTTTAATCATCATTTCTGCTGCAGATTTACTTAATGCTTAAATAAACACCAATTTTGTGGAAATGCAGTATTTTACAAAGTGAGAATCATTGATAGGATTGAAGGATTTGTCTCAATACTGAAGAATATGAGACATTTGAGCTTTAGACAAGACATTTGTCCTATTGCTGCACTGACCGCACAGTGAAATATGGGCTCTGCTGCACCCCAGGCCACCTTGACTCTCCGGTCACTCATATATGCGCACATATGGTTCAAATGTGTAATTGTGTCCCCAGGTCACACAATGATGTAAGGCAGGTGCAATTTAAATGTCACAGGGGCAGGTTATGTCGTCATTTGTCATCGTCTAGTGCAAGGAGCCTATTATGTCAGTTCTAGGTCTATTATTTGGTTTGAAAAACAGCTACCTACATTGTCAGGAGGTTTGTTGGTCAACCATGGTCATCGGGTCCTGTGTGTGAACAAGGTTTTGTATCTGTTGAAATTAGATATTGTGATTGTTTTCAATTATGTTATGTAAATTTTGTGGACAGAAAGACTGCAGGTTGTGCTCCAACCAGAAGCTTCTGAGCTTTAGCTCTTCAGCCCTTTCTCATTACCGCAGCAAAAGCTCTTTATGTTTGTACATTAGTTAGACGGGTATTTGTGACGTAGTCCCATAGCAACAAAACCCGCAATATTAGCATAGGTTTTTGCACTGCGATTAAAAGTAAGTTTTAATTCTCCAGGTCCTGCCCTTCATAATGAGGTACAGCATGCCCATATTCACTTCGATTTACTTGGTGAAGGTTTTTAAAGCAGTGAGAGCCAAAATCGGTATCAGTTCAGTATCAGTCACAGGAATCAGGGACATCAAGTTTGTTCTGCGGAATTTATGAGCTTTTCACAGATTGTTAAAGTGTGGTCTCCAGACTTTGCAACAATGTGTAACACATGGAAATCTGATAATATTTGGAGAAGTGAGAGCAATTTGAAGTTAAGGACACGGAGTATTTCTAACCACAGAAATCGGCCACTAAACTTTTAGGCAGTTCTCACCTCTCTCATTTACATCTCATTTAGATAAGCCATACCCGCTCCCCCCCATAAAGCTGTTGAGCACAGGGGGAGGAAAGGCAAAAAGCAAAAAATGTGCCATCAAAGAACAAAAAAAAGGTTTGCAAACAGGTAATATATAAATAAATGTCTCTTGCATAAATCCACTTCCCATAGAGCCGACCTCTACAGCAACTAGCAACACAATGAAAACTAGCAACATTATCCCAACACACACACATTTGACCAGAGGGAAAGAAGAACGCACACAGTCATCAGTGCCATGGACAATGACTACGTTATACTATCCGTAACCTGCACGCAGCTTACGACCACACAAACATAACAAATTCAACCCACTGAACACACCACATTAACTCATAGCACAACAATGGCCTCATCAAAAAACAAAAACAGACGATGGCACAGCGGCCACCAGCGAAAATAAACAAGCTTTCACTCAACCGTCTGAACCTTTGCGTGCCTTCTGCTCAGCAAACTCGTGATCAAATCCAGTTTCTTTGCTCAGTTATTTTCAATGCAGAGTTATGCAAATCCATGCTATATCCTTCTGTCTTAAAGCACGCTCTGAGGCAGGAGTTGGCTCGGGAAACGTAATGGTCAGCAGGGGGCGCTGTGCATGCTTACAGCCAGGACATCATCAGTCACACTGGAAAAGTTAGCATGGAAAAGTTCACTGGTTTCACGCAGAAAAACTAACTTCTGTAGTAGTATTCCATGTAGTAGTATTCCAGCCTTAGCATTCGGCTATTCAGAGCGTTAGCAACAGGGGCCGGCCTCTGTGAGACACACTGGGAATCGTTGCATAATCATGAAGTCACACACACACATACACACACACAATGACACGCCCCCATGGTGTGCGCCATATCTCTGAGATTTCACGGTTTTAAATATACCAATACTGACCAATACTAAAACATGGTGAGGCTTGTTTGTGATCTCAACTAAAAGATTCTGCAAAAAAAGCGAAAATCACCAATTTTCAAAACAAAATCTTCTTTCTCGATTTGTGGGCTTCTTGGAACTGCTCTTCAAGCTTGTCTACAAAAAACAAAATAGAAAAATTGCCTATCATTGTTTTTTGTTCCCATACAGTCATAACTACAGTATTTGTTATTTTGTGCAATTTTGAGCCATGAAAACAACACACAAGCTGTAATTGTGCTTTTTCATTTGTTCTTGGCAGGTAAGTCTAGTATTAGGCCCAAAGAGAGATGAAAAGACAACAAACTAGAATTTTCCAGACAGATATTATTTATGAATGGTCTGTGATGTTCGATCAAGGTTTCTGAAAGTGCACTCGGACATGGGTTTTCACATTTTGAAACAATAATAAGCCCAAACACAAGGAAAGCTACTCTAAGTTTACTGCTATTATAGGCTTTCTAACATAACTGAGCCTTAGGGGACGAGCCTACAGTGGTTTAACTCTCAGACACATATGCTGACCTGTGCCCACTGCCTGTGCGTGGACACTTCTGCACGACCAGAGGCTTCTGTGTACGAGCAGGAGAAACAAATGTCGGCTGCATTGTCCGACAGGCGCCATCTGCTGCAGCCGCCCTTATGAGCTCACAAATGGATCTTTCTTTAGTTTAAAGGAACAAGGAGAGGACACTGCCATTCTGAACATACTGTCATCAAGTGTAGAGAACATACTGTACTCCTATATACTGTATACGTTTGTGACAATTACGTCCAGTGCCTATAAACCCATTTTTTGGGCTTCCAGCGAATTGAGGCAGACTTTCTATACATGTGTACAGTGTTGGGGAAAATACTTAAAAAATGTATTCCATTACAGAACACTGGATACTTGCCTGAAAATGTATTTTGTATGTTATTCTGTTGCGTTGCTTTGGGAAATCAGAGTACTGTATTCTGAATACTTAAAATACTTTTTAAATACACTGTATATTTTTGTAGTGCATACTCTTGATGTAGGATTAAACGCATGTTCATTGCACTGCCATCTATTAATGCCTATAATTTGCTTATTTACCATGAATTAGACAAGAAAAAAATGCTTAATGCTCACTGGGAGAGTAGGTTGTGTATCTGCTGTTGCAAATGTGCAGCTGCTCCAGTCTGCTGATTATAATACTGCAAAGCCATGGCACGCACAGGGAGCATGTTTGAATGATCCATGTATGCGTTTTCATCTTTATTTTTTATATTGACAACAGTCTTAACAGTCTTTTTATGAACCATTGGAAAAATTACTGCATTACTTTGCAGCCTGTAGTGGCTAACCTGCTAACTTAGCTAACTTCTACTGCTAACAACAACAATAAGCAGCTTTCACTCTAAATTATTGAAAACATAACGGAAAGGTAAGTAATTTGCCAGCCATAAATCGTCATATTTTGACATAAATTTCAAAATAAATGTCCAGATCCAAAAAGTAAAGGTTGTGGTAAGTTATTGAAGATTATCAATAAACTGTCATAGTTGTACATTTCAAAATAAAGGTCTAGACCTTAAAGGGGGGGTATTATGCAAAATCGACTTTTTCAAGCTTTACATCATGTTATTATGTCATTCCCTCATTAAAAACATGCCTGAAGTGTTGCCTTGGCACATTCACGTATTTTTGAGTAATCTGTAAAAACTCTGATGGCGGCCATTTTAGGGATAGGTTTGTCTGAGTCCTCCTAGGAACGCCCCCACCTCCTGGAGACGCCTCCGAGCTTTCGTCACCAGCCGAGTAACCAACCACTGCTCCTCAGCAGAACCCCCTCCCCACTGATGCCACAGACAGCGTGTGGAGGGGGCGTGTCGGAAAGAGTCAGAGGTTCTTAAAGAGACAGAGGCCTAGTTCAAGACATTTGCTACAGCCATTTTGAGAGAGCAATTTTATACAAGGCAGTTATTCTAATTTACTGCATTTACAGACCAACAGAAGGTTTCGTCATCATTGTAGTGTGCTATAGACTGGTGCTATGTGATTGAAAAAAGCACAATACCCCCTCTTTAAAAGTAAAGGGTGTAGAAAGTTGCTAATTTAATAATTGTAGTGACAATTGAGTGTCACTGCAGTTATAAATCCAGTGAAAGCAACAGTAAATCAACCTTATCTGCAGATGAGGTTTGCCAGAAGAAAGTCGGCTGTAGTTTTTCTCTTGTGCTGCTGTTCCGATGTTCCCTGTGAGCAGCAGAACCATAAAATCAGACTGACCCCTCATACCGTATTTTGCACAGCGCCTCAACATTGTTAGAATCATTCCACTACACTTGTACATGTGCGAGATATTAAGTGTGTCCATACCAAGGTTATGTGTTTACAACCCCGAGTATGAGAACCTGAACACTGTGCTGCTGCAGTGAAGGAGAACACGTGGAGTTTGTTTTGTGCTTGGGTGAGTGCTCACTGAAGCAGACATAACAGCGTGGGCCGTCTGCTCTGCCGGCCCGTCTCTCCGGGTCTGCTGCCGGACAGAGGTGCACGCTTTACTCTGCGGGTCAAGTGTGGCCGAGAGATGTTCCTTCTACTGCAGCCGGACCTCTGACAGCGAGTCTGAAACAGGTACCATCAGCCAGGGTTATACGGGTTACAGCTCCACATCGGCTCTTCGGAATGACTGCACAAAGTGATTTAAATGGATATTGTGTGATCTTTTTCATTCACACTCAACAGTTTTACACAGATGTAGCTGAATAAACTGACGCTGAAACACAGTCATTTCTTAAATATATGAGGATTTGTTTATTGACGTATCAGGCTCAGTCCAAAGAAAAATGAGCCAGTCTTTGGAAATGCTCTTTTAAACGAATGGATCTTAAAGACAGTGCTTCCATTCTTTAGCCGTAAAGAGGACTTAACCCGCTTTTGGGCACCTCAGCATCGATTTTTTGTCTTCTGCGTTTTCAACCCTAAATTAATGTGTATTGGAAAAGACATTAATAACCACAGACTGCCTCGATTTGTCTCTATGTGATGGTGGAGTGTCCTGTGTAGGCAGCAGTGGCAATTGCGCAGTAATGTAGCTATTTGTATGTTAACAAATCGATAAATAACAGATGTGCTAAGCAGAACTGCGGAGATCGGGTTAATTGATGGATCAATGTTATGTCACGGTCTGGGTGAATAATCGATTCTGATTGGCTGGTGGGTGCTAACAAGCGTGCATTATTTTCGTATAACCGCACACGTAGTCCGGTAGTCAAACGTCAGAGTGTCACAACTCTGTCGTTTTCCAGCAGAGGGCGGAGCAGAAGCTCAGAGATTCAGGAGGATTGCTGAGAACTGCGTAGCCTGGCCTTAGCTATCCGTAAACTCCGGACAATTATTATTTCCCTGCATGTACGTCTGGGCTTGATCTCAGTGGCTGCATAACATCGGTTGAATTTCTGCATTTGCGCCGATTTGTGGGTTGTAGTTTAGCAATGGCGGCGGATACGAAAGTAATGGAAGCTCTTCAATCCTTCCTGGCTCGGCTCCCTAATATCCAGAAATTAAAATTGAAGCCTTGGAATGCGCAAGTAATGTCCCCAAGAGTTATGATTGGTCGCTTCACTCACTCGGGCGCATTACATACGTCCCGACCAAACGCTAGTGAAAATCAGATCCAATCGTTTCAAAGGAGTTCACCCCTCCCACCTGATAATGGAGCTCAATTGAGAAAGTCCAGACCCTTATACGAAACGAAGTAAGTACGAAAGTCTGGTAAAACCAGGCTAAGAACTGCGTGAATGAAGCCAAAAACCACTCTGGGGTGTTTTTGATAAGGAAATAGCACTACAACATAGCTAAAAGCTCCAAAAAGTCGATTTACATGATATAGGCCCTTTAAATTTGATGACCCCTGCACTTAAGCATATTTGGCTGAAGTTTCATTTCGTGGGACCTTGGTGTAAGCAACTCCACTACAGCTGTTTCCATCAACAACTGAGATTCAGGTAGCTTCAAGTTAAACAGCGTAAAAGTGAAATAACTCCTGCCCAGGAGTGCCGCATACTATCGGTGTTTACTTCCATGAAAAAGTGCCGGGCTAGTCATGTTGCGTTGTGATTCTGGCGATGCAGCGTGTGCGGATGTTGTTTTGTTGAGCCTGACGGAGATCCAGCAGAGAGACAATAGCTCACTCTGAGATGAGCCTTTAGACAGTGCAAGCGGCTAAAAACCCACATAAAATAGTCCCTGTAGTTTGGCAAATCTAACCAGTTTAGTAAATGAAACAAAAACATTTGTTATAAAATGTTCCGATTGTGGGACCGTGGTATAAGCGGATTAAACAACGAGGAGCCGTGCATTAGACGGTTATTAATGCCCTCCGCTGCACGTCATGGTGTTCTTGACTCCGTGTCCTGCATTATAACCGTCTATTGCACGACTCCTCGTTGTTTAATCCTTGCTTAACATGCAGAGGAAAACATCCATTGAATACAGAGCGGAGAACAAAATACACAGGATTATTTATAGGCCGAAAAATGTTTTTTTTTTTTCTCTCTTTGACAATACATTGTAAACTCAGACATTTGTGGGGAAAATACAACGCATCTAATACAAAGCAATTTCTCACTCCGTATTCTTTTTGAATTTATTCCAGACACAACGCACCTCCTTCATCTCCGCCGTTATTGCACGCCGCCATGGTGCTGTTGGATACAGGCCACTTTATTTGTTACCAGTCAAGATATTTTTTGTATGGGCTTATTCTTTCACTGAGGAGTATTTGCGGGACTGTGGAGGAAGTACTCTGCCAAATGCCCTCGGACATTTTAAACAAAAGGAAAAAGCAGGAGAAAATAGCAGTTTTTCCAAATATCCCTGAGCTCTGGTTCAGGTGTAGTTGTTTTTTCAGCATTGTCTCTACGTGATGAACACCTACATGCTTTGATGGGTCTCACTATTGAACTGAGAGTAAGTGCAAAAACTGAAACAGAATATTGTCGTTTTAGTTTGAGAAATGTGAGGAAGAAGTGTAAGGTACATGTGAAACAAAGTAAGGGAGTTGTTACACTGCAAATTGAAGAGCCTCCTCATGTTTCAACATTCAATAATAACATTTGTGACTAATGTAGTTTTTTTTTGTGGTCTTTTTATCTCTTAGTTTTCGTGTTTAAAAAGCGCTCGTCTCAGGGAAATAATCTTGCTTTGACCTTTGGTTAGTAATATGGAAATACTCAAAGCCTGAACTCGAATGCTGCCACCTGCAGCATACAACCATATTGTACCTACTTAGTATTGCTAAGTAGGTGCAATATGGTTGCTAATGTTATTAATGTGGAAGACGAAGAGGAAGAAGAACTGGAAGAAGAAGAAGAAGTGGAAGAAGAAGAGGAAAAAGAAGAAGAAGAGGAAGAAGTGGAAGAGGAAGTGGAACAAGAGGAAAAAGGAGGAAAAAGAAGAGGAAGAAGAAAAAGAAGAAGAGGAAGAAGAAGCAGAAGAGGAAGAAATGGAACACGATGAGGAAAAAGAAGAAGAGGAAGAAGTGGAAGAGGAAGAAGTGGAAGAAGAAGAAGAAGAAGTGGAACAAGAGGAAAAAGGAGGAAAAAGAAGAGGAATAAGAAAAAGAAGAAGAGGAAGAAAAAGAAGTGGAACAAGATGAGGAAAAAGAAGAAGAGGAAGAAGTGGAAAAAGAAGAAGTGGAAGAAGTAGAAAAGGAAGTGGAACAAGAAGAAGAAGAAGTGGAACAAGAGGAAGAGGAAGTGGAACAAAAGGAAGAAGAAGTGGAACAAGAGGAAGGAGAAGTGGAACAAGAGGAAGAGGAAGTGGAACGAGAGGAAGTAGAAGTGGAACAAGAGGAAGAAGAAGAAATGGAACAAGAGGAAGAGGAAGTGGAACGAGAGGAAGAAGAAGTGGAACAAGAGGAAGGAGAAGTGGAACAAGAGGAAGAAGAAGAGGAAGTGGAACAAGAGGAAGAGGAAGTGGAACGAGAGGAAGAAGAAGTGGAACAAGAAGAGGAAGTGGAACAAGAGGAAGAGGAAGTGGAACAAAAGGAAGAAGTGGAACAAGAGGAAGGAGAAGTGGAACAAGAGGAAGAGGAAGTGGAACGAGAGGAAGAGGAAGTGGAACGAGATGAAGTAGAAGTGGAACAAGAGGAAGAAGAAGTGGAACAAGAGGAAGAGGAAGTGGAACGAGAGGAAGAAGAAGTGGAACAAGAGGAAGAAGAAGTGGAACAAGTGGAAGAAGAAGGAGAAGTGGAGGAAGAGGAAGCAGAGGAAGAAGAAGAGGAAGATAAGAAGAAGAAGAAGAAGATGAATGTTTCGTCGACCTGACGTTGCCCCGCCTTCCCCACCGGCACGCAGCTGGAACCAATTCACTAATCAACGAGGTGCTCCCGGACTGATTTAAAAGGTGCGCGCGTCCCATTGTTGTGGTGCACTGGGGAGCAGACAGGTCACCACGGCAGCAGAAGCAGGACATTCAAAGCGCCAACAAAGACACAAACTCTCTAAAAACATTGCTGTGCAGGATCGGGTTCTAAAAACACTGGACAGACAGCTGGTAAGCACTAGATCACGCTGTGATCTTTACACTGGAGCTTTCCCCCACTGCTGCTTGTTGGTAAACGAGACTTGCACCGCTGAAAATTTAAAGCCTAATAAGATGTTTGTATATATGTTGTTTTCATTGCGTTTAGTACAGTCACTTTCTTTATATTTAAACTGTAAATATTAAGAAAAGTAAGCTTAACTATTGGGTTAAAATCTGTGCATAAATACAACTTAAAGCTAATTGTGCATTTGTTTGAAATACTTATGAAATAAATGTAATCTAGAATGTAAACAGTTAAAACCACTGGTACAAAAGTTAAAATGTAAAGCTTAAGAATTCATAGGAGGTGATTTACATAAAAAACAAATGGTAAATACATTGCCTAAATAAAATAAAAACCTGCACGCTTTTCTGCCTATGGATTTTCTGTAAAAGGACTGTCTATTTGTTTAACTTACACTGGGTTTACCTTTTTGTTAAAGGTTTTTCACCTGACCCCAACCGGAAATAAAAAAGTGAGAATTAAAATGGTCCGAGTGGAATCCAGTTTTTAATCCAGTCGACAACCCGTCCTCTTCAAGTCTGGGAAATGCACAGCTAGAGCTAAAAGACTTGACAGAAGTGGAACAAGAGGAAGAGGAAGTGGAACAAGAGGAAGAAGAAGGAGAAGTGGAGGAAGAGGAAGAAGAGGAAGAAGAAGAAGACAAGAAGAAGAAGACAAGAAGAAGAAGTGGAACAAGAGGAAGAAGAAGTGGAGGAAGAGGAAAAAGAGGAAGACAAGAAGAAGAAGACAGGAAGAAGAATACAAGAAGAAGAAGAAGTGGAACAAGAAGAAGTGGAACAAGAGGAAGACGAAGTGGAACAAGAGGAAGAAGAAGAAGAAGAGGAAGAAGTGGAAGAGGAAGAAGAAGTGGAAGAAGAAGAAGACAAGAGAAGAAGAAGACGACGACAAGAAGACATGAAAAAGACAAGAAAAGAAGACATGAAAAGAAGAAGACAAGAAGAAGACAAGAAGAAGAAGACAAGAAGTGGAACAAGAGGAAGTAAAAGTGGAACAAGAAGAAAAAGTGGAACAAGAGGAAGAAGAAGTGGAACAAGAAGAAGAAGAAGTGGAACAACAGGAAGAGGAAGTGGAACAAGAGAAGAAGAAGTGGAACAAGAGGAAGAACAAGAAGAAGTGGAACAAGAAGAGGAAGAAGAAGAAGTGGAAAAGGAAGAAGTAGAAGTGGAAGAAGAAGATGACAAGAAGACATGAAAAAGACAAGAAAAGAAGAAGATATGAAAAGAAGTAAAGAAGAAGAAGACAAGAAGAAGAAAAGAAGAAGACAAGAAGAAGAAGACAAGAAAAGAAGACAACAAGAAGAAGAAGACAAGAAGAAGAAAAGAAGAAGAGGACGAAGAAGAAGACAAAGAAGAAGAAGAAGAGGAAGAAGACAAGAAGAAGAAGACAAGAAAAGAAGACAACAAGAAGAAGAAGACAAGAAGAAGAAAAGAAGAAGAGGACGAAGAAGAAGACAAAGAAGAAGAAGAGAAAGAAGAAGAAGACAAGAAGAAGAAGACGAAGAAGAAGAAGAAATGGAAGGAGACTTGGTCTTGCCTGTTCCCCATCAGTCCAATCTCCTTCACCACAGCCATTGCTACATTCAACCATCTTGTTGTTGGATACAGGCCACTTTATTTGTTTCCTGCCAAGATAATGGTTCACAAATGAAAAGAAGAAGTGGAACAAGAGGAAGTGGAAGAAGAAGAAGTGGAAGAAGAAGACGACAAGAAGACATGAAAAAGACAAGAAAAGAAGAAGACATGAAAAGAAGACAAGAAGAAAAGAAGACAAGAAGAAGAAGACAAGAAGAAGAAAAGAAGAAGACAAGAAGAAGAAGAAGAAGATGACAAGAAAAGAAGACAAGAAGAAGAAGAAAAGAAGAAGAGGACGAAGAAGAAGAACACGAAGAAGAAGAGGAAGAAGAAGAAGAAGTGGAACAAGATGATGAAGAAGTGGAACAAGAGGAGGAGGAAGTGGAAAAAGAGGAAGAAGAAGTGGAAAAAGAGGAAGAAGAAGTGGAAAAAGAGGAAGAAGAAGTGGAACAAGAGGAAGAAGAAGTGGAACAAGAGGAAGAAGAAGTGGAACAAGAGGAGGAAGAAGAAGTGGAACAAGAGGAAGAAGAAGTGGAACAAGAAGAAGAAGAAGTGGAACAAGAAGAAGAGGAAGAAGTGGAACAAGAAGAAGAAGTGGAACAAGAGAAAGAAGTGGAACAAGAGGAAGAGGAAGTGGAACAAGAAGAGGAAGAAGAAGTGGAAGAGGTAGAAGTGGAAGAAGAAGAAGTGGAAGAGGAAGAAGTAGAAGTGGAAGTGGAAGAAGAAGACAAGAAGACAAGAAGAAGAAGAAAAGAAGAAGAAGAAAAAAAGACAAGAAGTGGAAGAAGAAATGGAAGGAGACTTGGTCCTGCCTGTTCCCCGTCAGTCTGATCTCCTTCACCTCAGCCGTTGCTACATTCCACCATCTTGTTGTTGGATACAGGCCACTTTATTTGTTTCCTGCCAAGATAATGGTTCACAAATGAAAAGAAGAAGTGGAAAAAGAGGAAGAAGAAGTGGAAAAAGAGGAAGAAGAAGTGGAACAAGAGGAAGAAGAAGTGGAACAAGAGGAAGAAGAAGTGGAACAAGAGGAGGAAGAAGAAGTGGAACAAGAGGAAGAAGAAGTGGAACAAGAAGAAGAAGAAGTGGAACAAGAAGAAGAGGAAGAAGTGGAACAAGAAGAAGAAGTGGAACAAGAGAAAGAAGTGGAACAAGAGGAAGAGGAAGTGGAACAAGAAGAGGAAGAAGAAGTGGAAGAGGTAGAAGTGGAAGAAGAAGAAGTGGAAGAGGAAGAAGTAGAAGTGGAAGTGGAAGAAGAAGACAAGAAGACAAGAAGAAGAAGAAAAGAAGAAGAAGAAAAAAAGACAAGAAGTGGAAGAAGAAATGGAAGGAGACTTGGTCCTGCCTGTTCCCCGTCAGTCTGATCTCCTTCACCTCAGCCGTTGCTACATTCCACCATCTTGTTGTTGGATACAGGCCACTTTATTTGTTTCCTGCCAAGATAATGGTTCACAAATGAAAAGAAGAAGTGGAAGAAGAGGACGACAAGAAGACATGAAAAGAAGACAAGAAGAAAAGAAGACAAGAAGAAGAAGACAAGAAGAAGAAGAAGACAAGAAGAAGAGGAAGAAGAAGACAAGAAGAAGAAGAAGAAGAAGAAGTGGAACAAGAGGATGAAGAAGTGGAACAAGAGGAAGAGGAAGTGGAACAAGAGGAAGAAGGAGTGGAACAAGAGGAAGAAGAAGAAGTGGAACAAGAGGAAGGAGAAGAAGAAGTGGAACAAGAAGAAGAGGAAGAAGTGGAACAAGAAGAAGAAGTGGAACAAGAGGAAGAGGAACAAGAAGAGGAAGAAGAAGTGGAAGAGGTAGAAGTGGAAGAAGAAGAAGTGGAAGAAGTAGAAGTGGAAGAAGTAGAAGTGGAAGTGGAAGAAGACAAGAAGAAGAAGACAACAAGAAGAACAAGAAGAAAAAAAGACAAGAAGAAGACAACAAGAAGAAGAAGAAGAAAAAAAGACAAGAAGAAGACAAGAAGTGGAAGAAGAAATGGAAGGAGACTTGGTCCTGCCTGTTACCCGTCAGTCCGATCTCCTTCACCTCAGCCGTTGCTACATTCGACCATCTTGTTGTTGGATACAGGCCACTTCATTTTTTTCCTGCCAAGATAATGCTTCACAAATGTTTTGTATTGGCTTTTTCTCTCACTGAGGAATATTTGCAGGGATATGGAGGAAGGCTTTCTGCCAAATGCCCTTGGACAAAAGCAGGAGAAAATAGCAGTTATTCCAAATATCTATGAGCTCTGGCCCAGGTGTGTGTGTTTTTTTTTTACATGGGGCCAGTGCAATAGTTTTTGTTTCTGAAAATACCTAAAAGCCGGATGCCCTCTGATAGCCTTCAGCTTCAGCTGCTCCGCAACAGAGTTACAAATGTTTTATCAAATGTTTGTATGAGTAATCCAAAGAGACCCTTTTAGCAACAACTCAATTCAGATAGACATTTATTTCAATAATCTTTCTTTAACTTTGTATTCTGAAATATGCTCGTCCTCTTTAGACTGATGTATTTCTCTCTAACCATCTAAACAACATTCTTCTACCTCGGGATTTATATTTTATGTTTTACAATTTCAAATAATGTCTCTTTAAAGATAAGACAAGGCTGGTGAGGAATTAACCTGGAGCGCCCCCTTCAGGCAGCAGTGGAAATGACTCGGGATAAACACATTTGCACGTCCAACAAAGTGGTTCCCAACTTCATGGAGCTGCGCAGAACACACTCTGAGCGCTAAACTGGAATTAATCGATCCAATGTGGGATTATAGGCCATCAAAATGTGAAAGAGAGTTTTGTGATACGGAGTGTAGTGTTAAGGTTTAGGTTTATTAAATTTGACATAGCAGGAAAGAACAACATGTTTAACCTGACATGTGTCAATTGTTATCTTGGCTGCATATGGTCTTCGGTGCCTGAGCTGGTATCCAATGGAGGGCTCTGAAAATAATTAAATATACCTGTAAAATCCGCTCGTGTGAAGATTTGTTCCACTTTTGGAGAAGACAAGGGGACGTTTGGTGCTTAAACCAATCAATGTGTCCGGGCACACTTTTTGCCCGCCCTGCACCTCCTCTGATTGGTCGCTCTTTGCAGTCAATCACAGCATATGGATCCTTTAATTAACCAGACACTGCAGTGGAGTTATGGCACATTATTACTGAGAGTGAAATAAAAAAAAAAAGGATCCAGGCTGATAATTAACATTGTTCATGTGACGCAGTAACTCCATTAGCGGACGAGTCAAGGTTTTAATCATCTGGGTTTCCTGTGCACTGACTGTAAAACACTAATATTAGCCGGGCTGAGGCAGGTTTAATATCCACGAGGCAACAGGAGCTGTCATCACCTGCACGCCACCGGACTCCCCGTGAGCAGCGCGCCTAATTTCTTTTTAACATTCACGGGGGCTGGCCAAGGTCACTGCAAACTGTTCCAGCAAAAAATATGCCTTTGCTGGGCTTCTTTTTTTTTTTTTTTACAGACGAGCTTTTACCATGCTCTCCAGAGTCCCTTTGAGCACTCTTGCAAATTCCCCCACTTTTCTCAGAAAAGGAGGAAGGAGAAGATGGAGATGATAACACAAAATGAGTGTCCTGCTGTTTTCCAGAAGGGATGCACCGATAGCACTTTTTCCAAAACTGATATGAGTACTTTCGAATACATTATGCTGATGCGAGTACAAGGCATTTACTTTTTGAAGTACATAGACTGTTTATTGACTGACTTTGTCATAGCAGATTAGGTTAGGAATTAGCTCTCATCTACATTTACCTGCACACTTTTAAGAGAAGTTATATCAGAATTGTCATTTGTTTCCTGGGGGTCACTTGATTGATTCATACAGATCCTTTTCATTTATTTCCATAATTCCATTCAAAATGTTCAACTTCCATACACTGTAAATAGTGAACATGGGCAACCATTGATGTAAAGAGGGATATCTCTTTGAACTGACCTAGTATCGCTGTGGTTCTGTCGTTTGTTTGATTGAATGTATTATATGACTTTCATTCAATGTAAATCAAGGCATCATTGCTTCAAAGTAATTGGCAGACTTACAATCAAATATCAATTTCCCATTCAAGTGAAAACGTAGTATGTCACGTGATGTGCGTACGTACTGACGTCACGTCACCACCAGACTTGAACTATTTTGGAGCCGCCATTTCTGTTGACCGCATGAAACGAAGAGCGCCACGCCAACGCGAAGAAATCGGTAAGAAATGTTCATGACTGTTGATTGTGCGCATACATTTGTACACCACTCTTATATAAGGCGACATTATGCTGTATCACATGATGTCGACGATAAGCCATGCCTGGTGTGCATTATGTCGTCGTTCACATTGAGCTAACATTAGCTAGCTCGTTTCAGGTGATATTGGCTTAGCAGACTCCATTTTGAGGCGAGTCTGCTAAGCCTGGAACTCGTCGTACGTGTAATGTGTAGCTTGACCAAACATCGTTTTTCTCCCCGAGACGTTTACCTTTTGAAACTTAATGCAGTGTCCGGGTGGAATTTCAGAAGCGCATGGAATGTCTGTTTCATTTATGCCGAATTCCAACTAGCATTACATTTATGTCGTAGCCAGGCTGTCTAGCTCGGCTACGACGACAGCCACCCACCCTCTCCTCCCGACACTGTAAGTGCTAGCTAGGTATTGGGACGGGGCCTTGGGCCATGTGATGGTGTACAAATGTGCCACGAACTAATTTAGCACATAATTACTTCTCCACATCACTGTTTGATCACTCGTTTCCTGCTAATGAATAAGCTAAATGTTAGAATTTAAATGATCTAGAGAGCCCAGCTAGTAGCCGGAGAAAGGCTTCCTTGTCAGATGTCCTGCGGGGAACCTCGGTTAGCTTCTCTGGAGCTTAGCGAGCTCGCCCCCAAGCTAACCAAAGCGCTCTCTGGTGATACTCAGACATTTATTCGGTATTAAATAAAAGAGCATTGTAAATACGAGGCAAAATAACTTCAATTTCGAACCACTTAATTCTGAATGACTAATTTCGATTTTCGCATGAAAGGGAGGCGACGCGTACAAGTGCTATGCATTGATACGGGGGCTTACTGTCCTGGGTTGAGGCATTCCTCTAGCCAGCCAGCACCCCCGCCCCCCGGGGCATTTTTCTTTCGGTTTTACAGTAAAGGCTACCGTGGATTTGGCGGTTTTTTTTAATGCATACATAGGCAGTAAGTTACCAAATATTTACGAGGAGCGCTACTATTGTGCCCAGGCTGGTATATCACCGGGTGCACATAACCCACTCCTTTCTCATTTTAGTCAAATGACAGATGTCGGTAGTGTTGACAGGAGGAATGGTGTGCATTTACTGTTCATTAGCCCCCGCGTACACACACACACACACACACACACACACACACACACACACACACACACACACACACACACACACACACACACACACACACACACACACACACACACACACACACACACACACACACACACACACACAGGTTTTTGGTGAAATGTTACATGATGGTAATGTGGAGAGGAAAGGGATGTTATTACAGTAGTGAAAATGGAGGACTTTAAAAAATCTGCACTTAGCCTGAACGTTTCTACAATTGTGGTTTTCAGTGACTTAAATCTGTAAACAAAAGGTGAAATGCAGTGTTTCGGTATGTTCCAATTGAAAAAGGTCTTGATTGTCACTTTGCTCCCATTAACCAGTGTGTCTTTCTTCTAGACCTGAAATCAATTGAAGAAAAAACAGCACCTATTAATGGGTAAGTGTTCATATTTGAATGCCATTTGATGCAGCTGAGGTTCATTATTCGTGGTCAACGCCCACGATTGGGAGTTTTATTATATAAACTGAGGTTTCACTATGACTTCCACTTCTACCAACAATGTCAATAATTTGGGTCTCTCTTGTGCTCCAATCACCCCATCCTCCCCTTTTCAGTCATCTGCTGAATGTGGACGTGTAAAGACTGTGGTGTCACCAAATTAAGCCAATCTCAACTGCTGAATCATTACAAACTTCAGCATAGCCATTTTGGACGCCGCCGTGGCTATCCTTGTCCGTATTCAAGCTGCCCTTGTTCCTCTGCCACCTGGAATTCCCTTAAGACCCATTTGTCAAGAAGCCACCCAAGACTGAACGCACACAAGGACAAGCAGACCACTCTGAGATGCCTTTTGTGTGAATACAAACAAAATTCAACTCTGAACGAATATTTGCAGCACTTAAGGCAGCATTTGAAAAACCATGAGACTTTAAGTTGCATTTTTCAAAGTTGCTCGTACAAAACAAATGTCTATGGTTCATTCAAGACTCATCGGTACAGAAATCACAGGTTGGCCTCTGTAAGTGATTTAAAAGCTGAACTTACTCTGCGAGCACAACAAACCCACCATTCCTCTGACGACATTAATGCTGATAATTTACACGAGGATTTTTCAGAGAATGAAGAAGCTAGTTCAGCCTTTGACACTGAAGACTTGTCCAGTATAGAACACAAAATTGCTTCAGTGCTATTGAAACTAGAGCATGTTTTCCTGGTCCCTAGTGTGGCCATTGATTATCTTTTGCAGGAGCTGCACTATTTGATCAGAGTAGTTTCAGTCCCTGTAACCTATGACACAATAACCCAGCTACTGCAGAAATATAACTGCCAAGTTGACATTGCAGTGGTACAGGAGTTAGCCTCTGTCCTGTGTGAATCAAGTCCCATTCAAAGCGCAGTTGGAGATACAGGTCCTCTCTCTACATCTTGGAAAAGAAAGGTATACTACAAAAATAATTTCAGTGTTGTAGAAACGGTGGAGTATGTCCTAGACCAAAAGAGTAAAAGGTCATTCCAGTATGTCCCAATACTCAAGGCATTGCAGCAGATTCTTAGTTGCCAGCCAATACTGGATAAAGCTATTAATTTAAAGTTTCGTCATGTGGGAGGTCATGGACCGAAATATACATGTTTTTTTGATTCACTCAACTTTCAGCAGAATGAATTGCTCTCTAGTGAAACTGCAATTTCATTAATATTGTATGCTGATGAATTTGAAATTTGTAACCCCCTTGGCACATCCAAGAAAATACACAAGATCTTGGGTGTTTATTGGATTTTAGGTAACTTACCTCCAGGGTATCACTCATCCCTGTCGTCCATTAATTTAGCTGCTTTGATAAATAGTAATGATGTTAAGCAGTATGGGTATGAAAAGGTGCTTGAGCCTCTGTTGGATGATCTTGTCACATTGGAGCAACATGGAGTTTATGTCTCTAAGCTGGGAAAGACTTTAAAGGGCACTGTTCAGTGCATTGTTGCTGACAACCTCGGTGCACATAGCATCGCAGGATTCGTGGAGAATTTCTCAGGGACATATGTGTGCAGATTTTGCACAGCAAAGAGAGAAGAATTTCAGACCATAGAAGTTAATTCAGGAGCATTTTGTCTGAGAACCAAGGGGGTTCACGCTGCTCATCTTGAGGCTGTGAGAGAAGGGGAAGTACCTCATTTTGGTGTGAAAGGGGTTTGTGTGTTATCAGAGAGACTGTCATACTTTAATGTGACTACAGGTTTTCCCCCTGACATAGCACATGACCTCTTTGAGGGTATTATCCCTGTTGAAGTAGCATTGTGTTTGGCTGTCTTTGTAGGTAAAAAATATTTTACATTGCACAACCTGAATGAAGCAATCCAAACATTTCCCTTCAAGTGGAGTGATAAAAATAATCGTCCCCATCCTGTGCCTCTTGCATTTTCAACAAAGAAAAGGATTGGAGGGAATGCACACGAGAATTGGAGTTTAGTGAGATTCCTACCCCTGTTGATTGGAGACAAGGTCCCTGCTGATGAACCTGCCTGGCAGGTCCTTACTGATTTGAAGGATATTGTGGACCTTGTAGTTGCACCTTTTCACACCAAAGAATCTGTAGCTTATTTGGATAGTAAAATATCTGAACACAGACTGAGATTTCAAGAAGTTTTCCCTGATCAAAAAATTCTGCCCAAGCACCACTATCTGGAGCACTACTCTCAGCTTATTGAGCAGTATGGTCCCCTGGTTGAGCTATGGACGATGCGCTTCGAATCTAAACACAGCTTCTTTAAAAGGGTTGTGCGTCACACAAACTGCTTCAAAAATGTTCTCCTATCATTGTCACAGCGGCATCAGTTTCATATAGCCCATCATCTGCACCTGAGCAGCTTACCGACATCAACTCTCAAAGTTGGAAATGTTTCTTCCATTCCCATTGATGTTCTGTGTGAGGAAATATCATGTGCTGTGAAGGAGAAGCACCCAAACCTGGATGTTCTGTGCATGGCGGAAAATGTGACTTATGAAGCCTATAATTACAGGAAGGGCATGATCATTTCACATGGGGAGCTTGCAGGCTTGCCAGAGTTTTGTGAGATCATTCAGATGATCATTCTCCAGGAAAAGCCACTTTTTGTTGTCAGACAGCTTGATGCCTGGTACACAGAACATTACAGAGCTTTTATACTGACAACGTCGGCTAGACAAATTCTTCTTCTGGAACACCACAGTCTTAATGACCCATACCCACTGGCTGACTACACGATTCAGGGGAGGCGTCTGGTGGTTCCAAAAAGATATATCCACGTTTAAGGTGACATTGTGACTTGTGTTTTAAAATGTGTATGATTATACTGTGGTTATTACAAGGGCTGCACGATTCTGGAAAAAAAGTGTAGAATTTTTTCTTGATTTGTTTTTTTCTTGTTAGAAATTGAGAACGATTTTCTGAACGATTTTTTTTCCGAAGTTAAATCTATTCAACTCTGATCCATTCTCGATTGGTTTATGGAGAAAGCTTGCTGTTGCGTACACATCACATGACACATCACACATCACATGATGCGCAAATGCTTTCATGGTTGGTTGAGTTGGTAAGCAACAGCAATAAACCTTATGGAAACAGAGGAAACGCGGCTCATGATGAAAAAAATAACAAATGTAAACCTGAAAAATCCTTCAAAAAGTGAATCGTGTATATGTGTGAATCGGTATCACAATTTTGTAAAACGATTAATCGTGCAGCTCTAGTTATTACTGCCTGAGCAGTTGATTTAATTTCTGTGCATTGTGACGCGTTATTCCTTGGACAGGGAGGAGAAGGAGAAGGAGGTGGGAAAGGAGATTTTTTTTTTTGGGGGGGGGGGGTGAAAGTGGAGTGGCAGAAGGTGAGTAGAGGAGGGAGATGGATGGAGGGAAAGGAGGACGAAGGCGCAGCATGGGGTAGGGGGGAGGTATGTAGAGGGGATGGAATGAATGTTTTTTTTTGGGGGGGGGGGTGACCTCAAAAGGAGGAGGGGGGCATTCGAGCATTCGTTGCTCTTTGGTAACTGCTTAAATGATGTGTCCACTTAACATTCAAAGCCAGCTTCACATGAATAATCTTATTCTCTCTCCCTGTCTTTCAGGCTCTTAAGCATGGCTGTGAAGAGGGCTGCAAAGCTGCTGGTTTTTCTTAGTGAAGATGACAAAAGGAAAATGTTACTGCCAAATGGGATTCCAGAGTCCGTGGACCAGCTTGTTGATGATGTGAGAGAAGCTTGTGGATTAAGGGGAAACTTTAGGATCCAGTACCAGGACAAAGACTTTGGTGACATATTTGTTAATTTAACATCTACTACCGAACTTGAGGATCTGTGTACAATCAAAGTGATCCCTTTGCCTGATGATACACCTCCTGAACAGACAGCCGTCAATGTTAGCTGCTGTAGTGATGATGCCGTTTCCGGTTCCATTTCCGGCGATACTGATGACACATTAATTCTCTCGTCACCCTCCTCTGGTCATTCAAGGGCAGAGCAATGGCCAAAGGAGTTCCCCGTTCCAAGCTTCTCCTATGACACTGAAGTCCAATTAGAGAGAGGAAATGCTGCCTTTAAGGCAAAGGGAACAAGATTGACTGTCAGTCCGAGGATGAAGTCAGACATTTTGGAAAAGTTGTCTGATCAAATCTATATGTATAAAGCTTACCCAAACAATGCAGACGTTTGTGAGGTTTCAGAGGCACTGATCAAGAAGCATCCCTGTTTGGCAGAGCCAGGATCCTGGAATGGCTGCTATGGGTGGACACAGAGACTTAAAACCAAGATGGGAAACCTTCGTACCCACCTGAAGGGACTTGGATGCCCTGAGCTAGCAGTCAATTCCCTAAAGACCAAAGCTACAGCTGATGCCTATCCAGCAAAAAATGTGAAGCGACCTAAACGTGGTGAGGCCAACCATGTGCCGTCCTACCCAGTTGGCGAGACTGCAGATAATCTTGAAATGGAGCGACAGGTACTTCTGAAGGAGGTGAAGAAACGGAACAATGGGAAGATCGTACGTGAGAAAATGGCCAAGACATTTGCTCTCCGTCGCCAAGAAATCGTGGAAAAACGGCCCAGGGTGGAAGAACTCCAGGAGCGGTGGCCAGCGATGTTTCAAGAAGATGAGGTAGGCTCACTGTCAAAATCTGTTCTCTATTCCAGGGTCAAGTCAACAAACGTGTGCGTGTGCGTGTGCGTGTGCGTGTGTGTGTGTGTGTGTGTTTCAACTTTGCCAGTTGTATCCCTTAACATGAAATGTGTTGTCTAATCTGTGTTTCAGATCAATGCGGAATTTCTAAGGATCACAACAGTACCACTACAAGCACGGTTCTTTGCTGGTTTGGATAAGAAGAGCAGTCAGCTTCTTCAGGTTCTGAGGAAAAAAGGTGGTGCCATCGGGGAGAAAATCAGAGACGTCCTTAAGCCTTTGGATCAGGTATGAATTACAGATGTATTGCATTGGAGCTCCTCTTTTATCAGTTCAGTTCTCTAGTGAGTTTAAAGCTGATCTGTATTTTATCTTTTGATATGGCTTTGTTGCTACAGGGTGTCGACTTGAACAGAAGAAGAGAGTGCATCCTGAAGTCACTTGCGATCTACCTGGGTGAAGAAGTTGGGCATCTGATCAAAGAGTACCTGGTAAGTGACTGCTCTGAGATCAGGGTGTTTTCTGGCAAAGTAGGCGTTGTAGAGGGGAGGAGAACCAGTCTCATTCTCTGACATAAAATTGGACAAACGCTCTCCAGTTGTGCATGACAAAGGATTTATACATTTATTTCCAAATTCCAAAATTATTTTTAAAAGGACATTGCCAAAAGTACTTGCTCACCTGCCTTTACTCACATGAAGGTAAGTGCTGTCCCAGTCCTAACCCATAGGGTTCAATATGATGCCAGTCCACCTTTTGTAGTTATTACAGCTTCAACTCTTTTGTGAATATGATTGGTCAGTGTCTTTCAAGGAATGTTGGATCATTTTTCCAAATGCACGTTGGTGAGGTCAAACCCTTATGTTTGAAGAGGGCTGGTTCAAAGTCCCCCGCTCTAGATTGATCCACAAAGGTATTATAGTCAGTTTCGGGTAAGGACTCTGCACAGGACTCTCATCCATTTCATTATGGACCTTGTTTTGTCTGCTGGTGCACAGTCATGTTGAAAGAGGAAGAGGGCCATTTCAAGCTGTTCCCACAAGGTTGAGAGCATGGAATTCCATGCTTCCAACCTTGTGAGAACAGGTTAGAAGGGGCCTCTCCCTCTTCCAACATGACAGTGCACAAGGAAAGGTGCATAAAGAAATTGATAGCAGTCTGGTGTGACTTTTGACTGGCCTCATGAGTCCTTACCTGAACCTGACAAAACACCTTTGGAAGGATTTAGACCTGGGATAAAGACCCAGTCACTCTCAGCCATAATCAGTATTTGAACTCACTAATGTCCATTTGTAAAAAAAAATTAAAATCCCTAAAACCTCAATCCCCAACCTTGTGGACAGCCTACACATTAGAGTTGAAGTTGTAATAGCTGCAAAATGTGGACCAGCATCATATTAAACCATATGAGTGAAGAGTGGGATGGTTCATAAGTGAGTCAAGGCAGATGAGCAAATACTTTTGGAAATGGTATTTATACAAGAAAAAGCACTTTTTTTGTAGAAAATGGTATCAGTGTTTTCATTTAAACAAGAAAAAAATTGTGCCCTGAGGAAGGTCTATGACCGAAAGCTAGGCCATTAAAATGAGCAAAAGGATCAAAGTTTTTTTTCTGGTTTAAACAGTCTTTTGGTTTTGTTTTGCACCTTTTAATCGTGAGTGCGGTGGGATCTACTTAAATAGTGTTTTCATTCAAGTCAGAAGTGTACAGGTGCTGCCCACAAAATTAAGATTTAAGATGTGACTCATGCATCTATAATGAATGAACGTTTAACATTCTTGACATGGTGGAAATAAAACAACTTTTACATGATATTCTAATTTTGTGGGCAGCAGCTGTATGCGCATTAGAATTCGCCAAGAATCTAAATGCCTTTAAACTTAATCAATTGGGTCAAATTTTGTGGAAATCGTTTTACAATTTACTATGTTATCGGTTATCGCTTGGCCATGTGTCTTGGCCTCAGTACAATGAGTAATCCCCCTCTCCCCTTCATGGGGAATTATCTGATTTTAGGTTGTCCAAAAGGAAGAAGCGGAGGCAGAACTTCAAAATGCCGCCATGGCCATCTTTGTTCTCCGTGATGACGATCTTTCCCCTCCACAGGACATCACCCTTGTTATTGATGGTGTTGAAGTACTCAACAACTTGGTCTCCATTGCATCGGCTTGTGCCATGCTTTTTGGCCTGACTTACGCAGTCAACCTGAGTTACCCATTGGAACTCAAATATACATTTGAAACATTTCAAAAAATCATCATGGATATTGAAAGTAGGCAAATGTCAAAAAGAGTTCAGAATCTCTCTGCTAAGCTGCAGGACTGAACTTGTAACCAGTCTGAGATAACAGGGCCACTGTTCTTTGACAGTCATTCAGTGATTGTCATCATTTGTTCGTGTGTTTTAAAATAGAGCATAGGACTGAAAACCTGTGGAGAGAAACATGTCGTTTCAGTTCAAATGGCACTTGTTTTATTGAGGCTGCTGCTGTCACAGTCCATTACTGGAGGGCAGTGATTTGTTTATTAGTGGAGGGCTGTGTGTGCGCGTGCTCTTTTGTCAAAAGTTGTTGAGTACCTCCATCGATAACAAAGCCATGAAAACGTTCATTGACAGTCATTCACAGTGATTTGGTTCGTTTCATTGTTTTAAAATGACATATAGGACTGAATCTGTGGAGAGAAGCACACTGTCTCATGGTTACGCCAAATGACATTGGCCTTGTTATTGATTAAGTACTCAACAACTTGGTCTCCATTGCATTGCCATACTATTTGGCCTGACTAATGCAGTCAACCTGAGTTTACCCATTGGAATGCAAATATACAATACTTTTGAGACCTTTCAAAAAAAAAAACATCATGGATATTGAAAGTAGGCAAATGTCAAGAAGGGTTCAGAGTCTCTGCTAAGCTGCAGGACTGAACTTGTAAGTAGTGTGAGCCTTATCACATTGCTTGTTGTTGCACAAGCCAATGCAATGGAGAACAAGTTATTGAGTATATCCATATCGATATCAGGGCCAATGTTCTTTGACGGTCATTCAGTGATTTTGTTCGTGTCCGTTTTACAATGTAACTCTGGAGGACTGAAAACCTGTGGAGAGAAACGCCTTGTCACATGGTTTGTCTGAGCCTTGGTATTTATCACAGATTGCTTTATGCTGTTGCAAGACAAATATTTGTTTTAAAATGGAACATGAACAAAATCACTGAATGACAGAACAAAGAAAGTTCAGTTCAAATGGCACTTGTTTTATTGAGGCTGCTGCAGTCACAGTCTATTACTGGAGGGCAGTGCACTTATGCGTGTGTGCATGTGTCTGCGTGTGCATGCGTACATGCTCTTGTGTCAATGGAGAACAAGTTGAGTACCTCCATCGATAAACTAGGCCATGAACACGTTCATTGTCAAGTCATTCAGTGATTTTTGTTCATTTCTTTGTTTTAAAATGTATCATAGGACTGAACCTGTGGAGAGGAACGAGTCACATGGTTTGTTTGAGCCTTGGTATTTATCACAGAATAATGCTGTCTCTTGCAACAGCATTAAGCAATCTGTCATTCAGTGATTTTGTTCATGTTCCACTTTAAACAAAGAAACATGTTTCTATTCTAATGGCACTTGTTTTATTGAGGCTGTTGCTGTCGTAGTCGGGAAGGCATTTTTGGAAGGCAGTGATTTGGTGTGTGTGTGTGCGTGTGTGTGTGAGCGTGCGCGCGCTAAACGCACAGCCACTGTTAGATTTTTTTTTTCATACAATGTTTTGTTATATATTGCCTACTTTTTATTTTTATACATGGCCTACCTCACCATTTTGAGTGGTTTCTTGTACCGACTATGACTGTGCCAATAAAAGAAATGTGAAGTTGGAAATTTGTCTCTTCATTTCTTTATGTTGGCGTGAAGTAATTTGATTACTTGATTAAGATGCAGTTTCATAAGGTTTTTTCGAAGTGAAAAAATGCTTTGTATTCTTAGAAGATAATACTTTGAAGTTATACAAGATTTTGGCTCAAGCCAGGTTGATGATTTAAGTTGATATAAAGCATAAACTGCATATTGCAAGTTGATATTATGAGTTCATTGTATTTGAAAACTTTCCTTGGTTCAAATTATATTTTGAAGTTAATATTATTACATTATTTACTTTGCGCAGACTTATTTTTTTTAATTTGAGAGTAACTAAAGAAATTAGATGTGACCAGTTACAGCAATTTTTTTACTTTGATCCAAAGAATCACTTTTTACAGTGTAGACTATAGATTCAGGGTCCACAACTTAAACGATTTCAAGTATTTAGTTGTCTGGTGTTCCTCATTTTCCTCTTGATAATACCCCATAGATTCTCAATGGGGTTTAGGTTTAGGTGAGTTGGCTGTCCAGTCAAGCACTGTGATGGCATGGGGCATCAAACCAGGTTTTGGTGCTTCTGGAGGTATGGACAGGGGCCTGGTCCTGCTGGAAGATGAAATCTGCATCTCCATACAGCCTCAGCAGAAGGAATCATGAAGTCCTCTAAAACATTGATGCAGTGACCTTGGATTTATGAAAGCAGAGTTTACCAACACCTGCACTGGACATTGCGCCCCAAATCATGACTGACTGTGGATATTTCTCACTGGACCTCAAGCAGCTTGGGTTCTGTTCCTCACCTGTCTTCCTCCAAACCCTTGACCTTGATTCCCGAATGATAGGCACACTTTACTTTCATCAGAAAAGAGGACCTTGGACCACTGGCCAACAGCCCAGTCCTTCTTCTCCTTGGCCCAGTTCAGACACTTCCTATGTTGGCTCAGGCTCAGAAGCACTTTGACCCGAGGAACCCGACAGTTGTAGCCCATCTCCCGGATGCGTCTGAATGTGATGGTTTTTGAACCTGTGACTCCAACCTCATTCCACTCTTCTGGATCTCTAACAGATTTCTGAATCTTCTCTGTTTGATAATCCGCTGAAGCCCACGGTCAGCTCTTCTTGCTGGTGCATCTTCTCCTGCCACATTTTGCCCTTCCACTAGACTTTCCATTGATCTGCTTGGACACAGCACTCTGTGAACAGCCAGCCTCCTTAGCTATGGACGTTTGTGGCTCATCCTATGGAGGGTATCAATGATGGTCTTCTGGACAGTTGTCAAGTCTGCAGTCTTCCCCATATTGATCCTAACTGAGACAATTGAACCAAAGAGAAGCAGTTTAATGACACCTGGGAAAACCAATGGCCGCTGGCTGCCCTGCTTTTTGACCACAAACGTGGGGGCCGCCATTGCTCCGCCGTTGCTGCAGTACCTCCATATCGCCGCTAGGCCCCCATTGAAAAGCATTGGACTTTAGACACGTTAAAAACTACTTTAAAGCCTGGTTTCAATTGTTTCAACGCTAGACTAGGCTAGATCTTCCTCCTGAGATAACGCTGGGTTAATAACAATATATGAAACCAGGCTGGTTTTCGTAATATGATTTTTTGAAATCTCGTACTTAATGAGGCTCGGACTGTTAGCATTGGAGCAGCGCGAGCTACACGTCACGCAAGGGCCGAGTCTACGGTGAAAATCCCGCCCGTATGTCCTTTTTAGGAACATGCTTCGTCAGAGCTGGGGAGGAGGAGCCTGTAAATCCGCCATGAATTGCCCCACGGCCGTGGTCATTCTGGTAAACGGGGAGGAGTGAGCATAAGACGTCCATTATTTTCTACAGTCTATGGGGAAAACCTGTGCCGGTGCTTTGAGTTTAGTAGATTACAGGAGCTGGTGAAGTCCACAGTGAACATCATAGACAGAACAAATGCTTATGAATGGAACAAAAACACATTCAGCATCATATAGGCTCATTGAAGTGAATATGTGTTTGTGTGACTACAACAGAAATCCTCGTTCTAAGGAGTGTTTGAGATGGCGGAGGACGAGAACTCCCCCCCCCCCACACACACACACGTATTTACGTTGTCAGCGATTCGAGTCTCCCTCAGTGACAAGTCCGTGAATCCACTCAGAGTTTAGCCGGAGCTTTTACCGCGTCTGTCAATTCTCCCTCTCCTCTGCAGACGCCGTAATGAGCCCGGGGTCCACAAACACGGCAGGCCTGTTAGCACTCAGCACAAATGAAGACGCCCAATCAAGGCTATTTTTAGCGCGGCGGCGATGGCGGAAGGACCCTCCAAAGTTAGAGACACAAACACGCTGGGAGCTCGGAAGCTGAGTGGGGCCTTTGTTTCAAAAGCTTGTCATCATAATCCAACACTCCAGCCCGGTATATTACACAATTGCTGTGATTCCGAACTAATGAGCGTGATGGATGGAGTGATCACATGATTTTCAACAACACAGCAACAGCACTGTTTCTAATTCTCGATCAGTGCTAATTAATGTGGCAGTTGAATGATTAGTAGAAGTGTTTTAGTGTAAAGAGGAGGCGCTAATAAAGTCGTTTCTCTAGAGCGGGGCGCTAAGTGAGCTTGGTGACAGGCAAATATGTTTTAATGCTGAAAGGTGGTGCCCTAGATGACTTATTGGACTTTATATGTTCAAGTTCAAGTTTATGTGTCATGTGCATCAAGTACAAGGTACCAAAAGCAATGAAAAGAGTTGCCTTGGCGCTCTCTCCGCTGAACAGGGCTCGTAGCGTGTTGCCCTCTGTTGGGGCCATAATCCATAAATAATTCCAGAGGTTATTATTAGAATGATAATAATGAATGGGTTTTCTCTATTATGGACACTCAAAGATGCTTTACATTGCATTATTCATTCACTCCATACTTGGTGGGGGTAAGCTGCAAGTGTAGCCACAGCTGCCCTGGGGTAGACTGATGAGGCAGCCAATCTGCACCATCGGCCTCTCTAACCGCCACCAACCAACCACTCACTCACTCATTCACCCAGGCTTCCCAAACGGTCTCCCATTCAAGTACCAACCAGGCGCTTCACTGCTTAGCTTCTTAGATCTGACAGGATCGAGCCATAGACATATTATTAATAGACCGTCATTATGCACTCTTCTCGTTTGACAAAATAACTATGTTCAAGGGGGAAATCATGACTCCTCCTCCCCAGCTCTTACGAAGCATGTTTCCAAAAAGGGCACAAGAGCGGGATCTTCACTGGCGTGACATTTAGTTCATGCAGCTCCAATGCTAACAGTCTGTCCCTCATTAGTAGGAGATTACGAAAAAAATTCTTACGAAAACCAGCCTGGTTTCCTTAATTGTAACTAACCCAGCGTTATCACAGGAGGAATATCTGGCTGTAGAAAGTTTGTTGTTTTAACCCTCCATTCCAATGGGGGACTAGCGGCTATATGGAGCAGCCAGCGTCCATTGTATTGAGCAGAGCAAAGGCCCAGCCCCTGCTATTTCGAATATGTATGAATGATAAAAAACAAATTAAAAAAGGCTAACCCTCAGAGAATATATATATTTTTTTTTTATCATTATAAGCGCTATTGCCAAGTATCTTTTACCTTTTTTGTGGTAAAAGAGTGAAAAAAAACCATCATTGTAAATTTAAATAAGATGAACCACAACACTTTCCCATACTGTCTCGATTAGCCTTGTCCAGTGTCGTGGCGGATTTCTCTAAAGCCATTGTTTGGTCCCACCTTTGAGCAGGCCCTGGATTTCTTTGAAAATCAATATGGTAGCTCAAGAAAGAATGTCAGGCCGATTTAAATTAGTCCGAGTCCAAGTTCAAGTCATAGAAATACCACCTGCCAGGAGACGGAGTGAGAATAGGGAAGTGCTGTGAGCTCGGTGACTGCTGTGCGAGTGTGGGGGTGTTCAGAGGGACGCAGACTGGCAGCCTGATCTCTGGGGCTCCAGACAATGACCAGGTTTGTACAACTGAACTGTGAAGCGACTTGAGCATTTGGATAAACGCGTTATTTTTATAATTTTAAAAAAGAAGATCAACAAACCTGTGTTGAGTTAGAGTATTATCACAAACCCAGCCTCGAAGAAGAGTTTTCTTCTCTTTGCTTAATGTGTTCACTAAATAAACTTTCTGTTAATTGTCACAGTAAACAAAACAAGTGTTGCCACCAGAGGGAAACTGTTTTAATGAGGCTTTAAGCACAAAATGGGAAAGGGAAGGAAAATGTCCTGAACGATACTTTTTCTAGACATTATTTTAACTCAATTAAAATAACATAGGTATCGAAGAAAGTACCGTGAAGGCACCGGTACAGAAAAGCTGGTATCGTTAAAGTAGTGGTATCGGAAAAAAAACGAACGGCACCCAGCCCTAATAAGGCTCATGTAACCATATTTAAATAGGAGAAACATGGAAGAGCTTGGTTGCTTCTAACTTCATCTTCGTTTGGCTCCATAGAGGAGAGAAGCTAAATGCTAACACCGTCTGTGCTGTATACATGACTGAGGGCACACGTAAAGACCAGACAGCTGCATATTAACTCGTCTAAGCTGAGGTAAGAACATATCTCAGTATTTTAAAACGGTGGCCTATTCCTTTAAAACATCAAGTTAAAGCCCTGGATATTTTTCCTTCTATTCATGATGCACCCAAACATAACAGGACATACGTTTGTTAAGTGTGACGTCACGACTTCCACTTCCGGGTCCTAGCAGACCGGCTAGTATTCGAGAAAAAAAACATTAAAAACTCTTTAATACAACAATCAGTATTTCTGAAACTCAACAGAGAGGGACTGAACCTACTTATTTCTCAGACGCATCAGCCAGAAATGCCGCACCTACTGCTAATAAAGTATTTTTTACTAAAGTCGGTACTTCCGGGGTTAGCGTAGCTGCTCCGCCGTTAGCATGTATCTCCGCTAAACCGGAAGTACCGATTTTAGTAAATAATACTTTTTTAGCAGTAGGTACAGCAATTTTGGCTGAGAAATAAGTATGTTCAGTAACTCCCTGTTGAGTTTCAGAAATATTGATTGTGGTACTAAAGAGTTTTTTGTAGTTTCTCACACATCTAAGACCCCGGTAGTAGAGCTGTGACGTCACCACTTAACAAACGTATTATGTAGTAACTTTTGTCATAGCTAGTTTTAGTTAATCTTCTTTCCGCTGCTTCCTCCCTGCCTCCAGCTAACCTCACACACCATGTCATAGGAAAGCCGATATGTTGTGAATTATATCAGCGCCAATTTTTTCCTCCCAGGGAACACAGCTGGCAGGTTGCGACATGTTTATTTAAGTATTAAGTGGGTGTAAACTTCTGGGAACTTCTCCATTCATTCCAGCATCTTTTGTACATCAACAGAGAGCGAGAATCTTCATGAATGACGAGGGGCCCCGCATGCTTTCGCTGCTTCCGGCGTAGTGAAAGCTACGGGGGAGGGGTCCAGCTGGACATTTTTTCCACGTGTCCACTCCAGCAGCAGGCGACAGAGGAGAGGGGTAGATAAGCAGCAGAGGACAGCCCACGGCGCGCACACACACTGGGCTACGGTGCCGCCAGGCCCCCCCCCCCACCACCACTAAGACGTCTGGAGCTTTTTGGAGCATTACTAACCGGAGTTCCCCTGAGGTCTGTGCATCCCGGAGCGGACAGGCAAGACAAGGGGGGGGGCACATGGGATAGCTCCAAAACATTCCAGGAGAAAGTTCACGCTGCCCCGGACTAGAGAGAAAAACAAAACAAAGGTGGGTGGTTTGTCAAGTAAAGTCACTGTAACTTTTCCTTGAGCGTTTGGAAAGTCTTTTATCTGTGAACTGTTGCTTTGTTAAATAGTCTGTGAAAACAATGGACTGGAAATGTAGTGGCTTTCACGAATTACTGCGGCAGAATCCCTCTGGTGCTGTTGTTCTCAACCGGCTGGTCAGGATCTAAAAGTGGGTCGCGGGAACAATTTCAGTGTGTTGCTGGAGTTTCAGTTGAAAAAAAAAAAAAAGTCATGTTATGTCAGAAAAACTGCTTCAAAAGTGCCTCAAGTAAGAACTTTGTCACTGATTTTGAATAGGTTTGGACTGTCTTAACCTGTTATGTACCGGCTTAGGGTTAGAGTTTGGGCTTGCAATTACGCAAATCCAAATCTCAAACCATATTGGCAAGAGAGTTTAAGTGTGATAGCTCGTTTGAAAAACTAAAAATATGTGTGAGATTTATTTGAGGGAAACACAACCGTTGCTGCTCCTAACCCTAATCATAACCCAGGGGCAACAGCAAGAAACAGGTTAAAGAATTAATTAGAAATTAACTCGAACAATGAGAAAAAAACATTTGAAGTGAAACCTGAAATAAGAAGAAAAACACTTGAAATATGACAAAGTAAAAGAGAAGAAGCAGAATTCACACACAAGGCAATTCAAAGTGCTTCACAGTTGCATACAATTACAAGAAAGCAGATAAAATCAATCCATAAAACATCAACATTAATATTAATTAATTTCTGTAAAAAGCAAGAGTGCAGATAATTCAACCTGAAAAGACTCACAGAGACAGAACGGGCATTAGAACGTTTTATTGAACATACAAATCATTATTGGGGCTCAGACCCCGGCGGAGGATTGCTTGAACGATATGAGGTGCTGGAGCCTGGACACTGGTGGTGGTAGACGGAGACCCGGGGTGGCCTGTTGATGAGCAGAGCTGAGGAGAGGCCAGGCGGAGAAAGGGGTGGAGGAGGGTCGTAGCACGGCTGGGAAACTCTCAGTGATTGACGGGGGGCTTAAGAAGGAAATCAGGGACGAGCGCCACAGTGATTGGCTGATGTGTAGGTGCGGCTTGAGCTGGGTCTGTGATTGGATAATTGAAGAGCTGCCGGTGATGAGGAGATGAATGAATGCAGCTGGTATGTCTTTTGAATGTGTGTATAAGCTTCATTATACTTTCAGTGTCATATGCACAGGTAAAAAGAACTGTTTTCAGAGTTGAGGCCAGTCTCACATCCTCATGAAGACTGTTCCAGGTTTAAGTTTTAGCCTCACCGTGTTTAGTCCTGACTCTGGGGACCACCAGGAGACCCCTCCCTGAAGTTCTCAGGGCCTGACATGGTAAACACAGCTCTAACATGTCAGAGATGTACTTCGGTGCTAAATCATGAAGAGACTTAAAATTATA
The DNA here is from genome assembly GCF_951799975.1 of Gobius niger. Lineage (NCBI taxonomy): Eukaryota > Metazoa > Chordata > Actinopteri > Gobiiformes > Gobiidae > Gobius > Gobius niger. The sequence continues at coordinate 35,977,839 of NC_136855.1, read as the reverse complement.
TTCCCTGAGCGACAGGAAGCCAGTGCAGAGCACTGGACTAATATGGTGGCACTGGACCTGGTTCTTGTTAGAACTCGAGCAGCAGCGTTTTAGATTTTATTTTTTATTTTGATGCTTTACACAGCTTGAATGATTGAACTTTGAGAGGAAATACTCTATTATGAAATGTAATATTCTATACCAGGGGTAGGCAACGTTAGGCCCGGGGGCCATATCCGGCCCTCCAGGACAGAACCTCTGGCCCCCAATATGAAATATTATTGTGCAAAAAAGGGCTCAAATAGCTGTTAAAGTACACTAAAAATGCGAGAAATAGTGTATTTTGTTTAAATGCCCTTGCAGAACATCCCACTATATTATATATGTTTTACATATATAATGTAAAACAGTGATTCTCAACTGGTGGGTCGGGACTCAAAAGTGGGTCGCGTGCCTATAGGGAACTTTTTTTTCAATTTTTCCATCTGAAACACACTGGGAACTGTTAAAATTAGTATTATTGGGTTGTTTTGATCATAATTACAGTCTTAAAAGCAAATCTACGGCTTGTTCAATAAAAACATGTGGTAAATACAATATTCTATACAATATATGACAAATTATTGTTTTATTTGAGTCGCAGCTTGTCATTAAGGTGATGACGGTCTCGGAGCCGGACCACTTTGGAACCACTGATGTAAAACATTGGCATTTGCAGAAAATGGTTCTTAACTTTGGGCTACAATGTTGAGGTTCGGCCCTTGATGTTTTGGCAATGATGAAAATCGTCCCTCCGTGATGCAAACTTGCCTACCCCTGTTCTATACTAAAGAAAAAAGTATTTATTTTTATCATGAATTTAAAATAAAAAGACACGTTGGGTGGCTTCTTGTCGTGATTTGCTGAAGGCAGGTGCTGAAGTTAAACTTGGTTGTCTGGGTTGCTATAGTTTGGCTCTGTTAGCTGAATACTCAAACAGTATGTCTGGATTCTGAGAACAGATCAGATAAGAAATGCTGGGTAAAAAATATGATTTAAATGAAGATCTGCAGCCGGTATCCCAGATTTATGAATGGCTCAGATTTATGTGGCGCTTTCCAAGCTCGACAAGTTTCTCAGAGCACTTTGCCGATGTCAATAATTCATTCTTTCTCCACACTCGGAGGTGGTAGGCTTCTGCTCTACCACAGCTGGCTCAGGCTTGGGGCAGATTGACAATTCTGTGCACTACTTAGTCACATCTATAAATGCATGAAGGAAAGCAGGAGGAAAGTGTCTCTCACAAGGACTTTTAACCTTAGTGAAAGTGAACATCGCTAAGAACTCCACACTGGAGAAAGAATAATCATCTTAAAGGGACTCGAAAGCAAGTAGGTCATTTTTATACTCACTACTGCCACCTCAGGTCTTATGCGTAACTGCGGGTTCTATATTAAGCCCGCGCATGACGAATTAACACCTTTTTGAGTGACAGTGCAGGATTTTAGAGGCAGTTGTGGTGAATAGTTCTGAGCTCATTCTACACATTAAGACATTGCTGGAACATGTAGGGGGAGGAAAATACTTAATTTTAACATGTTTAAACTCCGTATAGTCCCTTTAAAGAGGAAATGACACACATCTTCTGGAATTAAGAGATTAAATCTAAAGTTTGAGTAGATTTGGTCTGGTCTTAGATCAGATGAAACCTCTTGTTGCCAGTGGGGCATAATGTTTGATTATTTTACTATTTTTCAAAGAATATGAAAGACAAGACTCTTCACTCATAGTCAGTGTTTGTGTGAAGCCATTTATGGTGAAACATACTATTACTATTTTTTAAATCATAATGAAAAAAGAAAGTACCAGATTGACCCTGATCAAAACTTTACATACCACAGTTTTAATACTGTGTATTGCCCCCTTTAACATCAATGACACTATGGAGTTCTTTGTGGTGGTCGTGTATGAGGTTCTTTATTTTTTTCTGATGGTAAAGGGGCCCATTCTTCTTGGCATAAAGCCTCCACTTCCTGTAAATTCCTGGGCTGTCTTGCATGAATGGCACTTTTGAGCTCTCCCACAGTGGTTCAATGATGTTGAGGTCAGGAGACTGAGATGGCACTAACGGGACCTTATTTATTTTTGTTTATTCGTTTATTTGACAGGGACAGTACACGATAACATTGTCAACTCGGTGGCCGATGTTATGTACATAAGGCGTCTAACCATAGGCTAATTTGCAGCCCCCGTCCCTGGTTAGACTTTTCAAAGGGTTTATCACAGAACAGAAAGATGAAAAATCTGTAAAAAGACAAACATTACAACAGTAAAAGAAAAGACATGTCTGACCACTTCCCATCCCAAGTTGAAATCATTGGTGTGAGTACTGTTGTGGATTTTCTTGCTTAATAAAGCTTAAGAGAAGTTTGTCTAGTCAACATGTGAAGTTTATTACACAAATGCATTTGCGGAGAGGGTTACCCATAACGCGGGGTCATGACTAAGCTCTGGCCTGCTCAGCTTTGGCATCCTCTTTTATAAGGTGAGCACCACAGACAGAGCAGCAGGACAGGGGTCATGCACAACAAAGGGAAGCCCAGAAACACATAGACATGGTAATACAGTTGTCAATGCAGCCACCAAAAGGCACTTTGCATGGGAATGAAATCATGGTGGCGTTTGGAGACAGAAGGAGATCTTTGTATGTTGAGGAGACGGGCCATGCAGGCCTATTGTCTTTTAGGTGCGAAACGACCTGGCCCAGGATCTTGACCAGGCCCAGGATCTGGATCTTTTGTGAGATGGAGGTGGCCCATCTTGGCCTATTGTCTGTCTGGGATACAGAGCAAGAAAAACCAGTCTGACCACACGGCAGGGAGCCAGGCCGAATGGTGCCGGGTTGGTTACCAGCTTAACCTTAACTAAACTTCCCACAACAGTACAGAGCATTTTCACAACAAATAATGATATACAGGGGTTTATATCATAAGAGGGCGTATCCTTTAAGATGATAGTAAAAGTTGTTTTTCTTAGAGAGGCTGATTGAGACCAGCTGTGCCCATGTAGGAGAGGTGAGTCCATGTGAGACCCCGTATAAATCATTGTTACTGGTTACAGGTTAAGCATACATATTGGGGCCCTTAGGTAGAAAAGCACATTCCTTGGCCTATACCTCATGAGGTGAAATGAGCACACTGGCATACTTATTCATTTATAATATAATTTTAACTTTACTATGTTCAAAGTATGATTTCACAAGTCCAGCCATACAGTTCAGCGCTCACACTTTTGTCTGTTCTTCAGCCACAGCTTCAGCTTTGGTGAGAAAAGTCTCAGGTCCATTTGGGACTTTTAACTCCAGTGGCAAAGGGTTCCATAACTGTGTCCCTTTCACTGAGAACGCAGACTGGCCCAGAGCAGTTTAGCACCACTTCACTTTATTCAGCTGGAGCCACTGCCATCAGTGAACCAGCTCCCTGTTTCACAGTAGGTATGGTGCACTTTCTGTTGTCAACAAGGCCTGTGATGAAAAGTTCACCATACCTACTGTGAAACATGAAGCTGGTTCACTGTGATGTCACTGGCTCCAGCAGAATAAACAGTCAAAAAATCTAAACTTCTGCCAGGGTATATAAACTTTTGAGCAACTTTATTTTTTATAGTAAAAGCAAGTAAGTAATACACGGCAATAGCATATTATTATTATTAGCCATGTCTAAAGGAACTGGTGTGAATGTTTCTAAAAAAAATATTCTCATGAATTCACTGTAATAACAAAAGAGTTCCTTAACAAACAAATCTATCAGCTGATTCCAGGCACTCTTTTACCGTGACAAAACAAACGCAGTTGCACCTAGTTCTTTTGGGACTCTTCCTTAGTTATGCAATCATCAGGCAAAACTTGATCAAACTTGCTTGAACCTGCCTTCATGTGTGGATTTGCTGTGGATTTAAACACTGGCCGTTGTTGCTTCAGGCTTTAAAAAAATCCTCATGATTAATCTATTGTGAGCTTTTATAATCGCGGTGATTGTAAAAGACGGTTAATCTTGACATCTCTAGTAGGATCTTGTCTGACATGAGTGTAACATTAAACGTCCTCCCCAAATCAAAAGAAACAAAGTGCATAATGAAATATGTGCAGGTCATAGATCATAAACGTTGGCTTCTTGCTGCAGCTACAATCTCTTTCATGTTCAATCGACATAAAGTAAAAGGAAATGTGTGTAAAGAGCAACAGTCCACGTTCATCTTTTGCTTCCACTTATCCACGGAAAAAAAACCTTGTACAAACACTTGCCAACACAGCCTGAAATGTGCCCCCGCGGACCTTTGTCGTTGCCAAATTTACCTTCTGAACCGCTGCAGCGTGAATCAGTGTTGGCTTGTGTTTCCAGCTCCCTCTGAGCGACGTCCAAAAATATTCGAGCATGAATCAAGCTCACCTTTAGCCCGAGTCAGAGGTACAATTGGATTACGGGTGGAGGCTTCGCATCTGTTGACTACGCCTGAGCTTTATAAATGAAGCCGCTGGATAAAAAGATACAAAATAAGGAGTATGGATCAGTTCTGTTAGTATATGTCCACAGATGTAAAGTTAGTAGTTAAAGAGTGACTTTTAAAGAGTGACTTTTCAGTGATTTATTCATCATCATTCATTTGTGTTGTGTTCAAAGACCTGCTGCTGTCTGTTCTGTGACGCTGCAATGCATTGTGGTCAGGGCCGCTGCAATGCATTGTGGTGCCCTCAGCAAAAATGGTTAACGGGGTCCCCACTCAAAATAAAGTACAAGTACAAAAAAGTGATGGTAGTTCATGAACAAACGCCATGTGTCGCTAATTCACGACATACCACTTCCTGCAAGACTCCACTTAAAGGGACCATACAGAGTTTAAAAATGTTAAAATAAAAATAAAAAGTTAATTATTATAAAATTATTTTCCTCCCCCTACATGTTTCAGCAATGTCCTAATGTATAGAATGAGCCAAGACCTGTTCACCACAACTGCCTCTAAAATCCTGCACTGTCACTGTCATAACTTGTTAATTCGGGTCCAAAGTGCCGTCATGCACAAGCTTAATATAGAACCTGCAGTTACGCATAAAACCTGAGGTGGCAGTAATGAGCATAAAATGACCAACTTCAATCCAGCCCCTTTAATTTAGCATCAGCTTGAAACAGTGTTTTAACATATTTTAATTTAGTTTTAGTCTTTTGACGAAAATGCAATTCAATTTTAGTCGAGATTTAGTCAAAAAATGATCTTCAATTTTAATTTAGTTTTAGTCGACTTTGCATTTATAATATTCATTATATCGACTAAAATATGGACATTTTAGTCATAGTTTTAGTCTCATGAATAACTTTTAATTAAAACAATTGAGTTCAAATGTAACAGTTTGATAGTTGGTGCCCCCTCCCCCAGAATCTGAATTTCTCTGCTCCGCCCTTGCTGCCACGGAAGACTTTGCATCTTGCCCTCTTTCCTTTCTCACAGACTCCAGAGAACACTACATGACACTGAAGTGGTGTCATTTTAAACATTTGTATGAACGGGCCGTGTGTTAAGTCTCCTCTCGCGGCTACATGCATTGTATCATCAGTTGCATCAGCCACATTCCTATAACTCTTCTTTCTCATCGTTCTCATTGATTGCGGGCTGTTTTTTCGCAGCTGCATTAATAAAACAGCGGCGCGATGACTGTTCAATGCCATTCAGACATATTGGTTTTGAGAGGAAGGAGCGTCAGCACTTATTGTGGTCTTTATTGACCTGTCCAGTGACCATCGCTGCTCACTACTTTTCAGAGTGCATTGCGGGAAGTTTTGAGTGCACTATATGGAACAATGTGGACATTCTGACACAGCTAAAGTTTGGTGCTAAATTACGAGTGTGAGCTGAAAATAAAATATGCCGTTTTGTCGACATGTTTTGCCTAATGCTGATGTTTCTATGTGGCACACTTAAAACCAGTACAGTTTGGCCACTGTACATGGCTTCCCTTTACACTGTGGACAAATACTGCCTTTTGGTGGAGTTTATGAAATTATTCAGAGGAGCCAAAGCAAAGACTAGAGGGAAGAAGCAGCTAAAACACAAACTATGAAGGTAAGCTAGGTGCTAATGTTATGCTAACACCGACTTAAGTTGCGCTATCATCAACAAAATCAGTGTATGATGTTGTGAAATATTAAATCCTGTATGACCCGCCTGTTTTAGTGAGAGCTGTCCTCTCTCTTCAGTGCCAATCAGAGACGGTTCACATCATGTTTGCAGAAGTTCAACGCACCTTTGCCCAGGGTTGAGCTCAGTCCCAAAACTTGTACCTGGCAGACCCTGTCTGACCCTGGTCTGACTGGTGGAAACACTCTACTACACCGGTAGGCTCTGAGCTGGGTAGGAAGTGCAAGTGGAAAAGGGGTATAATTTACCATTTGATGTTGCCTGTAGTACAGTATTAAGCCCTATTCGCACGGGATTAGAATTACCTGGGGACGTCGGTAAAACTGAAATTACCCCAGGATGTCGGGTATTTTTTATGGGCATTCGCACGGGATCAGCAATGTCAGCAGTCCCGTGTGAATAGGGCTTTAGGGCCCTATATAATGAATGTTTGTACCACTGGTTTTACACTCTCTTGGTAAATGACCCCCTTTGCAACATACACTCCCTTTACAATACAATCATTATGTCCTGACCTCTCTGCAGGTGATCATGTCCAACCTGGACCCTCCTGCGGGGGTGCGTCCGAACAGACCTGCCGACCTGGAGCTGGCGGAGAGGTCCTTCATCGCCCCAGAGCCGGGGGACCGGAGCAGAGACAGGACTCCGGGGGACGATGACAGCTCCAACATGACCCTGCCCAGCGTCCACGTCCACCCCTACCTGTCCCACCCCCGAATGTCCGTGCGGATGTCCGTCTACAGCACCGCCACGCGCCCCACCCTCACCTACAGCTACATCCAGGGGAAGGTCTACAACTTCCTGGAGAGGCCCACCGGCTGGGTATGCTTCGTGTATCACTTCATGGTGTAAGTGCTTTTGATGATACTTGATCTCCTCTTGTAAATCTCTTAAATGGAAGGTTTCTGGGGTGAATGTTAAAAGAAGCACAGCGCTGAAATATATACCGAAGAAAATAGTAGCAGCTTAATAATATATACTCAGAAAGTGGACAAGTAAAACGATATGTCTGTCCAAGCAGAGCCGGCGCAATGGAGGAGGCAAACCAGGTAGATTACACAGTCTGAGGCTGCCTTAGCCAATAGACAGGAGCAACATCCGGGCACTTTTGCTTCTGGGTGAAAACAACAGGGGAATGAATATGGAGGCAGATAGGAAATCTCAGCTCTTTTCGCGTTCTGGGGTAAAAGTTCCATGCCAGTGATCAGAAGTAAAGGGAAACAGACACATCAATTCACTGTAGACGATTTGGAGCTATTTTGATTTGAAAGGAAAAGTATATGAGCTAGTTTGTCAATTGCTACTATCTGTCAAGGCCATGTCTGGGCTCATTATTGGTGAAATAGCTCCACAAGATTAACGTTAAAGCGATAGCAGCTAGTAGATTAGCTGCTGAATGAACCATGAATATTTTGGTCTCACAATTTACAAATGTACATCATAGGCTGCATACATTTAATTTAATAACAATATTAAAGGGACAGAATAAAAGCTAAAGCTGTAATGACATTATAAAGAAACAAGTGAAAAAGTAGAGTAAAGTAAAATAAATGTTACTGTAATTATCACAGTGGGTTCGCCTGCTCAGTTTAAAGGGACTATACCGAGTTTAAAATGGTTAAAACTAAGGATTTTCCGCCCCCTACATGTTCCAGCCATGTCCTAAAGTGTAGAATGAGCCCAGACCTGACCCACCACAACTGCCTCTAAAATCCTGCACTGCAACTCAAAAAGGCCAAAGGTGGCAGTAGTGAGCATAAAATGACCAACTTGTATCTAGCCCCTTTAAGACACAGTTTTTGCTAAAACATATTACATTTAGCATAAAACGAACCCAGCTTTCTTTAGTTTTGCCTTTTTTGTGATGATTATAGTTTCACTTCCTTACTAGACACTGACAGGAAGTGACATAGATAGAGGCAAACCATTTTTCCCTGTTGCCGTGCCAACCATGGTATGTCAGTGGGAAATGAGTGAAACTGCTATGGAACTTTACCTCGATCGTCACTTCCCGTCAGCTTTAAAGCCTAAAAATTCAAATAAAACCAACTTTTCTTCATTGAAGGTGTACTATACAACTTTTGATGTACAAAAAAAATAGCATAGTTACCATCCCGATGGTCTGTAGGAAGCTCCAGAATCAATAGTTTCTTTTAGGTTTTCACTGCTGATTGAACTGTCTCTATGGTTACATAGATATGGTTACATGGCCTCACTCTAGCCCCTTTCTGGCAAAATATAAACTTATTTATCACAAATAAAGTTATCAAATAAAGTCAAGTCTAAATCAGGTCCATATGGATGTTTATTCACAGCAGATTGTTTAGTAGAACGGCAGTCGTAGCTAGTGTTAGCAATAGCACAATGCTAACATGAAGCATCATGTGAGCATTCTCCGTTATTTATGTATTTATGGGCTGTTGAACCACTTTGCTCATCTCCATGTCTTTGTATCTTTTTTAGTAGAAAACTCTATTCAGAATTCAGCATTTGTAAAAGTAGTTTTTGAATAATTAGAGAAAGTTACGATTTTTCTCCAAATTGTTTTCCCCCTTAATTGTTTTCAAACATGACCATATATGGGCAATTCCAGAGATGCCGTCTTTATCTATATACATTCCGTTCCGAAAACCTACCAGAAATCCTAAAAAAAACTTGAAATAAAATTGATCCTGAATAGAGGCCACCGGGAAGGAAAGCGAAAGCGCTGCGCTAACCACCAGCAACATCCTTCATGTTACACAATTTCGGTTTGATGAGAAATGTGCTGTAATTTTTTCTGTCTCGCCTTGGGTCCCTGTAGTGTCTAGAAATGGCTCTGTTCCCAAATACACAGCAAGCAGTGACGGTCAACTTTGGTCTCATTTATCGCCGTGGGGCTTTTTAATCGTCAGGTGTATAGCTACTGTCAGTGCTGTGGCAGGAACAGCACCTGGTTTGGAATGTGGAGCAATAAAACGTTGATTTTGCTTCGAGATGAGGTTTATTTTGAAGATCTATCTTGTCCTTGTTCATGAATCATACTAGTAAAAGCTGTGTAGGCAGTACAATACAATGGAAACAGCAATAGAGAAGACAATATAAAAACTATACATATTACATTTTCGTTCAAATGAGCTGAGATGACTGATTCACTTTCAGATAGTGTTTAAGTTGTTCTTTTAAAAGAGCTTTGAGTCGGGCATTCTCTTATATCTGTCGGCAGGCTGTTCCGAAACTGACCTCCTCTGATGGACAGTACAGTTTGTCCAAATGTTGTTCTTCTGTGTGGGATCTCCACATCTCCTCTGGTGCGAACACCCCTCACCGGTCTAGGTTTACCGTAGTTAGGGAGTGGGGACGGGGCAAGACCATGAAGTGCTTTGTAGACAAGGCCATAGTTTTTAGAATTTATGACATTTTTCCAGGATATTGCAGTGATGAGGCTTTTGATCTAAATTTTTTATATGAAGAGGATTTCTTTAGTTTCTATAGGTTTGATGTTTGTTTCTCCAGTGAGTGACCAGGTTGTAATACAGTAATCTATGTGTGAAAATATCACTGAGTGTAGAAACATCTTTGCTGAATTTATTGTCTTAAATGGCCTGATTTGTTTGAAGTTCTGTAAATCGAACTTTATTGTATTAGCAGTGATTTGAATGTGTTTTTTTTAAAGGTGTCCGTTCTAGATGTCCTTTCAGACGCTTGTATTTTTATTGAGGGGTGTATGGGAATATGATGCTTAATATTACCAAAGGTGCTACAGGAGCTGGTTGGAGGCTTTAGTGTGAACTGGGTGTGAGCAGAGAAGAGCGATAGCAGTGAGCAGCCTGATGCCACTCAAATCGCATGCAGCAGTCATACAGTAATAATTTCACATTTTTGTTTTTGGAGGCAGCGACTCGACAAATAGTCACAACACAATCACACTCACAAAACACACGAAGAGTGACAATGACAAGGAAATGCTTGGGAAAATCGGCTTATCGAACCATCTCAAACTGTGGCGAGGACTATCGGGCCAACACTCCTCTAGTTTAACCTTTAGAAGCATCTTTCCATGTCCTTGTATCAACCCAAAAGATGCAGAGTAACGACCAGATTCCACATCATGCATGTTCCCTCAGCACTCCTCAGTGAATAGGCTTGTATTATTTTCTATTGTAGTTAACACCCTTCCTCTCAGCTGCGAAGGGCTCTGTCCCCGCTCCGCCACTCCGCTGCTCCAAGATGGAAATATGTTTGAAGTCTATTTTCTGCTTTGGCAGAGTCCGGCTGGATCAAGCTCCACAGTTCAGATCTCACTGCACAGGAAAGAGAACGCCAACAAAATCCGTATTTTTAAAGTAAATACTCCCTGCACTGACTTTATTTTATTAATAATAATAATAATAATAATAATGCCTTACACTTGTAATATGCTCTACAAGCTGGTATCACCAGGTTTCTCAAAGTGCCACACTGTCGTCATTATAAATTCACTCCATACTCGGTGGTGGTAAGCTACTGCCCTGGGGTAGACTGACGGAAGCGAGGCAACCAGTCTGTGCCATCGGCCCCTCCGACCACCACCAGCCACTCACTCACTCACTCGCTCACTCACTCACTCACTCGCTCGCTCGCTCGCTCGCTCGCTCACTCGCTCACTCACTCACTCACTCACTCACTCACTCACTCACTCACTCACTCACTCACTCACTCACTCACTCACTCACTCACTTCACTCAGGCTTCCTGGTGTTACCAAACTGTCTCCCCTCCAAGTGCTGAGCAGGCCCTTCCCTGCTTAGCATCCAAGATCTGACAGGATTGGGCAGAGCAAAGGCGGTTTGGCTGTATTTTTACCAGAAAATGTGATTATTTTTCACAATATGAAGCCTAGGCGTTAATTCAACCTGGGAGATTAATTTCAGCATCACCGACCTCCAGCCTCAGCCATCAGCGTAAGAGCCGCACCTCCGTAGCAGCCAATCATCGCCCCTCAGTCACACTTTTAAGCCCCAGCAATCATGGTTTGTTCGCTTCCCAGCTGCCCTGCGACCCACCTCCGCCCCGCCTCCACCTCTTCTGCCCACGGCTTCTCCCTGCTGCACCCTTCACGGGTCTCCTATACCACCAGCAGTGTCCAGGCTCCAAGCTGTTCATCCATACTGACTTTAATACATGCATCGATGTCTACCGCCGGGGTCTGATCGCCAAAACTAATATACATGTCAATAAATCTTCCTAATCGCTGCTTTTGCCTGTTTGAGTCTATCCAGGCTGAAATAACCTTGATACAACCTTCCATGGCATCATTCAGAATCGGTCTGAGGTGTAGCAGAGTGAACATGATGACCAAGACCCTCGCCCAAAGACTCAAAATGCGCCATTGTGCTCCAGACGGGTAGATAGTACGAACTCATCTCATGACTGAACACTTCTCCCAGTTCCTTCCAGCACAGCTACTACAGCCTATGATCAAAAGTCCTTGAGAAAGTGCTCTTTTATTTTAAATCTCCTGCTCGTTTTGTTCCCATCCTAATTAAGCAGGAGGGATAACTACACGCATTGATCCGTTAATCCGCGCATTTTACAGAGGCACTCTTCGCGCTCCCTCCAGGAATATTACAGCCTAAACAGCCGAGCGATTTAAACCACACTATAGGCTTTTGTCTCTGTGAAAGAAAAGTCCCCCCACAGGAGCGGTAAAGACTTTTATGGAGGCTCATTTGGGAAGAGGCTGTGTTTTTGAAATGCACTTCGCTTGCCTCGCACGCCAGCGCAGTCCAGGCCCCGGACGGGCGCTTGGATCAGGCTTGACGAGGGAAGAACAGCCGTATAACTTTCACGAACAAATCCGTCCCAGAAGAGGAATGGATATTCGTATCGGGGAAGGATGTAGTGGTGGAATTGAGGTCTTTGATTTAGGTAGAGTTCGAAGTTCGTTTGATATTTGGAACAGCTTTTTAAAGGTGCATTATGTAGCTTTTTATGTGGGAAAAAAATAAATGACCCAGCTGCTGTATGAGTGGTCAGCATGGCGCCCTTACTTTCCATCACAGTGGTCAATTGTTTGGAAGATTTTCACTGCTGGTCTGGCCCCGGCCTACCTCGCCGAATTAGTAACGGTCTACGAACCAGTCAGAACTCTGCGCTCCTCTGAACACACCTCCCTCGTCACTCCCAAGTTCAAATACAAAAAGTTTGGAGGCCGGTCATTTGCCGCACAAGGCCCAAAGCTGTGGAACGCACTTCCGGTACAGCTTTGAAACATCACAGAGCTGAGTGTTTTTAAATCACAGTTGAAGACACATCTTTTCAGAAAAGCTTTCGATACATAGCCACCGACTCGACTGCTGTTTTTATGTGTTTTTGTATTTATTGTTGTCTACTGTGATTCTTGTTTTCATCCTGGAAAGCGCTCTGGGCACCTTCTGGTTGTCGTTGGGCGCTATACAAATAAAATGTGATTGATTGATTGATTGATTGCTTACCAGAAAACCTACAAAACAATTGATCCTGTAGCATTGTCGAGACCACCGTAATCGAAAGTAAAGGCGCCAAACTGACCACTTAAACAGCTGCGGGGTCACTACAAGGTCAAACACTCACAAATATCAACTTTATTTTTTACACAAAAAGTTGCATAATGTACCTTTAACACTAATAAGCAGGGGTGGGTTAAGAAAAGATGAAAAATTAAACTGTATTATTCATATTTATTGTTTTACACCCATATAGTGGTATTTGTATTGTTTTGGTTTTATTGATTTTTTGCATGTGCAGCACTTTGGAAACACTTTGTTGTTTAAATGTGCTATATAAATAAAGTGGATTGGATTGGATTGAAAATAGCAGAAAAAAATGTTACTTGAGTACTATGTAAAATACTGTATGCTTTATTATCGATGTAATCCAACGGAGGGAAAAAACACATAGACGTCCAAAGAGCACACAATGAACATAGATAAAAGAAAAAAAGACACCCAAAAATATACGTGACCCATCACGAGAACGGGGGACACAATTCGGTTTTGGGGCATTTTGAGCGGGACGGAGGTTGTGAAAGTGTAGCCTCCAAAGTTTCCAATAATGTGTAACACATGGAAATCTGGTCTAGGTTCAGAAACACTATGAGCCCAAAGAATGAGTTCAGCTGAAAGACCTGGTTAGTCCATCATTGGATTTCTTCTTCCTTGATAGCACGGGCATATTCCAAGATGACAATAGCATTATTCATTGAGCTCACATTGTGAAAAGTGGTTCAGAGAGCATGAGATGAATCGACTGCCGCAGAGTCCAGATCTGAACCCCATTAAGAATATTTAGGATGTGCTGGAGAAGGATTGTGCCGTAATCTGTTCTCTGTAGTTTTCGTGTTGAACGTTTCCCCCTTTTATCCAAGAAGCTTCATCAGCAGCGCTTATCATGTTTGGCAGCAGGTGGATTAAAGCTATTCAAAGAAGTGCAGTTGCTTCAAATTGTCTTCAAGTATATGGTCTTGAGTTAATTCAACAGAGTACTACTACATTAGGTGTGGGAGGGAATCTCTGTCTGCCTTCTCCTGCATAATGAGGCTGCTCCTACACTCTTTTCTAAGTCTTGTGTTTTGGCTGTTGTCACATTATTTGTGAAAAGTGATGCTCATAACACCAGCGTCACACTGCCTAACTCCGCAGTGACACAGATTACCATTTCAAAACATTTGATCTGAATCGCAAACACGCGCTGTTGGGAGATACTAATTTGTTTTTGTAAATTTGTCCTACTGGCTCACCTCATGCCCAGGCTGCAGTGCCTTTCCCTGCGCCCACCAGGCCTCCGCAGCGCAGTGATAGCCATGGTTAAAGCTGGCAGTGTTTGGAGAGTGGAGATGTCAGGGTGGCACTGGGGAGGAGTGCGCACACAGCTGGGTCAGCACACTCAACACAGAGCCAGACAACAGACAGGAGATACCGAGGGCTTCAGGAATACTCAAACGGCCCCATATGTTTCATTCTCTTCAAATACTTAGCTATTTTAACTTCATCTTCTGCAAAGAATCGCAAATTATACAAAACAATATATAATCACCTGAAATGAAATGGCTCAGGTGGTAGAGTGGCACTAGAGTGGTTGGTGGTGGTCGGAATGTCCAAGGCACAAAATGGCAGCCTCAAAGTTAAAGCTTTAACTCACATTTAATCAAAAAATAATGAGTGCATTAATCATGAATTAATCACAAATTCATCTTTGATCAAACACACTCCTGTTTCTTGGCACACACATGACCTGAAAGACAAAACCCTTGTATTAGCTACATACAGTATATACTACATGTACATTGGGCGGCACGGTAGCACAGTGGCTAGCCCTCATGCCTCACAGCTAGACGGTCCAGGTTCGATTCCCACCAGGAACGGGGCCTTTCTGTGTGGACTTTGCATATTCCCCCCGTTTCTGCGTAGGTTTCCTCCAGGTACTCCAGTTTCTTGTACTACTAAAAACATGTACAATAGGCCAGGATGAATGAGAGTGTGTTTGAGAGTGCACATGGGGGACGACCATAGACTATATATATAATGGACAGATTCTGCTCACTCCTCCCAGTTTACTATAATGACCCCACTCGTGGGGGAAATCATGGTGGATTTACAGTCTCCTCCTCCCCAGCTCTGATGAAGCATGTTCCTAAAAAGGGCATAAAGGCGGGATCTTCACTGTAGACTCGGCCCTTGCGTGACGTGTATCTCGCGCAGCTCCAATACACGCGCGATCTTGCATGTGGCGCAGGGTTTGCTGCGCCACCAGGGAGAAGGCGTTTTTTTTTTTTAAGAAAAAGAGGCCGACTGAGGCATGGTTTATTACAAGCAGCACTCGCGCTACTCTTCTATGGCAACCTTTACATTATTTTCCACTTTACATCGCGCTGCCTTGTCTTCTTCCTTAGAATCGACGTCAAATTGAAAACAAAAGCGAAATTGCCTTGAAAAATCTGTTTGAGCGTAGGTTATGCACGGGTTTACGTTGATACTGTAGATCAACGTGCACACCCCTAACACCAAAACAACAACAGTTTTCCATAACTAAACCACACATGCCTTCAAGTGCCACAACACCACGTCTAATCTGAGTTTTAAGGAGACATTTCCATCGTGTGTCAGTGTTTACCTGATGATGCTCCGTGTGTAGCCACAGCTCAGTCCAAAAGGAAGACGCGCATTGCAACCTTTTTTTTTCAGCCGCTCCAAGAATCCTGCAGCTGTAGCGCAAATGTTCCAATGTGTCCAGCGCGAGGCTGCTGCCTCTCTGTCCCCGCCCGGTTGTCTTGGATCTGCAGTGGCTGCAGCAGCGGAGGGACAGTTTTATTTCTTTTATCTTTATTAAACATTGCGCTGCATCATGCATGTTACGCGTTTACAAGAGAACCCCTCCCTGCAAACCACCGCCTTCCGCAGGTCTGGGAAAAGTATGGGGAGGGGGCGGCACCACAACATCACAATGTGAGTCTGTCCCCCCCCTCCTGTCCTGCCCACTTTTTGCGCCAGGTATGACACTGAAGATTGCAAGGAGCGCCACCCGTCTGCGTCCTCGTCTTCCCTACAGCCTGCGCTATGAACCACAAGATCTGGCCCAATGTGTCTGATGCCTGACACTGCTATGACAAAACCTTGGTTGTAGCTACGATTCCCTTTAAACTATCGCAGAATGGAGACGAGTACAGGCTCATGTTTTTACAATCCCCATGTTGACTGACAGTAAAGTATATGCAGTCGTGTCAGAAACGCAAACTTACAAACCCAAAGTAGTCAACGCAAACCAGCCGCCAAGGTGAACCGCTCTCAAACATCTGGCTTAGAGACTTTCCCCACGTTACATTGTTGATCCCTCCTTAAGAACACACTTGAGTTGTGTTTTGAGCCACTTGTGCACGTTTTTGTCATCGTGAATAGATATTGTGGCAAAACCCTTCAGTTCTAGTGCAATCCCTGAACTACAGTCTGGTCAAGAGAGGACAGTGGCTGGATGTAACCTTCACGTGTGGCTGCCTGTTTATCATCTTTGTCTCGGGCTTGTTTGGCCACTGCGCTGTGTGCTGGAGGACATCTGTTCAGTCTGACGGATCACACACTCATGTGCTCTGACTCATGCGCTTCACTTCCTCTCCCTTTTCCTGGTCCCCACATTGTAGCCTCTGTTATCCGATACCCACCAAGGACATCTCTCCTTTCCCCAGTGTTGATATTCCTCGTGGATGACTCCACCCACCGTCATTGTAGTGTTGTGTTTGTCCCTCGCTCATGGTTATCTTTTACCCATTGGCGTAACTTTGCACTTGTTGAAATACCTTTAGCAAGTTGTGTCTAAAGCCTTAATGGGATTCTTGGCTCTCAATGTTTCAACCTACACTCCAGTGGAAGCATAGCGAGACTTCAATGACCAATACTATCGCACCTTGTCTCTGGGCCATGACTAATGATAAATAAGCTCCTTAATTATACATTCAGTCTCCTGCCTTTCTTTACCAATCTAAAAAGTGCTCCAGTTTCCTCCATCATCCCAAAACAATAATTTTTCTGCTAAGTGATTTTGTCCTCGTCCGCAATGCAGAGAATAAATGTCTCTGTATGTGGACACTTAAAGGTCCTATTCCTGATTTTTTTTTTTAAACAATGAAAGAGAAGCCACTATATGAAAATGTTATCTTGGGTTTAAACTCATTCCTATATTTGTTATATCCTGATTACAGCTGGGTACCATTAAGTAAAAGTACATTGTAACGGTTTACTGCAATTTGAACAACCGTTTACTCTAATATCAACAGTATTACTGCACATTGCAATTACAGTAAAATACTGTAATTCACAAAGGGATGGTTGAGTGATACAGTAAGTAATTGTAAAAGTAGCAAGTTTAGTTACTGTACATTTTACAATACTGTCTAGGCAGGAAACTGTTCCGATAAGTAAATTACAATAACATTACAGTAACTTACTGTAGTTCACATTACATTATCACTACTGCAGAAAGACAGTGTTACTTTACTTTACTTTACTTTATTTCACCATTTCGCGCATACAATCAGGAAATTCAACTTATAAACCAAGGAATGTATTCATGATACACAGTATCACTAGTGTAAATGGCAGTACAGTAATATACAGTAGATTACATTAAAATCTATGATAAACCTTGTATTTGTTATTGGTCCAGGGACAACATTAAAGGAACAGGCCACCGTTTTTCCACACTGTGATATGTTCTTACCTGAGCTTAGACGAGTTGATACGTACCTGTCTGGTTTTTGTGCCCATGGAAGAGCTTCCAACTTCACCCCTGTTTGGAGCTATAAGAATACATTGGGAGACGCCAAATGCTAACAACATCTTTGGTTGTTTTGCGTGACTGAGTGCATAAGAACATATCACAGTGTGGAAAAACGGTGGCCTGTTCCTTTAAAGCAGGGGTCCTCAAACTTTTTTTCTCTGGGAGCCACATTATCGTTCCTGACTGTGATGGGGGGCCGGGTCCCCCCACACTGCGTAATGTAATAACTGCTCACACTTGAATTGTGCTTTACAAGCCTGTGTCACAAGTTTCTCAAAGTACTAGTCATTATTCATTCACTCTGTGGTGGTAAGCTTCATTTACCACATGGCTATAACATGTTTATATTCTGATCTCTTATGTCAGTGCCCTCTGCTGGACACGTGTGGAATTTTAAATCCGCACGGGAATGGGCTAGAGACTTACTTTTTTTTTTTTTTACATACTCAGGGATTTGTGCTCTACAAGTCAGGGGCTGGATTAAATCATCTTGCGGGACGGATTTGGCCCACGGGCCGTAGTTTGAGGACCCCTGCTTTAAAAGAAGGGACTCAGTTGTTTTAGCTCAAATAAATGATAAATAAATAGTATTTTTTCAAATAAATCAACATAATTGTTCTGTTTTATGATTGTAGATGACAAATATCTTAGTATAGGTATCGAAAAAAGTATCATTCAGGTATGGGCATTGGGCATCATACATTAGGTATCGGAAAAAAATGTAATGGTACCCAGCCCTAATCCCCATTCTTCATAGGGACAAGTTTATAGGGACATTTCACAACTTGCAGGGTCACTTTTCAGGTTTATCGTCAGAGAGTTCATGGAATTCATACAAATGCTTTGTCAATAGATGGACAGGGCTTTTCCCTAAACAAGTTTTTACATTTGATCCGCTGTTTCCTCGACAGAACAAGCACAGCAGAGCGTAACGTAACAGGCTTGTCCTTCCTGTATCTTTCTCCTGTGGTTGGTTTTCCCTCCAGTTCCCCTTCACAGCAGCCTCTCCTCTGTTTCCCTCTTCCTCTCTGCTCCGTGGGTTCATTAACAGCGCTCTTTTTGTTCATCACGCATATGCCTTCAGCGCTCCCACTGCACATCAAACTAATTTGTTACCTCTATACCGAAGTCTCATTTAAACTGCCTTACTCCTCATTGCCCAAGCAGAGGGCGAGTTATTTAAACAATCAGAGGGCAAAGGTATTGTTTGTATCGCATGCAAACAAATCGGCGAATCGCTTTTACGTTTTCAGGGGCGAACTCTTGTGGGGAGAGAGTACATGGAATGTTCACTCAGAGAGATTTCCGGAGAGCGTTCCAAACAAAAGCTTGACACCTACGGCCTCACAATCTCTCCTTAACTCAGTTCGCTCTAGTTTCAACCCCCATGAAGGAGACCGGGGGTGTGTGTTCAAAGCAGACTTCAGTTTAATGCTCAGGTTGCTTGTTTTGTGTCGTCTGGCTTGGTCTTGTGGCTCGTGGGCTTCCCATGCCAACGCTCTCAAGCCGGCCGAGGTTATTCGAGGTAAACTCACAGCGGTCGCTCTCGGTGCGGCGACTTCCGTTTCAAAAGTCATTCTCTCGGAATCTTGCCATTATTGTTGACCATGATGAACTCGACAGACAAATAAATGCTGTTCTTCAATCTATTTTTTATCATTTGAAGGTTTTAAGCAAAGCGAAACCCTACATTCCACGAGTGCACTTTGAGGAGGCCATTCATGCCTTTGTAACTTCATGGCTCGATTATTGTAACGCCTTGTGTCCCGGTATGGACCAGTCACACCAATTCTTAAATCTCAGCACTGGCTCCCTGTGTATTTTAGAATCCATTTTACTGTATTACTGATTGTTTTTTAAAAGCTTGAATGGCTTGGCCCCCTCTTATTTAGTTCCTCCTGGTTGTTCCCAGGACCAGTCGCAAAACTAGAGGAGATAGAGCCCCTCTCTGTGATTGGGCCTAAGTTATGGAATGGCTTACCTTTGCACATTAGACTTGCACAGAGCACTTTAAATCTTTGCTTAAGACACATCTCTTCTCACTGGCTTTCTGTGGCAATTAACGATGTGTCTTGGCATTGCTGTAACTGCTGTAAGTGTAAACTCTGATTGGTTAAAGGGTAAATGGTCTCACCTTACAGTATATAGCGCTTTTCCACCTACATTAGGCACTCAAAGCGCTTTACAGCAAGGATCCACTCACCCATTCATACACTCATTCATACACCAATGTATGCAGACACTGGGGGCAATGTGGGTGAAGTGTCTTGCCCAAGGACACAACAACAGTGTGCACTATCAGGAGGTGGGTCTTGTTTTTGTTTTTTGATTGTTATTTGCTCGTCACTGTACAGCACTTTGGTAAGCTGTGGCTGTGTTATTGTTATTATTATAAATGAAGGTTATTACTCGGTGGTGTTCAGTTTCCCCTGGGGGAGAATGCACACATCTGCACATCTGCGCCAACAGTCCCTCTGACCACCACCATACATTCACACACACATATCATTCATGGAGGACACAGTCTGCACTAGCACTGACGGGACACACTGTCCGTGAGCAGCACTGCAGCCGCGGAAGGAATGAGACAAGGGAGAGATCAGGACCCAAACTAACGGCGTTACTGATTAGAACAAGAAACTAGTACTAGATTACAAGCAAATGCAAAACTAACTCATTACTTTACTTTTAAAACATAAAACTAGCCCCAACACTGATTACATGGATGGAAAAGTTCCTCGACTTAATATGCAAGTTTGTCATTTTATACTCACTACTGCCACCTCAGGTCTTATGCGTAACTGCAGCTCCTATATTAAGCTCGTGCATGACGGCAATTCGGACCCGAATTAACACCTTTTTAAGTGACAGTCCAGGATTTTAGAGGCAGTTGTGGGTCCAGTCGGAGGAAATCAAAAATGTTTGATAATTTTTAAGCCCAATTTTGGACGCACAGGAGAAACGTGGGTGATTTTACCGTCCCAAATGTGAACACACAGAAAGCAGCGGCCAATGACAGAGTGATGTAAAGACAGAAAAAAAAAGCAGCGCCTCCTTTTTTTCCACTTCTCTGTGAAAACAGCGGCACAAACAACTCATGGCCAATTCATGGCCACAGGCCCACACACGAAACAGCACAACTTTATATCACCAAAAGTTCAAGACGACCACCTTATCAAGCTACATTTCAACCGTCAACAGAGTTTAGCGGCACTTACTGAGTTTGGAGACGAACTGTTCAGCTTCACCCCCCGCTAACGGCTAGCTTCTCTTCGCTTTCTCCTCCTCTGCCTCCTCCATCTTTTCTCCTTTTCTGAAACACGTCCTGCTTCTTCGTGTCGCCAACTTTTATTAGCCGGCTGCATATATGGTTTGACCCCAAAAAAATTGCTACAAAAGGTTTTTCAATGGTTTTCTGTAGTATCAGGTGTGCTTATTAACATACTAAAAGTCTACCAAAATCTGACCTCTGGAAAGGTCTAATTTTCAAGATGGCGTCCAAGAGGGTGGCGAGATCCTTAAAATGCCCATTACTCCTTTATTATTCATCCTAGACAAGTCATTTTGGTGTCTAACCCCATGTTTTGGGTGTCTAGGAATCCAATGGGCTTGTTCAAATTGTAGTCACATGATCACATAATTATGAAATAGAAATCGTGGACAAAGACTCTATATATTAACATTAGCGAGTTGTCACAGCAACGGCACACATTTTCAACGCAACCTTACATTGCTTCCCAGAGGCTTAGAGGGTCATGGATGGGCTCATTTTAAAGCCCCAACCCTCTTCTTCCCAACGCAATAAAAGGTCTCTACGACATTTACTCGCGGAGATATTCACTAAAGTCTGACCCTCTAAGCCTCTGGGAAGCAATGTAAGGTTGTGTATTTGCTGATCTGGGATCAGTTTTCGAAGCCGGAGGAGAAATGAAGCGGTAGAGAGGACAGACGTGTTATAAAACATCAGCTGTTTGTCAGAATCGTGTCGTGTGTTCGCTCTTACAATTCTCAGTCATTAAGTGTGAACCCCCGGACGTTCTATAATCGCACTGAATCCAGTCGTGTAGTGTGGACGCCCCATTCTATATAAAATCGTTTAAGACTAGAAAAATCATGTAGTGTGTGCCGACCTTTAATCAGCGTTGTATGTTGGTCCACCCTGCTTCGCCATCCGATAAAGCTGTACACTCACCATACAATTATCTCCTGCGAACAATCCGGAGATGAGGGAGGAAATGTTCGGGAAGAATCAGCAACCCCAGCTTTAAAAAAGGCCTCACAATATCAAAGTAGACTTGGTATCTTGATCGGAAACTTGACAGAAATACCACAGCATTTTTCCCAGGCCTTAACGCTGCAAAAAAAAAAGGTCTTGTCTCTACATCCATTTGAGATGTATTTCAGTGAGCAGGATTCCGGAGCCATTTTTATCCGGTTCTGTCGTCCCGTTGGCTATGCTGACCTCCACATAATTGGACTATGGGCACAAAGGCTTCAGTGCGTCTGCGGCTCTCTGAATGCAGCCTGTGCGAGAGCGTTCAAAGTCCCTCGAATCAAATCAAGGCATGGGAAATGTCACGGCTCGGAGGAGAACAATCCTGCGCTTTAGACATTCAGCGAGCAACAATCCTGATGGCTTTCGGTGCACTTTAAAGCTTACCGCGGAAGATTACAAGTTATATATGTCGCTGTGTCACAGGAACCACCGCAAAACTTCAAACGGATAAACTCAAACAGCGATACCAAATGTGCCGCTAATGATCAGCTAGAAAACAATGCTTTTATGTTGTTGTGAAGGATCAAAATATAGCACTTGGAAGCAGACATAATGTACTTGGAAAGGAAAGCTGCAGTATATCCGTGGAGAAACTGAGAGAAACGCAGCTTTACAAAAACGATTTATTTTCTTTAGACTTGACCATGTCAGACAAAAAAAATCAATTAAGTTTTACTGAATTATCAGGTCTGTACTCCTTGATCTTGATCTCCTCAGTTCTTATTAGGGTGTTTGCCGGTAGCTAACGATGTTTTGTTTGATTTTTGCACGGACAAGTAAGAGCCAGATTGATATTACAGCGCAAATTGTATCATTAGCAGACTCTGGTTTAAATCATTCAGGAAGGGAACAAACTTAAGCGCACCTCGTTTTAGCCAATCACGGCTAGTTTCCAAATGTAGCTAAACAACAAAGTCCTAAAGCAATACATATAATGGCGGCACGGTAGCGCAGCGGTTCGCGTTAGTCCCGGGTTCGATTCCCACCTGGCGGGGGCCTTTCTGTGTGGAGTTTGCATGTTCCCCCCGTGTCCAAAGGCGTAGTTCCCCATTAGAAGTTCTGCTTTTGGCAGCAAAAACGAAAGAAAAGGAGGATATAGAGGAGCAAGGAAAACAAGACAGCAGCGAGTGTAATAAGTTACTGCTAGCGATCGTCCCCGTGCACCCACCCCTCCCCCTCGCAGAGCACAAAACGGCTGCCAGAGGGCCCCCTACTGACATTCCTGCTTGAGGATTTATGACATAGGGCCTCATTTCGTTGTTATCCAGAGTGTTGTTGATTTCTGGAGATTATATTTGAAGAGTTTAGTGGTGCTAGGCTAGTGCTAGGCTAGCGCATGTCTATGGTAGCTAGTAGCCTGCATTAAAAACCTTTTCAGAATCCTCGGGTCGTCCTCCAAACGTTGCCATATCTGATTTGTAGAGAGCTCCTTTGTGAATTCCATGTGTAGTAATGCCAGCGACAGGTAAACAAACTACTGTAGATCAGGTAACCGAGCAGATCACTCTCCGCTGACGCTGCTCAAATGTAAGTTATTGTAAATGCAAAATGGTTACATTTCAAAAATGATTCAGTCAACACAGACATTTTTATCGATAGTCTGGTGTTATAGGTGATTTGCCTCAGGTGCCCTGTGCTTGGGTCGCACTGTTTCCAATGCAGGCCACTAGTTACCATAGACATGAACAAGCCTAGCACTAGCCTAGCACCACTAAACTCTTCAAATATACTAGGAAATGATGCCCTATGTCAAAAATACTGAAATTTCCCTCTTACCTTATAATAAAACAATAAGAAGACCCTTGACTCATTTAACACACCCCAAAACCAAGCTGTAGCATATATTTAAATATACACTCCTTTCGAGCTAAATTTATTTTTTTCCAATTATACGGCCAACAAAAGTATTATTATATGAAATGTGAAGATTTTGAACAGATTCAGCTTATACCTTTGTCTCTCTATTTGTTCATGTACACTGCATACTTAGGTTTATATGACTCAAAAAACATCGTTAAAATCTCATTTGTGTTTATGAGTCTGTAGAAGCACCCCATATTTTTCTGTCACATGGGAAAAAATGCCATTATATCTTAGAAATCTTCAGAGAACTGAACTTGTACACTTAAAATAAGACCAAAACACTTGAAATGAGATTAATGTCAAAGGTGAGAAAAACACTCTTGTTCTCTTGGCAGTGAGATAGTCCGAACCTTCTCAAAATTGGCTCAAATTCCCATCATTCAAGCACTTTGAAGTCATTTTTATCGAAGAAAAGATTTTGTCCACCTTCTGTGGACCCACCACCTGCAGGAGGAGCCATACGGGGCTGGTGCAATGTGATTTGGGCAGCTCCAAAAGCTGCCCACACGACCCAGAAACGGACAAGTGGAAGAAGATGGATGGATGGATGGATGGATGGATGGATGGATGGATGGATGGATGGATGGATGGATGGATGGATGGATGGATGGATGGATGGATGGATGGAAGATTTTGTCCAGTGCACATCTCGCAAAAATCCAGCTGGCAGCAGAAGGCTAAAGGGCACGGGAGAAAAAGGAGCATACAGTATAACTACATTTAGACATACATTATTTTAAGTTTTAATGACCATGGCTTAAGTGTATAAACCAGTTGCAAAAACCTGAATAAAACCTACCATGACCTTTAATAAAAGAACATTTCCCATGACTTTGTGCTCCTGCAGTCTCACATATGTCTCAAAATATATATATATATATTTGAAGAAAACTGTCTTCTTTGCCGTCTTCAGAAGCCTAATTAGAGTGCGGACCTTTCACTCGATTGTTTTTGACAAATATACGGTCCTTTGTTGTACTAGTGTTTTTCTGTTCAGACATAATGAGTATTTTATGATCCACGCAAGCGCATAAAGTGACTGGATGTCATGTTACTTTACAATGTGTATAGTTTGATGATGCCGGTGGTAAATATCGATCATATAGTTTTACATCATTGCAGCGAAATGTATTGTTCACATGTAGACAGATCTAATGCCTGTTTAATTCTCCTTGAATTATTATACTTTTTTGAAGAATTGCTGTTCCTATGATTCACTCAAAGCCTATTCAGTGCAGAAATGTATCCAACATGTTCCTCGGTAACTGTTGACTAAAGGAAGAATGTCGTTTCACCACCAATCAATCGTTTTTTGTCAGACAGAGACAGGTTCCTACAATAGAGGTTTGGTTATATGGAACTGTATGTTAACATCAATGGAAAGTTCTGTTGGTTTTGTGCTCTTTTGAAGTTTATTTGGGGTTGTGTCCTGCTGAGATAGAAGTCCAAAACAAACCTGTCCTTATCAATGACCTGTGACGTCAGCCCTTATCTGGGAACCTCTGTTTGTCCCCTAATGTGGGGCAAACAGAGCAGACTTTTATTCCTGGTTGGAATTCGGTTTGCAGATCCAAACAAACACGCTCCAAATGCTACTTTGCTAGTTTTGCAGTATATCAAAATAAAGCATTTGGGAAAGTCAGTCAAGTCAACACAGCAACAATAGAGCTTATGTGTGTGGTGTCATTACATCACCAGAAAATTGAGTCTGCTATGTTACTGCTGTGTTATTCTTTGATTCGTAACTCAAGAGATACAGTCATCATCGTGTCATAGAAGGAGGTGTGGCCTTACCCATGGGGAAACAGAATCTTTTGGGAAACACAATTTTTCACTCTTTTTAGCCATTTTGTGGCGAAATATAAACATAAACAAGCGAAAAAACAGTGGTCTTAGAATGCTAACATGTAGCATCATGTTAGCATTCTCCGTTATTTGTGTATTTATGGGCTGTTGAACCACTTACTCCTCTCCATGCCTTTGTCTCTTTATTTAGTAAAAAACTATGTCCATAATTCAGCATTTGTTAAAGTAGTTTTTGAATAATTAGAAAGTTTCGCTTTTTTCCCCCTTTAACTGTATTCAAACATGACCATATATGGGCGATTCCAGAGGTTCACGTGCTAGAATTTGATGATGTCAAAATGTCAGGTGGTGGGCAGGGACTAATGGTGGAAAAATGCCTTGGAACGCCGCTCGAACTGGTAATTACAACTTGTAAACTCTGAAACCTGAAGACTGCTACGAGTTCGTATACGAGATGAAGACAGGAATGGCGCCCCCCAGTGGAGCAGCGCTGCTAACGTTAAAACTGTAACAAAACCACTACATCAGTGACGTGAAAGTTACTTTTGGTCACAGCTTTCAACATAACGCTATGTCGCAAGTTTGTAATTAGATCTGGTTTGAAGAAACGTTCATTTAACGTTAGCATCGTGCGAGTTAACTGTTGTAGCATTAGCAGTTTTGTTTACATATGACTTCAATCACCTGGAACGCACTGAAGTTGTAATTGGTAACTTTCTAGTGGGAAAAATACAGTTACCAGTTGACTGGAACGTACCATAATACTCTATGGGGCAAAGTAAAAAAAACGACAGAGAAATCTGCAAACAGAAAGTCCAAAATGTCGTACCTCATGAGTATTTGACAGTGATTGGATTCACAAACCTGAGACATTATTTTCATGGCAGAAAGGCCTTTTTACAGACCATTTACCAGAACATTGCAGAAATGCTTTTGAAGGTTGTCTCCACTTTTAGACGAATAATTAGACCTTAGTTTATAATAAATAATAATATATAATAATAATAATTTATAATGAAGCAACTTTGAGTGCCCAGAAAAGGCGCCATATAATACTATTGCAACATTCATAATTACAATGCATTATTCTAGACTTGGATGATGTCATAATCTCTAATGGAGGGACCCATACATATCTATGGGAGAGACAGTTTTTGAAATTGACATTGATGTTGATTGGATTAAAAAACCTGCCACATTTGTCTTGTGACACGTCCTTTCCAAATGTTTTTGAATATCATCATCACTTTTGGACACCTTTATGGGAAAATAATTGGCCCTCGACAGGGAAGACAATGAACATTGTTGTGTTTTATGTGGATTGTCCAAGTAATGTCAGATATTAGATTTCTACCAATCCCACCATCTCAGTCTTAAGTTATAGGCTCTTCAGAATGGACGCAATTCCACAATAATTTATTAATTGAAACATGCAATTTGAACAAGTGATTTATACAACACTTGATTTTAAACATTTTGGGCTCTAGAAAGGCCACATAAAACCCAAGGCTTCTCAGCTTGGCTTTCTCAAATGACTTTTTGAAAAATCATTTCACAACCTTGTACCAGAGCTCCCCGAGGTTATTTTGCATGAACTGATATCAACAGTGGTAATGCCCTGACTCCCCCCCCCAACGCTGGAGACATTTTTTATACGTCTAACTAACAGTGGGGCAGATTTCCAATGCGGCTGAAAATATGACACTGTAATTCCTCAGACAAAAAGGCATTGACTTATCTGTGCCACAGCGGAACCTTTTTATACAGCAATGTCATTTTTCACCTGTGTTTCCAGTGGGCCGCGTGTCAAAGCACCCATGGGTCCCCCGTCGCCTGTCACCCGCTGTAGTCAGACAAAATAACACATCGGCCCCTCACTGGCCCCTGACTGGCCCATGAACAGAGGGGCAGAGCGGGAGTTTCTATTATTAATGTCCACCACAGCGGGGAAAAGGCAGGGAAAAGTGACCATTGCTCCAACCATCCGCAAAACGCTCATCGCAGGATATTTTTACCTCAGTGGATCAGCAGAGGAGGAGAGAGTGGACAGAGTCTTATGCCAACCCAATTCTATTTCCCCTCTAGTATTAAAAAAAGGATGTCTTCGTGCAAGTTAGGAGGCTTTCGGAGCAAGATTTAGTGATGTTTTATTCAGTCCGTATTGTCTGCATTATGTGAGACAGGCAGG
This sequence comes from Gobius niger, assembly GCF_951799975.1. Taxonomy (NCBI): domain Eukaryota; kingdom Metazoa; phylum Chordata; class Actinopteri; order Gobiiformes; family Gobiidae; genus Gobius; species Gobius niger. The sequence continues at coordinate 35,950,292 of NC_136855.1, read as the reverse complement.
GACGTGGACTCTTTTTTTCTAGAGTCCACACGCCTCAACAGAACATCCCACAAGAGTCACACACACACTACAAAATGTTTAAAGTCGCCTCACAGGGCTGCACCGAACATTAAGGCAGTAAAACAGAGCAATAAATATAACAATATAAAGTTCAGGCGAGTGAAGTATCCAGGCACACATAAAGTCCAAATAAGCATCGGCAGCAGGAGTGTCGAGCGGCGCGGGTGTCCCCTGTCATTAGACTCTCCAGCACGGTGAGAAAAAACTCCAAAACCCAGAAGGAAAAACGGAGACACCTCAGGGAGAACCACAGAAGGAGAGATCCACTCCCATGGACGGACAGGCTATATAGACCCAGGGCCGACGGGCCAAGATCGCAGAACATTCAGTCCTCAGTGTCCAATTCCAGGAGGCAGGGTTCCTCCGTTCAGCCGGGTTCCTCTGTTCGATCTAGACAGGCTCTCCCGAGGGGGAGTGGGACAGGAGACACCATGTGAATAGCAATGAACATGATGATCATAATAAGACAAAGTCTGCAGTAAGAGTAAGAGGATAACGCTCAGTGTACCTTACTTCCCACAGCAGTGTTCCTCCTAAGGCAGCTTTACTTCAGGCTGTGGGCTAGAGCTTTACCTAACTGACCTGATCATAAGCTATTTCGAAGAGGTACTTTTTGACTTGAAGTAAGCCACACCTCCTTTTTTTCCCCCATATATCTTATAGGTTGTGTGATGTTATAATTTCAGATGGAGAACAGTGAGCAATACAACTCTATGGGAAAGAAATCCTTGTTAAAAGTGATGGATTCACAAACCTGCCACATTCATCTTATGGCTGAAAGTCCTTTCTACTGAGCAACATCACGCAAATGTTTTAGAATATTGTCACCATTTGGACAGCTTTATGAGAAAATAAATGGACCTTAGATAACAAAAACAACAGAGCAGACTTTCACGTCCCAAGAATGACAGAGATATTTGCCAAAAATCAAGACAAGAAAACAAAAAAGATCATATTGCCATAGTTACCAAATTACCATAGTTACTATTAGGGAGTTCTTGTCTGCCCTCTGCCTCAATTTTAAACTATTCATCTTATTCCGCCTCACGCACTTCTGCCTTTTTTTGCCTCCGATCAGCACTTCTGTTGTACTGACACTTCCAGACGAGCGTGAAGTCCTTTCACCAAGCTGAGAACAAGGGAAATGTTCGCCACTAAAATATGATGCACATTGATTTGTGTCCAATGTTCATTTGCACCGACAAGTCGACACTGCACTGTTTCTGTGCACGGCCTGAAGACAGCTCTGTGTCCGTGTCGTAACTGATTTTCCCTTGACTTCTCCAGTCCTATGTAAAGTAATACGAGAGAAGGGGCGGGCACAATTCATTGCTGGGTTGTAGGTGACATCACAGCGTTCTAAAGGCCCATAATATTATATAGAGGTAAAATTATTTTTGTTCTTTATACAGAGAGATCATGGACCCAGTGACTTGTATTAATGGTCATTTTTGTAATTCAGAAATTTTCTTTTTAGATATGACGTGTGAAAGTGCTGTTAATAGGAAAAACTGGCTCCGCCCCCCGCTGGGTCTGGTGACATCATCACATTCTAGAACCTGCAACCCAGCAATATTCTCTTTAGAATGTTGTGATGTCACGTGAAAGCTACCTATAGGTTGTGTTCACGTAATATCACAACATTATAAAGAGCCTATCGTTTAAAATGTTACTTTTGGTTAATATCTCAATCATTACTGGAAGAATCCACATGAAACAAAAAATGTTTCAAAGTTCTGTTTCAGCTCCTCTGTCAGCACATATGAATTAATGTCCAATTATTTTATCTGAAAGGCGCCCTAAGTGGTGACAATATTCAAAAAACATGAGCGTGATGTGATGGGCAATAGGAAGGACTTGCAGACATAAAAATAATATGTCAGGTTTGTGAATCAAATCACTGATACTGATGAGGAAAATCAATTCTCGTTTTGGAGATTTCTAACAAAAACTGTATTTCTACCATAGAATTGTATTGCTGGGTTGCAGGTGACATCACAGCATTTTAAAGGCCTATTCTATTATATAGAGGTGAAATGATTTTGTTTTTGAGGACATTTTTGGTCTTGTACAGAGAGATCATGGACCCAGTGACTGATATTAATGATCATGCTTGTACTGTGACATCATCATATTCTAGAACCTGAAAACAACCTATTTCTGGGTTGCAGGTTCTAGACCGTTGTGATGTCCCAGGACCCAGTGGGGGCGGGAGCCAGTTTTTCCTATATTAACAGCATTACACTTTCAAAAGTCGTATCTAAAAAGAAAATGTATGAATTACAAAATTGATCACTAATATCAGTCATTGGGTCCATGATCTCAAAATTTCCTCAAAAACAAAATCATTTTACCTCTATATAATATTATAGGCCTCTAGAACGCTGTGATGTTGCCTGAAACCCAGCAATTGCAATAGATATATAGATATAGACCGTCAAAATTAGGAAGATCGACTGTGGACACAATGTGCAGAGCAGGGTGTCACAATGTTAAATTGAATATGATCATAAAAACATATGGACACAACCACAATACGTATGCGCTGTGTGGAGTTTGCATCACCGGACAGTTATCAAAGCAGCAGGACTTTCTTGGTTAAAGAAATAAGAATGCGTCTTGCACAAGAACACAACAACAGCGACAACAACCTGCTGGAATTTGAGCCGCCAACTTTCTGGTTATAAGACGAGCCGCTCTACCAGCTGAGTCTCCTCTAAAATGATCAGTAAAACGCTCTCCTCCGTTATAACTGAGCGATTCTGACCTCAGCCTGAAGTCGGAGTCTTTCCTTCGGGGCTGACAGAGGGTTTTGAAGCACGAGTTTTTGATAAGTTCTGCCGGCAGAACAGAGTCCACAGAAGCCCGCTCAGATGTGCGCGTTCACCAGTGGATGACCTTGAATCTGTCTTATCTGCGCCTTTCACTCAAGCGCTATTTTTCGAGAAAAAGATAAAACAGTGCGTTCGCTCAAGGTGACTGCAGCGGAATACTGAAGTGTGTCAATGCAAAGAGTCGCTGCACACACAGGTGAGGGACAATGCAGGTGCCCAGAACACATTGCGTTTATCTGCTCGGCCACAGATAAAGTGGGCTTGTGTGCAAGTCTAGTGTTCCTCTGAATAAAACATGTGACTGTGAATCTTTCACAATGTGGTTAACCAGCACGCTATGCCCTCTCGGACCTCCTGAGAGCTAAATATGCAGGAAATGCTAAGGAGGATTATCTTGTTCTTCTTACAATGATTTTGATGGCACTCACACTACCATTCAGCTGTTTGTGTTTTTTAAATAGTGAAGAGAGAATCAGTGTGACACACATAAGGGTTTGATCTACTGAATCAGGGATCTCTCTCTGGAGCTACCAGTAGCTCGCCAATCTCTCATCTCTACATGCTTGATAACTCAAATTTTAGATGCATTCTCTGTTTGTTCTGAACTTGCTGAACACAATCTGCAAACAGTTTGGTCAATTTTGTAAAGTATGAGGACTAAACTGGAGAAATTTTCTTTGAAATACTAATTCTCCAAGGTGAAGTCCACCTAAGTCGCATTTTGAAGTGTTTTTGAAGCATAAGTAGTGACGTTCTTGTTGTGTAAAAGTAGCTTGCCTGGTAAAAAAGGTTGGAGACCCCTGTACTAAATACTCCTGATCAACAGCTTAAAGGAACAGGTCACCATTTTTACACACTGAGATGTGTTCTTGCCTGAGCTTAGACGAGTTGATGCGAACCTGTCTGGTCTTTATGCCCTCAGTCACGCAAAACGACCAAAGAGGTTGTTAGCATTTGGCTTCTCCCAGTATATTCCTATAGCTCCAAACGGGGGTGAAGTAAGAAGCGACCAAGCTCTTCCACGGGCACGCACAAAGACCAGATAGGTATGTATCAAATCGTCTAAGCTAAGCTGGCTGAGCAAAAGGAATGGAATGGCGGGTTCCGGATGCACAGACCCCAAACTGCTGCTCCAGAGGCTAGTGGCAGCGAGACTGAGGGTGGAGTTCATTTCCAGCTTGTTGGTGGGGGAGCTGGCGGACTTTGAGGAACTGTGGGCAGTTGGGGGGTGCTATGCACAGTGAGGGGAGAGGAGTTGGTTCTGTGTGTGTAGAGTTCTGGGGGTGCCTGTTGGACTCTAAAGTAAATGGATGATGATTTTAATAGTAATATTGGTTTTATGAGATGTTTTTGAGCTTTGAGTAAGAAATTGAAAATAAATGCAAAAGACTAAGCTCAGGTAAGAACATATCTCAGAATGGAAGAACTGTCTGCCCTCAGTCACGCATAAAAACAAAGATTTTGTTAGCATTTAGCCTCTCCCAGTATATTCCTATAGCTCCAAACCGGGTGAAGTTAGAAGCGACCAAGCTCTTCCACCAGACAGGTACACATCAACTTGTCAGGTATGAACATATCTCAGTATGTCAAAATGGTGGACTGTTCCTTTAGAGCAAGAAAGAAGGCTTACACTTGTATTCCTTTTAACACAACGAACCAGCTCATAAAAGTTCAGTTTAGTTTGATTGACAAGGAGCATGTACAAAATACATCAATCCTAAAAAAAAAGATGCTTTGTACCAGATTTAGCTAATGCTAATTTCCACCTCCAGTCTCCGGGCAACATATGTGACATTTCAAGTAGCTATGACAGATCCTATACACGGGTGTGTTGCCTAGCTCAGGGGGAAGGAAGCTTGTTATGGGAATCAAAATGTTTCACTATTTTTAGTTTTCTGGCAGACTATACGTCAAGTCAAAACCGGATCCATATGCGCTATTTTTCTGTCAGCTTCGAACATGACCATTTATGGGCGAATCCCGAGATGCCTGTCAGTATCTGTTGCTGCCTTCCAGTGAGGTCTGAAGTCGGAAAATCTGACCGGGATCAAACGTTTTCTCCCAGTTGAAGGGTTCCAGTTGTCCTGGTTGGAAACAAGGCAGTAAAGCTTATTTGTTTCACCGAGACATTTAACATCTGTCAAATAATGTGGTTTGAAGCATTTGAAGCATCGGGTAAGGTGATTCTGTCCCGAGTTTAAAAATTCATAACTCCTCACAGGAACGGGCTCGAGACTTACTTACTTTGACATACTCAGAAATCTATGCTCTAGTCAGGGGCAGCGCCTTTACTTCTCTGACCCGATCATGAGCTAGTTATCCAGTTTTAAACATAAAGTGTATTTCGAGTTCTGAATCATGAAGCACAGTTGTCCAAAAGTGTTACAAAAGCCGCCTGACTAAATGCATAATAGAACCTTGAAGGCGCTCACCATTTTCTCCTTGTCCTCCAAATTACTCATATGTCACTTGTGCTCTTTAGAATCGCAGCTCCCCAAACACTCTGCAGCTGAGAGAGAGAGAAAACTGTCAGAGCGTGTTCATTGGCATTTTCATTTCACTGTCATCACTGAGACTCTACGCCGCTGACAAATGACTAGCATTAGCATGGCGGCTGTTTGCTCGGGGAAACGGGATGTGAATGTGCGTTTCCTTTGATCTGCTTATAATTGGAACAGCCAATTTGAAAGCTCCTGTATTGTGTATTTATTAGACCTCTTCACTTTGGTTTTCTATGAGTCGCAACTTAACTTTATTACTTAAAATACTGTATATTTAAGTGGTGTTGCTTGATACCCCTGCAACACTTCCTCTTGTTGTTTAAGGGCATATCTTACTGGAGAGAGTTGGAGACTAGTTGGAGACTAGAGTCGCCGCTTGTCTCCAGTACGTCCCCTGGCAATTGCTGAGTTGCAGGTTCTAGAATATGATGATGTCATCGGACCCAACGAGGGGCAGGAGCCAGTTTTTCCTTTTAACAGCATTACACTTTCACAAGTCATAGCTAAAAAGAAAATATATGAATTAAAAAAATTATCTTTAATATCAGTCACTGGGTCCATGATCTCTCTGTACCAAAAATGTCTTCAACAACAAAATAATTTTTCCTCTATATAATAGTATAGGCCTTTAGAATGCTGTGATGTCACCTGCAACCCAGCAATAGGGAAACACTCCAGGAATCTGGAGATGAATGAACCGGAGTCTCCGCATGGTCTCCATGGTCTCAAGCAGCTGAGGCAATGTTGCAAGCACTAATTGTTGTCTCCGAGACCTGTCGGATACCAAGGAGCTCTCAAAGAGTCGTATGGAGTCTCTTTGAGATCTCCCTGCTATCCAACAGGTCTCTGAGACATTGTGGGGACGTCACAGAAACGTCTCAGAGGTTGAGGCCAACAAATAGTATTTGCGACACAACTGCTTGAGACCGCAGACCTTGTGGAGACCACATGTCCGTTTTCACTAAGACTACCTGTAGACTTGCATTGACTCCAGTGGACGTCTCGGAGACATCTCCTTGACCAGCGTCTCGAGCCTCCATCTAGTCTCCAGGCCGGTGAGATAGACCCTTTAGTGTTGATGATAGCTATTAGCTAGTGCTGTGTGTTGCATTTTTTCTTAATTGACAAGAAAAGTCTTTGGGATATTCATGCTTCTGTTTTTATATTGACTTTTTCTGAAGCCTGCCAGAAAACTGGAGTTGTCTTAGACCTAATTTGCTCAGAGGGACTCATTTTGATTAAAATTACCACTGCCTGCAGCAGAATTCATTTTAGTCTTGAAATGCCTGTCATGTGAATGGAACTTGGTAAAGCAGTTTTAGCGTCTGTTCAATCACTGTTTGCACAAAGTCATTTTCTGTGCAACAATGTTTCACTCATGAATTCTGTTCTGCTCAAAGGATGTTTTCTAGTGTTTGCTCAGTTAAGTTTGTGCAAAGTTGTATAAAAAACTGTCAGGGAAAAGAGATTGGAAGTTTGTTTGTTGCAGTTAATGACTTCAGTGGAGAAAAACTGTAGCTTAATTTAATGAATGCGGTTATAATGGCTTATTGTTGCCATTCTGCAGCACAAGGACTCTACAGACCCAATGAGATGTAGCAGTTTAAAAAGAGAGGCAAGAGAGAAGCATCGCAGTGAAGGCTGACTACGTACAAACACCCGCGATGCCTTTGATGAGGAAACACATTATAACGCTGCTAAAGCAGAGCCGGTGCTCGCCCTTCCAAGTCCCTAAGCGAAACTCCACTAATGGGCCCAACTGAACGCATCCTAAGGCGAATCGACAGAGAGTGAACTCATTTACTGTCAAAAGCAGGGCAGAGGTGTAACATATGGATGTTTGTTTCCACTGGCAAGTTTTGGCACCGACCTTTGTCCGTGGCCAGAGCGCTGAACCGAGACTAATGAGACGTGAACATACACTGGCAAACGAGAGAGACGACACGCCTCACTATTAACATGCAGGTCATACGGATTTAATATTCATTTAACATTCATTTAACATCATACCGCCGTTGAAAAAGGTGATTTTGCCGCTGTTAGCACAATTTTAGCTGATGTTAGTATAATTTTAGCTTGTAGTTTACCATCATTGTTGTCTTTTAGCTGCCTCTTTCCTTTAGTATTTGCCTTGGCACCTCTGAATGGTTCCATAACCCCCACCAGAAGGCAGCATTTATCCACACTTGTTCTCATCGCGGCTTACAAAACTTTTCAGGCCGTTCAGTACAGCGTGCGCATCTGTGGGAGCGCCGCCCCTAACAACTGCCGGCCTTGAATAATAGAAACAGAAGCGTGTACTGTGTAGAGTCGATACGTGACAAGGCAAGTACATAGACCGAGACATGTGGGCTGGAGGGATGTAGATAAAAAATCACGGGATGGCAAGCAGGGTCAGGGCAACACATTTTATGTTAAATATTTATAGCGGGGGTACACACATTTTGCTTAATCGCAAGGCATTTTTCCGTTTAGATGCAGACAGAGCCTCCCAAAGTTATATACAAATAGTAGCTCTGTCCATAATATAAGTAGTTTTTTTTTTTTTTAACTCAGGTAAAATTTTAACCTTTGATAAAAATAAAAATCATCCTCATCTTGGGAGCCACAGGAGTTGGCACTTTGCTTCATCCATCCATTTTCTTCCACTTGTCCGTTGCCGGGTCGTGGGGGCAGTCTGAGTTGCCCAAATCACATTGCACCAGCCCCTAATGGCTCCCCCTGCAGGTGGTGGGTCCACGGGAGGACGGCCTCACGATTCAAACCGGGCCTGTTGGTCTCTCATAAGGGGCTTCTGAACCGCTCTTTGTCTGACCCGTCACCTAGGACCAGTTTACCATGGGAGACCCAACCAGGGGCACGAAGCCCCCGACAACAGAGCTCCAGGATCATTCAGGTGCTCAAACCCCTCCACCACGTTAAGATGGCGGTTCCAGGAGGGGACTTTGCTCCCTTTTTAGCTATAAAGTTGTTATAATTCTTGTCCGGTCAAAAAAGTACTTACTGAGAGTGAACCTCTGTAAGCACCCAAGTAGCTTCGAGAGCAGATGTGAGACATCACATGACATCAATGGGGTGGCAGCTGGGCAGTAAGACCTTTACCCGCCGTGCCCCCACTGTAGATCCGCCACCTCGCGTGTGGGACACAAGCATATTATGTGGAACCATGGCTATAATGACCTCACTTTGGACTTTGTCGCTACAATAGGCCAAAGAATACCCTCACAGGCCTAAGCCAAATGTCCACTCTCTGGTCCCCACACAGGTTGAGAACCTCTGATGTAAAACTGAACACTGAACTGGAACCTGCACTTTATTTTTATCTCACTGTAATGATGTGAGAGTCATTGTTGTGAGGAGGAGTTGCAGGTCGGGCTGCTTGTGGGTTAAATGACAAAACAAGAATTAAGGTTGAAATGTAGCATAATAAAGATACTATAAGTTGAGGAACAGAAATATCAGGAGGGAAACAAACAACATTATATTGAAACAATAGCAAAATAAAAACAATATATGTAACCAAACTTTGAGTTTTTTTCTTTAAGTTCGTTTCGACTTTGTTCACAAGAGTTCAGTTTGTTTAGGTCTTACCAGCTCGCCATCAAACTTGGTTGGACGAGATTAATCTAACGCCATTTAAAGGGGCTAGATGCAAGTCAGCCATTTTATACTCACTACTGCCACCTCAGGTCACAAGTGCACCTTCTATATGAAGCTTGTGCATCAATTCGGACCCGAAGTAACAACTTTTCAGTGACAGTGCAGGATTTTAGAGGCAGTTGTGGTGAAGAGGTCTGGGCTCATTCTACACATTAGAACATGGCTGGAGCATGTAGGTGGAGGAAAATACTTAATTTTAACATTTTTAACTCTGTATAGTCCCTTTAAGAACCTGAACGAGGTCAAACAAAAATGCATACGAGTATTCACATCAATCTACAATAATTTCGTGTCAGTTTCTGAAAGTAGCTCCCTGCACTCATCAGAGCCGCTGGAATCAATCCTCCTTTGAGACAAATACAGACACTTGGCCAGAGACAACAAGCAGACTGTCTAAATCTGTGTGTGGTCGATGCAGCTCTGTGTCCGTGTTTATTTTAGCGCCCGGCGGATAAAACCCGGAGCGATCACGGGACAGGGGAAACAGCCGAGTGGTTTCCGGACGAGAGTAGAGATGCACTCGCACCACGGGGGTGATGGGGCCGATCCGCTGCAGCCAACTCCTTCACTTCGGTGTTAAGTGTAGCAAAGTTCAGGCAAAGAGTGAGAGAGAGTGCGCGCTATCGGACTCGTCTCCATAACAATGTGCAGTTGTTTTATCGAGATATGCGTCTCTTTGGCACAACATGGCCAGCCTTCAAACAAAATGGCAGACTTGTAAACTGATAGAGGAGAGATATGTTTTTGAAGAAGCGAGTTTTGGAAATGTCCTTTATCCTCCTCCTGCGCCTTATCTGTGCTGACGTGTGGCGCGCTCGCCCTTTCTCCCATCCAGAGCTCGTATTGAGATTCCAGGCTGCCGCTGCTCGCTAAACTGTGGCAGAGGCTGATAACGCTCGACCTGAAGCTAACTCCTCCTCACATAGTTTCCATGATCCGCTCTGTGCTTATTGAACAAGATTGTGGCCACCTCAGATAGATCCCGCTGCTTCTACTGTAGACTAGTAATGGCAGCTCTTAGATAGCACTCGGTTAGCGTTGGAAAAGCAGCAGTGTTGTTATAGCTTATTTAAAGTTTCTCTTGGCTTGGATCTGTCCACGGGGCAAGACATTTACACTTAAATTGAGGTAGACTTGACAAATCAAGGACAAATTTACTTATTTCAAGAAAGTGTAACTTATTATTTGGTCCTATTAGATTAGATGTCTCAATTTGAGCATAATAATCCAAATTTCAGTTGTTTTGACTTGTTAAAATGTAGTTGGGCGTTTGACCTAGATTTTTTCACTTGTTCTGAGATGTTTCTGACTCGTTTCAATACATTTCGCCTTTATTTCAAGTAAGTTTCTCTGCCAATGGGGTAAGAAAAATGGTCTTGTCCCATTGGCAGTTTTACTTTCTTATTTCAAGTGAGATTTACCATAGAACCAGTCTGGAATGTCCTCAAACTAGCAAAATAATCTTGGTCAGATCAGGGAAAAAGGTCTAAATGAGTGAAAACACCTCAAAACAAGACATGTTTCCTCATTTAAGCCAATACTTGATATTTACTTTTTGTAAACGACCAAGACCAAGTGTCTATATTAAGCTCATCATGCATGAGCTTAATATAGACACTGCAGTTACGTGTTTGACCTGAGGGGGCAGTAGCGAGTATTAAAATGTCAACTTCTAAAAGAAAGCCCCTTCTGGAGCCGCCACCTTAACGTGGTGGAGGGGTTTGAGCACCCGGATGATCCTGGGAGCTCTGTTGTCGGGGGCTTCGTGCCCCTGGTAGGGTCTCCCATGGCAAACAGGTCCTATAGGTGACGGGTCAGACAAAGAGCAGTAAAGAAGCCCCTTATGGGAGACCAACAGGCCCGTTTAATCGTAAGGCCGAAGATGGATGGATGGATGGATGGATGGAACTTCCAAAAGAGGTATCTTATATACAACACTTTAATAGTTGGTGCCCCTCCCCCCACACCCTCAGTTTCTCCGCTCCGCCCCTGCACTTCAGCTCATACTTGTCTTCCCACCTCTTTCGTCCAGAGAACACTTAGAACTTAAGTTTGCTAGTTCACTATGTTGGTGTGAACGTGAAGTCTCCTCGGGCGGATTCCTTATGTGCGTTGTATCATCGCTTGCATTGGCACACATTTCTATAACTCTTCTTTCTCATCGTTCTCAGCCGTTTCTCGTCAGCTGCATTAATAAAACAGCGGCGCACACACTGTACAATGCCATTCGATCACAATGGCCTCAATATGGCGCCCCATGGAGACTTGACGCCGGTCGCACAGCGCGTTGTAAGCGTGTAGCAAGCGGTGGCTCTGCGACTCGTAAAACATTAGATTTCCCATAATTACTGAAGAATCCTGGAAGCACAGGTACGTCTTGGTTGTTTTTATTTAAAATCAAAAGTTTGCCGACGCCGGGAATACCTGCAGTCAGTGGAGCTGATATTGTTTTGCTGTTCTGATGTAATTGCGGCGCTGTCTCTTTGTGATTAAACCTGTCTTAGAGTGTGTGTACACGCCTGATAACGATTCTGTCTTCTGGAAATCAATACAAATACGAGCCCGGCTTTTTTCAACGGCTATCTGCAATGAAAAAAACCCAAAACAATCTCGACAAGATAAATATTGTTAATTCAAGTCATTTGTACTAATTTAGACATTCATTGTTGCAGCTCGATGTCCGCCTGTGCGCCTCCTCCAGCTTACACCTCCCAGAGTAATTAGGTTGCAAAGGCCAAAGGGTCAACTTCAATTCCACACAGTCAATATCGGCACCTACCACTAACAGTTATTGGGTCCAGCTGGAGATTGATTTACCGTGAGGCAGCGCGTATACAACTCAGCTCTGCTCCACTCTTCCTCCACTTCACGGAGCTCAGAGAACTGACATATATATTTAATTAAATAGAAATGGAAGAGTTCACATGCTCTAGTACTTCCTAAAAAGGTCGTTCAGGCTTGTCATGTTGTGTCGAAGACGATGCACTTCGAGTGAGCTTTCTGTTGATGTGTTTTGAGTTCGGAGTCAAATGTTTTAAGTTTACAACATTGTCCATAGAGTAACATTTATATTTTGAAATCTCTGTTTATTATTATGGGATGAGCCACATTTAATGTTTAAATTCAATTTTGGCAAATAGTTTTTGTCAGCGGATCTTAACTGGACCCACCTTCATCATATGACAAGCCGCAACTAAAAGTAGAATTTCATTTCTTATATATCATTTTCCGTACAAATTGATTCTAAACAATCATAAAATAAGCCTAGAAAGCTGAAATAAAGACATTCATTCATTCAACAGTCATTTTTACACATGCAGTTAGTGTTACAATACGTTATCAGTAGCATTTGAAAGAAATGTCAAGGCACAGCCAGAGGCCAGAGGGTGTCCGGTTTGGGAACCTCAGGATCTCATCTTTGCTGTTTGCAGATGATGTTGTTCTGTTGGCTTCAACAAATCAGGACCGTCAGCGAGCAGTAACTGGGGCGGTTTGCAGCCGAGTGTGAAGCGTCTGGAATAAGAATCACTGCAAATCCACCAGAAAAAGGTGGCTTCCCGCCTTGAGTGCCTCAGGTGGAGGAGTTCAAGTATCTCGCCGATGGGTCTTGTTCAGACTGTTGTGGTGAAGAGGGAGCTGAGTCGGGGGCAAAACTCTCAATTTACCACTTTCCCATCCTCACCTATGGTCAGGAGATCTGGGTAATAACCAATAGGATAAGATCGCGGATACAAGCCGCCAAAATTAGTTTCCTTTGCAGGGTGGCTGAAGACAAAGAGGGAGGAGTTCAGTCGCTCGGGAGGAGCTCGGAGTAGAGCTGCTGCTCCTTCACTTTGAGAGGAGCAGGTGAGGTGGCTAGGACGTCTCATCTCTGCTCAGACTGCTGCCTCCGCTGAAAAGGGTTTTGCGACCCACTTTTGGGTCCCACAGTTGAGGAACACTGGTTTATATTATTATTTTCTTTAATAAAATCAAAATTAGGAAATTGTAAAACACCCAACCCACCCAAGTTTCCAAACGGCTTTCTGGCCATTTTCCACTCATCAAACTGTTATTGTAATAAGATTGATATTTATTATCATCTGGTCACGTGACCCGAGGCTGTTACTAATGCGCTCTAATGCAGCGGTAACAGGACACTCGGGTCTGCTTCAGAGGAGCACTAGCCTCCAGGGAAGGGCCGAGAGGGGAAACACCTCATAGAAGAGGTATTGCTGCTTTCCCCAGAGGTAAAGATATGGATTGAGTTCATCATGACATAAAGGAACACATTTGACGTAGTTAAATGTATTTCCTGCAAATCAGAATAATTTGGGACAAAGTTACTTCAGGAGCATTTTGAGGTGGGCGGAAGCAGTTATTCACTTAGTTTTGTTTTAGTTGTTTATCAGACAAGTCACACTATCATTGCAGTGTCCCAATAGCTCTTCTGCTTTTAGCATAATGTACTTTATCCTCTCTGAAGCGTTTGATTCCTCGGTGCTCCAAATGTGCGCACTCCGTTTGGGAGCCGGAGTGGGCGTCTGAATAATTACCGCTCTGCAGATGTTTATCAGAAAGTGGAGTTGTGGGGCCACAGAAGAAAGTGCAGTGTTTGAAGAGTTGAAATCACAAACCCTTATCTCCCCCGGCCGCCTCTGGTCGTTGTTTTGCCGTCACTGCGACCTTCAGAGACGACCAGTGGCATGTGAGCGCGTTTGTTTATTCTGGTGATTATTTGAGCCGTTTATCTGGGGTTTTGTATTCAGGCTCGGTACACAGTTCAGAGGTGTGTCCTTCAAAAGCAGTCGCAGCTGCAACAAGACGGAAATATCAATGGAACAAAAGGCTAAACAGTGTTGTGATGAGAGTTCATATCCAGATCCCAAACCATTCACTCTTTTTTATGTTTTTGTGTTCCTTATCTAAAAAGGCAGATTGTGTTTGACTTAAGGTTTTATCTTTTGCCTCGTTATCAATTATTTCTACAACAACAACATACCTGGGGTTATGTTTTGCACACCTCCCTACGTGATTCTCTCTCGCGTTGCTTCAGGGCTGCACAAGGACATCACATCACTCTAGTGCAGGGTTCATGTCAGTCAGACTAAATTACATGAAAAATCCCCCAAAACAAACTTAATATCCCAGGAAGATGTCTGATATTTTTACATGTGTGAGTGAAACGGCCCCTGATGTTGTCCAATATGAATTATACTCCTGTATTTGTACCATTTTTGGATTGACTGAATGTGCGGTGGCCTTAAGTCGGCTTAAGTCGGCTCCAGTCGGCTCAAATTGCTTGATACTATTTCAACTAAAACCAAAAAAGAAAGAGTAAAGTAGTCACGTTTTTGTCAGAGCTTAACATGTATTCTCTAGTCTTGAAGTGATTTGTTTGAACCATATGGACGTATTTATTGGCTTTTACATTGAAAGTACTTATTGCTATTAAGTGGGACACTGTTCCTTACACACAGCACCCATTTCCCTAAACACTGCGCTGCACTCTTTGCAAAGGTCAAATGTGGTCTTGGGTATTTGTAACCGGAGCGGTGAGGCCCCTTTAGATATACAATCAATACAACAATCTTTTTATTCAAAGTTTACAGTTTGAAAGTCTTTTACTTTAATGGATGCAGCATTTTTAGTTGAGGTAACAGTATAGCAGTAGAATGATAAGACTACAATTTAAAGTAGTACTAAGCAACGCTCGCCCCTAGAGGCCATAAGCGCAACTGCAGGTGTTGTAGCAAGTTGCGATGTCTCAACTTATTGATTGTCTGTGAGAGTAAATACTACGCTGACAGAAAAGGCGAAGGGAGAGAGGGATATTGTACATCCAATTACACAATGGAAATAGTTTTTTTTAAAGTAAACTTTGGCTAACTTTTCCCGTTAGCCTGTTAGCTTCTTCTTGTGATTCTATTAGTGTGTATTGGTGGCTCCGGTCCGGTGGCAGTCAAGTTGCAATTGTGGTTTTCTTGCCAGAAACACCAGAGAGAGATGAAAGACCCTCCAACAATCCCATGAACACTTGTATTACTCCCAGAGGGACTATGAAAGGATTTTATTAAGGTAAACAAGTTACTTAGTATTGCTTTAAGATACCTACAGTTGAGGGCTATTCTACGAAGCTGGTTGAATTTAACCTGGATTAGTTCCTCTATCCCGGGTCGACAAACTCAGACATGGAACTTTTGGATAAGTGTGCGTTACCAGTTGGTTTAGTTAACCCATGGGTTTCTCTCAGAATTGAGGCATTCATGTGAAACAGGAGGAGTCAGCGCCAAGCAGCCAATCACGAAAGAGACACAGACTCAGTTATTCTAAATATTAGTTTAGTTTAGTTTATTGGTTTTATTTGGAAGGGACAGTGCATGTTAATGAACATACATGGGTCTCATGCATGTACGCCACACCATCCGTCGTCCCCCATGCGCACTCTCAAACACACTCTCATTCATCCTGGCCTATTGCAGATGTTTTTAGTGGTAGGGGAAACCAGAATACCTGGAGGAAACCTACATGGGAACTCCACACAGTAAGGCCCCGTCCCTGGTGGGCCTCGAAAACTGACCTTCTAGCTGTGCACAATCTTTAACAATCTTTATTACAACTTAAATGCAACACTCAAAGTATTATGTGAACGAAATGGGCCATATTTCCTGTCCTCATCAACAATCTGCGTCAGTTACATGTGTAGAAAAATGTGACAAAAAATGTTAAAATTAAGTGTTTTCTTCCCCCTACATGTTCCAGCCATGTCCTAATGTGTAGAATGAGCCCAGACCTGTTCACCACAAATGCCTCTAAAATCCTGCACTGTCACTCAAAATGTTGTTAATTCAGGTCCGAAGTGCCGTCATGCATGAGTTTAATATAGAACCTGCAGGCACGCATAAGACCTGAGGTGGCAGGAGTGAGTAAAAGAATGAACAACGTGCATCTAGTCCATAGACTGTAGAAAATAATGGACGTCTTATGCTCACTCCTCCCCGTTTACCAGAATGACCACGGCCGTGGGGCAATTCATGGCGGATTTACAGGCTCCCCCTCCCCAGCTCTGACGAAGCATGTTCCTAAAAAGGACATACGGGCGGGATTTTCACCGTAGACTCGGCCCTTGCGTGACGTGTAGCTCGCGCTGCTCCAATGCTAACAGTCCAAGCCTCGTTAAATACGAGATTTCAAAAAATCATATTACGAAAACCAGCCTGGTTTCATATATTGTTATTAACCCAGCGTTATCTCAGGAGGAAGATCTAGCCTAGTCTAGCGTTGAAACAATTGAAACCAGGCTTTAAAGTAGTTTTTAACGTGTCTAAAGTCCAATGCTTTTCAATGGGGGCCTAGCGGCGATATGGAGGTACTGCAGCAACGGCGGAGCAATGGCGGCCCCCACGTTTGTGGTCAAAAAGCAGGGCAGCCAGCGGCCATTGATCTAGTCCCTTTAACTAAGCTGGAACTGAACCTGGTCCAGAGCAGGTTTTGCGCTAAGGGCATGTTTCCTTGGAGATCTACCCTGCAGGAAAGTTGCGAGTTTACTCAGCTAATCCAGCTTCGTAGTATATCCCTCTGCTTTGCTAGACAAGCTATACACACAAACAAAGATCCAGATCAGCTAGTTTGCGAGCTCCATTGAGAGCGACTTGGAGTAAGCATAAGGGCACTGATCAACAGACATTAGCAGCACAAGGCATACATCAGGACAGCTACCATAGCGTCCCCACAACATAGCTCCAAAATGGGGCTCTGGGCGCACTGGCAGTCACCACTCTCACAAAACCTTGGTCAAATAATACATCAGTACAGACAGTTGAAGAGACATTTGTAAGCTCGAACAGTCTACTTAGTCGCGCCAACACCACGACCAGTATCAGTATCAGTAGAGTTGGAGCTCAGTCTTATTAATTGCGCAAAACTGTAATACCTTTATCAGCATTCTTTTCTTTTCATGCTGTGTCAGTGTGGTGGCGGTGGTGGTGGTGCTAATGCAGGCTGAAGGCAGAGCGGAGAGGAGCATGTCCTGAGGCAGGCCCCGACGTCCGGCTACAGCCCCAGAGGCACCGCTTGCACAAGCACATCTATACACTCTCGCTGCCTGAGGGGGCGAGAGCAGCACCAATAAGAGGGTCAGCCTCTGTGGAGGAGAGATCTGCTGACAGTGACGGCACTCGGGGCACATTCAACTAGGCCCAAGCAAAGTAACCCCAACGTCTGGTGCAAGTGCAAACCACTCATCGTCAGCGTGATGGAGGGTTTAGGCGCGGTTAGATTAAGTGCTGTATTGTTTTAGATGTAAACTGGCCTCTTACAAACAGAGGGGGAACCCTAGCATTTGAGGTGTTGACTGAGGAGACTTGAAGTGAGAGCTGTTCAAATGTATTCAGCAAACACTGCGCAGGAGTTTCCCCTCTACAAACAACCACCGACAGCATGGTGCATTGTACTAGAATTTGAGATTACAATTTCAGATGGAGGACGGAGGCGTATGGAAGTGGCACGATTCTCTCCAAAGTTCAAAGTCTTTTTTCCTCATCATGCTTTGTTAGTCATTATCTTGCCATGTTAGGCATATGGCTCAAAGTGGACGTGTGATGCATAGTTGAGGCTTAATGCATACTCTTGGGCATTACATTTTTAGATCTTTCAATGGCCTCCTAGCAAATCGGTGGCACCTTGATGAGCACACTTTTGAGAGTCTGGATTTGCGTCTTTTAAAACGTGAAGGATAGTTTTATGTTCCCCCACGTCACTCTAACCTTACCTACAAGCTGTTTCACCTTCTCGCAGTATTTGTTAGTTAGTGGGATGTTACACTTACTGACAACAAGCACTTTTATGGATACTAATTAGCAATGCTGTGTCAATGAAAAAAGGCTACTTATGTACTAACAAACACAAAACATTGACTGCTGACTGGTGTCGACTGGTGTGGCTCTAGACGAGGCCTGGATCTGAGCCTGGTCTTCTTAGGAGTCTGTTCCAGGTGCTTGACAGCTGGAACCTGAGTCCTCCTTGTCCGTTTTTCAACAACTAAATATTTAATGGCTTTGTGGTTTGTTTTTTGGAGAGTTGACGGTGATGGGCCAAAGCGATTCATGTGATCCTCGACACCAGATTGATGAATGTTATTGGTTGCTTGGCCAGTCATTCACTTCTGTTTTATCTGTTCAAAAGCAGGATCGTCTGGAACTTTGCTAACAGCCA
This sequence comes from Gobius niger, assembly GCF_951799975.1. Taxonomy (NCBI): domain Eukaryota; kingdom Metazoa; phylum Chordata; class Actinopteri; order Gobiiformes; family Gobiidae; genus Gobius; species Gobius niger. The sequence goes on along the minus strand of NC_136855.1, from coordinate 35,932,045 downwards.
CTCGAATCTGGAAAAGTTTCATATCGATCCAATCACAGAGCATATTGTGACGTTGATGCTTTATCTTCTTGTAGCCTATATGCCAGTGAATGTTATATCTCATTTAAAAGCCAAGATATTCAAGTTTTTCAGAAAAAAATATGTGTAAGATCTGAGCGATTGAAAGAGTAAAACTGTGTGGATGTTTTTTTATGAGGGAACAACATTACACCATGGTTGACAACTAAACAAAAAGGCTGTTTTAGATTCAACGTCCCCCATGAAGTCTTTTCAATCAACAACAATACCTGTGTGATTGAGCACTTAGAGGTGGGCCAAGGCACAGCTGATTTCTCAAACGCCACACACAGGTCTCTCTGTTTCTGTGACAGGAACAGCCTGGCACACGGGGGAATGGGAGAACTCGCATTCATGAGCAGAGTTCATTGCAGCCTTAAATGAGCCCAACTTGACCCATGCCCTGTGTTTGTGCTGCAGGTTCATGATCGTTCTGACCTGTCTGGTCCTGAGTGTGCTCGCCACCATGCCAGCGTACGATCTGATGGCCATCTCGACACTCTTCTGGGTGGTAAGTCTCACTCGCCTGAAGCTAATTAATGTTGTGGACCTTGAAATTTGCTCTGGGCTGATGAATCATAGATAGGGGGGGTCTTGGTACAGTGAAGAGGAGCAAATGGACTAATGTGGTTTGAATTTGGCATGAATTAGCGATGGGTAACACCACACTTTTTGAAATCGATCAATGCTGCTCTTGTGGGAGTGTCACGCTAAAGCGTCTAGATTTACTGGCTTATTTTGCTTAACGTTATTTAGTATTACCTTTTCCAGTATCGAGAGCCAAATGAGTCCTGGATTGGTAACAAAACCAACCTCAATTCCAACACTTTCAACACAAGCATTTGTAGCAATGACAAATGAACATGAAGGCTATCTATCTATCTATCTATCTATCTATCTATCTATCTATCTATCTATCTATCTATCTATCTATCTATCTATCTATCTATCTATCTATCTATCTATCTATCTATCTATCTATCTATCTATCTATCTATCTATCTATCTGGCGATTATGTAACTTTGAAAAACAGACTCTTGGAAACCTAGTAATGAAACCAACTAAACTGGGGATGCACGTTTTCTAGTATTTCTATAGGTGGGAGTCCTTGGTGATCAGTAATAACTGATGGATGAAACAGACTCAGTTCTGTTTCATCCATTACTCAGACGGGGTATTTAAAACCTGATCTACCCCACAACGGGTGTCACTCGTAACACAAGTTAAACATGAGCCTGCTGTATTTAGTTTTCCCTCGGCTTCGTTTTATTCCATAATGAAATGCTACGAAGCCAAATTCTCTCCAAACGGTGACACACTCTTCAACATATTCACAAAGCTGGTGACTCTCGTAATAATCCAGGTCTCTGTCTTTGCTGTAAAGGCCAAAGTGGGGCCAAATGTAGAGTTTTAAAAGAGCCCCGGAGCGTCTCATAACTCTTTCTTTTCCATGGTAGAACTCTTCCTTTGTTTCTCTAGATTCTAGTGTTTCTCATGCAGGACGGGCGGGAGTAAAAGTGCAGGACCAAAGCGAGACACTGTTATAAATGAATATTTCCCCAAAACAAACCTTAAATAAAATTGACCTTGGAGCGTCCTAGAGGTCACCGGGATGTGAGCTAACCACCCATACAGTCAGTGACTCACTGAAAGGTCAGATACGCGCTAATATTAACTCATTTTTCTACATGAAAACCTTTAAGTAAATTGTGAACGTTGACATTTGTGAAAAGACACTGTAAATAAAATGATAACGCTCTTGATCCTCAAAAACTAGCAGGCTAATTGTTTCCATTATTGTGACAGTAGTGACCCTGAAAGTTTTGTGAAATTCATCCCGCTCCAAGAAATCTCATGGCATTCTCGTTCGCCACTTTGCCGTACTCTTGACATTCTTGATCTGCTGCCTCCCATTAAGCCCAGTGTTGTTGTTTGTACTTTTTTCCTGCCTTCCTTTTGCTTTGTAGCTTCTCCAAAGCCATGGGGAATATTGTGTTTTTGCTAGATCCGGTTCGTTTGACCTTAAGCAACATGTGGAGCCAGTTTGGACCAGACTTCTGATGCGCTCCGATGGGCCACATGTACAGTCAGTGTGATTGTGTTTAAATTACAGAGGAACATGGCTCGTTCCGCTCCGGGCTCCTCTCCTCGCTCCACACATGAGAGTGGGTATCAGTTTCTGGGTGCATCGATCGGCGCTGTGAAAACTGCGCCGGGCCACTTACAGAATCAACTCCAGCAGATTCCACTCGTGTTTCCAAGGTTATAAGCGTTTGGAAGATATCAGTAAAGATCATTAAAAGGATTTTTTTTTGGTCAGTTGTTTTCAGAAGCTGTAGGTTGGATGGTGTTTTGTTCACTGGAGAAAGAGGTGTCCTTATGGGGACAAACAGCTATAAAATACTGAGTGTTTTTTCATGAAGCATCACCACGTTATAAAGCTGTTCCATGATGAGAAACAAAGAGTTGTGCTGATAAAAGTTCATCTGAAAGAGAAACCTTCCTTCTGAGTGGAGTTTGCATGTTCGCCAAGTTCTTCTGGGTGTTTCAGTGTCCCTCATCAAACCAGTACACGCACTATAGACTATTCCCCCTTCTGACCAATCCTACAGTCAAGACCTGGAGGTGGATCCCCTGGCGCAGCAGTGCGGTCGGTCACCCACAGCTCTTGACAGGATTTCACCGAGCATTAAGAATTGTGCCAATATCAATTAAGTCCTTAAACCTGTCGTCAAATCAAATCCTCCGTTGCTGTTTTACATCTTGGAAAACAATGACATTGCTCAGCTATTTTTTATAGTCTATGTCAAAAATAAAAACAATATTCAGGCTAAAATTTGACACATTTTTTGCTAATTACATTGGGCGGCTCAGCGGTTTTCGCTTGTGCATCACAGTTAGAAGGTCCTGTGTTTGATCCCAGTGGAGGAGACCTTTCTTCTCCCTGTGTCTGCATAGGTTTCCTCCCGGTGCTCCAGTTTCCCTAGAGAGGGTGAGTGAGTGGTGGATGTTGAAGGAGCTGACAGCCTCGCTTGCGTCAATCTGTCCCAATGGGCGGCTGTGGCAACAATAGTAGCTTACCATCACTGAATAATGATTAGAGTGCGGTGCTTTAAAAAAGTTGGTAACACAGGCTTGAAAAGCACAATTTAGGTATTATTATTATTATACGTTTGTTAAGTGTGGCGTCACAACTTCCGCTGAACCTACTTATTTCTCAGACTCAAAAATGCCACACCTACTGCTCAAAAAGTAATATTTACTAAAGTCGCCACTTCCGGGGTTAGCATAGCTGCTGCACCGACTCGGACGTTAGCATTCTCCGCTAAACCCGGATGTAGAGATTTTGGTAAATATTACTTTTATAGCAGTAGGTACAGCATTTTTGGCTAATGGTCCTGATAAATAAGTATGTTCAGTAACTCTCTGTTGAGTTTCAGAAATATTGATTGTAGTTTCTTGCACATCTAAGCTGTGACGTCACCACTTAGTATTATTACTCAGTATTATTACTGATAAATTCTTTGCTCGAAAGTTGCATCCAGCTCGCTTTTGAATGTCAATATTTCCCCTTAATCATCTGTTTCATGAAATCTTAAAATGGGCACATTATACATATGTGGCTTAGTAATAGACTTAGAACATTATTTTGGGTGAAGACCTTGTCTGGGGCCGTTCTTAAATGCCTAACATTCGGTTTACATTTACGGTGTGATTTTCAGCACACACACTTCGAGCTGAACGGCTCAGAACTGGTACAATGTTGGATTATGGGCTTTAATGGAACAGGCCACCGTTTTTCCATACTGAGATATGTTCTTACCTAAGCTTAGACGAGCTGATATGTATCTGTCTGGTCTTTGTGCCCGTGGAAGAGCGTGGTAGCTTCTAACTTCACCCCGTTTGGAGCTATAGGAACATACTGGAGGCCAAATGCTAACAACATCTTTGGTCGTTTTCCGTGACTGAGCGCACACACCAGGACCAGACAGTTACGTATCAACTCGTCTAAGCTCAGGTAAGAACATATCTCGGTATGGAAAAACGGTGGCCTGTTCCTTTAAAATTGTGGAGGACATGTTTCGGGTTTTTAACAAAGACACAATTGTATCTCGGAAGTACAGAATGAAGCACTGACACTGTAGAAGAAAGTCATTAAATTTGACTTTACTTGTATAAACGCGCTGAAAGATGGGTCAAACGCAAAGGACAATTTCACATGGATAATCATCATCATCATCATCATCATACCTTCAGTGTACAAATCAAAAGAAAACGTCAACATTTCGTACCGACTAACTGTAATTAACTGTAAATGGGATAAACAGCCAGGCCCGAGAATAGCTTAACCCCTGCACCTATAGACCCGCCTGTCTGCTATCTGCCACTCGAGCCAACACAGCAGTATAACCGTCCAAACAGGATCGGCTGCTGAGCGCGCCTGAGGGGGGTTTCTTTAAGGCGGACGGGAGCGTGACACAGGCACACACTCACCTGGCTGCGTGGAGAATGGGATACGAGGCGCTTCACCAACAACAGCAGGGGGACCTTAAATTCTGCAGGTTTATGGCAGGGCCCAGGCCTCCTCCGCCGTGAAGAATGTGCTGCGCTGGTAAATACTGCTTTGAGACGGGGATAAAGCTTTTTTATGGATGTGTTTTGTTGTCTTTGGTTAGTCACGAGTGCAAATCAACCAGAGGCACCATCTTTTTTTTTCCTCCTGCTGGCAGTGCATAATGGAGTATTGTCTAGTCCACCCAAGATAGTGATTTAAGTTGTAGTGTTTTTATTCATCTGCCAGCGTCGAAAAGAGCTATGTTCTGAAGGATTTCTTTGGTGATATTTTTCTCAGTATATGTTGTTATTACTGCTTGAACCAGTTCCACCGTGCCTTGTAAACGCCGCCTCTCCACCGATGCTGCTGCCACAGTGGGATGGAGTGGTGTGTTCGGGAGCAGTTAGACAAGGGTGGCAAAGTTCCTTGATTTATTTTTAGTGATTTTTGTTTTCTTTTAGATACTGATTCTATGTGGTAGTCTTATAATGCTTTTCTTCAATTACCACTTTAGTTAATCATTTTCCGTCACAAGTAGTGAAGGCCTCTTCTCTCCTTTAGACAATGCTCTGGAAACTCTGGTCAGAGTCCCCCGTACATCCCAAAAAATTTGAGACTGTCCCGATATCTAGGCTTTTGCATTTTGCACCGAATCCAGCCCAAATTAGTTTGACCTTCGTTTGAGGTGTTGTGAACGCGCAAACGGACTCTGATCCGGGCTATAGAAGCGAACCCTGGTCCGGCTGAAAATGTGGGTCTCGGTCCGGTTCATACGAACTCTGAAGCGGATCATTTGGTTTATGAACGCGACTAAACCAGGAAGCGAAAGTTGTAGGACGTTTTGCAATGGCTACAACCAAAACAAATGAGTTACGCACAGACAGAACAGCGCTGACAATCAGGACATTCATTTCGGGATGTAAATGAAAACGCATGTGCAGACACTATAATGAGAACTAACAGTTAGTACGAAATTTACACCAAAAGCCACGACTCATAAATATGAGGCAGAAATCATTAATATAAGCAACGCCAGAGGCCAGAGAGCAAAGCCCTGATCAGATCATTTTTAGTACCTTCTTCGCAAATCCCTTTCAGACAGTCGTCATAAGTAGTTTTTGATGTCTCTGCCCGGAGTCTTCGCAGTCGTCATGTGAAGAAAAAATATCTCCGGGGTCCGCCAGTCCTGCTTTAGTCCCGCTTTAGTCCCACTTCAGTCCTGGTTTAGTCCCGGTTTTGCCTTGTCTGGCATCATCTTATCTCATCCCATGATGAGTATCGGCTTATTTATCTTCCATTTCGTCCGTAAAAAGATCTGTGTGTTCTGAGCCAGTCATATTAAAAAGTGCGGAAAGAAAAACCAACACAGCCACAGTCTGATATCGCTCCATTTTGTAAAGAGACGGAACAGGAAGTAGAGTTTAATCGACCAATCAGAGAAGCATGTTTCTTCTCATTGTTTTTCCTGTAGATGGTTTTGATACAGCGCCCCCACAAGCGTGTAGAGGAGCTCTGCATTCAAAATGTTATCCCCAATCAAACCGAGTCCCAGGTGTGAATGCGACCAAAGAGTCTCTTCCTCAAGGGAGTCCCGGCCCCAAAGGCGAAACTGTTGTACATGTTTTTAGAGGAGACCTACACAGACGCGGGGAGAGCATGCAAACTCTGCACAGAAAGACCCCGTCCAGGTGGGAATCGAACCTGGGACCTTCTTCTTGTGAGGCACTGCAAAGGCTATGGATGCGACATCATGGGCCATTTAATACATCGGTCTGGAACTGTGACCGACACATGGATCGCTGTAAACTTTGAGGACAGAGACGAGAGCTGCAGGACAGACGCTAGAAAGAACTTATATTTGTCTCTCTCTCTAGTAAAACAGCTGCACTGCATTATTTACTCCCTGTTGCATTATGCATCACGCTCTAAAATATATTGGTGATACGTGATCATACTTAAAACACTAGTCTGCCTGTGTTTAAGCCTAAAAGAACTGTTACAAAAAGTCTGTGGATAAATTGTTTGGAATGTTGTTTACTTCTGGCACTCATCAAATGACCGGAAGTGGACGGGACTGTTGAGCTCTGTGTGTTTGGATTTGCCACCATTTCTATGTTTAAATGCATGTGGGAGCCTGCAGCTTTAGATTGAGGGGCGGGGATATCGGCTCCAGAGTGTATTTCAGCATTGATTTTTAGCATTGATTCCCACTATGACACTGTCAATCTTCGAGAGAGATGGAAATGCCAACCTTCGAGTGTGTGGGTGGTTGTTGATAAGACAATAATCCTAAAGGCTCTTCGTGATATCAATACAAAAGCATAAACGCGCTCCTTTGTAACCTCGCTGGAGCCGCCCTGTCTTGTGTCGGGCTGGCGGAATAAGGCGGCTGTCTGGAAGGTCACACAGGTACACAGCCTGTCAGCTCCCTGTTGTGTGGAACAGCAGAGGAGAGTGGACTCTACAGCAGCTGACAGCAGCACAGTCTGTGTCACTGACCTGTCTCTCCTGTGTCACCCGGCTGCTCAAGCACAGCCGCTCCTATAGCTATTAACAGAGTCCGCAAATGTACAGGGCCCCGCATCCACTCGGGGGCCCACCAAGGCTACCTGTCTTGCTTGGTTTATGCCTTTTTTTCCTCTTCATTATTTTTGGCTAAACTCTGCCCCAAGAAATTGCGCTGGATTGAATTGAGTTTTGTTTTCATTAGATGGAATTACAACCTTCGAAAAGCAGAGCTAATGCAAGTCGCACATTTCTCAGATCAGAGCTGATATTTTCAAAGGTTTAAGTGCATTTCTCAAAGCAATTTGTACAAACAGCAAAATACTCAATTGCAGAGAATTCCCTCACCTGCTCAAATCGCTTAGTAAATGAACCAAAGGGAAGCGTTTATGTCGAACACATCAGAGCTTCAGAAAGGTCTTTGAGCAGTGTTCATGAACACGGCCATCAAAATGCCTCACTTTATTTGAATGTATGCACTTTAAACAAATGAGGCTGAAGTTCGCCTCATTTGTTACATGTATAACAGAATATAGTATACGCCCAAAAGTGCAAAATAGTTGACATATCATCGTTGTGCTGTTTATACATTCTGACATTCATTTCTATTGGGCCAAAACTTCTCATTTGCAACACTGGGCAAAGCCATAACCAGCCTCTGCCGTCTCCGCTGTGATGTTCTCACGCGCTGTGCTCATGGCAGCAGCTCTGGACGCCCATCACACACCGCATCTCAATGCAGAGTCAAATTTGTATTGCATTTACAATAACTAGTACAGCAGGTACACACTGTATGTTGGGACTAGAGAACTGTCCATTTTGCTCAGTACAAGGAATTGCACAAAATCATGTTTGTTCTCGACATGAACAAAGCTCAGACATATTTCTTTGGCTGTAAATTTAAATATGAGGCTCTTTCAAACTGTCACTGGAAGTTTTTATTATTATAGTCTCTTCTTTTTTTTTATTTAGTCATAGTGTTAGTCTCAAGCGACTTTTCATTTCATTTTAGCAAAACATTTTTTTGAATAAAATTATTACATTTTATTTTATTTTAATCAAACAATGGTTTTGTGTAGCCGAATATCACAACAGGAGTTCCCTCACAGGGCCGCACCGAACATTATGGCAATAAAACAGAACAGTAAACAAGACAATGTAAAGTTCAGGCGAATCAAGTATCCAAGTAAACATAAGTCCAAATAAGCGTCGGCAGCAGGGTGTCCCTTGTCCTTAGACCCTCCTGCACGGCGAGGGGAGAAAACAGAAAACTCGGGAGAACAACAGGAGGAAAGATCCACTCCCATGGACGGACAGGCTATATAGACCCAGGGCTGATGGGAGTCCCTCCGCAGACGGGCCAAGATCACAGACCGTCCAGTCCTTGTCCAATTCCAGTATAGGCAGGGTTCCTCCGTTCAATCTCGACAGGCGCTCCCAAGGGGGGAGTGGGACAGGACACACCATGTGAATAGAAATGGACAGACTACAGATAAAAGAAATATTGTATCATAAGACAGAGTCTGCAGTAAGACTAAATTCGATTATTTTTAATTTAAGATAAAAGTCGGCTAAATTAACGCTGGTTCTAATCTTATGTGTTTCATGTTGCACGATTGCACCGAATAGAAATCCTTGTTTGTGAACCTGTTCACTGACAATGGCGATAAAACCAAAAGGGACTGGCAAAGGGCTAAAGCGACTGTGAAAAATTGTATTACTTGCAGTTGCGGTTGCCCAGAGGTCTAATTCAAATGATAAAAAGTGTGTTTTTGTCCCTGGACAGGAGGAGGTGGATGACACTTAATTCACCTCACAACACTCCCAAACTGCTAGATAAACAATTTACAAAGAGAGCCGCAAAATATTCACACAGACCAAGGTTAACTCAGGTGTCTGTCATCGAGCTGTCTGTCATTAATCCGCTTTTTACAGCTCAGTTTCGCAATCCGGCGTGTGAAATCGCACTGCAGGGAATGAGCAGTCACACATGCATGTTCTGGTCTGAACATGTGGTGCGTGTTGTTCACAGTCTCCTCTCCTGGCTGTTCACCTTAGCTCAAGGTCAAAGCAGTAAAGCGTATACAGGATTCCAACAATTTGCAAGTTGGTCACACTTTTAAAGCTGCACTATGCAACTTTTTATACAGAAAAATGAAGTTAAGGGGAGACACTACAGGCAAAACTACATTTTTTCAGTTTTCAGGTCTTGGGCCAAATTGGTCTCTGAACATATAAGCTTTCACCTGGAAACAGAAAATATGCCTAATCTTCACAATAACATGTTTTAATATTGTGCTGATGCAATATTCCCCCATAGACTTATATGGGATAATGCAATTTCAAGGGCCTTTTTCTCAAAACACATTTTTCTGTCATTGTGGCGACACTATGTCCACGTCGGTCGGACCTAAAGACTTCACATTTTACAGCCTTGGACTGAACAATGTTTGGAACTATTTTTCAGAGGGATTTTTTATTGTTTAATCCCTAAGCCCCATTTATTGAGTTTTGAATGTTATTGAGTTTTGAATGAAAAAATAAGGCGAAAATTACATTTTTACACATTTTTCCACTAAAAAACAGCTTATTTTAAAACTAAACAAGAAATCGTAAATCCCCTCTGAAAAAGTCTTGGCAACTCATTTATCAATAAAATGAAACCATAAATTTGAATGTAGCTCTATCTGTTATTCAGATTTCGTCGCCGAAAAGATGGAAAATTTGGGGCATTTGTAGGTATAAAACACCTTGTTCTTATATGAAAAGATAAAATGACAGGAAACTTGCCATGTATTTTTTTCTCACATTTATGCCAGTGATCGACAGCAACAGTTTCAAATTGATATCTGTAAATATACATTTTTTCCCTATTCACCTGCAGTGTCTCGCCTTAATATTTGTGTGTATTTTATCTTGTAGTGACCCAGTGAATGCATGAGTGGTCAGTATGGCACCTTTACTTTCCATCACAGTGGTCTCTACAACGCTCCAGGATCAATTGTTTGGAAGGTTTACACAGCGGACGGACCCTCTCACCTAAAAACCTACAAAACAATTGATCCCGGAGCGTTGTAGAGACCACTGTGATTGAAAGTAAAGGCGCCATGCTGACTCATACAGCCAGTGGGTCACTACAAGGTCAAGTATGCACGAATATCAACTTTTTTTTCCACATAAAAAGTTGCAGAATGCACCTTTAGCATTGTGGGATTTGGGGAAAAGGCGCAAAAGAAAGCTGTATTTAACAGATGTAAATTTGTGAAATCGGTGGTGTCTTTTTATTCTAATGCAGCAAATTTACAATGATTAATTCCCGATGAGACTTGATCTTCGGGCGACGTCATTAGCCACAGAGGCCTTCGGGAGAAAGAAACTGGATGTATTTATAAACGCGGCAAAGCTCTACAGTGCTGAATCAACCCGAAAAAAAAATTATCTCAAACTGTGCTAGATTTGTTGGAAGCTGCGACTACACCTGCATCCCGCTCCAAACAGCCATGAGCTCTTGGCTGCAGAAATAACGGTTTTCCACAAATTCTGCATCTGCCAAACACCAAAGACTCAGCACCTGACCCGAGGAGTTCATCTCGCCCGATCACAGCCCAGATATAGCAGTGTTTCTGAGGCAGCCAGATTTTTGATCTCGTGCGGCGTTTGTGGCTGCAAGATGAAGCTCAGCCTGAATCAGAACAGAGCTTTGAATGTCAGATCACCCGGGCGGCAATTACAGGTATATTTGGGCAATATGTCGCATGGCAAAAAGACTAAATATCCCTATGGTAATTGCAGGGTTTCCATTAGCAAATCACAAAAAAAGGAAGCGTAATAGTCTTTCCAAACAAATATCCCGTCTACATTGTATGTTTGAAACCTGCATGTATTTAAACCTCTACAAACCTGTGAACATCATGTTACAACGTTGTTCTCTCATCTATAACAGACCTGACACAGTGTTTCGACCCACTCACACATCTCTGAGTGTTTTTGGAATCTTTCCCTCGAGGCTACGAGTCCAAGAAATAGTTTCCTCTTTTCTCAATCTCTTGTTCAGCTTCATCCTCTCATCACAAAGTAAAATCATCATAGCTTCACTACACTACATCACACAAACCACACTTTTCTTCTTTCTTCCTCTTTATTGAATTAGCTAAGGATAGATACAGACGGCATCTCGTCATAGAAGGGGGCGTGGCCTCGCCAAGGGGGAAAACAGAATCTTTTGAATCATTTTCTGGTGAATTATAAACATATGTATCACATACAAATAAAGTCAAGTCTAAATCGGGTCTATATGGATGTTTCTTCACAGCAGATTGTTGAGTAGAAGCAGAAAAAACAGCAGTCGTAGCTAGTGCTAGCTAGCGTTAGCATTAGCACGATGCTAGCATGTAGCATCATGTTAGCATTCTCTGTCATTTATGTATTTATGGGCTGTTGAACCACTTTCATCCTCCCCATGTCCATGACCATATTGGGACGATTACAGAGATGCCGTCTGTATCTCGTCATAAAAGGGGGCGTGGCTTCGCCAAGGGGGAAAATAGAATCTTTAGAGAAACACAATTTTCCACTCTTTTTAGACATTTTCTGGTGGAATATGAACTTATGTATCACACATAAACAAAGTCAAGTGTAAATCGGGTCCATATGGATATTTTCTCACAGAAGATTGTTCAGAAGATTGTTTGAATAATTAGAGAAAGTTTAGATTTTTCTCCAAATTGTTTTCCCCCTTAACTGTTTTCAAACATAACCATATATGGACGATTCCAGAGATGCTGTTTGTATCTATGGGAGGGGCCTATTCACTTGACAATCAGGAAATGAAATAACTATATTTTGTTTCAGCTGTTTTAGATCAATATTGCATTTTCACATTAGTAAGCTTGACGTAATCTATTGGAGAAAACAAAGTAAACATCATCTTTAATTGTTGCAACAAATGTGTGTGTTTGCTGTGAGTGGCTCCTCTCCTCAGACCTGACCGTAACTATACTGGGAGCGAGACATCTACAGCTCGTCTCCATGGAGCGGTTGACTAAAGGCAGGTTAGGGGTCTTTCACCCGATCGGCGACCCTCTTGTTTTTGCTAATGGGTCGTCTCTGCCCACTGGCTCAGCAGTAGAGCACAACAAAGACCTGCTAATTGAGTGATTCTGCAACTTGAATAGACTGGCAGTTTTTGTTCCCTCCTCCTGAGAGGGGCCTGAGTCTTTTATAAACCACTCTGGCCAGTGTCGTATGAAGTCATCCAACAGTGTGCTATTTGACTGCGGGGAGTATCAAGAGACCGACTGTTGGAGCTTTGGTTGAGTGGGAAATGCTAAAGCTGAAGCAATGGGATTAAGTAGTCTCCAGTTCAGCCCTACAGTGCTTCTTTCTCCAGTCCTCCCATAGTTATTTGGTACCCCGATGATGGACTTGGATTTGCATCAGTTACTCAAACAGAAAGCGTGAAATACCCCAGAGTGGCGTTTTGTGCAAGACCATTTTGAGCGCTATGAAGAATGTCTTGCTATTTTTACTGATGAAACAAAAGATCCAGTGAGTGGTTGTACTGGTGCTGCAGTTTTTATTCCAAAATTTAAAGTTAGTATTAAGGAGAGAACATCGGATCAGCTGTCTGTATATACAACAGAGCTTGTTGCTATTTTAATGGCTCTTAAGTGGGCAGAAGAGAACGTTTCACAGACGATTGAGCTTGCTTCTGATAGCCAAGCAGCAATTTTGAGCATTAAATCTGGAATATCCCGCAGAGCAGATTTATTGTAAGACATTTATCAAGTGCTGTGTTGGGATTGAGGGCAATGAGGATGTAGATATTCTTCCAAAGCAGTCAGTAAAGCTAGAGCGAGTCGATCTGGAGAGACCTCTGTGTAAGTGGGAGGGAAAAGCTGTTGTGAAAAAGAAGTGTGGGGAAGCTGGGCACAGGTGGTCGAAATGAGCCGGCAGACTTGACAAGCATGTAACTCTTTCCAAACAAAAGTTATTTCTCCACACGAAAGGAACTTCTCAGTAACAAACATGTCACATGCATGAACAGAATGGCTCTCTCCATGTCTACAGCAGCTTTTATACCTCTCCTCATGGGAAAGGACCTCCCACAGATGAGTGCCATTGCTTGATGGGTACATTCCAAATACAAGTTTTTATATTTACATAAAAGTAGTTTAGTCCAAAATTATAACATTCAAATCAAATCAATAGACAATACAAATCAAAAATCATATACAAAAGGAAACTAAAAGCAAGTTCAGTCTGAGATTTTAAAATGGCAGACAAAGACCACGCCTTCCCTTTGTTCCAACCATGTGGTACAGGTAAGTTTGTATACGGAGTAAATGAGTAAGTAAACATCATTTTAAACGGACGATGTGAAGTGTAATCACTAACTTAAACAAATGAATGAAGCCGGTGGGTTATTGTTTGCTGATGGATATTGGAAGTGTCCAAAATAAATAATGGATTATGTGAAAAAAATATTAGGATTCACATGATATTGGAAGACATCTGTATGACTTGAAAATAACTGTTCAACCGACCGACCGACCGACCGACCAACCAATGGTTTTGTAAAGCCCAATGTCACAACAGGAGAACCACAGAAGGAGAGATCCACTCCCATGGACGACAGGCTATAGAGACCCACGGCAGATGGAAGTCCTTCAGAACTGCCAGTCCTTGTTAGAGCTTCAGTTCTTCTTGTCCAATCCCTGTTGGCGGGGGCACACAGGCCTTAACAGTACTCGTAAGAGGGTGTGCAGGTGGAGACGGAGCAGAGAAAGAGACTGGTTGATGTCCTGGGAAAGGAGAAGAAGAGCCAATCCATTAATAATTTGTAGATGGAAACATCTAAGACAGTGAAGATGGAATTATTTAAATATTTGGAAGAAACTGGACTGATGGAATGAGTTTTTGTGTTTCCTCTCTCCTTTCTCTCTATCCTGAACCCTTTAAGAAGTGCAATATGTAGCTAATGACCACTCACAAGCCCGGTTGATGAGGCGCATTGAGTTGCCTTGTGTACGAAATGCGCGGTATGAAAAAAAACTTGCCTTGCCTTGCCTTGCAAATGCACCATGTTGTTTTTGTTGTGAACCAAAAGAAGAAGAAAAGTCCAGTGTAACATTTTGACCACAAGAGTTCAGAGCGGCATTTGTGAATAGAAAAATTGTCCTCATTTTCAAATGTTGTATTAATTTTTATATATTTTTTTCATTCTAAACAAACAACATGAACAAATCCACGCTGACTCTGCAATTTTTCACACAAGGTACCTAAAGTGTCTCCCCAAGAAACCAAGACCTAATCAAACCATGTCTAAACCCGAAAAACACAACTTAAACAACTTACTAAAGCATAAATGAAAACCTTTCTGATGACTCCACTCACCACCGTTTGAGAACCGCTGCTCTAATATAATGGGTGTGATTCAGCAGTTTTTCATGAATAACCTGAACATGCTGTGAGCTGAACGATGAAGTAATTTACATCTAATCTCAATCACAAAACAAGACCTAAGGCTCCCAATTTCCCCAAACGCTTCAGCCTATTGGTTAAGCTGTTGCTGTAAAACCCATACGTCTCTGGTGCATTGCAGTTAATCTTCCGTAAAAAAAACACAAACTGGCTTTCGTCTGCAAGTCAACCTCCAAACCTCCTGTTCCTCTGCTCCTCTGTTCGGGCTCCCAGTGGGACACTCGGCCTTTGTCTAACTCACGGCAGCGCGGCCTCTTTGTAGGCGTCCTCTGAAGGTTGTGCAAAGTGCTCCTCTGCGTTTTCGTGTTTAAACTTAGTGTATTTGGCCACATGTTGGCACTCTGCCCAAAGGAGAAGCTCTCCCTCCAAGGAAATCTGTTTCATGATATGGAGCTTTGAGGATATTTCACCGCTTTTCTCCTCGACGCCCCCTTCTGAAAGCTGGCTGGAGAACTTTGCTTTTGATGCTATTGTGCCTACCCCGAGAGTTTTGGATTCAGTTCACTGTTATTGCTGATTTCTTTGTATCCTCTTGGCATATTTTCTCACAGTTAGTGCTCTTTCCTCGCCCGGGTTCAATTCGCTGTGTGTAGTGTGCATGTTGCCTCCCATCCCTCTCTCAAAATGTCTTTATTTTTGAAAGAAAAGCACTGTTCTATTTTTCATTCAGGATGAAATTAATCCGAAATACAGTCAATTGTTAATGTGGTAAATGACTATAAAGTTCAAGATCGTGAAGCTATAAATGAAATAAAGGTTTAGACACTACAGGTAAAGAAAAAAAATAAAAGTATCGAAAGCAAGTACTGACATTTTTTTATATAGTTAGATACCAATTACCATTAATGCATTACATTAGACTAATGGTTTTGTACATTGTCCATGTTTCAATAAACAATAAACTGAACTAAACTAACTGGTACATTTCCGACCTCACCCAGGAACATCCATTGGAACGGCGCTCGAATAGCGTCTTTCTGCTACAAAAGAAACGTTCAAACGCCAAAGAACTGTCATGCACCTTGGATTGGCTCGCAGTCCGCCATTAACACATTGAGTGCCGCGCTGTTTTGGGGATTTAGCTGTAGAGTACCAACAATCCAGACCATTTTTCATGATATCTGTAGCACCACGGCCTATTCTATGTTATGGCTATGGACACATGCTATGGCTCGCTTGAAAGGGGAGACTCCAAGCTCTCCGTAGGTGTAAACAGTTTAATTCTACGTGCCCTCGGTTCCTGAGAAATCTAAGCTAAACAGAGGCTAATTTTGATCAAAATCACAGATTTTTTTCTAGATTTGGAGATAACGGGGGTTTTATGCAACACTCTCCCTTCTGATTAACTCCTCTCCTCCTCTCTCCTCTATCCTCTCTGGACGGAAAGTAACAATATGGGAAGAGGCAAAAGCCTAAATATATTTGTTTCAAGTACATTTTCAAGGACAACGTTTTGAAACGCCGCGTCTTATTGATCGCTTTCGCTCATTATCGCGTGTGCATTTAAACAGCCTGGTTCTCCGATTGAAGATCAAACAGGATGTTTCTCAGCCGTCCATGGACCAATTTTAACCATTTAAAAACTCTGAGAAACGTTAAAATCTCAACTGTTTCGGTCTTTCCATGGGAAGCCGCTCTGCTTTGTCCAACGCGCTCCAGAGAGCGAGAGAAGTGTCGGGTTTACAGCTGTTCGCTACGCAACACCACGCCCCACGGACAAAAAAAAAAAGAAAAGAAAAAAGAAACGCAATAATTTATAAAAAATGTCCAGATCATGACTTTTCACACGTTTTTGATCGTCATTTATTTCACCTCTGTTCATCACAGAGCTACTAAAATCACACATAAGGTGTATTAGAGTGTCGTTAGTTTCGCAATTAAAAAGAACAACAACGCAAAAACAAGCATTTCCCTTTTTTGGCACTCAATGTGTTAAGCTGGAAGAAGAAGAAGAAAACATGTCTGTGGACGAGCAAACTTTCAGCATGTGGAGCAGATAAAGGGAAGCCGGTACATTTGCTCTCTGCATTCTGTCGGTTGGAAAGGTCCTATACATCCGAGAATGATAAGTCGATATTAGCAGCGCTCTCAGATGTGGAGTTATCAAGGAACGATGTAAAGGAAAGGTCCCAGCATGCCAACCCAAACAAAGGGCGAAAAAGGCTTTGAACAGATGTAAGCCACGGAGAAGGCTCATCATTACAAGATCCTGCGGCTCCGCTAAGTGTCAACAAAATCGTGTATGATACATGTCACCTCACCTGAATGCAAGTCAGCAACACACATGTGCACTTGCAGTTTGCTTGTCTAGCTTTGCGACAACTGTAGAGTTTGCTATTGAACATGCTTGCTCGTACCCACAATCATTCCATAGCAACAGCGAATTTATAACATTCCACCCCGAACTCTATTCTAGCTGGAAACTTTTTTAATAGGTTACCAATATAGGTGCCGAGAGGCGCATTTTCAGCAACCATCACTGCAGTGTCTAATGGTACATTGTGTTAGCTAATTGTGTTAAAGGCTAATGGTTAATTAGAAAAACCCTTGTGCAGTTATAATAGCACCGCTGAAAACGGCTGTGCTGATTAGTGAAGCTATAGAACTGACTTTCCTTTAAGCTGGTCGAGTACCTGGAGCATCACCAGCCTTTGTAAGTTTGATTATCAAAGGGTCTACGATGGACGGTTCACTGCTTTGACCGTTTCATGTGTTTGATATGGACAATATCTAACTGGTTTAGGTTGGGGCCAGGAGTTGGAAAACGCCTAAGTTTAGAAAAAGGGAAACAATAAAGGTTAAGATTAGGAAAAAGCTTTAGGGTTAGGTTTGTAAAATGGTTTGGGTTTGTTTTATTTAGCAACATACATTGGGAGGAAATAGTATGTGAACGCTTTGGAATTTCTCACATTTCTGCCTAAATTGGTCATATAGTGTGGTCTGAAGACTGAGTACACAGAGTCTGCTTAAACTAATTCCACCCAAGCATTTAGATTTTATCATGTTTTTAATGGCCATAACATGTAAACATTCACAGGACAGGGACAAAAAAGTAAGTGAACACCCAGAAATCTCGCTGAACTGCAGTTTCGTAAAGAGGAATGGTCCAAGATTCATCCCAATCGTTGTGAACGTCTAATCTGCAACTACAGAAAAGCAGTTATTGCTGCAAAAAAAGGGTCAGCCAGCTATCTAATACAGGGGTTCACTCACTTATTCACATGCTGTTGTGAATGTCTCAGGTTTTTCTGCAAAATATCTTGATAAACTTGTGAATTCATTCTTCCATTGTTGATAGCAGTCCAGGCCCTGAGGCAACAAATCAGCCCCACACCATGATTCTCCTGCACCATACTTCACAGTGAGCATAGGGTTTTAATGTTGATGTGCTCTTCCATTTTTTCTCCTGACATGACGTTGTGTATTCCTCCCAAACTGTTCAACCTTTGGTGCAACAGTCCACTGAATATTTCTCCAGTAGTGCTGTGGAGCATCCAAATAAATACTCTTTCGCAAACCAAAGCTGAATAATTTGGGAGGAACACACAATGTAACAGCACATCAACATCAAAACACATCAAAACACTTCACATCACTGTGAAGCGAGGTACAGGGAAAATCATGGTGTGGGGCTGTTTTGTTGCCCCAGGACCTGGACAACGTCCTGAGGAAAAAATTTTGCAGGAACATTTTTTGCAGTTCAGCGAGATTTCTGGGTGTTCACTTACTTTGTCCACCTTCTCCTGAGAATGTTTACATGTTATAGCCATTAATAACATGATAAAATGTAAATGTGTGGGTGGTATTAGTTTAAGCAGACACATGTCATTCATTCTTATGACTTTGATGAAGATCAGAAATGAAATGTGAGAAATTCCAAAGCGTTCACATACTTTTTCCTCCTACTGTACAATGACATGACTGTCAAGAATGAAATGTACAATAACTAATCATTTGTTTTTAACTCTCAAACCATTGCTCAGTGCATGGAATCAACAAAAAACACCATGTTGATCTTGGAAAAAAAATGGGTTTGAACTCTTGGTTACTGGACGTCCTTTTATGCATCATCATATCAAGGAGACATCATGATCGTTGTGCTGTTTTCCATGTAAGTTTGGCTATATTTAGCATATTTCGAATGACAAACCATCAAATCCAAGGCAATTGGAGCTATGTCCGCGGGTTTTACGCAGGTTTATTTTTCAGGGATACAAGTTATTCATGGACGGTAGGAAGAGCTGTCCTAGAAGGCTACGTAACTTTCTTTTGAACTTTTACAAAATGTGACCTGATGATGTTGATAGCCACTCTCCCGGTGCTGCGTTGTCTTTGCTGCGCCCGCTGGTGCATTTCTGTGATGGACTTTTGTAATGGAGCGGGCCTGTTAGCTTGTGGGCGCTGCAGTAATGATGGCGGGTGATTAGCCGCGGTAGGCTGCGATTCACTGTCTCAGCGTGAGAACAGAAGCTAGCTGTGAGCAGATAAATCATGTATGAGCTCGTTAGCATACACCACATATCCAACATACTGCCGGGCCACGGAGCGCCCTATTAAAAACAGCTGTAGAGGTAACAAGGGCATTTTAGCGACCTCAAGTGTTCAAAGCAGACGGATGTTCCACATAAGCTAGCAATCCTGCCCATGTCAGTGTGATTGGTGGTGGAGTTCAGATTGGGAGACACGTTTCTGTCAATTAAAGACACTATACCTGATTTTTTTTCTTCTTGTAGTTGAACAAATTAGTTTTGTGACAAAGTGGGTTTGTCCCAGTATTTATTTTGGACACGCTTTGTTTGTCTCATTTGCAAAATACACCAGCTAACAATAACCCTCAGATTCCTGCATAAGTTAATAATTATATCACATTGTCTGTTTAAAACTTGGTTTATTTACTCAGTGTACAAATTTACCTGTACAACTTGGGGGTGAACAAAGGAACGGGCGTGGTCTTTGTCTGCCATTTTGAAATCGTAGGCTGGACCATGTGGCAGGGGGGAAACTGGTTTAAACGTTGCTTTGTGTTTCCTTTTTGTGTATCATTTTGACTTGTATCTTTGTTGATTTGAACACTTATCATTTTGTCACTAAACTTATTCATTTTATGTAAAATGATCACTTGCCAGATAAACTTATTGTTGGAACTCAATGAACTAATGGTACTAACCTGTGGGATGTCCTTTCCCATTAGGGGAGGTATAAAAGCTGACTGTGGCAGTCACTAGGGGGCCATTTTGTGTGCGACATCTGTGTGTCAGAGAAGTTCCTTTTGCGTGAGTAATAAATGTCTGGTGAGAACTCTACCTTTCTTATGTCTGCCTGCTCATTTTGACCCCTCGTGGCCAGCTCCCTCAAATTCCTCCTTTAGTGTATAGGCATTTGTGGGAAAAACATGATGCATCCTATCGTATTTTTCAATTTCATTAACTTTCACAATTTCTGTCACTGTGAGCCTGAAAAGTGACCCTTCAAGTTGTGAAATGTACCTATAATCATGTCCCTGTGAAGAATTGAGATGCTACAAAAGAGTTAGAAAAGGTAGGAATGAATTAGACCACATGACCGGGGGTGTGTGGGACTGTTGAGCTCTATTTTCGTCACAATACGGAGTCAGCTCTTCTTAAAGTACACAATGATATTCTGCTGTATTTGGATACGAAGCGGTGCTACTGATGATGCTGGACCTGACTGTGACGTTTGACACCGTAGACCACATGGTTCTCCTCTCCCGGCCTACAGAGCATGTTGGTGTTCAGGGCACAGTCCTGCAGGGGTTCAGGTCCTACCTGACTGACTGGAGCTTCCTTGTGATGGTCGATTACTATTCCTCCTCATCCACCTCACTCTCATCTGGGGTGCCACAGGGTTCCATCCTTGGCCCGGTCCTGTTTTCACTTTACATTCTGCCACTTGTGTCCATCATTACCAAACAATAATTTATCATTCCACCTTTACACTGCAAAAAGTAATTTACAAGATTAGATTAGATGTCTCAATTTGAGCATAATAATACAAGTTTTAGTTGTTTTGACAAGTTAAGATTTAGTTGAGCATTTGAACTACATTATTTCACTTGTTCTGTTTGTTTCTGACTCGTTTCAATACATTTCGCCGTTATTTGAAGTAAGTGTCTCTGCCAATGGGGTAAGAAAAATGGTCTTGTCCCATTGGCAGTCTTACTTTCTTTCTTGAAGGCGAGATTTACCATAGAACCAGTCTGAAATGTCATCAAACTAGCAAAATAGTCTTGGTCAGATCAGGAAAAAGAGTGAAAAAACAAAATATATTTCCTCAGTTCAAGTCATTTAAGCCAATGCTTGATATTTAGTGTACACTGATGAGGTCTATTTACCGGCGCTCCGTAACACTGCCTCTGCGCTTGACATTTAACAATAGCTGGCAAAGAATTTTCTCCACCTGAACGAAACAAAATCTGAATTCATAATTTTTGACTCCATGGAAGTACCTCATATTCAGTCCAGGGACATGGGCCTAGTACACGATGCTGTCAGGAACTTGGGAGTTGTCTTTGACCGAGAACTGAACTTTAAAACAACAAATACATGCTGTTGTCAAAGCCAGCTGCGCCTTTTGATCAAGGTCAAGCCCTTTCTCTCCAGCCAAGACCTTGAGAAGGTGACTCACACAATGTTCTCTATTCTGGCCTCCACAGTCATCACTCCACCAGTTACAGTTAGTGCAGAATACAGCAGCCCGACTTCTCACCGGTTCATCCAGACACAGCCACATCACATCATTTTCCAATTGATTTTTAAATTTTAATGTTTGTTTTCAAAGCTCGTCATGGTCTCGCTCATCTATATTTAATGTTGACTGTACATCGCCCCAGCAGAGCTCTCCGGTCTCCGATCAAATGGTTCTGGACGTGCCCAGGTTCCGGGACAAACAGAGGGGCGATCGTTCCTTTGCTGTTGCTGCGCCTAAACTGTGGAACAGCCTGACCCTCAAAGCCTGCGTTCTCACAGATCTGTCCCGTTTTCAGTCTGGATTTAAGATTGCATCTTTTCAAACTGGCTTTTAACACCTGGAACACACTGAATTCTGTCTGGATGTAATAATTTTGTGTTTTTAAATTGTGCTATCTTTCTGTGAAGCACATCGGTCTTCATGGTGTTGTTGTAAAGTGCTATGGAAATTGATTGATTGATCCCCTCCTGGATCCGCCACCTTAACATTGTGGAGGGGTATAGGCACCCGAATGATCCTAGGAACTCTTTTGTTGGGGGCTTTGTGCCCCTGGTAGGGTCTCCCAGGGCAAACAGGTCCTAAGTGACGGTTCAGAAGCCCCTTATGAGAGACCAACAGGCCCGTTTCATCGTGAGGCCGTCCTTCTGTGGACCCACCACTTGCAGGAGGAGCCATAAGGGGCTGGTGAAATGTGATTTGGGCAGCTCTAACGGCTGCTCCCACGACTGGCAACGGACAAGTGGAAGATGGATGGATGATTGATTGATAGGCCAGGCAAAACTTTATGTGCAAAATTAGTGCTAAGCTTTTCTCTATTCAAACTTCCACAGTTAGAGTGAATATTTTGTAGAATATACTTAGGCTCCACTTTCTGCAGAGCAGTTTGAAAGCGCTGATGGAAGATCGCAAAATGAGTTCTTCCCGCGCCTGCCACTTTAGCGCAGTGAAAATTTGTCTAATTCACTATCATTAGCTATTCATTTGTTGTTGAATATCAGAAATGACACTCAAGCATTCGGAGTGAAAGCTCAACATGACATCAAAACACATCCCCGGCACATAATTACACCTTTCATCCTCCTCTCACACGACAGACGAGCTCATCTCTGTTTCTGTCAACCAAAACAACTGTGACGAGGGCAAACAGCAAACAGAAAATGTCATAAAAAAAAAAAAAATTACAATTTGGCTGAACTCATAGAAGAATCATGTATAATACGTTTGTAAAGGTCTTATGGAAAATGGATCGTGAAGAAGCTATTATTATTATTACTCATGTATTTTATGGCAAAAAATGTGTATGGGGCCCAATGTGAAACCGTCTTTACACAGGACCAAGCAAGTCTGTCACCGGCCCTGCTTATAAGGCTTTTTTCCAAGAGGCAAGAAACATTTGAACTACAATAAGTAATCGAGCTCAATTTCTGATTCAATTTTAATTCTTTCATGAAAAAAATAAAAATGTGTTGCTCATTTATAGACTTAGATATATATTTTATTCACATCTCAGCTCAAACTAAACCAAATGCTTTCCACCGGTATCATTTAAGACAAAAATATTCCATCGTCTCCAAAACTAGGAGCTGAAGAAATGGCATCGCATTAAAACACAGAAAATGGCGGCAGTTTTTATGCAATGTTTTGTTGACAGAGCGAGACATCGAGAGATCAACCCAAGCACAAAATCCATATTCAGTTGTGCCATACTAGGATACAGACGGCATCTCTGGAATCGCCCATATATGGTCATGTTTGAAAATTGTCTTTCTCTAAAGATTCTATTTTCCCCCTCGGCGAAGCCACGCCCCCTTCTATGACGAAAAAAAAAAAGGGGCGGCATGGTAGTGCAGCGGTTAGCGCCTCCGCTTCACAGCTAGAAGGTCCCACCAGGACGGGGCCTTTCTGTGTGGAGTTTCCATGTTCTCCCTGTGTCTGTGTAGGTTTCCTCCGGATACTCTGGTTTCCCCTACCACTAAAAACATGTGCAATAGGTGAATCCTCCAGCCAGGTGATTCTGACCATCAGCCTGGCTCCACATCATAGAGATGGGTCCCCGGGCACTGCCGTTGCACTGCTCCTTACACTGCTCCTTCATCAAAGGATGGGTTAAATGCAGAGGACAGATTTTCCTACGGGGACAATAAAGTTAAAGGAATAGGCCACCGTTTTTACATACTGAGATATGTTCTTACCTCACTTTAGCCAGGTTAATATATCCCCGTCTGGTCTTTGTCCGTGCGCTCTGTCAAGCAAACGGAGCACATACGCAGCCTCTCCCACATGTCACATAGCTCCAAAAAAGCTCACGATAGAAGCTACCAAGCTCTTCCACGTGTTCCCTATTTAAATAAAGTTACGTGAAGTGTTTTCATGCGAAGTATATTTACACAGAAATGTAGCATGTCGATTTTATAAGCAAATAAAAAGGGGAACTATATTGTGAGGCGTAATGATACGAGGAGCAAAACGTCCGCGCTGTAACTTCTAAAGACTTCCCCCGCTCACTTCCGTCAATAACCTTTAGGAGTTACTGCGCGGACGTTTTACTCCTCGTATCATTACGCCTCACAATATAGTCCCCCTTTTTATCTGCTTATAGAATCGACACGTTACATTTCTGTGTAAATATACTTCGTATGAAAACACTTCACGTAACTTTATTTAAATAGGGAACACGTGGAAGAGCTTGGTAGCTTCTATCGTGAGCTTTTTTGGAGCTATGTGACATGTGGAAGAGGCTGCGTATGTGCTCCGTTTGCCTGGCAGAGCGCACGGACAAAGACCAGACGGGGATATATTAACTTGGCTAAAGTGAGGTAAGAGCATATCTCAGTATATAAAAACGGTGGCCTATTCCTTTAACAAACAAACGAACAAACAAACAAAAAGCATCAAAATAGAGATTAAAAAGTGACAAAACCAGAACGAAAATTCAACAACATGCTGGAAAAGCAACAAAAATACCACAAAACCCCCCAAAATCCAGAATGAAAACATGATTAAAAAAACAATGAAAAAAAAAGCAATGAAACCGCAACAAAAAAATAGAAAAAACATGACCAAAACATGACAAAAAAGCAATGAAAAATCAACAAAAAAGTGAAAACACAACATTAAAGAGACAAAAAAGAAACAAAAAAGCTGATAAAATGTGACAAAAACGCGGTGACAAAAAAGCTACGATCACTTTGATAGATCTTTCAAATGAGGCATTACACTGTTGCTCTCCAGTCACAAAGCTTTTAGATTTGGGTAAAGCTGAACTGGAGAAAATGACCTTGGTTCAGGCGGAGGTTAAGGGGTTTAACTTTACATGACTCCATTAACCTATTGTACATGTTTTTAGTAGTATCTCCACAAAGGTCAGCTGTTGTGGATGTTGTCATCAATCCAGGACGTGGAAGCTCTAATAACGCCGTCTCTTTAAACTGTTTGATTCATTACATTTATATTCAAATAATAAAAAATGACAAATCAAGCATTTCGTGGGCATGAAGGCCGGTTACCAAAAACCCTCCAGAGGCTTAAGTGGCGGCCTCCACAATTGTCCCTGTTTCTATGTTTGTTTTGTGATTTTTTTTTTTCTCTCTGTCGACAGAGGAACCTCACAATGGAATAAAGTTGAAATGAAATCGAATTGAAATTGAAGGTTAAGGTTTGCGCTCAGCCTGCACAATTTCTCACAGCTGAATTGAAAGCGCAGCTCGAATGGAAGATTGGAAGAGCCGCAATATAAAGACTAATGCTCCTCGGTCTTTATTGGGATCTATTGTGTGTCCAACCTGCTAACACTGTAAAGTAGCCAGCAGAAACATGTGCTGAAATACACGTGCATCTCCGATTACATAATGCACATACATGCCATGAAAGAGGAAAAAGGATTGCAAATATTGTGTTATATCACTGTACTTTAGAGCAGTCTTTCCAAACCAGTCTGCCGTGGCACATGAGTGTTCAGAGAGAAATCAGGCGTGCAGAGGAAAGCCTATTCCACCTGATTGTGTGTCATGCGTCTTTCTTCTTTTCCTGCAAGAATATCAGCCTTGTGTTGAACTAAACAGGCCCAGGTTTCACTCTGAGTAAGTGAACTGGGACTAGACTTTAAATATATTTCAATAAGTATAGTTTTGGTGACATTTATGATCGGTGGTGTGGCTTGTGATTTGTCTTATATAAAATGTATGTAGTGTCTTTAAAGGCACAGGCCGTTTTTACATACTGAGATATGTGTCGAGCTTAGATGAGTTGATGCGTACCTGTCTGATCTTTGTGCGTGTGCTCAGCAGTGTTAATTTCGTCGACTAAAATATTTAGTCTTAATTTTAGTCAAAGTGATATTTTTGACGACTAAAATTGGACTAAAACAAAATTAAAAGTTGTTCATGAGACTAAAACTATGACTAAAATGTCCAGATATTTTAGTCGACTAAAATAAGACTAAATAAAAATGAAAAGGAGAGACTAAAATCATCCAAACTTCTACTGACCGTCTGAAAGAGCC
Organism: Gobius niger; assembly: GCF_951799975.1. Taxonomy (NCBI): domain Eukaryota; kingdom Metazoa; phylum Chordata; class Actinopteri; order Gobiiformes; family Gobiidae; genus Gobius; species Gobius niger. The sequence goes on along the minus strand of NC_136855.1, from coordinate 35,906,236 downwards.
TCAGATCATGTAAATTCACTGCCAAATGATCAGCTCTGAGCTTTGTTCATGTGGAGCAGCTCCATGAAGCAGAGAAACAAGATTAAATATGATTATAATTAATATTATCGATGCAAAGTCGACTAAATTAGTATTAAATTTAGGTGACTAAATTGACATGCAATTTTAGTCGACTAAAACTAAATCTCGATTAAAATTAAATTGCATTTTAGTCAAAAGACTTAAGACTAAATTAAACTATGTTGTCAAAATGAACTCTGGTGCTAAGTCACGCAAAAAGTGATTTGGGCAGCTCCAACAAATCACATTGTACCAGCCCCTTATGGCTCCCCCTGCAGGTGGTGGGTCCACAGAAGGACGGCCTCATGATTTAACTCGGGCCTGTTGGTCTCTCATAAGGGGCTTCTGAACCGCTATTTGTCTGACCTGTCAACTAAGACCTGTTTGCCATGGGAGACCCTACCAGGGGCACAAAGCCCCCGACAACAGAGCTCCCAGGATCATTCGGGGGCTCAAACCCCTCCAACACGTTAAGGTGACGGTTCCAGGGGGAACAATTCACATGAAACAAAAACTGTCACAAAGTTCAAAGTCATCTCTTCCAGCACATATGAACTATGGCCGAATTATCATATAAAAGCGTGATGTTGGTCAGTACAGAAGATGGTTTGTGAATCCAATCACTATCAAATAATGATCAGGGAAAACATTTGGAGATTTTCTTTTTGGAAATTTCTTTCTCTCCCATAGATGTATTGGCACCTGCTCCGACTGAAATGGAGTTCTAAAACATGAAAGCAACCTATGAACAATTTGATTAAACATAAAAAAAGGGCTTGTTAACGGATAGGGTGTTATAAAATAAGCTTCCCGATATGACCAGTTTGATTTGGATGGAGCCATGTTGGAGTTGAATAGGCTATATGTTTTCTCGCGATTAATTATGTAAATGTGGAGTTAGGCTGATGATAAGTTGAACCTAAGATCTTCTGATTGTAAGACAAGAATGCTAATCACTCCGCCCCGTCCCCACAGAATCCCCATCCTCCGTGGCTGAACAGGTAAACCTTGATAAGAGCCCTATTGATCCTCCATCATGTTTCCCCGTAGCTTTAAGTGCTGCGGACATATCAGGCACACGAGCTAATTGTGTTCCCGGTTCATCTCCTTCATTAATTTCTCTGTGATGCTCTGATTGTGGCACCATTGATTTCTTCATAATGCGTGTTGCGGAGGAGCGCCGCGGGGGGCTGCGCGAAGGGGAGGGTTACGGTTTGCGCCGGATGCATAGACTATTAATGAGGATGGGTTTAGCCTCTGTCGTGTTAGCTGCTAATTAAGAGAGAGGCTTCGGAGAGAGTAATTAAGACTTCCTTACAAAGATAAAGGGGGCAGGCAGAGGGTGAAAGTGCTCCAATAATGGTGGTTCGATATTTTTAGATATTAAGGGCGGTGGCAAATGGGTGTAAAAGGTCAAAACTGTTGTGCATCGAGGAGACAATATCAATTAAAGTGAGAGGGGGCAGGGGAATAAGAGAAACAATTACAAACAACTGCATATATTTGGGGGGATGAAAGAGAAATTATGGATAGAGAAAGGAGTCAATGTATGGGTTTGTTTCAAAGATGATAACGAAAAGTGATGATAAAAAAAAAGTTTTAAAAAAGTGACGGCAGCAACGTGAGGAAAAAGTTTAGATAAGCTTTCAAATGAGTCGCTACACTGGCAATTAGGCTGTAAAATCGCCAGTCCAGGAGCTTTTAGATTTGGGTAAAACTGAACTGGAGAAAATGTGCTTGGTTCAGGTTGGGGTTAAGAGGTCAAACCGGAGATTAAATCCATTTTAAATCCAAAAGAATGCTGAAAATATTGTCAATTACTTCATGCCATTTTACCTTTGGGAGACAATTGTGAAGTTCGGCCCTTTGTGTCTTGAAGATGAAGAAAATCATTCATCCAAAAAAGCAAACTTGCTTATCCCTGATGCAGCTTTATGTGGGCATGTAGCACCTAATTTAACATTCAAAATGGCCTGCATTACTGTATTGAAGCCACAAATCTGGTATTTAACCTCTTAAAGGAATAGGCCACCGTTTTTTACATACTGAGACAAAATTAAATGGTAAATGGTCTCAACTTATATAGCACTCAAAGCGCTTTACAGCAAGGATCCACTCACCCACTCATACATACACCAATGTACGCAGACACTGGGGGCAATGTGGGTGAAGTGTCTTGCCCAAGGACACAACGACAGTGTGCACCTACTGGAGGTGGGATTCGAACCCTCGACCTTCCGATCATGAGACGACCCTCTCTACCATCTGCGCCACTGTTGCCCCGACAATGTCGCCTAAACAATGTGGATTTTCTAAGTGGATGCAAGGGGAACTATATTGTAAGGCGTAATAATACCAGGAGTTGTTTGACATCCGCGCAGTAACTAACTCCGGTATTATTACGCCTTACAATATAGTTCCCCTTTTTATCCGTAAGGAATTGAATCCTTACCATATCGAAATAATTGTAACTACAGTGAATCATTGCATTCGTAGTCCTAGTTTTAAAGCCTTGATTAAAGGGACTAGATTGAAGTTTGCCATTTTTATACTCATTACTGCCACCTCAGGTCTTACGTGTAACTGCAGTCTCTATATCAAAGGGATGTTCAGGATTTTTGGCATAGGGCCTCATTTCCTAGCTATCCAGAGTGTTGTTGATTTCTGGAGAGATATATATGTTTTTTTTTTAATTCATGCAGTCCGTATATTGGAAGAGTTTAGTGGTGCTAGGCTAGAGCATGTGTATGGTATCTAGTAGCCTGCATTAAGTCTGACCCAAGCACAGTGCACCTGAGGCAAATTGCTTATAACATTAGACAACCCATATAAATGTCTTTATACTTATATTTGAGCAGCATCAGCTTCCTGGTTGGAAGCTACGCAGCAGGAGTGATCTGCTAGCTTAGTGGATTTACAGTACTTTGTTTACCTGCGGCCGGCTTTACTACACGTGGAATTCACAAAGGAGCTCCAAATCAGATATGTCAACGTTGGGAGGACTACCCGAGGACTTTGTAGAGGCTTTTAATGCAAGCTACTAGTTACCATAGACATGCACTAGCCTAGGACTAGCCTAGCACTAGCCTAGCAACCCCTAACCTCTTCAAACATAAGGACTGCATGAATTAAAATAAATCTCCAGAAATCAACAACACTCTGGATAACTAGGAAATGAGGCCCTATGTCAAGAATCCTGAAATATCACTTTAAGCTTTAAGCACGACGGCGCTTCGAACCCGAATTAACAACTTTTTGAGTGACAGTGCAGGATATTAGCGGCAGTTTTGGTGTATCCGTCTGGGGCGGAAAATTCTGAATTTTAACATTATTAAACTCTGTCTAGTCCCTTTTAAATGTGAAGTTCAGGAATGGTGTGTAGGTGTTTTGTTAAGACCAGATGTTGTCTCTGGTGTTGGAACAATACGCTTTTAGAAAATGTGCTTGAAGTTCACATAAAGGAAAATTGATTCGGTGAAATAACAAAGTATTTTTCTGTAAAACTTTTGTTGTTTCTTAAATCCTCCTTGATTCATTCAAGCGTTCATCCATTCACCCTCTTCCCTCCTCGCCCGTGTTTCTCTGCAGGAGATTGTGCTCGTGGTGTTCTTCGGAGTGGAGTACATCGTCCGTCTTTGGTCCGCAGGATGTCGCAGCAAATACGTGGGATTCCTCGGCCGACTGTGCTTTGCAAAGAAACCCATCTCTGTAATAGGTACGACAGAACACCCACGCAGGTATTTAAGGACACAGTCGGGATGAGAATGATCAGGTGTCTACTAAGCACAGCCGGGAATAAATACACCTCCCACTCTCACTTCTCAATAATAGCTAATCCACTAGTACATTGTGTAACTCTTCCTTAAAACACTGTTGTTGCTCATGCTTGTTCCTTTTGTTCACACATCAAATGCAGACGGCAAATTTAAAAACTGGCATTAACATTCTATAGCATGTTTTATATTCTCTCCCTAATGTCCCGCAGACTTGGTAGTGGTGTTAGCGTCTATAGCGGTGCTGACCGCGGGCTCCAAGGGCCAGGTCTTTGCCACCTCTGCCATCAGGTAAAGACCAAACCTTCTCTTATGAGTCTTCAACAATATCATTATATCTGCTGTAACCAAAATAAGAGTCAAATAAGCCTGTACCCACCTCAAAAGCCATTGTTGATTCTTCATACAGCCCTGTCGTTTCAGAGGGATCCGGTTCTTGCAGATCCTCCGTATGCTGCATGTGGACAGACAGGGAGGGACCTGGCGTCTGCTGGGCTCTGTGGTCTACATTCACCGACAGGTATGTGGACGTTTATGCTCCACCGGGTCTAAATTATTATTTATATTACTCGGACTTAAATGTAAAAGGGTGCACAATTTTCCGATTGTCTCACACCCAGTACATGATGAAGCTTCACCAACAACAGTAAATGCAATACTAAATTTAGAATAACGTTACCGTAGACCTATGTAGGCAGACGAAGTACCACAAAACGTCTGCAAGGGCTGCTCAAAGCGAAACAATGTAAAACTAACTAAAGGAAAGGCCTTGTTCATCTGGATGCCGAAGTGGTCAGGCGATTTTTAAGCTCTGTTCATTGTGTGTTTTGAGCAAGCCCGTGGTAACCCAGGGTGCTGAGGGTGCTGCAGCAGCCCCTAGTGGGTAGTTTACGCATTGCAAGCAATATCGATAAATATGCACTGAAAAAATGTGTCGATCTCAGTCAGATGAAGACTTTAGCGATGGTGCGATATTGTGGCTTCTTCAGAGACGGATATTGCGTTCATTTTTGTGTTATATTGTGCAGCCTTACTTTATAGCACGCCTGGATGTCTGCATGGCACGTCATTGAAACATTATTCATTACTTAATCTGCTTTTAGGCGCTGCATTCGTATTTTACATTTTGAAACGTATAATATACTTATAACATGTCTACCGGTATGCATGGACAACAAACAATATTTTTTAGATCTGGACATTTACTTGGAAATGTATGTCAATATATGAAAACTTATGGACATTACTCTTCCATAACTTCTACAGTTTCCAATGTAGTGTCATTAAATTTACACCAGTTACCGTTATAGTTCACCAATTATTATACTAGAAACTTACTACAACCGTTACTTTCAAGGTCTGGACCTTTATTTTGAAATGTATGCGCAAATATGACAACTCATGGATAATCTTCAATAACTTCTAAATTTTATACTGTAGTGGTACCAAATCTACACTAACTAGTAATGCAGTCATTTTCCAATGGTTCAAAAAAGACTGTTCTCCCAACATGAAATAAAGACGAAAATGTATCCATGGAGCATTCAAACATGCTTATTATTACTACCATTATTACTATTGAAATGTAACTGAGTTACACTACTTTTAAGTTACTTTTGGCAAAATATAATTTGAAAATAGTAATAATGCCACTGAAAAGTGCAGTCCTTTGCAATCCCCATTCTCATGTTTTGTTTTGACGTTAGCGCCAACTGTTTATCTTAATCAACTTAATAATAATAATAATTAATTTGATTTGTAACAGTTTTTATTCAGCGAATCTCAGAGTGTTGCACAAAACACACATAAGATTTCTTTTATTTGAGGGGAGTTTGGCTTTTTTTGTTCGAACATCAATACAAACCATTTCAATGCACTTGTAACGGGTAATGGGTTTGCCAAAATAAAACAAAATTCCAAACAAAATTACTCAAACCTGTGAGAATGAAGAAAATGCTGAAATGAAGAGAACGGCGAGGCTGCCAAAAAAGCAACAGACACAAAATTGAAAGGCAAAAGTTGCACTGGTCCGCCACCAATTTTAAAGTGAACGAAACACTAACATCATCTGCACACAGCGTATAACTTTCCATTTGATCCTTTTCCCACCGCTGAGGCGTCTGCCACACGTCTCCAGCCTACCCTGTGCCGATGAGTTCAGTGTCTACAGGGGGGATTCACATTTCAGAGTCAATATTCAGAGCACTGCCACGGCGCGTTCAGGTGCCGGGCTGCTGCTGCGGAAATCATCACGCTCACAGACAGAGGTGGCTCTCTCTCCCCTCTGGGCGACCACATTACTCCTCCAGTGGGTTGACCTTGGCTCGTGAGTCAGATGAAAGAGCTGCGGGAGGATTCTCGACTGTGGTTATCATCGCAGCACACCAAAGCTTCACCTGCGAGAGAGCGCTCGCGTTACCTGCGCTGTATACTTTCTAAACAGAACCCTCAACAGTTTGGCTCATATGTTTTTTTTTGTTTCGATGGCACAGGGAGAGATATTCAGTAAATTGTTAGAGCAGGAACTCTCAGGGCAGAATGATGTTCTGCCATATGCAGCAGCCTTAAGCCCAACACACACCGAGACACTTTGAAGCATGGCAAAAGAGCCGCCTCCTATATTGTCTATGAGAGCACGCACACTGAGGCTGCTGTGATGTGCGGTGACGCTTGACCCTGCCCCCACGATTCACATCTGCTGAATCCAGTGCCACGGAGGAAAACACAGGCTTTAACCATCATGCAGAGGCACAGACGAGTCTCTGGCCTCTGACAGACAGGGAGACGGCTGTTGTTGTTGGGAGGGACGAGAGAAGCCGCAGAGACAGAGAAACCGTCGCCAGGGCTCATGCTTCAGGGGAAGCATGTAAAACTCGTGTCTGTCGCCAACTCGCTATTAACCTGCAGAAAAGAGCCACGTTTGCTCTCTCTCTTACATACGTGTCTTATTTTATTTATGATAAATGTATGTTTAAAGCTGCGCATGGTTTGAGAAAAGCCTCTGAGTCCGTGGCCCGGTGCGCTCCAGTGTGTGTTGAAATCCCATACAGACGCCCGTCAGATGATGTGCCGAGTCGCGCTGCGTTCCTGGGTGCGTTGGGCTTTGAACACTAGACTAGAGTCAGATTTGATCGCCAACATATAGAGCAGGGGTAGGCAAGTTTGCATCACGGAGTGCCGATTTTCATCATTGCTAAAACACCAAGGGCCGAGCCTCACCATTGTAGCCCAAAGTTTAGAACCATTTTCTGCAAATACCAATGTTTCAAATCAGTGGTTCTAAAGTGGTCCGACTCCGAGACCCGCCATTACCTTAATGATGAGCTGCAACCCAAAAAGAACTATAATTTGTCATATATCATACTGTATAAAATGTTGTATTTACCACACGTTTTTATTGAACAAGCCATAAATTTGCTTTTAAGACAGAAATTATGATCAAAACAACCCACTAATATTAATTTTAACAGACTCCAGTGTGTTTCCGTGTAGTTTCAGATGGAACATATTGAAAAAAAGTTCCCTATAGGTGCGCAACCCACTTTTCAGTCCCGACCCACCGGTTGAGAATCACTGTTTTTCATCATATATGACCAAGTTAGTTAGTTAGTTAGTTAATTTATTTTCTTCGGTCATTATGAACATTTAAATCACATGTCACATGTTTTCCAAAGATCTTAGACATTATACAATAAGAAACCACATACATTAAGAATTTAATCTAAATGATGCCTGACCGAAATGGGTTTAGGCTGAAGCCAAGACTTATTCTGCCTAACCCCTTTTACAACTGTGACTCTGTGTCCAAAGATGACACATTATACACTTTCTCTAATACCAACGATGGTAACACTTAAGCACAAAACTTAAACTTCAACAATCAGAAATTATGCTATGTATCCACGATCGACTTCTTTTCTAATGGTCTTCATCCAAGTGTTCTATCCTTCTCTATCATGTTTAACTTATACATTTTCTTAAATGCTTTAAGAGTGGAATGTTCTGCGAGGACATTTAAAAAATACACAAAAAGACACTATTTCTCGCATTTTTACTATGGTACTGGGTATTTGATCTCAAAATCATCTTGGGGGCCAGAGGTTCTGTGCTGGTAGGCCGGATTTGGCCCCAGGCCTGACGTTGCCTACCCCTGATATAGAGGCTATTATGGATTTATGTTTACTTGCAAAGGATTAAACGTACGATTTTCCCCTCCCACATTTTTGTCAGTATTTTACAGGACAACTTTCAAACTGATATCTTTCATTTATTTTTCCCTACTGTCTCACCTTAAGTTATGAAGACTACGAGGTCCTAAAGCAGTTTCAAACTGATGAATAAAGCATAACAAAGACCCATCAGCTTCTCTGTTTTCAATACCGTTGTGTTTGTATTGGCTGACCACTGCGCTCTGTCCTGGAGTCACGCTTTTCGCATTGAAGTCGAGGCGTAAACATATCTATCTTCATAATATTGCCATCAAAGCTCAATCGAAACGATCAGAGCTGACAGCTGCGCAGCCACCTGCTCATTCGTATTCCACCCACACGCTCAATGTATACACTATTCACGCTCCCTTTATCCCCTCATAAAAACACTGTACATCTGCTCCCGATAACATAGAAAAGTATAGATCGCGGTAACGGAGAGACCGCGTGTTTTATGCCACAATTAAGGTCGTCATAAAGGATAATAATGTCATCAAAAATACATAAAGGAGATGATAACCATAAAGAGACAATATAATGGGCGGCGGGCACTGTGAGGTGAACGTAGAAGAGGACGTAGAAGGATGGGATTCATAAATGGTGGCGCAGTGGGCAGAGCGTTCGTCTCACAGCGAGGAGGGCCTTTTGTTCAACCGCAAAGTCAAGAGGATCCTTTCAGTGTGCAGTTTATATGTCAGGTTTCCTCCAGCTGCTCCGGGCTTGTGCTTCTGAAAGGGGACGTGCAAAATCAACACAAGGCACTTCTTTTTCTACTGCTGAAGCGCTCAAATCTGATTTTCTTGGATTTTGTTCTGTGATAACCACAAAACAAGTCACAGAACAATATCGTAGCACACATTTGCTGCGTTATTGTCTCAATAAGCTTCTGCGATGTCAAAAGATCCAGTGTTGCATTCATTTTTCACCAAGATCTTGTACTGACGATGTGAGAGAGAGAGACTTCTCCAGCACGTCCCAGAGATTCTCAGTGGCGTTATAATCTGGACTCTAGACTTTTTCTCAGGGAAGAAGAAATCCATTGATGTAATAGCCTGGTATAGTCAGCTGCAGCTCGTCTCATTCTTTTGGGATATAGAGTTCCTGAATCTGGAATCTGGAAAATTTTCGATACCCCCATTAGTTCTGAGTCTAGGGTTCGGGTCTTCTGTCTTGTGTGAGTGGGTGTGAGCGTAAATATAGGTCATTCTAGTCGGCCCACGTCCATCCATCCATCCATCCATCCATCCATCCATCCATCCATCCATCCATCCATCCATCCATCCATCCATCCATCCATCCATCCCTTATGGCTCCTCCTGCAGGTGGTGGAGTTCGCTTTCTCCCATGTCCGACCAGCCTCCAAACCCGTGGCCCTCTCGCTTCCTTGTTCCGTGTCTTCACCCCTGTGCCCCTCACTCCTCGCCTCTCATTTCCTCCCCTAGCGCCCCTTCCGCTTTGAAAACTCCCCCCTCCATTGCCGACCAATGGTATTAGTAGGGAGGGGTAGTTGGTCAGTCTAGTTATGTCCCACTCAATCCCATATAACTCAAAATACTGTACTATACACGTCAAAACTGAAAAACAAACTCACAGCAAAAGTCGTAAAGGCAAGAGACTGGGATTTTCAGACTTAACATTCTGACCTTTGACCTTTTCCTCACATTAATCCATATTCTAAAACATGAAATATCAGAGCTGTAATAAAGACAGAGCCACAACCCACTTCAAAACATGTACAATTGTAGTGATAATGAAAACGTCAACCACAGAGAGACAAAGTGGTCAATGGAAAACGGTTCACCCATGAATCAGAAGGTGGTTTTCCAGTTCTGACCAGTGCCTACAGTTGCTGCGCTTGGGCAAGATATTTCACCCATGTGACCATTGTTTTAGATTAAAGGGGATCCAAAGGGAAACCCAGAGACGCAGACCATGAAACCCCACAGACCAGAGCCCTCACCCTTTAGCATATCCCGTTTCCTGTCAGAGCACTTTGTTTACATCTTTATTGCCCTGTAAGCTTCGTAAGATGGGACAATTTATCATGAAAGGGGGTGAAGCCCAGTGCAGCACACACATCAGGATTTGCGTTGTTCCTCGAAAGTCGAAGGAACAATTTCCAAAGCCTTACTGAAAATTGTTGACATTTCTGAGGCAGCTTAAAATTTTGGTCTTTCTCCTGAAATTGGAATTATTTCTTCGAACTCGGGCGGGCTAAGTCTTGCTGCGTCGGGGGCAGACGCCGCGGGGAGCCTTTCATTGTGCCCCGGCCTCTTTGTTAAATTCGTCTGTTTTTCTTTTTGTGTCACAAAGACCTGGCGCAGTCGGGCACAAAGGAGCCGTGGCACACAGTCAGGCGCCTCGTAGCACCTCGCCAATGTTTACCACCGTTTCCGCCATTCTCTCCCCGCTGCTTTCGTGCGTGCGTGTGATCTGCCAAACAGAGGTTGCCAGATCTGACAAAAAGAAAGACAAAACAAGCAACTGCAGTTTCATTAAAATGCGTGCCAAAAACAAGAAGGGGGGGGGGAGTAATTCGAGGCAAGGCACGATTATCTGTAGGGCGCGATTCGTACACAAGGCAACTTAAATTGCTCCACAGCGCAGCGAGGTACATGAAACTGTAAGAAGGCAAACTAAATTCATAAGACTTAAGGCTATCACTCATGTAATTAAAGGTGAAGTGTGCAGGTGAAATGCTGTACTTTCATTTGTCACATACATAACTGTTGGGCTTGGTTTTGGACAAATAGAGGCCTGTTGTTTACCTTAATAAACCCTTTTTCGTAGTTGCTCTGGGGGTAGTACAAGTGTTAATGGGATGATTGGGGGGGTCTTTCATCTCCCCCTGGTGTTTCTGGCCAGAAAACCACAATTGCAACTTACCTGCCACTGGGTCAGAGCAACCAATACACACTATTGGAATCACGAAGAAGAAGCTAACAGGCTAACTGTGGGCTAGCGCCACTTAAACAGTATTTACAGCCATGTTTGAGTGATTTTTTTTTTTATCTCCATTGTGTAATTGGATGTACAATATCCCCCTCTCCCTTTGTCTTTTTTGTCAGCGTAGTATTGACTCTCATGGACAATTAATAAGTAAAAAAACATGCTATGACACCTGCAGTGGCGCTTATGGCCTCTAGGGGCATGAGTTACTTAGTACTGCTTAAAAGCCTGTTTAGTTGTGACTCTGGGCACCAGCAGTAGACCACTCCCTGAAGTCAGGATTTTTGACATAGGGCCTCATTTCCTAGTTATGCAGAGTGTTGTTGATTTCTGGAGATATTTTTTTTTGTAATTCATGCAGTCCCTATATTTGAAGAGCTTTGTGGTGCTAGGCTAGTGCATGTCTATGGTATCAGCTAGCCTGCATTAAAAACAGTCTGACCCGCTCCACAGTGCACCTGAGGTAAATCACTTATAACGCCAGACTAACCATATAAATGTTTGTGTTAATAGAATCATTATAACTGTTTTGCATTTATATTTAAGCAGCATCGGCTTCGTGGTTGTATAAGCTACGCAGCGGCGGAGTGATCTGCTAGAAAATAGTCCCTCCCCATTTATATGGTTAATCTGGCATTATAAGTGATTTACCTCAGGTGCTCTGTGGAGCGGGTCAGACTGTTTTTAATGCAGGCTAGCTGATACCATAGAAATGCACTAGCCTAGCGCCACTAAGCTCTTCAAATATAGGGACTGCATGAATTACAAAAAAAAAAAAATCTCCAGAAATCAACAACACTCTGAACAACAAGGAAATGAGGCCCTATGTCAAAAATCCTGAAATATCCCTTTAAGTTAGAGGTTCATGTTCAGGAGTCACTTCAGAGCAGGCGTCCTCAATCTCCGATGTTAAGCTGCCGAGTACGTTCACATTCTATCCAAGCCTAGAGCCTAATGTGTTCCTACCTCTGGCTTTCTCCTCCCTCCTCTTTGCATTCTCCCTCAGCTCGCGCTCATCTTGCAACAGCCTCACAACTTGTATTTTTTATTTGCTTTAACATCATTTTTCGCTCTCAGAGGAACCATAACTGCTGTATGGCCCACTGTGTTTTTTAACAATCCTGACACAAGAGAGAATACCCCGCATGTATCAAAGAGCGGCTTTTCATCCTCGGGAACCACTGCTTTAGAGAATCTGCCGATGTTGATATTGCACGATCACAGAAACAGGGAGAACATGCAAACTCCTCTCACAGAAAGGCCCCGCCCGGACTCACGAGCGGAGATCATTGACCTGTCACCCTCAGTGCCGCTGCAGGCAAAGGGGTTGTTGTGAGAATCAGATGAACTTTGCTTCTAAGGCCCTGCAGGTAAGCCGCCGGCAATGAGTCTACGTAAGACAGATTGGTGAATAGTCAAGGCATGTCAAGTTTGCACAGGAAATTAAAGATGCAAACCTAAAGTGCAGCCGTCGTACAGTAAGCAGGGCGTCACATTAGGGCTACCATTAAACGATAGTCTGGTGTCGGGAAAAAAAGCTTAGGTTCAATTGGTGTCTAAATGTAGTTACCGGGGGAAAAAAATACTGTTTTGATAGTCAAGGGACAGCATTAAAGGAAGTGACTTGGTTATTTTCCCCAATTTTTTATTACAATATTTTCTATATTTCCCCAATGTATTCCCCATTTATTTTTGTCCCATTTCTTCACACAATTTTTCCTTATTTTGAGCCACATTTTCCTCCAAATTATTCCCCATTTTTTTCACACATTTCTTGCCGTTGGAGATAAACCCGATATTGTAAATTTGCAAATCTTCCAAACATTATTGTTTCGTTTTCTGTTTCGAAACGACATATTGTATTGGTATCGAAAAAAGTCATTCAGGTTCTGTATGAAGATTTTATAAAGAATTGACTGTATTTCACACATTTTTAGAATATTCACAGGCATTTGACCTCTCATTTGTGTCATAATATCGTCTTCAAAATCATAAAAAAAAACATTCTGAGGGCCACAGGTTCTTAGCAGAAGGGCCCAGGGTCTTAGTTAATTAGTCTGATGGCAGAGGGGAAAAAACTGTTCAAGTTGTTTGATTGTAGCCTCTTGCTTGAGGGGAGAGGGGTGAATATTCCGTGTCCAGGGTGAGAAGGGTCAGCTGTGATCCGACCCACGCGCCTCCGGGTCCCGGAGTTGAACAGGTCTTGGAGAGATGGGAGCCCACAGCCAATCACCCTCTCAGCAGCAGCACAATGATGCTTGTCCCGGTGGGGAACCACACGGTGATGGAGGAGGAGAGGATGGACCCGATGATGGCCGTGTAGAACTGCACCAGGAGGAAGAACATCCTCTGCTGGGCCTCCTTGATGAGGGAGCTGATGGTTGGCTCCTATTTGAGGTCCTGGGTGATGGTGGTGCCCAGAAAACAGAAGGTCCACGATGGAGATTATTCATTTATCGTGGTTGTTTAAAGCAACCACGATATGTGAAAGGTGTAGGCAGGGGGGGGGCAACGTCAGGCCCTTCTGCTAAGAACCTGTGGCCCTGAGGATGTTTTTTTATGATTTTGAAGATGATATTATGACACAAATGAGAGATCAAATGCCTGTGAAGACTCTAAAAATGTGTTAAATACAGTCAATTCTTTATAAAATCTTCAAACAGAACCTGAATGATACTTTTTTTGATACCTATACAAAAATAGCTGTCATTTCGAAATAGAAAACGAAACAACAATTTTTGGAAGATTTGCAAATTTACAATATCGGGTTCATCTCCAATGGCAAGAAATGTATCAAAACTGGGAATAATTTGGGGGAAAATGTGGCTCAAAATAAGGAAAAATTGTGTGAAGAAATGGGGCAAAAATAAATGGGGAATACATTGGGGAAACATAGAAAAATATTGTAATAAAAAAATTGGGGAAAACAACCAAGTCACTTCCTTTAATGCTGTCCCTTGACCAACAACATCAAAACAGTATTTTTCCCCCCGGTAACTACATTTAGATACCAGTAGAACCTAAACATTTTTCCTGATAGCAGACTATCGTTTAATGGTAGCCGTAATCGTGTACATACAACGCTGGCATTTGTAGAAAATGGTGCTTTACATTGGGCTAAAATTGGCAGGTCCGGCCCTTGGTCCTTTTACAATGAAGAAAATCGGCCCTCCACCAAGCAAACTTGCCGACCCATGATGTAGGCAGTTGAGTAAAGTCCCTTAGCTTTTGCCCAAATGCCTTTCTCGCTTCTAGCTCTAGCTTTTCCGGTTGTTCACTTGAGTTAAATGGAAGCACGCCTCAGGAGTTTATAGCGCCAATGCTAACACCGTGCTAATTTAGCCTCGGACTTCCTAGTTCTCGCTGGAAGAAAATGCATTATATTCACACACACAACAGCACACATAATGTTCTCTGCTCTGGGACTTAACACTGGAGATTCAGAGCTTTCAAATGAGAATGTCTATAACTGATCAGCGCAGCAATATCAATCTGGAAAGGCTCCTGTTTGGTCTCTGATTGGATCAAGCGTGCCTTGTTTTACCCAATCACTATCAAGTTAAAAAAAAAGCAACAAACAACAAAGGGCAAAAACACATTTAGTTTTTGAACATATTTTTTGCACTAACCCAGGTTCAGATGGGCCTTTTCTTTTCTTTAAAGCAGCAAAATCAAATTTCCATACAATGCCGCAAAAACCCCACCGTCTCTTGTGTTTGTTTTATGTGTCAGCGCACGCAGCTCGGCACGTTTCCATTTGCCTCGGTCCCGGCTGTGATTAGAACATGCTGTGTGCCATTTAAATGCAGCAGGTTGGGGCTGCCTCTCTTTGATGGACACAGGCTGTTTACTGAACAGAGCTCCAGGCAGCTGTTGAAAAATAAATCTATTTCATCCGCTAAATGGAAGACTAAAGAAAAACACCGCTAAAAGCTCATGCAGCGCATTTGCACTGGCGAGAAGAGAAAAGTGGCCAGGGTTTATCGAGTTTAAAGCGACAACTATACTGTACGTGCACAGTTCTGAAAAACACCGAGCAATTTGGACAATGCAGCGGCGAAGAGACGGTAAGTCAGTCAAGTGTCAAGGAAGAGAATATAATGTATTACAGGAAAAAAAATCCTGCAGTCTTAAACATCCTGCAGCTAATATGGCTGATATAAACCAATGTATGACCAGTCACTAGAACCAGGGACACAAGTCGGTTCTTCGGCATTTTGAGATTTTCACAGATTGTTAAAGGGGCTAGATGCAAGTTTGCTATTTTGTACTCACTACTGCCACCTCAGGTCATGCGTGTAACTGCAGCTTCTATTAGAGCTGCTCGATTATAGAAAAAATAATAATCACGATTATTTTAGTAATAATTGAAATAACGATTATTCAAACGATTATTTGTTGCCTTAAAAAAAAATCTTCATTTTATTTATTCATTTTTATCATTATTTTAAAAAACAGCTATGGACTACATTTTCTTTGGACAATAAAAGCATGTTTTTTTTTTATATGCTCACGTTTCTAAACTAATTTTATAGGGATACCTGCCCCCTGCTGGCCAGCCCTCACACCTGTCCAACAGAGCTGCACGGCCTGATGACATCATCACACAGTGCTAATGTTTTTATGTCAAATCAAAGCCTGAGCCTTTAGCTCGTGAAATGCGAAGGGAACAGAAACAATCATCACTGTGGTATGAAGTAATAAGAGTTTGTTTGAGCTCCGTTGAGATCTGCTCCTGAAGAAGAGTTTTAGACTTTTCTACTAAACAAAACCAGTGCCTGAGCAAAGGATGTCGAGGCTTCTAAACAGCTGTTCTCCAAGGTGAGCTCTTAACAGCAGCGTTATCTCAAGAGTTAGGTATAAAAAATATTAGTACGATATTATTTACAGTTCTGTCACGCTGCGCTGGCATTTCAGCTGATTAGACGTTCTCGATTATGCTATTTTTGTGATTGTCTAGTGTAATAATCGAAATCGTAATGGAATTTCGATTATTGCACAGCCCTACCTTCTATATTAAGCTCATGCATGACGGCACTTCGGACCCGAATTAACACCTTTTTGAGTGACTGTGGTGAATATGTCTGGGTTCATTCTACACCTTAGGACATTGTTGGAACATGTAGGGGAGGAAAATACTTAACTTTAACATTTTTAAACTCCGTATAGGCCCCAGTGTAGTCCCCAAGCTTTCTAACAATGTGTAACACATGGAAATTGAAATTGAGATTGAAATTTCAAAGAATGAGCAGTTCTCACCTCTCTCTGGGGTGACAATAGGACTCATTCTCATTTAGGTAAGCCACACCCCTGTAAATAAATGAGTCTTGTCTTGCACAAATGAAGTTGGTTAAATAGTGGATATTTCCCTCTCAAACACACACACACACACACACACTAGTGATGCACAGGTTCACACTGCGGTCACTCCGTGTGTATACAGCCACGACTTACAGTATTATCTTTGCAGCAGGCTTTTGTGTGGAGTGGTTGGGCAGGTTTTTGGAGAGGACAGAGTTTGTTTGGTGAGAACAGAGGCACATGTGGCCACAATTTTAATGGTTGATTTAGGCTTACAGTGGTACTTGATGAGGGCGATGCACATTGGCTGCGAGTATAAATCTATGATCAGTGGCTGCTCCAAGATTGTGAAAAGGGATCCATCTGAACATCAGACATGCCAATTCACTTCCTGTTTTGAAATCTTTGCTGAAAACTCACCTTTTCTATTTGGCGTTCCAATCTGGTTGAAAGTTGAGTTATTGGTACTGTTATGTCTATTTTATGTTATAGAATTTGTGTACAGCACTTTGGTCGACTGTGTTGTTTTCAAGTGCTTTAAAAATAAAGTTGGATAGGATAGCCTATTATAGTGCCAATAACATTAGCGCTGATATCAATCTGGGATCCCTCTAGCTTGACTCATTCAGGGTGAGGACGCACTTTTGGAGCGGCATTTTCTGCTGATTGGATCAAAATCACAGAGAATGACTGAGCCGCGTTGCCAGTGTGGGCCAACCTGACCAGCATGTTATTGGAGGTAGGGGAAACCTGGCGGGCTGCCTTCAGTCTCCTCTGAAACGGTGCACTGTCTCCTGTGGTGAACAGGTCTGGTCATTCTTCACGTTCGGACATTGCTGGAATATGTAGGGAGTGGAAAATATACAATTTTTACATTTTTACATTCCTCCTACTGCAGCCTGTTTAAGAATCAAGTGTCAGGGAAAGGTAGGAAAACTAATCCATTATCACCGAAGCACAAGGAAAGAATCAGAATCATTCACTCAACTTTAGATCTTAAGCCAGTGCAGAGTTTACTTATACCTTAAAGGGCCAATACAGAGTTTAAATATGTCAAAATTATGTATTTTCCTCCCCCTACAGGTTCCAACAATGTCCTAATGTGTAGAATGAGCTCAGACCTGTTCACCACAACTGCCTCTAAAATCCTGCACTGTCACTCAAAAAGGTGACAGGTAATTCGGGTCCGAAGTGCCGTCATGCACGAGCTTAATATAGAAGGTGCAGTTACACGTATGACCTGAGGTGGCGGTAGTGAGTATAAAATGGCTAACTTGTATCTAGCCCCTTTAACATCACGCTACAATCTAATGCTCCTTTGTTCTGCATTTCGGCTACATCCTTTTTAAGCTCTCAAAGGCTGTGGGAACCCAGGGTGCTAAAGGTGCTGCAGAATCCCCTGGTGGATGATTTGTACATTGCAAGCAATATTAACACATAAGATATAAGCACAGAGAAAGGATTTTTGCTATCTGTATCAGCTGGGCCCAGGCTGAAAAATACAATCTAGGTAATAAAAGGTCACTCTGACAAGCTGCAGATATGGAACAAGGACGTGTGGACTGATGGTTCTTTCAGCCCATTCATTAACATGCTTTTAGAAGTTGGAATAGGAATAAAGGGGCTCCATTTTTTTCATTTTCGAAACGGTTACAGTCTGCAGCATAATGAAAAAAAGATTGTAATTTGTTTTTCGACTTTTGGAACACTGCGCGGGGGATCATGGGTTCGCAATTGAAGGCACCAAAACAAGCCAGTATTCTTGTCAATAGCAAAGATTTTCTCCAGAATGTTGGTGTTGTATGTGTTCGTATTCCAGCATGAGGCCAGATGTGTTTGCATAAGTCTTGTGGAGCCCTGGTTGACTGTAATATGTGGAAATGTAGATGTCACAGAGAGGAGCTGCTGCCTGCTCTCCCGGTCTTCCTTACAGTGACTTTGCAGCACAAAACCCTTTTAATGAGTCAAACACCGGCTCAAAACAGGCAGTGTCAGTTATGATGCTTATTCAAAGGAGGACTGTCACTTTAATCATGGCTTGATTGCAAACTAATTGTATCATATTCCTTGATGCAAAGCGCTTTGAGTGCTGAATAAAGGTAGAAGAGTGCTGTTGGCAACTTTTATCGTTCACAAATGATCATACTTGGGCTTTTCATAGACTTTGTGTAATCTGAGAAAAACTTTAAATTAGAGCATTTTTTGTTGGCGAACCATTAATACTGAATATTAGAATTCAGGTCACATTTAATGGTGTAAGAAACTATTACAAAATTGGGAGCTCTCACTGCTGTGCGGACCCTTACTTTGAATCACTGTATTCTCATTTTGGATCCAGCACGCAGGTTTCACTGCCTTTGGATGTGCGTGCCTATTTCTTTTTAGTAAGTTAAGGATAAGGCCCTATGTGGTGTCAATTATCACAAATAAATGGACGTCTGCCTTCTGTTGCAATGTATTTGATCATGATAATGCTCTGTATATAATGTAACACCCATTCAGTTATCGTTGTAAAGCTATAAATAAGCTGAAAATTACTTGATAAATGGTAAATTAAATGTAGCCTAGTCTGTTGTTTAATGTTACACTAATCATGTGGATCTTTGTCACAGGAGCTGCTTACAACCCTGTACATCGGTTTCCTCGCCCTGATCTTTGCCTCGTATTTTCTGTATCTGGCCGAGCGAGAGGTGAATGATGGCATGATGGAGGACTTTGCATCTGCTCTATGGTTCGGAGTGGTGAGTACATGTTTCACTGATGCAAAACCGTCCTAATTTGCAGTTTCTTTAATACATCTATATTTGTGTTTTAGAGCTATTATATAGATCAGGGGTGGCCAACCCGCGGCTCTCGAGCCGCATGCGGCTCTTGGCCAATCGGAGTGCGGCTCTTTGCATGATTGGATATGTTTCATACAATGCGGCTCTTTGCAAAATAATTGGTAAATATTTCCCATAAACTGTAACAGTCTTTGACCAAAAATCCAACCATCGTCCTACAGACCCTGTTTCCATCTCTACATGAATGAGTCTGTATCTCTCTCCTTTTCGAGGCGGCGTGTAAAAGGTGCCCGTGCAGCCTCACTCAAAGTGGGATGTAGGTTAAACAACAGTCAGGCAGATCGTGGCACTAGGATTAGCTTCTATGCTTTTCAGGTTTCTGATCAGCCTACCCTTTATTTGATGTAGTTTGGCCTCATATTCACAGAAAAAGATCAAAATTAGGAAAGCGGAGCTCTTTTGAAGCGTATGATGCGAAGCGCGACATCGTAACGCGGAAATACGCAAAGTCATGACTTTTCTTTCACACGTGACTGTAACTGTAACAAATACAACTTAAAACACAATCTCAGACGTCCTCCAGAGGCTCCTGGTTATGAACTTTGTGCAGCCGAGAGTGCGTTCTCTGCACAGTCCAGTCAGGACGAAGCTGCACTGAGCCACAGGCCAGGGGCGGATCAGAGAGGGGGCTCAGTGGGCAGGACCCCATATACAAACACACCCCAGCATTAAAAAAAATAATAATAATCTAATTCTGTCTCAGTCAGAGCAGAACAGCACAAAATTTCAGTTAATATACATGTATTTCAATCTTGGTGAGGAGTAAAACCATTAAGTCTAACATAATTATTTAAAAAAAGAGAAAGCAAAAGGCCAGGCATAAAGTTATAGTTTACTGTGATTAAATAAAACGGTCACATTCTATTTACTCACAATAAACTACTGCCCCAGGATCTCGCTAATGGTCGGTGCCTTTGTGGCTCTTCACAGGATCAAGGTTGAAAATTTCGGCTCTTGGTCTCTGACTAGTTGGCCACCCCTGATATAGATAATGATTTAACACAGGGGTCACCAACGTGGTGCCCGCGGGCAACCAGGGGCCCTTTGGGGCATGTCCAGTAGCCCTTGGGACTTTTTCTAAAGTGTAAAACACTTCATTTTCTTGAATCTAATTCTTAAAATTACAGTTATTTCGGTTCTTGTGACTTGGTATGAGTTCAAAATAAAGCTATTTTAATATAATATGGGGTCAATATCCTATAAGTGAACAGTGTATGTTTAAGTCTTTAGGATTTGTTTATAACTGGTAGCCCTCGAACAACTTAATGCTCTTAAAGTAGCCCTCAGCTGAAATAAGGTTGGTGACCCCTGATTTAACATATGATCAACTGAGCTACTGTCATCATATGAGGCTAAACACAGTGGTATAATGGGTTAACCATATACATATGAAGCACATGGGCCCCAAACCTTCCACTGGGAAATCAGTTTACCACTGGTCTCTACTCTGCGTGGTTTGGCTCTATTGAAGAGCAGTTACCCGCCTTTCATACATTTTCACCCCAAACCTTTCAGGCCACGCCCCCAAAAATTACCACGCAAACAATCCAGGATCTCCACTGTGGGAAACAAAATCATTATATAAATAATGGGCCTTTTGCACACAAGTGTCACATGACTCCGAGTAGATCCTTACCAGGCGCTGCTCTTCCTGTCCTTTTATTTCCCTATGAGTTTGTAGCAGTGTCTTGTCACTATGTTAAAAACACTGGAGGACACTTCTGCGTTCATCGTGGTGTTTATATCTTGAACCTAACACTACATAAACGTTTAAATATCACATACATTTTGAACAAGCTGCTCAAAAAAACGCACTAAACAACGTGTTTACCTTGATAAATCCTTTCCGTAGTCCCTGTGGGGGTAATACAAGTGTTTATGGGGTGATTGGAGGGTCTTTCATCTCCCCCTGGTGTCTCTGGCCAGAAAACCATGTTTGCAACTTGACTGCCACCGGGCCGGAGCCACCAACACACACTAATGGAAGAAGAAGAAGCTAACAGGCTAACGGGCAAAGCTAACTGCGGGCTAACATCACTTTAAACAGTATTTACAGCCAAGTTTGAGTGAAAAAAAAAAAATATTTCCATTGTATAATTGGATGTACAATATCCCTCTCTCCCTTCGCCTTTCCTGTCAGCGTAGTATTTACTCTCCAAGACAATTAATACATTAAAAAATCGTAACTTGCTACGACACCTGCAGTTGCGCTTATGGCCTCTAGGGGCAAGAGTTACTTAGTACTGCTTTAAATTCCCTCTTTGCACAAATTGGTGAAATTATTAATACGTAAGTTGATCATAACTTAACGGATATGTGGTTCTCCTGCATTTCGTTAAGTCTGTGTTTTCATATTTCATGTAAAAACAGTATAGTGTGCACTTTTGTTTTTAGTTTTATTCCGGTTTTCTCCTGTGCCTGTGCTGACTTCATCAAAGGAGTACCAGTCCACCTCCGTGCTACTACATGTTCTTTTAATTAGATCCCTCCCCTAACACTAACAATAGAAACTATTTTCGACTGCATTTTGGCTCCGCACACTACAGCAATGTTTAGATTTTCAGCATCTTTGCAATAACCCACTCTTTACCCCCTCAGGCTGTTAAAAGGCTGCACACCTGAATAATTGATAGTGTATAGTATGAAGACAACACAATAGTACGTGTGAGTCAGCTGCGCGGCTCTCCGTCAGCGCTAAGGAGGAGCTTTGATTGTGTTTTTGGCAGTAAAAGGTCAGCGCTGCAGCGTGGCATGTGTTGGTTTGTTGTTTTGTTTTGCGTAGTTAGGCCTGAGGCAGTAGCAGTGGGCCGATGAAACAAAGAGATCACAGTGTTGAGTCAATAAGTCCGAATGCACCCGAGGATATCACAGAGGAGAGAGGCCGAGGTACGACCGCGCTGCCCAGAATACGCAATGAGCCTAAGGTGAGGGCGCTGTCGTGTGAGGGGCAGAACAGTATAAACCCGGTCAACTGATGGACCACAACACAAAGGAGCCAGGAATTGTTTGTTATGGTACTTTGGAGAATGTCTGCCATGAGTTCGGTATCAAAGAAATAACCAAAGACTTTTTGTTAAATAGCCCTGTACCATTCAAAGCCAATTTTAACTTCTCTCACCTCTGACTAAAGCCCTATTAGCACGGGATTAGTTTAACCACATGCGATTTGTAATAATCACGGAGAATGTCTGTGATGTTAATCCTGTGCGAACGTGCCATGTCTGTGATTTACCAAGTAAAAATTCCCCCGCGACTCCGATGTCCTGTGATAATACTAATCCAATGCGAATAGGCATATCTGTGATTTGGACAGAAACGGGGAGGATCCGACACGTGATTGGGCTTTTTTTGTTTCCTGTGCGCATTTTTATTTACTTTTGATGAAGAATGGAGGCGGCACTAGAGAGTTTTCAACCAGTTTCGTTTGGCATCATTTTACTCCGTTATTTTGACAAACAGCGTCGTAAAAAAAAAAACGCACTGAGCTGTTTTTTTCTGTCATTAATTCACCTCTCGTGACATTCGTTTCTGTTGAGATTTATGCCAGTTATTTGAATTAGGATTAATCAGAGATTGCATAATAAATTGAGCTAAACTAAACAAAATTTCAGAACACAATCATAGAACACGAATATTGCAACTCATGCATTTCAAAACTGGTGCGTAAAAGTCTCAAAGGACGAGTTACTCAGAGCCTCCTCTGCTCGTCGATGTTAAGCCTCAGATTTCAATATTAGAAATAATAGAGCTCATTGTTTGCATTTCCTCATTTTCAACTTAATGTTTAAGAAACACAGAGGGCCAGGAGCGATATTCAGTGGTTCCAGCGTCATTGATGCTCCCGAGTCGATGCTTACCTTCGCCTCTCTCCTCTCCCTCCGCTCTCTGGGCTTTGTGTATTTTATCTAAAGTCCATGCGCTCTCAGCTACGACGTTAGCTGCATCATGTTGGCCTTTTAGCGTCAGTAAAAGGCTGTTTTAAAGGCGAAATGCAAAGATAACCACGCGGTGTTCTGCATGTTGGTGCGCTTCAGAGAGAGCCTGGCTGCGCTCAGAGTTCATGTCACTCCAAGTCTATACAACCAACTACGGTTAAACACCTTTTACGGAGAATTGTTCATGGTAAAAGACTAAAGTCGGCTTCCCAAATTCATTCAAGTGAAAGTTAATTTTGCAAATGATCTCAGGAGATGTCTGTGTAGCAGAGCGAGGTTTTTAACCTTAGCTTTACGACACACAGATAAGTTCCATTGGAAAAATGGCACAAGTGTTCCATTGGTTAAGTAGGATTTATTTGTTACAAAATGTTTTTCTTTCATTTCATAAGTATGCTTGATTTAAAACCTTTAGCACAGATGTTTAGTCCATGAGATACAGATTTCACATTTAGGGTAAGTCCTCCAACGAGTCCCCGCCGACCACTGGACAGACCCAAATCACACACATGTAGAGGGAAGACAAGATAGCGATGGGCAGTGCTGGTGCTATTGCCTGCGCCAGTTAGCGCAACCTTTCGTGCGCTGTACCAGGGAACACGCTCATCAACAGGACCATCAGGGAACCGCACACCCAATCTACTGCGATGCTACAGCGTTGCGCCATGACGCGCTCCCGTGATGGGACCCACAGCAACACTGTCGGACAGAGCACACCAGCGCCAGCACCGGGTACAACAGGCAGCAGGAGATACACAAGGTCAGAGGGCAAGCAACACTAACACGCGGCCTTTTATAGTGCGCCTCTAGTGGCGTGCGCAGGAACACCACTACCACAAATTATTCACATCACCACATCTGTAAATTTCAACAAGAATCTCAGGCTTCGGTTATCCCGTGTGAATGCGCCACATAAAAAGCAGACGTCGGGGGGTAATTGTTTTATTATATGGGGTCCCTAGATAATGCTTTGTTCCTTTGAAGCCCAATGCACACCGAGATGCTTTGACGCCCGGCAATGCTGGAACCTAACCACCCTGCAAATGCACAGACAGGTCTTGCCTGTGACAGATAGGGAGACGGCCATAAACTTTGTTGAGAGGGACGAGAGAAGCAGCGGAGACAGAGAAACCTTTGTCAGGGCTCATGCTTCAGGTGCTGCATGTCAAACTCGTGTCAATTCTTTTCATTTGCATTTCAAGCTGCCATGTTTGTATTAGAGGAAACCTGTTCAGACAGTCTTGGAAAAAACCAACGGGTCTTGTTCCACTGTGGGATTGAGATCAAGCTGCAGATGGAAACTACTTCCTGTTTATCGCCATCTTTTGACCCTTTATTTGGGGGGAAGTTGCGGCCAGCGGATGTCCTTACTCGTGTCCCAAAGTGTCAGCAGAAGAAGAGGGCATGATGCTCTGCTGTTACCCCGAATCGTCGAGAAAGCACCGTCCTGAAGCTGCTTCCGTGTCGTCTGCGCACGAAAGAAATTACAACCTATGAATAGCAGTCTTTACGGCGGTGGAGGAGTCGCTGAATGTCTCACTGTCAGCTCAGCGTCTCCACTTTTTATACCCCCCCATGAAAGTCCATGATGTCAGCCTTTGTGCTTTGCTCCCTCCCTCTGTAGCGGCCCGTGAGAGCCGCTGTGGACAAAGGCAGTGGCAGGTGCAGGCTGGTAACATGCAATCTGTATTTTGCAAAGCACTGAAGTCCACAGGAAAACACTGTGTAGACCGTTCAAAGTGTGCGTTTTAAATTCAGAGACTGGAGCAATTGCTGAAGGCTTGAAATAGACTGAACCCCAAGCCATGCACATTATCATTGTACACTCAGAAACCCTCTCCTGTTTTAGGTCACTGTGACGACCATTGGATACGGAGACATAGTACCTGTGACGTGGCTTGGAAAAACCATCACCTCGTGCTTCGCACTCTTTGCCATCTCCTTCTTCGCGCTGCCTGCTGTGAGTATTGTATATGATTGCTATGCTTTAAATGCTGAATAATGGTAGAAAGAAATTGACAATAATTAGTTTAACCAGGTATGGTGTGAATTAAAAAAAACAGTCCAGATGGATTCTCCAATGATTGATAAGCACCATTATCAGTGTCTGATTATTAGCAGCATCACCGGCATGTTTGTTTATTTAACATTGTGTTGTTGAGTTGAGGGATGGAATTTTATCAATTTACTGTTTAGAGTGGACGTGCACATCCATGCAGGACACCAAAAAGGCTAGGATGAAGCAAAATTGAAAGGTCCACACAGCTCGTAAGGCTCCCAAACAAATTAAATTTGTTTCAAAGTGACTCCCCAATCATGACTACAAATAAAGGTCGGTTTTTGCTGTTTTTTAATGTTTGATGAAGGACTGAGTTGACGCCCGAAACGTCAGTCTTTCTGGTTTGAAACAGATTAAATTTGTTTGTGAGCTTTACGAGCTGGGCGGACCTTTCATATTTGCTATAAATGCACTGTTACAATAGAGATCTTTGTGCAGAAGCATCAGCTCAAAACAGTTAAAAAAGTGGAGGAAAGAGCCGTGAAACCACTGCTAAATATGTCTAACACACTGTAGTGTCCAAATGTTTTAATGTGAACAACGACTCAAGAGTCTTGAAAAAACCTCAATTAGTTAATCATGGAAAAAGTCCGCTGACCATAAGATCCCAAACTCTGTTAGCAAATAGAAATAAATGAAGTGCATCGATGTCACATCAACTGAATGTCTAAAACCAAGAATATGTGGCTTTATTTAAGTTATAATTGTTTAATTGCATTTGTTTTATTAGTTTGGACAGTTCTTACAGATGTACAACACATAAGTAAATCAATCAAAAGTGCTACAGCATCTGTTGATGATAAAGGATGAGAAACTCTGAATATGTATTAACAGTTCCTGATCTTTTTTAGGGAATCCTGGGAACTGGCTTTGCTCTTAAAGTGCAGCAGAAACAGAAACAAAAGCATTTTAACCGACAGATCCCAGCAGCGGCCCGACTCATCCAGGTGAGTGACCCCCCCACACTCCGCCTCATCCAGGTGAGTGACCCCCCCACACTCCACCTCATTCAGGGGAATAATGATTGATTCTTCTGTTCTGTGTACAGACTGCCTGGAGATCCTACGCCCTGGATCACTTGGATACCACAACCTTCAAGATGTTTCTGAGGAAGAGGTCCCAGATCCCCCCTTCTCTGTCCACACCCAAGGAAAAGAAATCGGTCAGAAAATTATAATGTGCTTTCATTGTTGGTTTAAAAGAAGAACTAAGCTACATTTTCCCCAAACAAATCCTTTTATTACCCTGTGAGCTTATGCTTTCTAGTCTGTCACTCTGTCCTTCCAGTAAAATTTTCCATTTAAAAAACATTATTTGCTCTCCGGGAGCTTTACGTTTCCCTGCGTGATCATACATTTTGTTTTTCTGTGCTTTCTTCTCGTTTGGAAAATCAGTCATGCAGTTTGCTCTTTGTTGTTTCATGCAAATGAAAATGATCCTTGCAGCTGCTCATTCTGTGCTGTATTTTTCTCTTAGTTACGAAATGAGACGAGTCCTGCATTTGTTTACTCCGTGTTTTTTATTGAATTATTCCAGCAGCTGTTCATTCTGTTGAGTGTTTTGGTACATGTTTGATAATGAGTCCGGCAGTTGTTCAGTCGGTTATGTGTTTTTTTCTTGTTCGCACAGGTAAACATGATTATTATCATTTTATTTATTTACACTTCTATTGCACTTCACACCAGACACTTAGCACCGACTTTAACACATGCAGGCGACAGGATCCGAACCGCCAGCCTCTCGATTATTGAACGACCCGCATTACCCACCATTGTCGCCACCATCATCAATTCAGGCGTTTTTTGCTCTCCCAAAATTTCATCCGAGGGGCGGGGGAGCGACTGAATTTTGTGTTGCATTATGGGCAACATTCAACTTCGCAACTTCCAGTTCGGTCTGCCGTAGCGTTTTCGTTCGTTCTCCTTGCTTCGTCTTCTTCTAAAAAAGGAATACAATGCTGTAGCTGATATTTTATGATGCAGACTTTGACTGATCCGACTCCCTACATTTGGGACTCGTACCTCCCTGCCCCCCCTCCTGCCTTCAGTGGACACTCAGCCACACACTGCCCCGCTGTACAGATAGCTAACCGCTGCCCCTGGGGTCTGTGAGCTGTCCATGGGAGACTATAGTAAGAAGCAGCCACTATATAGTGAAAAGCAGCCACTAAATAAGCAAATAAATAAGTCCATAGCCGAGCTGCTATCCGCTCGCCCGGAGCTAAATAGCTTCGTAGCTGCTAGTACACATAGATCCGGTGAAAACAAGTATTATGCAATAATAACGTCAATACAGCCAGTAACTATATAAAGCAGCGTTTGACATGATCACACACTGAGCCGGGCTTGATGCATTTGTGCTTTAATGCGGACTTTTCATCAACAATGAGCTGTAGGCGATAATGCAACAAGCTAACGGAGCTAACCTGGAATAACCATTGTCCACTGGCACAAATAATAGTCCTTTATTCAGATGTATGGGCTGGATATGTGCTTAAATACTAGGGAGATCCTCGCGTAGACCATGTGTATAGCTATGGTTAAAGCTCCATAGGACATGGCAGTAGCAAAGAGGGACTAGTTAGCCTCAAAACCGCAGTTATTTTCCAGTCAAGAGCTCCTTCCTACGCTTCAGAACACATTTAAAATCACTCGCCCTGACGTCTCAATCAATCAGTGGTTTTGTGAAGCCCAATATCACAACAGGAGTCGCCTCACAGGGCTGCACCGAACATTAAGGCAATAAAACAGAACAGAAAAGTCTCCATCCAGTATAATAGCAACAGGAAGTGTGCTAGACAACAAACAGAGTCTTGATCACAGCGCCGCTCAGTGGATGAAATTCTGGGAGAGCAGAACGCCCGAATTCTTGCAGCTGTTCCCTCAGTGCTCATTAAGATGAAAGTGCATCCTATGTTGTTTTGCAGCAGTTTGTTCCCCGTTGATTTGATCGGTTTGAAAATGATCCTTGCAGCTGTTCATTCCGTGACGTGTACTTTCTTCCTCCTCGGGTTGAAAGCGAGTCTTGCAGGTGTTCAGTGTGTTTTTCTTTTTTTTTGTGTGCAGTTGAAAATGAGAAAGAAGGTGAGGAGCAGCGACTTGAGCCCCAGCGTCACCTTCGATACGGCACAGGATGGAAGCGGCGCAGACGTGTACAGCACCGTGGGAACAGGTATGAAGCCCCTCTCTCTGCCTCTCTCTCTATCTCTCACCCCTGAACTCTGTCACCATGGGAACAGGTACTCTGAACCCATGGCCCCTCTGTCGCTATGGGAACACGGCGGCGCGAGAGGGGAAGCAGATGCAGCCGTGCTAGATGCGAGAGGTGGCCTACTGTGCAAAGTGATGGGATGTAAACACCAGATGTGGATTTGGCAGCAGTTTAGTCAAAGAAAAAGATCATACAATACACAAAGTTAGAGCTGATTGCTTTAAATCAAAACAAGGATTAGCAAAACTATGTGTTTGTAGGGGACATATTAAAAATCTACTCTCTCTGTAGCTTTTATCCAACACTGTTCCTGTATTGTTATTGCTACGTGTTGGATACACTGCAGATCAACAGCAAACTGAACTGTCTGCTTCTGTGTTACAGTCGTTTTGACAGCTTACAATCTAAACAATGGAGATGAAAACTTAAAGGTGCGTCATGCAACTTTTTATGCGGAACAAAAAGTTGATATCTGTCCATATTTGACCTGTTAGTTAGACCGTCTCATCAGAAAACCTACAAAACATTTGATCCTGGAGCGTTGTAAAGACCACTGTGGTTGAAAGTAAAGAGACCATGCTGACCACTCATACAGCCGCTGGGTCACTACAAGGTCAAATACGCACAAATATCAACGTTTTGTTCCGCTTAAAAAGTTGCACCTTCAACCCCTTAACTCCCACCTGAACCGAGCACATTTTCTCCAGTTTGGCTTTACCCCTTCTGGAAAAAACTGAGACGAAAACAATGATGGAAATGTGACAAAAAAGTGAGAAGACATTGACAAAAAAGTGACGAAAAATTGATGAAAAAGTGGCAAAAATGTCACAAAAATGTCACAAGAAACTGACAAAAAATTGACAAAAAATGACAAAAATTTGATACAAAATTTACGAAAAAATGACAAAAATGTGACAAAAAAATGACAAAAAATGACAAAAATGTTACTAAAATGAGTTGAATACCCAACAAAAAAATGATGGAAAAAATAATCTGATTACGTGAGGAAAAAGATCCTCTCGGTTCAGGCGGGAGTTAAGAGGTTGAGTAACATGTTTCACTGAAAATGAACAAAAAGTGAAATATACATTAGCTCTTTGCCATTTGTAGAAGATACACCAAAAATAGCTACTGCCAGAAATGCGGCAGAAAGTTAACCTTGTTTGTTTGGATCATGTTTCTGCTGTGTGGAGATCCCCGCGCTCCTTGATACCAGCCCTAGAGCAGAAACATCTGTATGTTCTCTCTCTCTCTCTCTCTCAGGACAGTGTCTACACACTGTGGGATAAATGAAGTTTGTATTTTGTCCTGTGGGAGCTTAAAAAGGAGCCTAAATGCTGAATAAGTGATGTAAAGGGGGAGAAGGTGATGAGGCTGCAAATTGGAAGCAGTGTTCTCTGGAGTCAGCGCTGAACATTGTATGCTCACAGCACGAGGGCTGGGTACCGTCAGTTTTCTTTCGATACTGCAACTAAAAAGAGAGAAAGGACTATTATTATTACCTCCTGAGCTGCAGAGACAGATCCACATCAGGCCCCGTTTTCTTTCAGATAAACTTTTCTGAACACACTGAGCTGTTCGTCAAAGTGAAAGCGCTCCACACGTCAGAGATCTGTTACACAGTGGGAGCGCTCACTCTGTCACTAATAATTTACCAAAACTGTCTCAAAAAAAGCCCGAAGGGACGACGTGGGCCCGCCCTCCTGTGGACCCACCACCCGCAGAGGGATCCGTAGGGGTCGGGTGCGGAGAGGACTGGGTGGCAGTCAGAGGCAGGTGCCTCGACGACCTGGTCCGCATGCACAGCTTCTGGCGTTCGGGACATGGAACGTCACCTCGCTGGGGGGGAAGGAGCCTGAGCTTGTGCGGGAGGTTGAGAGATACCGACTAGATATAGTCGGGCTCACCTCCACGCACAGCTTGGGTTCCGGATCCCAACTCCTGGAGAGAGGCTGGACTCTCCATTTTTCTGGAGTTGCCCGCGGGGAGAGGCGGCGGGCTGGGGTGGGTTTGCTCATATCCCCCCAGCTCAGCCGCAACGTGTTGGAGTTCACCCCGGTGGACGAGAGGGTCGCGTCCCTACGCCTTCGGGTCGGGGACAGGTCTCTCACCGTTGTTTCGGCCTACGGGCCCAACATCGGTGCAGAGTACCCGGCCTTCTTGGAGTCCCTGGGAGGGGTACTAGATAGTGCTCCGACTGGGGACTCCATTGTTCTGCTGGGGGACTTCAACGCCCACGTGGGTAACGACAGTGAGACCTGGGAGGGGGTGATTGGGAAGAACGGCCTCCCCGATCTGAACCCGAGTGGTGTTCTGTTATTGGACTTCTGTGCTAGTCACAGTTTGTCCATAACGAACACCATGTTCGAGCACAAGGGTGTCCATAAGTGCACGTGGCACCAGGACACCCTAGGCAGGAGGTCGATGATCGACTTTGTAGTTGTGTCGTCTGACCTCCGGCCGCGTGTCTCGGACACTCGGGTGAAGAGAGGGGCTGAGCTGTCAACCGATCACCACCTGGTGGTGAGCTGGATCCGCTGGCAGGGGAGGAAGCCGGTCAGACCTGGCAGGCCCAAGCGTGTTGTGAGGGTCTGCTGGGAACGTCTGGTGGATCCCTCTGTCAGTGGGGTCTTCAACTCCCACCTCCGGAAGAGCTTCTCCCAGATTCCGGGGGAGGCGGGGGACATGGAGTCCAAGTGGACCATGTTCTCCTCCTCCATTGTCGATGCGGCTGCTCGTAGTTGTGGCCGTAAGGTCTCTGGTGCCTGTCGCGGCGGCAATCCCCGAACCCGGTGGTGGCGCCCGGAAGTAAGGGATGCCGTCAAGCTGAAGAAGGAGTCCTACCTGGCCTTGTTGGCTTGTGGGACTCCTGAGGCAGCTGAGAGGTACCGGCAGGCCAAGCGTGCTGCGGCTCGTGCGGTCGCGGAGGCTAAAACTCGGGTCTGGGAGGAGTTCGGGGAGGCCATGGAGGAAGACTATCGGTCGGCCTCGAAGAGATTCTGGCAAACCATCCGGCGCCTCAGGAGGGGGAAGCAGTGCTTCACCAACACTGTTTACAGTGCGGGTGGGGAGCTGCTGACCTCGACTGGGGATGTCGTCGGGCGGTGGAAGGAGTACTTCGAGGACCTCCTCAATCCCGTCGTCACGTCTTCCAATGAGGAAGCAGAGGCTGGGGACTCGGGGGTGGGCTCGCCCATCACCGGGGCTGAAGTCACCAAGGTGGTGAGAAAGCTCCTTGGTGGCAAGGCTCCGGGGGTGGATGAGATTCGCCCTGAGTACCTTAAGTCTCTGGATGTTGTAGGACTGTCTTGGCTGACACGTCTCTGCAACATTGCGTGGCGGTCGGGGACAGTGCCCCTGGATTGGCAGACCGGGGTGGTGGTCCCTCTCTTTTAAAAGGGGGATCGGAGGGTGTGTTCCAATTACAGAGGAATCACCCTCCTTAGCCTCCCCGGTAAGGTCTATTCCGGGGTGCTGGAGAGGAGGATCCGGCCGATGGTTGAACCTCGGATCCAGGAGGAACAATGCGGTTTTCGTCCTGGTCGTGGCACACTGGACCAACTCTATACCCTTCATCGGGTACTCGAGGGTTCGTGGGAGTTCGCCCAACCAGTCCACATGTGTTTTGTGGATTTGGAGAAAGCGTTCGACCGCGTCCCTCGTGGTGCCCTGTGGGGGGTGCTCCGGGAGTATGGGGTCCGGGGCCCTCTGCTAAGGGCTGTCCGTTCCCTGTATGACCGCAGCAGGAGCTTGGTTCGCATTGCCGGCAGTAAGTCAGACCTGTTCCCGGTGCGTGTTGGTCTCCGCCAGGGCTGCCCTTTGTCACCGGTTCTGTTCATTACTTTTATGGACAGAATTTCTAGGCGCAGCCAGGGGCCGGAGGGTGTCCGGTTTGGGAGCCTCAGAGTCTCATCTCTGCTGTTTGCGGACGATGTTGTTCTGATGGCTTCAACGAACCAGGACCTTCAGCACGCACTGGGGCGGTTTGCAGCCGAGTGTGTAGCGGCCGGGATGAGGATCAGCACCTCCAAATCCGAGGCCATGGTTCTCCACCGGAAAAAGGTGGTTTCCCCTCTTCAGGTCGGTGGGGAGTCCTTGCCTCAAGTGGAGGAGTTCAAGTATCTCGGGGTCTTGTTCACGAGTGAGGGACGGATGGAGCGTGAGATCGACAGACGGATCGGTGCGGCGTCAGCAGTGATGCGGTCGCTGTATCGGTCTGTCGTGGTGAAGAGGGAGCTGAGTCGGAGGGCAAAGCTCTCGATTTACCGATCGATCTACGTTCCCACCCTCACCTATGGTCATGAGATTTGGGTCATGACCGAAAGGACAAGATCGCGAATACAAGCGGCCGAAATGAGTTTCCTTCGCAGGGTGGCTGGGCGCACCCTCCGAGATCGGGTGAGGAGCTCAGTTACCCGGGAGGAGCTCGGAGTAGAGTCGCTGCTCCTTCACGTCGAAAGGAGCCAGCTGAGGTGGCTCGGGCATCTGTTTCGGATGCCTCCTGGTCGCCTCCCGCGGGAGGTGTTCCAGGCATGTCCTAGTGGGACAAGGCCTCGTGGAAGGCCCAGGACACGGTGGTGGGACTATGTCTCCGAGCTGGCCTGGTGTCGCCTCGGGGTCCCCCCAGAACAGCTGGAGGAGGTGTGTGTGGATCGGGAAGTTTGGGCATCTCTGCTGAGACTGCTGCCCCCGCGACCCGGCCCCGGATAAAGCGGAAGAAAATGGATGGATGGATGGATGTCTCAAAAATGGCTAATGCAGAGTGAGCGCTCACTTTATCCACAAACAATCTTTGATCGCAAATGGGTCCAGTGCAGCCATTTGGTGCAGCTGGAGTTAAGTAACTTCGGGCTCTGCGGGGCTAAAGCTAAAGCCGATATGTTTCATGTTGTCACTGATTTTCTGTTTGTCTAAGAACTCTAGTTTCTTATTCAGTCCAGGTTTAGTTTATTTTATTTTCCTGGCTCGGACCGCGGCTCTGCGATCTCTGATAATGACTGAAGTGTTAGCAAGTTACAGCTTTGCTTCGCTTGAAGAAAACATCTGCATTTGCGCTGAAGCTGGTCATGATTTCAGGCTTTTTTTAGACTCATCGCGGATCATTTATTGACGTCTGGATAGAAAAAGTACAGAAAAGTAGCGCCGAAAAATGAAAAGTTTTTTTTACACAAGCAACGCCTTCTAGCCACAGGCCACGGTCACAACAGTTGTGCACATGCAAGATTACTGTCTCGTCTGGACCCACACTGTTCTGGACCTTTAGTTTAATCAGAACACATCAAACTCACAGCCGTTGCTGTCGAAGACATAAATAAAGATTTCGGACACAAAAGGTCATGATTGGATGTAGATAGGCTGTTTTTTCTCAGAGGGATCACCGCTTATGCTGCCCTTGCTTTGCGACCGGTGACGAAGATCAGCCAATGCTGACTGTAAACACCTTATTTTAATCAAATGATCATTTTTCATTGCAGATGAATTATGGCATTTTCATCAGTAAATTATGATGAACCTTGTTTAACCTTTTATGAATCACACTTTTACTGTGGGCAGAACTGTTCCCTCAACAAAAATATAGTCCTTCGCTTTATCCACGCAGGTTTGAGTAATCTTGTTTACTTCGTTTGGTTTATTCTTCTGCTGCAGAAGTGAATTTCCTGGATTTTGTTGCATATTAGATAGAAACACCTAAAAGTGTCCTCTGGAGTTTTTTAAGGCATCACTGATTTGACTGTGGTTTGCCAAAATCCCTGTTCATGTGATCTTTGGAATATTTATGATTAACTGAGGCTGCTCCAACTTTGAAATGAGATACAGACTCAGTCCCTGCTGATAAAGTGTGTTTTCCATATGCACACACACATAATTTCCGCTTTAATCACCCAATGTTCCACTTTAATGTTATAAAACAATTCTATCAACACTTTAGCATCGTCACAGAGGGATTCTGTGTGTTTACGAACTGATTCCATCTGCCCGCACAAAAATATCAAAAACAAACTAAAAATACGTAAACTTGAGGAAAATCCTAACTCGGAAGTACAAGTTACAGCCATGTGTTTAGTATCTGTAAATAGCCGATTCAAACCGCACTTGTAATCCTCTTATTTCAAGAGTTGCTGAGAGCCAGAATCATAATTATTAGAGTTAGATTTCCCAAACTAATCCAATGTAATCCTACAACCATAACTGATGGAGCTTATTCCTGTATCTAATATCTGCTCCAGGCAAATGATTTTGATCGCACATAATTAACCAAACTATCATACAGATCTACTACTGCTTTCTCTTCCTTTTCTGAAAATCATGTCAAATTTCCTGATTATTCTTAACGACATTTAAT
Organism: Gobius niger; assembly: GCF_951799975.1. Classification (NCBI taxonomy): domain Eukaryota; kingdom Metazoa; phylum Chordata; class Actinopteri; order Gobiiformes; family Gobiidae; genus Gobius; species Gobius niger. The sequence continues at coordinate 35,871,555 of NC_136855.1, read as the reverse complement.
GGAGTTTCCAGTCTGTATCCATGCACTCTCTCGTGGAGATACATTTGTAATAAAGCTGCATTTTGTCATAAACGCACTCAGCAATACATTTGGTACACACTATTGATCAGTTTGTATGGTTTCGGTGCTTCATAACTTTCAAACATTTGCACAGTTTTCTAACCACTGTTAATCATTTATAAGCACCTTAAAGTTGCCATAGTAACAGAGCGCACCATCCGTGTGTGAAAAACCTTTGGGCTCGTTGTTACAGGAAGTGCTTGGTCAGTACATCTTACCGGAGCTCTGGTGTGATGGATTGGGGGAACTTTTACCGGAACACTCTTATTAAAAGCTATTATATCATCTTAATTATTTGCCGGATCTTTCACCATTTGATCCATTTAATCACCGCTTAATCACCTTATTCAGCCCTGTTCACAATTGCTGTCAAGCAGGGACAGTGACGAGAATAAAATGAGAATAAACGGAAAACTCACTTAAAGGTTGAAAGGAAATAAGTCTGCGTGGCCTCAGGCTGATCACAGAGCAGGAGGACGGCACGGAAAAGTTACCTGAACACAAGATGGCGCCACCCAGTTCCTGAGTGAGGTGCTTTGTGGACCACTTGTGGAACTTGGGTTTCTTACTCAGGGCCATCTGCAGTTTTAGGCTTTATTAATTTTAATAAGAGATAATTCAATTGGTGGGAATAGTTCAAGTCAGCTGTTATTAAAGTTCAGACATACTTTACATAGTTTGCACCCGGTTTAGGCTATATCACACCGACAAAACGCTTATATTTTCAGAAACTTTGTTTGTAAGCACGAAGCCAGCTTAGTAAATGTGTGCGTCCACATGGGTCGACTCATGTGAAAACGCCGTAATTCATCTTCCAGGCCTGTGTGAGGCGCTGTGACGCTAACACAGATAATAGAACAAGATAGAGAGGGTGCACTGGCAGTAACTTTTGTGGAATATGAAAATGAAACTGATTCAAGGATTTATGATCTGACGATACACTGGATTGATAAAATATCTTTGCGTTTGGTCCTCATTTATCAACACAAAATGAGGCCAGAACTTTGCGTAGCCGCTCCTCTGCGCCAAAGGTGGTATTTATAGAAAACAAACTGAACGTGAAACATTGCGCTCCTCCACGTAAACTGTATAGCTGCCTTACGAGGTACGCACTTCACTCCTGAGAGCCGAGGAGAGGCGAGGAAAGAGCCAGGCGAAGCCAGTTTGAGGAAGTCATGTTTGGTCACTTTACAGAACTAGTTCATTTTACAAAGATTAGAATGAAACGAGCAACGTATCATGATATTTGTGAAAACATAATGCGACTTGTTTGTGTACTTTAGTTGTTGTCTAATGTGCACTGGCACTGAAGCCTTTTAAACAGGAAGCAGGAATGATCCCGCTGAACCAACTGTGCTTTAATTAACTCATCTCTGGACATAACTCTGAGGTTCAAAGCTCGGGTCACTGCCCTTCAGACACAAGGCCGTCTTTACCAGTGCGCACCGGCACCGCGTCCCCACTGCCCGTCCCTCCTCAGACACCACCCGGACACTGACCTCTCCTCACTCAGACACTGACCTCTCCTCATTCAGACACTGACCTCTCCTCATTCAGACACTGACCTCTCCTCACTCAGACACTGACCTCTCATCCTTCAGACACTGACCTCTCCTCACTCAGACACTGACCTCTCACTCAGACACTGACCTCTCCTCATTCAGACACTGACCTCTCCTCACTCAGACACTGACCTCTCCTCATTCAGACACTGACCTCTCCTCACTCAGACACTGACGTCTCCTCATTCAGACACTGACCTCTCCTCACTCAGACACTGACCTCTCACTCAGACACTGACCTCTCCTCACTCAGACACTGACCTCTCCTCATTCAGACACTGACCTCTCCTCACTCAGACACTGACGTCTCCTCATTCAGACACTGACCTCTCATCCTTCAGACACTGACCTCTCACTCAGACACTGACCTCTCCTCACTCAGACACTGACCTCTCACTCAGACACTGACCTCTCCTCACTCAGACACTGACCTCTCCTCACTCAGACACTGACCTCTCCTCATCCGGACACTGACCTCTCCTCACTCACACCCCCCGGACACTGACCTCTCCTCACTCACACCACCCGGACACTGACCTCTCCTCAGTCGGACACTGACCTCTCCTCAGTCGGACACTGACCTCTCCTCACTCAGACACTGACCTCTCCTCACTCAGACACTGACCTCTCCTCATCCGGACACTGACCTCTCCTCACTCACACCACCCGGACACTGACCTCTCCTCAGTCGGACACTGACCTCTCCTCAGTTGGACACTGACCTCTCCTCACTCAGACACTGACCTCTCCTCACTCAGACACTGACCTCTCCTCACTCAGACACTGACCTCTCCTCACTCACATCACCCGGCAGAACCACCGCCTCATCCTTCACAGAACCCAAGCTCACGTGCAGCGTGTGCAATGGTTTGGAAGAATGAAATGCCCCACAGTTTGTCATGTTTTTAATGGCAAACTCAAACCTCACTATTACAGCCGACACGTCAACACTCCTCTTTATGTTCCAAACATGTGTTTGGAAAGGTTTTATTGATGGAATATACAGAAAGATGCCAATAAGTGTGATTATTGGCATCACTTATTGGTGATGAGTTCACTCTTCATTAAAACTCCTCGAGCCCGTGTCGTCTCTGTGCTTTTCATGGTCAAATGAGGCCCCGCACCTCGAGACCTGGTTCAGTCCTGATTTGATCTTGATTTTAGAAGGGCTAGACTTTATTCATAGTCTGAGTAGTACATGCAACCATTATTTAGACTTATAAATGATTGACAATTGTGTAGAAAATGGTAAAATAATAATAACATGATGTCTACGGCTTCTTAGTTATGCACATAATGAAGTGAAAAAGTGCCAAATCTGGCTGTTTTACCCAGCTGCACACTCACACAGGGCTGTCTGACAGAAGAGCATTAAATATACATGAGAGGATCGGGTTCTGGCTCCATCTGAAAAGCACAAACTATAGAGGATCTATAAACAGCTGAGGCGCCGCACCCGTCTGATTCCAGCCCGGTTCTAACTGTGATTTACCACACAAGTGCACCTCTGCAGGCAAGACATTCAATTATTATTTACAAGTCTCTCAGCTCTGCGCCCACATGACGGGAGGAGCGCTCTGTGTATGCGGTGAGCTGGAAGCCGCCGTGCCTCTCAACATTTCTGTTTGGAGTCTGGAAGCAACCTCCTCGCTCCACCTCGAGAGCAAGACGTTCAAAAAATAATGCGAGCGTTGATAAAACTTTAATCTCTGAAACCGCCCACAAAGGTAAATAAGCCAGAATGCTTAACATTTCCAGCCTCGTCCAACGTGTTGAATCCGAAAACTGGAGCGCTGCACATTCAGGGCGGAAGATTTATCTGCTGTTTGGAAGGTCGTGCAACAGCTGAATCCAAGTGCAAATGGCATGAATTGGTTTACTTTGCATGCAGTGCGTTTAGTGCCGCACTGCATACAAAAAAGAATGATCAATATCTCTAAAACTATAACAGCAAAAACACATTTATTTATGGCACAAACGTAGCACAAACAGTTTTTGCGTATCGATGGGGGCCAGCTTCACTCAGGTCATGTACACCGCGTTCCAAATTATTACGCAAATGACATTTTTCTAAGATTTTCTATATTATCAACTCAAATAAGAGTCAGCATAATTTTCAAGTCTTTAAGTGTTAGAGGATCATTTAAACGTGGTTGAAAAAACCACGTGATAACAGTATTTTTTTCAAAAATATAGTAAAAAACTGTTTCAATACATGTTAAAGCTTGTAATTAACCGAAAATGGTAATTTGTTGAATTCGTAGCAATAGGAGGTCATATTTACTGAAATCAAAAACTATTTCATTTTATTTGAAAATGAGTCCTCATGTGTTTCTGAGCCCGTTGCAGCTGTTTCTGTTCATAAACATTCAATGAACCGTTTCGGGAAGGCCCGGATAGAAGGTTTGTGCACAACTGCAGCCTCTGGAGGGTCCTACACCTTGATGTTCGGGGGATTCCAGAGGCACCAGCAGCCTCAAATACCTGTTTGCTGCTTTGTAGCAGCTGTTCTATTCATCTGATGTATTTGTCTGGCAGAAACCGTCCTCATTGTGCCTTTATCTGCACAAACCCGTGTGTGCTCTGAATCAGCCTCAAATCTCTTAACAGTACGATGATTACGCTTAATCTTTCATGAAAAATCGAAGCTTTTCATACCTAGACCAGGGCATTCAACTATTTCACGCTTTTCATCAGCAGAGAGCTCCTTTTTCTTTCCCATATTGCTTGAAAATGATGATCTGCTTAATAACAGGCACAGGCATCTGAGATTGATGTCAGTGATTCAAAGAGCCCTGAGACACAATACCATCCATGAATTTCATTGAAAACCTTTTTTTTTTTTTTACCTTTTTGACACTGAAATACAATTTGCATAAATAATAACTTGGAACGCGGTTTATATTGGGGAGAGTCCTTGGTGATTTTCTTTTTTTGGGGGGGATGAGTAATATGAACTGTGTTGTCAAACTGGTTACACCTCATAACATTTTACCCAATAAATAGAACCAAATACAAGCATTTATTATAGTACAGATATTTTTTACAGTTGAGAAATACCTAAAACTTGAACAAACAACGCCTCACCTCTTCTTAGACCTGACTAACGTTACTGGGAGCGGCGCGTCTCCAGCTCGTCTCCATGGAGATGTTGACTAAAAGCAGGTGGCTTCCTCAACCAAATCCATTATTTGATTGCCCACTGCTGCTGTGTGTCGAGCTGCTCATCGTGAGAGTGCTTTGTATTGGCAACAGCAGAATCCAAATTGTTATGCAGTGTGCCTTGAAAGTAGTGACGGGATTTACAGATCTTTAGTCTTTGGGATCTGTTCATTTCGAAGAGCCGTTCAAACGACTGGCTCCTTTTGATATAAAATTTTAATAACGGCAGCCAGATAACTCTCAATATCTAAGATGCGTTCGATAAAAGGCACACTTCTTTGATTTAAATCCTCTCAAAGCACAATTCACTGAACTGTGAATCAAATCTTTCGCCACAACTAATAAAAACAGGCTGTAACTGTTAATAGGTTGCGTTCACGTGACATCACAACACAAGAGCTTATAGATACAGACGGCATCGTGTCATAGAAGGGGGCGTGGCTTCGTCGAGGGGGGAAAACAAAATCTTTTTAGCCATTTTCTGATGAAATAAAAACTTATTTATCACATACAAATGAAGTCAAGTCAAAATTGGGTCCATATGGATGTTTATTCACAGCAGATTGTTCAGTAGAGGCGAAAAACGGCAGTCATAGCTAGCACGATGCTAACAGGAAGCATCATATTAGTATTCTCCGTTTCAAAAACTGTTTTCAAAGTTCATTATCTCCTCTGTCAGCACATATGAACTAATGTCATGATATTTTCTCTGAAAGGCGGCCAACAGTGGTGACAATATTCAAAAACATGAGCGAAAACATGAGCGTGATGTTGGTCAGTAGAAAGGACTTTCAGACATAAAAAATCATATGTCAGGTTTGTGAATCCAGTCACTGTCAAATACTGATGAGGAAAACCATTAGTTAATTTTCGTTTTGGAGATTTCTTACAAAAACTGGAAATCTCCCTTAGAGTTATATTGGCCACTGCCCTCCACCGTCTGACATCATCACATTCTAAATTGTGAACGTGACCTATTGACTGAAAAAAGCATCTGTCTTTTTTCTCAAGTGAGATCCGGTTTTAACTGTTGGGCCGCTCGGTCATGAATGTCACATCACTACTTAAAGGATAATTGTATATGTGCAACAGTCTTTAGGTTACAAAAGACTTCATTCGACAAATGGCACTATCTCGAAACGGTAAATACTTACTTGTTAATTGTAATTGTTGTGCAAGAGAAGTAAATAGAACAGTCGATGCTGCCATTTTACAGGCACAATGTGTATATGAGGAACTGTTTGTGCCGTGAGTCGTCGCATATGGGACGGCTGTGTGAGCATATTGTTCCGTGGCTTAGTTTTCATTCCGCATTTGAACAACTTTCCTTATTATTTTGGATTGTCTTGTCAACGTCTGTAACTTTGCACATAGAATAAGAAAGACAAAAGAACACAGCTTACGAACACTGCCAGACTTGGATAAACAAACAGCAATGACACAGGCTCTACGGTTAAAATGACAACAGAGATTAAACCAGGTCCAAACCAGGATATAACCAGAGCCACATGCGCAGATAATTAGCAGATAATAATCTGCCTAATTACATGAACATTACGCTGGATAAATTGACATGGATATACAGCAGGCCACAATAGTTTGGTAAAAAAAAACAATCAGCTATCAACACATACCCTACTTCGTGTACTTTAACCTTTAGAAATTAAGTAAGTAAATATGTGCGTGTCCGGGCTGTGCGACTCTTTTCCGGGTAGATATTCACGTTTTAAGCCCTGGAGTAAAAACATTCCTAAAAAATGTAAAATGATGTATAATCCAAGCAAAACATATATGGGCCAGTAAAGGAGAGTGTCCCGAACATACCGATGTGCGTAGCCGGGCTGTGGGACTCTTCTTCGGGCAGTTAGTCTCCGAAGCGAAAAGGAAATCTCCTCCATAGAGGATGAATGCAGAACTAAACTGCAAATAAGTCTTTACAGACTTTGTCAAAAATGTCCAGTGCAACTCTTTTTCGGGGAGTTATTAACGCTTAAGGACCACGGACAGCTCCCCTGGAGCGAGGCCAAAAACCTCCACAAACGGAGGAAAATGCCTTTTAATCCAAACAAAAAGTATCCAGAGTTGTAGAGGGAAGCCCCCCACACATGCCTATGTCAGAAGCGGTCTGATCCGACACCATTAAAGGTGCTTTTTAAACGGTTTTAGTCTGCAGAGTATTCGGGTTACATTGTCTCTTTCGCTCCAGAGACTAACTTTTTAACCACTTCGTCAAAATAGTACATGGTCCGGTAGAGGAGAGTCCACAGAGCACGGCGATGTGCGTGGCCGGGCTGTGAGACTCTTTTCCAAGCAGTTATTAACGTTTTATGGCCCGGATAAAATGACTTTTAATCCAAACAAATAGTGTATGGGTCGGTAGAGGAGACTCTTTTCCCGGGAGTTATATCCGGTTTAGTCCCATATTCATTCTCTACAGAGGAGTTCTCCTTGGAATTGGTGTTTTTCCCCTTGGATTTAAGATTTTTTTTAATGTAGTTATACAACACACCAGCAGAGGGTGCACTTGTTCCTTTTGTGCATCCCTGTGATTAGAGCAAAAAAGTGCGGGGAGAGGGTGTGACAATGCCATATAAATGAATGGGCAAGCCCGGCATTCATTTTAACATGAGGAGAGGTATGTTTTGTCCTTATCACATGGCATTTAAATAATTTCTGTGGATTCTTTATCATCAGTGTATTATTATAGGATGATGTTTGGTGGCCATTGGATGTGTATCTGACCCCACAACAAGGTGTGACTTGACTGAATTTGAGTTAGCATTTAGCTCAGGACACTTTTTTGTATTTAGATTAAAATCTCAAAAGGTCTGTACAGTCAATGATTTCTAATTAGGTTTTGACCTCACCTAAATGAGACCTATGTGTTGACAATGGCTGAAAACATCTGTATTGTTCATAATATGCAATGTTTGGTGGCTAACAGAGAAAAAACATTGAGCAGGCAAACACTCGCTGAAAAGTCTCCCAGAATAGCCTATATGCTGTGACGTCTAGCGGAGTGTGGGCTGGTGTTTTGAGCACAGAGGTTTGACGTGGACTGAATTTGCAGGAAAACTGAATGGGTAAAAAGCTCAACAAAGTCGATTTTGAGTAATATAGGAACTTTAAAACCTTTTTTTCCCATTTCCTCAAACTGTTTCATTGTGTTCGTGCTTTAATGTCGCTCCTTCATTAAAGGATCTGTATCATGATATTGTAGCCATTCCAAAGTAAAGTGTAGGCATTTACATGATGTATTGTACCTCTACCACTATGCAGTACTAATTTTTGTGGTATTTTGCAAACCCGGAAGACAAGACGCTTGGATTCAGTTAACTCCACCCCCTCTCTCCGAGTTGATGCAGCCGATGCAACTTTTGAAGTAGTAGAAAGTAAACATCACAGCAAGTTACTTCACAGTGCACTTATAAAGAGTTGACATTTGCAACACAGCTTCATAAATGGCTAATACACACACACAACACGCTCTGGCCGCTCCATCATTGCTGGTTATAAGAGTTAATCCACTATGATTCTGGCGAAGGTTCACCAAGCATCCAGTGAAGTGACGCTTCCAGAAAAACACTATTTTGGCTGATGTTGCTGAATCCTGGAAAGAAATTCCAACTTCTGGCGAGTGGCCTCTTCTTTAGGAAGGTTGAATAAAGTCCTGTCCTCTCATACCCAAACGCGCATTTCTCCATGACATTATCGTTAGGTAATAAAAAAGAACAGGTGTTTCCAGAGTGGGTTAGAAAGAGCTCCTTCTTCACAGCTTTCATTACAAACATGACATCTGTTCACACACGTCAACCTGACCTGAATGACCTTGGAGGTCGGGGAAACTGTAGCACTCGGATGAAACCTGGCTGGCTGCCCTCAGTCTCCTCTGATCTTCTGAAATGGTGACCCGCCTCCTGGGTTTGTCCCTGTTTCAGAGCCTCCTCCTTCCTCTTCCTCCTGCAGCTCCCTCCGCTCCACAACAGTCTTTCACCATCTCCAAATTTGTCCCTTTCTTGTTTCCTGTATGAAGCCAAAAACCTTTCTGGGGATATTTTTGATAAGGAAATAGCATCACAACATGGTTAAATGCTCCAAAAAGTCGATTTTGCATGATATAGGACCTTTAAAATGAACTGGAGATATGTCGATCTGTGGACCAGGGAGTGCATAGGCAACAGCACTTCACCACTGGGAGGCCTGACAACCAGTGCCACATGTAGCCGACTTGCAAATATACACAGTGATACATGATAAATAAATACCAGTCCTGTGTGTAATTGGGTTTTAATGATGGTTGCTGATTGTGCAGAGGTGGTGTATCCAGCAGCTCGCAGCGGTCTGTCCGTGCATGTGCGCGGGCGGTGTGTGCCTGTTAGCGTGCGCGCGAACTAATCAGGCCTCTCCTGCGCAATCATTATCGCTCTCATTACTCTCATCAGACCTTTGCAATCGTCCTAATCTCTTCCGTCTACACACCAAGAACACACGACCCAACAACGGGGCCCATTCTCCAATCCTTTTCAGTCAAAACACGGCGCATCAACGCTCGGACTGAGAGGCAAAACAAATAATTACGTGCCTTCAGTGCAAATATACAATTAGCATCTGGCAATTTGGAGGACTCCAAAACAGCTTTATTGTGGTGATTACTGTGGGGGGGGGGAAAGTCCCTCCTAGTCAAAACATACCTCCGCAATGTAAACTCAATGGCGGACACTGGAGCTGGGTGGGAAAAGTAATATAAAGCATTACCAGTCCCCGGGGGAAGACCCAGGACTCGCTGGAGGGACTATTTCTCTGAGCCGGCCCTGTGTCGCCTCGGGGTCGCCTCGGGTTCCTCCCAGAACAGCTGGAGGAGGTGTGGGTGGAGAGGGAAGTCTGGGCATCTCTGCTCAGACTGCTGCCTCAACGACCTGGCCTCGGATAAAGTGGAAGAAAATGAATGGATGGCACACGCTGTCGTTCCTAAACATAAGGACTGGAACAGTTTTGTCACGATACAATACGTGGCCAATATGATTCATCTTGTAATAGTGTAATAGAGTATTCAGAAAGGAACTGCAGTACTTTGCCCAGAATGAATAAGAAAAGAAGCACAATCCAAAGGTATTAACCAAATGTTAATCAGTCTCAAATTCACTTTATCCAGAAGGAACTTCAATTGTCCGAGAACAGGCTTGTGATAGTCCGTCAATGTACAAAGTCACATTAAAAGTATATCTTAGAAGCCTTTTCCCAGTTATTAAACCATCCATGTCTTGTGTATGTAACCATAAACTGAAAAACATGGATGTAGCACCGCTAAAACAAACCAATGGAGTGAAAACATCATGTTATCAGAGCAGACGACAGTTTGGAGAAAGTCATCATATAAGGGGCCATGGAGGGAAAGAGAGGCAGAGGAAGACTTACTGTAAAACAAGATGGCTGGACAATGTGCTGTTGAAACTGCGAATGACTCTGAAGAACTGTCTTGTTACGGCAAGAGACAGGACGAGATGGAGATCGTCGATTTGGTCACCAGGGGTCAGAGTCGACCTGATGGAAGAAGAAGAAGCATCGCTATTAGCCCCAGAAGCCTAATAGGAAATGGGGGCCAGCTCAGGAAGTTCCTGGCTCTAATGGACTTTCCACTGAAACTTTTTTTGCTCCACACTAAGTCATTATTGAACAAAGGCTTGTCACTCTGACCTCTACGTGTTTGTCTTAAAGGAACAGGCCACCGTTTTTCCATACTGAGATATGTTCTTAGACGAGTTGATGCGTAACTGTCTTTACGCATGCGCTCAGTCACGCAAAAAGACCAAAGATGTTGTTAGCGTTTAGCCTCTCCTCTTCTCCTCTGTGGGGCCAAACGGGTGAAGTTAGAAGCGTTAGAACCGCCACCTTAACGTTGTGGAGAGGTTTGAGCACCCAAATGATCCTGGGGGATGGTTGGATGGATGGATGGATGGATGGATGGATGAATTTTCTAGGCGAAGTAAAGTGAAGATATAACTGCACGGACATCAAAGTGTTCCAATGGTATTATTACGCCTTACATTATACCATGGTCTGGGTGAATACTCGATTCTGATTGGCTGGAAGGTGTCCATTAAAAAGTGATAATGTACACCTAGCCTGGCATCATTTAAAAAACAGTTTAATCACGTTCTATTCACCTTTTTCCGGAGGTCCCCGTGGGCGCCGCTATTAATTGTGCCCGCCCCTTTTCTCCTATCTGTTAACATGTGACTGGAGAAGTCCACATAAAATCAGTCACTACACGAAAACAAAGCCGTTTTTAGGCCGCGCAGAGAAACGGTGCAGTGTTGACTTGGTGCAAATGAACAATGGCCATTTTACACAAATCAATCGACTAAACATCAGATTTGAGCGGAGAATATTTTCCCTCATGCTCGACTGGAAGTGTCTGTACAACGGAAGTGCTGAGACAACGCAAAAATTGGCATAAGTGGGCGGGGCGGAATAAGGTGAATATCACTCCACTGCAGCTGTTTCCATAGTAACGATAAGCAACTGAGCTGGAACTACTTTCAGGTAAAACTGATTAAAAAGTGAAATAACTTAACAGAACTCAACAAAAAATATGCAAACTGGCCCGAATGAACAGTTTCAGTTGGCGGGACCATGGTATAAGCGGGATAATGCACTCCGAGGTGTCCTTTATCAGAATAACCATTCACACCTCTGCAGTTATTTCTGATAATGGACACTTCGTCGTGCATTATCCCTTACATATAGTATCCCTTTAAATCCACTCAGAAAATCCACATGTTTAATTTTGTGCAACTATACTTGGATTGTGTAACTACTCATGGAAGAGCTTGGTCGCTTCTAACTTCACCTCCGTTTGGCCCCATAAAGGGGAGGAGGAGAGGCTAAATGCTAACAACACCTTTGGTCTTGTTGCGTGACTGAGCGCACACTTAAAGACCAGACTGGTATGTATCAGCTCCTCTAAGCTCAGGTAAGAACATATCTGAGTATGCAAAAACGGAAGTCCTTTAACACATGCATCATGATATTTTCACCCTATTCTAAATGTAAGCACCAGCTACAAAAACCCAGACAAACTGCTAGCATGAACGAGCTTCGGCTATCCCACACTGAACGCCACTTTGTCGATCGCTTTTCTACAGCCTATGTCTGCAACTGAGTTTGGGTGATGCACCAAACTTAGAATTCACATATACGACATAAAGATGTAGAAATATGTTGTCTGTATCATAATGTTTTGGCACAAATGGTGAATTCTTGTCCACTATGAAAGCAGTGGTGAACAGAAACTTCATTCATTTGACATTAATGCCCTACCAATCCATCTTTTCTTACCTCACTTAATTTCACCATAATTATTTCATCATAATATTTCCACTCACAAAACTGGTAGGAAAAAGGAAGTTCAACATGGCTAAGCTGTAATTATTGCTGCACTAAAATGAAAATGAAAAAGAGGGACTAAAACCAACTGTAGACACTGTTTAAAGAGCCAGACAAAGGAAATTAAAATATGTTGTTAAAACGAACACATTCACAAAGGCTAATTAAAAGCGAACTATCTGAGTAATAGTCCCATATTGTCTTTGACGTCTCTGCTCCACACGGCGGGACGGCCTCTGCGTGCGTTTGGGCCGTGAGTTATCGCGGGCAGATGGCAGGTCGTAACCGGCCTTGTAAACAGTCATTTTGTTTTGCACAATTTTATCACCTCGGATGTTTGGAAAGCTGACCGTTTTAAAAATGCCGAGAATAAACTTGTTTTGTTGGACGGAAATAGCGTTAAAGGTGTACGCCGCACCATTTTCAGAAGGGGAAAGTGAAAAAGTTAACTTCAGCATTACAGCAACAGAAGGAAATCCCAGTGCATTTGGGAGTTTTTCCTTGATTTTTGACACGAAAAACATCCTGTAAGCACATTTTTTTGCTCTTGTCATATTCTCTACAGAGCGACGCTAAATGTACTCAACTACAAGGATAAAAAGTTTGACACATGAGCTCCAAATAGACCGTAATGTGATGTAATAGTGTTACCAAACAAACACCTTTGACCTAGAACACTGTTGCCGTGGTAACAGGGAAACTGAGAGGGAGTGTGGTGGTCCGCTGCTCTTCTACCATCTGATTTAACTAAAAGATCTATGCTAATTTTATACAACCATTTCACCACCAACAATCTGGGCCAGATCCGGCTTCAGGCTGGCACACGAGGCTCACTTTTGGTATGGCAAGTGGAAGGATCTGGGAATGATGTGTGGGCATATACAGTGTGTGGCGGTATCGGGGCCGCATTTCGACAGGAGCGGGTACAGGACAGACTTGTTTGTTTAGTGTGGGGCTGCCCCTGTAAGTTTGCATTTCAAGAGTCTTTAGGAGAAACCGCCCTAGACCAACAGGAGGCGCTGTGGGGCCACGTTCATGCTGGTTAATGCAGAATGAGTACTATCTTTTTTATATTCATTTCACCTCTCTTCCCCTCAGATTCCAACAGCTCATCCGGCAATGCAATGAATTTGACTAGAATTATATGTTCCCAAACAGGGGGTGCATTGTTGTTGTTTTTCTGGAGGAGTGAGAACTTGAACCCAAATCAGGAAACAGCTGTTGTTTTGTTTTGTTCACCACAGTAGTGCTATATTAAGTTGCGATTCTTACGGAACACAGCACTGATCGCCAAAACAGGTGAGCACTTGGATAAATACGACAAACGTTTGTGCATTTAAAGAGATTATACAGAGTTTAAAAATGTTAAAATTATGTATTTTCCTCCCCCTACATCAGGGGTAGGCAACTTCAGGCCCGGGGGCCCAAATCCGGCCCTTCTGCTAAGAACCTGTGGCCTTCAGGATGTTTTTTTTTATGATTTTGAAGATGATATTATGACACAAATGAGAGATCAAATGCCTGTGAATACTCTTAAAATGTGTGAAATACAGTCAATTCTTTATAAAGTCTTCAAACAGAACCTGAATGATACTTTTTTCGATGCCTATACAAAAATATCCGTTGTTTCAAAACAGAAAACGAACAATAATGTTTGGAAGATTTGCAAATTTACAATATCGGGTTCATCTCCAATGGCAATAAATGTATAAAAACTGGGAATAATTTGGGCCAAAATGTGGCTCAAAATAAGGAAAAATTGTGTGAAGAAATGGGGCAAAAATAAATGGGGAATAGATTGGGGAAATATAGAAAATATAGTAATCAAAAAATTGGGGAAAACAACTAAGTCACTTCCTTTAATGCTGTCCCTTGACCAACAACATCAAAACAGTACCCCCCCCCCCCCCCCCCCCCGGTAACTAAATTTAGATACCAATAGAACCTAATCTTTTTTCCCTATACCAGACTATCGTTTTATGGTAGCCCTAATCGTGTACATACAACGCTGGCATTTGTAGAAAATGGTGCTTTACATTGGGTTAAAATTGGCAGGTCCGGCCCTTGGTCTTTTTACAATGAAGAAAATCGGCCCTCCACCAAGCAAACTTGCCTATCCCTGCCCTACATGTTCCAGCCGTGTAGAATGAGCCCAGGCCTGTTCACCACAACTGCCTCTAAAATCCTGCACTGTCACTCAGAAAGTTGTTACTTCGGGTTCGAATTGCCGTCATGCACGAGCTTAATATAGAACCTGCAGTTACATGTATGACCTGAGGTGGCAGTAGTGAGTATAAAATGGCCAACTTGCATCTAATCTCTTTAAGCTCGAGTGTGCATTCTCCCTCCTCCAAATCATAGTGTCGTTGGCGCACCCCCCCTTCGTCCTCGAGGTTGGAGCGCTTTTGACCGCCCTTTAGGCTGTCAAAACACCCCCAAAACGCTGTATAGAAACCCAGCTCACGTGGCGGTATCTGGGCCAGATGAATGATGAAGATGTGGACAATAATGGCCCGATTCCACCAGCTCTATACCCTCCTCTGCTCCACTTGGTTTGTCCCTACTCTACTTCGCTTGGTTGTGTTTCCATTACTCTGTAGAATCTGGTACTGTATCCATGCATGGCTGTATCCATGGAAACAGTACCTGCTTGGCCTGGTTGGAGCCAAGGTAAAGTAGGTACTAAAATAAGTACCATTTAACGGTAATGTGGGCCGAAACACTTCAAACACAGGTAGAGCAGATTGTAGGGTAGAGCTGTGCTTCCCAACCAGGAGTTAGATTTAATTATGTTTTTGCAGTAAAAGGTTTGACTTTGAGAATATTTTAGCCAAGGCCGTGGGAACCCAGGGTGATGAGGGCGCTACAGCACCCCCTGGTGGATCGTCTATGCATTACAAGCAATATTAAATAAATTGGAAATAAGCAAAGAAATAGCATTTTTTGGGGCAATCTTGTCTCTCAGCACCCCCTAGCCAAAATATCTTCCCACGGCCCTGATTTTAGGGACATTTTGAACATAACACTGTACTAAACACTGAATAATTTATGTTTAGTTGCTCATGTTGTTAAAATGTTGGCAGGATCCTCGAGTTAGGGGTACTCGGATATCACTGGGGTGGAGTATAGTAGGGTAGGTGGAACGAGCCTCTAAAAGCTGTCTTTTTTTTTGCCTTCCTCCTCCATTTCTCCATCTTTTCTGCCCCCTGCCTTTGTCACACCTGTCTTTGTTTCTTCTCTCTCTTCTGTTCCCTTTTTCTTTCATTTACTCCTCTCTACCTCTCTCTCCCTTCCTCTTTCTTCTTTGTTTTTTTTTTCTGATTTGTCCTACATAACGTCCTTGCAAATGTTGTATTAAAACAGAGTCTCCTCTCTCCTGTCCCCTTCAGCAAGGCTTCTGACAGTGAAAGGACGCGGTGAGCTGCTGTTAGTGTCCACACATCCGCCTGTGTTTTCCCCTCTCACCTCATTATCCCACGCCCATGTGCACCTCCTCCTGTGTGCCCCCATTCAATGCACCGGTCACTACACAACACCTCCTCAGCATTCAAAATGTACTATAGCCTTTCACTAACCTGTTCATAAGACAGGTTTTAATCCTTTTGTCGTTATCATTATGGATAACATCTGTTGTAAGTAATAATGAGAGTTTTATTATTATTTTGTGCGTCATACAAGGGGGCGTGGCCTAGCCGAGGGAAAGAAATCACGATGTTTTACAATCTTTAGCTGTTTTCTGGCAGACTATGAATATCTTTATCACACACAAGTAAAGTCAAGTCAATTGTCTAGTAGAAGTGGGGGAAAAACCTGGCACTTAAGCTAGCATTAGCATATGTAGCGTAAAGCTAATGTCAGCCTCCTGGTTTATCATTGTCCGTTTTTTAAGTATTTATGGGCTGTTGAACCACCTTGCTCCATGTTTTTTGTATCTTTGTTTGTTGACCTCTTAACCCCCACCTGAACCGAGTGCATCTTCTCCAGTTTGGCTTTACCCAAGCTCTAAAAATTTCTTGAAAAAAACGTCAAAATAGCGAAGAAAACAAGGTGCAAACGAGAATGAAAAAGCACAGCACAAAAGCCTCAAAAAGTAAAAAAATGGGACAAAAGTGTTATAAAATACTCAAGGACAAAATGTAGATTGTAGCTTTCAAATGAGGCTTTACATTGGCCTGAAGTCTGTAAGCTCCAGTCGAGAAGCTTTAAATTTGCATAAAGCCGAACTGGAGAAAAGGCACTTGGTTAAGGCGGGGGTTAACAGGTTAAGCAATGGTGGAGAAATGGGAAAAAGTTTAGTGTTTTTTCATCTTTGTTTCCCCCATTTGGCCGCTTCAAGCATGACCATGTATGGGCAGTTCCAAAGATGTCGTCTGAAGGAAAGTTCCACAGAATTCTGACTCACTCATTTCTCATTAGAGTAAAAAAAAAATGTTTACCTCTGTGTTTGCCACTTCCTGTCTGTCCAAAAAGGAAGTGAAAACAGAAAACTGGGTAAAATATTTAGCAAAATCTTTGTGTTAACTATGTTCTAGCAAAAATGTCCAACTGCACTTTATACATCCGTTTCCAATGACATCAGGCATGGTTCCATTTTGAATACCGAAGTAGAATTATGCAGTACTACAACATGTAACAATATCTCTACTCAGGAAATAAAAGAAAGACAGCTGATTGACAGTGGCATTTTTATGTACTTGTAATCATTGCTCAAGAAGACAACAGTTAAAAGACGGCTTCCAAAGAGCGCACGTTTATGTGAAATAAGGTGGCACAGCAGGATTTACTAAAGATCTGCTTCACTCCTCAGACTAAATAGACACATCAAAGAGGAAACAGAAAACCTTTCTCTGTGATTTTTACCGTTTGTCATGTCAACAGAGTCTCAGTCTGAGTCCGTTTTTAAGCTGCTCAAGACAATAGCATGCTACCGGCTAGCAACTGCCAACCATTGACCGTCGATTCAATCAACTGCCAATGGCTTCAACACGATAAACACGTGTGTGGCTCAGATCTACGAACACTGAGGAAATACAACAGTAACAGCTCAGCTCTGACCTCAGTCACATGTTGTAGCCAAGGCCAGATGTTTGGAGTGTGGTTCAGGGCTTTCTCTTGCAGAGGCTTATCGTGTTGAAGCTAAATGCTAACCAGTAGCATGCTAACGTCTTAAGCAGCTTAAACACTGACTGACTGGTGTCTCTGGGGCCGTGTTTTTTATGATTACATAAAAATGCCACTGTCAATCAGTTGTCTTTCATTTATATCTTGACTAGAGATATTGTTGCATGTTGTAGTACTGCATGATTCTACTTTGGTATTCAGAATGGCCGCCATTACAACAAAAGTGACATGACTGAAAGGCATGTATAGGAACTATAGGCGCTATAAACAGTGAACAGTGTTTATAGCGCCTATTTATTATTCTATTTGTGCTATTTAATAGAATAATAAACAAGCATTTACTTGTTCAGCAGTGGGGTTTTTTTTGGTGAAAAGTAACTCTAAAAACATGTCTCATAATTGGAGATGCTGCTGCTTTGCTTTGACTTGTTTTGACATTAGATTCTCCTCATCTCATTGCAAAATAGCATTGCATTAACTAGCTCATCCTTAGGAGCATGTTTGTATCGCTGGCATGTGTGTTTATGTTTTGAGTTAATGTCACAGTGTAAAACCTCGAATGTTCTGCAGGTTTTAACTTTAATAACTCAATCATATTTTGCACAAAGGGAAAATACATTTCTGAATGTGACTTGCTACACAGTAACTATTGTAACCATAGATTTCCACATATATGAAGTTGATATTATAACTTAACTAAATTACATTAGAAAGATATATTATTGTTTTGCTCACATGTTATTTCTAATTTTTCACAAATCCCCTGTGTTTGGTCGTCGTGGTACTTCGGTCTTGCCTCGAGCTGTGCAGCTGTAACCCATATTTATCATGTGTCCAGAGCCGGAGCAGTCGTGGCCCTCACTCGGCTCTGTGCAGTTCAACATATCAGGTAATGGCTCCTCCAAGGACACACATGTACTGCAAACTACACCAACATACAAAAAATACACGAGCTCAGCAAAAACAAAGCCTTACGGGGGCTCATCTCTCACCTCCGCATCATCAAACAGACCTGTTATAAAGTCGTTTTCTTGCACAAAAGAAATAAATGGCCCTCACTCGGTGTTTTTGAAGTCCATAATTCATCACCAGACCTGGTCTGAGGCGTTTTGCGCTCAATGTGTGTTCATCACGGCGCCATCAATTTATTAGCAAGGTTTGACAATGAGCAAAACGTCCAAGGCAGATTTTTGTTTCTGCAAGTCCCTATTTGTAGCATACAATTTTGCTAAAATTATTTCTTATTTTAACACTTGACCAAGTGACTGATCATCATCATCATTATTTATTTATTGAAACAGGGACAATGTACAGAACCATTAGTCGATGATATTCATGATTTTCATGGTCGTTATTGTAATTCATACATTTTGTTTTTAGAATCAAGTTGTGAAAGTGTAATGCTGTTAATAGGAAAAATGGCTCCTGCCCACTGGGTTCGGTGACATCATCACATTCTAGAACCTGCAACCCAGCAAATTTGTAAACATTCTGAGCTTAGCTGGAGCTTAGCTGGAGCTAGATTCCCGTCTATTTCATTGTAGCTGTTGTCATAGTAACGATAAACAAATGTCTAACTGTTGTTGGACTTTTGTCCGATAAATCTTATTTTATCGTCTCAAATGTCATTCCTCTTGTTCATGATCACTTCCTGTCTCCAGCTGATGTCACGGATGATGTAAGCAGCGAAAGGGTCTATTGTTGCGTTCATGGGGTGCTCGGGAACTCGGGCGAATGACTTCCCCAGTTGGGGAATTCACGTGAACGCTCGCTGGGGAACTCGGGTCAAGACGAGCTTCTCGACTTCCGCACCTGACTGCAGAATTCAGCTGATTTGTTCTTTTATGGTCTAATGTGAGCGTTTCACTTAAACACTGCTACTTTTTTGAGCTGTCGTCATCCTCGTAGTAACAAATCAACATTAGTAGAAAGTAAATGTAAGTGTTTGTTTTTTTTAAACAAACAATCTAATGTTTAGCTTTTGAGATGATAACACATTTAAATGATTATCTCAGCTCAGCGCTAATCAATGATAAAAGACTGAGATTTGATGACATCAAAATCCACACTTTCCCCACATAAAAACCACATGAACACAAACCAACTGGGGACAATGACGTCACATCTCCCAGTCCACATGAACGCACCATATATCACTCCACTGCAGCTGTTTCCATAGTAACGATAAACAATTGAGCTGGAACTAGCTTCCGGTAAAACTGATTAAAAAGTGAAATGACTCCTGCCCGAGACAAACAGGCCCCCAAAGAACAGACCCTGGTATTCTGATAATGGACACCTCGTTGTGCATATCCCTAATTTAGCGTATACTAAAGCTGAAACTGAACTCCACTACAAAAAGCAGTAAAAGTAAAAATCATTTTGTAACGATGGACAATGATCATAGCACAGTCTAAGACATTTTTTAAATGAAATGCAGTTAAAGTTAGGTTGTGCTGTAGGGCTAATGAACTTTACTTCTGCAGCATTTCAGATCATGTTAATAGATTTCACTACAAAAACCCTATCAAACCAGAACACAAGTTAATTGAACCAAAAGTTCCATACCAAAATGTTCCATTAAAACCACGTGTACCGTTACTCCCGTAATGGACATCGAAGTGATGTCTAAGTCAAAATAAATTCACGCATCCACTGTGGGCTACCCTGGGTGTGGAGTGCTACAAAAGCAGAACTTAACCAAGGTCTAAGCCAGTACAAACCCACAGCTAAGAACTGGTCCAAGCACCAAAAACTGTCAAGGAAAAAAAAATCGAAGTCGAACTGAAGAGGACAACCAAACTTTGTAAAACCGGGTGTAAATTGCACAATTTTGGCCAAAGATTTCAAACAGGACCAAAGACGAGCTGCCGACATCAGGCAGTGATATTTTGAAACGTTGGTCGCAGAGTGAACCATCCTCTCGCTGTGACTAGATTTCTGTCAAGTGTGAATATCAACAAAAATCCAACATCAGCACACCACTAGTCACAAGCTTTCTGGAGCCTGATAGTCGATCCACTTTCTGAACCATCGCAGGGAGGAGAAAAGTGCAGGCTCGAAATGTAACAATCCTCTCCTCCTGCAAAAAGTCTTATCAGACGAACAAAAATCATGCAGTTTACTCTGGGATTTAGACACTCCTCCAATGATGAGTTGATGTTATATTCACAGAAAATGTTCATGTTTTCAGGGAAGAAGACCCCCAGGCTGCTGGAGGTCCCGCCCCCGGACACGCCTCTGCAGAGGAACGGCAGTTTTGCAGATGATCTGGACGTGGAGCCAGCGAGAGACCCTGGCCTGGTCCCGGCGTCCACCGTCTCACAGTGAGTGGACATGGGCATGACATACTTTACAATGATGGACATCTCAGACACAGACTATTACAGTGATGGACAGTGCAGACACAATACAGATACAGCGACTGGGGGCTGAAACACTCACGGATGGGCCACTCCGAACACACTGTGGAGTTAGATTTTCTGTGTGTGGGGAGTTTTGATTTTCTCACAAGAGCCAGAACCGTTTTAGAGAAAAAAGTAAATGTTATTTTTTCTGACTGGTTTTGTGACTAGATTTGTGTATAAACTAGATGTTTTCCAAAGTCTGGAGCATCACAGCCTCTTATCAATTCTGAGATCACACGCTCCCCCAGCAATAGTACAAAATATAGTTTTAAAGGGGCTATACAGAGTTTAAAAATATTACAATTATATATTTTCTTCCCCCTACATCAGGGGTAGGCAAGTTTGCATCACGGAGGGCACAATTGTAGCCTAAAGTTAAGAACCATTTTCTGCCAATGCCAATGTTTTACATCAGTGGTTCTAAAGTGGTCCGGCTCCGAGACCTGCCATTACCTTAATGACAAGGTGCGACTCAAATAAAACTATAATTTGTCATATATCGTATAAAACACCACTCATGTTTTTTATTGAACAAGAAGAGCATTAATTCATAAGTATGTCAAAAAAATAGTCTCAAGCCCATTCCTGTGCGGAGTTATGATTTTTTTTTAAATTACCAGAATGCTCACTCCAGCCACTAGGGGGCAGATTAAATAAGAATAAAAGGAAATAATTCCACAGGTGTCCAGCAGAGGGCACTGACATAAAAAGAAATCAGGATATAAACAACACATTGTGTGACTTGCAAGTGGGAAATGGACAGTGCCCCTGGGCAGCTGTGGCTACAATAGTAGCTTTCTACCACTGAGTGTGGAGTGAATGAATATTGACTACAATGTAGCAGAGACTTGAGACACAGGCTTGTAAAGTGCAATAAGTGTGAGCCGTTTTCATGAGGCTACAGTCCATGGCTCTTTATTATTCATTTATTGAAAAAAAAGTCCACATTTTTTATTTTGGAGCTTTTGTTTATGGACCCCGGCGATACACTCCCCATATACAGTATTATACTTATATCCCGATATAAGTTTGAGTTACTGTTGGCGCGGCTCCAACTCAATTCAGGCTTCTCATGTGGCCCCTTATGAAAATTAATTGCCCACCCCTGCTTTAAATCGTTAGCCACATAGCATAATTGCCTAAGTCATTTTGTATTGTTAAAATGGCAATAAGAGAAAAACAATGTGTTTCCTATAAAACGTCTTTTTACAAGTTTTCAAAAATCAAAACAAAAATGAGTTAGGCAATTATGCTATGTGGCTAACGAAATGCTTCTTTGTATTTTCCTGCATTTTAACTTATTTTCGTGGCGCTTTGAGGTCTGTGTGATCAATTCAAACACTTCAAACACAATAGCGGTGTGATTTATTTTGAGAATGATCTTTCTAAATAAGTTTGTGTCGGCTAAACTGTGTGAATAAACAAGTCTGACAGTAAAATTGGTTCTGGCTTTACACAGTCTTGCAGGAAAAAGGAAGCTGAAGAACTGTGTCGCTAAAGTAAAGTGTGATTCATTTTGATTCATGTTTTTAATCTCACTAAACCTTATGTAATTAAGTAATAGGAATTAATTGAAAAAAGTCCCTGCCCTAATAATGTATATACATATCGTATCAGCAACTTAGTATCGTGATACGTTTTGGATTGCGACAAATATGTATCGTCCCAGCCCTAATAATCATATTGTTATGATATGTGTTGTATCTTGTACCAGCCCCATAAGTAACTGTTTGCACTGATTCAAATTATGCATTGAATTTCATTGCGAGTAATGATATAACTCAAGTTTCTCGTCATCCGTTACAACAACATCAACATTGACTTGGCAGTTTTCATGATAAGGAGCTCCTTATTTAAAACATTGCTCAAGATCTAAGACTCGGGTCAAGTTTGCAGAAAGAGCTCCATCAAATGCAGAGATGGGTAGAGTAGTCAAGAGTAGCTTTGTTTGTCTGAGGGGAACGACCTGGAGAACCGGTCGGTGATCATGGACTTTGTGGACTGGCGCGACCACCTGTGCTTGAACACCAGTAAGACGAAGGAGATGGTGATTGATTTCACAAGGAAGACACTACTGCACACACTGCTGAACATCCAGGGGGAGGACATTGAGGAGGTGGACAGTTTCAAGTTCACCTCAACAATAAACTGGACTGGTCCCACAACACCAAGAAGGTCTCCACTACGCTGCCGTGTGCTGGGCCCCGGGCAGCACAGAGCGGGACAAGAACAGACTGAACAAGCTGGTCAGGAGGGCCAGTTCCGTCCTGGGCTGCCCCCTGGACTCTGTGGAGGAGGTGAGGGACAGGACGGTGTTAGTCAAGCTCACCTCCATCATGGACAACACCTCCCACCCTCTGGACGGGACTGTAGAGGAGCTGAGCAGCTCTTCCAGTGGCAGACTGAGACACCCTCAGTGCAAGATAGAGCAGGGCCTTCATCCTCACTGCTGTCAGACTGAACAACAAGACTGTGAAGTAACATGTGCAATAGCCACTATGTGCAATAATCACTGCATCAGCGCCACTTTATTTTCTGTATTAGCATCACTTATTGACAACCTGCACTAGGATTGTAACTTTGCACTGTCAATGCTGACCTTGATATCTACTTTTCATCGTCTATTCTAATCTTATTGTATTTTTTTTTTAATTCTATATGTTTTAGATTTTCTTATTGTTTATATTCCTGCCCCTTAAGATTGTTGCTCCGGCTCATTGTACATAATACCTTCTATGCTACTATTTGCACATTTCCTGTCTTTTTGCACACTCATTGTGAGATCAATAAAGGATTATCTTATCTTAAAATAATTTACTCAAGTAGAAGTACATATTTAGAAGAAGAACAGTTGCTTCCAAAAGTTAATCAAGTGCATGATTCTGGGTAAATGGAATATGACCTGCCTCTGAAGACTTTCCTTTCTCTACATTAACCCAGCTCAAAGTCTTGTGCGAGTTCTCCTTTCCTCTCTTTGAACCTCGACGTTTGCCTTTGCTACTTTGTATACGCTCTCCGTCCCACTGGCAGATGTGCTGACAGTGCCCCCGGTGGCCTGGCTGTATCCTCTTGGCGCAGGGTCGTGAGTGTTTTGATGTGGACAGTTTGTCATCAGAGCGCGGTTCACAGATGGGAGCGCGTTTCCTCAGAACTTCCACCACCTGCTGAGGTCACCCACTGTCTGCTGCTCACATCTGCTGTGAGCGAGGGCTGCCCGAGTGGAGCCGCGGCGCTGCCTGCTGAGAGCGCAGAGCGGAAAGTTTGCAAGAGTGAAATGTAAAAACATGGTAATATGAAATTCAGCGCTGTGCTGTTATTGTACATGACAGTTCATCTTCATCAGTTCATCCCTGCTGTGTGAGCCCTCGCCTGGGATTGGGGGACTCATTTCAGCCTCTTTCCTGATTGGCTGCTGCTTCCCTTTACTCAGCTTGCTCTACTTCCTCTAGTGAGCCCCTTTCGTGTTGGGCTTCATGTCGCAGTTTAAGCGTTTGAGGCAATTACGCACCCGTGTCTGGCAGAGCTTGTTCTGTGGTTGGTGGTCACGTCTGTGAATCGCTCTGTACTTAAATAGAGTTTAATTAATTTCACTCACATTGCCTCAGAATTGACCTGATGAGAAATAGCTAATTCGGCCAAAGAGGTTAAAAACTGCTGCCTCATCATTGTCATCGTGGCCTATTATACTTTTAGGATGTGGACTCACATTATCTGAGTTCATTCTGTCTCTGAAGGTTGCATGTGCACACAGTCTTCTGATATGAGCAAAGATATTCAAGGTGCCTCAATAAAAAAAACATGCTGAGAGAGCAATTGAGTTATGAAACCAATATGTCTACTTGTGCAGTCGCGTACCACTGCATTTTCAAACCGAAATGTCCACACAGTGTTCGTTACATAAATCCCTCTGGGTTTTTTCCACATCTCCTATTGCATCTGACGTCCTGATAACATAAAATGCCTGTGCCCAATTAAACAGGTCTCTAGTGTCTGCTCACCCTGAAGTTCGGATAAAGAGTAAAACAATAGTTAGTCGCATTTTGGCCTGAGCCCATTTATTTAGGATCATTTTGCATATACTGTAGGCTGTTTAAAGTCTATGCAGAGCAAGATTCTTTACAGACTTTTTATTCTTAAATTATTTATTTGTCCATCCTATCACAGTGTAGGATGTGCACGCAATGTCATAGCATTCCTTTGTGGCAATATTGAGTTATGAGAGTTGTGATAATCAGTGGTGTTGTTTTCAATGTTTTTATGATGTTGCTGAAATTCCATTAGAAAAGAAGAAACAGAAGTGCCCAATGATATTAACTATGTGTTTCTCTTTTGAAGGTTAACAATTGAATTTCCTCATGGGACAGTGATTTTAAAACCGGTGAGACCGCCCTATCCCGACATCAGGGTCATACATAGGTCTGTACTTTTTTAATTGTTCAGGGCAGCTGTTTTTAAAGGCGCACAGTGTAACATTTTGGATTCGACTGTTGCCAATACAAAACATGCTCCTATGACCAGCTACTTTTTGGAGCTTTTAGCCATGTTGTTGTGCTATTTCCTTCTTGTTTTTTGGCTTCATTCATGCAGTTCTCAGCAATCCTCCTCCTGTTTGCACCAAAAGTTATGAAGAAGGAGCTCTTTCTAACCTACTTTGGACACCTTCGATAATGTCATGGACAAAAGCGCGTTTGGCTACGAGGACTTTATTCAACCATACTAAAGAAGAGGCCACTCGACAGAAGTTGGAATTTCTTTTCAGGATTCACCGACTATCAGCCAAAACAGTGTTTGTCTGTGACTGTCTCTTGATGGATGTTTGGTGAACCTTCACCAGAATCAAAGTGGATTCACTTTTAGTCTCATAACGTAAACATCCGATGGACCAGAGCGGCGAGTCAATCAAAACGTGTGTTAGCTTGTGTGTTAGCCATTTAGCCATTTATGAAGCTGTGTTGCAAATGTCAACTCCTACTGCATCGTGAAGTAACTTCATTTTTCACTGGTATTATATTTCTACTACTGCTGAAGTTGTTTGAGCTGTATGAGAGAGGGGGGCCGGAGTTAACTGAATCCAAGTGTTTTGTCTTCGAGGTTTGAATAAGTGCTCCATAGTGGTTGTGGTACAATATATCACATAAATGCCTATACTTTACTTTGGAATGGCTAAAATAGCATGATACAGATCCTTTAAAGTTCAGTCCATGTCGACCGGGAATCAGTCTGGAAACAGGACCTAATCGCTTACATCCCTGGATCTTCACCTGGTGTCTCTCTAAGGCACTACTTTTCGCAGATTATTGGACATTTTATTTGTCCATTGCGGTCAGATGGGAACACATTACGCGGCGCCTATGAAGGAGAGATTGTCATTGTTGCACGCTCATCAAACACCTGTTAATAAAAGTCAACACTTCTTCAGGTGTGCCTTTGCCAAACAGCGCGGTTAAAGTTCCAAAATAGTCCCATTAGCAGTAGGTGAGCTCTGTGCAAGAGAGAGTGCGGAGAGAGGAGCGGTGCAGACAGGTAATGCTCGGGGGGAATGAGTCTGGAGTTACTGTGGAAGACGGTGTTGAGCGGTAAGTGAAACAAATGGAGCGACAGGAGCACCCGTGGGACCTCCGTGCACACATACTGGGGTAATGAAGCGGGGGGGAGTTAGCATGCAGCTGTGCGCTAACAGTGAGCCAAAACACTTTCAGTTCTGTTCACGCGGGGAGTAAGGCACGTCACGACTGTTTTATTCATGACGGCACTTCTGAGAGTCGACAAAACATGACTGGAGGCTTCAGTGTAATATTAGCTCTGTACTAGTTTGTTTCCAGTGAGGGTCGGGGGAGATGGAGACCTGATGATGGATGGAACGAGGGTGGAAGTGGGTTTTTGTAAAAAGATTTTACCTTTCTCAAATGACACGATGATGGAAGAGGAGAACATTTTAGTTTTTATTTGACCTTTTTTTCCACAATGAAAGTCTCCTTTGATGCTTCTGAAGTTACAGTTTTCTCAATTGATTTAGCCCTAAATGTCAGTGACTGTGCCAAGCCACCAACTCATGGGCATTTTTGATTATGAGGATGTTTTGTATTGTTTAGATAGCTGTGTTGGTACTTCTCCGCTGTATAACCTGCCTCCAGCACTTTCCACTGCTCTGGCGTTTCAGATTGTTCGTTCTGCATCTAAAAATTCCTCACCAAATCTCTATGGAGTTTTGAAAAATTCAATAGCAAGAGTTTAAAGGCATGCCAGAGGCAAACCAGCGATATGTAGTTACTACTGACAGTAGTGTGGGTATTGTACGAGAGAGAAAATACCAAATCAAATCTTTTTATAAGTTTTGGGTAAATCTTGAATTTATGATTCATTTCATTTATTTGATAAGTTAAAGGGACTATGTGGCGTTTAAAAATGTGAAAATGATGTATTTTCCTCCCCCTACATGTTCCAGCCATGTCCTAGTGTGTAGAATGAGCTCAGACCTGTTCACCACAACTACCTCTAAAGTCCTGCACTGTCACACTGTTTTACTTCGGGTCCGAATTGCCGTCATGCATGCTTAATATAAAAGGTGCAGTTACTTGTATGACGCTTTAGTTTTCTTTTTAGATTCCCCAGATCTAAGTCCTGTTTCTGTTCATCCACAGTTTACCTGGACAGACAGGCCTCAGAAAACCAGTCACTATCTGGTGTTTAAAGGAATAGGCCACCGTTTTCACATATTGAACTTATACGACTTGATGTGTACCTGTTTGGTCTTTGTGCGCTCAGTTACGCAAATATTGTTAGCATTTAGCCTCTCCCAGCAAAGGTATAGCTCCAAACTGGGGTGAGTTAGAAGCTACCAACCTGTTCCACGTTTTCCCTCTTTAAACACACCTACGTGGGCCTTTACACGATCCAAGTCTTGTTACACAAAATTAAACATGTCGATTTTCTAAGCGGATAAAAAGGGGAACTATAGTGTGAGGCGTAATAACACCTGTAGTACTTTGACGATATTACAGCGCGGATGTCGAAGTACTTCAGTAATAGAAAAAAACATTGAACAAGAATAACTGGACTCTTCTGCACTAAATGTATGACCGGCTATTTAGGATACATTAATATAAACCACTCACACAAATTGATCTGATCCTTACAATTTGTGCTAAATGTCTTCAGATATTCCTCAACAGCATTTCATAAACTAAAAACACTTGGCCACTGACTCCAGTGTTTATTT
Source organism: Gobius niger (assembly GCF_951799975.1). Taxonomy (NCBI): domain Eukaryota; kingdom Metazoa; phylum Chordata; class Actinopteri; order Gobiiformes; family Gobiidae; genus Gobius; species Gobius niger. Next base: position 35,843,638 of record NC_136855.1, on the reverse strand, counting down.
TATTAGGCTACGTTAGGTGATCCAACCATGGTTTCTGTCCCAGCCTTGATTAGTTACTGTTAGCACTAGCATGCTCCCGCTAGCTTTAGCATAGTGTTGCTAGCCACGGCTGTCAAATATAACAAAACTAACTTGCATGTCCATATTCACTTAGATTTAGTTAGTGAAAGTTGTGTTTTTAAAGCGGTGAGAGCCAAAACAAATCGGTTCAGTGTCAGATATTTGTAGATACCCGATATTGTATTTTTCCGGGTATTGGCTCCCTCGGTGTGACCACCATTAGTTTTAAAACTTGGACCTGTCTCTTTGCCACATTTAAACCCATATAAGGCAAGACAGTGGCTTGTTACAAAGAAACTCAAGAGTGGCCAACTTCTGCAGACGGATCCCCAAACTCATTTTCTGTGCTGTTCTTGTCAATAAATCAACTCTTGGACAAGCGCTTTGGAGTTTTTACGTCTACTGTGAGTGTTCCCCTCCTTCAGCTGCCCAAGAACAAATATCGGCCAATAAACCGGGCCTGATCGCTGCGGAAATCAGATCGCAGGAATAATCATTTCCCCGCTTGTCTTGCATTGAGCCTCCTCGTGGAAGTTTGACATTACTGCTCTGAAACATTGAGTTTGCAAAGTCGGCCGCTAAAGCCATGCAATAAAGCCTCAGTAAGTGCCAGAGTCAAACAAATAGATCAAATCTGTGCTAACAAGAACAATGCGATGTGACTGGACACTCTACCCTGTCGTTTATTGATTTAAACAAATCCCGTACAAGCGTCGAAGATGAAATATGACAGACAGTACATTTATCCCACAATGTCGTTCTTGTGTGGCATTTATAAAGCTCGTAAACCCGGTGCTCACAAACAGATCTAGACAGATTTGTGAACAATATTTGAGCGAAATGGGTCTGTAGAAAATGAAACGCTTATAAAATGGGAGCAAAAACAAAAGCGTTTACATTTTTGTTCAGTGTTGAATGTCTATGAGTTCCCACTTACAGTTCATTAGTGAGAATTCAATCCCCTTGACCTTTTCTACATTGTGTTATATTACAGCCTTACTCATAAGTACATACTGCAAGTAAGTCAACCCAAGCTTGGCTCATCTGCATTTGGGTTATTTTTCCCATTCTTCTCAGCAGATCCTCTAAAGTTCTGTCATGTCAGATAGGGGGCGCAGCTGCACAGTGAATAGGTGTGTTTAAGATGAGCCAGGCTCTGCAGGGGAGGGGTCAATACGTGCACAAACAGCTGACTCTGTTTTGATCAGAAACGAGTGGCCCCGACGCTCGGCTGCTCCTCCTCCTCTTATCTGAACAGACATCTTCTTTGCCGAGGCTGTTTTTGTCCAACACATAATTTTAAACAAGTTGTTTGAGCAGAGTTTTATTATCAATTTCGATCTTGAGCCTGAGGGGCTGTTTATTCTTTGCACAGATGATGAGACGAATGTCTGGTGTGTGGGAGAAACAGAAATGTGTTCACAAACTTTTAAAACAGTTTAGAGACCAGTCATAGTTAGAGAGCTTTTATAGACAGGTCTGTGCCTTTCCAAATCAAGTCCAATCAACTGAACTGTATAGGAACATCTCAAGGATGATTATTGGAAACAGGATGTAACCGAGCTCCGTGTTGTTATAGCAATTATAGCATTATAGCAAAGGGAGAGAAAACTTATGTACATGTGATATTTCAGCCTTTGATTTTTATTACATTTATTTTAAAAAAAACAATCTTTGTCCTGAGGCTATGAGGTATTGTGGATTATAGATTCTTACTCAAACTTTCTTAAAAAATGTTTACACATAAAACAAAATGCATGTTTTTTTTTAAACATGTTTTACATATATATGACTAAAACCCATCCATCCAATGCCTTAATGTTCGGCACAGCCCAGTGAGGCAACTCCTGTTGTGATATTGGGCTATACAAACCATTGATTGATTGATTGATTGACTGATTGACTGATTGACTGATCGATCCATCCATCCATCTTCCACTTTTCCGTTCCCGGCATTGCACCAGCCCCTATGGCTCCTCCTGCAGGTGGTGGGTCCACAGAAGGCCAGCCTCACGATTCTAACCGGGCCTGTTGGTCTCTCATAAGGAGCTTCCGAACCGCTCTTTGTCTGACCCGTCACCTAGGACCTGCTTGTCCTGGGAAACCCTACCAGGGGCACCAAGCCCCCCACAAAAGAGCTTCCAGGATCATTTCGGTGCTCAAACCCCTCCACCACGATAAGGTGGCGGGTTCTAGGGGGGGATGACTTAAACCATGCATTTTTCTGTAGGGTTCTGTACATGCAAAGTGCCATTAAAAAGTATGTTGTGATTTAACATGAAGGAAAAATAATCCTTGCATTATTGACCCAGATAGAGAAAATATGATTTTTTCGTTTTTGGTTCCTACCACTACGCCACTCACTTTGCAACACGGCTGTGACTCCACATGCCCAAGAACTGGGATGTTCAGAATTTGTTCAGAAAGTTTTGACCACAATTAACAATTTCAACTCAAAGAACTTTGAGTTATACCGGACATTTTCAAGTTGTAGATTAAGGTGTGTTTTGTCCTTCATATATTGTAACGACAGATATTTGTGAGAAAAAAGACTGATCATGAAGCCTTTTTATCGATGGTGAAGTTGCAGCTCTCTTTATCATGGGAAAATGTGGGTACAGCCTTTTTAAACGCGGAGTGTAGGACGGTTGTGAAGCCGTAAATGAAATATGCCATTTCATTTAAACACAGCATTAATCCCACAGCATGCTAGACAGTAATCAAGCTGCGTTTGAATTTTCACCAAAAGCCTGAAGATGCGCTTAATACCCGGTTTTAACTGCGTAGCCACATTCCAAAGTAGACGTTCTCCGGCTAACTATGTGATGGAAAATGGCTCCTAATGTCTTTCTGTCCATCTCGGCGTTGACGTCCCAGCATGTTGTTTTGGTAAATTGCAGAAGATTGAGGTAATAGCCAGGATGGTCCTCTCTGGCCCAACACAAACAGAGCCATGCGCCGGTGTGGGGAGATTGGCTCTGCCTTCAGCCCTAATGCATTTCAGCATGGCATCTATCAAAGCGGCGGGAGGCAGTCTGTGGTGAAGATATGCACCAGCTGCTCAGCGCAAACACGTCCACGGAAGCTTTGCTGACGCTGTAGTTCTTCAGACCATCCATTAGCCAAAATATTATTCGGACATGCATCCCAAAGTAAAGTATAGGCATTTATATGATATATTGTACCTCTGCCACCAGGGAGTACTCATTTTTGTGAGAAATATAAGCATTTTTTGGGGATGTTTTTCAAACCTTGAAGACAAGACGCTTTGATTCAGTTAACTCCGCCCCCTCTCTCCACTCATGCAACTTTAGCATTAGTAGAAATATAAATGTCACAACAATAAGTGAAGTTACTTCACAATGTAGTTAAAAGGAGTTAACATTTGCTACACAGCTTCATAAATGGCTAACACACAAGCTTACACATGTTTTGATTGACTCACCGCTCTGTCCCGGCCGCTCCACTTATCGCTCGGTAAGGAAAAGAACAGGTGTCCAGAGTAGGTTAGAAAGAGCTCCTGCTTCTTCACAGCTTTCGGTTTCCTCTTCCTGTTGACACTATGAGGTCAAACAGGAACGGCACGGTAGTACAGCGTTAGAGCTCATGCTTCACAGAAGGTCCGGGTTTGATTCCCACCAAGGACGGGGCCTTTCTGTGTGGAGTTTGCATGTTCTCCCCGTGTCTGTGTAGGTTTCCTCCAGGTACTCCGGTTTCCCCTACTACTAAAAACATGTACAATAGGCCAGGATTAGTGAGTGTGTTTGAGAGTGCATTCCGGTGTGGCTTGTTCATTAACTTGCACTGTCCCGACCAAATAAACCAATAAACTAAATGTAAAAAACGTCATTGCTTAGATTGCTTAGAAATGCGTGAATGAAGCCACAAATCACTCTGGGGGTGTTTTTGATAAGAAAAGCGCATTGCAACAAGGCTAAAAGCTCCAGAAAGTCGATTATGCAATATATAGGACCTTTAAAGCCCATAGACCTGCTCAGAATGGGCATCTGTCATATGTCCATGTTAAATCATTTCCATTTTATTTTGTAACATGCTCAAATTTGAATCTTAATTTGTTTCCTAAAAATCTAATATCTGTGCTGCAGTTATACATTCAGTAGCAAATACATGTATTATAAACAACCTAAACTTTAAACCTATTCCATTGCTCTTTGTCATATTTGTGCTGTTTTTAACATTCAACCACTGTGATAAAGTTTTCACTGGCACATAGGCCTCTCCAGACTACTACCCTCTAGAGATCTGCTCCCACATCAATCCTGAATAAAACTTGAAATTGATTTGTTTTGATTTGTATTTTAATGAGAGAGTACTTTATGTATGCGTTCCTCCTATTTAAAAGTTGTGTCACGTCCCGCATTAGCCCAAGTTCCTGACCCACAGCTCTGTTATCATTTTGTCCCATTATCAGCTCAAACGTCGCCTGTAAAATCGGACGTGAAATAAACAACTTTCCCCTCACCTCTTAGTTTACTCCACCTCCACCCGAGAATCTCATGACAAGCTCTATTTTGTTGTGTTTTTCTATTTTCTTTGTTGTCTTTGCTGCGTCCCGAGTCTCGAGAGAGTCCAGCTGCTGTGAACAGCCGAGTGTGACTGCCGTGAGACGGTTCTGAGGCCCCGCGTTTTCACAGGAGCTCAATTCTAACGTACCGCAGAACAAAGCTTTTACAGAGCGGGGAGCAGGGGAGACGAGTGCAGGTGCTTCTTTTCCGATACCAGGCTGTTCAAATAGACCCATTTTTTGCCATCTGACTTCCACATTGTATTCAACAAAGAAAAGAACTGCTTTACTGGTGCGTCTTCTGACCGGGAAGTTTATGGGTCGATCCGGTGTTCGGCATCTTTGAGTTTGACTTTTTTAAACCAACTGGAGAAAGCGACACTGGTACCTGTTCATTTTTATTTTTATGAGTGGAAGCAACTGAGCGATGCCTTTTCCCAATCCAAAAGCATGTATTTTGGGCCATTTGCTCATCTTGCACTGGAAGATTTTATTGTCTGCGTTTTCAGTCTCAAAACCCCAAACTGATTTGTTTGGGCTCAGGGGAAATCAAAGGAATAAGTAATCAGGTTTCTTTTAAAAACACATCTGAAGAAATGTGTAATCAGTCAAAAAAAAAAAAGTCCTGACTTAATGTTTCTATGCTAATTGTAATGCACCTGATTTGTTGTTTTCTTGGGTCTTATCTCAATTATTCAATTCAATGTGGAACTATGTCATATTTTTATAATGAGAATGGACTCCAGGAAGAGTAGTCCTTGCTTTGGGTAAAGACTTAAAGGGCCTATATCATACAAAATCGACTTTTTGGAGCTTTTAGCCATGTTGTTATGCTATTTCCTTATCAAAAACACCCCAGAGTGCATGTTTTTGGCTTCATTCAGGCAGTTCTCAGCAATCCTCCTGAATCCTGCTCTCTGAGTTGTGACACTCAGAGCACCCCCTGAGCGTCTGAAAAGATGATGAAGGACGTCTGTTCTTTTTTCTTACCAAACGATAATGTCACCGAGAAAACAAAGCGCGTTTGGCTACGAGGACTTTATTCAACCTTCGCCAGAATCAAAGTGGATTAAAGGAATAGGCCACCGTTTTTACATACTGAGATATGTTCTTACCTAACCTTAGCCGAGTTAATATATACCCGTCTGGTCTTTGTCCGTGCGCTCTGTCACGCAAACGGAGCACATACGCAGCCTCTCCCACATGTCATATAGCTCCAAAAAAGCTCACGATAGAAGCTACCAAGCTCTTCCACGTGTTCCCTATTTAAATAAAGTTACGTGAAGTGTTTTTTATGCAAAGTATATTTACACAGAAATGTAGCATGTCGGTTTTATAAGCAGATAAAAGGGGTAGTATAAAAAGAGGCGTAATGATACGAGGAGCATAACGTCCGCGCAGTAACTCCTAAAGACTTCCCCCGCTCACTTCCGTCAATAGAAGCTGCGTGACTTGTAGAGAGCCTTTTACAACAAGCAGAAAATATATTTCCGTAAAGTGCTTGCGCATTCCTACCTCATGGTGGAGGTCCTGAGTCCTGTGTCGTCGTCCGGGGTGAGTTGGAAATCTGTGAAACATTACTACACTATATACTTTCTGCTTGTTATCACAGCCCGGCACGATGCACGTTGCAAGTTATCGACGCTTCTTCAACTGTTCTCTGCTAGCTCTCTACAAGTCACGCAGCTTCTATTGACGGAAGTGAGCGGGGGAGTCTTTAGGAGTTACTGCGCGGACATTTTGCTCCTCGTATCATTACGCCTCACAATATAGTACCCCTTTTTATCTGCTTATAAAATCAACATGCTACATTTCTGTGTAAATATACTTTGCATGAAAACACTTCACATAACTTTATTTAAATAGGGAACTCGTGGAAGAGCTTGGTAGCTTCTATCATGAGCTTTTTTGGAGCTATATGACATGTGGGAGAGGCTGCGTATGTGCTCCGTTTGCGTGACAGAGCGCACGGACAAAGACCAGACGGATATATATTAACTTGGCTAAGGTTAGGTAAGAACATGTCTCAGTATGTAAAAACGGTGGCCTATTCCTTTAACTTTTATAACCAACGCGAGTCCCATAATGTAAACAGCTGATGGAGCGGCCAGGACAGAGCGGTGAGTCAATCAAAACGTGTGTTAGCCATTTATGAAGCTGTGTTGCAGCTTCAACAGCCAAGTGTGGAAGCAAAAGTGTGCTTTCGTTTATGGACCCCAGCGATACACATATACTTTTGGCCCCCAGCGAAAATTACGTGGAGTCCCCTGATGTAGGGGGATGAAAATACTTTGTTTTAAACTCTGTATAGTCCCTTTAAGTTAACACCATCCTCTGTTGCCGGGCAGGCTGACTGAGTCCCACCGCAGAGCCATCCGCGTGGTGCAGAAGATGCGCTATTTCGTGGCCAAGAGAAATTTTCAGGTGAGGATTAAAAGCGAAGCCAGTTCTTTTTTTTCTTTTTTTTTTCAATTATTGCGCCTGACCCTCCGATAATGGATTTTGTTTGGATAACTGACAACGCAATTTCATTTTCTCCCTAAACATGATGAAACCAGCAAGCCCGTAAGCCGTACGACGTGCGGGATGTGATCGAGCAGTACTCCCAGGGTCACCTCAACCTCATGGTGCGAATCAAGGAGCTCCAGAGACGGTATTGTGCCCCTAAAAAGTCCAAAAAGCTCATTCGCACATGCAGGCTATTCTAATGACGAGTAATGCTGTGGCGTGTGTGTGTTTCTGCAGCCTGGACCAGTCTCTGGGAAAGATCTCGCTGTTCCAAAGCAGCTCAGGTAAGAACTAATAGGTGGGGATGACACATTAGAACGGATTGTAATTTCAGATGGAGGGAAGGGGATATAAGCAGGGTTCCACATTATCAGGGGTTGGTAACTTAGACCAGATCATAATTTAGTCACTTTATAAATGTCTGAGAGTATCTTAAAAGAAGGCGTTTAATGCCAGTACTTAACAATATTTGATATCAAATTATTCATTTGCATAATGCAGTACTAATGAATATAAGACAATGATGTTTTTGTTTTAACTTTGTCATGTCGAAAGAGGATCCGCACAGCAGTCGGAGCTCCCAATGTTTTATTCACAACATATCAAAATTGTGCCGCATGCTCTTCATCAGATGTGAAAAAGTGATAGAGACACACCTGTATTTAGCGCCGAACGCTGGGCGGATCTGTTCATTTTTGGATCCAGCTCACAGCTTTATTCGGATGTGCGTGTTCAGTTCTACTGAACTATTTGTTTTAACTTTACCCATCTCTAAAAAGGGGTAGAGAAGGTTATACGAGCTGTTGTTCTTAAAGCAGGGACAGTTTTGTTTGTTTTATACGGTAGCATTATGGTAGAAGTTTGCAAAAAGATGGTGAACAGTCAAACATCTGACCGACCTGCTCTGATGCAGCTGAAATGTCCGTTTGTTTAATAATCCAACATCTGCAGGAGCTGTCAGGTCTTTTCTGCTCATGATTACAGCAGCACCGAGAGGCTGTGAGCGTGAGTCGTTCAGTTCTGGACTGTAAACTTAGTTTTAAAGTTGCAGTTTAGCAAATAAACGTAAGTCTCAAAATGTTTACTTTGCTACATATCTTATTTATGCTGATTAATGTGTGTTTCACACAAGATTAATGAGATTTCCGTATCTCACTGAATGCAATCAGCGCAGCTTGTGGTCTATGGTGGAGGGGAGTGAGGGGTGAGGGGGGAGAGCCAGGTGAGGGGAGGGGGGTGCTGGTGGAGCAGAGCAGGATGGTTCACTATTCCACCTGCTGATGAAAAAAGGTCAAATAGACATCGCTTAAGGCAGCTTTAAGTTGTCCTTTAGTTTGTCTTCTGCATTTGACCCATCCTTCGATGCCACTGGGGCAAACCTTCAGGAGCCGTGGGCGACCGCAGGGCAGCGCCCGGAGCACCATCTCCAGATGTGGAGATTGAGGCTAGTGGTCACAATCACCTGGTTGGAGAATTAAGCTATTGTGCATGTTTTTGGTTGATGGGGAAACCAGAGCACCCAGAGGAAACCCATCCAAACTCCACAAAACGCCTGCACGGTCCGGGAATGCAACCCGGGAACTTCTAAAGCACTAACCACTCAGCCACCATGCTGCCAATATATAAACTTAAACATATAAAAAATGTATTAAAAATAGTGAGAAAAAGTTAAATTCAACAGCTGTAAAACAAGCAAAGCTGTGTGAGATATCTCTGATAAGTGATCATTTCACTTATCAGATGTGTTGAATTGACTTAAGATTTTACCCACGCAATAGTGAATAAAGTAATGATGAAAACTCATCTTTAATCATGAAACTGAAGTCTTGACAGTGTGTTTTTGCATGTGCTTGATCTCATGCCTAAACATCACTGTTTTTGAGAGAAATGACTGAAAAAAAAAGAAAAATGAACAAACACATTTAATTTTCTTGGTGAAAGGTCTACACTTTTCGCTTTGATCTTGAGGCTTCTCGTGAGACATTTTAACTGACAGCAAACGTGCCCGTGGGATTGATTATTACCACTTTTTAATTGGAAAAGAAACATTAACGAGAAAGTGTGTAAAAAATAAATCTCTGTTTTGAAAGTTAGCATAATTTCTTTTCCTTCAGTTCCACAAATGCCGGCTCTTGCTTCTCTCCCCAAAGGAACATGTTCCAGGTGATATTGTTATTCGCTTTTAGGTATTTAATAAAGTCAAGCTCAGTCTCGATGAAAGGTGAATCTTCCACCCACTTTGTAAGATCAGCCTGAAAAGCTCAAACTACGGTACTTTACCTGAGATCTTATCATGGAAACAATGATCATCATAAAGGGCACTGTGTTGTACATATCCTGTTATTACTCGTGTGCTTATGTCTGTCTTCAGAGCGGACAATGGACAAAGGCAGTAACTCCATCGGCTCCCGGCTGCACAGGATGGAAGAACGGGTGAGAAAACACACCGTCATTTCTATAAGCCGGTACTTTGTTCACACGCTTTGAACCTTGCAACGATGCGGCTAATGTATAGATTTTTACTCAAGATAAGCCGAATGCCCATCTTGGGTCGCCTGTTGCATTATGGGTAATGGAATTTCTTTTGGCTACCAAACAATATTGATAGGTAGCGTAAAGCAACGAAGAAAGCTCTGATTTGGACCGTTTTAACCGCTGGAAAGTTGGTGATTTAAAGAGACTAGATGCAAGTTAGCCATTTTATACTCACTACTGCCACCTCAGGTCATACATGTAACTGCACCTTCTATATTAAGCTTGGGCATGACGGCACTTCAGACCTGACAGTGCTGGATTTCAGAGGCAGTTGTGATGAATATGCCTGGGCTCATTCTACACATTAGGACATTGTTGGAACATGTAGGGGGAGGAAAATACATCATTTTAACATTTTTAAACTCCCTTTAAAGTGCTTTTGTCGTCACTGTGGAGCTTTTACAATATTAGCTTAAAGTCTATTTTTACAACCTCGGCTGCGTACGGAGACAGACAGAAAGAACTGAACGGCCGTTCATATGTAGAGATGCTTCAAAAGTGACGTCCAGTCCTTGTTCACATAGTTGTAATAACGATGTGAGAAAAATATTTCTGACCCTTGAAGGCGACTGTTGGACAAAGTCCAGGGTCTGAAACTGTGGCCTCATGTTGCTGACATTCAGCACATTTAAACTGGAATGAGAAATAAAAACATAGAATCCTTCTTTTTTTTGTCAATAAGGAGGTGGACAGTAAATGAAATCGTTGATTCAATTGTGACCAGAGATCCACATACAAACATAGGCTATGCCATCTAAATGTACTTTATTTGTTTGTTTGTTTTTACGAGTGATCTGATGGTACAACAGAGCTAATCGATCGCTAATTTGACAGACGGAAATTTACCCACTATATTTAATATGGTCCGCTATGATCCGCTATGATCCGCTATGATCCGCTATGATCCGCTATGGTCCGCTATGGTCCGCTATGATCCGCTATGATCCGCTATGATCCGCTATGATCCGCTATGGTCCCCTATGATCTGCTATGGTCCGCTATGATCCGCTATGATCCGCTATGATCCCCTATGATCTGCTATGGTCCGCTATGATCCGCTATGATCCGCTATGATCCCCTATGATCTGCTATGGTCCGCTATGATCCGCTATGATCCGCTATGATCCCCTATGATCTGCTATGATCCGCTATGATCTGCTATGGTCCGCTATGATCTGCTATGATCCGCTATGATCCGCTATGCTCTGCTATGGTCCGCTATGATCCGTTATGGTCCGCTATGGTCCGCTATGATCTGCTATGGTCCGCTATGATCCGCTATGATCCGCTATGATCCGCTATGATCTGCTATGATCCGCTATGATCTGCTATGGTCCGCTATGATCTGCTATGATCCGCTATGATCCGCTATGATCCGCTATGGTCCGCTATGGTCCGCTATGGTCCGCTATGATCCGCTATGATCCGCTATGATCCGCTATGATCCGCTATGATCCGCTATGGTCCGCTATGGTCCGCCATGATCCGCCATGATCCGCCATGATCCGCCATGAACCGCCATGATCCGCTATGATCCGCTATGATCCGCTATGGTCCGTTATGGTCCGCTATGGTCCGCTATGATCCGCTATGATCCGCTATGATCCGCTATGGTCCGCTATGGTCCGCTATGGTCCGCTATGATCCGCTATGATCCGCTATGATCCGCTATGATCCGCTATGGTCCGCTATGGTCCGCTATGATCCGCTATGATCCGCTATGATCCGTTATGGTCCGTTATGGTCCGCTATGGTCCGCTATGATCCGCTATGGTCCGCTATGAACCGCTATGATCCGCTATGGTCCGCTATGGTCCGCTATGATCCGCTATGATTCGTTATGATCCGCTATGATCCGCTATGATCCGCTATGATCCGCTATGATCCGCTATGATCCGTTATGGTCCGCTATGATCCGCTATGGTCCGCTATGGTCCGCTATGGTCCGCTATGGTCCGCTATGTTCCGCTATGGTCCGCTATAGTCCACTCCTGCCTACGGAGCCTCCGTCCTGACTTTTCCCTCGTTTTCAAGATATTGACAACATAAATATTTGCAAGAAATGTCACTTGAGACTTAAAGTCTTTAAACCGTAATAACCGTAAGTCTTATAGTTCACAGTTATGACTCAATACACTTCAGTGTTCTCGCTCCGCCACCTGAACTCGCTCACACATTTCAATGGCGGAGTGGTTTGTTTGGGCTGAAATGAGGAGCCTGATTGACCCACGCATGCACAGTCGAGATGGGCATTGAGCTTATTGTGTCATGTTGTCAATAACAATGCACCTGGGTCCAAAAACACGCGGCTATTTCTAATGAAAGAGCTCCACGAGGTATCTTTTAGACGTGCCCAACTTATCTGCAAAATAACTCACCCTATCGCTGTCTTCCCCAAGGCTCTGCCCGCGGGGTTTACAGCACACCGGGCCGGGAGCAGCAGGATGCCCTCTCGCATCTGTAACATGGATTCAACCTCTCTCTTCTCTGAAATATTATGGAGGGACAAAGCAGAGTGCAGGCTAAATTCATCAAAAGTCAGCCTCGAGCGATTCACCGCGGACCAGGCTCGGTGAATAATACAATTGAATTGATAAACTTTAACACACTTATACAAAAGTAAATGTACCTGTAGGCCACTGTTCTCTTGGAATATTTCACTATACACAAAGAGAAACGTCCTGTATTTCCAACAACGTGGACACCTGGGGCTTATATTCAGAAAAATGATGGTATATGGATAAAGCAGAGCAGAGTTTTAACCCTCAAGCATTTTTAGTTTGTCGTTTCAATTCTAATTTAACAGAGCAAAAGTGTGCGGATGTGCTGCAGTGACCATCAGGTGGCGTTGGTGATATAGCCCACGTGAGTGATAAATGAGCGGTGTCCAGGCCTAAATGAGCTGCACACAGTCACTGCCTTGAGCTAATGACCACTGCCTCCTCATTAACCTCAGCGGCCACTTTCGCTCGTAGACATTTGTAGACATGTGATAACATCGTGCCGTCTCCATCTATCAACAATCTCCAACTTCCAATCAGGGGAATTGAAATGAAATGACCTAAATGTCGAATAAATGGAGCGGGAGTGACTCCACTACATTGTAATGAAATGTCCTTCCCACTTAACCTATGTGAGAACACACTGCGTGCACAATTATTAGGCAAGGGAGGTTCATTGTACCATAATGTTATTTTTCCAAAGAGTTTAAAACTGAAAGGCTGTAATATGCTGTTTATATCCAGATCTCTTGTTGTTATGTTGGTGCCCTCTGCTGGACACGTGTGATATTCTTTCCTTTTATTAATTTAAGCTGCCCTCTAGTGGCTGGAGTGAGCAAACTGTTTTTCTTTAAAAATCCATAACTCTGCACAGGAATGTGCTAGATACTTACTTTTTTTTTTGACATGCTCAGGAATTCATGCTCCTCAAAGGGCCACATTAAATCATCTCATCATGTGGCCCACAAGCCTTCACCTTGACACATGTGTTTTAAAAGAACAGGACACCGTTTTTACATACTGAGATATGTTCTTACCTGAGCTTGGACAAATTGATACAAACCTGTCTGGTCTTTGTGCCCGTGGAAGAGCTTGGCCGCTTCTAACTTATAGGAATACATTGGGAGAGGCCAAATGCTAACAACATCTTTGGTCTTTTTGCATGACTAAGGGCACACACACAGACCAGACAGGTACACATCAACTCGTCTAAGCTCAGGTAAGAACTTATCTCAGTATGGAAAAACAGTGGCCTGTTCCTATAAACCATTCATGACCCAGTCTAAACATTTTAGCTTATGATCAATAGTGGTTGTGTTTACACTTTTCTCACATTGGCGATGTCTGAGCACTGCACTTCTGGATTCTTCAGGTCAGTTACAGCTTCTCAAAATGGTAGCACTAGTAGATAATGGATTCCTTGGTGGTTTCACGCTCGATTTTTCTTCTCTCTTTGAAAGCTACTTTGCGTCTTTTAAGGGTCTATCTCACCGGAGGAGAGTTGCGGAGACGTTATCGATGCAATGTCTCCGCAACTCGGACTGATTGTGCATATTCGAAGGGCTTACCTCACTGGTCTGGAGACTAGTTGGAGACTAGAGTCGCCGCTAGTCACGGAGACACATCCAAGAGGTCTTGGCAGTCTCAAGCAGCTGGCAACACTATTTGTGAGACTTTCAAGATGCCCCTGCAATGTCTCCCGTACCTGTCGGAACCTGTTTGTTTCCACCGAGACTACCTGGAGACTCGCCTTATCTCCAGGGTCTTGGAGACGTCTCCATGACCAGCGGCAACTCGAGTCTCCAAGTAATCTCCAGGTTCAGATTGTCCCTTTACTGTCAACTCACTTCTTGAGCCTGTTAGTGATTGGCAACAAAACATCTGATGGTTCTGTGTCCCGTCCCAATATTTTTGGACATTTCGAAAGGGCTGCACCAGCTTTTAACAATTAGTGACTTTTCAGAGTTTTTCAGATGTTTTTTCCCGTTGTGTGAGGAGAAGCTGCATAACAATTCTGCACTTGATTCAGAGCTTGGACCTGCTCTGGCCACACTTCCTCTCATTACAAACATCGTCATCACCGGGGAAGCGTCAATCCAACAGCCTCTCAGTTTTACACCGAGTTTGAAAATAGCAATATAGTTAAAAAAAAAAAAAAAAAACTCACAGCATGGCACCAGAATAATTGAGTTTCTGTTTAGAATGAAAATGACGTGAGTGCGAACCCTCTATTGTAAGTTCAGTTTTATTGCTGATTAGTCTGAGGACGTTTGAGGTGAGGCAGGATTTTATTTCATGCCGGCAGCTAGTTAGGATGGTGTGGAGGTGGGAAAGCTGTAAATGTAGAGCTTGGTGTCATCCGCGCAGCAGTGAAAGTGGATGTGATGTTTTAAGCCATGCTTCGTAGCTCACCACAAACTCAAAAGAAACAAACCGCTCAGGAAGTTTCTGTCAAAGCCTTGATTAGGTCGCTTTATTTGTACCCATAGGTGAATTTGTCTTGCAATTCTTGTCAAGCATTCATCAACACCACATTATACACAAATAATAAAATAAACATCAGCGCTCCAGACACTAAGATTATGTGCCTTTGCTAAAGATACCATCAAATTTTAAACTGTTAGATCATAGTAATAAAGATAAAAAGCCGCCCCAAGGACGATTAGATCCTGGGTTGTTCATCAGGGAAATGGCAGCAGAAATGATTCCTATGACATATGGGCATAAAAAACCTGTGCCCAGAAGGAAGCAATAGCTCGGTTCTGTAAGGAAGAATCTCTTTGGTAATAAGGGAACACAAACTTGAGGCAAAAGTAAAATCCAAAGTAGTAGCTTAACCACAATGTCTCGCAAACTTTTTGGAGGTGCAGCAAATGTTTTTATGGAAAAGATGCCTCAGCAGAGCACTAGCATAAACATTACCAAGTACCACCATGTTTATACAGGTTAATGCAGAGTGAGAACTGCTTTCTGCTTTTCGCTAAGTTGTTTGTGTTCATTTCACACCTCTCCCCCTCTATAATACATTGTAACAACTGATAAGGCGATGCGATGGATTTTACTGTGTTCGATTCTGTCAAAATTCTCAAGGAACTCCAACCCAAAACAGAAAACAGCTATTGTGAAACTAGCTTTGTTTTGCTAACCAACGTAGCTCAACATGAAGTTGCCATTCTTACGGAACACGACACTGATCGCAAAAACATGTCAGCACTAAGTTCCATCCGTCTTCTTCCACTTGTCTGTTGCAAGGTCGTGGAAATCACATTGCACCAGCCCCTCATGGCTCCTCCTGCAGGTGGTGGGTCCACAGAAGGACAGCCTCATGGTTCTAACCGGGCCTGTTGGTCTCTCATAAGGGGCTTCTGAACCGCTCTTTGTCTGACCCGTCACCAAGGACCTATTTGCCATGGGAGGCACGAAGCCCCCGACAACAGAGCTCCCAGGATCATTTGGGTGCTCAAACCCCTCCACCACGTTAAGGTAGTGGTTCCAGGAGGGGCAGCATTAAGTTAAATGATAAATGTGTGTTATGCTCAAGTGCAGTCTCCCTGGACCCCCTTACACTGGTCCAAAAGCAAACTGCGGCCGATCCAAGGGCTGAAGGAGTCTGCGTTTGGGGCGGTTAGGACCCTGTTTTAGGGCCGGAGTGGTTCACTTTTGGCTGTGGAAACAAACCTCAGTCTTGGCCTGTTCTTGTCGAAATGGGGCTGTAGGGCGCTCCTTGTGTCTGTGCCAGTCATTAAATTAGTCAGTGATGCTTGGTTAAGTTACTTTTTTGATTCATATTATTCAACTGAGAGACGCAGTCGACTGAAAGTGGAAAAGGCGCATCTGACAATAATCCATGAAACTCAGCGTCAGAGCTCCATGTCTCTGATCCCATCTTTGTCGTGTCCAGATGTCCCGCATGGAGCAGTCCCTCGGTGGGATCTGCGACTCTCTGCGCCTCCTGTTGGACCAGAACGGCATTCCCGTGACCACAGGGGGGTCCCCAGAAGCCCGCCGCCATGACAGCCTACCTTCATACGAACAGCTGAACGTGGGCCCCTCTGCCCCCACTAATGAGGACTTCTTGAAGTAGTTGGTCGGCAGACAGAATGCAGCCCTTTTTATGAAAACTACTAACAAGTGATCATTATTGTTGATGTAATCTCCATTCAGTATATTTTTGTACTAACAATACCCACTAGATATATAACATACATGTATTAAATATTGAATTTTATACCCATGCTGGACACCTACAGAGTTTGGTATTAAATGTTGTTGTATATTTGTGTGTGAATATGCTTATGTTTAATGATGTGGAAAAGTGCAGTTATACTTGAGGCCAGCAGAGGGAACACTTTCTTCTTTCGTGCACCAGAAACCAGGACAACATGCTAATCATTGTGGGAAAGAGAGTGCAGCCTCAGAACAAGTTTGGTGAAAGTGTCTAGACCAGTGTTTTTCACCCGTTTTCTTCTTTCCATCCATCCATCCATCCATTTTCTTCCACTTGTCCGTTGCCGGGTCGTGGTGCCCAAATCACACTGCACCAGCCTCTTATGGCTCCTCCTGCAGGTGGTGGGTCCACCACCTACCAGTCTTGTTGGTTTCTCATAAGGGTCTTCTGAACCACTCTTTGTCTGACCCGTCACCTAGGACCAGTTTGCCATGGGAGACCCTACCAGGGGCCCGAAGCCCCCGACAACAGAGCCCCCAAGATCATTCGGGTGCTCAAACCCCTCCACCGCGTTAAGGTATAGCGAGTGGTTCCAGGAGGGGACAATTAGTGCAAATTGATAATAAAAAAAATGGTAATAAAGTGCAGACTTGTACAATGTGATGGGTGGGAATGAAAGAAAATGTAAAGCGGTTGCTTTTACATCTGCTGGCTCTGTATCGCCTCCCCGAGGGCAACAGGTCATACTCTGAAAATAAAACATGAGATGGATCAGCCGGGATTTTAGAGGTTTGCTTGACAACGACCTCCTCATACAAAGACTGAACAGGCTAAAAGTCTGGTTTTCCCTCTCGCTCCAGTGCTGCTGTTACCATTCTGTGCAGCTTGGTCTTACTCTGTCCTTTTTTTTGGTCTTTTCTTTTTTTGCAAAAGGGAACATAATTACAACATGGATAAAAGCTAAACTAAAAGAGTTAATTCAAAATAGACCCTTAGCCAGTGTTTAGACGTAGGACACTATCCCTATGCATTTTTTTAATTATTATAATAAAACTGACTAAATAGAGATGACTGTGGGGACGCCTGCAGAGATGTTATTGTACTAACTGGTTATTTACATGTGCACTATATTCTATTCTAGAAGACAAATGTCTATTTTTACTGATGTGTATTGATTGGACTTAAAATGAATGTATAGCCATTTCATTTACAATTGTGCCTTGATAATCCGATGTTCACATTGTACTGAACTTTACATGAAATGAACAGCGTCTTGTCTGTATTTGAAGTTCCATGTCAATTGTGCTGTGGCTTAAGCGGATCAGGCCGCGCTGACAGAGACGAGATCGTTTTCTATCATCATTCTATCATTCTTTCCTGTCCTAAAGGCAAAGAAAATTAATAAAAAGGACACAAAAAGTCAAAGTCGTCTCCTGCTCTGATTGATTCTCCTCAGTAAGTGTGATTTTATCAGCCAACAACCAGAGACGCCTACAGATGATGGACAGGGAGTGATTAACCGAGGGGAAACGGGTAGCAAAGGTCAGAGGTCAGGGTGTGGGAAAGACACGAGACGTTGCTGCATCCACAATTATTAGGAAGGAATAGGCCACCGTAGTCCGGCGTCCACACAATAAAGTGAAGATATTACCGGGCAAATTTCGAACTACTCCTGGTGTCTGCGTAAGCTCTCGGTCGTATAGGAGTTGTCCATCTTTTGGATGAGAGGCGAAGCGTTCGAGACTCCAACCACTGAGTACAGAAGACGACTCGAATACCTTCATTGAAGAACTACTCCTGGTATTATTACGCCTTACAATATAGTTCCCCTTTTTTATCCACTTAGAAAATCCACATTGTTTAATTTTGTGCAATCATACTTTGTAGTGTAACACTTCACATATATTTAAGTAGGGAAAATGTGGAAGTGCTTGGTAGCTTCTATCTTGACCTCCTTTGGAGCTATAGAGGAGAGGAGGAGAGGCTAAATGCTAACGCCGTCTGTGCTGTGCTTACGTGACTGAGGGCACACGTGAAGACCAGACAGGTACAAATGAACTCAGGCTCAGGTTAGAACATATCTCAGTATGTAAAAATGGTGGCCTATTCCTTTAATGTTTGGCTTTATTTATGTATTCATGTATTTGATTGGGACAATGCATGTTAATGAACGAACATGAAATCCATGTTAACGTGCTTGATTGTCGCCAAAGGCTAATTTCCGTCTGTGGTCCCACGGGTCACACAGGTCACGGTCACACAGGTCATATAATACAGTGCAGAATTAAATTTACATCAAATTACATAATTAATTATCAAAAAACCCATTTACAATAATCAGAGCACACTAGACCTTCACAAACTCTTTCACCTTCACATTCAGTCGAAATCTCGGACATCGGGGTGAGGCAAATATACTTCTAGCTGGGAGAGACATCTGATTTCCTTTTTTTTAGCATTAAATAAAAATATATTTTTTTTTTCATTCCAGTTTAACCTCTTAACTCCCGCCTGAACCGAGAGGACCTCACGTCATCAGATTTTTTTCCCATCATTTTTTTGTTGGGTATTCAACTAATTTTTGTAACTTTTTGGTCATTTTTTTGTCATTTTTTGTCACATTTTTGTCATTTTTTCCCGTCAATTTTTTGTCACATTTTTATCACATTTGTCATTTTTTTTGTCATTCTTTGTCAAATTTTTGTGATTTTTTTTGTCACATTTTTTTCAGTTTTGTAATTTTTTTTGGTCACATTTTTGGTATTTTTTCGTCAATTTTTCGTCACTTTTTTGTCAATGTTTTCTCACTTTTTTGTCGCATTTCCATCATTGTTTTCGTCTCAGTTTTGTTGCTATTTTCACAGCTTTTTTCCAGAAGCTTCTGGACTGGGGTAAAGCCAGACTGGAGAAAATGTGCTCAGTTCAGGTGGGAGTTAAGGGGTTAATGGGCTCATTTAATGCCATCATTCTTGGTATTTACGCTACACATACTGTATCACAAACTAAATTCTTATATTGCGTTGCACTTGGTCCTGACACCAAACCCGTTGAGAGCCACTGCCTTAGGCCACTTAAGACTCACACTCAGGCTTGTGGTCAGCAACAAAAAAAACACAGCTACATCAGCAACAGCACAACTTCCCAATGTCCAGTTGGAAAGACAAGGCCTGGAAGGAAAAAGCACAGCTCCTTTGTTTATATATTTGAGTGCTTTCTTTAGCTGTATGTAGAATAGGGCTAATCACTCACCCCTGTCCCATTCGGTCCGGAGCAGCGGTGGAGACCCCCCATGACCCGAGCCACACTTCAGGAGCGAGGGGTCCATTGTGCGGGGGCCGGGTGGGCAGATGGTCAGTAGCACCGATGTAAAGGAATGCCCCGAGACAAGTGGAGGGGGGTGGAGGGGGTGGGAGGGTCGCCAGCTGTCCCCCCGAAAGGTCAACAGTCACGCCACAGTGAGGAGCACTTCTACAATGTGGGGCCCGGACAGATCGTCACACAGGGACGTCGGTGTATAGGACAATGGTCACTGTGACTACGATGTTTTCTAAGGAGAGAATGGACAGAAAGCCTAAACCGTGTTTCCAACGCGTGCTGAGGCCCAACAAATAAATACGTCAGCTAAGAGTGGTGTTCAGTCTTAAAAACTTTGTTGAATATAAACTTCACTGTAGCAGCTTCTACTTTTCAGCTTTCACTTAATGTGGTTTTAAGGCCCATATACGGTCATGTTCGAAGCAGCCAGAGTGGAAAAACAACCTTAATCACCATCACTTGCCAAAGTAATACCTATTTTTAAAAGTGGAGAAAAGCAACAGTTTACCAATTACAGACCGATCTCATTACTCTCGCAGTTTTCAAAAATATTAGAAAAGCTATTTGTCAGACGACTTGATAGCTTTGTAGACAAGCATAACCTGTTAAGTGAACATCAGTATGGTTTTAGATCCAATAGGTCCACTTCAATGGCAGTCACCGAACTAGTAGAAAAGATATCAACATCTATTGAGAACAGGGAGTATGCTGTTGGAGTCTTTATTGACCTCAGCAAGGCCTTTGACACAATAGACCATTCATTGCTTTTAAATAAACTTGAAAGGTATGGTGTCAGGGGCCTAGCTCACACTTGGCTAAAAAGTTATCTAAGTGATCGAAATCAGTACGTACATATTAATAACATCAACTCAAAGGAGGAAAAAATAACCTAAACTATTTATCATGTACATTAATGAAATCGCTGAAGTCCTCAACAAATTACAATGTATCCTATTTGCTGATGATGCCAGTCTGTTCTGTTCTGGAAAAGATCTTGAGCTGCTTTTGAATACAGTAGGAACTGAGCTTAAGATACTAAAAAAATGGTTTGATATAAATAAACTTTCCATAAATCTGCATAAAACTAAATATATTGTATTTGGAAACAAGGAAGTAAACAAACCGTGTCAACTCAAAATTGGGGAGGTAGAAATCGAAAGGGTGTATGTAACAAAGTTTTTGGGAATCAATATTGATGATAAGTTAAATTGGAAAGCGCACATAAATACACTAAAGACTAAAATTTCTAAAATTATTGCCATACTATGTAAAATTAAAACCTCTGTGAATCAAAATGCATTATATATACTGTACAATTCCCTCATCCTTCCATACCTTAGCTATTGTGTGGAAATATGGGGGAATACCTATAAAACTAACATACAACCTATCTTTTTATTGCAAAAGAAAGCAATTAGAGTGATCAGCCATGCAGAATACTTGGCTCCAACAAATCCCCTTTTTATCAGACTAAATATCTTAAAATTGCATGATCTTGTTGATGTTTACACAGCAGTGGTGATGTACAAAGCTCACAATCTCATGCTCCCTCAGTGTTTACAGGAGATGTTTCAAACTAGAGAATCTATATACAACCTTAGAGGAACTGATCTGCTACAAACACCTATGGCGCACAGTAATACTAAGAGGAGGTGTTTATCAGTTAAAGGCGTTGATCTATGGAACGGTTTATCTATTCAACTTAAGGGCTCCAAAAGTCATTAAAGCATTTAAGAAAATGTATAAGTCAAACATGATAGAGAAGTATAGAACACTTGAATGAAGACCATTAGAAGAGAAGTCGATCGAGGATACATAGCATAATTTTTGTTTGTTGAAGTTTAAGTTTTGTGCTTAAGTGTTACCATCGTTGGTATTAGAGAAAGTGTATATTGTGTCATCTTTGGACACAGAGTCACAGTTGTAAAAGGGGTTAGGCAGAATAAGTCTTGGCTTCAGCCTAAACCCCTTCGGTCAGGCATCATTTAGATTTAATTCTTAATGTATGTGTTTTCTTATTGTATAATGTCTTAGATCTTTGGAAAACATGTGACTTGTGATTTAAATGTTCATAATGACCGAAGAAAATTAATTAACTAACTAACTTTGACAAAATTAATGCTGAATTATGAATATATGTTTCTGTTAAATAAAGACACAGAGAAATGGAGAGGAGCAAAGTGGTTCAACAGCCCATAAATTCTTAAAAAATGGACAATGCATGCTAACCAGGAAGGAATCTCAGCTAGCTTCATGCTACATATGCTAACGTAAGCTACAAGTGCTGGTTTTCGCTTCTACTGAACAATTTGCTGTGGGAAAAAACATCCATATGGCTTGACTTTATTGGTCTGTGATAAATATGTTAATGACTATGCCACGCCCCCTTGTAGCTATAGCTGGGTTTCAGGTGACATCACAGCGTTCTAAAGGCCTATAATATTATATAGAGATACAATTATTTTGTGTTTGACGAAACGGTCTTGGTCTTGTACAGAGAGATCATGGACCCAGTGACTGATAGGAAAAACTGGCTCCGCCCCCCCATTGGGTCCGTGACATCATCACAATCTAGAACCTGCAACCCAGCAATAGATACAGACGGCATCTCTGGAATCGCCCATATATGGTCATGTTTGAAAACAGTTAAGGGGAAAAACAATTTGGAGAAAAATCTAAACTGTCTCTTATTATTCAAAAACTACTTTAACAAATGCCGAATTATGAATATGGTTTTCTGCTAAATAAAGATACAAAGACATGGAGAGGAGTAAACTTGCTCAACAGCCCATAAATACTGTACACAAAAAAACGGAGAACGCTAACATGATGCTACATGTTAGCACCGTGCTAATGCTAACACTAGCTAGCACTTGCTATGACTGCCGTTTTTTTCGCTTCTACTGAACAATCTGCTGTGAATAAACATCCATACGGCCCTGATTTAGACTTGACTTTATTTGTATGTGAAAAATAAGTTTATATTTTGCCACAAAATGGCTAAAAGGAGAGAAAACTATGTTTCCCCAAAGATTATATTTTCCCCCCCTTGGCGAGGCCACGCCCCCTTCTATGACGAGTTGCCGTCTGTATCAATAGGGAGTAGGGCTGGGTACTGTCATACCAGCAAGGGATGTCAAGATTGACAGATTTTACTATAACCACGGTAATAAAAGCTTTTCGGTTAATCATAGGTTAATCACATTCGTGACGGAGGATCACAAATGTGGATGAAATTTGATTATTTGAGGCAGAGGCTTCATGCGCCGTCACAAATTGTTAGGAACTGTTACCATGTTATACGACTAATGGAATAATGTTACGCACGGCCACACATACTGTCTCACACTGTTGAGCGCTAATGCAGGCCATTGGGAACAGTCCCGTCTTATCAGGAATCTGTTAAGAATGTCAAGAATCAGGCAACCTGATTCTACATATTCTACACCAATAAGTGTAGCCTAGATGAATAGAAAAAAAAACGCTCACATTCTCATTTGCAGTTTCTTGTCGGAGTACATTTGGAGTTGCAGTTTTGTTTATAAAACAAAACTACGTAAAGCTGCCTTCGTTTAGGTCACATTGTTACAATGATATTCAAACACTGAGGAACTGTGACTGGTATGACTTTAACTCTGATTTGTCCTGTTTAACCTGCGCCTCTGCTACACACTCCAGCCTGTAGCTGCCCTGTCCATCAGCGCAGTGTGGGTTTCAATTCATTTAGAGCGTATGTGTGAGAGAAAATAATGATTCCTCCACTATGACTGCTGTAAGAAAACTCTCACGATGAATTCCTAGTCACCACTAATCATTACAAAAGGCTCTGTTGCGACCTCAAAAAACGTGACTCAAAAATGTACAATCATGACATCCCGAATACCAGCACTTTCATGATACTTTGTTTACGGCACGGGTGCTTTTTTTCCGATATTTATATTCAACTTTAAACACTGAGCTGAACTATGAATAGGCATAAGCCGGGCCTGGCGTGTTCTTACGAGGAGAAAGCGCTGACCGAGGCCAGGAGGGGGGGCTTTGGGAGGAATCCTTGGGTGGGGGCAGAGGTCAGGAGGGTGGAGGTCCGGGGTGGTTGGGGTCTGATTTGCAGGTGAAATGGCGGCACACTCCCCCTTTGTGCGCTTTGTCCTCAGTCGAGCAGATGGTCGGCTGAATTCCACAGCTAAAGAGAAGAAGAAGAAGAAAAGTGCAGTTTCTAAAGGAGCAAAACAAAAGCACAAGTGAAAGTACCACATGGAAGTGAACACTCTGTCCAAATACCTTCGATGTGTAGGAATATTTTCGATGCCGTTCTATGCCAGTGGGCTGAATTGGCATTGCAAAATAAGTTAAAAGGTAAAATTTTGATTAGATGTTACCTAATTTGAAGACTGTCAAAGTAAATGTATTATTTTTTTACAAAAAAAACATTGATTATATAACACCCTTAAGTAATTCTGTAAATTATAATTACTGCTAACTTCAAATGTCTGAATCCCATTAAATTAATGTATTGTACTTGTTCTGCCCCTAGAATTGGATATGTTATTGTGGAATAAGGTGCAGCATTGATTTCTTGGTTTAGGCCTTTATTTTGAAGGCAGCTGTTGGAAGTTTAGACAGGTAGGCCATCTTGTTTTTTGGTACCTGGGGAAAATGTGCCACAAATCCATCACCATCTGCCCTGTTTTGTCAGCCTTCGACATCACCGTCTGTAAGTTTTGATTTATATGTTTGAATATGACTATTTGTGCCTTATTTGATGAGGATTACCATTGCTTTTGTGAACTTCCGCTATTTTTTATGTTGTGAGCTGTGAGAAGAGCCTTCTCTTTTCTTTTCTGTTTTACAGTTTTACTCTGTTTTGGAGTTGTGCCAAATAAATTGGAGCTTGGGCGCAACACCTGACTCTGCGTACAGTTTCAGAGGGAGTTAGGCAACTGCTAAATTGTGTCACACCTAGTTACACACAAGGAGAGCAGGACAGTACTTGTCTAAACTGACTATGGAATCAAATACTTTGATTTGTAAAAAAACTAAAAGATTTGGTTGTGCATTAAGGTAAACTATTTAAACTATCTGATCTTTATGAATTTTAAAATGTAAATTACAATTAAATCAAATAGTTATATTAGTAAAAAACCCTAAACATGAATAGTTTTATGTTCAACTAAGATACACATTTTAATTAAATGACATTTTTTAATTCGAGTTTGTTAAATTAAAACTTTCGTGACAAACAAATGCGGCACAGTTTGTTAATTTCTTCCAAATTATCCAGGTTTACAGTGTGGTATACAGGTTGTGTATGGCCAAAATGTAAACCAAAGCTCAAAAAACATTGAAACTATTCCACATTGTAGTGTAGGGAAGTGTGGACGGTTCAATCGTGTAAATTATATTTCAGCCAGGTTTGACCAAGATCCTCATCACATTACTTACTGTGAGCAGGGTCTCCAACCTTTTTTACCTGGCACGTTACTTTTACCCAACAGGAACATCAGAGAGCCACTTGTGCTTCAAGAACACTTGTGTAAAATGCAACCTCGAGTTCACACAGAAGAATTACTTGCCCAGATACTATATCAAAGAAAGTGCCATGAGTTAAGTCCTTATGCTTTACAATATTGAACCAACTGTTCACAGATTGTGTTCAGCATGTTCAGAACAAACAGAAAATGCATCGAAAATTTTAATTATCAAATGTGTAGAGATTTAGAAAGTCTTTGGCGAGCTTCTGACATGAAGCTTCAGTGCAAATTCAACCAGGAAGACTGACCTGCAGCCTTCATTCATCGCCTCATCGGCAACCTTCACTAACCATCCAATCACGGCCCCAGCTCAAGCCGCACCTTCACATCAGCCAATCATCGCAGCTGCTTATTCCTGCTTCAGCCATTCCTCTGCCAGGACCCCCTTCTTAAGTTCCCCGGTCAATCACTCGGCCATTTCCCAGCCGTGCTGCGCCCCTCCTCCACTCCTCTTCCGCCTGGCCTCTCCTTAGGCCGCTCATCGGGTCGACCGGCAGCCCTGGGTCTCGTCGAACCACCACCAGTGTCCAGGCTCTGGGGAAGACTCTGGCCATCATCCATCGACTCCACATATTCATATCGTTAATTCAATCTTCCGCCGGGGTCTGAGCCCCAGTCACGATACATGACCAATAAAACCTTTCCAATGCAGTCTGTCTCTGTGAGTCTCTTCAGGTTGAAACCTCCCAAGCTGCTGTCTGAAATAAACTGATTGAAATCGTCATTACAGGGAGACATGAGGGAGGAATCGCGTCTGCATTGCCTCCTGATCCTAACACAACTCATAAACTACAGTATCTTAGTCTCTTGCCCAGAATTAAACTCACAACTCCATTCATTGACCAGTGACCAGTTTCTGGCTTTTGCTCTGCTCCCGTTCACACACACATGACTCACTGAGCTTCAAGACCTCGAGTGACGGGGAAACTTTCAGACACATTCATTGCCAGAGAGGATCTGTGAGCTCTAGCCAAAAGCACGTACTCTACTCTACTCTGCTGAAACAGTGTGCCATCAGCAGACAGTGAATGAAACATGCATGAATGAAACAAAAGTCAGTAATGAGCCCTTTAAAGTAAGTGATTTGTATGTTTTGTAAAGCCTCCCGTGTACAGTGGGCGCCGGCAGCTCGTTCAGGCTCATTGGGCGCAGGGTGAAGGATTATTCTTAAATCGAAGCCTCTTTTCTGAATTACGATCTCCTAATGCAAACTGTATCTGTTTTATGAATCCATCCCGGGGCCGGATTGATTTTTTTTGGGACATTATTATGGGCCTACTCATCCGCGGACGCCGCAGTCAGCAGAAACAATCGAAGAGCGCGTCATAAAAACCTAATCTGCAGAAGCCTTGTTCAAAGTGTAGACACAGATGCTAACTGTAATCACGCTGCGGCGGCTTGTTCTGCGCCGATCCTTTCTAAAGAGATGATGCTGAATGCAGTTTTCATTTGCTATGTGGAATCGATCCACTGCTCCTGCGGATCAAGACAATGGACAATGTGAAATTGCTCGAAACAGATGTTTTTCCCACTGAACTGCAGCAGAGAAAAGAATGTGCATTTACCATAGTTAGCGCAATTATGTCAGGATTTGATATAAAACAGGCTGACTGTGGGGTCGGAGAGGAGGTTTGCGCTCCAGAACCAGGACTGTTCTGCACTCTCCCGTTTTTGAGCTCACTGTATGCACTACATCAGAGAGGGATTTTATGTTTTATTATATTTGGTAAGCCTCAAGGTTCAGAAAATATGCAGGAGTTTGAAATTACTCGTTTGAATTCCTTTTATAGTTGTGGTTTGAAAAGTATGGATTACAATGTAAGTCTGCGAGCTGCTGTGTAAATGAATGGGCTCACAATGGCAATTACATCTGAGTGACTTTGCGACAGAAAGTAGAAATGTTCAAGTGTTCAAATATGTAAAAAGTCATATTATTTTTATATGTATGAAAAGAGGAGAGCTATACCGTCAATGTAAAAGAAAACGTTTTAAAAAACACTGTTTCTTTATTCTTTAACTTGGAAGCAAATCCTTCAGGTCGCCTTTTTGTGGTTTTGGAACATGGACTACATGGCGACAGAGAGTTGGCAATTAACCTCGTAACTCCCGCCTGAACTGAGATCATTTTCTCCAGGTCAGCTTTACCCAAATCCTGTAGGCCAGTGTAACGCCTCATTTGAAAGCTAATATCTACAAAACTCATCTAAATGGATCTTTTTCCTCACGTCATCAGATTTTTTTTCCATCATTTTTTGGGGGGGTTTTCAACTCGTTTTTGTAACTTTTTTGTTCATTTTTTGTCAAATAGTCAAATTTTTGTGACATTTTTGCCACTTTTTCATCACTTTTTCTAAATTTTTTGTCATTTTTTTGTCAATTTTTTGTCCGTTTTTTGTCAGTTTTTGTCACATTTTTGTCATTTTTGTCATATTTTTTTTGGTCAAATTTTTTCATATTTTTTGTCCGTTTTTCTCACTTTATCGTCACATCTTCATCATTGTTTTCGTCTCAGTTCTGTCGCTATTTTCTCACCTTTTTTCCAGAAGCTTTTGGATTGGGGTAAAGCCAAACTGGAGAAAATGTGCTCGTTCAGGTGGGAGTTAAGGGGTTAAAGGGTTAAAATATTTGAAAAGTTATAATATTTATATATGTATGGAAAGAGGAGAGTCAGACCTTCAAAATAAAAATAAAAGTTTTTAAAAATATCAATCCGTCAGTTTTTTATAGCGCTCTAAAGTTTCAACAAAGGGACATTAACGTGAGTATTTTTTTTATGAGTGTTTACAATGGAGTCAAAATCCAAATAACTATTGATGACTATCCAAATGATTATTTTGTGTGATTAAGGGTTGTGTGGGAGGAGCTGCTCTCTCTGACGGAGGGGGCGCTCTCTAAAACCAGGATAATGCAATGTCAGTAAATGAAAAGAGTTTCCCGTTTGAGTTCAATAAAGTGATTCCGATTCATATTTGTTGTTCGGCACAAAACACAGTGAGAAAAGATCAGTTTACATCAGTTTATTCATATACAGCGTCACAATAGTGCTCCATGACCAGCAGCTTAGACACCGTGCAGTGAGGTAGTCGTGTGCTATATGCTACATCAGTACAAAAATACCAAACTTTAAATTAAAGCATAAATAAAATAAATATCCTTCAGTAAAGCATCTCCAAATAAAATAAGACATTCAAAACAACGTTAAAATGGTTTGCTGGTCTGGTGTTTAACAGAAGTTCTTTAAAATAGTTTGTAATCCCAAGATGCCACTCGAAGGTCCAAAAGTGGCCCGTGTCAGGTGTCAGGTGACATGGGTCAGGTGACATGTGTGCTCCTATCGGATGGTCCGGAACAGGGCGTCTGCACTCGGGGAGGCGACGGGGCTCAGGACGCTCTTAGTGTCTGTGCTCCTCCTCCTCTTTGCGAAGAAATCTGGAACAAAAGACATAAGTGGTGAGGTTCGGCTGATGTGAAGGTGAGGATAAATACAGACGGCAGCTTTGGAATTGCCCATATATGGTCATGTTCAAAGCAGCCGTCATTTCTCCACCATTACTATAACAAATGCTGAATAGTGAATATATTTTCCTGCTAAATAAAGATACAGAGACACAGTAAGGAGTGGTTCAACAGCCCATAACTTGGAAAAACGGGCTATGCAAACTAACAGGAAGCTACGCTAGCTTAATGCTGCATATGCTAACCTTAGCAACGAGTGCCGTTTTTCACTTCTACAGAACAATTTGCTATGAAAAAACATCCGTATGGACCAGTGTTAATTTCGTCGACTAAAATATTTAGTCTTAATTTTAGTCAAAGTGATATTTTTGTGATAAAAATTGGACTAAAACTAAATCAAAAGTTTTTCATGAGACTAAAACTATGACTAAAATGTCCAGATATTTTACTAAAATAAGACTAAATAAAAATGAAAAGTATAAGATAATTTTCACCCTCTTGTTTCCATGGAGATTTGCTTTGTTTTTTCACCACAAACAGCCAAACATTAGCTTTTATTTACACAAGGTGCTCCTCCCATGCTCTATTTTTATATCAGCCACAGCAAAAAGAGATTTTTCAATGACAGAGGGTATGCAGATGATGTCACAACACGGCAACTGAAGCAAGAAATTGTCTTTAAAATGTTTTTTTTTATCAATGTAAATGCAACTTGCCTACTTGGAATGTTCCGCAGTGTAGCTTTAAGAAAATTTGTTTCACTTCTTGATTAAAAAAAAACAAAAACTCTTTTTTTAGTTGAATGTTAGTCTGTACTTAATCACTTTTACTCCTTTAGTTTTCATATAGGCCTATCTGTAATATACTCAAGGCGAGAGACACTTCTTCCCCCACTTTACAGGCACCACTTGTAGTAGAACAGAATTGTTTTTTCCTCCTTAAGTAAAGGCTATATTGTAAACTCCGGCATTTGTGGGGAAGAACACTGTCATTTGTTTCAATTTCATGAACTCTCAGGCCATAGTTTTCTTGCATTTATGTGAGAATTACCCTAAAAGGTGACCCTGCAAGTTGTGGAATGTGCCGATATACTCGTCCCGTATACAGGGGCGGACTGGGACTGAAAAACAGCCCTGGACTCTGACCAGCCTGGCCCAAATTAGCGTAAATGTGCACTTCCACAAATACATATTTTAACCTCTTACCACCCGCCTTAACATTAACGGGTGCATTTTCCCCAGTTTGGCTTTTTATTATTATTTTTTTGACTGGTATCATCAGCAAAAAGAACGGGAAAGGTGGTCGTAGAACCAGAAGCAAAATCATTACTATAAATAATAAATAATAATGGTCCCAAAATTGAACCTTGTGGTACACCATACTCCACGGAATTCCTTTTAGATTCATGTTTTTTTTTTTATACTGGGCTTTACCCAAATCTAAAAGCTTCTCGACTGAAGAGCAACAATGTAACGCCTCATTTGAAAGCTAAGACCTACAAAAGTGATGGACACTTTTCGTCACATTATTGTCATATTTTTTTTTTTTTTTTTCTCACGTTTTGCAGGGGTTTTTTTTGTCCGTGTTTTTCTCATGTTTTTGTTGACTTTTCATCCTCTTTTTCTCGCTATTTTGATGCTTTTCTTCATAGCTTTTAGATTTGGGTAAAGCTCGGTTGAGGCGGGACCGGTGGCCCTAGAGCCAGTGGCCATGGCCCTCAACTAATATATTAATTTAGCGGCTTCTTCTTTCATTGTTTGTCATTAAAATTAAAAAAAAAAAATCAAGTACTGGGCCTTTAAGTGTATTACCTGTGATGCGCGTGTTCTGCGGTGCTCTGGCTGCGGACTTGGACCGCGCTCTCTTCCTGCGCGCGGGCGTGAGTTCTGCGGGGCGTTTGGGGGTGTTGGAGACGCGTGGACAGTTCTCCTGGTCACTTGCCCTCTTGTCCTCCTCCTCCTCTTGCTCACACGGCCTCAGCCTCTCCTCTGCCCCCTCGCTCTGCGCGCTCGCACCCCGGTCCTTCTCCTGACCGTAGAAAGCAGCCGTGCGCTCCGCGGGCACCTCCTCCCACTGGAAGCGGCCGGGCAGAGGCGCGTCCCTCTGGAAGTCAAAGTTCCACCGCTGGCTGTCCCGCTCCGTGATGTCCCTGAGACGCTGGCTGAGCTCCCGACGAAGCTGCTCGTGGTTCACCGGGCCGAACAGGCTCCTGCGCGCCGTCCCCATGGCTGTGGTCCTCCCGGCTGGGTTCATGCTCACGGGTTTTTGTTGTTGTTGTTTTTTTGGATGATGTTATGTATTCCGGCTTGTTGTTGTTGTCTGTGTGCGCGTGTTGCGTGCGTTCATTGCTTTTATAGGCGACGAGGCGCACGTTCCCCTTTGTGCGTAAACGCGGCGCCATGATTGGACGCCGGCTCCCAGCGGCGGCTTGAACAGCGGGCGGGAGAAGAAGAGTGCTTTATTTGCGCCACACGGAGACTGACAATGAGCGCTTCAATAAAAGTCTAAATGAGCGCGACTTTACTGCTCCCTTTGTTTCGTTCAGGGGCTTCCATTTACTCTGCATCCGCACAGTTACACAAACGGGCCATTATTCCCCTAACAGCCTATTCTCACGTGCTGTGAATATGACCATAAAGTCACATTCTGCCAGCGGAGAGATGGCGCAGCAGCACAGAGAGAAAAAGCTCTACTTAATTCTTAAGCTTAAAGGGACATTTCAGGATTTTTGACATAGACGTCATCATTTCCTTGTTATCCAGAGTTTTGTTGATTTCTGGAGATGTATATATATATTTTTAATTTATACAGTCCTTATATTTGAAGAGTTTAGTGGTGCTAGGCTAACACATGTCTGTGGTAACTATAGCCTGCATTGAAAACAGTCGGACCCGAGCACAGTGCACCTGAGGAAAATCACTTATAACACTAGAATACCGATTTATAGTGGTATGCTAAGTATGGGCCCCCTTTAACTTTTCTGGTCATTTCCTTTCTGGGAGACCGCCGTGGCTAAAGACAGGAGAAATATAGACACAGGCGTCATCTCTGGAATCGCCCATATGTGGTCATGTTTGAAAACAAGGGAGAATTTAACCCCTTAACACCTGAACCGAGCACATTTTCCTCCAGTTTGGCTTTACCCCAGTCCAAAAGCTTCTGGAAAAAAAGCTGTGAAAATAGCAACAAAACTGAGACGAAAACAATGATGGAAATGTGAGAAAAAAGTGGCAAAAATGTGACAAAAAAAATGACAAAAATGTGATGAACAATTGGCGAAAAAATGACAAAAATGTGACAAAAATTGTCAAAAATGTGAAAAAAAAAATGGAGAAAAAAATTAAAAAAATGTGAAAAAAATGACAAAAATTTGATAAACAATTGGCGAAAAAATGACAAAAATGTGACAAAAAATTGACAAAAATGTGATAAAAAATGGACAAAAAAATTACAAAAATGTGACAAAAAATGACAAAAATTAACAATTGGCGAAAAAATGACAAAAATGTGACAAAAAATGACAAAAATGTGACAAAAAAATGACAAAAATTTGATAAAAAATGGACAAAAAAATTACAAAAATGTGACAAAAAATGACAAAAAAGTTACAAAAATGAGCTGACTACCCAACAAAAAAATTATGGAAAAAAAATCTGATGACGTGAGGAAAAAGATCCTTTCGGTTCAGGTGGGAGTTAAGAGGTTAAACTTTCTCTAATTATTCCAAAACTACTTTAACAAATGAGTTATAGTTTTCTATAAGTTTTCCATAAATACATAATGAAGAATGCTATGATGCTTCATGTTAGCATCGTGCTGCATCGTTTTTGACTTGACTTTATTTGTAAGTGATAAATAAGTTTATATTTCGCCAGGAAATTAGTGAAAAATTGTGTTTCCCAAAAGACTCCATTTTCCCCCTCAGCGAGGCCACGCCCCCTTCTATAACATGACGCCGTCTATATCTATACAAGTGCAGTCCTTTTTCTCCTATGAGGTTTTTTTTTTACACTCTTGCAAAAATATCTCCACTTTAACAACCACGAAACTTTTCAGTCTTGGATTTAATATTTCAAGTTTTTTTATTTTTATCTTATACTACGATTTATATGTATTGCTTTGAAACACAAGAAACAAACTAAGCATGTTTCCACTCATGAATAGCTTATTCAAAAACTAAACGAAATCCAAAACAATCTTCAAAACCAGACATGTGAACCTGGGTCTCTCCATTATTTAGCTTTCGAAAAAAAAATTTACGCATAAAATGACTTATTTTTATATGAAGGAATAAGAAAGAGAAGGAAGGCACTCCAAAAACTATTTCAGCGGTGCAGATGTTGAGGAAAATCTTAAAAATTCAAAAGAGCAGCATCGCACCCTCAAGTAGCCGATGTTCAAAGGTACATTTATTAATTAAAGATTACGTTTCGGGAGGGACTCTCAGATCATTATTTCTTTTTTGAACCATGATCTGAAGAAAGCTCCTGCCGAAACGTAATCTTTAATTAATAAATATACCTTTGGACATCGGCTACTTGAGGGTGCGATGCCGCTCTTTATTTTAACTTTATATGAAAACATGAAATAAGCCAAGCCAAGCGCATTTTCTCCAGTTATGCCTTACCCAAATCTAAATGCTTCTTGTAAAAAGCGTCAAAACAGCAACGAAAACGAGGATGAAAAAAGGAAAAACAAAAAGAGTGGCAAACGAGCAATAAAAGAGTGATGAATAAAAAGATGAAAAAAAGCAACAAAGACGCGACAAAAAGGTGATCACAAAAAAGCAACAATTAAAAAGTTTAGATCAGTTTTTCAAATGGCCTTTAGACTGTAAGCTCCGGTCGCAAAGCTTTTAGATTTGGGTAAAGCCGAACTGGAGAAAGTGGGCTCGGTTAAAGTGGGGGGGGTAAGAGGTTAAAACTGAGGCCAAGGCTGTGTTCTATTTCTTCAGTGCTTCTGGACCTATACAGACGGCATCTCTGGGATCCCCCATATATGGTCATGTTTGAAAACAGTTAAGGGGGAAAACAATTTGGAGAAAAATCTAAACTTACTGTAATTCAAAAACTACTTTAACAAATGAATATAGTTTTCTACTGAATAAAGATACAATGGCATGGAGAGGAGCAAAGGGGCAAAGTCCATATACATAAATAACAGAGAATCGTACTAATGCTAACACTGGCTAACGCTAGCTACAACCGCCGTTTTTTCGCTTCCTCTGAACAATCTGCTGTGAATAAACATCCATATGGACCCGATTTAGACTTGACTTTATTTGTATGTGATAAATAACTTTATATTTCACCAGAAAATGGCTAAAAAGAGTGAAAATTGTGCTTCCCAAACGATTTTGTTTCCCTCCTCATTGAGGCCACGCCCCCTTCTATACAGACGGCATCTCTGGAATCGCCCATATATGGTTATGTTTGAAAACTGTCAATGGGGAAAACAATTTGGAGAAAAATCGAAACTTTCTCTAATTATTCAAAAACTACTTTAACAAATGCTGAATTATTATTATTATTATTATACAAAGACATGGGGGAGGAGCAAAGTGGTTGAACAGCCCATAAATACATAGATAACAGTGAAGAACATCTCTCCTTTCAGGACTAACCTGTGCTCTGAGCCGCCTTCACCAAGCCTTTCGGCAGAGTGTCCCTGTCAATCTGCCGTGAGAAAATATCCATATGGGTCCGATTTAGACTTGACTCTATTTGTGTTTGGCAAATAAGTTCATGTTCCACCAGAAAACGGCTAAAGAGTGAAAGATTGTGTTTCCCAAAGATTCTATTTTCCCCCTTCTATGACACGATGCCATCTGATCTTGCTGGAAAGTTAAGTTGATTTCCAGACCTAGCGTAGTGTAAATGAATTGTATTAGAATTGGACTTATAGGTTTACATACATTATGCTGTTCAGAAATCTTGTTATAATCGCACTTTGGCAACAATACAATACAACCATCCCCTTTTTCCCCCATGTAAAAGTATCGAAAGTCTTCCTTCTTTTCCAAGTGGATTTATGAGCGACATCACTGTCAAGATGCAAAACAACGCCTCGGGGGTTGGACGAAGCTCCGCCCCCACCCTCCTGGCCACACCCCCTGCCTCAGGTAACTCACCTGGGGCAGAGGAGGGCGCATTGATGAGAGCGGAGCTGCAGCCTGGACCATGGATCGGGAGGGCACGCCTCTGGTGAGAAACACACACACTCACGCACTCACTACAGCGGGGAAAAGAGACTAATGACTCACTCGAGGCTCATCTTAGACATAGAGAACTGTTACGAAGGAAATCTCTCAGCAAAGGTGGAAAGCAACCCAATACAAATAATCTATTCCTGGACTAATACAGAATACTTAAAGTCAGGAGTTTGCTTGACGACGTAGTCAAAGTATCGAAATCCTGGTGGTTGTCCAAATTTTGCCACGACAAATCAGAGGAGTAAGTGAGTATGGTGGACTCTCTGTGTGGACGTTTCTGATAAATAGGTTGTCATAATCTGAGATGGAGGGCAGGGGCAATACAGAAGAGAGAGAATCTGTTTTAGAAAGAAATCTACAGTGACAGATATATTAGCAACAAGACACAAAAATAAGCATTTCGACAGTTTCCATTGTTCAATCAATCAAAGTTTGTTTATATAGCACTTTCCAGGGACACAATTTAGAGACACAAAGTTACTACATCCTAGACATACAACGGTTAGCATTAACAGGAATGCCGACGACCCAAAAAGAGTCTGGCACCAGTGGGCTACGGTGTAAATACGCCAGATTAAAGCCAATTCCTGTTGATCTTATTCAAGTAACAAAGAGTGGCAAGCCTCAGCAACAATAAAGAGCTAAAAGTCCTTCCGGGCCTGGTTTTCTATTACCCCCAGTGTGATTTAAAAGTGGTCGGCGTCGGAGTTTCTCCTATTGATAACGAGAAGCGATTCCAGAGAGTCCAAATGCACCTGTGCAAGGACCTCGCAGTCTCCCTGAGCTGATTATAGTAAAAGGCCTTCCGTGTTTTGACGTTAAAGCATTTGTTGTATCTGCATTCGATAAATAGAAATGATTCATGACAAGAACACCAGAAACATCAAAAATACGTTTTCATTTGTTCTCAAAATCTCATAAATGATCGTGGCTAAAAGAACTACCCTGGCTCTGTGTGTTTTCTAGCATTTCCATAAACAGTACGTCCTAATATAATGGTTTCAGGCGGTGACCACTTGTCTCTGAAACCTACATTTACGCCACTTGCTTGTAGAGTGTGCCCCACCAAAGATAAACCTCCGCAGTGGATTTACATGCCTTATACGAACGCACAGGCTCTTTCCTGCACTTAGCATGCAAATCAGGCACTTTGCATATGCGCTCCCTCAGACCAGTCAAATGAGGACTTCCACAGGCTGCTCCGCACGCTGGACAGAAAAGTAGAAAGTAGGTTCACTTCAGGTTCACTTCAGGTTCACTTCAGGTTCACTTCAGGTTCACTTCAGGTTCACTTCAGGTTCACTTCAGGTTCACTTCAGGCACAGCAGGAGCAGTTGTTCTAGTCTTAAAGGAACAGGCCACCGTTTTTCCATACTGAGATATGTTCTTACCTTAGCTTTGACAAGTTCTTTAGGACCTGTCTGATCTTCACCCATGCCTTTAATCACGTAAACACAGCACAGACGGCTTTAGCATTCAGCCTCTCCTCCTCTCCACTATGGCTCCAAACGAGGTGAAGATACCAGGCTCTTCCACGTTTTCCCTATTTAAATATGGTTACGTGAAGTGTTGCACCTTAAAGCAGGGTTCTCCAACCAGTAGCTCGCCACAGACTTGATAACTCAAATTTTAGATGCATTTTCTGTTTGATCCATGCTGAACAAAATCCGTAAACAGTTAGTTCAATATTGTAAAGTACAAGGACTAAACTCTAGTCACGCCATCTTTGCAAGTAATTCTTCTGGGTGAACTCCAGTGTTTTTTGAAGCATAAGTAGCTCTCCGATGTTCATGTCATGTTAAAGAGGCTCGCCAAGTAAAAAAGACTGCTATAAAGTATAATTACACAAAATTGAACAATGTGGATTTTCTAAGCGGATAAAAAGGGGAACTATAATGTAAGGCGTAATAATACCAGGAGTAGTTTGAAATCTGCGCAGTAATATCTTCACTTTACTGTGCAGATGTCGAACTACTACTATGCCTACCTATATAGTTCTCCGTTTGATCCACTTTGAAAATCCACATTGCTCAATTTTGTGTAATTATACTTGTGTAGTGTAACACTTCATGTAACCATATTTAAATAGGGAAAACGTGGAAGAGCTCGGTAGCTTCTATCTTCACCTCGTTTGGAGCTATAGAGGAGGAGAGGCTAAATGCTAACGCCGTCGTGTGCTAATGTGTGCTGTGTTTACGTGACTGAGGGCACGCGTGAAGACCAGACAGGGACAAATGAACTCATCTAAGCTCAGGTAAGAACATTATCAGTATGTAAAAACGGTGGCCTATTCTTTAATATGTATATAGTTAATATATAATTTGTTCTATCATTGATTTGACAAACTAATGAAAGAACACAGTCAATGTATAACCAGCACATTTATTATTACATATCGTTAGCCACATAGCATAATTGCCTAACTCATTTTTGTTTTGATTTTGGAAAACATGTAAAAAGACGTTTTATGGGAAATTGTTTTTCTCTTATTGCCATTTTAACAATACAAAATGGCAGTTATGCTATGTGGCTAACGATATGGTAATTAGCCACATGCTTTTTCAGTTTCCCGACACAGAGCTTTTAAACAATACAGCGGGAAAAGGCAAAAGGTTTGTTTCTTTGGATGTATTAAAATGATTTCAGCAACCAGTGAATAATTTATTCAGCCTTTATTTAACCATCTCTTTTACAAGAGAGACCAGGCCAATAGGCAGCAACAAGTGGAAATCAAAAATGTAAAAACATACAAAGCATTAGTTAAAATTAGGACATCACAAGAGACTTGAAACTATTTAAAGAAATGAGGTCCGTGATTTTGAAGTCTGTCTGCAGTAAGTCCATGTAAATGGAGCTGAATAACTGAAAGCCGTCTTTCCCAATTCAGTCCGCACTTTAGAGACTGCAAGGTATCATTAGAACGAAGACGACTGTGACTCTGCTTCATGTTTAAAAGACCAGATAAATAAGCAGGCAGCCTTCCAAGAGGCGCCTTCTAAATAAAAACATACCAATGAGAGAGTCGACGAGCCTGAAGTCCGACCCAATTTACTTTAGAGTAAACAGTGGTGACTAAGAGGCCGACTGTTGGTTATGAAGTGCAGAGCCCCGTGATCCACACTGTCCAACAACCCAAGACACTAGGTCTGTGCAATTAATCGAAACTCCATTACAATTTCGATTATTGCACTAAACGATTACTAAAATGGCATAATGGACAAAAAATAACCTTTTTTGATATAATGCAAGTCTGCTTATTATTATTTTGCAAAGCAGACTTGCATTACATCATGGAGCTGGGACTATTTTCTCATTTCACGTGCCATGGCTCATGTTATTTTCCTGCCTTTTTTTGTTGTTGTTACAAATCATATACATCACAAAGAAGAAGAAAAAAAGACCATATACAATTTAAGTTAACAGGTACAACATTGTGTTAAAATTATGCTTTTGCCTGACATAAAAACAAACAGTGCAGGTGTGAGGGCCGGCCAGCAGGGGGCAGGTGTGAAACAGAGACCTCTCCTTAATCGAGGCAAACTTGAAATCATTTGTACTTTTATGACTGTTCAGAAAACAGAAAATATTCAGCATCGTTATTGATTAATACATAAAATATTTAGACTTTTTTTTAATGCAATAAATAGTCGTCATTTCAATTATAACTAAAATAACCGTGATTATTATTTTTGCAATAATCGGGCCGCCCTATAAGACACTGTACAGGAACTTCATATACAACACATCACTATAGTCAATAACAGGCAGGAATGTAGCTTCCACCAAGCCTTCTGTGAAAGAGCAGCAAGATTCATTTCCAGCTAAATCCTAGTAAAACTCTCAACTTTTTAATTACATTTTGGATATGCAATTTAAAAGACAATTTAACATCAATTATAAAACACAAATATTTAAAACTTGAATTTTCTGGCAACATTGAAGCAAAACCATCCTACTGTACACTCAGGTAATGTTTCTCAGGCAAAAGCAAGACTCTGTTATACATTGGCCGTGTGTTTGAAGTGACAGCGGGACTGACCAAACACATTCATTCATATTCATCCATCACCGACCTTTGTGTTTGTGGTCGAAGCGCTTTGCCGCTGAGCCGCCCCGAGTTATTGTGACTCGCGGAGGCATTATGTTTTGGGGAGTTTTTCGGTTTATTTCCCTCCCGTTTTAATCATCTTTATGGGACTCCAGCGCCCTATGCAAATGACTGCAGCTAATAAAAGCCTGTTTACTGCAGCAAGTGGATAAACTTCTCAATAATGAATGAGATTTCTGTTTTCTGCGCAGAGCCGTTTATGAAAAAGAATAATTCGGAAATAAACAGAGCGTGGATGTTTTATTGCATAACAATAAATGCGCACACGGCGAAAATCTATGAAAGGGAACAATGGGAAATTCATCTTAATGCCCGAGGCCGTTTTCTGGGGGAAGTCTGCAGGATTCTGGCCTCGTGTATGTACGACTCAAATACTATGGAATTGACTTGCATCAGTCTGAATGTTACTAGCACCAGTTGTTACGAAGTTGATTTCAAACCAAAAGCAAAATGCAAAATAGGATTGGGTGGAAATGCCTTTACATGGGTGAGAGTTGTTGAGAAAATGCCCGGCGTAATGGAGGAGAGGCGGGTTCTGAGAGTTCTGAGAAGCTAATGTCTCTCCTGCTATTCCCTTTTTTATGTCCAGGGGGTGCTGCAGCCACAGACGCGCTGTCTGAGGTGTGGGGATGCGCTGGAGTGGGACGGGGAGCACAGGTGGGTCTTTTTTTGGTTGAATCCTGGTTCAGACTTAGTTTAGTTTAGTTTAAGTGCACACATTTATTTGAGCAATTTTACATTCATCTTATCTTCCAAAATTCATACAGTGTGGATGCTCAAAATGGAGTCGGCTGAAGCAATAAGCTTATAAGTGCCTACCCCATGTTCAATTCAATATTCATTTACATAACATAATCAATTATTAGGTCTAGATCACATTGACCTTTGATACAAGTCCTTCCTGAGCTAAACAGATACAGATTTATAACGATACAAACATCAGTTTTAAGCTTCACACAAAATTTGCCATGAAGAGTATTTAAATACATAGAACAGCAGCTTTGTACATTTGTTACAGATGTTTGTAGAATGAACCAAAAGACTTGGGCCGGAACAATTATTCACCTATGGTAAATCGTGCTGCTTCATGTGCATATACACACACAGAGGGGAAAAAAAGTAACAAGACACAAAACAAACCATGCCCCAAACCATTCTTATTCACGAAGCCCGTGGACGACGAAATACATGATTTTTAAATCTGTTGCACGATTTGCACTTTGGTGACCTAAAGTTATGCCAGAAGGAAGCATCTCAAACTCTCCATCTCAAACGTGCGTCGGCTCATTTACAGGAGCCTCTCTGGCCCGAGGCCTCTCACAGACGCAGGGCAGGGCGTAGACTTGAGGCTTTTCTTTGGTCACACCTGCCTTACTTGGTGTGATCAAAATGTAGCCGCATTGAGCCCTGATTAAGTCCTGGTTAGTCCTGGTATAGACTGTATAGGTGGTTTCCCACATGTAGGCGCGTTTCACCCGCTTTGTCGAGCTTTTTCATAAAGGCCAGGGCCAAACCAGTCGGACCAGGTATACGTTGTGGGACTGACCTCCAGCTGTGGCCAAAGACGTGAACAGACTGCTGGCCTCTGATTGGTTAGCATAACATTTGCATGTAGCTTACCTTCATAGTTGTTCACTTTTGTCTCTGAGTTAGCAATGCTATATATAAATCTACAGCAACGTTATTTATATAGCACTTTAAAAACATTACAGTCTGCACAAGGAGTCACTCTTACAACTTGGGACCTCAGTAGTACCAGTAGTGAAAGATACAGTCTTTGCTGGATCACATTTTGTATTTTTGACCAATATACTGTATTTAAATCTGAGAGATTGCAGTAAATCAAATGAACGTTTGAATCTCTGCAAACCTAATAACACAGAGTAATCTGGAAGTCCAACTGTGCTAATAATTTTAAGAGTTCTGTCTACTTTGCCTGCAATTTACAGAATACATCTCTAGAGTGATGCTATTTTTATTCAGCTTTCACTCCTGAACTTGTGAAAGAGAGCTGTGCTAATTATTTGCTTCAATCCAACAGTCAAATAAATACCTGTATATGTTTACTGTGATCTACTCCTTCAACTCTAAACACCCCAGCTGTTATTTACACGACAAGTCTCCATTCTGCTAATGTATATCTTGCAGTGTAGTCAGCCCTTGATGTTATCCAGTGTTTATTCACAGATATATTTATGTAATTTCTCCACCTGTGAGATCAATAAAGTATTATCTTATCTTATCTTATCTTATTTGAGCTAACTGTGTCTCCTCCTGCGTCAGCGTGCTGCTGGGCTGCTCCTGCTGCTCCACAGTGGATGAAACTCTGGGGAGCACTGAGGGCAGGGGCCACGGCCGGAAAGAGAGGAGCAACTGGGCCGCGGGCCGCGTGGGGGACATCGACTTCATCGGCCCCACCAAAACACGGGCGAAGGTCAGATACTGCAGTGTGACCAGCATGAGAGCTACGTTGTGTGTTGTTTGTTCTCGATCCGATGAATTTTGTAATAACAGTTTGCAAAAATCAGGGTTAAAATATTCTACTATTTGCCCTGAGAGCATCATCTAAACCCCTGTGTGACTGTGCTGTGTGCAGTTTCTGCGGGTGACGAGCAGCACTGACCCGGTGCTCATATACCGCATGCTGACTGAGGACTGGGGTCTGGCCCCTCCTCACCTGGTGGTGGCGCTGGTGGGAGGAGACGAGGTGGCACAGATGAAGCCGTGGCTCAGAGACACTCTGCGGAAAGGCCTGGTGAAGGCGGCTCAGAGCACAGGTCAGTCCTGGAGGAGAGATGTTCTGCACCGTTATCTATGTATTCATGGACCGTTGAACCACTGTTCTCCTCCCCATGTCTTTGTTTCTTTATTTAGTAGAAAACTATGTTCATAATTCAGCATTTGTTAAAGTAGTTTTTGAATAATTAGAGAAAGTTTAGATTTTTCTCAAAGATGCCGTCTAAAATAGAAGGCGTTTTTTTGCCTTGTTGTTTTCTAAGTAAAATTGGCTATTTCTGTGAGCTGCGTTTTCAATACGGGAGGGAGATGGGGCGGTTTCTCATCATCGCAGGAGCACATGGGCTCTGTTAACTAGTAAACAATGTATGTCTTTTCCGCGGTTTTTCAGATATTTTTGGCTGGGTTTGGCTGCCCAGACCTGGCAACCCTGTGTGTAGCCTCGCCCAGGGGGAAAACAGAATCTTTTGGGAGACACAATTTTTCACTCATTTTAGCCATTTTCTGGCGAACTTATTTATCACATACAAATAAAGTCGAGTTTAAATCGGGTCCACATGGATATTTTCTCACAGCAGATTGTTCAGTAGAAGCGAAAAAATGGCAGTCGTAGCTAGCATTAGCGTTAGGATTAGCACGATGCTAAAGTTATTATATCTGTTATTTATGTATTTATGGGCTGTTGAACCACTTTGCTCCTCTCCATGTCTTTGTATCTTTGTTTAGAAGAAAACTATATTCATAATTCAGCGTTTGTTAAAGTGTTTTTTTTAAATAATTAGAGCAAGTTTAGAGTTTTCCCCGTTGACTGTTTTCAAACATGACCATATATGGGCAAATCCAGGGATAAAAGCGGTACAATTCTTTTGTTTTTGAGGCGATTTGTGGTGTTGTACAGAGAGATCATGGGCCCAGTCAATGATATTAATGATATTTTTTGTAATTCATACGTTTTCTATTGAGATATTACTCGTGAAATTAATGCAGCTAATAGGAAAAATGGGCTCCTGACCCCCCCATGATAGCATGACATCATCACATTGCAAAGTATTGGTCATAGAAAGGACTTTCAGCCTAAAGATGAACGTGGCAGGTTTGTGAATCCACTTGAACCCGAGATCTTACCTCACGGTTTGCAGTGCAACCACCAAAATACTTGAACCATCTTCCTCACCCTGTACATTCACAGCTTGTTATGGGAAAAAATGAGATGAAAATTTAAATTCAGGATTTGTTTTGCATAATGAAGCCTGAGGGGACTGCCACACCTGTAGAACCACGAGAGCTGACCACTGTGGCAGCAACAGACTCATTAATTTTCATATGCAAATGTTTGGCATCATTTTCAAATGTTTTGCATGGCCATTGAGCCATATCTCCAGCCGCCTGGCAAGTCTAAGGACCAATTATGGCTTTATTGATAGATGCTGTCAATGGGTATCTAAAAGAACACTGTATAATTAATCATGAGATTGTGTCTCCTTTCTTCTCGCCACAAGATCACCATCTAAGGCCTCATTTGTATTTCGGCATCAGTTGCTTTTGCTTTCAGCCTCTTTTCATAGTAGGGCTGCACAATGAATCGATATCTCAATAATTGTCATGGGACTTTATAATCGACAGGTTTACAGCCATTTCTTTGGCACCAACAGTACCTTGTTCGGTAGTTTGGACGAGACAAT
The DNA here is from genome assembly GCF_951799975.1 of Gobius niger. Lineage (NCBI taxonomy): Eukaryota > Metazoa > Chordata > Actinopteri > Gobiiformes > Gobiidae > Gobius > Gobius niger. Next base: position 35,800,302 of record NC_136855.1, on the reverse strand, counting down.
GGGAGACTTTTGTGCCTTAAATGAGACTTGATGAAAGCATTCGTTTTTGTTTGAGCTGAGGCTTGACTTATAGATGTATTTCATTTTATGAATCAGCAAGATTTATTTAATTAATTATGAAAAAATGAAATTGAATAAAAAATCGAGATCAATCAATATGAGGAAAATAATCGGGATTATTTTTTTCCTAAATCGCCCAGCCCTATTTCATAGTTATTTGATTTTTCAACATGATCTCTGATGTAGAGACCAGCACGAGAATGGATTTTCGATCCCGCTCCCGACACCCTCCTGCAGGACCCTCCTCCCCTGACCGCCCGAGAGATTCCCACAGGTCCCGACGAGTCCTGAGTTTTTAAAAGGCCAGCGTACTGCAGAACGCTGCCTCACAGCACTTCAAAGGCTTTTCTCAACCCGTGCAGCATTTTAAACACGTGATTTATCAATTTATCAAAGGTCAGTGTTGTAAGAGAAAGGGCAAACATGGCTCTTTTTTGCAGGTTAATAACAAGTGGGCGACAGACACAAGTTTACATTGGAGTGGAGTTCTGATGATGTTTGCAAAGCGTCTTGGTGGGCGTTGGGTTTAATGGCTTTTCCAGAGTGCAGTGCATGGTCTGATTGAGGTTTTGACAAGCTACTAACACATTGAGTGCCAAAAACGGAAAAACTCGACACTCTAATACACCTTATGTGTGATGAACAGAAGTGAAATTAAAAACAATCAAAAACTTGTGAAAAGTCACATCCAGACATTTTATATATTATTGCGTTTCTTTTCTCTTTTTTTTAGTCCGAGGGGGCGTGGTGTTGTGTAGTGAACAGCTGTAAACCTGACAGTTCTTTCTCGCTCTCTGGAGCACGTTTGACAAGGCAGAGCGGCTTCCCATGGAAAGATCGAAACAGTTGAGATTTTAACATTTCTCTGAGTTTTTAAATGGTTAAAATCGGTCCAAGGACGGCTGAGAAACATCCTGATTAAATGGTAAATGGTCTCAACTTATATAGCGCTTTTCCACCTACAGTTGGCACTCAAAGCACTTTACAGCAAGGATCCACTCACCCATTCATACTCTCATTCATACACCAATGTATGCAGACACTGGTGTATGAATGATGATTAAGTCTTCAATCCGAGAACCAGGCTGTTTAAATGCACACGTGATGTTTCAAAACGTGTCAACAATGTTGTTGTTGAAAATTGACTCGAAACGAATATATTTAGGCATTTGCCTCTTCCCATACGTCAGTGTCAATCCAAAGAGGACAGAGTTGGAGAGAGGAGTTCTGACAAGGAAGGAGAGTCTCAGAATCTGGAAAAACATCTGTAATATTGGTCAAATTTAGCCTCTGTTTAGCTTTGTTGGCACTCAACAGCTAAATCCCAAAAACAGCACCCGGCGATAACAGCGGGTTTGAGTGTAGTTCAGCTGTAAGCTCGGTTGGTCAGTGCGTGGGCGAAAGCAGCCAGTAAAGGTGTGTGCTGTGTGGCAGAGCGGGGATCTCGTCTACATCCCTAAGCATCCCGGTGTGTCCACTGGTTTGATGAGTAAAAGGCTGCGCTCATGTCCACGTGTGTCTTACTAATGCCTCCTCTATTTGGCCCGAGGCTGTGTGAATCCCAACCCATCCGGCGAAATTAGTGTCAGGACCTGCAAATCCCACAGGAATTCCCGCCCGTTGCAGGTCTCCACTCTGATGTGCATTAAAGGTGAGATAATGCAGGTGAACAGGCGGAAAAAAAACTGTAGATTACTGACATATATAAATATGAGGGGAAAAAATGTATTGCAAGTGTTCTGTCATTTTAGTCATTTCGTTTCTTTGATTGGCGTTCCACAGGGGCCTGGATTCTGACCAATGGTTTTCGCTTTGGCATCACGAAGCATCTGGGCCAGGCGGTGAGGGACCACTCTCTGGCCAGCACCTCGTCTAAAGTGCGGGTGGTGGCCATCGGCATCGCCCCCTGGAGCATGATCCACAACCGAGAGGCTCTGCTCCAGGCCAAGGTACGTCACTGACGTCACTGAGAAGGTCAGAGCCCCTTTGGGTGAAACAGAAGCTCTCGTCCAGCGAAATGAACGGGTCGAGATTGACTTAGAACTCCTAATTTACGTCTGTTTTATTTGTTTTATGTATTTGTCAAATAAAAGGCTGGGTACGGTCAGACTTTTTTCGATTCCTATACTAAAACATGTGTCACCCAGAACCAGAAAACATAGATAAAATACCATTTCTCTTAAATCTGTATCATTTATTTGAGCTAAAACTTCCTTTAACCTCTTAACTCCCACCTGAACCGAAAGGATCATTTTCCTCACGTCATCAGATTTTTTTTTCATCATTTTTTTGTCGGGTATTCAACTCATTTTTGTAATTTTTTCATCTTTTTTTTTTTTATCACAAATTTGTCATATTTTTGTAATTTCTTTTGTAATTTTTTGGTCAAATTTTTGTCACTTTTTTGTCAATGTTTTCTCACTTTTTTGTCACATTTCCATCATTGTTTTCGTCTCAATTTTGTTGCTATTTTTTTTTAGGGTAAAGCCAAACTGGAGAAAATGTGCTCGGTTCAGGTGGGAGTTAAGGGGTTAATGCTGTCCCTGGACCAACAGCATCAAAATTTGGTCTCTAAAGGTCTTTTTTCGGGACATATTTTTCGTTTGACGGTACCCAGCCCTTGTCAAATATGAGAAAGAAAAGTAAGTGATCTGTTGCTTCAGATGATTCATACAGGAGGTGGTGCACGCTTTTAATATGAGCAGCTGAACCCACAGTGATCGTTACATGTCAGTAACATTTGCTTGTAACTTTTCTGCTTGTTGATTTATAATGTAATTAAAGCTACAGATTTTATTCTGTCTCTTTTATAAAGATATTAAATGGAATTTATCCAGCCGACGATGTAGATTTCGAGACTAGCTGCTATTGCAAACATTAATGTTGTTTTTAGACTCAGAGAATCATTAAGTCGGCCAAATGCTGAGCATCTTTAATAAGCCAGAATATTTACTGATTCGAAAACTCATAAAGGGCATAATACATGGCCACCGTGAGGAGCTGTTTCCCCACTAATGAGACTTGACAGATGGGAGCAATTGATCATCTCGCCCTTATATTTTCCATTTAAAATAAAATTGCTTCTGGCAGTAAATGGTCACAATGATATAGAGGCTTTACATGCTTTAGGCACTCAAAGCGCTTTACATCAAGGAACCACCCACCCATTCACATCTCATTAATACACCAGAGTCAGAACTGAAGGCAAGGTGGTGAAGGTTGTTGCCCGAGGACACACAACGACTCCGATCTCAAGACTATCTGAAACACCGTCACCCCAGTGCAGTGAATTGATGTGTTTCGAACGGAGGAACCCTGCATTCTGGAATCTGAGGACTGGACGGTCTGTAATCTTGGCCCGTCTGCTGAGGGATCCTTCGGCCCTGGGTCTATAGCCTGTCCGTCCATGGGAGTGGATCTCTTCCTCTGTGGTTCTCCCCAAGGTTTCTCTTTTCTCCTGTCGGGTTTTTGAGTTTTTCCTTTCCTTGCTGGAGAGTCTAAAGACGGGGGACACCCGCGCCGCTCGTTGCTACCTGCTGCCGACGCTTATTGGACATTATATTTGCCTGGATAAATCATACACCTGAACTTTAAATTGTCATATTTATTGCTCTGTTTTATTGCCTTGATGTTTTGTGCAGCACTGTGAGGGAACCCACCTCCTGAAAGTGCACACTGTCATTGTGTCCTTGGGCAAGACACTTCACCCACATTGCCTCCAGTGTCTGCGTACATTGTTGTATGAATGAGAGTATGAATGGGTGAGTGGATCCTTGCTGTAAAGCGCTTTGAGTGCCTAATGTAGGTGGAAAAGCGCTGTATAAGTTGAGACCATTTACCATTCTGTTGTGATATTGGGCTATACAAAACCATTAAACTTAAACTTTGTGACCATGAACGGCCCTTTATCTGTGGTTCTGATTAGGTTTTATCCCCAGAATGAGGAAAGATCTAAGATTTCCTCAAATGTCTTTTAACCAATAGAGGACTCAAGAGTGCCCAGTTGTTGCTCCCATCTACCCACTGGTTCTCAATGGTTCAGCTTCAGTTGAACCATTGAGAACCAATCCCGTCAGACTAAGGAAGCTAAGCAGGGAAGGGCCTGGCAGGACTTGGATGGGAGACCGTTTGGGAACACCAAGAAGTCTAGCGAATGTAATGCGTGAGTGAGTGGTTGGTGTTGGTCGGAGGGGCCGATGGCACAGACTGGTTGCCTCGCTTCCGTCAGTCTACCCCAGGGCAGCTGTGACTACAATAGTAGCTTACCACCAGCGAGTATGGAGTGAACGAATAGTGCAATGTAAAGTGTCTTTGAGTGTCCAGAAAAGCGCTATATAAAACCAATGCGTTAGCTTCAGGATCAACCTGTTGAAACGAGCTGTGATTGGATTGAATAATGTTCAATCTGTAATAAAAACTGGTCAGCCAGCCACTCCAGCTGTCTGATTCAAATGCTGGAGTGTCTGCGACCCTGCTCACAGCTAATTCAACTTTAAGAGAGTTTAGTTGTTCAGCTATTGATCTGGCAGAAGCTGTTTCTCAATCTCCAGTGCAATTTGTATTTGTTCTTTTTCATATTTTCACACTCAAGTAAGCCGCCATGTTGAACGGACCGTGTGAGAACATGGCAAGACACTCTGATCCCGATTCATGTCCTCACAATCCCCTCACAGTACACCAGCCTACTTCTTCACAAAGTTTTGTTTGAATCAAGCCTTGATCCTTAGGCGAACTAACAAAATAATTTATCAATGGCTATTTCTGGTAAAGTCCTACAACCAACTGACCTAACCCACTTTTGGATTTTGACCCACTGAAGCCACCAAGAGGGACAGGCTGCACGTTCGAGTCAGCCCATGGGTTGTAGAAACCATGCAGACGCCGGGGCAAGCTGACATCGACTCCTCTTGTTGTGTGTTTTGTCCACCAGGGGGACGAGCCGGCGTCGTACAAGCCCCAGGACCTGCCCCACGGCTCGGTGTACTCTCTGGACAGCAACCACTCCCACTTCGTCCTGGTGGAGGAGGACCCCAACAAGGCGGGGGCCACCAGCGAGATGAGGGTCAAACTGCTCAAGCACATCTCCCTGCAGCGCACTGGATATGGAGGTGTGAGCTGGCACGAGTTACAAGTCCGACATCAGGGGAGCCGTTTCGACCCGTTTCAAGCCAAATTAAAGCTCAGAGGGTCTCGGTAGTTTGATCTGCAAACAGCAAAGCAAAGTTACTATCAAAGGAATCACTCTTTTTTTTATATTACACATCATGCAGAATTATGAGGCAAGAGGTTCTATATATCTACTGTATATTCATATTTCCTACATTTTAGCGGAAATGATGAACTGACTTTACCAAAACAAAAGCTCTCTTACTTCTTTTCGTTAACACTTTAAAGCCTTTCATCCATGGAATCTGACAGTTTCTTGATTTGTTTGCCATCAACTTTTTGCGCCATTGCCACCGCAGCCCCCAGACACTTTTCAGAGAAGATTTTAGTTTTGCTTCGCCGCAATCTGCCATTTAAGAAGAGCTCAGCAGATCCCACTTGGGTTTAGGCCTAGTGAGGAGGGTCATTTTTATGATGAAATTAAAAGAACACACTTGGGCTTGAAAAGCTTATGACTAGCTTTATAGGAATATGTGTGTGTGCTCCTTTGTGCAATCAGAAAGAAAGACTATCAAAGGCTTCACTCTCTTCAATAACTTAAAACGCGGGGTGTCTCTGGTGGAGGAATGTTTAACTTTTATCGCGGCGCTATGGAAAGCATCTTTACTTTGTGATAACTGTCTGGTACAGAAGCCTGACTGCAAAGGGAAAAAGATGCTGAATAGGATTACACGTCCAGCATTCAGAATGATGGGGCGAGCGGTGTCATCTCTGTCTGAAATCTATGAGGATCGACTAAAAAGGAAAGCCTCAAGACTTTAAATGACCGTCTCATCTGCAAACCTGGCTGTCTTTAGTCTCCTGCCTCTGGTGAAAAGCTCTGAAGGATTAAAACAAGGATCCAGGTTCCAAACCTGCACGTTCCTCAGAGCTACTTGCCGTCCCCCTAATCAGGGGCCTCGGGCTATAGGGTCAGGGTTTAGGGATAGGAACGGGAAATGTGATGTAAGTTGTGTTTCACTCACACAGATCTCACACATATTTTAAGAAACTAGGTGTTTGCTTTCAAATGAGCTATCACAGTGGCATACAGGCTGTAAGTCCTCCAGTCAATACGCTTTGTGATTTGGATATGCATGATTGCTAACCCTGACCCTAAGGTGGCAGGTAACAGGTTAAACACCTAAGAACTGGCTCTAGAGCAGTTCGGTTTGGGGGAATTTTGAGCGGGACATAGCTGTGAAAGTGTCGTCTCCAAAGTTTCCAACCATGTGTAACACATGGAAATCTGATCATATTTGGAGAAGATGTGGCAAGTTGAATTTAGAGAGAGGAATCGGCCTCTAAACTGTTGGGCTGTTTTCACCTCTCTCGGAGTGACAATAGGGCTCATTTACATCTCATTTAGAAAAAGCTCCCTCTGTCCTGTCATGTGTGTGGTGTTTCAGATTTCACTCAAACACACATAAACTGATCCACAATAGGCAGATGTATAAAACTGCCTTTTTTGCGTGGCATTTGTCAACAACGCAAACCAAAGTAGCGAAGCGCAAAATCCACCTTAATAAAAAGTGCAGGAAGCTTTTTTTTTAACTCTGAAGCTGAAGTCTGGGGAGCAAAGCAGCGTCTCTGTCTTCATGAGGAAGCGGCGCCACATAATTCGTGATTAATAAATCCACTTCCAAACATGTTCGTTGTAACATCCACAGTTCAGCTCGTCTGCTACAATCTTTGCGACGTCTCCAACACAACCCGGCGTTTACCCAGTATGTAAATACACACAGACAAAGTCACGCCCCGACTGCACGCTCCCAAATCTCCCTAAACAAGCCGGTTTGAACCTAAAAGTTTACACTTTTAAATATACCATTACTGCAGCTTAAACATGGAGAGGCTTCTTTGTGACTTCAACTGAACGATTCTGCAAAAAAAAATCACCAATTTGAATTTTTTCTCAAGACATGGGCTGCCAACTTGTGTCCCTGGTTCTAGTGACTGGGCACTTATGTGAAAAACTATATATTTTAAAAGGAAAATTACACTTATTTGCTCAAATGTACTACTTTAAACCTGTATTAAGCCTACCATCATAAATGTTGCTTTTTATGTAATTTTAGCTGTGAAATGTTTTCAAATTCCTAAGAATAGAGTAAATTATTATTATTAAGGGGGCCGTGATGTCCCGGACTTTGGGAATGGCTGCTCTAGAGTCTATATAGGCAGTCTATATGATCTATTCCATATAGACTGTAATAGATCAGTCTATATGGAATAGACTGATCTATTCCATATAGACTGTAATAGATCAGTCTATATGGAATAGACTGATCTATTACATATACTACAGTATATGGAATGTTTTGCTGTGAATGTGTGAGTTGATTATAACAATGTTTTATTGCACTAACTGGATCACACAAATCCCAAATGACTTGTCATTTGGCAAAAAGTATCGAATTGAATTAAATTTAGCCAAATAAAAATGTTTTAGTGATACCATTTCTACTTATTACACAAAACTAGCTCGATCAAGTTAAGCTTCTCTCTTTACACACTGAAGAGATGGCAACATTTTTCCATTATTGGCTTTCCTTCACTTTTACTGGCAATTCGAGCCGGACATCTGCAACGCTCGTTTTTTTCCCCAACAGCAAGTCAAGTCACCCTACAGAATACATTTCAGAACATGCAATTACTCGATTAGAAAAGCATGAACTAATTACTTCTCTCTCGCAGGCACGGGCAGTTTTGAGATCCCTGTTCTGTGTCTCCTGGTCACTGGAGAACCCCGGATTCTAAAGGTCAGTGTTCTTTATTAATGTGGATATTAGAGATGTCATAAGCACATAATCCCCACATGACTTGAGGAAATAGCGCCGTAGCAGCCAGCAGGTCTAATTAGAGGGAGAAGAATATGTAAAACAGCAGTCAGGGACATTTCGCTTTATTAGTAATGTATCTGTGCATGAGTTGTGCTCCTACATTATGTCCTGGGGCACCTTCCTATAGCCTGCCCTGCTACATCTATTCTTTCTTGTATTGAGGCGCTCCTTCACAAAAATCCTGGGTTGAACTATCTAAGTCTTTTCCATTCTCCTCGAAGTCAATTCTGGCTGGAGTTCCTGCCTGTTTATTTGCATACTGAGAGCTTCAGCCAGAGAGATTATGGAAAACAGCAAGCATTCAAATCTATGAAAAGAGCTCTCCAACGATCCAAACAAACAAGTCACAAATGTTGCACCCCTTTGAGGTTTTGAGAACCGGGAGTGAAAGGCTCCACCGGCGCACTATATTAAAGCCATACTGTGCAACATATCACCCAATAAACAGAAAAATAATATAATGTTTGAGGATTAAATAGAGGTTTGTGAATCCAATCACTTCCAAATAACGATCAGGGAAAACTCTTGGATTGTATATGCCCCTGCTCTGACTGTAGCATTCGATCCCAACGTATGTGGACAGATAGCAAGTCGGCTTTTTAGTGTCCACTAGCCTCCTCAATGTATTTTCCCTATAGCCATTAGCATTAGCCACCAAACATCACAAATTATGAACAATTCATATGTTTTCAGCTGTTACAGTTTGAACCAATCGACCCCATTTTTGTCAAAGCCTCATTAGAAATCCTTAATGAAAGTACAGATCTTTTGAGATTTGACTTATTTAAAGGAACAGGCCCCTGTTTTTCCATTCTGAGATATGTTCTTACCTGAGCTTAGACGAGTTGATACGTATCTGTCTGGTCTTTGTGCCCGTGGAGGAGCATGGTAGATTCCAACATCACTTTGTTTGGAGCTATTGGAATATACTGGGATAGGCCAAATGCTAACAACATCTTTGGTCGTTTTGTGTGACTGAGGGCACACAGTTCTTCCATACTATGATATGTTTTTACCTGAGCTTAGACGAGTTGATCCGTACCTGTCTGGTCTTTGTGCCCGTGGAAGAGCGTGGTAGCTTCCAACTTCATCCCCCTTTGGAGCTATTGGAATATGCGAGGAGAGGCCAAATGCTAATAACATCGTTGGTCTTCGTGTGTGACTGAGCGCACGCACACAGATCAGACAGGTACGCATCACCTCGTCTAAGCTCAGGTAAGAACATATCTGAGTATGGAAAAACAGTGGCCTGTTCCTTTAAAAACTTTGCACATTATGTGAAACTTTTCAGAAGAAGATGATGTTTAGCCTTTAAGCTAAAGGCTAACGTTAATTTGACTAGCATAAGGAAATAATTGCTACAGTCTGTGTACTTTGTAAAGTTTTTTTTTAATTTTTGCTTCTTGGTATATATGGGCAGGAACTAGTCTTTACCCTATACTGGCCAACAAGGAAGTTAGCTAAAAACAGGTGATGTCAGCCTAGAGCTATTAGCTGGTTTCAAGAATCAGAAATACCTTTACTCCCCTTCTCTAGAGGTACCAGAGTAAAAATATGCTACAAGCTTGTGTGTTCACCGTCATTTGAGTTAAGATCGAGAAGAAAACGATTTGATCATAAATATCTCTGCTACATTTGGGACAAGCAAAAGCAAAAGGTAGCTGCTAAAATGCTAACATGACTAGCTCATTGTACATTGCCGGTAATTTGAGCACAGGCACAAATCAAGATGTATTATTGATTGGAGACAACATGGTTAAGCCTCTACAAAATCCAAGTAGTGTCTTGTTTTTTGGGCCAGGAAACACGACAGGTTTGGTAGTAAGAGCATAATCTCTATCCACTTGTTTGTGTGCAGAGGATGTACAAAGGCATCGGTAACTCCACCCCCTGGCTGCTCCTGGCGGGCTCGGGGGGCGTGGCCGACATCCTGGTCACGCTGATGAACCGGGGCAGCTGGGATACGGACACTGTGCTGGAGCTGCTGCTGGACACCTTCCCCCAGGCCCACCACAGCTCCGACATCAACAACTGGGTCAAACTGGTGAGGCTCGACACAATGTTCTGGGAAATCAAACAAAAGTGATACATTAAGACTAGAACTTTGTAAGTGTTTGTCAACTAAACGCTTAAGGGTCTTTTATAAGCCCAGTCAGCCGGATATGACCAATTGGTTGGAGTTAAAGGAGAAATATCATGCACAACCGACTTTGTGACCATGAAACCTTGTTCCCTCATCAAAAATACACCTGGAGAAGAGTTCCCTGGCCTTTTTCAAAGATATGTAGTCTTGGAGTGAGTGTCATCTCAGTGATTTCCCGGTTGGCGTGATTGACAGATGGCATCAACCAATTAGAGCAGAAACAGGCTGTAGGAATCCTTTTCAAAAACATCAATTCGTTTCGAATGCCGTTTCTTGCTCCGGTTTTAGGGATTTCATTTTTTACAAATGTTTTAAAACAGACAAAAGAGCAGAAGAAAACGGTGTATTGGTCGCCACGCTGCCATCTTTAAAGGGGGGGTATTATGCAAAATCGACTTTTTCAAGCTTTACATCACGTTATTATGTCATTCCCTCATTAAAAGCATGCCTGAAGTGTTGCCTTGGCACATTCAAGTATTTTTGAGTAATCTGTAAAAACTCTGATGGCCATTTTAGGGATAGGTTTGCCTGAGTCCCCCTAGGAACGCCCCCACCTCCTGGAGACGCCTCCGAGCTTTCGTCACCAGCCGAGTAACCAACCACTGCTCCTCAGCAGAACCCCCTCCCCACTGATGCCACAGACAGCGTGGGGAGGGGGCGTGTCGGAAAGGGTCAGAGGTTCTTAAAGAGACAGAGGCCTATTTCAAGACATTCGCTACAGCCATTTTGAGAGAGCAATAATTGTATACAAGGCAGTTATTCTAATTTACTGCATTTACAGACCAACAGAAGGTTTCATCATCATTGTAGTGTGCTATAGGCTGGTGCTATGATTGAAAAAAGCATAATACCCCATCTTTAATGTTAATTGGAAGAGTGCGTGGTGGTGACGAGTTACGGCTTCCATCTTATGGTGCTTGTTTGGACAGTTACGGGTAAAATCGTAAAATGATAGGCTGCGAGCATCTGCCCAGATGGTTCTTCTTTTGAACAAAAAGGAGTGTCTGGCATGCGAGGCAAGGAGAAGACTACTATTGCATCTTTGTTAATTCCTCCACATTTTAAAGTTCTTGATCCACAATGGTATCGGTTCTGAGCTAGAAGGCCAAGCTGAAGCTGCTAACCACACTGCAAATCAAAACTGAATGTCAATTTGTGTTATTCCCACAGTGGCCTGCAAGGGGAGCCCCAGGCAAAGTCTTTACCAACTCAAGTGCCTGAATTTCATTGTCACTATTTGATTCTTACAGAGACAGTATTTCAATTTATAAATGTATAAAACATCAGTGCTGTTGCACCCAAAGACATATTTTAACGTGTGCATATGCATGATATTTCCACTTTAACCGATATATCTTTCAGGGAGTTCTGGGTACTATGCTACAAAGCTGGTTGAACTTCTTCGTTAGCATGTCTTACCTGGATAGACTAACACAGTCATGGGTGTCTCTAGATAAGCGGTACTCAGCATTTCATTCGAACAATCTTTGAATATCAGTGATTATAAAAAAACAAAAAGCACAAAGGTCATGATGGATTTATGAATGATGGTTTGTATGTATGCTTGAACTAAGCAGTGCATTAAAGTGGACATGTCATGCATATGGAGCTTAAAAATAGACTTAAACACAATTACTTTGGTGCCTCATCTTTGATATTTCACATTTTACAATTTGAAGATATGACGCTGTAAGAATTAAATGGCAATAATGAAATCCGGGTGAAAGAAATGGTGAAAAGCTTGACCGAGCTCCTCCTACTGGCAGTTAAAAAATGTGATGAACACACGTCGAGCACAGAACGGCTCAGAATGTGAGCTCAGGCCTCAAAAATGTGGAGGACAGTTTTTGGGTTTGAACAATGACGCAATTGTAATCAGGAAGTACAGAGGAAGGCGCTGACACTGTAGAAGAAGAAACAGATCAATTTAACAGCTTTGTACGAGGATTACTCAAAACTCAAAACATTGTGAATGAAATGCTACTGTATTTTCCGGACTATTCGTCGCTCCAGAGTATAAGAAAGCCAAAAAACGCCTAATGAAGAAAAAAAAAAAACGGCTCAATAGGCGTACTGTTTGCTAGCATAAGACATTGATGGTTAGCTACTTGAAGCATAAAAAACAAACTAAATAAGTGTCTGGTATGTTCATTTCAGATAACTATAGCATGAAGAACATACCAAACTCTCCATCTCACTTCAAATCACTAAATCCATTGAAATCTTCATCCTCGGTGTCGCTTCTTTGATGAGGGAACAAAGTTAAAACATGGTTTAAGTTGATTTTGCCACATGCCGTATGTCCACATTTTGATGCCTGTACCATCGAGCAATAATCTACTTTTCGTTCTCATCCCAAACCTGTCTCAGCTACACGAGGTGAAAAGGTTGCAACACAATGTAGCATAAATAATGAATGAATTCTGGAGCGCGTCTCTGCTCTGCCCTCCACTCCATCCACATTATACGGGAAGTTAACCTGGTCTCTGCACTCAAGGCGTGTTACTATAGAGAGTTCCTGCACTTTAAAGTGACCCAGCTTCATAGTACCAAGGTTTACCCCGAAGTTACTTAACCTTACTGAACATTTAGTAGAGATTCATAGCATAACTGGTTAACGACAGGCAGATCTTTGGGCGTGTTTTTAATCTTTCATTTGTGCTGAGACCTGAACCTTTCCCTTGACACCAGTTTATTTTTAATACATTTTCAGCTTTGATTGAGGGGAGGCTTTTGCTCCTTCAATCAAACAAAGAGAGGCCTATTTGTGACTTATCAAAGGCGTTTCATTTTGAGCGATAAGCAGTCCAAACAGACAACAGAAGAGACAAGTTCCAAGCTCCAACCAAACTGATTGTGGATTAGGTTTAGGTTTATTAAATTGGACATAGCGGGAAAGAACAAAATGTTTAACCTGAAATGTGTCAATTACAAGAGAATAAAAACAGCAATATACAAAAAAATGAATAAAAACATCTATAAAACAGATTCGTAAAACAGTGTTAAAGCTCGAGTCATGTTTTTTTGTGTTGCTCTTCTTGGCTGTATATGGTCTTCGGTGCCTGAGCTGGTATCCAATGGTGGGGGCCTGAGTTATGAAGGCGTGCAGAGGAGAGGAACTGTCCTTCAGGATATTCTAGAGGATCTGCAGTGTGGCCATGTCCCGCCTCTCACTCAGAGATTGGATGGAGGATGGTGGGATACCAATAATCCTGCACCACCTTTTTTGCACCTGCTCCAGTTCCCCTGACAGGTTCTTAGAGAGGCCGCCCCACACAGGACTGGCATACTCCAGCACAGGTCTGATGAAAGTCAGATAGATCCTTTTGAGGACATCAGAGGGAAGTCCAGTTCGCCTGGCCACACTCCGGTAGTATATCCTGGGGCGTGGTTTAGAAAGCATGCATCGCACATGAGCATCCCAGGAGAGGTCAGATGATATCTGGACACCAAGCAGTTTGAAGGTGGTGACTCTGCTTACTGCCTGACCACCAACTTCAGGCGGGGGACGGCAGGGGATGCTAGACTCTCTCCTGGCACTGACCAGCATTAGCCTGGCATCCAGACTAATCTCTGATGTTTATTAATGAATAAACAGGAGACTAGTCTGGCGACCCGGTCGTAGAAAAGCTACTGCTTGAGGCGGGACTAATGTGGGACAACCGAAGCGCATAGCAGCCAATGAGAACATAGCAGATATGACGACAGAAACAGCGACAAGAAAGTTGTCGTCATTCGGACATTAACAATGGCGCTCCTGCCACACGGAGTTAAGTAAATGACTTCTTTCGTTTATGTCAGAAAAACTTAAGAATACAAGCATACCGGAGCATTACGTGAAGTGGTTGCTTGTGTTGAAAAACTACAAAACAAAGGCGCAACAACGTGACGCCTGTTCAGGGAGCTGCTCTGATTGGTCGGTAGGCTCCATATCGCTGCGTCACTTCCTTTGAAAGCGCAATGGAGTGTTGCCAGACCCTCTTCTGTAAAGAAGCGGAGTCTGGTTGGCGAGACTATAGCATGTCCTTAGTCTTTGTTCCATTGACTGCCAAGGAAAACTCCTGGGGGACTCATCCACAGAGTCCAGAGCCCTCTGCATCAGACCAGTCAGTGTGAGGTTGTCTGCATACTTCACTGGATGTACTGAGGAAGGAAGGCTTGCATCCAGGCTATTGATACAAATTACAAAAAGTAAAGGTGACAACAGCCGCCCCCTGGAGGACATCCGCTGGAATGACACAAGGTGATGAAAAGCAGCCCCACTGCACTGTTTTCTCTCTGTTGCTCAGGTAGCTCTTTACACTGAGCCATAGGGGGCGCCTCACCTGCATCTCTGCCAGAGCCTTCAATAGCTGATCATGTTTTCATTACACTACATTTTTTTTCCCCATCGAAGAGCCCCTTGGAACATGAACAAACCTGTGTCAGGAAAGACGAGACAGGTTCTTTGTGCATGCGTGAGGTAACCCATAAAGCGGTGCAATTAGTGTAAAATGTTGTTGACTAAATATCGAATGGAACCAAATAGCATTTTAGTTAAAAGATCGAGACGAAATACAAACGTGTTGCCAGAAGGAGCGCTGATGAGGAACGCAGCATGGGGGCTACTTCAGAGGGAGAGAGGGAGAGAGGTTTCAGCTGCAGAGGAGAAGATTGCATGTGATGATGACCCAAATTATGGGTGTGAAACAGGAAGGAAAGAGTGGAGTTATGGTGCGGCATTTGCCCAGTCTTTTTTTTTTTTTACAATTTATTCCATGCCTCACTTTGAAGCTGCTGAATGAATTACACACATTTTGAGATGTCCATGTCCTTCTTGAAAGCAAAGTTTGAAAGACATTTTCTGGATTTAGCTTGGTGAGATGTGACAAAGATCAGGTGCAACTTGTTTTAGATCGACTTGCTCAAAAAGATGGTTGGTTGTGCTGGTTTGGACATGCTTAAGTCCTCGTCTGAGGCTCAGCACACACGATTCGCTCCAAGTCTTCTCGAGACTTGACTAGTGGAAGACAGTCGTGTCTCGTATTGTGGGCGGTCACAACTGGACTCATGTTCGGATCATATAATGTGACAGAAAGACGCGACTAGACTCCAGTCCCAGGAAATCAAACATGTTTGATTTTTAACACCTGAATTTATTTCCAATTATAGAAAAAATATCCTATCAGTGTTTTTAGGTTTAGGTTCATTAAACATTGAAGGAAAGAAAGAAAAATTCAACCTGAAATGTGTCAATTATAATAGAATAAAAACAGCAAAAGAAGAAAAAAACTAAAGCTTGTGGGAAAAACGATATTTCATGTTTTTTTGTGTGTGTTGCTCTTCTTGGCTGCATATGGTCCTCGGTGTCTGAGCTGGTCTCCAATGGAGGGGGTCTGAGTTATGAAGGTGTGTAGAGGAGAGGAACTGTCCTTCAGGATATTCTGGAGGGTCTGCAGTGTGGCCATGTCCCACCTCTCACTCAGAGATTGGATGTGTTTTTGCTTTCAAGCTGATGCTAAATTCTTGCAGGAAGAGGTTTGTCGTAAATTAGCGACACTCAGCGTTAAAGGTGCGTACACACCAAACGCTTTTCAGGCGTCAAAAACGCAGCTAAAGCCCGTAGTTAGCCGCTTGTGCTTACTTGAAGTCAGACGCTTGTCACGTCAGCATGTGTCCATAGCGCTACAACAGTCATCGTCAGCCTCGAGGCCCAAACACATTCCCAGCGCAGATTCAGCCACTGAAATAAGTTTTCTTGTTGCTGCTTTTAATCCTGGATGTTTAGATAAAGAAACACTGAAGTGTGTCGTTGTTAAAGTTCCAGAGCTGCAGTAGCTCCGGTTCACAATGAAGCTAAACCTCTGACTTGTTTTCATTTTATTTATATATTTTTTTCCTTGGCCGGCATAGAATCTGCCCCGGTGGCTCAGCTACAAAGTACGTCACTGTTGGGGAAAGCTCCTGATTGGTCGACACTTGCAAATTTCTCCAAAAAGTTCAACATTTCCCAACTCTAGTGTGGGTTGCGCTGGACGCCCTGGAGGTGCGTCAAAAGCTTACCACGTGCGAAAAGCTTAAAACGCGCCGCACAGAAGGCGAGTGACTCGCCGCAGGATATTTTGATGCTCCCTGAGGCGCGTCCTCCATGTGTTTTCAATGTAAACCTGACGCTTCACCGCGTTTGGTGTGAATGCACTGTTAGGGGTTTGGACGTACAGGAGAAGTGTGGGTGATTTTACCATCCCAGAAATGGACAGAAAAGAGTGGAATACAAGAGAAAAACACCATAGCTCCCTCCCTTTTAATTTCTCTGTCACAACAGCGGCACTAACAGCCCCACGCAGACCACGCCAAACAGCACAACACTATATCACTAAAAGTTCACATGAACCACCTTTTTCAGCTAAATTTCAAACACAGAGTTTAGCGGCACTTCCTGTGTTTGGAGTTGGACTATTCAGCTACTTCTCTCGCTGTCTCCTCCGTCTCAGGGCTGATGTTCACCTCCTTTTCTTATTTAATCCGCTGGAAATTCGTCCCTCTTCTTCGTGTCACCGACTTTTATTTCCATTTGACAGAGCTAACAAGTTCAGGAAGAGAGGACACATAGACACTGCTGTTTTATAATACATCAGCATCAGCTGTAACAGGCTGGTGTAGTGTGTCCGCGCTTATGATTCTGTCGTCATGTGTGATCTCCCAGTCGTTCTATAATCGCACTGCTTTGTTGGCTTATTCAAAGTTTCCCTTGGTTTCTTATTAGCAGGGTTGGGTATCGATTTGGATTTCCCAAATCAATTGGATTCAATTTGATTTATTTTCGATTCGGTTAAGGATATCACGCAGTACCAATTTTACTTGGATATGGAAGACATTCTCAGAAGAACTAATGCTGCAAATAGTAGAAACTAACTCTAACTTGGTGCTTGAATTAAACCCGATGCAGTTACATTAATCATGTACTGAAAAAAGAAATAAATCTACATTTAAATACTGTTCTGTGTAACAAAATCAGATTCGGAAGATCCTGGACAACCAGCACCTCCTGACAGTTCATGACCCTGAGCAGGAGAGCTCTGAGCTGGACACGGTCATCCTCAAGGCCCTGGTCAAAGGTACTGCAAGAAAACTCACGTCCAACACTACTCAAGTAAAGTACCAGTCCAAAAAGAATATACTTAACCACAGTACTTTGCTAAAAGTACTTTATAGCTGACCGGCTCTGGAGAAAACCTTAATATTACTACTAACTTGTCTTGCTACTAACTTGCTTTTCTTAACCCATGCTAAAACTGAGTTCATTTTCTCCAGTTCGGCTTTACCCAAATACAAAAGCTAAAAAAAAAAGCATCAAAATAACGACGAAAACGAGGATGAAAAAGCAACAAAAGCAAAAAGAGACGGAAACACGGCAAAAATGTGACAAAAACGCGGCGACGACTTGGCAACAAAGTTTTGATCACTTTTGTATGTCTTAGCTTTCAAATGAGGCGTTACACTGTTGCTCTCCAGTCGAGAAGCTTTTAGATTTGGGTAAAGTACTGGAGAATATGCGCTCAGTTAAGGCGAGAAAATGCAAGAAGGTGACTAATGCAGTTTTGCTATAAGGCTAACGATACGTTGAGCCCTCTGACCTGCCCTTTGTCCCTGTCTCAGCCTGTAAGAGCCAGAGCCAGGAGGCCCAGGACTTCCTGGACGAGCTGAAGCTGGCTGTGGCCTGGAACAGAGTGGACATCGCCAAGAGCGACATCTTCAACGGGGACGTGGAGTGGAAGGTCAGTCGCCTTTAGCTCTTTAGCTGTGTGCACTTGTCCACCAGTTGTGTGGTTACTTATTAATCCTGTGGAAGAAAAGTAGAATTTTATAGTTGCTGCTATACTTTTGGACTGGTGTGTCAGACTGGGGATCAGTCCCAAACTTTTTCTGACACATTGGTGTTTTTTTGCACCAGATCGTTAATAAATAAATGGACAGCTCCTCTCAGCATATCACGAGTCACGGGAAGCTCATCATCGCTCTGTGGCTCAATAAATGTTATCAGCGCAGTGCGAGCAAAACAAACTTTTAGTCTATCACCCGAGGGAAGCCCATTTGTACTTTTTGTCATGGAAAATTTATAATGGAGGGAGAAACACATTGTGCAATGAGCAGGTTTTTTAGCATTGGCAAAGTGACAAGGATTCAGGTGAATTTTCCTGCTTCTGTTTATGAAGCACAGAGCAAAGAGGAGCAACACTCACCGAAGATAAAAGCAAGTGACTGACTTCAAAAATAAGCAGCTGAATTGTGTGTTGCAAATGAATATTTAAAGGTCATTGCAAAATGCAGTGCTGCACACTTTCATATTACTCCGTCTCTATGTAATCACCAAAGAGTTCCTAGTTTGATTGAAAAGTAGGAGATGAAACGTTCCCAGACCCTGGTGCTCTTGTCCGTAAGCACTTTAAAAGTTGGGCTTCAAAGCAACAACAACTGCACAAAGTCCTTGAAGTGCTACTATCCGTTTGTTAAAAAGATATTTGCCTGATCCTATTTTCCAGTTCCTTTACCCAGAACTTAAGCTCACAGATTGTGGTAGTTTTATATATAGTCTTGACATTAGAGTCTGTTGTTCCGATTCTGACAGAGCTTTTCTATATATAGTAATTCCAAATAATTTGAATCGAATATGCATGAATTCGGTTTAGTCTAAAGGATTATCTATCGTGTGCAGGCGGACGACCTGGAGGAGGTGATGATGGACGCTCTTCTCAACGACAAACCAGACTTTGTGCGTCTCTTTGTGGACAACGGCGTGAACCTGGGCGAGTTCCTGACCTACGGACGCCTGCAGGAGCTGTACTGGTCCATCCCCGAGAAGAGCCTCCTGCACAACCTGCTGCTCAAGAAGTACCAAGAGAAGCAGATCCTCCTGGGGGCGGGCCGAACCAAAGGCCCGCCGGTGCACCATCCGCCCGACCAGACCAAACCCCGCTTCACCCTGCTGGAGGTGGCCAAGGTGCTCAAAGACTTCCTCCACGAGTCCTGCAAGGGGTTCTACCAGAAGGTCCCAACGGTGAGTGACACATAGACTGTTGTGAAAGTAATTGTAGCGTTTCAGTAAAGTTCCATCGAGATTTGAACTAGGCAAGAACCAGAAAGCTTAACTGTTAATAGACATATTATCTTTGAATGTTCCTCATGCTGTGTCCAGGAGAAGCCAGTGAAGGGCAGGCTGTTCCACACTCAGAAGAACCTGATGCTGGAGCTGGAGGAGCGCTCGGAGCACCCCTGGAGAGACCTGTTCCTTTGGGCCGTCCTGCAGAACCGCCAGGACATGGCCAACTACTTCTGGGCCATGGTCAGTCCCTCTACGTCTGCGGTCACCTCCAAATGACAAGCACTATACACTTACTATACTCATCAAGCATTTAAAACTGACCTCTGTCACTGTCGACAACTGTGCAAGAAAATATTGCCATAAACAATGTTATTGGAGACCATTTCAAGCCAAAACTAGAAAATGGAAATCAGTCTCTGGCGCGGTGCCTTCGCAGTTGTCTCGTGTGAAGAAAACATATCTCCTGGGTCTGCCAGTCCCGCTTTAGTCCTTGTTAAGTCCCGGTTTTTCCTCATCTGCTGCTCCTGATGAGCCCATTGCTGCGGCGTGCATCGGCTCATTTATCTCCCATTTCGTCCGTAAAAAGATCTGTGTGTTCCGGGCGTCATTGCCACTTGCCAGATTAAAAAATTGCAAAAGAAAAACCAGCGCAGCCACAGTCTGATACAGGTCTGACACACTGCGAAAAGTAATAAACTAGATTAGTAAAAATGTCTCAGTTTGAGCATAAAAATCCACATTTGAGTTGTTTTGACTAGGTAAGACGTCATTAGTAATTTGTGATACATTATTTCACTTGTTCTGAGATGTTTCTGACTTGTTTCAATACATTTGTCCTTATTTCAAGTACGTTTCTGTGCCAATGGGGTAATAAAATTGGTCTTATCTCATTGGCAATTTTACTTTCTTATTTAAAGAGGGGGTATTATGCTTTTTTCAATCACATAGCACCAGTCTATAGCCCACTACAATGATGACCAAACCTTCTGTTGGTCTGTAAATGCAGTAAATTAAAATAACTGCCTTGTATAAAATTGCTCTCTCAAAATGGCTGTAGTGAATGTCTTGAAATAGGCCTCTGTCTCTTTAAGAACCTCTGACCCTTTCGGACACGCCCCCTCCACACGCTGTCTGTGGCATCAGTGGGGAGGGGGTTCTGCTGAGGAGCAGTGGTTGGTTACTCGGCTGGTGAGGAAAGCTTGGAGGCGTCTCCAGGAGGTGGGGGCGTTCCTCGGAGGACTCAGGCAAACCTATCCCTAAAATGGGATCAGAGTTTTTACACATTACTCAAAAATACGTGAATGTGCCAAGGCAACACTTCAGGCATGTTTTTAATGAGGGAATGACATAATAACATGATGTAAAGCATGAAAAAGTCGATTTTGCATAATACCCCCCCTTTAAAGTGAGATTTACCGTAAAACCGTCCTCAAACTAGCAAAGTAAACTTGGAAAAATTGAGGAAATGTATCTTTTTTTCCTAATCTGACCAAGACATTTAAGCCAATGCTTGATATTTACTTTTTACAGTGTACTGCTCCATTTTGTTAACAAAAGACGGAAGAGGAAGTGGAGTTTTAATCGACCAATCAGAGAAGTGTGTTTCTTGTTTCTTGTTGTTTTTCCTGTAGATGGTTTTGACGCAGCGCCCCCACAGGCGTGTATTTAAAATGATGGTTCGATTCACAAAAAAGAGTTGTGAACGCAAACCACGGCAGTTTGAGAGCTGAAACAATGTTGCAATTTTGGTCCCCGATCAAACCGAGTCCCAGGTGTGAATGCGACCTCATACTCCACAGCTGGAAGGTCCCTGCCTGGAAACCAGACTCACCGCTGTACCAGTGATCGAGTCTGGTGGTGCCGTGGCATCAACTACATTTCCACAGCGGCGCATACGCAAGCAAACAGGAAGTGGCGTAAATCAATCAGCGAAGGGCAGGCGCAGGGCTGGACTGGCCATCGGGAGAATCGGGAGTTTTCCCAGTGGGCCGACGTACTTTTGGGCCAGTTGGACCAGTCAGATCGAGATAAGGCCCGTTATACATTACACCGGCTCACAATTGGCGGGAAAAGCCATTAGAATCTCTATCATTACCTAGTTGCAATTACACAATTCCTCCAATAGAGGGATGTGACACCTTTTATACCCTTCTGGTGGTGCTTTCTTGAGTTGTGGTTCCCAGATAATCTCGTATAATGAGCAATGGGCCTCTCGGACATAACACTCATGCCCCTCACATTGCGAATATAAGAGGAAATGGTTTATTGTAACTCCCTCCAGGACCCACAGAACCTTAGACCTCTATTTTTTATACATTTTAGACAAATGTTTGCAAAGAAGTGCATGCTGGGAGTTGTCAGGTGACTCTGTCTTGCCCCTCGTAGTCAGTGTGCGCAGTTTGGAAATCATCTAATTTCCATTGAAAGGATTTACAATGTTTGGCCTTTTTGGGACTTCTATTCTCACTCCACACCTCCATAACTCCGTGGTGAGTTTTACCGTTTCATCTTCAATCTACAGTGGGATTATTTGGTTGGTTTTGAGAAGTTTATTTGTGTTGCCGTCGCGAGAGGAACTTCATTAACGGAACTCACATTTTAAGATTGTTAAGTAATTTTACAAAAGTTCCTTCAAGTTGTAAATGACACGATTAAAGTGTTGAGTGCTATGAGGTTTTAGCTTGAATTCGGCAGAAACAACATGCAGCTATTGTCCTCGATTCGTAGCTTATACTGTTTTAGTTCAAGCCAAGGGTCATCACCTCGACTATTGCATTGAATATGACTGTGACCCAAAAGTCCCGGGCCGATTTTTTCTGTCAGTCCAGCCCTGGGCGGCCGTCTGCCATTGCCGTGGTGTCATTAGCGGTTCTGTGTCACAAAACTCACCTACTGTTGATGTGTTTTTGTGGTCATTTTCCGCCAATTGGAAACAAGCTCTCTCTCTGTCTCTCTGCTAATTGTTATTGACGGGACTCCCGCGTGAACAACATGTGAAATCTGATTGCACGGGCTCTTTTGACTTCTCTCCTGCCGCCAACGAGGGCGTGGGTCCCAGACTGATATTTTAAGAAGGTCCCCGGTTCAATCCCCACCTGGACCGGGCCTTTCTGCGTGGAGTGTGGAGGCAAGATGATGAAGTGTCTTGCCCCAGGACACAGCAACAACCACTCTACCTGAGTCTTACTGCACACAGAAGTTTATTCACAAAAAGAGTTTTCATGTTCATGGCAGAGCCGCTCTCTGCTGCCCTCTGTTGGATACTCAACTTATTTCCAAATAAAGCAAGCATAATCCCACATTTATAAAAGTCAGATCAAGTTCCAACAATTGTTAACTAAGCCTCGCCGTTCTAATAATATCCAAGATTGAGTTTGAAGTACAAAGAAACACAAAAAACATCTCTTTAATAAAAAAGAACCGAAAGAATATGGCACATTATTGTCATGTCACTCGCCTCTTTTAATAGTCCTTTGTTCTCCTCATCTTCGCTCGTCCCCTCTCATTTCTTCACTGGCCCGTCTCGAACCTTGGAACCAATTAGTGTTATCGTTTCCGCCGCCTCCCTGCTGTGCATATTTCCCACGTCTGATTTCCAACATTATCTCAAATTATGGAAATTGCATTCAGCATGAGCACAGCCCCGGCCGCAGATGGCTCCAGCTCTCCGCAGCGTGTGCATTCCTAATTTGATTGTTTGAAGGATCTCTCTTGGCGGAGCGCAGAAGTAGGAATAATTGTGACAACGGCCGCGTCACTTGATTCCGGATGGCAGGCTTATGTCTGCTGATAGAATATGTACAGACGAGAGCACATAGGCAAATGTATGGGGATTTTGTCACACATAACAAGACAAGTCTACCATATAGTATTAAACCAGTCGCAACACATCTGTTATTTATAGCCTCGCGTGTTCATTATTTAAGATTGAAGCTAATGTCAGACTTCTCTCTTTTGAGGTCAAACTATACCCTTTAAAACCGAGCACATTCTTAACCAGGAATTGAGCCTGTCACGGTGATAATGAAGTTCTGGATTCATGCTATGTTTTCTTCTTCATGTATCCGTTTCTTTGGCCAGTAGGCTTGACAGCACAGTGTGAAATGAGTTGAAAAGTGGTAAAGCCGAGAGGTAGAGATTTTTTTGCTTCGTCAAAAGCTCTGAGTTTGGCCACCTCTCCACTATGGCACAAACTTAAAGCTCTTGACTCCCACCTGTACAGATCCCATCTTCTCCGGTTGGTCTTTACCCTAATCAAAAAGCTTCTTGGGAAAAAGGCACCAAAACAGCCACAAAAAATGAGAAGAAAACAAGGATGTAAACGCAGCAAAAAAGTGACAAAAACTCAACAAAATGAGACAAAAATTCAACAAAGATGTGACAAAAGTTCAACAAAAATGTGACAAAAATTCAACAAAGCTGTGACAAAAATATGACAAAAACTCAACCAAAAAGTGACAAAAATTCAACAAAAATTCAACAAAAATTCAACAAAAATTCAACAAAAATGTGACAAAAATTCAACAAAGATGTGACAAAAATATGACAAAAACTCAACCAAAAAGTGACAAAAATTCAACAAAAATTCAACAAAAAATCAACAAAAATTCAACAAAAATTCAACAAAGATGTGACAAAAATATGACAAAAACTCAACCAAAAAGTGACAAATATTCAACAAAAATTCAACAAAAATTCAACAAAAATTCAACAAAAATTCAACAAAAACTCAACCAAAAATTCAACAAAAATGTGAAAAAAACTCAACAAAGATGTGACAAAAATGTGACAAAAACTCAACCAAAAAGTGACAAAAATTCAACAAAAATGTGACAAAAATTCAACAAAAATGTGAAAAAAATTCAACAAAGATGTGACAAAAATATGACAAAAACTCAACCAAAAAGTGACAAAAATTCAACAAAAATGTGACAAAAACTCAACAAAAATGTGACAAAAATTCAACAAAGATGTGACAAAAATATGACAAAAACTCAACCAAAAAGTGACAAAAATTCAACAAAAATGTGACAAAAATTCAACAAAAATGTGACAAAAACTCAACAAAAAACCACCCACCCACAATTTTACCCAGGCCTGTTGGTCTCTGAACCGCTCTTTGTCTGACCCGTCACCTAGGACCTGGTTGCCATGGGAGATCCTACCAGGGGCACGAAGCCCCCGACAACAGAGCTCTTAGGATCATTCGGGTGCTCAAACCCCTCCACCACGTTAAGGTGACGGTTCCATAGTTTGGCAAAATGTCGAAAAGTTAAAGGGGGACCAATACTTACGTAACCCACTGTATAATCAAAGAAGTCTCCACTTGTTTTCAGCCACATACTGTTTGAATATATGATAATATCTATTTATTTCAACAAAACACGGTTAGCTCTCCACTGGAAATACATTTTAAAAAGCCTATTGTGATACACGTGTGTAAAGCTTGTGTGCCTTGGTTTGCGGGCTGTGCATACGTCTATAACACTTCTCCTCTCTCTCCCAGGGCCCAGAGGCTGTGGCGGCGGCACTCGCGGGCTGTAAGATCCTCAAAGAGATGGCCCGGCTCGAGTCGGAGGCAGAGTCAGCGCGGAGCATGAAGGAGAACAAGTACGAGCAGTTTGCCCTCGGTGAGTCTGCGCACTGGAGTGACAGGAGACACGTCTGTGCCACGATGTGACAGCCATGATGTGACAGCCATTCAGTACCCTATTGGAGACCCACAATCACCCAGGGAATTACACCTTAGACTCAGAAGAACTTGTGCAGAGCTGTTTCTTGTTGTTCTGGCTGTAGGCGATGTTTATGCTGAGGGACTCACAAATGACCAGGGTGCTTTAAGGTGAGAATAAAAGCCTTAAGCAGAATCAGACCGAGTTATGCTGTGTTTCTGCGTAGCACTGTTGCCTGGTTTTATTCGTCTACCCATTACAAATGGACTAGAGCAGCTGTGGGCGGCGCTCCCACGGACGCGCAACAGTAGAATACACATTTTCTGAAGAAACAGCAGAACAGCGATGAAAGTTTTGTGAGCCAGGATGAAAACACTGTGAACAAATACTGCCTTTTGATGGAGGTTATGGTGTTATTCAGAGGAGTAAAGGCATAAAACTAGAGGAAAGACGCAGCACAGAGATGAACTGTGAAGGACATGCAGACGTTATGCTAACACTGTCTTAAAGGAACAGGCCACCGTTTTTCCATACTAAGATATATTCTTGCCTGAGCTTAGACGAGTTGATACGTACCTGTCTGGTCTTTGTGCCGTCTATAGCAGGAAAATTGTTGTTGTCCTTCCAGTGAGCTTTCGCTTTGCAGATTTGGGAAAATGCCATCATTATTAAATTCATAATACTGCGGCGAGAGTGAATCTATTGCAATCTGCCACTGGGAGCCCCGCAACGCATTGTGCCATTGGTATCCGCGACACGGCTTATGCTGGCGGTGGCGCTGCAGCCACACTATGGGGCGACTCATTACATTCTCCCGCAACCCAAAGTCCCACATCAGCATTTCAGCTAAAACGCCAACGTTAACTTACTTGCTATAGAGCTGTGGGAGACGGTCACGCAGGTGAGTCAAGAGGTTCGAAGTATTGCTGCATTTGGAGACACTTTTTCCTGCACGCTCCGCAAACAGGAAAACTGTCTTCTATCAACTGTCCTTCGGCTTTCTTAAAATACCCAAAACATGTCCAGACTTCAGGCTTGGTCTCTGAGGCTGATAGATCCTGCGCGCTGTTGTGTCGGACATGATTCCAGCTTCGAGAAAGTTTTGTTTTGGAGTGTGCCTGCGCAGCAACTTCAGCAGATGAGACGGCGGCTCATAAGGCGCGGTAAAATATTTTTTCAAAAACAAGACTGTAATTAATGTTGTCAACATTTTTACCGGGGTTTACCGCTACACCGGTAACCGTGACATCCCTAGAGAGGTCAAATGCTAACAACATCTTTGGCCGTTTTGCGTGACTGAGCACACGCACAAAGACCAGACAGGTACGCATCAACTCATCTAAGCTCAGGCAAGAACATATCTCAGTATGGAAAAATGGTGACCTGTTCCTTTAAGTTGTGCTAACAGCAGCTAAATGCTAAGGCTGGATATCGTTAAATGATGCTAGCTTGGGATCGGAAAAAAAGTTGGTATAGAAATTTTTTTAATATCGAAAGCAGGTACAGAAAAAAACATGTTATATCTAGATCCAAGTTGTGATGCTGTTGGGTCCAGGGACAGCATTAAAGGAAGTGACTTAGTTGTTTCAAACTAAATAGTTTTCCCCATTTTAAAAAAAAATTTGTTCCCTATTACTCCTCATTAAAATTGTGCCCAATGTTTGCTTTTTTGTCCCAATTTTTCTCATTTTACCAATTTATTGTACATTTTTTATCATTAATATTTTTGCTATTTTCCCCAATTTTCCCCCCAATTATTCCCCATTGTCAAACATTTGATGGAACCGATATTGTAAATTTGCACATCTTCCACACACTATTCTTCAGTTTCCTAGATCTAGATGACATATATTTTAGTATAGATATCGGAAAGGTATCGGTATTGAAACCAAGTATCATTAAAGTACTGAAATGGAAAAAATATATATAACCCAGCCCTACTAAAGCCTATCTTAACCAATTACCCGGCCAATTAACAGCAGTATGAAATATTCAATCTCATAGTCTGTTTTAGTGAGTGCTTTCCTCTCTCCTCTGACCAATCAAAAGCCAGATGTTTTGAGAAGAGATTTTAGAGAGATCTGACTGGTTGTCCCGGTGCAGCCAAGGAAAAGTATTTACTTGCGCCCGTGTGTGTCAGACTTGAGCCCTGGTATGGATACATTCATTTTATATATACATATATTTGCATAGGACGCTCCACGGTGTTATCACAGCGGACGTGACATGAGTTTCCTGTTGTCAAAGTCGCATCATTACACATCACAAGTGACAAACGTGAATATCAAACTAATCAGGTTTGGGCTTTTGGAGGCTGCGACCTGACAAATATTTGGGACACCATTACTACACTGACACACATGGGGAGGGCCATGACAAATAATCACTTGGGAGAAGTGGAAATCAGACAAGAACACAGCCCATACAGTGAGCCGGGATCACATTAAAGGTGTTGGGTATGTGGGATTTTTTAAACATTTTACCTAATGGGTTATGTAAATATGTTGAAATATTTATATATCCTTCATCTTGGTTGGTGTAGTGATATCCTGGCTTTAGTATTACAGTCACCAGTTCACTGTGCAGATCACAGTAACTGAGGATGATCTGACTAAGCTTATTGACTAAGCCTTGTGTCGTGCAGCTCTTGTAAGCTCTAATTCTACACCCGAGGCTGAATTTTAAATGATTACAGCCACTTCTGTGAAATTATACTCAATTCAATCATTTGATCTATACCATTTTCACTCATTTAGGACTTGGATGAGCAGTAAAAACTGCACACAACCGTTTTAAGGATTAGGAAGTGCAGAGGCTGTGAATGTTCTTTCCTCATGGCCAAAAGGTCCTGGGGGTGATTTCTGGAGCCCCCGCTCTGAACCTCCTGTGGAGATGTGCAGAAGGGTTATACACTGCACCAAGATGTACATTTCACTGTTTACGCTGCTGCCCGTGAAGCAACATGTCACTGCAGAAGACAAGGACAAATAGCCAAAACACAGAAAGTAGAAAAATCGCTCCGATGTACCACTGACCCCAGCCTGACAATGGAGCACTTAAAAATGCAGTCACTCACCACAGCGCTGTCCTCAGTCTGTGTTCCAGAGCTGTGTCCTCGACATCAGGGGGGCCCAACCTTAGAGCTGCAGCAATCTCTCCTCATCTCTTACCCTTCCTAACATCGCACTGCAGCCTCATGCACTTCCATTCAGCACTTACATACTTTATACGCTCTCACAGGACACCAAACTGCTTTAGTCCACTGTCCTGAGAGAAAGAGAATTTACCGATGGTCCCACTGCAGCGCTGGGCTCTTTATGCGTCAGAAACGGGACCAATAGCCTAATTCAGGCTGTTTAGGGCAGTAGAGAAGTGGCCTGATGCGCCAGACTATTCTCCTCTGTTTACTCTAAACTGTGTTTATTCTGAACTGAAGATTACTTTATTTCAAACATTTCAAATATAAAGAGGAAGAAGTGTGTTTGGCTCACCAGGCTAGCAGAGACGGTCTTGCTGTCCACTGCTGGACTTGGTGGCCCATTTCTGTGTGCAGTCTGGTTTCCACATGCTTTTCCAATGACCAAATACATGTACACATTATGCTTATAGTTCCTCCTTATCAAGAATTGGAGTTGGGATAAATTTCCCATAGGGACAAAGGAGCTCAACAGTCCTGTGCACTTTGAAACTCACTAAAGGCACAACAGAGGTGATTCAGTTATGCTTCAACTTCTGATCATAGCGCAAATATTTTAAAGATGGTCATCACCAGGTTCCTGTTCTACAGAACCCACAAACAACACGTACATCAGGTCAACAGTTTACATTCAACACGGGCGCACACCAGAGAGGATCGTGCTCGAGTGAGGCCTCTGAGTCTGTCACTGATGGTCGCAGCGAGAGCCGTCGGCCAGGTGTTTTTGAGAAATGGTGACAGACTAGTTTTATGGTCAGGTGGATCCCGGTTCAGGGCCCGGTGAGCTCAGTAAAAGGAGTTTTCACTGTACACCAGGTGTTATTAAAGTGTGGTATTATGGGTGAGAGTCTGTTTGTGGGACCAGAGCAGACAAAGAGACAGATGGGCAGTTGTTCAGCAGAAGGAAGTAGAGTTTGATCCCAAGGCTCAGAGCTTAGTTCTGGAAAGTCAAGACAGTGACAGAGCAGTGCAGTTATGGGTCCATCGTGTACAGTCTCATCACAGGCGCTTCCTTTGTCGCCAGTGATCAAACAGGAAGAAGAAAAAATAATTACTTTAAAAAGATGCAACATGCTTCTTATATATTTTTGTTTTTCAAAGTTTCATATGCTGTAAATATACTGAATATGATTATGCGTTCGATCATAGATTATGGTCCATAATGCGCTTCCCTGCTCAAAAAGTGGGTGGGACTGTTGTTTTCTACATTGGAAACAATGTCCTTGAGGAGTCCCCTGGCGGCTGACGGGCCCCTGGGGCCTGCATGTACTATGTGTGTGTGCAGATTTGTTTGGCGAGTGCTACTCCAACAGTGAGGACCGCGCCTACGCCCTGCTCATCCGGAGGACCCAATGTTGGAGCAAGTCCACGGTGCTCAACCTGGCCACTGAGGCCGACGCCAAGTCCTTCTTCGCCCACGACGGAGTCCAGGTAAGACAGGTCCAACAGTTTGAGGAGCCATTGTTTTATGTTTAGTTCTGTTTGTTGTTATGAAGTTCGATCAACCGGAAATGAACATTTATCAGGCGGAGCTGGTTACTGTGAGTCTCACACGATGTTGCAGCGTTACAATGACTTATTCAGTTTTATATGACATAAAAGTTGTTTGTGTTTACATCTTTTGGTTTCATCCCCTCACTTACTCGCACTGTACTTTACCTACTTTCATTTGCCTGAATCTTCACTTTACTGTAGCCTGTCAGGTATTCCCAAAGTCCAGGACATCACAGCCCCCTTATCGATATGAACATATCTATTGGGGCCCCCCAATAATAATATATTTACTCTTAAAGAACTTTTTATGTTAGAGTTAAAATTACATTTTAAGAAACATACAGGAATAAGTGTGGGTTAAATACTGATTTAAGTACAATGGAGCAAAGAAATGTACATTTCTTAAAAAAACAACAACATATTTTCAGTGTTTTGTAGATGAGCTTTGGAGGGCCCCTGTAGTGCCTCCGAGGCCCCTCAGGTTGGCCCCGGACCCCACTTTGGGAACCACTACATTACATCATGCAATTAATAATATATATCATAGAAGTAGCTTACTTCTGTGATCCCTGCTGTAGAGAACCACTGGATTAAACTGGTACAGAGCCATTGGATCCATCTCCAGATAATTCTAGCACTTAGGCATTATTTTGGATTTGTAGTGGGGTCTGTTCCAGTGTTAATTTCGTCGACTAAAATGTTTAGTCTTAATTTTAGTCAAAGTGATATTTTTGACGACTAAAATTGGACTAAAACTAAATAAAAAGTTGTTCATGAGACTAAAACTATGACTAAAATGTCCAGATATTTTAGTCGACTAAAATAAGACTAAATAAAAATGAAAAGGAGAGACTAAAATCATCCAAACTGCTATTGACAGTCTGAAAGAGCCTCATATCATGTAAATTCACTGCCAAATGAACAGGTCTGAGCTTTATTCATCTGGAAACAGCTCCATGAAGTCGAGGACCTTGATTAAATATGATCAGAATATTACAAATGCAAAGTCGACTAAATTAATCTTAAATTTAGTCGACTAAATTGACATGCAATTTTAGTTGACTAAAACTAGACTAACATTGAAAAGCTTTTTTTGACTAAATCTCGACTAAAATTAAATTACATTTTAGTCAAAAGACTAAGACTAAAACTAAATTAAAATATGTTATCGAAATTAACACTGGTCTGTTCTCAGGACTTGCTTGATTATCTGCCGTCTCCATCTCCTCACGGTGATGGTAAGGCCTGCAGTGCCCTCTAGTGGCAGGCTCACCCCATGTGCTTCTACAGACAAAGATACATGAGTTCTTGTGTGTTTGTAATTTCTCGATCTATATTGAGGGGGTTGTAGCTGTATCTTAATGTTGATTTTTGCAACTCTGTCCCCCTAAACTTCACGTCCTCTGCTGCTGTTTCCCCAGGCTCTGCTGACGAAGATCTGGTGGGGCGCCATGACCACAGACACGGCCATCTCCAAACTGGTCCTGTCCTTCTTCTGCCCTCCGCTCATCTGGACCAACCTCATCAAGTTCAGGTGCTCACTCGTCTGCACTGGCGTTTTCAGACCCTCCTACGGCCCATAGTAGTAAAACATGTTGTTTTTGTGTGTGCGGCAGCGACGAGGAGATGGAGGAGAACAACAAGGGCCAGTTTGTGGAGCTGGACAGTCTGGACACGGAGAAGGCCCTGCTCCTGACTGACGACGACGACCCACTGTGAGTGGGAGGTTCTTAATGGATCTTTTTCCTTGCGTTTTTGTCAGCCCTTTTTCCACTTTTTTTTTTCATCTCAATTTTGCCACTTTTTTCAAGAAGCTTTTAGATTTGGGTAAAGCCAAACTGGAGAAATTGTGCTTGGTTGAGGTGGTGGTTAATAGGTTAATTACGTTAGAATAATAAGACTGTATTATTATCTCTGGAGGGGATTGTAGCGGACTGAAATACTCCAGACTGGATTACATCATTGCAAAATTAGTTATTACATTTATTAACAGACAATGAATTATGTTTTTTTTTCCTCCTGACCCCTACACATCACTCAGGGACCCCCAGAGGCCCATGGACCACTGAGTGACAACGCATGTCTATTTGAAAAACCAAAGTACATTTGGCTCATTGAGACTTTTATTTTTGGGGAGTTATCTGAGAATATTTCTAAGTGGTGTAAATGTAAAAAAAATATTGTGCAACTTTATTATCATTTTATGGCCTTTTTATTTTGGAGTTGTTCTTATCTTTTAGGGTATTTTACTACATTTTTACTTATTTTAAGTGGAGATGTGAGGCCTGTGTGATCATTTCAAACACTTCAAAGACAATAGCAGCTTTATTTATTTTGGAGAATGATCTTTTAGGTTGAGGTAGGTGCTTAAAGAGACTAGATGCAAGTTAGTCCTTTCATGCTCACTGCTGCCACCCCAGGTCTTGTGCGTACCTGCAGCTTCTATATTAAGCTCATGCATGACGGAACTTCGACCCGAAGCAATATCTTTTTGAGCGACAGTGCAGGATTTTAGAGGCAGTTGTGGTGAACAGGTCTGAGCTCATTCTACACATTAGGACATGGCTGGAACATGTAGGGGGATAAAAATACTTAGTTTTAACATTTTTAAACTCCGTATAGTCCCTATAGTGTGAATAAACAAGTTTGTCAAATTGTTTTTGGCTTTACACAGTCTTTTCTTTAGCGGCACGGACACTTTTTCAGTTTACTTTTTCTGTGTAAAGTGTAATTAATATTTTTCATCGCATTAAAGAGACTACACTGAGTTGAAAAAAAACATATATTTTGTATCTTCATCCCCCTACATGTTCTAGCCATTTCCTAATGTGTAGAATGGGCCCAGACCTGTTCATCACAACTGCCTCTAAAATCCTGCACTGTCACTCAAAAAGGTGTTAATTCGGGTCTGAAGTGCCGTCATGCACGAGCTTAATGTAGAAGCTGCAGTTACACGTATGACCTGAGGTGGCAGTAGTGAGCATAAAATGGCCAACTTGCATCTAGTCTCTTTTAAACAAAACCAAAAAAGCAAAAACTTAATTACCTTATGTTGGTAAATATGTTTCCTGAATCTTGACCGAGAAGTAATTAACATTAAATACTAAATTGTCTTCTTTCTGGAGCGTCTATTTTTGTTGACAGTAAACATTACAAGTGCAAAAAGGACCCGACTCTACATCATGTTCTCAGTGAAAACATTACTTACAGTATTTGTATTTGCTGTGTGTCAGGGACCTGCCCCCCGGGGCCCCGGCTGACCAGTCGTGCGCCACTCTCTGGTGGCGTTTCCTGCTGCGGCGCTGGAAGCGGTTCTGGAGCGCCCCGGTCACTGTGTTCCTGGGCAACCTCATCATGTACCTGGCCTTCCTCATCCTCTTCACGTACGTGCTGCTGATAGACTTCAGGCCCCCTCCGCCCCTCGGCCCCGGGGCCCCTGAGATCATGCTGTACTTCTGGGTGTCCACGCTGGTGCTGGAGGAGATACGACAGGTGATATTTGGGATATTCTATCTGTTGTGTTATTTCCTTATTACAAACACACACTTGTTTATTAAAGAGGGTATTACTTTTAAACTACTAACTACCATTACTTTATATACATTTTGTACAACTGTAATTTACTTATTTAGCGCTATAGAAGCTCTTTATCAGCTGCATACTTGTACTGCACCCATGTCGATTGCATTGCCCCTGATAAATAAACATAGATATCTACTACTTTGTTTCTTTCTTGTGCAGAGCTTCTTTACGGACGAAGAGATCAACATCCTGAAGAAGTTTAAGCTGTATGTGGAGGACAACTGGAACAAGTGTGACATGGTGGCCATCTCGCTCTTTGTGGTCGGGGTCGCCTTCAGGTAACCCGTCCAGCTCCATTATATGACAGCGACGTCAGGTCAGGGTTAGGAATGGAGTGAATGTAAAATATCCTCCTGTAAACCATGTCTGTGAGGCGCTACACAAATATAGTCCCTCCTTACGTGCTTCAACAAAGATGGAGATACTTACTCTGGAAAAGGTCAACCAGCTTTGTCGTATCGTAGGGTCCAGTCTTGTAGTATTTTTATGCCAGATAAATAGTCTAGTCACTTCTCCATTTGCCCAAATATTTCGAATTAAAACTCACACACCGCAGTAGTAACAACAATAGTGATATTGATAACAATTATAAGGCAAGACGCTGCAGGTTATATAATAGGTTAACTTCTTAAATTTAGAGAAATCAATTTGAATCTGTTGCTGTAGATTACGTACATATATATGAGGAAAAAATGTATTGAAAGGTTTTTGTCAATTTATTTTTTCATATAAACATAAAGCCTTTTATGCCTGAAAATGCCTAATATTCCCATTTTTTAATCAGATAAAAAATGGGATTTTTATCTGACTGAAAATCCCATTATTCCGATTTTTCGGCGACAAAATCTGAATAATGGATCAAGCCAGGTTTAAATGTATGGTTTTATCTAGTTGACTTTTTAAGGCTCATTCATACTTCAAAAGACGCGAAGTCAAAGTCATTTTTGCCTCGCAAGGTCCATGGAAATGTCTCGTAACCAAATGCATTTCCATGGTTACAAGGCAAAAATGACATCACTTTGTTCTTGCAGCTCTCAGTGTAAGAACAATTTTCTTGCGTCTTATGAAGTATGAATGAACCTTTAGTCACAAAGA
The DNA here is from genome assembly GCF_951799975.1 of Gobius niger. Taxonomy (NCBI): domain Eukaryota; kingdom Metazoa; phylum Chordata; class Actinopteri; order Gobiiformes; family Gobiidae; genus Gobius; species Gobius niger. The sequence goes on along the minus strand of NC_136855.1, from coordinate 35,765,990 downwards.
GTTATTCTGAGGGGATTTTTGTTTTAAGATAAAATGTTTATTTGTGGAAAAAAGTGTATTAGGGTTTCTGGTAGGTTATCTGGATGGAATGTATACGTAACCATGGACACAGATCCATCAATAGTGACAAACTATCAGAAACCTTATATGTTAAGTGGTGATGTCACAGCTCTACTTCCGGGTCCGCAGTTGTGCGAGAAACTACAAAAAACTCTAATACCACAATCAATATTTCTGAAACTCAACAGAGAGTTACTGAACATACTTATTTATCAGACTCATTAGCCAAAAATGCTTTACCTACTGCTATAAAAGTTATCAAAATCGGTACATTTGAGTTTAGTGGAGAATGCTATCGTCAAGTCGAATAGTAAATATTACTTCTTTAGCAGTAGGTGCGGCATTTTTGGCTAATGAGTCTGAGAAATACAGTGGGGCAAAAAAGTATTTGGTCAGTTCCACATAGACTTCCTATTGGATTTCAATACTTTTTTGCCCCACTGTAAGTAGGTTCAGTAACTCTTTGTTGAGTTTCAGAAATATTGATGGTTGTTTTTAAGAGTTTTTTAATGTTTTTTTTCTCGTATATTTGCCGGTCTGCTAGTACCCGGAAGCGGAAGTTGTGACGTCACACTTAACAAACGTATAGAAAGCATCTTAGAGGCCACTGTGATGGAAAGAAAAGGTGCCATGACGACAACTCATACAGCCGCTGGGTCACTGAAAGGTCAAATATGCACAAATGTCAACTTTTTTTTTTTTCTCCACAAAACGTTGCATAATGTACCTTTTGAGTCCAAAACTGGACAATGTTAAGTTATAGTGCTACTTTTGTGGAGATGTGAGAAAAATGCATTTTGAGAAAATAGGCCTTGAAATTACAATTTCCCATAGAAATATTGAATCAGTGAAATAATAACAACATACGTTGAGAACTTTTTTTTTTCAGTTCATTTGTTCATTATTTTATTATCATCAATTTGTTTTGCCTATATTGTTTGCCCTTAATGGTTAAATATATAACTGTGAATATGAAAGTACTCGTAATCTTTGTGTGTATCACTGTTTTTGTTCGTTTTGTCAGACACTAAGGTTAGAGATGTTAAAGATCTTTTACCTTTACATGTTTCAGCCGCCATCTGCAGGCCGTCATCAGAAGTATCACCGGCGTGCGGTGACGTGTCACTTATCAGCTGTTCTTACTTCCGAGGCGTGACCAGTCTGACGGTCCCAACAGGTCCGACAGACTGGTCACGCCCCCTGCTGTCCCACACCTGGGACACCCTCCTCCAATGATTACGCCCCCTGTCGCCCTGAATCCACCGGGCGGCAGGGGGCGTGACCAGTCTGTCGGACCTGTTGGGACCGTCAGACTGGTCACGCCTCGGAAGTAAGAACAGCTGATAAGTGACACGTCACCGCACGCCGGTGATACTTCTGATGACGGCCTGCAGATGGCGGCTGAAACATGTAAAGGTAAAAGATCTTTAACATCTCTAACCTTAGTGTCTGACAAAACGAACAAAAACAGTGATACTAGAACACAAGTAGACACAATGAACGTTACGAAGTTTATATCTTTGTGTGTGTTGACAGAATGGTGGACGACATGTACGAGGCTGGGAGGACGGTCCTGGCCATAGACTTCATGGTGTTCACTCTGCGCCTCATCCACATCTTCGCCATCCACAAACAGCTGGGCCCCAAGATCATCATTGTGGAGAAAATGGTCAGCGCACGACACATGACACACTGCGCACGGCACACGGCACACGACACACTACACATGACACACGAAACACGACACACGACACACGGCACACGACACACGACACACGGCACACGACACACGACACACGACACACGACACACGGCACACGACACACGACACACGACACACGACACACGGCACACGACACACTACACACGGCACACGACACACGACACACGACACACGACACACGACACACGGCACACGACACACGACACACGACACACGACACACGACACACGGCACACGACACACGACACACGACACACGACACACGGCACACGACACACGACACACTACACACGAAACAGGACACACGAAACAGGACACACGACGCACGACACACGACACACGACACACGGCACACGACACACGGCACACGACACACGAAACATGACACACGACACACGAAACAGGACACACGACGCACGACGCACGGCACACGACACACGGCACACGGCACACGACACACGGCACACGGCACACGACACACGACACACGAAACATGACACACGACACACGAAACAGGACACACGACGCACGACGCACGGCACACGACACACGACACACGGCACACGACACACGGCACACGACACACGACACACGACACACGACACACGAAACAGGACACACGACGCACGGCACACGACACACGACACACGGCACACGGCACACGGCACACGACACACGACACACTGCACACGGCACACGGCACACGACACACGACACACGGCACACGGCACGCGACACACGAAACACGACACACGACACACAATACATGACACGCGATACGTGACACACGATACATGACACGATCAGTTTATCATTCATAACATTTTTATTCAACCTTTTTTTGTAAAGTTGATGAACCCCTGTGTAAGCGATTCATCATTCTTAACACTTGTTTTGTACTTTTTACTTTGAAGTATTTTCTTTAGCAAATACAGTTCTTGGTTTGTCCTGGATCAGTTTCTGCTTCGTCCCCAACACTTGCCTGTATCTGCTGCAGATGAAGGACGTGTTCTTCTTCCTGTTCTTCCTGAGCGTGTGGCTGCTGGCGTACGGCGTGGCGACCCAGGCCCTGCTCCACCCCAACGACCCGCGCATCGACTGGATTTTCCGCCGCGCGTTCTATCGCCCGTACCTGCACATTTTCGGACAGGTCCCTCTGGAGGAGATAGACGGTAATGCACCGAATGCTAGTGTTCCTGAACCCTTTGTCTCTCGAGTACATCCTTTAATTCCTGTTTTACTCTTAAGACCTTCAATATTTGTTAATTATCAACAAACCAACACTTTAATGAGAGAAGAATAGACTTATTTATTCCCAGCAACCAATTTATTAGATTAAAATTCTTTTGCTGCCATTGGCATGAATGGAAAACTCCTGTTTTTCTTTGAAGACCTTGCACTTTAATGCCGTCACTGGACCACCAGACATCAAAAGTTATTCTCTAAAGCAGGGATCTCCAACAGGTAGCTCGCCAGGCCTTTCTATAGGTAGCTCGCCAAAGACTTTCTACATCTCTACACGCTTGATAACTCCAATTTTAGATGCATTTTCTGCTTGTTCTGAACTTGCTGAACACCATCTGCAAACAGTTTGGTCAATTTTGTTAAGTATAAGGACAAAACTAGAGTCATTTTCTTTGAAATACCAATTCTCCAAGGTGAAGTCCACCTAAGTTGCATTTTACACAAGTGTTTTTGAAGCATAAGCAGCTCTCCGACGTTCTTGTTGTGTAAAAGTAGCTCGCCGGGTAAAAAAGGTTGGAGACCCCGTTCTAAAGATATACAATTTTTTCAGTACATGCTTTTGATGCCTTTATTTTTTTCAATACCGGTAGTATCTAAACTTTATATCATACTGGTATGGTTTAATGGTGCCCATCCATCCATCCATCCATCCATTTTCTTCCACTTTTCCGTTTCCGGGTCGTGGGGGCAGCTGTTGGCGCTGCCCAAATCACATTGCACCAGCCCCTTATGGCTCCTCCTGCAGGTGGTGGGTCCGCAGAAGGATGGCCTCACGATTCAAACCGGGCCTGTTGGTCTCTCATAAGGGGCTTACGAACCGCTCTTTGTCAAACCCCTCCACCACGTTAAGGTGGCGGTTCCAGGAGGGGTTAATGGTACCAATATGAATGAATAAAAAACAAATAACAAAAAAACACACAAAACAGGCACTATTTTAAATCTTATTATACAACAAAGTAAAGTGAGCCTTCAGCTTCACAAGTGTCCTCCGCTGAGTTTTTGCAGGAAGCACTTAAAACGTGTTAAGTGATACTTAACAAGCTGTACACCACGAAATTGTAAGAAAATATGCTTATTCGAATAGGTCTAAGATCATTTTAATTAGAAATGAACAGGAAGTACTGGCCTTTACAACTGCATTCATCGGATACAGCCACATCGTAAGCCAATTGTAATAATGTAGCATTTGTACTTTTTCTCAAGTAATGGTTGCACAGTTACTCTGTGTGTTGGCCCTGACTCCTCCGTGACTCACCGCTGTGTGTCCGATTGTCCCACAGCGGCGCGTTTCCCCGAGATGAACTGCACCGACGACACAGCGGAGATCGTCGAGGGCCTGAGACCGCCCTGTCCCAATGTCTACGCCAACTGGCTGGTCATCCTGCTGCTGGTCATCTACCTGCTGGTCACCAACGTCCTGCTGCTCAACCTGCTCATCGCCATGTTCAGGTCGGGTCAAAGGGGGACGGTGAAACCTCTGTGGTTTTCATCACTTTCTCATCACATTTTTGTCACTCTTTCTTTTTGTTGCTTTTTCATCACTCTTTCGGCCCTGTCCACACGTACTTAGATATTTTTATAAACTCAGATATCTGTCTGCGTTTGGGCTTTCATCCAGATAAATGACATCATTATTTTGGATACTTTTGTAAATGCATTGCAAAGTGGAGACTTTTGTAAATGCTGTGTAAACAGAGAAGTATGGACAGAATATCCGGATATGTACAGTACAGGGAAAAAGTTTGGACACACTGTTTGCACTACGGTTCTCATTGCCGCCCTTAATTCTTGGCATTTTCTCCATGAGCTTCATAAGGTCGTCTCTTTAGAATGGCTCTTTAGAATGTTGTGATTTCACATGAACGCAGCCTATTGGGGGTACGGGGACCCAATGCGAGCAGATCTAAAAAGATGGTAAAACTGAACAGTATTGCAATATTATTTTAAAAGAAAACTTAATAATTTGCTGTAAAAGCTTTGCAATTCAGGCTGTTTTTGCTTTATTCTTACTACAATATACAACTAAATACCAATAAATCTTAGTTTAACAGATAATCTTCTAAATAATTGGCCTTAACGGGACTATACGGAGTTTAAAAATGTTAAAATTAAGTATTTTCCTCCCCCCACATGTTCTAACAATGTCCTATTGTGTAGAATGAGCTCAGACCTGTTCACCACAACTGCCTCTAAAATCCTGCACTGTCACTCAAAAAGGTGTCCGAGCTTAATATAGAAGATGCAGTTACACAAATGACCTGAGGTGACGAGTGAGCCCCTTTAAAGTTGAGGGGTGTATGTGTGTATTAAGTGTGTATATGCTGCCTGCCAAGGGACTACAGATGGAAACTAGCATCCCCGCTATAATCTGGCATATTTACAGTGGTCATGTGCAACTGTACATTAATATGCATTTTCCCTATTAAATTAATAAATAAATAAAAAAAGGACTCAAGGGGTACGTGAGACAAAAAAGTAAGATTTTTCTTAAGTAAGAGTTTTCTCCCTTCACATCTTCGTTGTAATGTATGATAAAAAATAAAAAGGTTTGTTGAGTTTTTGTTTGTTTTAGGGGTTTGATATTTTGTTGGCGAGCGTGCCAGAGATATCCAGGAAATAACTACAACATGGCGGCGCTCCCTCATCTTTCCCTCGTGTATTTATTCACAGATAGTTTACAAGCCATGAATTAAAATTTACAAGGAAGCCTTGAGCTTCCTTTGACTTCTCATGAGAATAAGTAACACAGGGAAAAAATATAAAATAATATAACTTTTGCTTGGCACTAGACAATGCCTCCACATTTACAATTCTGTATTCAAACACATTTTTACATGTCTAATGGAAGAATAAGTTAGAAGAGCAGGGCTTGTATTAATAGTCATGTAAGTTTACATTGAGGAGGTGGACTGTTTCAAGTACCTGGGTGTTCACCTCAACAATCAACTGGACTGGTCCCACAACACCAACGCCCAGTACAAGAAGGGCCAAAGTCGCCTCCACCTTCTGAGGAGATTGAGGTCCTTCTGAGTGAGCAGGCCTCTGCTCAGGACTTTTTATGACTGTGGTAGCTTCTGCTCTCCACTACGCTGCCGTGTGCTGGGCCTGGGCGGCACAGAGCGGGACAAGAACAGACTGAACAAGCTGGTCAGGAGGGCCAGCTCCGTCCTGGGCTGCCCCTGGCCCCTGGAGCAGCTCTTTCAGTGGCAGACTGAGACACCCTCAGTGCAAGAAGGAGCGCTACTGCAAGGCCTTCATCCCCACTGCTGTTAGACTGTACAACAAGACTGTAAAGTAACATGTGCAATAACCCCTTTGCAGAAATACATGCAATAATCCCTGTATTTAAATCACTTACCTGCGTCACTTTATCAAACACTTGCACTATGATGTAAACCTGCACTGCTAATACTGACTTTAACACTTTTTGTTACAGTCTATTTACTTAACTATTTACTGTTTATACTTTTGTCCCCACAAAGTCCTTGGTAGCCATTGTACATAAGATACCACTGTTTTACTATTTAATTGTTTTTTCGCACACCCTGAGTGTGAGCTGAATGTAACACATACATTTCTCCATTGTGAGATCAATAAAGGCTATCTTATCTCATATCTTATCTTTACATATTGACAAATCTGTTGTGTTTGCTGTGTGCAGCTACACCTTCCAGCTGGTGCAGGGGAACACAGACATCTTCTGGAAGTTTCAGAGGTACAACCTGATCGTGGAGTACCACAGCCGCCCCGCGCTGGCCCCGCCCTTCATCATCATCAGCCACCTGTCCCAAGTGTTTCTCAGCCTGTGCAAGGAGCCCGAGTCCAAGCTGGAGCTCCTGGGTAAGTGCTGTATGATTCTCAAGCTTTTCAGACTAACTTATAAAATACTTTCTAAATACCGCCGGGACAGGAGTAAATTCGGACTAAACCAGGTCTAAAAAAGAGTAAATAATGCAGTGATGACTCTGCTGTAGATCCACTATGAGCTTCTTGTTTTGCACATGAGGAAACGCTTGGTAAATGAACGCGGATGTCTTTAATTATTTAGTTCAAGGCTTAAACAAAAGTGAAATGAGTTGCTAAAATGATCACTGTGTGCATCTGTGTGGCGCTGCAGAGAAGGAGCTGCCTCCAGGCTTGGACCAGAAGCTGATGACGTGGGAGACGGTGCAGAAGGAGAACTATATGGCCAAACTGGAGCGTCAGCTCTGGGAGAGCAGCGAGGAGCGCCTCAAGAACACTTCCTCCAAGTACGGCTGCGAGATGAATCAACTATTTCAATGGTCACAATAAGCAAAGCGCAATAACAAAAAAGCGCATTCCAACTTCCATGGGGTCTTATTTGTAAAATGTAGATTAACCTTTTCAAAAAGTGGTTCATATGGTCATAAGGTCAAAAGTTAATGTTCCTGGATGTGTTTCATTTTTATTTACGTTATTTGATTTTCAGGCATAAATTGTAAATCTATTGCAATCACAATAGTCATCGGGGCTACAGTTTGCTTCTACCTGCTGTTGCAGACGGAGGGAGGGAGGGAGGGAGGGAGTTCAGCTTCCTGACAGCCTGAAGAAACGTTTATCTTTTGTATGTGATTTTATTTTACCCTCTGCTGTATTTGCTTGACTGTATCCCTGAAGCCTGTTGAGAATGTAAGTCTTGGCTTTAGAAAATACCAATCAAAGTATTTCTTAGGCCCTGTCCATAAGGAGTCAAGCTGAGGACCAAATGCAAAGATATTTTATCAATCCAGTGTATCGTCCATTCGAGCCCGGCGTTTTGAGGGTCTGTAAACGAACATTTTCCACATTAGGTCCCAGGGTGGAAAGATCTCAAAACGCCGTTTACATGTCTCCGTTGTTACGACGTCTCCACAACCTTTACTAAAACGATGACATCACAGCGCCAGAGTGGTGTCTGTTATCCATAATCTGCTGACCTTATAATGAGTTTTACTCATGGATCTATGATGGTTTTACTCCGTTCCTCTTCCACAAGCTACAGGTGACAAGTAGAAAAACACGGCCGAGTCAGTCTGTGTTTTTGGACTGACAGTAAAAGTCACTGACAGGTTTTTCTGCTTTAGTCCCGTTACGTCTGAAGAATAAACTCTCCTCCTCGTCTCTTCTGGACATCGTAAATCCTTGAATCCATTTCATTTTCACTGTTTACATTCCACAAAAGTTCACTGCGCATTCACCCTCTTCATCTTGTCCTATTATCTGTGTTAGCGTCACAGCGCCTCACACAGGCCTGGCAGATGAATTGCGCCGTTTTCACAGACCTGAGTCGACCCATGTGGACGCACACATTTACTAAGCTGGCTTCAGGCTTACAAAGAAAGTTTCTGAAAATGTATGCATTTTGTCTTTGTGTGGATATAGTCTAGATATTAGTAGATATTAAAGTAGAAAGTAAAACTAACGAAACATAACTTCACAGTGAAGTTACTGTTCTGTGTTATTGTAAGACTTTTAAGTAAAAAAAAACACTTAAAAAAATGGGGTAAAAGTAATAGGTTCTCCACTAAAATAGCGCTCAAGTAAAGTACAGATCCTCTTTCCCAGGGTGCAGAGTTTGCTCCGAATCGTTGGCGGCTTCAAGGACCAGGAGAAGCGCCTGGTGTCCGTGGAAGCCCAGGTGAGACTAGAAACACTCCTGCAACTCATTCTAGAGCAAACAAAGTCTTTTCCCTAAGCAGCGGTTGTGGGTTTGACTCCTCAGATCCGGTACTGTGGCGAGGTGCTGTCCTGGATGGCTGAGTGCTTTTCTCTGAGCACCCTCAAATGTGACAAAGACGCCCCCAAAGCTCCACGTGAGTCTCTGTCATTAGAATGCACAATAGGGATAGACACTATTTTAAATATTTTTACTAGTCTCACCAACCTACAACCTGTGATGTTGACCATTTGACGCGGATGGCCACAATCATGCAGTGTGTACCCGGCACAAGATGGTCCAGGATAAGTTGTTTTTTCACTGCTGCTTGGACCGTCTCCATGGTTACACATACATTCTATTCCAAAAATCTACCAGAAATCCTGAAAAAAAAAGAAAATTTATCCTGAAACATTATAGAGGTCACCAGGATGGCGCTGAGCTAACCACTCATGCAGCCATTGAGTCACTGAAAGGTCAAATACACACAAATATCAACTTAAAAGTTGCATAGTGCAAGGGTTCCTAAAGTGGGGGTCGAGACATTGAGGAGTGAAATTAAGCCAAATATCAAACATTATTTAACCAGATTTTAAATGTTGTGCACCTGGATTGAGTATAATAATAATTATATTTACAGTGGGGGGTCCTGAGTTGTTGGTGTTGTGAATGTTGGGGTCACCCCTGAATAGTTTAGGAACCTCAGGCATAATTAGTGCACCTTTAAAACAGTACTAAGTAAGTCTTGCCCCTAGAGGCCGTATGCGCAACTGCAGGTGTCATAGCAAGTTGCGATTTTTTTAACTTATTATTATACGGCTCTTCACAACGTAAGTAGAACGCTCCATTGATTTGAATTGGATTTCCCAACGTTATACCGGTCATTATTTTCTGATAGAGGACCTCTAAAAAAATAATGACCGCTGCCAATGGCAACGGAGTTTGTGCTTTCATATCACTCCGCACGTACGTAGCAGCGGGCACTATCTCTGTCTCCGTCTCTGCGAGAGAAGTTGGGGGAATCGCTCGTGAAGTTAGCGGGAGTCTGACTTTCAACTTACCCAGAGATTCACCACCATTCCTCCTGCACCTTCAACTAAGTAGCTAGGCTAGCTACTAGCCGTGCTGCTTCTAGCCTAGCCAAGCAATGCGCAAACTTTTGGGAACTATTTGCCACAGAATAAACCTTTCGACCTTCATAAAAGTGAAGTGTGTGTTGTGTGTGTTCAGTTGGCAAATGGCCGTATAATAAGCGGGATAATGTATAGAACGCTGGTCATTATCGGGAAAATAAGTACCTTCAGGGCGAAACAAGACGCCCTGTCGGTACTTATTTTCCTGATAATGACCAGCGTTCTATACATTATCCCTTACTTAATTGTCCGTGAGAGTAAATACTACGCTGACATAAAAGGCGAAGGGAGAGAGGGATATTGTACATCCAATTACACAATGGAAATGTTTTTCTTCACTCGAACTTGGCTGTAAATAGTGTTTAAAGTGGCGTTAGCCCGCAGTTAGCTTCTTCTTCTTGATTCCATTAGTGTGTATTGGTGGCTCCGGTCCGGTGGCAGTCTAGTTGCAATTGTGGTTTTCTGCCCAGGGACACCGGGGGGCGATGAAAGACCCTCCAATCATCCCATAAACACTTGTATTACCCCCACAGGGACTGCGATGCACTTGTCATTACTAATGGATTTGGATTTGTTTCCTTTTTGGGCACTCTTATTTGTCCAATAGTTGTTTTGAAAATACTGTATAGGTGTAGTCTGCCTGTGTCCATTTTAAAGTTGTTTTATTATACCAATGTTAATAGTATAAGTATAGAAACAATGGGACTTTTATGACTTGGTCCCAGAGGCTTGTGTGCATCTCTACCAGAGGGTGTGAGCACTGTTAAAATGGCTGCCACATGTGCCTCTAGCTCCTGGGATCTGAAAGTAGGAAAAACTCCAACCTGAACTCTTCATTTTGTAACTTTTTCTTAACTTTTTATGGACTGTACTCATGTCTGTTTCATCCCCAGTGACTTTGACCGCTGCAAAGGAGGCGGTTTCCAAAGAGAAAGACAAGCCCAAAGAGATGGAGGACACGGACCCGGGATACGGCGCAGCCAAGAAGTTCCCTTACATCGACGAGTAACATAGTAACTCCAAGCATATTTATTATAGAACTCCGCAATATTTAAGCGTCAAGTGACTGAACTCTTGGATTATTTAGATTATTATTATTGTGGTAAGAAATGTCTGGATATATTTTTAGTATTTCATCAGCTAATAGTCATGTCAAATGTGATGTACGGTTCCTTTGTGGTATTGACTTTGAACATGTTGATACTGACTGGCCTAAGTGATTAAAAAATAAGCAGTTCCGGAGCTTAGACATTTACTTTCTTACTTCAAATGGTTTGCAAAACTCCGATCGTGATCTCAGCAATGATTGACAGACAGGATAGACCAATTAGAGCAACACCTTTTTCACGAGGAACGCTTCAAACGCTGTTTCTTGCTCCGGTTTTAGGGATTTTGTATTTTCCAAATGATTTAAAACAGACGAAAGAGCAGAAGAAAACAGTGTATCAGTCACTGCGCTGCCATCTTTAATGTGTTAGAAGAGGGCAGGGATTTTCGTCTCTTGGTCCGTGAGTGGTCCAATATTGGCTTCTTTTGAACAGAAAGGCTGGCCAGGCAAACCATAAGAGTGATGAATTTAATAAGAAAGCAATCATTTCAAAAGCACGATTTGTGAGTAAAAATCCTGGACATTCATCCATATAATTTTTTCCGCTTTATCCGGGTCTCAGCAGAGATGCCCAGACTTCCCGATCCACGCACACCTCCTCCAGCTCGGGACCCCGAGGCGACACCAGGAGACATAGTCCCTCCAGCGTGTCCTGGGTCTTCCACAAGGCCTCCTCCCACTAGGACATGCCTGGAACACTTCCCGCGGGAGGCGACCAGGAGGCATCCGGAACAGATGCCCGAGCCACCTCAGGTGCTCCTTTCGACGTGAAGGAGCAGCGACTCTACTCCGAGCTCCTCCCGGGTAACTGAGCTCCTCACCCGATCTCGAAGGGTGCGCCCAGCCACCCTGCGAAGGAAACTCATTTCGGCCGCTTGTATTCGCGATTTTGTCCTTTCGGTCATTACCCAAATCTCATGACCATAGGTGAGAGTGGAAATGTAAATCGAGAGCTTTGCTCCCCGACTCAGCTCCGTCATCCACATCATGGACATAATACAGTAAATCGTAGACTCCTTCTGACTCCTCCCCATTTACGTTAATGACAATCATTCGAGTGGGAGTCCAGGATGGATTTACAGACTCCTCCTACCCTGCTCCACCCGAGTATGCTCCTAAAAAGGGCATATGGGCAGGATCTTCGCTGGAGACTCGGCCCTCGGGGGGCGTGTAGTTTGATGGCAACCGCGCCTTTAGCTCTGATGCTAACATCCTGTCAATCAAAGTCAGGCCCTCATTAATATGCAAGAGTTCTAAACTGTACCTTACGAAAACCCGCCTGGTTTCTTTAATTGTACCAAACCCAGAGTTATCATAGGAGCAATAGCTGTAGAAAGGACATTATTGGGGGCCAGGTTTTACAATTGTTTACAACGTGTGTGATGCTTTCTAATGCAAAATTAGCTTTTTCTGCTTTAACTAGATGGAGGTACTGCAGCAATGGTGGCCAATGGCGGCCCCCTGCATGGTGGTCACAAATGTTGCATTCAAAACAAAGCTAAACTGCCAAAATGAAGTTAGTAGTTCCAAGCACCCCCTCCTAGAGTACCAGGTTGGGAAATGCTGTCTTATACTTTACTGCATACTGTATGGATACAATACTAGGACAGTGATGTTATATGTGCTGCCTGACTCAGCTATTGATCTAATGAAGCAGAAGAATGGAGGGAGTCATTCGAGCACTGCTTCTGATCATGTGACTGCAAACTAAGCCTCAGTTCATTCCCAAATGTATTACAATGAAATGCAATCTCCGCTTCTCTATTGTAGTATTGAGCGCAATGCAATGAGCAGCACCTCAGTCTGACACAACTGACAAAGTGGTTCAACAAATAACAGAACTTTGATGGCATTTAACCTCTTAAGACCCGCCTGAACTGAGCACATTTTCTCCAGTTTGGCTTTACTTAAATCTAAACGCCTATTGGTAAAAAATGTCCAAATAAAGACGAAAGTGAGACGAAAACGAGGAAAATGCAACAAAAGAGGGGCAAAAACATGATGAAAAGTGACAAAAATGTGACAAAAATGCAATGGAATAAAATGGAAACAGCAACAGCGTGGGGAAAAAGATCTGTTTAGATGAGTTTTGTAGGTCTTAGCTTTCGAATGAGGTGTATGGCTTAAGGATTTGGGTAAAGCTGAGCTGGAGAAAATGCACTTGGTTAAGGCGGGGTTAACAGGTTAAATGTTGATATTGAAGGAGGGAAATATTGTGATAAACAATATTACTGAGGAACACTTGATGACACTGAAATTAACTTAAAAAATGGAAATCTCAGTTATTTCTTGCTCTGAAAGTATTCACCTTATACCGAAAGCCTTGCGTGGGCACCGCCATGAATTGTGCCCGCCCCTTTTTTCCTATGTGTTAACATGGGACTGGAGAAGTCCGCATAAAATCAAATCACGAAAACAAAGCCGTTTTTCGGCCGCGCTGATAAACGCTGCAGTGTTGACATGTTTGTGCAAATGAACATTGGCCATTTTACACAAATCAATCGACTAAACATCAGATTTGAGCGGAGAATATTTTCCCTCGTTCTCCAGTTTAAATGAACGGGCTTCGCGCTCGACCGGAAGCGTCTGGACAACGGAAGTGCCGAGACAACGCAAAAAGAGGCAAAAGTGGGCGGGGCGGAATAAGGTGAATAGATACAGATGGCATCTCGTCATAGAAGGGGGCGTGGCCTCGCCAAGGGGGAAAACAATTCTGGTGGAATATAAACTTATTTATCACAAACAAATAAAGTCAAGTCTAAATCAGGACCACATGGATATTTGCTCACAGCAGGTTGTTCAGTAGTAGTGAAAAAACGGCAGTCATAGCAAGCGCTAGCTAACCGTTAGCATTAGCACGCTGCTAACATGTAGCACTGTGTTAGCAGCATTCTCCGTTATTCATGTATTTATTGACTGTTGAACCACTTTGCTCCTCCCCATGTCTTTGTATCTTTATTTAGTAGAAAACTATATTCATAATTCAGCACTTGTTAAAGTAGTTTTTGAATAATTAGAGAAAGTTTAGATTTTTTCTAAATTGTTTTGTTGTATGGAAAAAAAAAATGTCTATTGGCCGAGACATTTCAAAGTTTGCACATTTTTGCACATGCTGCCAGTCACTACCATTGACAGTCTATGGTCACTACGGAACGTTTTTTATGTCCCATGTGCAGATGTGTTGAATGACTCACTGAAACTCAGGCACAGACAGAATAAAGCCAAGGCTTTTGTATCAGTATTGCTCATAATATAAGGTCTAATACCTCTACAGCGCCTTTAAAGACACTGAAACACTTTAAAACAACACAGTGCCTTTGAGGGATATAAACAACAGAGGGACGACTTTAGTTTAATAAAATTGCTCCTGGTTTTGTAAAAGTATTTGTGACTAAAGTACATCCCAGCTCCAGAATTGACACATTGTTTCTAAAGAATGGAGCATGTAATTGTTCACATACAAGTATCATCAAGTCGCACCCCAGCCTTTACCAAAAGTGTTCTCTTAAATTAAATTGACAGAACATCTCAGTGCTTGACAGCTTTAACTTGCCAGAGTCACAGAACACACAAACACATGGCCTGTTCGATGTCTTTTGTTTTATTAAAATACATAAACATAATTATATTAACATGAATATACATAAACTACAACATACGTCCAACGCCCAGAGACTTACTCGTGAAGAAGAAGTCATCGAGAGATTGTCCAGGGAAAGGCACTTGAGGCTATAGGGCGAAATGAGCAACACATTCATCATTCATAAAGAGTGCATTTGTGCGATGGGTGCAGCTCTGTGGAAATATGCGTAACAACCAGTTAATCACCATTATAACATTGTACTATCACTCCTTTATCATTCTATTGTGTGCTGCTGGGTTATAAATTATTTCCAGGACAATATTTGAGTCGAAGCTTCCCCTGGAGGCAGAATGAGGACTTGTGCCGATTCCACACATTTGTGGTCCTCTGTGTTTTTCTTGGCAGAAAGAGAAGCTGTGAAACGAGGCATCTCTAATCCAGGCTTCTCTCCTGGTTGTCCCGACTCTACTGGACTTTGTTCAGCTGTGCCAATGTGGCCACCGACTTTACATTGCTGCTTACATTCATGGAACTGATCCTGACTAATACTGGAATCATTATTAGAGAACTCTTGATTTTCCTATTCGAGATATAGGAACTAAATGTAGTTAAAGTACCTATCAGAGCATTAAAATACTGCGTACTCAAAAGAACTGCAGTACAGAGAATAGTTTCCTTGGTTGTATATTTCTAAAATGATTTTTGAGGCTAGCCCATGATAGGATACTGCTCCTTGACCAGACAGGCCTGGTCAAAGCTGAGCGAAATAAACAAACCAGTGTCTCAGCAGCAGAAGTCATCTTTAACATACAGTGAAGACTTGGGCCCCTACAGTCTGTGTCCAGGCCCCCGGGGCCTCACTGTGGGCCCTCATTACCTCAGGGTGGTAGGTATTATGTCACTAGTCCCTGGTCGCATGGGCCTCAGGGCCCCGGGGCTGCACGGTGGGCCCCTCTTTTGGCCCACAGTCGAAGCGGGGCGTGACCTCACAGCGGATGAGCAGCGTGTCGTCCTTGATGAAGGCTCTCTGGTTCAGCAGGTTGAGGTGCATGAAGGTGACGTAGCCAAAGCCTTTGGGGTTTCTGTGGCTGCTGGGCTTCTGGAAGGCCTGAAGGTCGGGTTTGGTCTCCATCACCTCCATGTGGTGCTGGCCCTCAGGCCCCTGGTCCAGGATGGTCAGGCGGATGGTGCCCTGGAACGGCCAGGACAGCAGGCTGTCGAAGCTGCCCTGCATGGTGTGGACGAAGAGAGAGATATAGTTGGAGCAGCGCGGGGCGTTGGGCGTCTGCAGATGCAGTCGCAGACACAGCTTGTATCCTGGACGTCCTGTGTAGAAGCCGTGGCTGTGCTCCACCACAGCCTGGCCTGCCTCCTGGTTCTTCAGCAGAGTAGAGAAGAAGCGCAGTCTCCACACAAACACCCCATGGCACTGCTGCGCCTCCAGCTCCTTCACCGTGTCCTCCAGGACAGACACCCTGTTGCGCAGCTCGGCCATCTGCACCGCCTGTTCAGGAGATCATGGTCAGTGATCAGCTCAAACTCAATACAGTTCATACATCCACAGTACGTACAGCTGGTAGAAACGCAGGAATCCACACTCACCTGGGTCTCTTTGAGAATGATGAGCTCCCTCATCTGGTGGTCCTGCCTCACCAGCCGCGCGTCCATTTCCCGCAGCCGCTGCATCTCCTCGCTGGGCTGACAGGAGGCCACGTTGGAGCAGCTGGGGACTCGGGGTGCACAGGAGGCAGAGGTCCCCGGCTCTTCCAGAGAGACCGAGGAACAGGGCATTCTGGGAGCTCGAGGCTTGGCGCCGTTAACACTGAGGCCGCGCAGGAACTCGGCCATGAACCTCATGTGCATCTGAGTGAACTCCTGCATGTGCTGAGCCAGGTCGTGCCGCAGCATCTGCAACGCACATAAGAAAAGAACTTAGGCAGGAAATACAGAAGTATACTTTGTGATATAAGCGTGAAATTGACAGTTTACAGTTTCAGTTTGTTTGGGATCTAATCAAAGACCTATGAATAAAGCAGGTCCCAGAGAAGAGGTTTTTGGGTCCTGGGATCAATCGGGGAAGAGTTGACACACATGGAATGAGGTAAACTATAACTTTTACCCATTTACAGCATTAGTAATATTGGAAACCCACTTCGAAAATAGAATCCATATGAAGGTATTTTTCACAAAAGGAACAATTTGACCCCCCATAACAAGTGCTTAATCATCCCCACTTTTATTTAATAAATGCTGTGATTGCAATTAGATTGGAGAGGCCTGCAGAGTGCACATTTTTAACAGAATCAACCTGCAAGAGGAACACTAGGATTCGAACTGCTAAACGAACACGCCAAGAGTCACATACATTTAACACAATTTTCTTTGCAGAACCACTTTGAATAATCTTTCCTGCGTCAAGTGGGACTTCTGTTTAATGATGTTTTCCGAAGAGTATAGAGTCAAGATTGTCCTCACTTACCCTTTCCTTGCAGCCAAAAATACTAAAATTGCACGCTATGGGCGCCTTAGGACAGTCCGTGTCACAGTGAGACTCCAACTGAAAACAAAAAATATTACATTGACATTATTATTTTTATAATTACTGTAAAGTAAATTGATTTCTCTTCATCCTCTGCAAGAATCCGTTAGCAATATAAGTTTGGACCACAGAAATCATAGAAATGCCGTAACCTGTTTCAATTGAACGTTCTATCCCGATGCAAATGAACAGTGAAGCCAGGCCCTGTATTAAAGTATGGCAAGGCAAGTCCGTTTCATGGAATTTACATAATTTCTGTGGTTTTCCTGTCATTAGCATATTAATAAGATGACATTTAGTGGCTATTGGATGTGTGTGACCTCACAAAAAGCAGAAACTTACTGAGAGACCACTTATACTCCAATTCTTATGTAAAGAAAAATGTAAAAAGATCTGTACATTCATTAATGATTTCGGCTTTGACAAATGCAATGGATGTGTTGGCAACAGTGGAAAATTTGGATATTTTATTTTGTGATGTTTGATGGCTAAATGCTAACGGCTAAAGGAGAAATACATTGAGCAGGTAAACGGACGAGATAGCTTAACTGTCCGCAGACGTTTGGACCGAACGATGCTTCTCCTTTTTATTTAAATTGAATTTAAATTTTACAAGTTCCCTCTGTCGGGGTCAAAAAGGAAAAGAAGAAAAGAGGAACAATTTAGTTACAGTGACTTTGTTTAATTCAAAACCCGTATAAAAGATGTGGTTCTCGTTTGTGAATTGGCAGAGATAAAAAAAAAAAGCAGAAGAAATGTGATTCACAGCTTTATGATGAATGTTCATCATATCACTGGAGTAACTGCCAGCTTCTGCAAACCACACTTCCTCCCCTGTGGTCCTGTGGTTGGCACACGTGACCTTAAAAGCTCTGCAAATGGCACTAACCTGGTCTCGGAGCAGGTCCATCTCACAGTACTGACAGGTCACACTGGCAAACGGGCACTGCAGCTCGTGGAGCTGAAACGGAGATCGCTGTTAGAACCAGTGGGTTTTACAGGTGAACGTGGGTGTAGTGGAGATGAGTGAGGACCTGTCTCTCCTCAAAGATGTAGT
This sequence comes from Gobius niger, assembly GCF_951799975.1. Classification (NCBI taxonomy): domain Eukaryota; kingdom Metazoa; phylum Chordata; class Actinopteri; order Gobiiformes; family Gobiidae; genus Gobius; species Gobius niger. The sequence continues at coordinate 35,747,886 of NC_136855.1, read as the reverse complement.
AGGTGACACAGTCTGAGCAGGACACTGGTCTCCTGGGACACTCCTCTGCAGCGTGCTGCTCCACCGTCGTCTTCCTCACGGCCCTCTGACAGTGGGGGCAGGGCACTGTGGAGAACTCGCACTGGGACAGGTGGTTCTGAGGGACCAACACAGCACCGTTACAGTTGGATTGGTGGGTTTCATCGTCCATACACGATATTTCAGCAATTTCAGTTTACTGTATGTAAGTCCATCAACCTCGTTCTCATTTGGTTCAAACCAACTGATCTGATTCATAGAACTAGAGTTACTTTTGTAGCTCTAGCGTTAAAGGTCCTATATCATGCAAAATCTTTTTAGAGCTTTTAGCCATGTTGTTATGCTATTTCCTTATCAAAAACACCCCCAAGGTGTTTTTTGGCTTCATTCACGCAGTTCTCAGCAATCCTCCTGAATCCTACTGCGCCGCCCTCTCCTGGTGAACAACCGACATGCTCAGTTGTGTCGTCACAGCGGAACGGAAGTGCTCGGCGTCTGTAATGTAATGTCTTAATTCTATGCTTACGGCCTGATTTTAATTTCTAAAACAGCTTTTTCATTATTTCTGTCGTAAGAGAGAAACAAAGAGAGAGAGAAAAAAAAAAAGAAAATAGGATGTGCCCGAGCTGCTTCCAGGTCAGCTGGGGCCAAAACAAACGCATCCCCTGAGCCTCTGAACAGACGTCATGTTTGCGCTGCAGTTGTGAAGATGGAGCTCGTTGTAACTTACTTTGGACACACATGTTCTTTATTCTTACCTAACAATAATGTCACGGAGAAAAAGAAGTGCGTTTGGCTACGAGGACTTAATTCAACCTTCCTAAAGAAGAGACAACTCGTCAGACGTTGTTTTTTTTCTCCGGGATTCAGCGACTTTCACCAAAATAGTGTTTTTCTGTGACTGTCTCTGATGGATGTTTGGTGAACCTTCGCCAGAATCAAAGTGGATTAACTTTTATAACCAACGCGAATCCCATCACGTAAACAGTGATGGACAAGAGTGGTGAGTTTATCAAAACACGTGTTAGCTTGTGTGTTAGCATGTGTGTTAGGCATTTATGAAGCTGTGTTGCAGATGTCAACTCCTTATACCTGCATCGTGATGTAACTTCACTTATTGCTGTTCATTTATATTACGGTAAAGTTGTATGTGCGGAGAGAGGGGGCGGAGTTAACTGAATCGAAGCGTTGTGTCTTCCGGGTTTGAAAAATAACTCCTGAAAACAATTATATTTATCACAAAAATGAGTGCTCCATAGCAATAGAGGTACAATATATCATATAAATGTCTATACTTAACTTTGGAATGGCTAAAACAGCATGATACAGATCCTTTAAAGAGGGGGTATTATGCTTTTTTCAATCACATAGCACCAGTCTATAGCACACTACAATGATGACGAAACCTTCTGTTGGTCTGTAAATGCAGTAAATTAGAATAACTGCCTTGTATAAAAATTAATGGCTTGAAATAGGCCCCTGTCTCTTTAAGACGCCCCTGACCTTTCCACACGCTGTCTGTGGCATCACAACACTCCGCTCGTTGTCTCCACACGTATTCAAACTACGATAGATTTTCGGTGCATTTTCATTTTTTTTGTTGGAAAGGAGCTACGCGTTATCACTTTGTGAACAATGGCCACACAGGATATGATTTGATCCAGCGTCTAATTTGCATTACAATGGGGAATTCACTCATAGGCCAGATTAAAAGTCTTTGAGGGCAAATTTCTTCCATGTTACCTCCATGTTGGACTTTCTTTTGGATTAGTTGATTTTAAACATGGTACTTTATTAAAACAGATCTTATATTTGTAAGATCTGAGCAGCTCTCAGCTGAGGAGAGAAAATAGCAACAAACTGGAGAATTCTTTAGTGGAAATACAATATTCCACATAGAGCTGACTTTATTACAGACTACACGCCCTAAATCAGAGTCTGTGCTGGATTTAACCAGAGCTTAATGTTGTTAGTGCTGCAGCGAGGAGTCTGCAGTGTTTACAAGATACAGGCTAATGTTGCTAACTAGCCACTAACTCGCAGCTAACAGTTCTGGCGATTCTTACGCTGCTTTATGCCCAGGGGCTTATTCATCTATAAAACTAACCCAGAGACTAAAAAGTCCTCCGAAAATGCAGAGCAAAGAGATACAGCATGTCCATATTGAGCGAAATTGAGCTGCAGGAACACAATCACAATGCTGTAGCTACTGGCCAAGTTGCTATAAACACACGAGAAAATCTACACGGAGCTGAAGTAAAGACGATAAGAGACCCTTTAGCTGCAAAAATAAGCAACCATCTCAATGCTGTTGTGAAATAAAAATAGATAAATGAATAAAGCACAAGCATTGAGGAGCTTTTGGACACTAATTACTAACCAATCTGCTGTGAAAAAGTCATTCTATGTCAATTCACTTCAAAAAGTCTTCTACTCGTATCAGTTTTAGAAAAAGTGGTATTGGTGCATCCCTAATTATAACAACATCATTATACAGAAACAGCTCCCTAATGAGTGAACGTCTGTACCTCTAAATGCCGCAGCTCCATCTTGTCGGCGCATCCGGGGTTGGGGCAGCGCACGGTGAGTGACAGGATCTCCCGTTTGGCGAAGTTATCAGGAAACAGCTGGTCCTCACACAGCAGCTCGTTGTCCACTGGGCACTTCTGTCCTGTGTCCCTGTCGACACAAACACTCGAAGTTTAATCATTTTGATATTCTGAAGACATGTTATTACACTGTGCTGTTAATAGTAATTGTAGTGTAGGTCAAATCTTACAACTTGAGTGAGAGCAGCAAAAGCCCCTTTACACCCTGTAACCTTTCTAAATAAACAAACAAAAACCCTAGCCATGACGGTGTGCAAAAAAGAAAAGGTGTATGGGACATTAGCATTAGAAGAAGCTATATTTAGAAGTTTTAAGCGTGCTTGTGTAATAACTGTATTCGCACGAGGAAATAATGGAAACATTTCAAAAAACACAAATAATAAATAACATACCCAAAGTTTGACACTCACTTGGCTTCTCTTGCCAAGTTGTGACATCATCTGCCTACCCTGATGCACATAGCTTTATTAACAAGAATGACGTTGTGTAGAACCAACCGTATAGACTTCTCGATACAGTTCTTGCAGAATCTGTGGCCGCAGGGCGTCTGCATGGCGTTCCTGAGGGCCATGAGGCAGATGGGGCACTCGTACTTGCTCTCCAGAGGGGGGTCGAACTCCACATCGTAGCCCTGCTGTGGGGCGGGGACCGGGAGGCTGCTGCCGCTGCTGCTCAGGAATGTCCCAGGCCCCTCTGCTGGGCTGAGGAGGGACTCGCGCTCCTTCTCCATAATGCCCCGAGCGCAGTCAGACAGATCCCCGGCTCCGCCCACGGGGCCTTCATCATAACTGTCCTCCTCGACGGTCTTACCAGAGTCGTAACACGCCATCTGCTGGTGAAAGGTCAGATAATACATAAAGAGAGGTTCCAAACAATTTATGGACTTGAATTAAGAAAGACTTCCCATTTATTTATAGCATCCCAATATAGTGTCCTCTAGGGCAGTGGTTCCCAAAGTGGGGGATGGGATCCAAACAACAACTACAGAAGAGGCTTTATCAACACCGCAGGGAAAGCACAAGCGGCCCTCAGTCTGCTGTTCAACTCCACCTCAAAGCCACCAGCCACTCAAAGTCAAAGAAGCAGTCCCTCAATGAACAGGAACGGTGGACTTAGATTTCACCTGTCTCCGCAGGTTATGGTAATGAGGCTGAAACTCAGCCCAGGACAGATCAATAAAAAATAGCAGCTATCAGCTGAGAGAAGGGCTGTTCAGACTGAAACTCAGGTGTGAGTTTGGTTGTTATTTTATTCATTTTTATTATTTTAAAAAACAACTATGGACATTTTCTTTGGACAATAAAAACTAATTCTATAAGAGATACCTGCCCCCTGCTGGCCAGCCCTCACACCTGTCCAACAGAGCCGCGCGGCCTGATGACATCATCACACAGCGCTAATGTTTTTATGTCGGACCAAAGCCTGAGCCTTTAGCTCGTGAAATGCGAAGGGAACAGAAACAATCATCTCAGCAGCGTGAAATCATAAGAGTTTGCTTTGAGCTCCATTGAGATCTGCTCCTGAAAAAGAGTTTTAGACTTTTCTACTAAACAAAACCAGTGTCTGGGCAAAGGATATCGAGGCTTCTAAACAGCTGTTCTCCTTTCAGCACAAGGTGAGCTCTTAACAGTGGCGTAATCTCAAGAGTAAGGTATAAAAATATTAGTACAATGTTATTTACAGTTCTGTCACGCTGCGCTGGTATTTAAGCCGATCAGACGCGTCACACAAACCGCACAGGACGGACTTTTTGCGCTTTGGATGGACGAGCGGGAATTTTGTGATCGTCTAGTGTAATAATCGAAATCGTAATCAAATTTCGATTAATTGCACAGCCCTACTTAGAACTACAAAGACAGAACAACAAAGACGTTTACCTACAGGTGAGAGTAGCCGTTAATAGAGGGGAGTGACTGAGCCAAGCTAAACTCCTGCCTGTCGTCTTTATCTGAGCTGAAAATGTGAGTGTAGCTGACGAAGCCTTTTGGATGAAAGGTGAAACGTTCTACACTTCAACTGCAGAGTACAGAAGATGACTCAAGAACCTTCATTGAAGATGGTCAACTCCTGTATGACTGAGAGCCTACACAGACAGTTGGTGGAGTAGCGGACCCTGCTCTGCACCCCTTCCCCCTCACCCAAACTGTGGTCTATTCCTTTAACGGTCTCAACTTATATCACACTTTTCCTCCTCTCCACTCAAAGCGCTTTACAGCAAGGAACCCCTCACCCATTCTCACTCTCATTCTTACACCAATGTACACAGACACTGGAGGCACGGAGGGTGAAGTGTCTTGCCCAAGGGCACAACAACACTGTGCACCTGCAGGAGCGTGTCTGAAACAACCCACTCTACGATCTACGAAGGCATGTGCAGAAAACCTCCAAATTCTACTTATTTGTCTGAAATAAATGCTAATTGTAAATGTAACGCACTTGGAGAGACTGTGGTTTTGGACGGGGGGTCTTGGCCCGTCTAGAGCCTGAGCAGGAGGGGCTTCAGGGAAAAAGGTCGGGAAACACTGCTCCGGGGCTGGAGTAGGAATGGAAGCTGGTTGATTGTTTGCCTTGTCAAAACCACTGGGGTCTTTCTATCAAAGGAATAATAAATAATTGTCATGGCGATGTGAAAACAGGAAGCAACCTCCCGCTCTCCTAGTACAGCTCAATTTTGTACCTTTTTCTGCGAACTGCATTTGTGGTTTCTGTTCCCAATTGTTTTTTCTGGATACTTTTGTACATCTTCCCTGTGCTTTTGTGGAGATTTGGTGGATTTGTTCATTTTGAGAGAGAGGTCCTGAAGAAAGCAGCTTTTTAAAGGTCCTATATCATGCAAAATCGACTTTTTCGAGCTTTTAGCCATGTTGTTATGCTATTTCCTTATCAAAAACACCCCCAGAGTGGTTTGTGGCTTCATTCACGCTGCTCTCAGCAATCCTCCTGAATCGTGCTCTCTGAGCAGCTGCTCCTCCCTCTCCTGGTGAACGACTGAGTGTTCAGTAGTGTCGTAACAGCGGAACGGAAGTGCTCGACGTCTGTAATGTAATGTCTTAATTCTATGCTTACGGCTGGATTTTAATTTGTAAAACAGCGTTTTCATTATTTCTGTCGTAAGAGAGAAACAAAGAGAAAAATAAAATAAAAAAAATTATTAAAAAAATAAAAAAGGATGTGCCCGAGGTGCTTCCAGGTCAGCTGTGGCCAAAACAAACACCCCTGAGCGTCTGAACAGATCAGTCATGTTTGCGCTGCAGCTGAAGATGGAGCTCGTTGTCATCTATTCCGGACACACCTGTTCTTTATTCTTACCTAACGATAATGTCACGGAGAAAAAGAAGCGCGTTTGGCTACGGAGTGTATTCAACCTTTTTCAAGAAGAGGCCACTCAGCTGTTTTTTTCTCCGGGATTCAGCGACTATCACCAAAATATTGTTTTTCTGTGACTGTCTCTGATGGATGTTTGGTGAACCTTCGCCAGAATCAAAGTGGATTAACTTTTATAACCAACGCGAGTCCCATAATGTAAACAGCGATGGAGCAGAGGGTGAGTCAGTCGTGTGTTAGCTTGTGTGTGTTAGCATATTAGCATGTGTGTTAGCCATTTATGAAGCTGTGTTGCAGATGTCAACTCCGTATAACTGCATCGTGAAGCAATTTCACTTATTGCTGTTTATTTATATTACGGTAAAGTATGTGCGGAGAGAGGGGGCGGAGTTAACTGAATCGAAGCGTTGTGTCTTCCGGGTTCGAAAAATACCTCCAGAAAACACTTATATTCATCACAAAAATGAGTGCTCCATAGTGGCAGAGGTACAATATATCATATAAATGCCTATACTTAACTTTGGAATGGCTAAAATAGCATGATATAGATCCTTTAAAGGTGAACAAAATGCTAGCTTATCAGCAAACCCATTTGAGACCTACAAACTTCTTCTTCTGAGACACTACAGTGGAGGCGTCACAAGAGGAGCTACAGGAAACAAAAAAGGGACAAACGAGGACACGGTGAAAGACTGTCGTGGAACAGAGGGAGCTGCAGGAAAAAGAGGAAGGAGGAGGTGGAGCCGACCAGTGCAGGACACCATGCTCGGAAACAGGGACAAACCCAGGAGGCGTTGCACCACGTCAGAGGATCGGAGGGGACAGAGGGCAGCCAGCCAGGTCATGCGAGTCAGGTTGACACACAGTAGCAGCTCGGCTCCGCTGCAGCAGCTCAGGACCGACACCTGAACACTATTTCGTTGTACGCTTGGACAATGAGAATAAAGCACTTACTTACTGATTATAACATTTGGGATTCTGCTGTTCTACTGTACAAAACATGCCCCTAATGGCACACCAACTCTAGTTTTGGATACCTACAGTATTTACATTAAAAATCAAAATTTCCATTGCGATGAGAAGAAAGACGTCCCGCTCCCAGTAAAGGAGATGTGAGCCGCTGACATCAAACACACATGTTTTTTGGGGGGATTTTTGAACAATAAAAAAGTCTGCAAAATATACGCTTGCATTTCATTCTGTTTATTGGGTGAAATGTTACGCGGAGTTCCTCCTTCTAAGCCCCAAATTGTCCAGACATATCAGACTATTCAATTGTTTCTTTATTTTTGAATCATTGCAATTAGGGATGCACCGATACCACTTTTTCTAAAACCGATACGAGTACGAGTACTTGGATTTAAGTACTCGCCGATACCGAATACCGATACGAGTAAAAGGCATTTTCTTCGACATTCTTACTTTTTTCACAGCAGATTGGTTTGTAATTAGTTAATTTACTCATTTGCTACACTTTTAAGAGCAGTTATATTAGAATTGTGCTGATGCCATTTATTTTTTATTTTCATTCAATATAATTTTGAATTTTTATTGCACTGTCCATCATAGACAGAAAAGCCCATGTCCAAAAGCTCCCCAATGCCTGTGCTTTAATCATTTATGTATTTTTATTTAACAATAGTATTGAGATGTTACTTAAATGGTCTCTTTTCGTCTTTACTTCAGCTCCATGAAGATTTTCTCGTGTGTTTTGTAGCAACTTAGCGAGTAGCTACAGCATTTTCACTGTTCTGCTGCAGCTCATTTTCGCTCAATATAAACATGCTGTATGTCTTTATTTTGGATTTTCTGAGGATTTTTAATCGCTGGGTTAGTTTTTCAGATGAATAAACCCCTGGGCATAAAACGGCGTCAGAATGGCCAAAACTGCACTAGCCGCGAGTTAGCAACGTTAGCCTGTATCTTGTAAACACTGCAGACTCCACGCTGCAGCACTAACAACATTAAAGGGACTATAAGGAGTTTAAAAATGTTAAAATTAAGTATTTTCCTCCCCCTACATGTTCCAGCCATGTCCTAATGTGTAGAATGAGCTCAGACCTGTTCACCACAACTGCCTCTAAAATCCTGTACGGTCACTCAAAAATGTGTCACTTCGGCCCGAATTGCCGTCATGCACGAGCTTAATATAGAAGGTGCAGTTACACATATGGCCTGAGGTGGCAGTAGTGAGTATAAAATGGCGAACTTGCTTCCAGCCCCTTTAAAGGTCCTATATCATGCAAAATCGACTTTTTGGAGCTTTTAGCCATGTTGTTATGCTATTTCCTTATCAAAAACACCCCCAGAGTGGTTTGTGGCTTCATTCACGCAGCTCTCAGTAATCGTCCTGAATCCTGCTCTCTGAGCAGCTGCGCCTCCCTCTCCTGGTGAACGGCTGAGTGTTCAGTTGTGTCGTAACAACGGAACGGAAGTGCTCGACGTCTGTAATGTAATGTCTTAATTCTATGCTTACGGCCTGATTTTAATTTGTAAAACAGCTTTTTCATTATTTCTGTCGTAAGAGAGAAACAAAGAGTAAAAAATGAAAAAAAAAAAAAAAAAAAAAAAAAAAGGATGTGCCCGAAGTGCTTCCAGGTCAGCTGAGGCCAAAACAAACACATCGCCTTGAGCGTCTGAACAGATCAGTCATGTTTGCGCTGCAGCTGTGATGATGGAGCTCGTTACCTACTCTGGACACACCTGTTATTTATTCTTAACTAACGATAATGTCACGGACGGAGAAAAAGAAGCGCGTTTGGCTACGAGGACGAGGAGTTTATATTCAACCCTTTTCAGGAAGAGGCCACTCAGCTGTTTTTTTTCTCCGGGATTCAGCGACTATCAGCCAAAATGGTGTTTTTCTGTGATTGTCACTGATGGATGTTTGGGGAACCTTCACCAGAACCAAAGTGGATTAACTTTTATAACCAACGCGAGTCCCATAATGTAAACAGCGATGGAGCAGAGGGTGAGTCAATCCAAACGCGGGTTAGCTTGTGTGTTAGCATATTAGCATGTGTGTTAGCCATTTATGAAGCTGTGTTGCAGATGTCAACTCCATATAACTGCATCGTGAAGTGACTTCACTTATTGTTGTTTATTTATATTACGGTAAAGTTGTATGTGCGGAGAGAGGGGGCGGAGTTAACTGAATCGAAGCGTTGTGTCTTCCGGGTTTGAAAAATACCTCCAGAAAACACTTATATTTATCACAAAAATGAGTGCTCCATAATGGTAGAGGTACAATATATCATATAAATGCCTATACTTAGCTTTGGAATGGCTAAAATAGCATGATATAGCCCCTTTAAAGGAATAGGCCACCGTTTTTACATACTGAGATATGCTCTTACCTCACTTTAGCCGAGTTAATATATCCCCGTCTGGTCTTTGTCCGTGCGCTCTGCCAGGCAAACGGAGCACATACGCAGCCTCTCCCACATGTCACATAGCTCCAAAAAAGCTCACGATAGAAGCTACCAAGCTCTTCCACGTGTTCCCTATTTAAATAAAGTTACGTGAAGTGTTTTCATGCGAAGTATATTTACACAGAAATGCAGCATGTCGATTTTATAAGCAGATAAAAAGGGGGACTATATTGTGAGGCGTAATGATACGAGGAGCAAAACGTCCGCGCAGTAACTCCTAAAGACTTCCCCCGCTCACTTCCGTCAATAACCTTTTGGAGCTATATGACATGTGGGAGAGGCTGCGTATGTGCTCCGTTTGCCTGGCAGAGCGCACGGACAAAGACCAGACGGGGATATATTAACTCGACTACGGTTAGGTAAGAACATATCTTAGTATGTAAAAACGGTGGCCTATTCCTTTAAGCTCTGGTTAAATCCAGCACAGACTCTGATTTAGAGAGCGCAGTCTGTAGTAAAGTCAGCTCTATGTGGATTATTGTATTTCCACTAAACAATTCTCCAGTTTGTTGCTATTTTCTCTCCTCAGCTGAGAGGTGCGCCTCGTAGGTGCGCTGGACACACGTCAAATGGTATCGGTTTCTGGTATCGGGACCTCATGAACGAGTATGAGTACAAGCATGTGGTATCGGCCCGATACCCGATACTGGCATCGGTGCATCCCTAATTGCAATCTGCCAACAGACAAGGAAATGAGAAGTGAAGCATTTGATACATGACAGGAAGGCTACACCATATTGATAAAAAAAAAAAAAAACTTGTTGTGATAAGCAGGGTGTGCAATACTGCGATAACAATATTTTTACTGAACCGTTTCTACACAGTGCGCTTCATTCAATTCAAACACATAATCTAAGCAATTAGTTGTTCAGGAACTTGTGTCTAACCAAGACACTACAACAGTGTAATTGATCAGGAGTTACATGGGAAATCCTCTGATTCGAAGGCACACACCTATCTCTACACTCCAAGGATATAACATTAAAACAAAATATACAGAACATCTATAATCTATAAACATCTGTAATTACATTAACATCACATTGTGCAACTGTTTCCTGCTTATACAGACTATTCATTATTCTAAATTATTATTTGTATTATTTTTGCTTCAAAGATTTGGAGCTTTATCAATACATTTCTCCATTAAATAATATAATTTCAATGTAGAAGCACCAGATTAGTCCACCCTCATATATAACTAACCCTAAAGTTACTTGTTTTTCAGAATGCTCCGTTCATCCGATCAGACACCAATGCTGTTCTGTTGATCATGTCTAATAACAGAGTACTGCACTGTTTATACTTCACCTCGTATGTTCGCAGTGCAGGGTGCAGCTATATCCTCATGCGGAACTCCACTTCTGATCCAAAACGAGCGATTTCATGAAAGCAAAGCTCACTCATTTAAAACATCGAGCCTCGAAGCATGAGGTCGAGCACCGGCTAAAGCGATATAACGGGGGAACGCGTGAAACGAAAGCGCTTAACAGCATTATATGAGCCATACCTACCTCGAAAGTTAGACGTTTTTGGGTGAGTTTCCTGATTTCTTTTCTCCAAACGTCATCGTCACGTGTTCTTCTTTTGGCGCGGTGTAGGACACGCGCAGCTGGACGGTGTGACCGCCCCCTGCTGTTCATTCTTTGAACTTTGAGATTCTGTTTTGTCCAGTGATGTCATGTTTTTCTTGTTTTTGTTTTGTTTTTTTACATCAATGCAAAGCCACACTCAAAACTGCAACGTGCTCATGTTCAAGTAAACAATCCATAACACAAAACTACAAAAACAAGAAGAAGACTGATGGATTTAATTAGTTTTTTTATTATTTACATTCATTTTCTCAAGCGAGGCCAAATAAATGTTCAAATTCTATAAAATGGGACCATGAGGGTATTTTTTCCACACCATTTCATTTTGTGGATGTAATATTTTGCTAGTATTATAATTACATTTATTCTAAATGTTTCATCTGAAGCGAAGGTGGTATCATCAAAGGTCAGTAAAATGTGAATTTGTGTCAGTGTCACACTCTTACCAATTATTCTTGTGAGGTAGTTCTGTACATCAGACCAAAAAGTGCAAACAAAAGGACATTCCACAAATAAAAATAAATATTTTCACCTTCACAAAAGGAGAAATTGTTACTGACATCTTTTTAAAAAAGACAAATATAATCTTTTACTGAGTAATAGCTGTATAATTTAAAATAAGCGCCCTTTGACCTTGTTATAAGGTAGCTGAAAAACTGTACTCCATTGTTTTCTACTCGTGGGAATCCATTTTTGTTTACATACAGGATTTGCAAAATCGTCAAAATGAGCTCTAATAAACGTATTTGTACATTTCTTCTCAGTGAGACGTATTCCCTCGACAGTGGTGGGTCGTTCGCTTGTGTCATGTTTCTCTTGTCTTATTTATTAAAATGTAAATCAATGTATGATCTGGGACAGAACAAGTCATTCATTTAGAGGACTTTTAACCATAGATATTTTTTTAAATGCTATATCGTTCCTCATCGTCTAATAAGAGGTTGGCGGTTTGAATCCTCGCTCCTGCAGGTGCAGATTGTCGTTGTTGTGTCTTTGAGCAAGACACTTCACCCATCGCCTGTATGAATGTAGTGTGTGAGTGGTCGATGTTGGTCAGAGATTGCTTCAGTCAGTCAATCCCAGGGTAGTTTGTAGCTTTCCAAATGCAGCATAAGATTATGAAACAGGCTTGAAAAACACAATACAAGAGAAAGCCATTAATTATGACGATTGAATACATATTTAATAAGAAAAAAATAGAGCAGGGACAACATTGTTCTGCTATATATCGAAATGCAGCTTTGTTGTGATATTGTATTGATAAACTATGCAGCCTATTGCAATAGCCTACTTTAACAAATAATGACGTTATGCATATTTTATGGTTGCCCTGCTTTCACAGCCAATAGTGGACATGAATGAGCATAGAGCAACATCAAAGTACTTGAACTGATCTGTGATACAGTGATACAATGATAAAATTCAAAATGTTACTGCTATGTTATGTTGTTATGGTATGTGAACATTGGGCCAAGAAGGCTAAACATTGTATTTACAACTCAAATCATATAAAGGCACGCAGCCTTTAAGTGTGTCTTTAAGATAATGTTTTGTATTACAGTTGCAGCAAAACGAAACATTCTCCAAATGACCAGTTCAACACAGTCTTCAAAGACCTGAATTTGGATGAAAACTTAACAGGAGCATTGAGTTGTCTTCTGTATGAAATGTGCGGTATAAATAAAGTTGCCTTGTCCGAACTTGTTTAAATCTCATATGTGGCTGCCTTTAGTCAACATCTCCATGGAGACAAGCCGGAGATGTCCCTGTTCTCAGTTAAGTTAGAGTCAGATCTTGGGAGATCAAGCAAACATACATAAAAAAAACACTTGAAAAAACACCTTTTTCAAGTTTTATTTATATATTTTTTAATAAAATATTTGAAATAAATTAAATGCCTTTATTTTATTTTGTCAATGGGTGAAACATTATGCAGGGTGGCTTTACTGTGCCTTTGCAGTTACATACAGACTGATTTTATAGTTTATAACTTTAGGAAACTTGACTCTAGCGCATGTAATACATTTAAATTCAACTTTTTTTAATTCAATGTGTGCACTTAATTCGTAGAAAGCTGTAAAACGGTTTGTTATGCCATATTGATTGAAAATAAAGTAAAAAAATAAAAATAAAAAAAGGTTTAGCAGCTGCTTCTGCGTCCTCGGCGTGCCTGAACCGGCCCTGGAGCGCCCTCGTGCGTCCGGAAGCGGCCGTTGACGTTTTTCCACAGCAATAATACTCAAACAAAGATGGCGGCGGCGCTCAGGAAGATCTCTCCTGACTCGGCGCCCTGCAATATCATCTGTTCGCGCAAAACACCGCTGCCCTGGAGGCTCTTCATCCTCGTGTGTGCCCTGGCCGTGGACTCCGGGGGGGCCACGACTCACTGGGTGGTCACGGAGGACGGTAAAATCCAGCAGCAGGTATGACAGCTGGCTAGCTCCCAGCGTTAGTTAGCATTCCCCTTGCGCTAACTGTGTTACCTAGCAGATCTGTGATATTACTCATGTGAAGATATTCGTGCTCACAGATTTGCTGGCTTGTTTGGATTAAAAATGTAGGTTTATTAGCGGGTTGAATGGGAGGAAAATGATAAACGGCACGATCATACGTTTACATGCGTGTGTGTGTTAGCTACGGGGGTATAAAACTAATGTCATCGTGTACCAAACGCTTATCAGTCATTACCTTTCAAGCAAATCTCTTATAAACCAGAGGCTACTTAGGTTTAGTTCACGGTGGAAGGCATGCGAAATCAAAAATGTATGGGTAGAATTAGCTGTCAAAGATTAAAAATGCGTATGTATGTGTTTAGTCTATGGTTAATATCTCTGTAATTACTGGGCCTATCCGTGGATCAAAATCTGGCACAAAGTTCAACTTTTAACCTCTTACCACCCGCCTAAACCAAATGCATTCTGTCCTCTTTGGCTATTATATAGGCCTGTGTAACACCTCAATTGAAAGCTAAAACCCACAAAACTGATCTTTTTGCTCGCATTGTTGCTGTGTTGTGTCACCTTTTGTATGTTTTTTTTTTCTTTTCTTTTTTTCTTTCATTTTTGTGACATTTTTGTTGAATTTTTATCACATCTTTGTTAAATTTTTGTGACATTTTTGTTGAATTTTTATCACATTTTTGTTAAATTTTTGTCACATTTTTGTTGAATTTTTGTCACATTTTTGTTGAATTTTTGTCACATTTTTGTTGAATTTTTGTCACATTTTTTTTACATTTTCGTCACATTTTTGTTGAATTTTCGTCACATTTTTGTTGAATTTTTGTCACATTTTTGTTGAATTTTTGTCACTCTTTGGTTGAGTTTTTGTCACATTTTTGTTGAATTTTTGTCACATTTTTGTCGCGCTTACGTCCTTGTTTTCTTCTCATTTTTTGTGGCTATTTTGGTGCTTTCTTTTTCCCAAGAAGCTTTTTGATTAAGGTAAAGCCAAACTGGAGAAAATGGGATCCGCTCAGGTGGGAGTTAAGAGGTTAACGTTTTGTCAATTCAACAAAAAATCTCCATAGCAATCGTAAAAAGCGATTGCCTTATGTCTTCGGACACAAAATAACATACATAAAAATAAATTTACATCAGCATGAATGGAAATATGTTTTATTGTAAAAGCTGCGATTCATGGAGAAAAAAAGGAGACGTATAAATGTGACGTTTTATCCTTTTTATCCTATTTCCAAAGCCTTTTTATCATCGCGAACTAGCAGATAGTTTTTGTTTTTGTTTACATTACCGTGTGTTGCTCCATGAAAGTTTTGAAATGTGCTTATAAGGTTTTGACCACAACGTCCCGTCTGATTTTGACATCAAATATTGTAATGGGAAAGGCTTTGCGTCCATGTGTTCCGGTGATTGTTCCGTTTTTGTCTGTTGCTTAGTTTCATGTTTTCTCCAGGTGGACTCTCCTTTGAACCTCAAGCACCCTCATGACGTGGTGATCTTCATGAGACAAGAGGCTCGTGTCAACTACCTCAAAAAACTAGAGGCAAGTTGTCTACTTTTGTGCAGAAACTTATCCAAAGGTATTATCGAAATGTGAAGTCTGTACCTTTGAGAGCCTGCACTGACGGGTTGTATTGTGTTACAGAAGCAGCTGGTGGCTCAGAAGATCCACATCGAGGAGAATGAGGACCGAGACACGGGGCTGGAGCAGAGACACTATAAGGAGGACGCAGACTGTGTCCTGGCCAAGGTCCCTCTGGGAGACCTGGACCTCTATGACGGGACGTACATCTCTCTGGAGAGCAAGCACATCAGGTCTGCGCTCACTCTCTCTCAGCTCATGTGGGAAATGATTCACTGCTCATGGTTCGGTTGTTTTGGTGGAGTAGCGTCACAGCGTCGCTCATTGTCTTACAGGTTTATCCACATTTATCCACATTTGTTACAGACTGATTAGTTCGGGCTTAAGGCGACAATATGCTGAATTGTGAAATCGGGTCAGCACTGCACAGCCAATTCTGCAGCTTTTCAGACTGCTCCATAGCGATAGTTTACAGCATAAGAGCAGAATAACAGCAGCGATGACCCAGCGACTTTCTGACGACCCTTTGCTACTTTACAAAAGCCATGTGTTGTGTTTACGAGCGTATGGCACTTTATTCGGCAAAAATAGCGCTTGTTCTGGCCAAAATCATCAGCTGCTGTCCTTCCCTGACAGCACCACACTAAACTCCGCCCCCTTACCCCGGAGTCTGTCAGTCTCCATGGAAACGGCTGTCAATTAAGGTCAGCAGTGTGCGAGTATGTTATGGCCACTCACACTCTTATAATGATAATGTTTATTCTAAACTTTTATTATAAAGAAATTGGTTTTCTAAGGACTTTTAAGGGAAATGACCCCCATGCAATCACAGCACGGAATAGCATGATAATTACTGTATCGTCTGTACATTTATTAGCATTTCCCCCTTCGTAAAACTTTGATTTTTAACTGAAGCAATTTGAGTTTAATTATATTTCTTGTTTATTGCACGTTGTGTGGTATTTCAGGATATGATTATGCACTTTTAGAACAAAGCTTTACTGCCATTTTCATGCCTGAGAGTTGACAGTATCCAGTATTGTTAGAGTCAATAATATTGTTTATGGCAGTACTTTCCTGCCTCATTATATTGAACTTCAAATTTGTTATGGTGACAGGCCTAATTGCAAGGGTTGACTTGAGATCACTGTGGAGCTGCTATTTACTATTAGTAAAACAACTGTAATGCATTGGCCTAAATGGATGGAATAGAATTGATGGCGTCAGTGTTTCCTGTTATTATCGAATAAAAGTGAATTTTAATAATCATCAGAAATCATCCAAATTAGGGGAAAAAAAGGCATTTTGTCTTTTGGTCAAATCGCTCAGCGCTAGACTTTTGCCAAAACATCACCATCGGAAAAAAAAAAATAAATATACATATATTCATTACTGTCAATATCCATCAGCACTGCTCTGTAATGGAAATTGGACAGTTTCTCAGGGTGGAGTTATGTGCTCAAGCTTCGTCTCATGCATGTGTCAGATGAACTGGTGAGTCTTCTTGCTCCTATAGCAGGATAACGTAAAAGTGAATCTTTTTCCAGGAGTCGGTGTAACAAGCTGGTCACTAACGCAGGGTTTCTGTAAGGCAATGAGCTGCATTAACAGCGTTATTCCACACATTCATTAAAAGAACGGAATTATGTGGAATAAAACACATTCACGTACATGTTTTGAATTATTTATACTTTCTCTGTTGGTCCAGTTTGTGTGTCCTGTCAGCAAATCTTTACAAATGATAAATATAGATCTGTTGCGGTTGTGGCGTAAAGATATTGTATCTGAACATTGAAATGAATCATGGATTGAACTTTCCCCGCTCCTCAGTCCTGAAGATTACGTGGACTTGCGGTCCGCTCTGCCTCCGGACCTGGAACGACCCGACTGCACCAAAGCCTTCGAGCTCCCGTACAGCATCCACGCATTCCAGCATTTAAGAGTGAGTATTCACGGAGGAAAAAACGAAACGACCGGCGCTTTTACCTTTCAGAATAGTTTCTCAATGCGACGTTTTATTCGTATTCCAGGGGGTCCAGGAGAGAGCGAACCTCACCTCGCCTCTGCTTTCGAAAGATGATCCCATTTTTCACTCTTTATCTCAAAAACTGGGCCGCAGTCTAAATGAAGTGGGCCATCGCATCCATCTCGCGCTGCAGAGGGTGAGTCCTGCCTGCACGGGGGAACCAAGTTATCACCTGGAGTAGAAGCAAATGAGCTGGACCTATTTATGTCTGAGATGTTGACAATGGAGCGCTCGAACATCCATGTATATGAGTTAACAATGAAAAAACCCTTATCCCCCAGACATAAACCTTATTTAACCTCTTAACTCCCGCCTGAACCGAGAGGATATTTTTCCTCACGTCATCAAATTTTTTTCCATCATTTTTTTGTTGGGTATTCAACTCATTTTTGTAACTTTTTTGTAACTTTTTTGGTCATTTCTGTAATTTTTTCGTAATTTTTTGGTCATTTCTGTAATTTTTTCGTAATTTTTTTTCATCACATTTTTGTCTTTTTTTTTGTCATTTTTTTGTCATTTTTTGTCACATTTTTTGTCATTTTTTTGTCATTTTTTTGTAGCATTTTGTCACATTTTTGTCTTTTTTTTCAGTCATTTTTTGTCACATTTTTGTGATTTTTTTATCCATTTTTTTGTCACATTTTGTCACATTTTTGTCATTTTTTTGTCATTTTTTTGGTCATTTTTTTATCACATTTTTGACATTTTTTTATCCATTTTTTTTTTTTTGTCATTTTTTGTCACATTTTGTCACATTTTTGTCATTTTTTCGTCAATTTCTTGTCACATTTTTGCCACTTTTTCATAAATTTTTCGTCACTTTTTTGTCAATGTTTTCTTACTTTTTTGTCACATTTCCATCATTGTTTTCGTCTCAGTTTTGTTGCTCTTTTCACAGCTTTTTTCCCAGAAGCTTTTGGACTGGGTTAAAGCCAAACTGGAGAAAATGTGCTTGGTTCAGGTGGGAGTTAAGGGGTTTATTAGAACCATATGAAGTGAAGAAGCGTAATCCATTGCCAGAACAAAGTAGTTGTTATCCTATAATGTGACCCATTTGCTGTTTGTTTTTCAGAATTCGTCCTCGTGGGTGCTGTATAACATGGCCTCGTTCTTCTGGAGGATAAAGAACGAGCCTCAGAAGGCGGTGGACTGCGTGGTCCGAGCGCTGCATTTCTCTCCCAGGTAAACGACCCGCACCTGAAGGCACCGCGCTGTCCCGTATCTGTAATGTTGACACGGGTTTCTCTGTGTGCTCTTCTCGCAGGCAAAACAAGGACGTGGCTTTGGTAAACATGGCGAACATCCTGCACCGCGCCCATTACTCTGCCGACGCTGCTATACTGGCTCACGCCGCCCTGGACCTGACCTCTGACCTCTTCACCAGCCACTACACCCTGGGGAATATCTACGCTGTCAGTGGCTTTATTGTCCTACATAAAGATAACGTTTTTGTTTTGCCAAAGGGTTGAATGATATTAGGAATAAAAGAATCCTGACATTTTAGATACAGTATCATTGTATAAAATGTTCTACACTTGCCATTCTAAATCCTACAGTTTGTGAGTAGAGTTCCTTTCGTGTTGTCTAACGCTCGTCTTGCTGTGCGTCAGATGTTGGGCGAGTACAACCACTCGGTGCTGTGTTACGAGCAGGCTCTGCAGACGCTGCCGGACTTCGAGCCGGCCATCAGGAGGAAGCACGCCGTCCTGTGTCAGCAGAAACTGGAGCAGCGCCTGGAGGCTCAGCACCGGTACTACACCACTTATACTTCCACTACTACACCACAGTTACTTCCACGACTGCACCACAGATACTTCCACTTTTACACCACTGATGCTTCCACTACTACACCACAGATAGTAATACTGTTATTAGTTCTTTTATAATGAAACATCAAACAATTGTCCAAATGATTACTTTCATTTCGATCGGTCTCATAGATTATGATTACTTCTCTAAAGCTGAGCTTTATTAAAACCACACCCTAAAACATTTCTCCCAATAGATAGAATAGAATACAACCATTTATTCTATTACAGAGATTTCTATTGTTGAAAAATACCTAAAAAGTGACCAAAAAACGTCTCCTCAGACCTGATCAACTACTGGGAGCAGGGCGTCTCCAGCTCATGGAGATGTTGACTAAAGGCAGCCAAATGTGAGATTTAAATAGGCAAGGTCCTCATTCCAATCCATTCTTTAATTAACCCACCTCTGAAATAAACTTTTCTGGTTATTTTTGCTGGCATCAGTAGAATCCAAATGTTACACAGTGTGACTTTAAAACGAGCTCTCTGATTATAAAGTTGTTTGTTATTTTCAATTTTTTTTTGTCATTCAGATATTTTTTTAAAGCTAAAATCTTCTGATTGTCCTTGAAGTTAAAAAGGTAAATTGTGACATCTTCACCTCTGATTTTGATATCAGTTAATGCTGACATTAGGGCTGAAAGAAATATCGTTATCGAGATATGAACATTCCAAATATTAAAATCTAAAAAGTAAAACTGCTTGTAGTTTTAACCATTCCCAACAAACAGGGAGTCACTCTCCTGGCCTCCACCTTATGTTTAAGAGGAGCACGTTGCTGCACGGTTAAGGAGCAGAGGTCAGTCAAAGCAGGTAAAACAAGCACACAGATGTTACCATGTTCGATGGCTCAGGGCGACGGGTGCATCAGTAGTATCACGCCGAGGACCTGCACAGTGTGAGTATATTTGGGAATGCCTTCATCGTTTTTGTGCTTTTATCCCCAGATCTTTGCAGCGAACCCTAAACGAGTTAAAGGAGTATCAGAAGCAGCATGACCATTACCTCCGCCAGCAGGAGGCGTTAGACAAACACAAACTTCTGCAGGAAGAACAGATTCTGCGCAATATAATCCATGAGACACAGATGGCCAAGGAAGCCCAGCTCGGTATGAGTTCAGAGGACACTCACCCTGATGATGATAGAATACAGCTAAAATTGACAGTTTTTGTCCTTGTGATGATCTGAAATGCCGACTGTTCCACAGGAAACCATCAGATGTGTGGTCTGGGTCCGCAGCAGCGCAGCCTCAACTGTCCATTCGACCTGCCTGTGCGCTACCACAGAGGAGACCTGTTCGAGCATGTGCAGTTTGTACAAGTGAGTCCTACGCAAATGCAAAGGCATCACTCTGAACAAGAATGAACAGTCCTCACACAAAGAATTTAATTTAAAGAGCAACAATACTACAAAGCAGTATTGCTCAAATATAACCTCTTTTATAGAATTTATGAACAGCATTTTTCGGTTTTAGAGGTTTAGGTCCCTTATAGCAGCGGGAAGTTCTGGAGAAATAAGCAAAAGGTTAACAAATGTTTACAAATAAAGTGTCTTGTAGCTCACCTTAGACACCCCTGTGACCCGTGTATTTTGTGTCCTCAGTTTGGGGAGGAGGTGTCTGTGGCGTCCAGTGTGGCCCTGGTGTCTGAACACAGCTCTAACCAGAGCGCTCCCTCTGCCTGGCTCCACCGCTCGGTCACCAAAGAGCAGGACCCGGCGGCCGCGCTGTGGGGAAGCCTTCAACACACACAGGTGCGCGAGGAGACGCATGGACAAATGTGGGAGTATGGGAGGCACTCTTTAGACCTATGAAGCCTGAGATACTTCTATTCATCTAGTAGTTAAGGGGAGACAGGTGAAATAGATTTTTCTTGCAGTGGTCAATGGAAAAAAACAACAGAAAATCCCGCCTTTGTTGGTTGAAACACAACATTGTCACTGTATATATTGGCAATTTGGGAAAATCTCTAAATTAGTTTTGCGTATTTAGCTGCAGTGTCTCGCATTAATTTATCCAGTTGAATCAGTTGATAAATCAATAAAATCTACCCTCAGTTGTAGCAACAGTATAATCGTGTTACTCTGCTCTCAAATGTTAATTTTCTGTTTCCACCAGGACATCGAGAAAACGCTGTGGCCGCAGCGGTCCGACTGCGCCTCTAAATACCCCAGTGTGCCCCCTGCTGGGCAACTGCCCACCTACTACATTCCTCCTGAAACGCACGGCCTCAGGTTCCCCACACTTTGTTTATCACGAGCATTTTGACGTCGAATACTCGATATCTGTGTCCACATGTCTGGGCTTTTCCTCCCTACAGCCCAGTGGCGAGTTTCCTGTACGAAGGCAGTCCCCCTCAGACCAATGCTGTTCCCGACTGTGGGCCGGTGTTCCAGCCGTACCCCTCACACCTCCCCGCCTCTCTGGACTGGCCCCTGGAGGGGAACCAGCTGCCAGATCCTTTTGCTGCACAGGTGAACTGATGTATAACGGTGTTTATTTATCTTTTGGTTTAGTAAAATCATTTGAGTAAGCAACTTTTACTTTTATTGGAGTAAGATTTGACTAGCATAATCTGTACTTTCACTCAACTAAAGAAACAATGTACTTTGACCACCACTGAGAGCTACAAACAAATCAGAGCTGCAGTTAAGAGATTTAGAACCTTTTCTTTGTTCTTTACAGATATTGGATTTGCGTAGTGGGGGATGGACTCTGGAGCAGGTCGGCAGCAGAATCGCCCAAGCTTTAAAAGAAGTGAGAATACATTTTTATTTCCTTGTATAATTCAATGCAGTATTCCTTTCTAAATTTACCTTTGAGTAGTTACATATCGTACACATGTTGTTATAATTTTACCCTGAATGAATTGGAAAAGAAAGCCCCAGATAGGGATTAAAAGCTGAATAAATCAGGCCTTCTTTCTCCTTCTCACACTAGAACTCCTCAGTAAACCATATTTTCCTCTAGAATGTCTTACCACTGTGTTTTCTGATGCCGCAGTCGTCCGTGCCGCGCTGGCTGCTCCTGAACGAGGCGGCGCTGTTCTGGCGAGCTAAGGGTAACGGCAGCCGGGCGCTGCAGTGCCTGAGGAGGGTGTTGAGCTCGGCCCCTCCGTCACACCGCTCCCTGCCCCTCACCAACGCAGCTAACCTGCTGCTGCACCACGGACTCCACTCCAACGCGTACGCTCTCCTGGAGCAGTCGCTGGCTCTCAACGCGTCAGAGGTATCGGAGAAATAACTGCAGTCTTTGTGAATAATTAGCTGTTTTGAACTCTAATAATTCAAATAATTTCATTTGACTGGGATTGATTGTTACTAATATTGGGTCAAATTCTTGCTCAGGACATAAAGGTTTATTTTGTTAGCTTTAAAAGTAGAGCCAATTGCACAAAAATGCCATGCTAGTTTTACCAAGTTTTTACCAACCCTGATTTCCTTTTCTGCCACAGACAAACAGTGTGCAAGGCTTGTAAAGGCTATAGAGATGGGCAAGTTTGTCTTAAAGCAGTGGTTCTCAATCTTTCCTCAAAAGCACCAAGTACCACCTCATACAATCTCTGCCTTTCCAAGTACCACCAGGCCTAGATCAGGGTCAAACCAGGTCTTTAATTTACTTAAATTGTATTTTCAAGGGACTATACCTAATTTTAAACCTTTTTAGGCAAAATGTGAGGAAATGGGTATTTCTACTGTCATGAGTCAGTCCTACGGAGTCACTATGTGTAAATAACATCCCCCTTTTCATCACATATTGGGTTGACCATTCACAAAATCAACAAATCATAATACCGCGCAAACTTCACGCAAAAAAATATCAGGTGTAGCTCCTTAAAATATGTAATTTTAAACATAGACCGTAAAAAATAATAGACAACTCCTCCTCACTCCTTCCCGTTTGCCATAATGACCACGTTCGAAGGGGAAATCATGGCGGATTTACAGACTACTCCTCCTCCCCAGCTCTCACGAAGCATGTTCCTAAAAAGGGCATAAGGGCGTTATCTTCACTGCCCTTGTGTGACGTGTAGTTCGCGCAGCTCTAATGCTAACCGTCCGACCCTCATTAAAAATGGTTATTACCAAAACCAGCCTGGTTTTTTATCACAGGAGGTATATCTAGCAATAGAAAGTTGAGGAAAATTAGAAACCAGGCTTTAAAGTTGTTTTTAACGTGTCTAAAGTGCAATGCATTCCAAGGGGGTCGGCTATATAGAGATACTACAGCAATGGAGGCCCCTGGTGTCGTCATCACAAAGCAGAGCAGCCTGCGGCCATTGATTTTAAACCATGTCTTAACTCGAAAACACACCCAACTGAAATCGATTACTAAACCACTGTCTTAAAGCTAATGGAGAACGTTAATGTGATCCATGATAAATATTTAAATAGTGTTGCAGTTTGAACATTGAAAACAGAGAAGTTACAATGTTAAATCTGATGAATGATAGGCAGAAATGTCATTGCATCAACACCAAACTTATTTGCTGATGCTTTGAAACCGAACACTTGACACTTGTGGCTCGTCTTCATTTGCTGTAATCTTGTGGCGTTCTCGTTGTGCACAGCCTCACTCCCTCCTGAGCCTGGTGAGCGTACACGTGGCCCAGGGGAACATCACTGGAGCTCTGGACGTGTTCCGCTCCGTCCTGGACACCGCCCTCTCCTCCTCCGCGGCCGCCTCCTCCTTCTCGTCCTGTGGGCAGTGTTTGTCCAGTCTGCCCCTGCTGCGCTGCCTTCAATTCTACCCCTTCCTCTACAACCTGTCCCACCGCCAGGCCTGCTCACGTGAGAAGCTGAACACATGCTTTTTCCCAATCATGTCATCCAGAAACTTGTCATGAGGCCAGAGTTCACTGCTTTCACAGATGGTTTCCATGTTGACATTCTTGGAGATCAACCCACTAGGAAGCGCGACGATAACGCTTACTTGGAAGGCTAGCATATTTGTGTTCCTGCACTGTCTGAAGCACTGTTTTCTCAAGTTAAACTAAATTCTGGGCTTTGATTTGACATTTTCACAACAGCAAGAAGTCAGCAACACCACAGTGGGCAGATTGTGAGCACAAGCGAGTGTCGGCCAACTAGAGTTTGTGTCTTTCATTTAGTCACGCTCTCCTTCTATGTTGGAAAAAACAAAGAACAGGACACAGAGGCTTTGATGGTTGACAGTTCCCTCAGATTTGAAACAGACGGCAACACGTCACACAAGAGAGAAAGGAAATCTGTTATGTGAATCACACTATTTTACTCTTTTTTTAGACAAACTATAACAATATTTAGCACACACAAAGAAAGGCATCTCGCATAAATAATAAAAATGAAGCTTCTCTGTTGCTTCAGTAGATTATCTTTGCGAGAAGAGGACTCTGGCTTTGTGTTTTAGATTAACTCCGATGTAGCATAGCCTTCTAGCGTTCCTTAGCATGGTGCTAACAACAGCACAGCAAAGAAAAACACTATATAAAAGTGGTTAAAAGCTAATATCCCTTTCTTCTGTGGCATCTTCATCCCGATCCCACGTACATCTCAAGTCTCAATAGCCGTGACTGATCACAATGGAGGAGAAATAAAGCAGTCAAACACGTGTCACAAAGCCATTTAAAAAAAGTATAAAATAGCTTTAAATTACTTTTCCCCATATTTTGTCTGGTCTGGTTTTACCGTCAGATATATCCTGATCATGATCTTTCTCTTTTATATCTACCATGAAATGTGTCTACTGGACCAAACTCTGCCAGGACAGGAGAGGGCAGCATCGTACCCCTATATTTAGGCACTTAACAACACCTCACCCAATGTTGGATATTAAATATTTTTGAAAACTTTTCCCACTCCATACTAATAACAATATTGAATTGCAATTCCTCTAATGTGTCATGTGTCACAAACTATTTAAATTCCAACTTCCTCATCCCCATGGGGTTATTTATCCTCTGCATTTGACCCATGTGCCTCTATGAATCATGTTAGATATTGTATCAAGAGTTGCAGCACAAGTATATACACTACGATGCTCATTTCAAATAGGCAGTCATTTTAGACCTATGCTCTTGTATAAAACTTTCCTGAGCCTCTTAGACCCTGCTCTGGTGAGGCCTTTTCTGTTTGTTTCACTCGCAGAGAAAAGTGCATTCAAGTGAGGGAATGTTGCCCCTCAATAATTCATAATGCAAAAAATAGCGGTGCCCAATTTAGCCGT
This sequence comes from Gobius niger, assembly GCF_951799975.1. Classification (NCBI taxonomy): domain Eukaryota; kingdom Metazoa; phylum Chordata; class Actinopteri; order Gobiiformes; family Gobiidae; genus Gobius; species Gobius niger. The sequence continues at coordinate 35,722,835 of NC_136855.1, read as the reverse complement.
CTATTTTGCTCCTCAAAGCTAAATATTGCTGCCATAAACTATTCTGAGAGTGCAGCGTCTCGCTCAGGCACTAATCGCCCCGGATACGGCGGTGCGCTGGAGTCGTAGAGTCACAGCAGTCCTTCCGCTCTGAAAGGTTAATGTTTACACAGCACAGAAAGTTCGGGTAAAACTTTCTATCCGTGAGCTGCTTGAGATTAGCTTATGGACATGTTCTAGTCTTGTCTCACCAATAACATACCTGGAGTTGTTTAAAGGATGAGAGGGGAAACATCCGCAACACTTGACTACCAGTGACGGGTTAAGAACTTTTGTCAACACCATTCTTTCTAGGTCTTTGCTTCACATTCTGAGCAGTCAAGCCCACTTTTACAACTCTCCATTAGTTGTTAAGTTGTATTACTTGTTGAGTTTGAGTCTGTGCCCCTTCACCAAAGTGAAATTTCCCGCACTGTGCTTCTTTTTTTTTTTTTACTGAAAACTGATCTGAAACAGTAAGCCAGTGCTGGTTAGACCAATGCCAGGTGTTTTGAAAGCTAAGACACTCAAGCCACTTTTCCACTGGCAGACTCTGCACAGGCCAGTGCCTGGTCAACCTGGTTGGGAGAGCTTTTTTGACTGTCGAGGCCAGGGCCAAACCAGCCTGACCAGGTATAAGTTTTGGCACCGACCTCTGGCTGTGGCCAAAGCGCTAAACCGTGACTAGCTTGACGTGACGCTGCCGTCTGATTGGCAACGAGAGAGAGGACAGCCCTCACTATTGACACGAAGGTCATACTGATTTAATAATTCACATCATACAGCTGATGTTAGCATTTAGCCAATGTCAGTGCAACATTAGCTTGCTTATCTTCATAGTTGTCTTTTAGCTGCTTCTTCCTCTACTATTTCCCTTGGCACCTGTGAATGAGTCCATAACCCCCACCAGAAGGCAGCATTTGTCCACATTTGTTCTCAACACGGCTTACAAAACTTTTAATGACATTATGAGGCACATCTGCGGGGGCGCCGCCACAACAACTGTGGGTGGGCCGTGTAGTGGAAAAACAAGCATGTACTGGGTAGAGTCGATATGTGACAAGGCGAGTCCGTTGATCGTGGCGTGCGCGGTAGAACCGTGTTCACTGGAAAGGTGGCTTAAACTAGTGCTTTGTGGCTTGTCTCTCACAGAGGGAGGAGTGTGCCTGGCCGAGGAGGAGCTGGGGATCCACCTGGAGGAGTGGGAGTCCAGCGAGGAGAAGTTGGACACACAGACGGCTGCTGAGCTCGACGACTCACTGCTGTTTGAAAGTATGACGATTTTGTAAAGTCTACTTTCTTTCTTTTTTTCAAAACATTTCATTTTTTTTGTTTCATCAAATTAAAAAAAATGTTTCCCACTTCATACTGGGATGTTGTATCACAATTTCCACTCCTAATCCAAAGTTAGGATTGTTCTAGTCACATTTTTCCAATCTGATGCAGATACTTGAACTCGGGATAGCTGCCAATTCTGCATAGCACCAGTCCCGTACCACATTATGTGAATAAAAAGAAGAGCGAGACCTGTATAAAGATGCTAAACCTTAGCCAGCACATAGATAATTATGGATAATGCACAGAAGACATGAAAGAGATAACATTTCTTCGTTCTGTTATTATAGGCCCTGTGTGCTAACTTGCTGCAGTGACTGTTTGCTGTCTATGATTTATTCCTTTGGAGAGTTTGGCCATTGTTGAAAAAAATAAATGAAAAGCAATAGACTTTTATTTAGAGGTGCATTATGCAAAAAGTTAAGATCTGTGCGTACAAAAGATGATCAATCAGAGAAATTCCCAGCAATAAAACGAGGAAACACACAAATGTCTCTTAGCTTCCTTTATCGGCAAGGAAAAAGCAGAGCCTTATGGAGAATCCTAAACATATACACCCCCCCACGCCCCCCTCCCTCATTCTGCAGAGGTCATCATGGACAGTAACGGCTCAGAGGAGGTGGGGGCCCCGCAGCAGAAACCGTCTCCAGGGCTGGGGGCCGTCCCCATGGGCGCGCTCTCCTCGGACGGGGAGGAGGACTGGCAGCTGAAGGAGGACCTGATGGGGGCCTTTGAGGGGGCTCTGGACGTGGGCGGCAAACGGGGCGACCTGCGGGGCATCCGGGTGCTCAAGAACGAGCGGGTGATGGGGTCCCGGGCGGGGGGAGGACCCTGCTTCGGAAACTGCGAGGACGATGAGGGAGCGGAGTGGGTGAGTGGCTCTGTGACACCCGGCAAAAAGACATCATCATACTTTAGGTAGTTTGAGTAGGGCTGACTTTTTCCATTTTCTGTATCATATTTACAACATGTAAGGTGTGTATCGTTGTTTGACAGACGCACATCAATGACAAAAAGCTACATAATATTAAATACAAATCTTTGGTATCAACAAGAAGTTGCTAACATGATGCTAACATTTAGCATCATGTTAGCGTTCTCCATTATTTATGTATTTATGGCTCTTGAGCGGCACTAACAGATACAACCACATAACCCCATTCTTAGCCTCCCTGCATTGGTTACCAGTAACATTCAGAATTGATTATTGATTTTTGATTAGGTAGAAATCTATATCAATAATTCAGCTTTTGTTAAAGTAGTTTTTGAATAATTAGAGAAAGTTTAGATTTTTCTCCAACTTTTTTTCCCCCTTAACTGTTTTCAAACATGACCATAATGGGCGATTCCGGAGATGCCGCCTGTATCTGTTGTAACTATTGTTTTAGTATCATTGTCCAGCATTGTTTGCCCCTTCAGTACGTTCAAAGTAACAAAAACAAAACTAAAACACATTTCATTGCTGACATTTTTGTCATTTACACTCATTAACTCAGAGGTTCACATTTTTTCCACAATGCTTATGTTAAATTCAATGCATAATGTTTAATGCACATCTTTTAAAATAATACATGCATAGATATTTAAAAATGTGTTTGTGGCATTAAAAAATTTGTATTTTGGGCATGGAAATAGCGTTAAAAGCATTAAATTTGACATTTTCAATATACTGATGGATTTTATTTCACTACTGGTAAAAGAATTTGAGTGCAGGACCTTTAACCAATCAATGCTTGTATCAACAGAACTCTTATCAATGTATGTTAATATTATATTACACAACGAGATCAAACTTAAATCTTGTATGTTCAAATTCATGTTTCTATTTGGGCTGTGGCTTGTCAGAATGGACTGAAAGTTGGCCCAAAAACCGAGTAAGTCGGGACACTACAGCGAGGCGAGAGTCACATGTACTTACATGATGAAGTGTGTGTTTTCAGATCACCTTCCAGGTAAAGCGGGTGAAGAAGGCGAGGGCCGAGGGCGCAGAGAGCCTGGGCAGCGGTGACGAGGGTCAGATCACAGAGGGTCTACCAGGAGGACACTCTGTTTTAGAGATCAGCGGGCCCACCATCCCCTCTCCGGGACCCTCAGGTCGACTGCACGCTCAAGTGACACTAACAGTTCTGTTTGAAACCCTGCTGAACCTCCCCTGATGTGCGCAGGCCGCTGGAGGGACTACCACAGTCTGGGCTGGCCCGGACCAGAGGAGTGCCAGAGGACCCGCAGAGTGGACCTCACCACTGTGGCAAGCACCTGGCTCGCTGTGTCCGCCAAAAACATAGAGTGAGTAAAAGTGGAGTGGGACAAAGCAATCTAAATTAAGATGTTTTTGCATATTTTTGCAAATTTCTTATTATTTGCCAAAATGTCACATCTTCATGATTATCGAGAAAGTCCACAGATAATGAGATATTTATTTTTGCCCATATATTGTTCAAAATGTTTCTTAGATTCAGATTCCCAGGCCTATATTTGATTAACTTCATTTATAAAAACAATCCCTTCTCTCTCGCTCTCCTTCTCCTCCTCAGTATCACGGAGCACATAGACTTTGCCACCCCGCTCCAGGAGCCTGCCGCCGAGCCCCTGTGTAACGCTAACCTGGCTGCGAGCATGCACACCCTGGACCATCTGGGAGGCGTGGCCAACCGCGCCGCTATCCACTACACCGGGGAGAGCCAGCTGAAAGAGGTGACCGGGGAGACCCACACACTCACTCACACACGTCAGAGCCTCTAAGAACCTTCGAAAATTGTGTAAACCCCCTAAAGTAGCCCGAAGCGTCTATAACCAAACAAACTTGGCGATTATGGTAATATGGGGATTCCCTCCCGTCTCTGTGCTGGAGGAGCCCGGGTACTTATGTGAACGCAGCTGCGGAAACTCCACACTGACTGTTCAAAAGCCAATTCATAGTCACACTTCAATCCGAGAAACTAACATTTAGTCCAATTAGCAGACACTGACACCTACAATTATCCAGTTATGCTTTCACCACAGAAGTGAATTAAGTCTGAATCTCATTGAATCGTGCAAACGACAAGTGCTCCTTAAGAATTAAGGCTTTCATCTCCTAGTTCTATCTCATAAACAAAGGCTTGTCAACGTTTTAAAGCCACTTCACCCAAGTTGCTTATTTTAAGATTAAAGGATACATTATGCAAATTCAACTTTTTTTTAGCTTTGAACCATGTTATAAAGTTGTTCCCTCGTCCAAAATCACACACAAAGTATTTCCATGATTTTTATATGAAATTGACTTGGAAGTCAATTTCTTGGAACACTTGGAACACTCTAAAAATAGAGGCTTGCACTTTGTTTTCAGCATGTTTGATCCTCCAACTGCCAGCAGAGGGAGCTCCAACCAAACTTTGATATGCACACAGCCTTTGGTGATAAAATCCAGCAGTGGTCAAAGTACTTGAAAGATTTTACTGGTCGAATATTATTCCAACACAAGTAGTTGTTCAGTCAATTTTTCACTGAAAGTACTGAAGTATTTTCTGTAGAAGATACTAAGTAATAAGTAGAAAGTACAAATCGGTTTTAATAAGTGGTATGAATAACTTTGCAGCTTCAAAAACAAAAAAAATCGCGCCCAAATTCACCTCGCGGGGACAAGCCTTCTTCCTTGTTGTGAGTCAGTGGCATTTGACTCTACGTCCGCACAGCGCCACCTACAGTTCTGGAGTGTGCATAGTTAGGCTTTGTAAAACGAACAAAACGTATGGCCAAAGTTACTTTTTACTTTGTTGCATTTCTTTGGTAAAGAAAAAATAAACACTTCTCAAAAACTCTACACAAGAACAGTATATTAGTAAATTTACTCTGTTAATGACCACTTCTGATAAAGTCTCTTTTCCGAACATCAGAAATATTTTTTGCGACAGGTAAAATAAGTGCTGCCATCCCCAAAATCATGTGTATGAGCCTCAACTTCTTATTTTGCTAGATTGGCTATTCAGAACTTTTTTTTGCATCACCTCACTGGTCAGCAGTATACATCTTCACACAATTGATTATCAGGAGGTTTTTTTTTTTAATTAAGGAGGTGGTTTAAAGTGCATTTGACAAGTTTTGTAATTTTGACTTAGTTTGAGGGTTAACATCTGTTGTAAGCAATAATCAGTTTCATTTCAGTGAAACAGCAATTTAATGACGAAAAGTTAATGACACAGTTAGAGGTAAAATTCCATAGTATTCTGACTCACTCATTTCTCATTGACATAATATACTTGGTATGACAACAGATCAGACGGCATCTCGTCATAGAAATGGGCGTGGCTTTGCCAAAGGGGAATATAGAATCTTTAGAGAAACACAATTTTCCACTCTTTTTAGCCATTTGGTGGAATATGAACTTATTTATCACATATAAATAAAGTCAAGTGTAAATCGGGTCAATATGGATATTTTCTCACAGCAGATTGTTCAGTAGAAGTGAAAAAAAAACGGCAGTCGTAGCTAGCGCTAGCTAACCGTTAGCATTAGCATAAATACATAAATAACATAAATAGCGGAGAATGCTAACATGATGCTACATGTTAGCATTCTCCGTTTTTTTATGTCTTTGTATCTTTATTTAGTAGAAACTATATTCATAATTCAGCATTTGTTGAATAATTAGAAAAAGTTGAGATTTTTCTCCAAATTGTTTTCCTCCTTCACTGTTTTTAAACATGACCATATATGGGCGATTCCAGAGACGCTGTCTGTATCTATCTGTGCCACTTCCTGTCAGTGTCCAAAAAGGAAGTGAATTAATAAACGTTACAAAAAATGTTAAACAAAAACAGGGTTAATTTATTTTGATTTATTTTTAGATTTATATTGATTAATTTTTTTAGCAAAATCTTAAGCATAGTGTCGTCTAATGTGTCATATGCACTTTAACTTTTGTGTTGTCTGGTTGCACAGGTGCTTCAGAACTTGGGTAAAGATAAGTTCCCTCCTCAGTCCTTTGAGCAGGTGGGCACCCGCATCGCGAAAGTCCTGGAGAAGGTGAGGCCCGTTGTAAACACGTAGATAAAACCCTACACTTGTAACAAACTGTAAAGGCTCATTTCACAGCACATTGTTTTATAATGGCGTTGCTTCGCTTGTGCAGAACCAGACCTCGTGGGTGCTGTCCAGTATGGCCGCTCTGTACTGGAGGGTGAAAGGCCAAGGCAAAAGAGCGATAGACTGTCTGCGACAAGCCCTCAACTCCGCCCCACACCACATGAAGGTACGCCTCTCCTTGTGCAGTTCACAAACATGTTTCGAATGGAAAAGTCTAAAACTAGATGACCCATAGCCCTATTGTCTTGTTCCGCTATTGTCCCCCACACTTGACTAACCTGTCCGCCTGTCCCAGGACGTGCCGCTGATCAGCCTGGCCAACATCTTCCAGAACGCTCGTCTGTGGGAGGACGCCCTGACCGTGGCTCGCATGGCCGTGGAGATCGCCCCGCACTTTGTGGTCAACCATTTCACACTCGCCAACGTCTATATAGCAATGGTAAACCTCCTCATGTATCCTACTGTTCGGACTTAAACCAAAATTGACAAGAGATAGCTCAAGTGGGATCAGCTGGAAAATGCTAAAAGAAAAATATTATTTCATTAATTGTGCTAAAAATCAGGTCTTAATTCGAGACACAACAGTTGAAAATATCGATCCATGTTGAGATTTTTGGCAATTTTTTTGTCCCTTAACATATTCGCTTGAAAAACGAACCCTTTACGATGCTTATTTTATGAGGTTTTGTTCCGCTTGCGAGCCGGAGATATATCCAGAAAATAACTACAACAGCAAGGCACTTTCTCATCTTTATTCAGAGTTTATTCTGAAATATTGACATGTTTGGTATCCATGTGGAGCAAGAAAAGTGACCGAGATGACGCTGTAAACCAAGTAATGTTATTTCCATTCGGGGAGATATTTTCCGAGCCTGATCTATTGAGCTTTATGCTCATATATAAAAAGCCAGGTGAAATTGGAATTTTTGCAGATTTATTTTTACTGCAGATTATTTAAAAAGTAAAGAAGGTCCAAAAATATCTTTGTAGCCAATATAACAACAGAATTAATCCTTAAATACACTTTGTTCTATCTCTTATTTAGATTTTGTCGCTTAAAACAAAGGCAATTTTGGTCATTTTTATTCATAAAAGGACTTTTTTTTTTTACAAGAAAACACAAAATGCTTTTTGCAGTGATCTACAGCAAAAGTTTCACATTTTTATCTGTAAATTATTATTCTTTTAATCATACTCACCTGCGTCGTCTCGCCTTAAAGGTGCACTTTGCAAGTTAATTTTAGTGCGTATTTGAGTGACCCAGTGGCTGTATGAGTGGTTAGCTGTGCACCTTCGCTTTACATTCCGGTGGCTCCAATGATGCTTCAGGATCAATTTATTTCAGGTTTGTTAGGGTTTCTGGTAGGTTTTCGGAATGGAATGTATGCGTAACCGTGGATACAGTTCAATCAGCAGTCAAAACCTAAATAACAATCAATCCCAGGCCGTCGGGATGGTAAGTAAAGGTGCTATGGTAACTACCCAAGCATCACCAAGAGTCACTGAAAGGTCAAATAGTATTCGCACCCAAAGGAACAGTCCACCGTTTTTCCGTACTGAGATATGTTCTCACTTGAGCTTAGTCGAGTTGAACCGTACCTGTCTGGTCTTTGTGCCCGTGGAAGAGCTTGGTAGTTTCCAACTTCACCCCCGTTTGGAGCTATAGGAATACATTGGAAGAGGCTAACAACATCTTAGGTCGCACAAAGACCAGACAGGTACGCATCAACTCGTCCAAGCTCGGGTAAGAACATATCTCAGTATGGAAAAAACTGTGGCCTGTTCCTTTTAAATGTAATTAGAAAACACATCTCATATTCCAACAGGCATTGAATCTAACTTTCTTCAGAAACGGTCACATTGCACATTGAGTATTGTCACTACATAAAAACACCTGAAGTAAACGTATAGACCTGCTCCTCCGCCTTGTGTTCGTGTCCAGGAGGAGTTCGAGAAGGCCATGCTCTGGTACGAGTCCACTCTGAAGCTGCAGCCCGAGTTCGCTCCCGCCAAAGACCGCCTGAGGACCATCCAGTGTTACCTGCTCACCAAGAGGGAGCGCCGGCAGCCCTGACCACGCCACCTCCACTACATTCGCCAAACCAGACACCATTCATCTGTATAGTCCATATGGCGCCATTTAAAGCTCCCATCGAAAGCACTCTTCGAATACGTCTGTGGAACAAGTCTCTGTGTAAGCCCGGCTGTCGTGAGAGAAGTGACGGCCCACGGGTTTTAAGTTTGGTGGGGTTTGTTATTTAAAACGGACTGGGGGACCTAGTGTTTGGAAACCGCGTCAAGTGTGTGTGCATTTGATGGCGATTGTGGAGCGGCTTGTGAGAGAAATAAGTCCATTCTGTGGTTAAGATGCGCTGCTGATCAATAGCATTAGCCGCTATTTGCAATACATTTCCTTGGCTGTGTTTCGTGCCACTCGGGCTTCTTCTTCTATGACTATTCTTAGTGCCGGCCGTAACTGCTTCTAGTATCAGGAAATGCTTTAATTATCTTACAATCTCTTGTAAAGACACTACAGCAACCCGCAACACGCAACACTTGCAGTCTGATTTATTTTTTATCTTATTGACAGCAGCTATGCAGACCGTGAGTGAGGGGGTGGGGCTTATGTCCAGAGCGCCCAGTAAACCAGGAAGTACAACTACAGTAGGTTTTGTGTTAGCCATTTTAGATCAATATAGCATTTTTCTAACTCCGTGTAAGATACTGATTATTACCAAAATAGCTGGAAAAAGCATAATAGCCCCCGTCTAATAAGGTTATTTTATTTTATGTGGATTCTTTATCATTGAAGGAACTATACAGAGTTTAAAAATGTTTAAAAAGTAAGTATTTTCCTCCTCCTACATGTTCCAGAAATGTGTGGAATGAGCCCAAACCGGTTCACCACAACTGCCTCTAAAATCCTGCACTGTCACTCATAAAGTTGTTACTTCGGGTCCGAATTGCCGTCATGCACGAGCTTTATATAGAAGGTGCAGTTACACATATAACCTGAGGTGGCAGTAGTGAGTGTAAAATGGCCAACTTGCATTCAGTCCCTTTAAAGGTGCTATGCAACTTTTTCTGCAAACTTTTTTTAATTTTTATATTTGTGTGTAATTGACATTTTTGCGACCCAATGTTTGTATGGGTGGTTAGCCTCAGCCTTTACTCTCCATCACAGTGGCCTCTACATTGTCAATTATTTTGTAGGGTTTCTGGTGACAGGGTCCATCAGCAGTGAAAATCAACCAGAAACTCTAAAAACAATTGATCCTGGGGCATCATGGTGGCCACTGTGATGGAAAGTGAAGGCGCCATGCTGACCACTAATACAGCCACTGGGTCACTGACAAAAATCTAGTCTAGTCTAGTTTTAGTCGACTAATATTGGAAGTAAATTTAGTCGACTTTGCATTTATAATATTCATTATAATCATATTTAATCCAGGTCCTCTGCTTCATGGTGCTTCTCCCATGAACAAAGCTCAGAGCTGCTCCTTTTACATGATCTGAGGCTCTTTCAGACGGTCAATAGAAGTTTGGATGATTTTTGTCTCTACTTTTCATTTTTATTTAGTTTTATTTTAGTCGACTAAAATATCTGGACATTTTAGTAATAGTTTTAGTGTCATGATAAAATGTTTCATTTAATTTTAGTCATCAAAAATATCACTTTGACTAAAGTTAAGACTAAATGTTTTAGTCGACAAAGTTAACACTGATTCACACCTTTTAACAAAAAGAAGAGTACAATTTAGCATTTAGCTCAGAGGACACTTAAAACTCTAATTCTTATGTAAAGTCTGTATGTTCATTAATGATTCCTAACAAGGCTTTGATATTGCCTTAATGTGGTGGTGACAATAGTTGAAAACATCTGGATCGTTAATCATTTGCGATGTTTGATGCTAAATGCTAACGGTTATAGGAAAAATCCATAGAGGTTTCCAGGACTAGCTCACTTGCTAACTGTCCGGATAAGTTAGGACCGTTACTCCACTTTTTCCTTTTTATTTCTCTGTTTTAACCCTGCAAAGTTAAAAGTTGTAGCTATTCTAGAGCCGCAAAAAAGTATCTAATATTTTGCACTTCATTTTACCGTTTCTACAATCACCAAAATGCACTCACACTTTTCGTGTTGCTCAAGGTTTGCACTGATCTAGTGCAGAGGTGGGTAGAACAGCTGAAATATATACTCAAGATACTAAGAGTAACGTTATTTCTGAATGTTTCTAGTCAAGTAGAAGCAAAAAGTAGTGACCCAAAAAGTAATAAAAGTACTGTGATAAAACTACGGTTAGAAGTACATTTTCCTCATGAAGTTGCTCTAGTACTTAAGTAAATATCACTGATCACCACCCACCTCTGATTGTCTGTTATGGGGGGTAAATAATACGCATTTCAATCAACATGTCAAAAATAGCACTGTCTTTTAATCTATAAAAGTTGCCATGAAGTATTTTAAGAATCATTCTGTGCCGCTGGGGTCAACCATCAAGCAATATCTACTAGTACGCCCTCCGATCTCGCTTCCTGATCATGATCATTCCTGTATTTGGAACCTTGGCCTCAGTCGTTTCCCCCGCTGCTCCTCGGGCGCGTAACGGATTATAACAGGCTGACACAGTGACCCCTGGAGGAGGGAGGATGTATGTACAGTATTAAAAATTCGTGATTTCAACTCCGTGGTCTCCAAAGAGTGTCTTATTGTGAGACTAAAACTAAACAAAAAGTATCTGGTTATGTGATTGATGATGTATACGTTAGTTTATTATTATGGGATGTGCCGGGAATCTCCAACAGGATACTTACAACATTTTCATTCTGAACAGAAGCATTAATGTTTCAGACTCAGTATCAGAACAAGGGTTTTTCTTAACTCGATGTTGACACTCATTTGGCTTGTGTTGCCATTCTGCGACATCATCTGCATGCCCACAATAGTTTAATACTGAGGTGGATGGCCGGTCAGAATGCTAGACTAGAACTGTCAAAATACTGATGCTTTGAGATGGTTCATGAGAAGCATCTCTGTAATTACTGATCCTTTCAACATGAAACAGACATAAAGTTAAATGTTTTTTTAGGTTTTTTTGTCAGCAAAAATGAACTGAGGAGAAATATTATTTATATTTTCCATTATAGTATTAAAAACTGGCCTTATGGGTGCAATTGTCAGTTGAAATCACTTCAAGCCACAAGATATGGCAAGTTTGCCTTTTGACAAAAAGTAAATCAATGTTGAACTATCGGAACTTTATGGTGTCACGCGAGCACAACATATTGGAAGTACTCTATTCAGATTCAAAGGACAAGGGAACTTTTTCTGCAAAAAAAAAATGTTTATACGGTTTCTGATAGGTTTTCTGGATGGAATGTATGTGTAACCATGCTGTGAAAACCGACCAAAAACTTTGAAAAAAACGATTGATCCTTTAACACACAGTAAAGTGAAGATATTACTGCGTGGATGTCGAATAATACCACTACTCCTGGTATTATTACACCTTACAATATAGTTCCCCTTTTCATCCGCCCAGAAAATCCACATTGTTTAATTCTGTGTAACTATACTTTGTCGTGCAACACTTAACGTAACCATATTTAAATAGGGAAAACGTGGAAGAGCTTGGTAGCTTCTATCTTCACCTCGTTTGGAGCTATAGAGGAGAGGAGGAGAGGCTAAATGCTAACGCCGTCTGTGCTGTCTTTACGTGACTGAGGGCACGCGTGAAGACCAGACCGGTACAAATGAACTCGTCTAAGCTCAGGTAAGAACATTATCAGTATGTAAAAACGGTGGCCTGTTCCTACCGGAGGCCACAAGATGGCCCCACACAGCAGCTTTTCACCAGATCAGTCAGATGGACATCTGCATGAAGCTGTTTCAGTAATTAATTAGTCTTAAGCAGGACCATTGGACAGACATGAGCAAGCCCTGTAGAGGACTTCACTCCATTCACAACCATATTCAATGTTTCTACACCAAAATTATAAGAATAAATAGCAATACTGATGGAATATTGGCACTGAACCCTGTTTTTAAGATGCTCATGGGGCATTTCTAGAGTGTTGAGCCCAAATTATGTCCTGGTGCAGCTTTGTGGGCTTTGTGGATGGAGCCTAGAGTGACCCCCTCTAAATGTAGTAAAAGTGGAACAAGTTGTGAGATTTGGTGGGATGGTACACAATGTGACCAAACCCGGACAGTTAAAGCACCACATGAGGTACATGTTATGCAAGAAATATGGATATTATTTCATTTTCCATGTAAATCAAACCATTTTTCCAGGTCAACGTTGGGAAAATGGGTCTTGTTCATGTTGCTATAAACCTACAGCAATCTGAACCAGCGTGATGATCCACCTCACTGGATTTCCTACATCGTGTAACCTGTGTGCACATTCCTCAACAATGCCAGCCACAAGCGCAGAAACGATAATCCTCCAAAGCTGCATGCATGCTCTGCAGTAGAACGGGGCTGGAACGCGCTGTTCATTCAGACGCATCTCTGTGAAGCAGCACTTTTTTTCTCTCTCTCTCTCTCTCTCTCTCAAATGCAGGAGCTAAAAATGGCTCCGGTGCAGCGCTGCGTTCTATTTATAGCCCGCTGTGGAGGCGCAAAGATGGAGCTGCAGAGCCTGCACTGCCTAAAAATAATCCCCCCCCCCCCAACACAGCCTCAGGGGGGGAGCAGCGAGGACAGGACCGCATGCTCAACGTCCAACGGTGATGCGAGGATCGGGAGGGAATCTGACTTTTAGATCTGGGTGTTTAAAATGAATGGTTAACGCGAGAAATGGCACAACAGGATGGACAAACGATCTTAAAGCAACACTGCGGAGCATCACCGACCATGTCCCGATGCACCCGCTTCCGAAGACAAAAAAAACGAAGCCGCTCTTTAATGCTTGACTTTACGTGGCCTGCTTTCTTTACACTCACACTGCAGAACGTTACGGATTACACATTTAAACTGTCAGGAAGTATCAGCATCAGTGGGTCCCAACTGGGGGGGGGGCCCGGGAATTGCAGGAGAGGCCCGGTCTGGTCAGAAGGTCAAGTCACTCCCAGTCTCATCCATCTACGTTGGCTTCCTGTAAAATATTGCATTCAGTACAAAATCCTTCTCCTAACCTACAGATCCCTCCACTCCCTGGCCCCTCAGTACCTGTCTGACCTCGTCGCCTCGCTCCTCCTCCTCCTCAGTTCACCTCACCGTTCCCCACACCAAGTTGCGGACCACGGGAGACAGAGGCCCCCACACTCTGGAACTCGCTTCCTTTCACACGTACGAACAGCTGATGATATACATGCGTTTCCAATGACACAACGCGTAGTTCCGGGGGCCATTTTGAACACCGAAGTAGAATTATGCAGAACCACAACATGTGACAATATCTCTACTCAGGATGAAACTTAAAGACGACTGATTGACAGTGGCATTTTCATGTACTTGTAATCATTACTCGAGAAGATAACAGTAAAAACACGGCCCCAGAGACGCACGATTATGTGATGTGGCCATAGACTGTAAAAAATAATGGACGTCTTCTGCTCACTCCTCCCCGTTTACCATAATGACCACGGTCGAGGGGGAATTCGTGGAGGATTTACAGACTCCCCCTCCCCAGCTCTGACAAAGCATGTTCCTAAAAAGGGCATAAGGGCGGGATCTTCACCGTAGACTCGGCCCTTGCGTGACGTGTAGCTCGCGCTGCCCCAATGCTAACAGTCCGACAGTTCCTCAGGAGGAATATCTAGCCTAGTCTAGTGTTGAAAAAATTGAAACCAGGCGTTAAAGTTGTTTTTAAGGTGTCTTAATTCCAATGCTTTTCAATGGGGGCCTAGTGGCGATATGGAGGTACTACAGCAATGGCGGAGCAATGGCGGCCCCCAGTGTCGTGGTCATAAAGCAGAGCAGCCAGCGGCCATTGGATATGACCAGCAAATGTGGCACAGACGTAGCAGCTCTGTCTGTCGAGCTGCAGCAGGATTTACTAAAGATCTCCTTCACTCTGAAGGCTAAATTAACACATCAAGGAGGAAACAGAAAACCTTTCTCTGTGATTTTTGCAGTTTGTCATGTCGACAGAGTCTCAGTTTGAGCCAGTGTTTAAGCTGCTCAAGACGTTAGCATGCTACCGGTTAGCAACTGTCAACCAACTGTCAATGGCTTCAACACGATAAACACATTTCTCAGTTCTGACCTCTGTCACATATTGTAGCCAAGGCCAGATGTTTGGAGTGTGGTTCAGGGCTTTGTCACTATTGTTTTTGATGGGGTTTTTGATGTTAACTTGAAATGTAATAAACCTTTGTAACTTTTTTGCTGTTTGAGATAAAAAGACAAAATACGTTTTAAAACAGTCGCCATTCCAGATGTGTTCATGACACTCATTTGAACCAACTGTTAATTTCTTTGCAAAATGCTCTATGAGGTGTGACAGGTACAAATTCACTAAAATGACGCAAACATACGGACTCTATAAAAGCTAATGTTAAAATAAAGAGATCAGAAAAACATATTAGACACAAAAGAAAAAAATGTCCCACCATGTTTTTCCCCATGTGACAAATAACCCTGAGTGTCCAGTTTACCAACAATGTAAACTTTAAACAAACAGCTTTAGCATGTTAGCTCTAAAACAGCTCAAATCAAAGCTAATATCTCTGTTTTCCAGATAAGTGTCTTTTGTTTAAGGCACTGACTAAAGCAAAGCTCTCATTACAGAAATAACCCAGACATTAAAGTTTGGGAAAAGGCATAAAACACATTCAAATGTGTCCTGTCCTCATGTCTTCAGTTCAAATGAGAAAATTATTATTGAAAGAGAAGGGGTGTGGGAAAGCAAAATGTATTTCTCTGCACAAAAGTAAGTTCTCAGTGACACATGTCACACACATGAAAAAAATGGCTTCCCCCTTATTTTATTTTTATTTTTTTTGCAGGTGATATAATGAAGAATTGTGTAAATATGATGGCCTCCCCCTTAGTGACCACAGCAGTCAGCTTTTATACCTCTCCTCATGGGAAAGGACCTCCCACCGGGAAGTACCATGAGCTTGATGGGTAAGTTCAAACAGTAAGTTTAGCCGGCAAGTTTTAATATTTTTGCATAAAGGTAGTTTCGTCCAAAATGATGAGTGTTCAAAATCAATAACGACAAAGATACAAACCAAAAATCATAAACAAAAGGAAACTCAGTGAAAGGTTTAGACCAGTTTCCCCCCTGCCACATGGCCTGATATTTTAAAATGGCCGACAAAGACCACGCCTTCCCTTTGTTCCAACCATGTGGTACAGGTAAATATATAGCCTATTCAGCTTATTGCCCGCCCCTTTTCTCCTATGTGTTAACATGGGGCTGGAGAAGTCCACACAAAATCAGTCACTACACGAAAACAAAGCCGTTTTTCGGCCGCGCTGAGAAACGCTGCAGTGTCGACATGTTGGTGCGAATGAACATCGGCCATTTTACACAAATCAATCGACTAAACATCAGATTTGAGCGGAGAATATTTTCCCTCGTTCTCCGTTTAAATGAACGGGCCTCGCGCTCGACCGGAAGTGTCTTTACAACGGAAGTGCCGAGACAACGCAAAAAGTGGCAAAAGTGGGCGGGGCGGAATAAGGTGAATATTGACTCAATTAACAAATAAACAAAGTCTTAAACCAACAACGTGACGTAATTATTAACTGAATACATGAATCCGATGGTTATTGTTTGCTGATGTATATTGCAAATCAAACAAACGAAGCAAAATGACCAAAACAAATAATGGGACAAACCCAGGGGAATACCTATACACATATTATGCATCAGCACCAGCGTACATGTACTTGAGTAAATCTAATTGAAGAAAATAAGACTAAGATGGCAGATAACAGGTTAATAATACACTGAATTATCACTATTTTACCAAAAGGCTTCACTCTGCTCCACAAACAAACGCTCCGATGCTTTTTCTGCATAGGTTTATCAAAATAAAGCATGTGAAGGAGAACTTAATGTAATGTAACCCTCATTTCGGAAACAAGCAGGAGAGGATCTGGTGATGTCCCGCTCCCTTTTCAGCCCGGTTTCTTCCTCTCAAAGACTGGCATCATTACCAGGGCGTCACGTGGCTGTGGTTATTGTTAGCCCCCCCTCGGTCTATTCCTGCTCCGCTGCGATCTTTCTGAATGAATAATTGACTGGCGCGGTATATATATATATTTTTCTTTCTTTCTTTTTTTTTTGAGCAGCCCCGTCTTGCGTGGGTATTTTTAGCGCGTGTGCAGCGGAGCGTGCATGGACGTGGGGGGGGGGGGAGTTTGTATAGAGCGTGTTATGTAATAGGCATGTGAGCGGGCACACGGACGGGGAGACATTGCAGCGGAATGGAGAGGCTGCCGCGGCCCGTTCACAGCCTCCGAGGGGAGCGAGTTCCTGCCCGGGCTCGCTGCGGACCTGAGGACGGCTGTTTAAAGCTTTCGGTCAATTGAGAAAAACCTGGTGTTGCGCGGGGCTGCATTCACAAAGCACTGCACTCTCAGGGCGAAAAGTCTGAATCAGAATCTGTCTTTCATTGTCATTGTCAGTGTTCACAAACGTGCAACGTGAAATAGAAAACTTGGTAGATATAAAACAGTAAACTAACAATGAAGGCAGGCATAAAATAGGAGATAGATGAGATAAAAAAGCAATTTGACCTCTTACCACCCGCCTAAACCAAATGCATTCTGTCCACTTTGGCTGTTATATAGGCCTGTGTAGCACCTCATTTGAAAGCTAAGACCCACAAAACTGATCTTTTTCCTCGCGTTGTTGCTGTGTTGTGTCACCTTTTTTTTAATGTTTTTTTTTTTTTCAATTTTGGTCACATTTTTGTTGAGTTTTTGTAATTTTTTTGTTGAGTTTTTGATGAATTTTTGATGAATTTTTGTTGAATTTTTGATGAATTTTTGTTGAATATTTGTTGAATTTTTGATGAATTTTTGTCACATTTTTGTTGAGTTTTTGTAATTTTTTTTGTTGAGTTTTTGATGAATTTTTGTCACATTTTTGTAGAATTTTTGTCACTTTTTGGTTGAGTTTTTGTCACATTTTTGTTGAATTTTTGTCACATTTTTGTTGAATTTTTGTTGAATTTTTGTCACTTTTTGGTTGAGTTTTTGTCACATTTTTGTTGAATTTTTGTCACTTTTTGGTTGAGTTTTTGTCACTTTTTGGTTGAGTTTTTGTCACATTTTTGTTGAATTTTTGTCACATTTTTGTTGAATTTTTGTTGAATTTTTGTCACTTTTTGGTTGAGTTTTTGTCACTTTTTGGTTGAATTTATGTCACATTTTTGTTGAATTTTTGTCACATTTTTGTTGAATTTTTGTTGAATTTTTGTCATTTTTTGGTTGAGTTTTTGTCACATTTTTGTTGAATTTTTGTCACATTTTGTTGAATTTTTGTCACTTTTTGGTTGAGTTTTTGTCACTCTTTGGTTGAGTTTTTGTCACATTTTTGTTGACTTTTTGTCACTTTTTTGTTGACTTTACATCCTTGTTTTCAAATTTTTTGTGGCTTTTTTTGTGCTTTATCCCCTAGAAGCTTTGCGATTAGGGTAAAGCCAAACTGGATAGAATGGGATCCGTTCAGGTGCGAGTTAAGAGGTTACCACAGAGCAACAGTGTGAATGGATTTGCAAATACAGATGCATGAACGGGGTCATCACTAAACTCAGTGCTAAATTACGAGTAGTGCTAAAATGAGCGAGTGCTATTTTTTTGGGCGTGTCGCACCTGATTAACTATTAGAACCTGTGTGTATGAAGCAGGCCCACCTTCATGTACCCATAGGCCCCGGGGTTAAACAGAATTGTAGGACCCCACCCCCCCTCAGCGCAAACCCTAACCCTAATGCTAACCTTTAAGCCTAACCCTACTACTCCTACATGTATCCCTCTGGGCCAGGTAGGGCGGGCCGACTCCAGGTTCACACATAGGAGCTTAGCACAATCATCACATACGGTCAGTCATGCCGCAAAGTGAAGTGATCGACATGAAAATCAACGAATCACCTTTTCTTTTTTTCCACCTTAATTCTGATAGGCCCTTTTCTATGGTAGGCTCCTGGGCTCCAGCCCCTGTTAGCCCATTGGTTTAGGTGGCTCTGGTTTGAAGAGGCACCAAGAGCACACACACCCCCACATCTGCAGCACAGTGGAGGCGTCACGAGGCACTACAGGAAATAAAAAAGGTTCAAACGAAGGAGGTATCCGGGAAAGACTCAAAGCTAAGCCTTCTATCCCTAGTGTTCCGGCTAGTGGACGTTCACTGGAGAATACAACAGATTAACTGCTAAACTCTTCCCAGAAGATGGTGGAAGACTTGTGGAGTGGAGGGAGCGGAGAGAGCTAGTTGGCCATTTTATACTCACTACTGCCACCTCAGGTCTTACGTGTAACTGCACCTTCTATATTAAGCTCGTGCATGACGGCAATTCGGACCCGAAGTAACACCTTTTTTAGTGACAGTGCATGATTTTAGAGGCAGTTGTGGTGAACAGGTCTGGGCTCATTCTACACATTAGGACATGGCTGGAACATTTACGGGGAGGAAAATACATAATTTTAACATTTTTAAACTCTGTATAGTCCCTTTAAGTTATGATTATTATTATAGCAAATAAATAAATAAATCCTCTTGGCTTTAAAGAAATAGCCTACAGATACTGCCTGTGATTTTGATGCCTGTATTTAATCGTGTACGGCACATGTTGGCACAGGGAAAACAAAACAAACTTCACGCTCTCATCCCGGGGTTTCCAGGAGCACATGTCCGCTGCTGCGCACAGGCCACAGTCATGTCTGGAACTTGAACTATAGCAGGAAACAGTGATTGGCACCGCTTAATGTTTGTCCGAAGATTATGAGGCGTCGCCCGGGGATGAGAGGAACAGCCTCTTGAATACCCCCCTGTGCACAGGCCCCGCGGATTTCACACGGATAAAGGACTTTAAAAGGATGTGAAACAGACTCGTGGAGCCTTTTTAATGAAGTGCAGTTCAATGTAAATGTCGTGGGTAATGTGTACTGTCTTTATAACCCCCGCACACCACCGATACAAACATTAGAACACTTTTTGCTCCACTTAAGTTCACTCTGCCATGTTCGTATGTGTTAAAACTCTATGTAAATGACCCCCTAGGAGCAACAGAGCAGTGCAAATGGCTGGAACAGGATATAACCTTCATGAGTATTCATCTGCTTGCACGATATTGAAGTGACTTGCGATATGTGATACAGTGGTAACGATATTATTGTGATATTTCACTAAACCATTTCAACACGACATGTTCCATTCAAATTAAACACAAATTGCAAGTTCTTCAGCAGAAGTTGTCAAAAAAAAAAACACAAAATCAGGATCAAAACAAGGGTCAAATTGAACTAAATTAGGAAGTGTTTAATTTAAACTGAACTTTTGCATATTTTGGCTGAGTTTGCAAAACGATCTGAGTTAAATGAAGACTTTAGTGATGCTGCGATATATTGTGGCTTCTTGCGATGTGGATATTGCATCACCTAATATCGCGATACGATAATTGTGATATGTTGTGAAGTCTGATTTTTTAGTGTTTGTGAGTCTGTTGGCGGAGGGACAAAACTGTTCCTGTGGTTGAAGGGAGAGGGTTATACAAGCAAACTGATCATACTGTAGGCATGTTTCACACCCGTGTCCAGTTTAGAGCGGAGGTGAAGAGAGGACCACCCTCAACATAAATTGTACTAGTTTAGATTCTTCTTCTATCTTCCACCGCCCTTTAAATATGTAGATGAAGACAACACAACAAGGTCTGTTTTTTTTTTTTGCTATGTTTACGACATACTCAGAGGTGGCAAAAATATATTTACTCTATAACATAAAGTCAGGAGCCCCAGCTTTAATGAACATACACAGACACGCGGTCATTCACACAGAGAGCCCTGGCAGAGGCTTAGATCGATCTGTCGACCTCATGATTGGAGGGAGAATACTCTGTCACTGAGCCACTGACGCCCTAAGCTTCCACAGTACATGACCTACAGGTGTGTGATGTACACCAGTGTTGATTTCGTCGACTAAAATATTTAGTCTTAATTTTAGTCAAAGTGATATTTTTACTAAAATTGGACTAAAACTAAATTTGAAACATTGACTAAAATGTCCAGATATTTTAGTCGACTAAAATAAGACTAAATAAAAATGAAAAGGAGAGACTAAAATCATCCAAACTTCTGTTGACCGTCTGAAAGAGCCTCAGATCATGTAAAGTCACAGCCAAAGGATCAGCTCTGAGCTTTGTTCATGTGGAGCAGCTCCATGAAGCAAAGGAACAAGATTAAATATGATTATAATTAATATCATCAATGCAAAGTCGACTAAATTAGTCTTAAATTTAGTCGACTAAAATTACTTGCAATTTTAGTTGACTAAAACTAGACTAATATTGAAGATATTTTTTTGACTAAAACTAGACTAAAATTGAATTAAATTTTTGGTCAAAAGACTAAGACTAAAACTAAATTAAAATATGTTGTCAAAATTAACACTGATGTACACGACTGTAAGGAGAATGCACCGTACTGCGAGTGGCATAGCACAAACTACACCACATCTGTTAAACACACTACTGCAGGGGATGCAGCACAAACTACTGCATGTTGTGTGCAGTACTGCAGAGTAGTGCTTGTTGTGTAGTAGTACACAGTAGTGCGTGCGGTGTCCTCCTCGTGGTGTGATGTAATACGCCCTGTGGTTAGCAGTAGTACTTTGAAGTACTCAGGACTTGTGTGTCTCCAGCTGCAGTCAGCTGATCTCAGTGAGTCTTATGTAACCGGCCCATTCAGACTCAGTCATTCATGTGCCCTGCCCCTCATTCAAACTCTGCCACAGCCACAGCTCAATGGGTGCCACTGTTATTAGTGCGTCCTGCAGCAGGCCGTTATGTTAGTGCAAGATCACTCACGACGTTTGTTTTGTTGTTTCTCTGTCCTTTGAGTTTCTATTCTGTTTATGTAATAAGTTTCCACTCCAGCCTCAGCCCTTGTACCGACTTCCCAGATCTAGTAGAAACCTGATGATGTCGTTTTCTGTTTAGTTTATCATCCAAATAAAGTGACTACATTGCACTGAGAACCGGAGAGTCGTCACCTAAGGCTTTCGAGTTACACACTCACTGATCCTATAAACACAGTGCAGTCGCTGTGCTGCAGCTTCAGCACCACGGACAGCTCCAACACTCTGCACTCAACACAAAACTACTCTGCATTAACAGGACTCACTTTTACATAGATACGGACATCACTTTCCAGGTAAAAACACAAAGACACTTCCCTCTTTGTCCTGGTCCTTATTCAACATTCATTATATTGTCTTCCTGTAATTTATGGAATAAAAGCGGGTGAAAAATGAACCACAGGCCTGTGAACGCGTGTGAATGTTTGGGGTTTTTCTGTTCAGCTTTGTTGGTCAAAATATCAGTACATTTAGTCACCATTGATTTATTCTATTTTTATGCCTAAGTCTATAAAAATATCACAAAGACAATACTACAATGAAGCATATTAGTCAACACAGTGACCGCTGTGAGTCAGAGCGCACTCTGCAAACCCCAGCCAGTGTCACGCAGATCCCCCCGTAGAGGCACAGGTATTTTAAAGTCATCGACTGGACGAGCCATGCCCTTCTTTTGGCGCTACTCAGGACTATTTTAGACATGTTTAGTTCTGGTTAAGACCTGACTGAGTCCTCGTTCAGACCTGGAAACGCTCTGATAACACCAGCTTAGATTTTATTTCTAAATATTAGTCATGATTTAGTTGGGAAGGTGAGAACACAATACATGCCAGTGTGTTTCAAATGTCCAAGTTCTTGATCTCAGTGGGACTTTCCTGGTTAAACAAAGGTCAAAAAAATAAAAAAAAGTGCAAATGGTGTTTTAAAAGTCTGCTTCTTTTGCACCAAAACTGGCATTAACAATACTAGCTTTACCGGATGCTTAACAAGAGGAAGATTAAACTAGATTAAAGCCATCCCAATTCTTCACAGGGATGAGTTTAGCGGCTTTTCACAATGGGCAGGGTCACTTTTCAAGGTCACTGTCATAGAAATGCTACAAAACCAGCATGTCATTATATGCTTTATGATTAGATGCAAAGTATTTTCCCCACAAATGTCTTGAGTTTACAATTTCGAAAAGGCGAACAAAGCTAATGCTGTTCCACTACTCGGAAACAATCAGGTATATTGCCTTTAAGTAAAAATATTTACTTAAAGGCAACATAGACGCCCACTGTCTCAGCTGTTTAAGAATTCTCAAACGTCCAGGACTAACTCGACATCTGCTATTTCGTTCGTACAATTCTGTAATGACACTAAAGTTCATTCATACATTCGTGATGAATAGACAGCTGGAAGAGTCTCATCCCGAATCTCCTGCACACAGAACTATCCGTTTCGAGGAATCCCCGCGCTCTTCTCCAGCAACAGGATTGAAGAAGGGTCGTCTCTTCCTCCAAACCATCTGAATCGAGTAATGGTCTTTGTCTACCACATCCTGAGCTTCCTGTTTAATCGAAACGTCGCCTAATTGTGTTCGGGTGATTCTATTTCCCTTTGAAACGCAATTACACGTGTGTTGCTCCTCGAAGATGCTCGGTCTGAAACCAAACCCGGTACAGATGACGGATAGAGAGCCTTTTTTTTCTTTTTTCTTTTTGACAAAGAGGGAAAACGCTTCTGCACGACTGAGCTTTGTATTTGGAAAACAACGAGGAGAATCGGCATCACTGCAGCAGATGAGCAGAGAGTCTCCCTCCTCTTGCTCCCATCCCCGTCATTTACACGCTCCGAAAAGGGGGGCCCTCTATTTCTGATTTTTTCTTTTTATTCGGCTAAACGTTGACAACAGCTACGTGTGTATATGTATGCGCGCGTGTGAGGACTCCGAGCAGCAGCAGCAGCAGCAGCAGAAGAAGAAGCAGAAGCAGAAGCAGGAGAAGATGGCCGCGCGGAGGTGTTTGTTACGGAGGCAGAATACTGAATGAGGGGGCGACACGCGGCTAAAAATAACCCGGGCCCGTTCACTCGGTGTCAGTGCTGCGAGGAGAGGAGGGAACGCACACATAAAGCATCATTGTGAGGAGATGCCGTCGGGAGCGCGCTTTCCACCGGGATAAAAGGGGGAGGAACGGCAGAGGTGGTCCCAGGCGCTGCAGGGGTCCGAGGCAAGAGGAGAGGAGGGGAGGGGGGGGGGATGTATGTGTAAATCCGATGAACTTTCACCTGGAAACAAAGAAACGGCCGCATCTATAAAACAGGCTGATGCTCTTGCGCTGGTCCAACGTGTTTCCGTCGGTTTACGTGGGAAATCCTAACCCGCGAGGCTGTTTTAGCAAAGAGGATTCTTCTCACGTTGCGGCGACGACATCTCCCCGCAGAGTAGCTTCACAGTTACCAAATATTCCAGGCTTGTACTTTCAAAATATGTACTTTGAAGCATCATCAGAATTAAGCCAATTAAACCCCTTAACCCCCACCTTAACCAAGCACATTTTCTCCAGTTCGGCTTTATCCCAAATCTTATAGGGGCTAGATGCAAGTTAGCCCTTTTATACTCACTACTGCCACCTCAGGTCATACGTGTTACTGCAGCTTCTGTATTAAGCTCGTGCATGACAGCACTTTGGACCCGAATTAACACCTGTTTGAGTGACAGTGCAGGATTTTAGAGGCTGTTGTGGTGAACAGGTCTCATTCTGCACATTAGGACATTGTTGAAACATGTAGGGGGAGGAAATACATACATTTGACATTTTTAAAGGGGGGGTTATTATGTCACTCCCTCATTAAAAACATGCCTGAAGTGTTGCCTTGGCACATTCACGTATTTTTGAGTAATCTGTAAAAACTCTGATGGCGGCCATTTTAGGGATAGCTTTGCCTGAGTCCTCCTAGGAATGCCCCCACCTCCCGGAGACGCCTCCGAGCTTTCGTCACCAGCCGAGTAACCAATCACAGACAGCGTGTGGAGGGGGCGTGTCAGAAAGGGTCAGAGGTTCTTATAGAGACAGAGGCCTATTTCAAGACATTCGCTACAGCCATTTTGAGAGAGCAATTTTATACAAGGCAGTTTTTTCTAATTTACTGCATTTACAGACCAACAGAAGGTTTCGCCATCATTGTAGTGTGCTATAGACTGGTGCTATGTGATTGAAAAAAGCATAATACCCCCTCTTTAAACTGTATATAGTCCCTTTAAAGATCCTTGACCTGAGAGGTTTTCATGTAACATAGTCTCAATATTTACTATAACAATTGGCGTTGTCAGCAGGAAAAAACGATCCCCAAACCCAGCACAACCAAAATCCAACTGTATATTATTATATGTTTGATACGATCATATTGCCTGTGTTTTATGGACTACTGATAATTATACATTGCAGCCTTTGTACAGCTAAAGAGACATCATTGTACCCACTTGGCCGGGGTCAGGGCGTCTAATCCATAATGGAAGATTTTGTGTTGTGTGTCACATGTATCTCTGTATCTTATGCATTTCGTCATTGTCCCTGGACACCTTAGATCGCTCTGACCTGTTACACCATTGGTCCGATCCAAAGTCGTATGATCTTGTGCTGTCTTAAATAAAATAAATGAACTTGTACCCAGGCACTTGGTGTGTCTCGTCGCATGAATGTGTCAATAAATGTCCACGTTTGATTCACAACAACTTCTCTCCGGTTTTCATTTAACATAGTCTCAATGTTTACTATAACACATGCCTACAGGCCAATGTAACAGATCATTTGAAAGCTAAGGCCTACAAAACTCATCTAACCTTTGTTTTTGTTGTCAACTTTTAGTCGTTTTTGCCACATTTTTGTCACGTTTTCGCTGTTTCTATGCAACAACAAAATGACGAAAACGTAACAAAAAACGTGACGAAAAAGCGACAAAGACATGACAAAAATGTGTGTAAGGTCTCAGGTCAGGAAGCTTTTAGATTTGGATAAAGCCGAACTAAAGAAAATGTTCTCGGTTTATGGCAAGGGTTAAGAGGTTAAGATACATTTTTTTCAGATTTTGTCGCCTCTATCATATAGTTTCGGTCATTTATGTAAAAGGGAACGTGCTAACCATAGACATAATAAATAATTCACATTGTCCGCTCACTCCTCCCTGTTTACCATAATGACCACGTTCAAATGGAAATCCATGGCGGAAATTACAGACTCCTCCCACTCTGCTCTGACGGAGCATGTTCTTCCAAAAAAGGGCAAAAGGGCGGGATCTTCACTGTAGACTTGGCTCTCGCGGGGCCCGTAGTTCGATCGTAACCGCGTCATTAGCTCTGATGCTAACAGTTCGGCAGAAAACCAGCCTTGTTTCTTTAATTGTAACTACCTCAGTGTTTTCACAGGAGCAATATCTAGCTGTGGAAATTCCCAAAAAATTTGAAACCAGGCTTTACAGTTGCTTAAAACATGTGTAAAGTACAAAGCTTTCTAATGGAAAACTAGCTTATTTTGCCACTCCTACATAGAGGTTCTACAGCAATGGCGGCCCCTAGCATTGCGGTCACAAACCAATGCAACCAGTGGCCATTGTTTTTAACCCTAGTCACCCACATTGTCATAAAAGAGAAAAAGGCGACTGTTTATTAGTTGAAATATTAAGAAAAGATCCCGGGACTGGTCGATTACCATGATGATATCTGAGTTTTAAAGTCTCAACACATGTTGCTCTGGAAGACGTGTGCTGGGTACTTTCTAAACACAAGCATTATTCTAAAGGTAATGAGTGTAGGATGTGCTGTCGGCTCTGTGCAGTGAACAACATTATGATGGGCTAACGACTGTTTCCTGTCATAGTTTTAGTCTTATGGAGACTTAGCCATGTCTTATTGAAATAAATTCATATTAAAACAATATGTGTTGGATAATCTCTTACAATGTTTAAAAATACACTGGAGACTTCTGTGTTAACAACTGTAAGTGTCTTAGCCTCGAAGCTAAAGGCTACGCTAATTTGACGCTAACAACATGTTAAAACAGCACCACCGTCTGGAATCCCTTTAATGAAACACAAATGGCTTGACGTGAAATACTTTGTTCTCAATGTACGTAAAATTGTGGACAGGAAGTTAGCCAAAACCATTCCATTTCACAGCAATAAAAAGGAGGCGCAGCATTCATTAGCCTGCTCAATGTGTTTTTCCTATAGCCGTTAACATTAGCCATCAAACGTTGCAAATTATGAACGATCCAGATGTTTTCAGCTGTTGTCAACCCATCGACCGCATAAAGGTGATGTCATCAAAGCCTAGTAAGAACTCTTTAGACCTTTTGAGATTTTACTTAAGAAACAAATCCGTGACTAAAAGTGTCCTCTGAGCTAAATGCTAACGCTAATGCAGTTGTGCTTGTTGTGGGTCAGTCGACAGGGAGCCAAAGCCATTCCATTTCACAGCAATAGATACAGACGGCATCGCGTTATTGAAGGGGTGTGGCTTCGCTGCCATATATGGGCGATTCCATAGGGCGATTCTATACAGATGGCATCTCTTGAATTGCCCATATATGGTCATGTTTGAAACAGTTTAGGGGGAAAACCAAGAGAAAAATCGTTTTCCAATTATTCAAAAAATAGTCTAACAAATGCTGAATTCTGAATATAGTTTTGTACTAAATAAAGATACAAAGACATGGGGAGGAGCAAAGTGGTTCAGCAGCCTAGCCTGGCTAACGCCAGACTAAAATCACAAGTGATATTTAGTCTGGGGACCACCAATTCATTTTCTCGTAGGAGAGGTGTGGTTTACGGGGCGCTACGAATGTCTATCATGCGTCTGCACGTAGCCACAGCCAATCGTATCATCGTATCCGATGACGTATGACGTACCCGCTGTAAACTTTCGAACTAAACTATTTAGAACACGGCCTAAAAACTTGATCGAAAAATAGCGTTGCGTCTGCTGCTGTCATGTTTGATCCGTAAATAAACTACAAGCTTACGTATATCGAATCGCGCGTCATCAACTTGCCGTCCCTCCTCGTTCTGTGATTGGTTCCCAAATCCATGCGGACGCATGCGGACAGTCCAGGCAACTTGTCAGTCTGTTAGCCTGCTCAATGCATTTTTCCTATGGCCGTTAGCATTAGCCAAACATCGCAAATGATCTAAAAGTGTCCTCTGAGCTGAATGCTAGCCTAGAGCCAGTGGCCCTTCTGTGCTCTTCCAGAATGGACATATGGCCAGTCCGCCCCTGCTTCGCTGTATGTGTTCATGTCATTCCTCATTTGAAAGCCAAGAACCTCCAAAATCACTTCATCTACCGGAGGCACTCGGCAGAATATTGACTGCGAGCAATAGCTTTGATTGTGCAAGTGAGAAAGTTCCATTTAGCCACAGGACACGCATTGGCCACGTTCAAAAATAATCCGGTCTAACTAAAATAATACAAACACGACCATTAAATTGTAATAAAGTCGCTGTAAAAGCCTAAATAATGCGCAGTGCGACCTTTATCCCAGCCTTATGTTCAGGGCTCCTTCAGCACCCCCCCCCCCCCCCCCCCCCCCCCCCACCCCCCCCTACACAACTGCCTGGTTAGCCTCTCCCATCGTGACGGCCCTGTAAAGAGGAGGAAAAAAAAAAAAAAAAAAAAAAAGACAAAGCGCGCTCCCGTGGAACGCTGCTGCGCGCTCGAAATTCCTCCAAGGAACCTCTCTGCGAGCTCGGCTTTTTTCATCACGCGCGGAGCTAAAAATAGCAACGGGGTTGGATCGTGATCCAGAAATAGATAGGGGGCATCACTCCTATAAAAGGCACACCATTCAAGAGTACAGTGTGTGCACGGGAGAGGAGAGCGCGGAGAGAGGCACCGCTGCGCTCCGGGTCCGAGGACAAACCACATTTGATCACTTTATTCAGACGTGTGTGTTTTTTTTGTGTGTGTTTTTTTTTTTTTTTTGAGTCCGCTGCGGCTGCACTGGTGAGTGGATTCTCCCTAGTCTTTCCGTCTTTCCTCCTCTCCTCAGACTTCCCCCGTGTTATTTCTGCGCTCCGTTCTAGTAGCACCTGCTGTCTGTACGTACGCGCTAACGAATGCACTGTCACTTTTTTTTCTTCTTCTTCTTTAATACGAGCTTTTCTCCCTTTGCTGAATTGAGAGCGCGCTGAGTTTGGGAGGTGTGGGGAATCTCCAAAGGCTGTGTGCGGGGAAAGGAGGGTGGCTCGGTGGATGATGTAGCGCTGTGTGTCCCCGCTCAGCGAGCTCTCTACGGCGGCTTCATCGGAGTTGGACCAACGGGGGGGGAGCTGTCTCTGGTGCTGAAATGTCCGAGCCTCTTTTTTTTTTTTTTTTTCTTTTTCTTTTTTTTTACTATGTCCTGCGGTGGAAGTTTGCTGCAGTGTGTGTGTGTGTGTGTGTGTGCGTGTGTGCGTGTGTATGAAAAGGCGCGCGTTTTGTGACATGTAAAAAAAAGAAGAAGAAAAAAACCGTCACCCCCGCGCGGCACACGGTTCACATTAGGAGCCCGCGGTCAGTTCTCCGTGTGTGTGTGTGCACCCCCCCCCCCCCCCTCTTGCGCTCCGCTCCGCCCGTGTGCACGAGGAGAGCGGAGTCGTGACTGCTAAAAGTGAGTAAGACGCGTGCTGCGTCAGTGGCGTCTGGCTCCAGCGCGTTTGAGACAGATGGGGGGAATCGTGACCGGCTGTGGAGACCAATCAGGAGGCTCGGACGGCCCCGTGGAAGCGCGGCGCGAGGGTGGGGCCCCCCCGGTCTGAACCGCTGGAGCTTTGGGGGGGGGGGGGGGGGGGGGGGGGGGAGGGGGGGGGGGACACGTAAAAAAAACAACAACAACAACAACAGCAAGGCAACACGAAACGCTCCAAAACGTTCGCTTAGCATCAAGTCTATACCCATGGTGTTCAAAGTGTCAGGCGCTCCCGACTCCTGCCTAGGTGCTCCCACCCCCCCCAACCCCCCCTCCACCACGACCCCCCCCCCCCCCCCCCCCCCCCTTTGCCTCGTGATTGGCCGATGGCGAGTGCCGTCGTCCAATCAGAGCGCATCCACCCCTCTGCTGCGCGTGAAGAACGGCGCCGAGCGGAGAGATGCGCCCGCCCGCTCCTCGCATCGCCGCTCGTTTTAATAACAAGAACCAGCGCACGCAAGGCTGTATGCGCGTGTGCCCGTGTGTGCCCGTGCGTGCCCGTTTGTATGTGTGTGCGTGTGTGTGTGCGTGTGCGTGTGTGTGTGCGTGCGCGTGTGTGTGTGTGACTTGACTTGGAGCCTCGTGTCCCTTTCCCGTCTTCCATCTTTTCCCATCCGCACATCCACACGTACGGCAGGCGCACGCACCGGGGCCGCGTCAGGAGCGCATGCAGCCGGAGCGAAGAGAGAAAGAGAGAGAGAGAGAGACACAGAGAGAGAGAGAGAGACAGAGAGAGAAAGAGAAAGAGAGAGAGAGGAGATGCTGTCCGTCACGAATCTTTTTGCGGTCTGGGCTTGCTGTGCGTAAATCAATGTGGGAAGCCCTTACCCCAAAAAGCATTCGCGGAGGACGAGAACACCGCCACCGCCACCGCTCGCCGCCGCCGCCGCCGCCGCCGCTCGCCTCACGCTCGAGTCTCTCCAGAAGTCGGGTGTGCTGCTCCTTTGGAAACGAACTGGCTCTTTTTTTTTTCCTTCCTTTTTTTTGTTTAGTCTCCACAGTGCCATGCAATTATAGACTGTGCGTTCTCACTTTTTTAGAAGCAGAAATGATCCCCCACCTGTGGTCACTGGGCAAAAACCCCCTTAACAAAAAAACACACACACACACACACACACACAAAAACACTAACAAAGCAACAGTTATCACCGTGCAACATTCTCCAGTATTCCTCACGTTTTTTCCACTTCAGTTAACATTCCACTCCTCTCTAAAAAAAAAGCACCCTCATTTTGTTGAATGCTTTCAAAGTTTGCACTGGATGTTGACAGTTTACGGGGACGCAAACTCCAAACCATTAAAGCACATTTTTATTCAAATTCCGACTAAATCCCGAGAACTTTTGGGCTTTTTTTCTTTTCTTTTCTTTTTTTTTTTTGCAGAAGACGATTTCCCCCCCTCCTCGGTTTCTTTCCTCCGCTCTACCCCCGTCACGACTTCTTCTCTTAAACCATACTTTGTTGGGGGGGGAATCGTGACGTGTATCATTTTCGCACACAGGACTCCCGGCAGTGTCGTGCACAAATACTCGATTCTCTTTTTTTTTCTTCTATATCACGTATAAAAACCCGTGTTATCCGTGTATTCCAAACGGTTCCCCCGCTCCTGCGCTGTGGTGGATTTCGGAAAAAAGGCATTTCGGTTCGAACCGCGATGACCTTTGGCGTACAATGCATCTTTACTTATTCATCATTTCTCTGCTTTATGTATATAACGCAGGCACAGAGGAGGGGGAAAGCGATAGACCGACCCGACACGTGCACCTTTACCCTTTACACCTGTCCGCTCTCACAACCGCCCCTCCCTTCAAATGAATCCCACACACTACACGCATTCACCGATTTTTTTTAGTTTTTTTAGTTTTACTCCGAAATGTCTTTGCCATTTTGTCACATTTCCCGCTTTACAGGAGCAGTAAGCGCCGGACGAACCGTACGTGTGTATAGGTGCCCTTCCCCTCACGCTTATTTATCTACTCATTCAATTCATTCCTAGCTTTATTTACAGCACACACACTCAGGAAGTCGAAAGCATCAGACGGAAGATGCACCTGCCCATTGGAAACCTCTACCTTCCATAAGCTATCGATTTATTTGTTATACTATATCAAAACTTCTTCTTCTTCTCCTTATGTGCTGTCCCTTTTTGGATTTTTAGTATACATTGAAACGCAAAGGAGTCTCAGATACACACCTTTTCTCACACCTCCCCATAGAAACAAACCCTTATGTGACCGAGCGGCTCTTTAAGGTTCGAACCGGATCTCAATTGTGATTTTTTTTTTTTCTTTCTTTTTTTTCAATCGCTTTGACCCAGAACGAACACAAGAATCACAGAAGTCAAAGCTAAAACGCACTAATAATGATTTGTCAGGCAGTTGCGGTGTCTTTTTAATCCATTGTGACGCAAGATTTGAAACGCAAACAGCTTAAATATCGGTCCTATTGTAATTTTAGATGATTTACATTTAAAAAAAATTGCCTTTTTGTTGATATTAAGAGTTATCTGGCTACAGTTATTAACATTTTACATTAAAAAGCCCCAGTCTTTCGAACACCGCTTTGAATTGAACGGATCCCAAAGCCTAAAGAAAAACCCTACACTAGTTCTCCATATCACTGACTTCTTTTCTCTACCTTATTATCATTATCATTTGACATATTTTATTTACTTATGGATTTTCTTTTTCTTCCACTTCCCTCATTTTTTTTTAGCAAAGGAGCTGCGTTTCCCCCCCCCACGCCTTTCACACTTTCCCCCTACACACAATGCATTTCGTCCATCCCCTCTTGTATTCGAAATTGAGATTCGGCTTCTTCGTTCCCTTCCACCAAACGTTGCCCTCAGAACGCTTTACACAAACCTCTAAGATATTTGTCTTTCTAATTCATCTTTACATGATTTGTGTGTGTGTGATTTCAAAGTGTTTCCCCCCCCTTCATACTCACGAAAACCCTACAATCTGACACTTACGCTGGGAGGATGTTTGGCCGAAGTGTGTAAATAGTACTACATAAATGTACGGCTCGACTTCAGCGTTATCCGCCCGAATAAAACCCCAAACCCAGAAACTTTGAATCCTGCAGTAACCGGAGGAGAAGTGTGTCGAAAAGTCGAGCGTTTTTTTGCATCTTTTTTTTTTTCCACCTCCCCCCGATGAGCGTCACTTATTTCAGCCTGTCACGCAGCTAACCAAACTTGCTTCTGTGTGTGTGTGTGTGTGTGTGTGTGTGTGTGTGTGTGTGTGTGTGTGTGTGCTTTGTGCAAACAGGTGGACGTCCCGAGAACTCCGCTCCGCTGCGACCACCCGGAAAGCCCCCCCCCCCCCCCTCTCTCGCCCCCCCCGTTTTGTAGTGTGTTTTCGGACGGATGATATTGTCACTAAATAGGAAGCTTTAAACAGAACCGGTAACATTTCAGCCGTTCCAATTGTGATTTTGAATGCAGGAGTAGTGTAAGTGTAAGCAGTGTAGAAATATGCGTAAAGTCCTCTGTGATTTTGACCGAGAGCTGAGTGAAAAAAGTTAGGTTAGGTTAGGTTAATTTATTTGTACCCGTGGGTAAATTCGTTTTGCAATTCTGAGAACTAGTCGACACATTAAAACACATTATACAAAGATAAAACATCACACATATAAAAGTGGAGGGATGTGTCCCTTTATTCGCACAAAACAATCACATAGAGAATTGCTGGGGTGCAGGTTCTAGAATGTGATGATGTCACCGGACCCAGTTTTTCCTATTAACTGCTTTACACTTTCACAAGTCGTATCTAAAATAAAATGTATGAATTACAATAATTATCATTATTATCAGTCTCTGGGTCCATGATCTCTCTGCGCAAGACCAAAAAATCTCCTCAAAAACACAATAATTTCACCTCTATGTAATTGTAGTGCTGGGTTTCAGGCGACATCACAGCGTTCTAAAGGCCTATATATTATATAGAGGAAAAATTATTTTGTTTTTGAGGAGATTTTTGTTCTTGTACAAAGAGATCATGGACCCAGAGACTGATATTAATGATCATTCCTGTAATTCACACATTTTCTTTTTGTGAAAGTGTAATGCTGTTAATAGGAAAAACTGGCTCCTGCCTCCGCTGTGACATCATCACATTCTAGAACGTGAACACCACCTATTGCTGGGTTGCAGGTTCTAGAATGTGATGATGTCACCGGACCCAGTGGAGGCAGGATCCAGTTTTTTCCTATTAACTGCATTACACTTTCACAAGTCGTATCTAAAAAGAACATTTATGAATTACAAAAATGACCACTATTATCATGACCAAACATTTCCTCAAAAACAAAATAATTTTGCCATAATGTAATATATAGCGGCCGCTAAAAAAAAAGAGTGGTGCGCACTGAATGGGTGCTGCTGCCGGATGCTCTCTCATCGAATGCAATTTCTCCATCTGTGAGATCAATAAAGTATCATCTTATCTTATCTTATCTTATCTATAGGCCTTTAGAACGCTGTGATGTCACCTGACACCCAGCAATACTACTACATAGAGGTAAAATTATTTTGTCTTTGAGGAGATTTTAGGTCTTGCACAGAGAGATCATGGACCCAGAGACTGATAATAATGATAATTCTTGTAATTCATACATTTTCAGATATGACTTGTGAAAGTGTAATGCAGCTAATCGGAAAAAACAGGCTCCTGCCCCCCTGGGTCCGGTGACATCATCACATTCTAGAACCTGCACCCCTGCAAATGTTCTGTATAAATATATCTCCACCTGAGCCTGCGTCGTCTGTAGAAACAAAACGCACTTAGACGTAGAAGATCTTCGTTGAGAACTTGTCACTTTTACTCCTGTACAAGAAAAAGGTTGTGCGTTCTTCGCCGCTATGTGTCTGTAAAGCCGCATTTTGTAACAACTGCTCAAAATGTAACAACATATTTAATCCATTGTGTAATAAAAACGCATTTTATAACAACGTTCCGCATTTTGTAATAAAAATGGATGACGGCACACACGATCAAGCAGTCAGTGACGTATTGTTAATCATTTAACTTTATAAGACATTTACACAGTTTACTAACTATTGTTGCATGAATAAGCTTCTGAACAGAGCGTATAGTGACCATGTGCATCATTCGTGAGTCTGGTTCAGGTCAGGGACGGCTCAGAAATGGTTTAGGAAAACGGTTTGGATGCATAATAAAGTCTAAACGTCTAAATCGACTGAACAATAAAGGTAAGCAAGATTTAGCTGCTTATAAATGAGAAACAAATGATGAGGAAAAGCTTTGATCATAGAGTGTAACCGCACATTGTATTGCATTATATAATACATTCGAAAATGATTACAAAATGCGGTTTTATTACACAAAGAAATGACAGTGTTATTACATAATGCGGTGTTGTTGCAAAATGTGGCTCCCGTCGTGTTGCCGCACGGGCGAAGACAACACTTATTTGAAAGTTCAGGAAGTAGTTTTCTACCATTTCTGGGACAGTGACCCTGAAAGGTGCCCTTGCATGTTGTGAAACGCACCTTTAAAGTCATCCCTGTTTAAAAAAAAAATAAAAAAATGTGATGTTAGAAACGTGTGAGGAAAGACCGTAATGATTTCACTTCGAACGATTGAATGTATCCACTCCTTCTTTCAAAATCACATCTTCAAGTATTTTGGCCGCAAATATCTAAGGACTGTCACATATAAAACAATTTGATGGAGAAACTTTGACTTACGTCGGGCTCGTTTTGACCAGGTGGCGCTGTGCTTTTACCGAAATAATGAAATCAAGCGCTTTGACCTCACACCAAGACTGTCCGAGGCGCCTCCTAAACCTAAAACAAGCGCGTGAAGAAAAAAACCTTTGCAAACGTTTAAGGAATGATGAAATAAGTGTCGACAAATACTTTACAAATACTTCTAGGTGTGCAGATCCTGGGTGTGTGCCATACGTTAGGCTATATCAATCAAAATGTGGTTTTATACAATAATTTGTGTTACATTTCTGCACTGTTGTTACATAATGCGGTAACACTTTAGATCCCAGCCCTAAGGTTCCATGTGTAGGTACAGGGAACAAGAAAGTACAAGTAATAAACATTAAAGGGATATTTCAGGATTTTTGACATAGGGCCTCATTTCCTAGTTGTCCAGAATGCTGTTGATTTCTGGAGATTTTTTTTTTTTTGCAATTCATGCAGTTCTTATATTTGAAGAGCTTAGTGGCGCTAGGCTAGTGCATGTCTATGGTATCAGCTAGCCTGCATTAAAAACACTCTGACCAAATGACTGGCAAATCACTTATAACCCCAGACTAACCATATAAATGTCTGTGTCGATAGAATAATTTTTTGAATATAACTGACCTTGTATCACATGAATTACCGCAATTTGAGGGACTATTTTGTAGCAGATCACTCCGCCGCTGCGTAGCTTATACAACCACAAAGCCGATGCTGCTCAAATATAAATACAAAACAGTTATAATGATTCTATAAACACAGACATTTATATGGTTAGTCTGGCGTTATAAGTGATTTGCCTCAGGTGCTCTGTGTTTTTAATGCAGGCTAGCTAATACCATAGAAATGCACTAGCCTAGCGTCACTAAGCTCTTCAAATATAAGAACCGCATGAATTTAAGAAAAACAAAATCTCCAGAAATCAACAACACTCTGGATAACTAGGAAATGAGCCCCTATGTCAAAAATCCTGAAACATCCCTTTAAAGTACAGGGTGTAATAACGGTGTAAGTAGCGTCTCAGCTCACGTGTAGTTTCACATCAGGTACGGTGTATTATTTATGCAGCCAAACATGTATGAAACTTGTATGCCCTTTATAAAGCTGGCACACCTTTTTTTTACACTTGTGCTCCTTTGTTACCCCTGCACTTGAATGTGTCATTACTGCTGATTTGTGCTTTCATTTTTGATCCCCATGAGGTCCGTGCAACAGCGCAGATTTTCTGACTTTTTTTCTTTTCTCTAAATTATACCGACAACAAATCCTATTTCTAAAATATTTTAAACATAAACCTATTTAAACATCTTCCTCGATAATATTGCTACATTTGTAAAATATACACATTTCCCCCCCAAATTACCAATAACAACATATTCATTGGTGTAATAGCTAATGTAATCCCCATTGTTTACTGACGTATGGACAATAGTAAAACTAATGCATTAAGTCCTCCTTTTCCTCCTCACAAAACCTGCAATAGGAGTCACTCCCTATCTGCCATTTACACAGATATGTTTTTGTAGTTATCAATTTTTAAAAGAGTTTAAATATTCTTGAATAGGAGTCTATAGTAGTATGGTAAATTGTTTTGAAATACAAGTTCAGATTTTCGGACTTAACTTTCAACAAAAGGGAAAGAGATTTGCGATCTGTTGTATTGGAAAACTTGACTTTTGAGCTTTTTCAAACGACCCTTCCCCCTTTTAAATGAAGATATAATCATTATAAAATTAAATCAAATTCGCCTTTTCCATATTCAAAGTGTGTCCGACAGGATTGGGAAAGAAAACCACAGCAATAGAGCGAACAAAATGTAGAAATTGGGGTGAAGAGAATTCAGGAAAGGCTTTGTGAAACACAGAAAAATAAAAGTTCAGTCTTGCCTCGGCTCTGGACCAACCATGGATTCAATGCATTCGACTTATACTGGAAATAAAAGTGGGACGAAAAAACATTACGCCGTACAAAACGTTTAACACGTGAGCGCGGCTGTAAGAAAAAAAGAGAGAACAGAGGAGAATAAAGAGCAACGAGGTGGAACGAGGGGAAGTGACGGCATCACTAATGCACAAATACGCCGCTGTTCAATTGGACGACATGTTTTCATCCAAGTCCAGTTTTAGTTACATTTATTGAGTCGTCTTTGCATTTATGACGTTTATTATAATCATTTTTGAATCAAGGTCCTTTTCTTCATGTTTCTTCTCCCACGTGAACAAAGCAAAAACCTGTTTCCTTTGGCGGCTGGATGGATGATTTTAGTCTCTCCTTTTTGGTTTTATTTTGTCATATTTCAGTCGACGAAAAGAGCTGGACATTTTAGTCGCAGTTTGAGGCACGTGGAAACATTTTTTAATCTAGTTTTAGTCCATTTTAGTCGACAAAATCAACCCTGAAATGCACCAAACCTTATGTGTAGATAGATAGATAGATAGATAGATAGATAGATAGATAGATAGATAGATAGTTAGATAGATAGATAGATAGATAGATAGATAGATAGATAGATAGATAGATAGATTTATTATCTTTATTGTCAGACATTATAAACAATATGTCCACTCGCCGTAACACACTTTGATTTTATGACTTAAAGTGATAGTCTGGAAGTCTAAATGTTTGACCAATTTTATAAAAATGTGCAAAATCCACCACCTCGTCTTGCATTTTGACGTACAGTTAGTAATAATATATATACATATTTTTTTGTCAAGTCCCTCCTTCCCGAATCTCAGCGACTAATCAGAGTCTAGAATCCTCCCGTGTCGACCAATGAGACGAGCTTTTCCGGTGAACTGGCCTGTCAGGTCCAATCGGGAGAAGGGGGAGGAGCTTGATTGTTCATTTTTTGAATATTCTGCTTCTGTTTTCCTCATTTTCGCAAAGTAAGGAGGGCTTTCTGGTTAAAGAGGGGAGGAATTCGATTGTTTACTCTCTTTGCAAACTTACAGACTATCACTTTAAGCTCCTCGTTTAGTTTCAGGATCAATCTGACCTTATTAAAGTGTGGCTAAAGTGAGACTGTTCACCTTTATTACACTATGGAGCAACAATAACACATTAATCATGAACATTAATAACTACTTAACTACTACATTTAATGCCTGACTCATAATGAACAGTTCTTCACATATATTGTTTAGTAAATAAATGTGCTAGTCACACTTAACTAATGATTCATGATTAATTAAGCGTCAACTCATCATTCATTAACCTCTTAACCCCCACCTTAACCGCTCGCACATTCTCCAGTCCGGCTTTACCCAAATCTAAAACCTGTGACGCCTCATGTGAGAGCTCGGACGGACAAAAACTGATCTTGACTCTTTTGTTAATGCCATGTTTTTGTTTACAGCCTAAAAGCCAGTGCAGTGCCTCATTTGAAAGCTAAGACCCGTGTAGTTTCTGATACAGATCTGTGTGAAGACAACACAAATAAGGTGCAGTTATTATAATAAAGTATTTCCGGTGCGATTACTTCCCCACAAAGTCCTTGGTAGTCATTGTACATAAGATACCAGTACTTTAAAAAAAAAAAACAGTTCAAATTAACAAATATCAACTCTTACACATTGCTGTAAATATTAGAATTTAACTTTAATAACAGTAGTACCTGTGTTTATTTTAGCTCATGCTTTGAAGTATAATACCTGCGAATCAGAACATTTTTTTGTGTTTGAAGATAAGCATTGTCTTCATCGTGCGCCTTTTCAATCGTGTACAAAAAAAATCATGTATTGCTGGGTTGCAGGCGACATCACCGCGTTCTAAAGGCCCATACTATCATACAGAGCAGGGGTGTCCAAAGTGCGGCCCGGGGGTCAAATACGGCCCTCAGACCAATTTTTGGTGGCCCTCTGCCTTTTTGCTGAATCGGGACACATCATCAGAGATAGTCCTTTTTAATTTGAAATGTAATAATTCCACACAATTCTAACATAACAACTAACCTTTTACTGTGAGACAGAGCTGGCATGAAGGTTTTGAGCGTAAATAAAGGTGGGGCGCAATTTAAACCTCTGCTAGTCAAAGGTTTTGCGGCACTAACCACCGATCGATGGCCCTTCACCCTGTGTACGCTTCAGTATGCGGTCCCCCATGAAAAAAGTTTGGACACCCCTGATATAGAGGAAAATGTATTTTGTTTTTTTCAGAGACATCATGGACCCAGTGACTGATATTAATGATAATTTTTCTAATCCATACATTTTCTTTTTAGCTACGACTTGTGAAAGTGTAATGCTGTTAATAGGAAAATCTTGCTCCCGCCCCCCTGCTGGGTCCGGTGACATCATCACATTCTAGAACCTGCAGCTAATAGTTGTTAACGAAATGTGAAAACACGCAACTAACATGACTGAAATGAATAAATAAACAAAATAAAATTGTTTTCTGTTCATCCGCATGTTCTGCCTGTTTGCACACCCCGAGCGTTGTGTATCTGTATGTACCTCATGAGCTGTAACCTGAAGTGTTACCTGCACGTCTCTCTTTGCACATTCACACGATGCATTCCGCCCATTTCAATAAACACCGCAGGAGCACGTTCGGTCACGTGTAGGGATTTTACAAAATCATACACTCACGTCAAACGTAATCACGAGAACCCGAAAAGAGGTGCGTTTTCAGACCACACAAACTCACACACTCTCGGAGTTCAGTGCTCACAATGCGGCCACAATTTACATTTTATTCGGACATATAGATTATAGATACATAAAAATAAAAATAAACAGTAATCCTCCTCATAACCAACACCTGCACATTAACTATTTAGTGATAGTGATTCCTCATAGTGACAAACTAGCATTTACTTACAGAGAAGCACTTGATATTTTCAGTTTATTCTATTTTTTCCTATTCGACTTTCCTCTTTCTCTGCTGTTTCCTCAACGCACATTTCCCTTACACTCCCGGCTCGACGTCTCCTTCCCCGAGCACCGACGGACGCCACACAAATATACACAAATTTGGTCATTTTTGAAACTCACAAAAGCAGCATTTTCCCACGTGAACTCGGACGATATAGGGAACTCTTATTTTTCTGCACTGTAATCTGGAATAAATGCTTCAAATGGATTTCTGTAAACGCCTTTTTCACCCTGTATGTATTTGTTTGTGTATTTTGTGTATGAGTATGAAGGGAAATAAACTTGCTCGAAATACTATGTCTGTTTGAGTTTATCCACAGCAATAAATACGACTTCACGTAAGAGTCTGAGATGTTTTTGAAGATTTACCACACACACACACACACACACACAAATATTTGAAAGACTTCTGACCCAAAACGTGCTGCTAAAGGGCTATTATTACGTAAAGAAAAGACTGTTCGGATACCTTTAATTCAGTGTTTTTCAACCTTTTTTGAGCCAAGGCACATTTTTTTCATTGACAAAAGCACGAGCCACACCACCAGCAGACAATATAAAAAAATGTAACCCCGTATTCAGTCGTTCACATCAAAGTGTCTTGAATAGGAACACTGTATAGTCTCACTAGCCACAATCCATGCATCACTAATTCTCTTGTTTCAAAGAAATTAGCGACCTAATATGGAGTATTTATTACATGGTTACTCTACTATAGACAGCACAGACACTCAAAAATGGTACATTATTTGCGGAAAACAATGAATTTGTTTTCAAAAAATATCTAGGTGAAATTGGATAATTTTCCAAGGCACACCATACAATATCTCACGGCACATTAGTGTGCCACGGCACAGTGGTTGAAAAACACTGCTTTAATTCACAAGTGTGTAAGTGTCACATGGATCTAGTTTTAAAGAAAGCACGATCTAAACTAAAACACACCAGGTTGTGCTCTCTTGTACATTTTCAAACATTAAAAAACAAACCTCGCATTGACTCTCTTATCCACAAAGCTAAACAAGACACAGTTTTGCATCTAAAATAAACCTACACATTCAAACCCGGATCTCTCTGTAAACCTGTGTGGCATTAAAGCGCATTCAAACTAGTGTTAAATCTACATTTCTTGGCAAATTGTGACATCGCTCAACCATTTTTACTGTTTAAGTTAAATCAAAAATACCAAAATGCTGATCTAAAACATATTCACTTCACTTTTTAATTGTCCAATTCTCTTTCCTCTGTTTGACGAAACGCTTACAAATCCGAAGAAGTGAAATGTACTGCGTTCGTGGCAATAAAATATAGTATTTAGGCATTAATATATAGCATTGCATTTGGCTTGCTTGTGCCTGTGTAAACCCTGATTCAGATTTTGACAGCACTCACAACACACACACACACCATCATTCTACATAACAATATAATTTGGAGGAAAACTCCCAATAACCACCCCCCAAAAAAAGATATATATATATAACCAATCTCCAGGCTAATTTAAATGTA
The DNA here is from genome assembly GCF_951799975.1 of Gobius niger. Lineage (NCBI taxonomy): Eukaryota > Metazoa > Chordata > Actinopteri > Gobiiformes > Gobiidae > Gobius > Gobius niger. Next base: position 35,681,577 of record NC_136855.1, on the reverse strand, counting down.
TATTCTTTACCAAAAAGGGTCCTCGCGTGCATGATTGCCACACACGTTACGGTCAAAATAAAAACACGTCACTGTGATTATACACAAAAAAACACAGATACACTTTCTTATGTTATATTCCCTTCTCTCTTTCTTTTTTCAAACGCAATGACGTAAAAAAAAAAAAAAAGAAAAAAAAAAATAGGGGTCACCCGTCTGTGTGTGTCCGCGTGACGCACATCGCCGTAGATAAATAATGATATTTTCCTATGATGTCACGCTTTCCCCCCCCCCCGAGTCTAAATGACGAGGAGGTTAATGAACAAACCGCTTATGCTGGATTTGCAAACACGTACGATCAGAGACACTTTATACGTAACGTGAAACATGTTTGGGAGAAATTGACGTCGTGCAAAAAGAGAGCGGCGTAAATAGTGCAACTATTACTACTAACTACTTTTTCTTTCCTTTTTTTTTTGTAGAATGGGAAGACCAAACGCGACTGAACTGTACACCTATAGCTTAAACCCACTTGTGATGTATTAATATGTATTTTTATCGCGAAGTAACAAGTGTGTGTCGTCCGGGATCACACAGGCGCAGTACCGTCTCCCGACACGAGGGGGAGCACTAGCCTATCGTCAATGGCGGCCTGTTTCACTGACAAAATGATCGTTCACCCGCTCGTGTTGTTTGTTTTACTGTATGTTTAACAACGATGGGATGTGTGAATGATGAATTAGTGTGACGTTGGAATAAAAGCGAGGAGTGCAGATGTTTTATTGTGAGAACACATGTGCAAAGAGCTGCAAGGACAGGTCCCACGAGGCTTCAAACGTTACTTCTTTTATTTGCCAATGCACCTGGTGTCAGCTATGCCACGCTGTTGGACTCGTTATCTTGTACAATAATGCATTTTTTAAGACAAACTGGAGGATACTTAAACCAATAAATAAGAATAATGAGTGTAATGAGTGCTTATGATGCCAATGCAACAGGGCTTATGTATAATTTATGAAATATCTCTATCTTTACAGTATCTTGATATATTGTACTAAACTAAATTCAGTACAATGTAATGAGCTCTGTAACAATGTGTAATAACTTCTATGGGTTGGAATGGAATAACTTGTATTAGTACTTTGTAGGTGCATAATGTAATAGGACACGAGACCCTTAGAGTTAGATGTCTTATTACATTAAGTACCTACAGACTACTAACATATATTATTCCATTGTGTATTTAGCCCATAGTTACAAGTTATTACAGATTATTACAGATTGTTACAAGTACAATGTATCAAAGGTATAGTGTAAAATAAAGTGTTACCACCAATATATTTAGGCAAGATCAGAGGAGGATAGTACAGTCCTCAGAGTAGTTTTATCATACAGTACTTTTTACTTCTACTTGAGTAAAGTTATAATGAAGTACCTGTTTCTTACTTGAGTTAAAATAATGCTTCTTATTCTGTTGAATTATTTAGTTTTTCTCTATTTTCTGCCATTTTCTTTGTAAATGTCACGATTTCCGATTTTGTTTCACACAATTTATGGTGTAATTGAAAATGAATCAATCATTAGATGTGAGTAACTGAGTAACTGTTTGGGCGTAAAAGTCTGATCCATGTTTCTGCAGTGACATAAATTATGAGACACAAAACATGAAATCATTTGAAAATGGTAATATTTTTAAAGAACATATCATGAAAACATGCAACAAAGCAAAATACTTCACTCCTCAATATGAAGATGTGTCACTTAAAGATTTACTCACAGTGGCAGTGGAGTAAAGATACTACATTTTAATACTACTTCTCAAGTGGAAGTAAAAAGTACTGTATGAAAGTGAATGTACTACCCACCTCCGATTATTACCCAACAAAAATGTTTTATCAAAATGCAATACTCTGGTCTTTATATATATATATATATATGACAGAATGGTAATGACATTGTGGTGGTGGACAAAGAGCAGAGGAAAGCCGTCGACATAGCAATACCAAGCGACTTCAACATCAGGAAAAAGGAACACGAGGAACTAGAGAAATACCAGGGGCTCAGAGAAGAGCTGGAGAAAACCTGGAGGGTGAAGGCATCAGTGGTGCCCGTGGTCGTTGGGGCACTCGGGGCAGTGACCCCCAAACTGGAGGAGTGGCTCCAGCAGATCCCAGGAAATACATAAGACATCTCGGTCCAGAAAAGTGCAGTTCTAGGAACAGCAAAGATGCTGCGCAGAACCCTCAAGCTCCCGCGAAGGGCGAGGAAGAGGTTTTTTATATATATATATATTTTTTTTTTTTTTGTTTTGTTTTTTATTGCAATGAACAAATGCAAACAAACGAGGTACAATATGTTTCTATTGTTAGAGTCAGTAGTAAAAATAAAATAATATTAAAGAGGGGGTATTTATTTATTTATTTATTTATTTGATAGGGACATGTGTGAACAATAAACATGTAACACACTACAACATTTATAGCCAAGGCTAATTTGCAATGTCCTTCCCTAGGGGGGCTTTTCAAATTCACACAGAAAGTACAAAAAATACATTTACAGTAACATTAATTAAATACTTCTGACATTACACAAAGGAAGTGCATTGAGTGCAGACTAAAAATGATTGCAGACTTGATCTCTTTTTAAAATACGTTTTAGTTCATTTTTAAAAGCCCCCAGGTCTAAGTCCTGTTTCAGCTCAGGAGGCAAAGAGTTCCAAAGTTTAGCACCCTGGACGGTAAAAGCTGACTGTCCAAAGGTCTTTTTCCTAACGGGTACTTTCACATTTCCATTAGCAGCTCCTCGTGTGATGGAGCCCACTGATCGAAGTGGAACTATGAGCCGTCTGAGAACATCAGGGGCTTGGCTGTGCAGACATTTGTATATTAATTTTAAGTTACAGAATTTAATAAAATTTTCAAAGTTAAGAAAGTTTAACCTCTGCAATACTCCACAATGGTGCGTCCTGACAGATGTTTTCTCTAAAATTGTTAATGCTCTATTGTAAATCAGTCTTAAAGGCCTGATTGTTGTGGCTGTTGCCTTTGACCAAGAGGTTATGCAGTAACTGAGATGAGAGAAAATCATGGCATGCATTATGCTTTTTTCAATCACATACCACCAGTCTATATCACACTACAATGATGACTACAATGATGAGGAAACCTTCTGTTGGTCTGTAAATGCAGTAAATTAAAATAACTGCCTTGTATAAAATTGCTCTCTCAAAATGGCTGTAGTGAATGTCTTGAAATAGGCCTCTGTCTCTTTAAGAACCTCTGACCCTTTCCGACACGCCCCCTCCACACGCTGTCTGTGGCATCAGTGGGGAGGGGGTTCTGCTGAGGAGCAGTGGTTGGTTACTCGGCTGGTGACGAAAGCTCAGAGGCGTCTCCAGGAGGTGGGGGCGTTCCTAGGAGGACTCAGGCAAAGCTATCCCTAAAATGGCCGCCATCAGAGTTTTTACAGATTACTCAAAAATATGTGAATGTGCCAAGGCAACACTTCAGACATGTTTTTAATGAGGGAATGACATAATAACATGATGTAAAGCTTGAAAAAGTCGATTTTGCCTAATACCCACCCTTTAAAGTAAAATAGTATTCCTAGTCTTATATCGTTCATGACTGAATGTTACAAATTCACGGTTACCATGGAAATCCGCCATGTTTGTCGGTACAAACGTTTTCCATAGACCAACATTATACAGTATAAAAACTGGAGTGGGCAAAATGTTTTCAAATCTCCATTATTTTTATTTTGAAACAAGTCAACTCCAAATCCCATAATGCTTTGCAATATGACATCACAATCCTGGACTTCACAACATATGATTTATGGTGAATTCTGCTGTGATGGCTGTACTGTATACGCTCTGGTTAATATCTCTGTAACGGCTGGACCTGTTCACATGAAACAAAAACCATCACAAAGTTCCACGTCTTCTCTCTCAGCACAGATGAAGGCGTCCAAAAGTGGAGACAATATTCAAAATGATCCGCATGATGTTGGTCAGATGAACGGACTTTCCGCCATAAGACGAATCCATTCACTTCCAAATGATCAGGGGAAAACATTTGGAGATTTTCTGTGTCTCCCGCTGAGTCGCATCGGCCGCCGCTCTGACTGAATTTAAGACATGACACAATAATGTTGCTAACTTAACCTATTGTTCTAACCTGGAGTGAGTGATGAGTGAAGTCTCAGTTTTATGGGAAACACCAACGTCATTCTTTAACAGCTTGGCTCACAGTGAGACTCTCGGTACAGAAAGTACTGGCATACGACACGTTTACCGAATCCTCGGAGTCCACAGAGTTCCCAGTATTAAACATCGGTGATTTAGATGTTCCTGGAAGTGTCAGCGTTACAAGAAACACACGCCTGCTCCAGAAAAAGGACATCAGAGTTTCACAGGAGATCTTCATAATTAAAATACATTGTGATGAAGCTAAAACTGTTGAAAATGTGGTTTGCTAGGCACCTTTTGGCGTCCAACTGGCCCTGAAAAGAAGTATAAATGTTACTCTGACCAAATATTACTGATTTACCAACACAAACAGAAACCAGCAACCATCAAACTGAAGCAGAACAAATGTAAATGTCCGAGCATTCAGAAGTGAAGCAGCACAGCAAGAAAAAACTCAGAAACCAAGTGGGAAAAAGAAGGGTCTGGGGGTCCACAGGTCGCCCACGGGTCTTCTTTAAAGAGACTATAGGGAGTTTAAAAATGTTAAAATTATGTGTCTTCCTCCTACATGTTCCAACAATGTCTTAATGTGTAGAATGAGTTCAGACCTGTTCACCACAACTGCCTCTGAATCCTGCACTGTCACTCAAAAAGGTGTTTGGGTCCGAAGTGCCGTCATGCACGAGCTTAATATAGAAGGTGCAGTTACACGTATGGCCTGAGGTGGCAGTAGTGAGTATAACATGGCGAACTTGCATCCAGCCCCCTTTAACCCCTTAACTCCCACCTGAACCGAGCACATTTTCTCCAGTTTGGCTTTACCCCAGTCCAAAAGCTTCTGGAAAAAAAAGCTGTGAAAAGAGCAACAAAACTGAGACGAAAACAATGATGGAAATGTGACAAAAAAGTGAGAAAACATTGACAAAAAAGTGAAGGAAAATGGATGAAAAAGTGGCAAAAATGTCACAAAAATGCCACAAGAAATTGACAAAAAATGGACGAAAAAATTACAAAAATGTGACAAAATGTGAAAAAAATGACAAAAATGTGATACAAATTTGACAAAAAAATAACAAACATTTGACAAAAAAAGACAAAAAAAATGACAAAAAATGACAAAAATGTGATTAAAAAAAATGGACGAAAAAATGACAAAAATGTGACAAAAAATGACAAAAAAGTTACCAAAAAGTTACAAAAATGAGTTGAATACCCAACAAAAAAATGATGGAATAAAATCTGATGACGTGAGGAAAAAGATCCTCTCGGTTCAGGCGGGAGTTAAGAGGTTAAAATACAATAGTATTAAAGCAACGTTAATGCACTTTACAGCATAGGAACATCACCTACAAAACCAGCTGTTAGGGCAGCTGGGTGCAGGTTTGTTGATGGGGAGCGACTGCCGTCTCAACTGTCCCGCTCGACACCCGGCTTTTTAACGCACCACTCGACATCATACACTGTACATAATAAAATGTATATTAATAATAATAATACAATAAAAAGGCACATAGATTAATATTGTGTTGAGCATGGTAATGACGATTGGAGCAACAAGAACACGGAGTATTCTTATTATTATTTTTACAGCTAAAACTATATTAAATGTATGTGTAAAACACTTTAAGAATAGAGTTTATCATCAGTATATGTTAGAAATAATTCTAGCAACAAATAATAACAGAATAACTGAGCATGAAAATAAATGGAATGTCTGCTTACTTGAGTTAGAGATATAAGTATTGAGTGTACTTGCTATGCCATTTATTCTGCATTTTGGTTATGGATTTTTAATCTGTATTATTTTTATAATTTATTTTTCATTTTCTTATGTTTTTCCTTTTCGTTTGCTTTGTGCTTCCTTTCTGTTTATAGTTTGTGCTCCTGTCAAAACACTATGAATGTGTGGATGATTGTGGTTGTGACTGTGGTATGAATGTAAAGGGGAGTGGTTGGGGTTGGGGGGGAGGGGGCTTGAAGCTTGTCTTGTTATTTTATTCTGTAAAATAAAAAAATAAAAAAAATAAAAAAACAAGAACACGGAGTATAATATATATGTGTATTAATGTGCCCTTATGTCATAAAAACAAGTGAGTATGGGTGATATTTGGAAAGAAATATATTAATGGTGGCTTTGTTCCTTGCTTTGTAGGGATCTTACAGGAGACAAGACCGTTCTTGTAAACAGTGTTTCGCTCTGTTAATTATGTGAACAGTTCAAACAGTGGTTGTGAGTTTGGTTTGCGTTAATAAGCTGTTGTTTTGTTCCCTTTTACATTGATTGTACTAATGTTTTATCATATTGAGTTGGGGGCAGGCGCTCAAAAGCTTCTTGCTTCGGCCCACTCCTTTTGAGCAAAATGTATGCTCAAATAAATAAATAAACAGGCCACAGTTTTTCCATACAGAGATATGTTCTTACCTGAGCTTAGACGAGTTGATACGTACCTGTACCGGTCTTTGTGCGTACCTGGGAAGAGCGCGGCCGCTTGTAACTTCACCCCGTTTGGAGCTGTAGGAATATACAGTTAGAGGCGAAATGCTAACAACATCTTTGGTCTTTTTTGCGTGACTGGGCGCACGCACAAAGACCAGACAGGTACGCATCAACTCGTCTAAGCTCAGGTAAGAACATATCTCTGTATGGAAAAACAGTGCACTGCAAAAAGTAAATATCAAGTATTGGCTTTAATGAGGAAATATATCTTGTTTTGAGGGGTTTTCACTCATTTACACGTTTTTCCTGATCTGACCAAGATTATTTTGCTAGTTTGAGAACATTTCAGACTGGTTCTATGGCAAATCTCACTTGAAATAAGAAAGTAAAACTGCCAATGAGGACAAGACCATTTTTCTTACCCCATTGGCAGAAAAACTTACTTGAAATAAAGGCAAAATGTATTGAAATGAGTCAGAAACATCTCAGAACAAGTCAAATAATCTGCAAATGCCCAACTACATTTGAACAAGTCAAAACAACTGGAATTTGGATTATTACTGTATGATCAATTGAGACATCTAAACTAGTCTAGTAAATTAGTTTTTGCAGTGTGGCCTGTTCCTTTAATTATTAACTTATGAGCTGGACATGTCCATCCATCCATTTTCTTCCGCTTCATCCGGGTCGTGGAGGCAGCAGTCTCAGCAGAGATGCCCAGACTTCCCGATCCACGCACAGTCGCACACCTCCTCCAGCTGTTCTGTGGGGACCCCGAGGTGACACCAGGCCAGCTCAGAGACATAGTCCCACCAGCGTGTCCTGGGTCTTCCACGAGGCCTCTTCCCAACACTGGGAACAGCTGGACATGTCCTAAACCAAAATATGGAACGTTATTTTTTGAACATGGGATGGGACAATTGACTTGCAAAGTATGATTAAGTCTATTATAGGCTCAGAAATGAACCTCTTCAAAAAACATGCATAGTTTTTGCCATCTTCGTAATAAAACACATATTAATCAAGACTTGTTTTAGATCAAATAAGATAAGGAAAGCCTTTATTGATCTCACAATGGAAAAAAAAAAAAAACTTGAAAAAAAGAAATGGACGAAATGCAAAATACCAGCGTATCAAAATGACAACATTAGACTTTGACCTTGCAGTGACCATTTCCTTTCGTAGTAAGAGACTTCAGGCTCATTCATGCTTCACAAGACGTACCAACTTCGGGTTCTTGCACCCTGATCTGCAGAACAAAATGAAGTCGCATTTGCCTTGTTGCCATGGAAACGTTTTGTAACTGCAAAGCGACAAGGCAAAAGTGACTTCATTTTGTTCTGCAGCTCAGGGTGCAAGAACATGAAGTTCGTACGTCTTGTGAAGTATGAATGAGCCTTTAACCGAGCACATTTTCTCCAGATTTTATTATTATTATTTATTGACCTTTATTTAACCAGGATAGTTTAGGATAGTAGCTTTACCCACATCTCAAAGCTTCTTGAAAAAAACGTCTTAGAAACTAAAATGAGACAAACGCGAGGATGAAATTGCCGCAAAAAAGCAGTAACAAAAAAGTGACAAAAATGCAACTAAAAAGTGACCAAAAAAAAGAAAAAAGTGACAACAATGCAGCAATAAGGCAAGGAAAAAGATCCATTTCGATGAGTTTTGTAGGTCTTAGCTTTCAAACGAGGCGTGACACTGGCTGTAAGCGTTTAGATTTGGATAAAGCTGAACTGGAGAAAATGTTCTCAGTTGAGAGGTTAAGCATTCATGTGGGCTAACTGCGATCCAAAAGAACAGGGAGAGTCAAAATAAATCCTATGAGGCAACTTTCCAGATCCAAATGCTGACGTCATACGAATGCGCCAATCAGCGCGCAGGAACGTCACAATGCGGAAGAGCGAACGCGGAAGTCCAGCCCTGATCCACTTTGACCCACCTGCGCCTCCTCATTCTGCATTTCTGAGCCCGATAACCTCCACAGCGGTTCCGTCCTGCACCCGCACCCCCCGCAGACTGCCGGAGAGCCCGCCGAGAGAGCATGCCGTCCGGGGTAGAGTCCGCGATGAAGGCCGTGGAGGCTCCCCTCTTCTGGCTGGGAGCTGCGACCGCGGCCTGGCTGTCCGTGTGCGCGGTTTACCGGCTGCTGACCGGAGTGAGAGTGTGGCTCCTGGGCAACGGGCGCCTCGTTTCCCCCGCCAAGCTGGGCCAGTGGGCAGGTACGGGAGCCGTGCGTGCATGCGGCAGGGGGACAGGGAGCGAGTTTTTATTACACAGCTTTCTTTATAGTTCCTACTCAAAACTTTACATCTATTCTAACTATGTATTGAGTCATTGGTTCAGAGGTGGTCCTGGACATATTGTCAGTGTTGGGGAGTAACTAAATACATAGGCTACATAATACTATTTTAACCTCTTAACCCCCACCCATTTTCTCCAGTTTGGCTTTACTCAAATCTAAAAGCTTCTTGAAAAAAGTGTCAATATAGTGACAGAAAACTTACTGAAATGTGTGACGAAAACGCAACAATAAAGCCACAAAACAGCAACAGAAAAAGTGACAAAAAGCGATGGAAATTGGGGGGGGAAATGGGACGAAAGAGCAACAAAAACAACACGAGGAAAAAGCTTTATAGGCATAGGGTTAGCTTTCAAATTAGGGCTGAAAGATGTATCGTTATTGTATCGATATTGAGATATGAACATTCAAGATGTCAATATCGCCAAAGCAAATTATATTGTTATCGTATATCATGATATGAACATAAAAAATATTAAAATCGAAAAAACAAATATAAACGATGTACATTTCCATCAATAAAACTGCACTCTTTTGTGGTTTTCATCTAACCCATAGTTATATCGTATCGATATCAAGAAATCTGGCATGAATATTGAGATATGAAATTTTGTCCATATCGTTCCGCCCTATTTCAAATGAGGCTAAAGCTGAACTGGAGCAAACACACTTTTGTTACTGTATTCTGGTACAGTTACACTTTCATTTGAAAGTATTAGAAAATAAAAAACGCCTTATGCCACAGTTACACAAAATACACGTGCGTGAATTTGCCAGGAGTCCCTAAGTCTTGGGACTCTTTGTAAAAACTGTATGTTTATATCAGGCGTTCTATGTTTGTAATTATACACAATGATTGTATTTGCACATAAATATAATGCAAATCAACGTAAGTATTCTGAATACAATTCTCTGATTGGACAAAGTAACAAAATACATTACAAAATACATTTTAAGTATTCAGTGTTCTGTAATTAAATACAATCACAAAGTTTTCTCCCCAATACTGCATATCATTCATATGGGTCTAGAGCACGATAATTATTAGGCTGTATCCACTGATCAGTCACTAAACAGGCTCAATATTTATATTTATTTTTATATTTTCTAATGTGACACTTATAATTTTCCCCTTTTGTCATGTTATGGGATATTTTAAGATTAAGTATTTTAATGTGATTTTAAGTTTAAGAATTAGTGGCATAATTACTGTGGCATCAAAAGGTCTTCATTATTATTGTTTATCGCTATATTTTCTTGCCACAATATATCAAACTTCGAATTTTGTTATCGTGACAGACTTATATGGGAACTAAAAATATACTTAACCTGTTATCTGTCAGTTTAGGGTTAGGTTTAGAGTTAGAGTTAGCAATTATGCACATCCAAATCTCAAAGCGTATCGACAGGAGAGTTCACAGCCTATATGTTAGTGTGATACCTCATTTGAAAGCCAAGACCTTCTAGTTTCTAAAACTTTGTGTAAGATCTGTGTGAGTGAGACACAACTTGCATCACATTTGCCGTTCCCAACCCTAATCATAACCCTATCCCCTGACCCTAAACTTGACCCGAACTATTTTCCGTTTAATAATTTGAAAATAATGTCTCTGTAAGAACAAAATTGCAACAATATAAAAAGATGGTCAAGACTTGTCTGGGGCTCCCCCCAACTGGCAGCTGTAGGACAAAAGTATTAAAAAAACAACTCCCAAACTCTACATGGTTTAATGTTGGATTATGGACTTTTATTATGTGGTGGACAGTTTGGGGTTATAACAATGTATCCAGGAAGGACAGTACGAAGCGCTGACACCGTAGAAGAAGAAGCAGCTGTATGTAGAAAAATACTACTACAGGTCTGTCCAACAACAGTCTAACATGTTTCAAAGCTCAAAACAAGTTAATTTTGCATATGTCCTCTTTAAGTACTTATTTTGTTTTGCTATTTAGGATTCATACCACGGGCCAAATCCTGCCCTTTAGAATAGATTATTTGCCCCCCTTTATTTCTTCTCGATAATACAAACTGACAGTTAAGCTTGTTTTAGAGGCTATGAATACTCCTGAAAATGGTTAAATCAGTAACTAAATGAGTAGATTATTCTACTTTTGCAAACTGACAGCTTTTTAGATATTTTTACTTGTACGTTGCTCTCGGGGTTATCTAGTTGGATGGGAGGTGTTGTAAATCTTATGAGGAGATTACGGGCTGATCACCCGAGCCTTTGTCCACTGTCCATCTGTCCGCTCCTCCGCCTGCTGCAGGGGACTCTGGACTCCGGGTCAGAGTGCGGCCGTGCTGGAGCGTGGTGCGTTCAAAGCCTTTGCGTGTGTGGCAATGAAAATATGACTGAGATGAAAAATACTCTTGAAAAAAAAAAACCTGTGAAATAGGGCTGCTCGATTATTGAAAAAGTAATAATCACGGTTATTTTTGTCATAATTGAAATCACGATTAAATCAAACAATTATTTGTTGCCTTTAAAGGAATAGTTCAGTTTTTCCATACTGAGATATGTTCTTACCTGAGCTTAGACGAGTTTATACGTACCTGTCTGGTCTTTGAGCGTGCCCATAGAAGAGTGTGGCCGCTTCTAACTTCACCCCATTTGGAGCTATAGGAATATACTGGGAGAGGCCAATGCTAAAAACATCTTTGGTCTTTTTGCATGACTGACGGCACACAGTTTTTCCATACTGAGATATGTTCTTACCTGAGCTGAGACGAGCTGATACGTACCTGTCTGGTCTGTGTCTGTGCCTGTGGAAGAGCATAGTAGCTTCCAACTTCACCCCGTTTGGAGCTATTGGAATACATTGGTAGAGTCCAAATGCCACCAACATCTTAAATCATTTTGCGCGAGTGAGGGCACGCACAAAGACCAGACAGGTACGCATCAACTCGTCTAAGCTCAGGATGGAAAAATGGTGAACTATTCCTTTAAATAAAAAATCTTTATTTCATTTATATATTTATTAATTAAAAAAACTATGCTGAATATTTTCTGTTTTCTGAACAGTCATACAAGTACAAGTGTTTTCAAGTATGCCCCGATTAAGGAGAGGTCTTCACACCTGCCCCCTGCTGGCCAGCCCTCACACCTGCGTGGCCTGATGACATCATCACGCAGAGCTATTTGTTTTTTTGTCAGGCAAAAGCATGAGCCACGGCGAAGGGAAAATAATCCCAGCGCCATGAAATAATGCAAGTCTGCTTAGCAAAAAAAGAAAAGAAAAATTACATTAAAAAAAAAAAAAAAAAATATATATATATATCATCTTTTTCCCCAATTATGCTAATTTTGTAATCATTTAGTGTAATAATCGAAATTGGATTACAATTTCGATTATTTGCACAGCCCTACTGTGAAAATGAAAAAAAACTATTAGCGGAATCAATATTTAACCTAATGTTGTTCTATATCTATTGGGCGGCACGGTAGCGCAGCGGTTAGTGCTCTCGCTTCACAGCTAGAAGGTCCGGGTTCGATTCCCACCAGGGACGGGGCCTTTCTGTGTGGAGTTTGCATGTTCTCCCCGTGTCTGCGTAGGTTTCCTCCGGGCACTCCGGTTTCCCCTACCACTAAAAACATGCACAATAGGCCAGGATGAATGATGTGTGTGTGTGTGTGAGTGAATGGTGGTGGTCAGAGGGTCCGTTGGCGCAGACGTGTGTAGTCGCGAAAGCGCTTCTGACAGTCTCCCCCAGGGGAAACTGAAGCTACAAACATAGCTTTCCACCACCGAGTATGGAGTGAATGTACAACTGTCTCATGTAAAGCGACTGTCTCATGTAAAGCGCTTTGTGACTATATGTCTGTGAAAGGCGCTATATAAATAAAGATCTTCTTCTTCTTCTTCTTCTATACATAGGGAGCAACTGGTCAAAGTGTACATGCAAAATCCAAGTTAAAGTTGAGTAAAGAAGAGCTGAATTAAGCGGGTGTGTTCTGGTGTTCTGGCAAAGCTCTTGATTTACCGATAGATCTTTCGCTCCACCCTCACCTATGGTCTTAAGATCTGGGTAATGACCAAAAGGACAAGATTGTGGATACAGGCGGCTGGAATGAGTTTCCTTCGCAGGGTGGCTGGGCGCACCCTTCGAGGTCGGGTGAGGAGCTCGGTTACCCAGGAGGAGCTTGGAGTAGAGTCGCTGCTCCCTCACGTCGAGAGGAGCAGCTGAGGTGGCTCGGGCGTCTGTTTCGGAAGCCTCCTGGTCGCCTCCCTCAGGTGGTGTTCCAGGCATGTCCTGTTGGGAGGAGGATAGGGCTGAAACAACTAATCGATTAATCGACAACTAATCGATTACTAAAATAGTTGTCAACTATTCCAGTAATCGATTAATCGTTTTCTAGTAAAGACAGACTAAAGTAGAGCTAAAAAGACATGAAAATTATGTAATGTGGATGAAAACCTACTTTGTTTTTAAAGTGAGGGTCTGCAGTGTTTTGTACATTGTAAATTTCATAAATATCTGTCTTTGTCTCGTCCAATCAGAAAGCAGAATTAACACAAACAGCCTTGTACAAATGTTTACTTTAAGTTTACTCCATCCACATGTCCTCAAGCAGCGTCGCTTTAGCTCTATGTGATAAAAAAAATTGAAAAAATACAATTTCCATGCACCTTTCACAGCCAAGCGATTAATCGATTAATCGTAAAAATAATCGGTCGATTAATCGATTACCAAAATAATCGTTAGTTGCAGCCCTAGAGGAGGACCACGTCTCTGTGGCCTTGTGTCGCCTCGGTTACCCCCAAAACAGCTGGAGGAGGTGTGTATGGATTCCTGCCTCCGTGACCCGGCCCCAGATAAAGTGGAAGAAAATGGATGAATGGATGTTCTGGTTAAACCACAAAACAGTCGAGCCCAAACATTAGGCAAAGGCTGTCGTTTGTCTTGTTCGTTGATTCATTTCTGATGCGTGCAGCTTAGCAATTAGATTTCCTACAGTAAATCAAGATTTGTTCGATGCACATTTGAAACCCTGCATTGGACTTGGCAATAATAGCAGTTCATTTCAAAACATGTCTGGAGAGGTTTAAATGACAGGGATGGCACATTTGGTTCATATTAACTGCTAGTATCGGCTCGTCATTCTCGGACGTAGGACCTTTCCCACCGATAAAATTCAGAGAGCAAATGTACCAGCTTCCCTTTATCTGCTCCACATGTTGAAAGTCGCTCGTCCACATAAATCTTGCCATCGCTTTGCCTTGTTGGTTGTTTGTTTGGCCCATTCTCTTTCCAATTGTGTCATGTTGTTGCAGATCTTACCAGCCTTTGGAAATCAGACTTTAAAAAATTCCCTCTGGTGACGGGTCTGGATATCTAGAGTTCGATTTGCACAAGCCCCAACAGCAGTTCCTTGGTGTTTGAACATGTTTTGTTGCAGAAAACTTTAGAAGACTGACTATCGAAGAGACTCACACCATAGCCATTCATGCTAAATGAGCGCTTGTTTGGTTCGCTCTACATCATGTACAAGATCCCATGGTGCTTTGCGGTGCTCTATTTTTAGCCACTGTGAAAAACAACCACAAAAAATGTATTTTATTCCCATTAATTTGACAGTGTGCAACAGTTTGTATTGATCTAATTTTTGTTTAGAATGGACAAGGATTCTCTTCTGGCAAAAAGACCCTTTGTATTATTGGCAGTAAATCAATGGAGAACAGCAGCATCAGTGTAACATATCAGGGCGGCAAAGATCAGTTGTGATATACTGCAAAACCATATATTGTCCAAGCCCTAAACTTTAAGTTACTGATGAGCACAAACATGACCCCCGCCCATAGGTGGAGGGGGTCCCCAGGAGGGCGTCGCACAGTCTATGCACTGTTAAGTTGCTTGATTCTATGTAGGCAAATCTGCATAGCCCAAAAAAGACATTTGGTATTGGATAGGTTTGGAGTTTAGGTACTTACCAATGCCAAGAATGGGACCAGGGCTGGGCACCGTTAAGCGAAAGCAAGTATGAAAAAAAAAGTTTGTATTTTCCTCCCCCAACATGTTCCAGCCATGTCCTAATGTGTAGAATGAGCCCAGACCTGTTTACCACAACTGCCTCTAAAATCCTGCACTGTCACTCAAAAAGCTGATAATTCGGGTCCGAAGTGCCGTCATGCACTAGCTTAATATTGAAGCTATAGTTACACATAAGACCAGAGGTGGCAGTAGTGAGTATAAAATGACAAACTTGCATCCAGTCAATTTCTCCCAATCCCCCCCCCCCACCCACCCACCCTTTCCCATTCTTTCCAAAAGGATTCCCCAATTTTACACACAATTCTTGATCCAATATTGTAAATTTTACGTAAAATTTAACGATACCCAGCCCTACATTGGACCAACCCCGGTTTATATGACCTTTGGCTGAATTGAGTTGGTAATTCAAAGGGCCCACGTGTTAGGGCTGTGCAATTAATCGAAATTCGATTACGATTTCGATTACAACAGTAAACGATTACAAAATTAGCATAATCGCAAAAAATCGCTAATTATTATTATTATTTTTTATTATTATTATAATTGTTTTCTTTTTTTTTTTTTGCAAAGCAGACTTGCGTTATTTCAGGCCGCTGGGATTATTTTCCCTTTGCTTTTCAGTTGCCGTGGCTCATGCTTTTGCCTGACATAAAAACATCTGCTTAGTTTGCTTGCGCAGGTGTGAGGGCTGGCCAGCAGGGGGCAGGTGTGAAACAGGGACCTCTCTTCAATCAAGGCGTACTTGAAATCATTTGCACTTTTATGACTGTCCAGAAAACATAAAACATCATCACAGTGTTTTGATTAATAAATAAATAAAATAAAGATATACTTTTTTTTAAAGGCAACAAATAATCGTTTGAATAATCGTGATTTCAATTATGACAAAAATAATCGTGATTATTATTTTTTCAATAATCGAGCAGCCCTACCACGTGTTTTCGATTGTGTATAATGAGCCGTGTTCTGTGGGGCTCACTGGGTTTCTACAGGCCTCACTGTTTTCATTCACTTGCTCATTGATTTTAAACTTCTCAATGTAGCTAATTTTACCAATCCGCTCATTTGCCTGTGCTCCTCTCATGCGATCTGGCAATGGCGGCTGCCTTTGTTTGCGTCTGAGAAAGAGCTGTGCCTTTGATCGCTCTGTTACTATATATACGCACTCGTGTGAGCAGCGCTATTTTTGGAGCGCACATGCAAAGTGTTGTCAGATATGCACAGAGGCGAAGCACGATCTCATTCACAAAGTTTGTCTTCAGTCGTGTGAAGGAACGCGCATGCTCTGGTTATGTAACGCGCGGGGCCATTCAGGATTACATCAGTATCCTCTGGGCTGGAGTGCAAAGAGGACATCTGTACAGTAAAGTTTAGGGCTTAGAACAGCTGCAATGAACTGTTTGAACCAAGTAATATTTATTACTAATTTCAACTTAATTTCAACCGATTTTAGTATGAAGGACCAAATATTCATATCGCAAGAAGCCACAATATCCCAAAATCACTCAGGCCTTCCATCTGAGTGAGATTTACACATTTCCCCCATAAAAGATACAATGCACTAGTCATGCAGTATACAGCGCTTTTCCTGATGCTCATTTGAACCTAAACTGTACAAAAGTTGAGTCTCAGTCATGATTTTCCAAAATTGATTATCGTCCCTGCATTTTATTATGTAACGGATAGAATCCGGAACTGCCACCTGCATTTTTATTGCTAATCCATCCCTGGACCTGTGGGCAGCTCAGAGCTCAATAGAGGTCATTTACCAGGCGTTTGCTCACATGCAAAACAAAAGTCGTTTACTCACTCAGCATTCTCTCATTTATAGGGCTGGGTACCGTTTAAACGGTACCTACTTGGTACGGACCGAAAAGCTCTGGGGGCGGTATGGAAAAACTTATTTTTTTCAGGTCTAATTTTCTGTACTTTTTCTCTCCAAACGTCAATGAATGATCCGCAGTGAGTCTAAAAAAGCCTGAACTCATGAGCAGCTTCAGCGCAAATGCAGAAGCAAAGCTGTAACTTACTCACACTTCAGTCATTATCAGAGATGGCAGAGCCGCGGTCTGAGCCAGGACTAAACCGGGACTAAACCAGGACTTACAGTAAATTGGTTAAAAACCAGGACTAAACCAGGACTGAATAAGAAACTAGAGCTCTTAGACAAAGAGAAAAGCAGTGACAACAAGAAACACATGGGCTTTACCTTTAGCTTTAGCCCCGCAGAGCCTGAAGTTACTGCTGTTGTTTACAACTCCAGCTGCACCGGAGCATTTGGGATCAAACATGGTTTCTGGAAAAGGTGAGCACTCACTCTGCATTAGCCATTTTTGGAACAGTTTTGGTGCATTTTTAGTGACAGAGTGAGCGCTCTCAATATGTAACAGATCTTTGACGTATGCGCTTTCATTGTCGAACAGCGCAGTGTGTTTAGAAAAGTTTATCTGAAAGAAAACGGTGCCTGATGTGGATCTGGTCTGTTCCTTCAGCTCAGAAGGTAAAAAATGTCCTTTCTCTCTTTTTATCACTGCTTTAGTGGGAATTCTGCTCAAAACATGAAGTTACAGGTGACGCTGCTGCGGCCTGTTTTCTGATGTGCCGTGTTTGTGCCGCTGTGCTGTTTGTTTTCCTGAACAATACTTTTTATGCACATTATTTTAACTCAATTAAATTAACATAGGTATCGAAAAAAGTACCGTTAAGGCACCGGTACCGAAAAGCAGGTATCGTTAAAGTAGTGGTATCGAAAAAAAACGAACGGTACCCAACCCTTCTCATTTACGTATCAGACGTGTCACTTACACCGTTATACAGCCAAGTTAAGTAAATTAGATGCTACATGGCCAGAAAAGGGTATGTGCTTTTTATCCAGTTTGCATTCGCCATTTAGCACCTGTCTTGATAAATAACCCCCAAAATGTGTTCATCAAGGCGCCATTAACTTGTCAACACGGCTTTAGGACAAAAATGAAAGCTAGAATTGACTGTCTTATTACTTGTCCCATTACTGCCTGCAGAGGGTGCTCCAGGCTATATTAAAAATGCATGCAATGTTTTTACTCCTTTAAAGCCACACCACGTAACATTGTACCCAAATAATATTGAAATACAAGCATTTATTTAACAACAGATATTTTCATCATTGAACAGTTCCTCATAAATGTACAAACAAACGTGTGCTTTTGCTCTAAGCGGCTCAGCTCTCCAGCTCGTCTCCATGGAGATGTGACTAAAGTCAGAATTTGAGATTTAAAGAGACTAGATGCAAGTTGGCCATTTTATACTCACTACTGCCACCTCAGGTCTTGTGTGTAACTGCAGGTTCTATATTAAGCTCATGCAGGCACTTCAGACCTGAAGTAACAACTTTTTGAGTGACAGTGCAGGATTTTAGAGGCAGTTGTGGTGAACAGGTCTGAGCTCATTCTACACATTAGGACATGGCTGGAACATGTAGGGGGAGGAATTTACTTAGTTTTAACATTTTTAAACGCTGTATAGTCCCTTTAAACAGGTTAGGTCTTCGACCAAATCCATTCTTTGATTACCCACTACAAAAATAGCAACAGTATAGTCCTAAATGTTACACAGTGTGCCTTTAAATAACCGTAAATGGACGACCATGTCCCTGTTTGCAGGTGAAACGTCCTGCCCTTGCAGGTTTCTTTATTTTCTCTTTTAAAATAATATAGTTTTCGCACTCGGGACTCGCTAAGATCTCACGATGCTGATTCTGCCACGATGTATACATTGCACAGATCGAAACACACGACTACATGCGCCATATATTATTCATGATTTACATTTGTTTTCATGTTCATTGTTCCACTTTTTATTAAATAAATAAATAGATAAATTATACCTCACTCAGACATTAGACCAGTTGATCTTGATCTGGGGCCAGTGGCAGATCACTTCATACACTTAAATACAAAAGAAACCACTGTAATAAATGAAGTTCATTGTATTTAGAAATACTATAAAACGAATGTATTTGTGTGACTGTATTTGGAAGGGTTTACAGTTGTAGTGCTGCCATCTACTGTCCTGTCTGTGTTCTTGGCCACTATTGACTGGGAAAGCAAAGAGCATTTCAGCCTCATCAAAATAAGAGCTGAGATCAAATATAGCAATACATTGAAGTTGTGATGCATGTATCGTATCGGAAACCATGAATACTTTCGGTCCTCAAATCAGTCAAAAGTCCAAATGTTTGTGGCTGAAAGTTGTATTGTATTGCGACAGAAGTGTATCGGCCCAGCCCTAATAAATATGCACAATATCGTCCCACATTTGGATATCAGCATTATACGTATTGATATCGGGCCACAAAATATCGCGATATATAGCAAATTTGATATATTGTCACATATTGATTGATCTCGATTTTCGATTCGATTTTATTATTTCACAATACAAATAAATACATGTAGATGATTCATGAACTTGGACACGCCTTTTATACAAATAATTATATACATATACATTATAATTATGGCCTTTGTAATTAACTTAAGCATCATTTCTTTGGGCTTGTATTTGTTTTTCGAGGCATATTTCAGACGCTTCTTTGTATTTTCCTACATTTTAACTTATTTTCTTGGAGATGTGACGCTTGTGTGATCATTTCAGACACTTCAAAGACAATAGCAGTTTTATTTATTTTGGATCTTTTTTAGATAGGATTATGTTAAATGTGTGAATAAACAAGTCTGACAGTAAGATTGTTTTTGGCTTGACGCCGTGTTTGCAGGAAAAAGGAAACTGAAGAAGTGTCTGTGCCTCTGATGTAAAGTGTGATTCATTTCAATTAATATTTGTAATCGCATTAAAGGGATATTTCAGGATTTTTGACATAGGGGCTTATTTACTAGTTATCCAGAGTGTTGTTTATGTCTGGAGATATTTTTTTCTTAAATTCATGCAGTTCTTATATTTGAAGAGTTTAGTGGTGCTAGGCTAGTCTTAGGCTAGTGCATGTCAATGGTATCAGCTAGCCTGCATTAAAAACAGTCTGTCCCGCTCCACAGTGCACCAGAGCTAAATCACTTATAATGTCAGACTGACCATATACATTTCTGTGTTAGTAGAATAATTTTTCACATATAAATGACCTTGTATCACATGAATTACCGCATTTTGAGGGATTATTTTCTCGCAGATCACTCCACCGCTGCGTTATCTTAAAACCACAAAGCTGATGCTGCTCCAATATAAGTTATTTTAAATGGAAAATGGTTAAAATGATTCTATCGACACATTTATATGGTTAGTCTGGTGGTATAAGTGATTTACCTCAGGTGCACTGTGGAGCGGGTCAGACTCTTTTTAATGCAGGCTAGCTGATACCATAGACATGCACTAGCCTAGCGCCACGAAGCTCTTCAAATATAAGAACTGCATGAATTTAAGAAGACAATATCTCCAGACATCAACAACACTCTGGATAACTAGGAATTGAGCCCCTATGTCAAAAATCCTGAAATATCCCTTTAAACCTCATGTAATGAATTAATCGGAATTAAGTAAGTCCCGGCCCCCCACAAAAATCTTCCATTGTCACGTTCATTATTATAAAGTTCCATGACGATGATTGAGATTGACCAAAGCAGCGATTTGATTGCTCATCCTAATTGGCGCCCGAATAACTGGGGACATCTTACGTATTGCTTTTCCACATCGTGCTTGAGTTTTGTTTTGGTACTTTTTCGCTGCTATTTTTATTTGGATAAACTAATCATCGGAGGCATTTTCCATCAAAAGTCCCCATTCACAGATTGATAAAGGCTCTCGCGCTCGTGACTCCTGCTCATCGCTACCAGCCGTATGCGCCTTCCGCATCAGTCATCGTAACAATAGCAGGAACGTCTTCCAAAATGTCATGTCCATAGTGCGTGTCCTTTAGATGGAGCTGTGACCCACATTCACCGGAAAAAAAGAAAGAAAAAAAAAAGACCTGCCCAAAATAAACCGAACACGCACTGGGCTGGAAACGGAACGGGCAAAAACTACTAAAAGCTTTGGCTGATTTTCGCTTCGTGACTGCAACACATTTCATTCTTAAAAAGTCTATAAATAGCCGAGCCCCGCAGACTCCCCGCCCCTGCGCGAGCGAGCGAGCGGCTATTTTTAACTGGCCCCAGGATCCCCGTCTTCTGTTGTCATCCGCTCTCCTCGCTCTCTCATTTACTCCCTCCTTTATCCTCTCTCCCTCTCACTCTTGTCCTTTGCTGCACTTTACACATAAACTTTAGCGTGCGACCATATTGCTACGATAATGATGATCCTGAATAACGTTTTTTTTTTTCCTTTCACATATTTGATTTCACCATCTCTATGGCAACAATAGTCGTGTTCTTCTCCCTCACTGAACTGCATCAAGTTTTGGTGCTTTTATAATGATGCTTGTTTTACTGCCAACAAGCCTGGGGGAATAAAGATAATTGTTTTTGCAATATATCGCAATATGTCTTTGTTGTGATACGTGTATATCGGATTGGAAAACATGTATCGCAATGCTTTTGATACTCAACTCGGGGAAAAAATATGCAAATGTTTTTGACTCAAAGATAGGTTTGCCAAGACCAGATTTGGTGCTGATGGGATTGTTACGTGATGAGGTCATCGCCTCCGGGTCCAACAGAACTTTAAGCCTGGTTTATGGTCGTGCAGCCCCGCCCACATCTTCATGACGCAAAGCAAAATCGTTTCCAGTTTATCTGTTGCTCCTCTGCGTTCATGTTAGGATTTTTTTAATTTCAAAACATAAAAAGTGAAAACACAAAAGCAATAAATCATAGGAACAATATATATATAATATTTAAGAAAATTAACTTGGAAGAGAGAGACTGAAGGATTTTTTTTGTCAGTTTCCTCGTTTTGCGTGTGGATCAGCCAATCACAGATTCCCAAAGCGTAGGTACCTCGCCGTGCCTTGGTGTTGAAGGCAGTACCTTCAAGTGTCCTGCCTTGGTCCAAAAAGAGCTGCTAATGGAACACACTTCAGAGCTAAAGGAAGTGACATCACAAATTAAAAAAGGAAGCTGTGTTTCATCCAGGGGAGGGATACTGCTGCTCAAGATGTAATGTAAAAAAAAATCATCCAGGGGAGGGTCTGGTGAGGAGGGGGGATTGTGAAGGCTGGTGGGGTGGAAGTAGTTATATTTTTAACAACTACAAAATGAACGAGTCAAAGCTTGTATTTTTTCTTAAAGTGAAATGTTAGTGCTTTAACTTTAATTACAAGAGCCGTGGTCCATTATGGGTCATTTTGGCTTGAGCAAGGCAGGGAAGGCTACACTGATGTATCTTTGGTATAGTAGCCACATGCTAACCAAAGCGAGGACACATACCTCCAGATGACTTGAACATTGGAACAGCATTTGGGCGGTGAGTGATGATGTAGATGCCTGACCACGCCCATATCAGATCAAGAGAAGGCGAGGTACCAAGGCTTTGGGAAACAGCCGATGTAAGTCACATTATGCACTCCGTGTCCACACCTGCAGCTCCTGCGAGCCAGGGATGTTCAACGAAGATGCAAGGAGTTGATGGACGACCATAAACCAGGTTTTTGCCCATTCACTGTAATGAGATTTTGCTGATTTTAACCAGCTATAAAATTAGAGCTGACGACAAGGCTCTGATCACACAGAAATATTACATTTATTCTTTTTTTCTGACATTAATTATCAAATAATTGTTTCCATACACAATGTTATTTTTATATTTATATATTTTAAATGCATAAATACAGGGGGGAAAAAAAGTATTTGTCCAATGAATCCAATAGAAAGTCTATGGGGAACTGACCAAATACTTTTTTTCCCCCACTGTATCTTCATTTTGCCTGAAGAAATGGGGAGATATATTCTAATTAGGTTTAAAAATATTGTTGGCCTTTTATTTTTGTTAGTTGTTGTTTGTCAGATAAATTGCAATTTGTCTCTCAACAGTTTGGACCCGGGAGTAGCTTATTATTGTGTGTGTGATGTCGCCCTTAACAAAGGTAATTTGGGGGAAAACAGTGCTGTTTGTTATAAAGGAAAATCATACATTTAATACTTGTGCATTGTAATACTATATATTGCATCGTAGTAAGTATCGGGGCCTCAATATCGTGATATGTATTGGATCGCGACAAAAGTGTACCCTTCATGATGATCTCCTTTTTCCATTTCAGAGCCAAAGAGCAGTTTCTACCACAGAATACATTCCATTCTGTTCTTTAAAATGATTCGGGGCCGAGGTAATGAAGACGTTTAGGATAATCATATGATTTGATCCACTGCCAGGCCAAAAGAAGAAAAGTCACCACCTGCAGCAGGGGCCAAAAGACAAAAACGACACTGATGTATACTATACGCAAAATCATCTCATCTCATAGCAGTTTATAAATAGCTTTGTGTAAAAGTCATGTCTAAATCCATGACATGTATTTATTTTTATAACTAATATTATGAATCCAGTAATAATCTACAGCAAAAGTTTAAAATCTATATCTCTAAATTTAGATGTTTTTCCCCATTCGCCCCATCCCTAGCCAACACATTCGTTACGTAACCCATTGAGGAATAGCTCGAGCTTCAGACTTGAACTTGTGGTGTTCTGTAGAAGCAAACGAGCTGGAAAAAAGAAAAAAAAAAGAACCCCAACTTTCTCCGCGCAAACATGGGACACAAAGTTTTGAAAGATGAAGCGGAGCACATAATGCGTCCGCAAATACCCAAAGCCGGAGTATCGAGGGACGTGTTTTTACTCCTCTGTCATCCATTTGGGTTTATATTTAGCCCGCCGTGATGAATCGCTCGCTGTGAAAAATGGGGATCTCTATAAATAGCGCGGTGCGGGGCTGTTGGTGCCAGGCAGTTCCAGGCCACGGCTGGGCCTCCGGAGCGCGCTCAGTTATGTCTCCCTTGTTCTCCATCCTCACCTTGGCCTCCTGCAGCTGCGCTTCACCTTGAAAACTCAATTGCCCAGGCAAAGTAGTAGCAGTTCGTGTAGCATAGTTTCCTACTCAAGGCTGTTCCTCGGGTATTTTTAGACGGGCCATTGTGTGAATTATCGTGAGCGCTAACATTTTCTTTATGAATCGGGGCGACTGCGGGATTGGTGGTTCGATATCTGCTCCAGCTAGTTTTGTTGCTATGTGAAAGTAATCTGTGAAAGTGAAGGGTGGAGGTTATGCTTCATTGTCCTAATGTTTGTGCCGTCAAGTGAGGCAAGTCCTCACTTTTTAGGTTCGTTTTGTCAGACACAAAGGTTAGAGATGTTAAAGATCTTTTACCTTTACATGTTTTAAAGGTAAACAGGTAAGGTAAGGTTTCAAAGGTAAAAGGTAACATCTCTAACCTTAGTGTCTGACAAAACGAACCTAAAAAGTGATACTAGAACACAAGTAGACACAATGAACGTTACGAAGTTTATACGAGGCAAGTCCTGTTGTGATATCGGGCTATACTGTAAAAAACAATTGATTAGAGGTCGACCGATTTTGGTTCTTTCGAAGGCCCGATGCCGACTTTGGGAGATTTTGGTCGATGCTGATGTGCACCACCGATACTTCTGGCCGATATTGAATTTCTTTTTATATAATCCTGTGGCAGAAGGGGTTGCTTTATTGGGGCTGATTGATTCAGGACTTATTTCTTTCATTTGTTCAACATTGGAATGTAAAAATGCTCTGCCATATTGGAAACAAGCTTAAAGGGACTAGACAGAGTTTCAAAATGTTAAAATTATGTATTTTCCTCCCCCTACTTGTTCCAACAATGTCCTAATGTGTAGAATGAGCTCAGACCTGTTCACCACAACTGCCTCTAAAATCCTGCACTGTCACTCAAAAAGGTGTTAATTCGGGTCCGATTTGCCGTCATGCACAAGCTTAATATAGAAGGTGCCGTTACACATATGAACTGAGGTGGCAGTAGTGAGTATAAAATGGCAAACTTGCATCTTGCCCCTTTAAAAATGCCAACGTAGCTGAAATTCCAGTAGTTTATTAAATCTTGTCCTTTTAGGGTTCACACGCTATATGCTAACAGTAACACATAAGGTTAGCACTGATGCTATATGAGAAAAAATATGTTTGACTGTGACACTTCTTCACCTTAAAGGGACTATACAGCTATACAGTATTTTCCTCCCTCTACGTGTTCCAGCCATGTCCTAATGTGTAGAATGAGCTCAGACCTATTCACCACAAGTTTTTGCCTCTAATCTAAAGTCCTGCAAAAACAACAAAAAGTTGTTACTTCGGGTCCAAAGTGCCGTCGGGTCCAATGTGCAGTTACGCATAAGACCTGAGGTGGCAGTAGTGAGCATGAAATGATTAACTTGCATCTAGTCTTTTTAAACTACTTTGCTTAACAAATCCATGCAACAAAAACCTTCTCTGTCCTAAAAACGAATTTCTCTGTGAGGCTAATGCTGCTAACCACTAGCGGCTATCTGCTGCTAAGGCTAGCGCTAACAGCTACCACAGTTGCCACAGCCCTTACAGTTACACATGCAACATTTCAGAAAAATAATCCAAATGTTCCTAAAGTGAACAGAGACTTTGCTCTTGTCGGAGCAGTGTGACCTGTAGCCCAAGGGCCGGCAAATAATAATAACAGTGATTAATTATGAGTTAGTATGAGTGAGTTAATTATGACGATAGCCATATTTGCTGAAGGAAGCAGTTTCATTTTAAGACCAAAGCACCAATAATGTGATTTTCAGTTGTTAAAACCCTCCAGCAGTGTGTTCTATACCTATTGTTACAGTGGGGAAAAGAAGTATTTGGCCAAAATCCAATAGAATGTCTATGTGAAACTGACCAAATACTTTTTTTCCCCACTGTATGTATTTGTTTGTCACCTTGTTCTGCCATATTATAGCTAACCCTCCATGCTATGACGATTGACATTCATTGTTATGCCCTTGTGTGTGTTTTGTCTAGTGGTGACTGGAGCCACGGACGGGATCGGAAAGGCGTACGCTGAGGAGGTACCACTTCTCTTTTCAACATTTATCGCTTTACATGGAACAGAAACAGGCATTTGTTTGTGTAAATCACACTTTTTTGAATTGTAAAATTAATTTTTTTGTGGGCTATTTTGCAATGGTTCATGAAACAAAGCAGATAAAGATATTCGTTCATATTGAGGCCCAGTCATTTCGTTTAGTGCCTTGGTGGAAATACTCAAATGTATCAAGTCAAGTGCACCTAACATTTATCTTTGTGTTGAATCTTGGCTCTCACAGCTGTATCCTCAAAAGCATAAGTAATTCTCTTGACGATTTCATTCTGTAAAAGTAGCTAACGCGAGGCAAAAACCTTTGAGACACCGTAATAATGTTCATGTGACTTCAGGCCATTGAATGCAGCGCAAACACATTTTAACTGTGTGTCCTTTGTGTTGCAGCTGGGTCGCAGAGGCTTCTCCATTGTGCTCATCAGCCGCTCTCAGGAGAAGCTGGACGACGTGGCGAAGGCTGTGGGTGAGCGCCACACTGGAGCATTGTTAGCCGCGCAGACGCTAACGTACGATCGAAGGATGAAAACTGGGCCTCTAATGTAAAAGCAGGGGTTATGCAAGTGACCGCAAGTCAAGTTTAATGCTTTTTAAAGCCCCATAATTTATATTTTTAATGCCACAAATTTATTTGTTATTTGCGACTATTCCGCTAATAGAGGAATGAGGGGAAATTGGGATTTTTAGGAAGGAAATGGATATAAAAAACAAAAATATAATCCCCTGACACTTTGAAAAGATTTACCGTAATTTTCGGATTAAGGGCTGCTACTTTT
Source organism: Gobius niger (assembly GCF_951799975.1). Classification (NCBI taxonomy): domain Eukaryota; kingdom Metazoa; phylum Chordata; class Actinopteri; order Gobiiformes; family Gobiidae; genus Gobius; species Gobius niger. Next base: position 35,654,878 of record NC_136855.1, on the reverse strand, counting down.
TTCCCGCCCTTTGAACCTTGCGGCTTATACAATGGTGCTCCCAGTTTAAAGATTTATAGATCGCTGTCTTAGCTCCTCCACCTCTGTCTGCTGTGTTTACTGTCCACTGGAGTGGGGGCAGCAGGATTCCCTCCCGCGCTTTAACGTGGCTTCAGATGCAAAATATATGCGTTCAATTCTCTCACTGCTGAAATATTACGGAGGATCCAGTGATGTGTGGGTATCAAATGCTCGACTCGAGCGATTCACCACGAACCCGGCTCAGAGCAACTTCGAACACCGGAATACTCCCAAGCTCCTGAGGCTGTGAGCGCCAACAGGCCGAGGAGGGCGGTTCTTAACACAGCCAAACTCCCGAGGAGGAGTCGCTGTGCGGCAGCGTTTCAGCTTCAGTGAACACGTGTGTGTTTAAAGAATAATATAATCGAAGTTTGTAACACACTTTAAAGGATCTGTATCATGCTATTTTAGCCTTTCCAAAGTAAAGTATAGTCATTTATATGATATATCGTACCTCTACCACTATGGAGTACTCATTTTTGTGATAAGGAGGTATTTTTCAAACCTGGAAGATAAAACGCTTTGATTCAGTTAACTCCGCCCCCTCTCCCGAGTTGATACAGCTGATGCAACTTTTGCAGTAGTAAAAATATATCACAGCAAAAAGTGAAGTTACTTCACAATACAGTTATAAGGAGTTGACATTTGCAACACACACGCTAGCAAGCGTTTTGACTGACTCGCCGCTCTGGCCGGTCCGTCATTACTGGTTGAGTTAATCCACTTTGGTTCTGGTGAAGGTTCACCAAACATCCATCAGTGAAGTGACAGTCACAGAAAAACAGTATTTTAGTAGTGCCATACCCAAACACGCATTTTCTCCATGATATTATCGTTAGGTAATAAAAAAGAACAGGTGGCCAGAGTAGGTTAGAAAGAGCTCCTTCTTCACAGCTTTCGGTGCAAACATGATATCTGTTCAGGCGCTCGGGGGTGTGTTTGTTTTCACTGCAGGGGCAGCGTGGACGCGTCGGGCACTTCCACTTTTTCTTTTTTCCTTTCTTTCTCACGCAGAAATAATGAAAAAGCAGTTTTACAAATTAAAATCAGGCCGTTAGGCATTACATTACAGACGTCGGGCTCTTCCTGTTTGACACTATGACGTAAAAAAAACGTCAGAGTGTCACAAGTCAGTCGTCAGAGAGCAGGATTCAGGAGAAATGCTCAGAACTGCGTGAATGTAGCCAAAAAACACTCTGGGGGTGTTTTTGATAAGGAAATATCTTAACAACATGGTTAAAAGCTCCAAAAAGTTGATTTTGCATGATATAGGCCCCTTAATAAAAGTAAATGTGCATGTAGGCCACCTTTCTCTTGGTAAATTTGACCAATCACAAAGAGTTAAGTCCAGTATTTCCAGTGCTGATGGCGCTTCTATTGCACTTGGAACAGTGACAGCGTGGACAGGTGCGGCTTATAGACCAGTCAGGCCTATGTGTGTAGAAAAGTAAAATCTTCATAAATGTTGTCGGTGCGGCTTATAATTTCTTCAGGTGCGCTCGATAGTCTGGAATTTCCTGTACTTTTGTGCCTATTCTGAAGTGACACAGTGGTTATTGTGCACATTTCATAAGAAGAAGGTCCCTGGTTTGATTTCCAGGCCTGGCGAGGTCTCTCTGTGTAAAGTTTGCATGTTCCTGTGTCTGCGTAGACTTCCTCTGGGTACCACATGTACAACAGTGGTACTCAAGAAAATCTGTAGTACAATAAACTTTTTCCCATCAAACAAGGGCTGAAAAAATGTGGTAGAATTTCTAATATAAATTGTTTGCAGAGACTTGCTTCAGTGACTTTGTTTGCAATTTACATTATTTTCCCTACACTTTGGGATGACAGTAAATCAAACCCTTCATAAGCTTTGAACTTCAATGTCATCTTCTGTATTGTATATAACATGTTGAACTCTGTGACCGAGGCTCGTGTGTTTCCTTTTCAGAGAGCAAATATGGCGTCCAGACCAAAACCATCGCCGCAGACTTCAGCTCTCTGGACATCTACTCCAACATCGAGGACGGGCTCAGAGGCCTGGAGATCGGAGTGTTGGGTAAGGCTATGGAGTCTTGGCCACATAACTAAACCTCTGCTCCCTCCTGGTGGTTACTCACAGGAACGACACCTCCTCATAGTGGGAGCTTATGGAGTTCAACAACAGCTCTATACACATTAAAAGTAAAAATCACATACATATTTCCCATAGACTTTAGAGTATAAAACAATTGTCAGCTACTTGGTAACTTATGAACATTAAAGACCAAAACCTGTACCGTGTTGTCAAATAAAGCATACGAGGAGTGAAAAAAGATCGGGACTGTTGTTTTAGTGATTGACTTTTTGATTTTCTTTCAACAGTGAACAATGTGGGGATATCCTACTCCTACCCAGAGTTCTTCCTCAGTGTTCCCAATCTGACCAGTGTAAGTCAAACACTTATTTTGCACGTACAATTATAATCTTTGCATTGTTTTTTATTTAAATGCCCTATACCTGATATATTTTTATGTAGGAGAACGAAATGTCTGTAAAGGTGACCCTGAAAAGTAATCCTGCAAGTTAGTTGCCGAAACTTGTTCCTGTTAAGAATTGGGATTCTAGAAAAATATGTTCAGAATGAGTTTGGACACAAGTAACATTTTGATTTAGTTGTTTCATTGTAATCTGGTATAGGGCCTTTAAAAAGTGGGCATTTTGCTTTTTCCTCATATTTTTATAATAATGTAAAAGGCCTCTTCACCTTACACTTTGTTTGATTAAAATGCAAAATTGATCCAAACCAGCTGAAGCAAAATATCCACTAGTTTCACTTCCTGATCCTTGCAGCGAGCTGCAGCTCTCCCCGTCGCCCTCTCTCTTGCTCACCCACACTCACTCTCGGGCGTCTTCTGCGTCTCGACTCTAAACCAAAGCCCAAGTGGAGGAAGATAGAAGTCCCAGTTTATCCTTTTGGTCCCATGGATCAGCTATGTAGGCTGCTAGTGCTCATGCTACCTTAGCTTACCTTAAGCGTTATGCTTAGTCAGTTAGTGATATTAGACTTGTTTTCTAATGTGTGCTTCCATGTCATTTCAGTTTATAGACACGATGATCAACATCAACATCACCTCTGTCTGCCAGGTAAGCTGTAAACAATTTAGCATTATATGATTTTTCAGTATGTACACATTGAAGTGCATATGACTGTTAGGCCGACGCTCCTTTCCCAAAGAGGACGGAAATTTACCAAAGTACATTTCTAAAGTGACGGTGCAAATTTCGGTCTGTATTTCTATATATTTAAGCTCTGCGGCGTGTGTTATGTGTGTGTGCGTGCACACCCATGTGCATGTCATCTTCACTAAATTGAGAGTCCTGCAAAGTTACATCCTCCTCAAACACATGAAATCTCTTTGTAAAAGTAAATGATAGATCCAATGCACTGTGCGATATCAGAGACACAGACAAATGTGTAAGTTCCCATCTTGGTCATAATTTGGCCTCAAAAGCTTTGTTTTCAAAACTCCAGCGTTGCTCTAATTGCACGCCCACCAGGAAATCGCTGAGATCACGCTTGCTCCTAGACTACATGTCTTTGAAATGTCTTTGAAAAAGCATGTAGTTTGGCAGGCCGGGCAAATAAAACGGCTTTGAAAAATTATTTCAAAACCAACTCTGTTTTGCATTGTATTACTTAGTAAAATCTAAATAATGTTTTAGCCAAAATTGTGTCCGATTTGCAGGTTGCAATTGGCAAATCGACATTAATATTCTTTCCTTATAGGGCTTTTTATATTAAAAATACACACTATGCATTCACTTTCTGTGGATATACTAAGCAGAAGCACTCTGTTGTCTCCGGGTTAACATTATTTTCTTTCTTTTCTTTTCTTTTCTTTTCTTTTCTAGATGACTCGAATCGTGCTTCCCCAGATGGTAGAGAGGCAAGTATAGTTTACAAACATGTCGACCAACTTGATATCATAAATGTAGATTCTATGTACATGTACAGTATGTTTTTTTTCTACTGTTCAGGCTGCTAACATTTGTGGGTCTTGGGTATTTGGGATATCAGTGGTAAACTTTCCAAATACGATCAGGGAAAAATGGCTGAACGACATGACTCTTGTGTTTGCAGGAAGAAGGGCGCCATCTTGAACTTGTCCTCTGCCAGTGCCATGTATCCTGTGCCTCTGCTCACCGTCTACTCCGCCTCCAAGGTAAATGGACAGATTTTGACAGTTAGCATAATCTGAAGTGGTTACATCTGTTTAACATTAGAATGTAAGCTTGAAAAAAAACACTGTATCTGCATTTGCATCACAAGCTACTGCACTGTAAAAGTAAAAAAGTATCTGCCTTTGTTTCGGTAATAATTTTTGAAGAAACCCAATGGATACGTGGCCTAGCTGAGGGGCAGAAACACATAAAGTCAAGCCAAATAAGGTGCCAATTGAACTCTATAGAAAAAAGACAGTGTGCGAGGAAAGCACTTCTCTTTGGTCCTCATGGGGGGAGCTGACATTGCTGCAACACCACCCCCTAGTGGCTAGGGTTCAATAATGTATGGATACCTATGGGACTTTCAGATGTTTCATAAGCAACCCTTGGAGTGATTATTGTAAATGGAGAGGAGTAAGCAACGAATTCTACAAATGTTAAGTCTGTGACGACGTTTTTGAGAGAAATGGATTACCGTAGGTCCCAAATAAACTTAGTTAGTTAGTTAATAACTTGTTTATTGTGGATAGGTTCAGGAATTCCTTGGTGGTAACAATGGGAACTGTCGAACTGCAGATTTTTTTTGTCTTAGTTTATGGTCAATATCTGTTATTACTGGGGCAATCCACAAGAAACTATGGTCCATTTATTTTCTCGTGGCGATGTTCAAAAGTGTTGACAAAACATATTTATTGAGCTGTTGTAAGAACTTTCAGCCAAAAGATTAATGTGGCAGATTTGTGGATTTAATCTCTACGATGTGATGAGGTTCAACATTTGAAGATTTTCTATTTCTTACAAAAACTCTTCCCCTCTATCGCAAATTGTGTCATATTTATGAGGTAAAATGTGGTCAGGTCAGTCCATGCGAATTTCTCTTGTCTGCATTTCTTTGTCACCTTACAAACCTTTAGTTTCACAAAAATAATCTTTATCCTCTAGGCATTTGTGGACTTCTTCTCTCAAGGGCTCCAGGCGGAATACCAGAGCAAAGGCATCATCGTTCAGGTACTTACGCTTCCAGACTGTTCAACCGAAGAGGCTAATAACTCCCATCCTCTGCGTTGAAACTAATCTGCCGTTTTGTTCTGCTTTTCCCAGAGCGTCATGCCGTTCTTCGTGGCCACTAAGATGAGTAAGATCAGGCGCGCCACCCTGGACAAGCCAACGCCGGAGCGCTACGTGTCCGCAGAGATCAACACTGTGGGGCTGCAGAGTAGGACCAACGGATACCTGCCCCACGCCGTCATGGTAACTCTAGGTACTCTCAGGCTACCTTCAGACTGCCGGGCTTTGGACTGGTCTAAAGTCCCGCTCAAATGTGGGGTTCAAAAAGGCTTTCCTTCTTAACACACACATGGTGCTGGTGACGGTTGGGAACAAGTGCTAAACAAATCTGGTTGAGAGACTCTCTTCTACCTCACTTGGTTGTGGGCACGGCTGTAATGAGGCTGCTATTAACACTTTTGAAAATGAACTAACCTGCAAACATTTTCTTTCCTGAGAATGTTTAAAGATGTGAAGGCCAGATACATTTAGGTTTTTCCCACAAACAGCCAAAATGTGTCTTTGACCTGCTAGACAGATTCTGGCATTTGATATTTGGAATCAATATCCGATCCAGTATCTGTTCATCCCTAGTTAAATCCTCCTGTCGCTCTTCTACTGAGAAGAACTGAACATCATAATTTGACATATCCCACATAAATGTTTTCATATTGCCTAAACCACAGTAGCATCATTTACCGAGGTTATTTTACTAAAATGCATGTTTTAAGCCCCAATACGTGAAACGATAATATTTCTATAGTACAACGTGAGATGCGTCACGTTCAAAATTGCGTGCAAACAGAGCAGTTCCTTAGAAACACACACTGAATTGAGCTATTGGTCATCTTTCTAAATCATAGAGGTCCCGGATTTGATATAAGCCGGGAGCACGGCACGGTCTACGTGCACGTATTGACTCTACCTCGCACACTTTCAGTTTCCACCCAACACACCTGCATTTGTTGTGGGTGGCGCAACAGATTAGCAAGCTGTACAGATCGTCATTAAAGGTTTTGTAAGCCGTGATGAGAACAAATGTGGGGTTTGCAGAATATTCAGAGGTGCCAAGATGTAATAAAACAGAAAAGAAACCGCTAGATACGAACTATGAAGGTAAGCTGCATGCAAATGTTATGGTAACAGCAGCTAAAGCTGCACTAACTGTGACTAAATGCTAATATTGGCAAAATCCCATTTTAGCACAGCGATATGATGTGAAATATTAAATCTGAATGACCTGCGTGTCACTAGTGAGGGCTGTCCACTCTCTTGTTGCCAATCAGATGCCAGCAGTCTGTTCACGTCATGTCAGACACGGGTTAGCGCGCTTTGGCCACAGCCAGAGGTCGGCCCCAAAACTTATACCTGGTCAGACCGGTTTGGCCCTGGCCTTTGTTATGGAAAAGCTCGACAAAGCGGGTGAAACAGCAATTGGGCTGATGCGCGCCTTCATGTGGAAACACACCTATAGTGTGGCACTCTGAGTTTTCTGGCAGGACTTTGGTTCACACTACAACGAAAAACATACGAAAGAAAGAAAGAAAGCTCCCTCGTTCGGTCATTTGGTCCCTTGTTCGTTCATTCTCTCGTCCGTCCGTTCCTTCCTTTCATTCGTACGTTGAATTTCCCCAATCTTGGTCAATTCAAGTGCCCACCAATTCAAGTGCCCCGCAGCATGTTCCCCACTGGGGCCGGGACTCTGGGCTAACTGGGACTTGATATTTCAACCTTGAACCGCCGTCACCATCACATTACTGGAATCAATTTGAACCAATGAGTAAAATCAATCTTACGAATATCAGCAGTCTGAATGTAGCCTGTTTTTAAATAGCCTTCACATGTAATATAGCATCACAAGTGCGCTTTTACCAATGTTCCCACTGTCTCTCCCCCTCCCTCATCTCCTCCAGGGTTGGGCAACTGGCTCGCTGCTCCCCCCCTCTCTCCTTCGTATGTACCTTATGAGTATGGGCTTGTCCCAGAGGGCGCGCCATCTCCGCAAGCAGAAGACCGGCTAGATCTGCGCTGGACCTACGCATCAGGAAGAGACGAGCAGATGTGTTAGGAACAACCTGGAAAAACCACAGGCAGAGGAGAACTGTCCCCAAAAAGCTACATTTAACGCCATGAGAAGAGAGGACTTTGAGTGAAACTGCTTTCCGCCTTCAATGAGAAAAGCTTGCAGTAATATCTCGACACATCACTCATGTTCCACAATTGTAATACTGTCAAACCCTGACATTAAGATGCACTACGACAAAGATGCACTGGAGCTCAAGATGTGATTTCTAGATGACAAATGGGCTCAGTGTTTACAAAATACAAGCTAGTGGGATCATCAAACTGAATTTGTGTCATTTGAAATAGTGTAGATTTTCCTTTATGTCAGTTTGTGTGGATTATTTCTGCTTGAAGATGATACTGTCACTTCCTGCTTTAGTCCTGTTTCTCAGCAACGAAAAGGGAGCCCTGTCATATTGAACTGTTCCGAAGAACCAACCATAAAAGCTATAGAACTGCTTTCGCTCTAACTTGTGTGACCAAAGTCTTAATGAATTCTAACTGGGATCATAACGGCTGTGTGCAAGTGTTAGTATTGTCTGTGTCTAAGAACCAAATATGTTTTTTGTTATTGTTACCCACTGGTTTGTTTCCTACATTCCTGAAGCATGTGGACGATGCAGAACATCATGTAACAGCTTCTTTATTTGGACCATCAACCTCTTTTTCAATAAACATTGTTCTCGCAAAAGTGAAGTATTAACGATGGTGAAGTATTGATGGATAAGAGCGCTGTCGTTTGCCCAGGTTATGGATGTTTTGGCTGGCTTACATAAATGGCATGACCGTACAACATGACCAATGTGGTTAATGGTACAGGTCAGTGTAAATTATATTTTTGATAAATGATAACGCCCACAGCAAACGACGAGGGCAACGCTACCTTGCCTTGAGTCAGTGGCTTTGACGGTACAGCTGCACACTGCTCATAAGGATTTTAAATATACTGGCAATTTATACTTTGTACTTTGAAACCAGTAAAACAAGTTTAAGCAAAAAATACTAAAGTAAAGTACAGCACTTAAAGGCCCTGTCTGCATGAAAGAACTCTGGAGTCTGGACACACACGGATGTTGGGGCTGAACCAATCACCACAGTCGCATGAAATTTACAGGAAGAGAACGTCACTTCTCTTCACTTACTTCACTTACTGTGTGGCGCTCGATGGTGTGCTGCGTAATCGGGGAAGTCATGAATATATATAGTATATAGTTATAGATTGTCATGTCAGAATATAACTTAGATATGTAATGAAATTGGACCCCAAAAAAAACTTTGCAAAGTGCTTTTCATTCATTGCACTGAGACCAGGGAGACACCATTTGAGGTTGAAATAACTCATCAGGGTGTCAAGGATGTTCAAGTGGCAAACCCAGAGGCGTAGCTTGCCATTAGGTAAGGCAGGCAGCTGCCTGGGGCCCGTATGTCAGCAGGGGCCCCCAGAGGGAAAACAGATTTGACAAAAACGACCAAGAGAATAAAGTCACTGCAGCAGCAGCAGCGACAAGCTGCAACGGCAATTGGCCTTTTCCTTGAAAGGGTCCCATGAGCCAAATTTGCCCCTCTCTCACCAGCTTCTCAGAGGACCAGGAGAGAGAGAGAGAGAGAGAGAGAGAGAGAGGCGGTGCAAACCCGCGTGGAGGAGTAAATACAGACATAAGCCTCCCCTCCAACAAAATGAAGAGAAGTTATGCCTCTGTCAGCAAAAATGAAAGAAAATAAGGAGAAAGGAGGAAGATGAAGACAAGTAACAACTAACTGTAGTCGCATGTCTCTGAAGTGCCTTCTTTTAGCAGGTTTCATTGTTTGGCATGCAAATAATCATTGTCAACGCCCCAGTGAGTGAGCGGGCCGGTGTCACTCCTGGTAAACAGTGGGACTGCAGGCAGCGCTCTGGTCATTGCACCACTATCGTCCCATTTGCAGTTTGGTTTAATGCACTGTTAGTCTGTGCAGGTGAGGTCCACCCTTTCAAAAGACTCCAGCCTGTGTCTCCTTTCAGTGACCCATCAGACGCTTGGGTTTCACTGCTGATTGAACCGTATCCATGGTTACATATGCATTCCATTCCAAAAACCTACCAGAAAACTTAAAAAACCTGAAATAAGATTGATCCTGAAGCATCATAGGAGCCATCGGGAAAGTAAAAGCGCTAACCACCCATACAGCCACTGAGTCACTGAAAGGTCAAATACGCACTAATATCAACAGTTCTTTTTTTTACGTAAAAAGTTGCATAGTGCACCTTTAATATAGAAATGTGTGAAAAAAGACGTAGTAGTTTACATTACAGTGACTGCACTGCTCCCTGAAAGGTCTGAAACACGTTTATAAACTCACTTACGTGAAGAATTTAGACTTTATTTTTTAATGCTTAAAAATGTCTGACTTACAGGCGAGTTTTCTTGCATTTCTTTAACAGTGACCCTGAAAGAGAACTTGTCTCTGTGAAGAATTGGGATGCTACAAATGTTAGGAAAGTTAGGAATGAGTTTGGACCACAACTTTTAGTGGCTTCCTCCGGTATCAAAGGTATAGGGCCTTTATTTGGATCCAGGTGTTTATTTATTTCAATAGAAATTTATTATTTATTTATTTATTTATACTGTGAAAATTTGTATGCAATATTTTCCTAGTAGAGTAGTAGTTCAGTATTGTGATGTTATATCATATCACTAAGCATCATGGGATTCACAGCAATAATAAACTAATGGAGATTTTTAAATGCATAATGCAGCTAGGACGTAGATGAGAGGGTCCCATTCATTGAAAAAGGTTCCAGAGTCTTATATGAACCTTAATGGCTGCTCTATCTCCTCCTACGTAGCCTGTTCCTTAAAAGGACAAACAGGTGGGAGGCCCTGCGCTCGTGGGGTGGGCGGAGCCTCCACAGGGCTCCAGAGCATGATTGACAGGCTCTGGAGCCAGTCAATGTACTGAAAATGCTTCCAAAGCCAGGCTTTTAAGCCGTTCTTGTTTGAAGTCCCATTAGAATCAATGATGCCAAGTGTCTCTTGAAGTATTACAGCAATGTCAGCTCCCCACCATAAGAACCATACAGAAGACATGCATTAGTGTTTCCGGGCCAACACGGAAACACCAATGCATGCTTTTATCACCAGTCATGTCGACAACTGTAATGCCCTGCTTCCTGGTCTTCCCAAAAAGAGGATCTCAGGTCTACAACTTTTACAAAATTCAGAAGCTCGTGTCCTGACGAAGACCAGGATGCGGGACCACATTACACCGGCTTTAGAATCGCTGCATTAGCTTTCAGAACTGCTTTCACCTTATGAACCTTCACGGCCCCTTCGCTCCTCCGGCAGAGGTCTCCTAGTTATTCCTAAAGTCAACAAAAAGACTCATTTCCAATATTACTGCCCTCGCCTCTGGACGACCTGAGGAGGAGCTCAGGGCTGCAGAGAACGTTCATGTTTTTTAGAGCAGACTCAAGACCCACCTTTTTAGCTTTATTATTATCTACTTTATTTAGTCTGAATATATAATATATATATGGGAAGTTTCAGCACGCTCTGGGGCAGTTTGCAGCCGAGTGTGTAGCGGCTAGGATGAGGATCAGCACCTCCAAATCTGAGGCCATGGTTCTCCACCGGAAAAAGGTGGCTTCCCCTCTTCAGGTCGGTGGGGGGGCCTTACCTCAAGTGGAGGAGTTCAAGTATCTCGGGGTCTTGTTCACGAGTGAGGGACGGATGGAGGGTGAGATCGACAGACGGATCGGTGCGGCGTCAGCAGTGATGCGGTCGCTGTATCGGTCTGTCGTGGTGAAGAGGGAGCTGAGTCGGGGCAAAGCTCTCGATTTACCGATCGATCTACGTTCCCACCCTCACCTATGGTCATGAGATTTGGGTAATGACCGAAAGGACAAGATCGCGAATACAAGCGGCCGAAATGAGATTTCTTCGCAGGGTGGCTGGGCGCACCCTCCGAGATCGGGTGAGGAGCTCAGTTACCCGGGAGGGGCTCGGAGTAGAGTCGCTGCTCCTTCACGTCGAAAGGAGCCAGCTGAGGTGGCTCGGGCATCTGTTCCGGATGCCTCCTGGTCGCCTCCCGCGGGAGGTGTTCCAGGCATGTCCTAGTGGGACAAGGCCAGTGCTTAATTTGATCCCCTGTTTGGGGGAACGCATTCCCCCAATTTCAAGTTTTTCAGGGAAATGGATCCAGGAAATATTTTGGAGGATCCGGCAAAAAATGTATCTGATATAATGGTGTTTAATGAGAGTGTTCCGGCAAATGTTTTGGCCTGTTCCCTGAATCCATCACATCAGGCCAAAAGTGTTCCTGAAACTACTAATTTACAAATTAAGCACTGGACAAGGCCTTGTGGAAGACCCAGGACACGGTGGTGGTACTATGTCTCCGAGCTGGCCTGGTGTCGTCTCGGGGTCCCCCCAGAACAGCTGGAGGAGGTGTGTGTGGATCGGGAAGTTTGGGCATCTCTGCTGAGACTGCTGCCCCCGCGACCCGGCCCCGGATAAAGCGGAAGAAAATGGATGGATGGATGGATGGATGGATATATGGGAAGTTGTGCCAGGCGTATTGTTTTAAATGTTGTAATCTGTAAAGCACTTTGTGATAACTTTCGGTATGAAAAGCACTTTATAAATAAAGTTTGATTGATTGATTGAGTGGGTGGCGGTGTGCACCTAAGCTGTTGGTTCCTGCCCGCCAATAAACAAAAGAAGAAGAAGAAGAAGAAGGTAAAATGATGGAGTTATTGTTCTCATTGAAACATTTGAAGTTTTTTTTTTCCTCCACGTTTTATGCTGTTTTACGTTAGTCCTGGAAAATGGTATGTTAGCACCCACAACATGGCGGATCTCCATGGTAACACTGACCTTTCCCGAACTCGAGTATAAATATGTGGTTTAAACTAGACTCATATGTTTTTTTTTTACTTGCAGAGAAAGTGGGGCATTTCTTTCCATTCTTTGCTCTAACCTGTGGCGTCTCTTCCTGCTCTCTCCAGAATCTTCCGTTTCGTCATTGTCACATCGCCGACTACAAATCGCCCCTTCCCTGTAACCACACTCCCTCACTCTCTCCAAATGCGGCGTGTCTCCATGGCGACACACGGCACAGCGATTCCGGCTGGACGGCTATGGAAGCCCGCCGGAAGTGTGTCACGCCCCGTTTATGGGACGGAGAGGAAAGCCCAAAAGGAAAGAAGCGAGTGGGACGGGGCGAAGGGTATAAAAGCTCCGTCCCGAAACCACGAGCGGCACACAAACAGCTCCGCAAACCGGCTCGCACGGCTCACACAGCGTTCCCATGGCGACCAGTATGGACACCCTGCCCGCCCACCTGCTCCCGCTGGTGATGGAGGAGTTCCCGCAGACCCTGGAGGAGCTGGGCTGCGTGTGCCGGGCGGGACAGAGGGAGCCCAGGCTGCGGTGCGTGCAGTGCGGCATCATCGAGGAGGCGGAGGAGGAGGGCGACGGCACGCAGCTGGAGCAGGACCAGGCGCACCGCTGCTACCTGCGCACCCTGGAGAGCCTGAGGAGGAGCACCCGCTGAGGGGACTCACATGGGAGGAGGAGAAGAAGCGTCATGTGACCAGAGGACCGGCTTTGTTTTGAACCCGGGCCGGACTGAGCTGCAAGAGGGCGCCTGGACATGTAGCCAGAGGGAATACTGAGCCGGAGGAAGTGGGCTGTTTGACCAAATGTTTGAGATATCTTGGCTTTTTCTTGAAAACTGAACTAAACACTATGGATACAGAGAGACTGGATCGTCCTGGACCTGTTTTTGTTGGACTTTTCAAACGTTGCGCTCTCTCACAAACGCATGCAATAAGCCTGTGCCGGATATTTTTGTAATCACAGGAAAATATAGTTTTTATTTCTCTATTCATTTGTACGTTTTTGCGAAGGGCTTCGATTTCCATTTAAAAAAAAGTTATTGATTGTACTTATTTTGATATTGTGAAAGAGTTGTGCACCGATTTCTATTCTTCTTCTTATTGCTGCTGTTATAATTGTTATTATTACAGTCATTGTGCGCACATTGATTATGCAATTATTAGGGATGTCTGTGTTTTGGAGATTTTACATGCCGTTCTTGAAGACCAGAGTGACACTGCATGTGCACACTGAAAGTATTTTAATAAATAAATAAACACATTTTGAAATGAATGTTATTGTCTCATGAGTCTGTGAACCCCTTAACTCACACCTGAACCGAGCACATTTTCTCCAGCTTTTACCCCAATCCGAAAGCTTCTGGGGAAAAAGGTGTGGAAATTGCAACAAAACTGAGACGAAAATGTGGAAAAAGTGACAAAAAATGTACAAAAAATGTACAAAAAAATGGACAAAAAAGTGATAAGAATTTGACACAAAAAAAAGTGAAAAAAATTTGACGAAAAATTGAGAAAAAATGGACGAAAAAGTGAGAAAAATTTGACGAAAAATCTAGAAAAAATGGACAAAAAAGTGATAAGAATTTGACAAAAAAAAATGTGAATAATTTGACGAAAAGGTGACAAAAAGTGACAAAAAAATGTACCAAAAAATGACAAAAAAAGTGATAAGAATTTGACAAAAAAATGCGAATAATATGACGAAAAGATGACAAAAAGTGACAAAAAAATGTATAAAAAATGACAAAAATTGACAAAAAATTGACAAAAAAGTGAGAAAAATTTGACGAAAAATTGAGGAAAAAATGGACGAAAAAGTGATAAGAATTTGACAAAAAAATGCGAATAATTTGACGAAAAGGTGACAGAAAGTGACAAAAAAAAATTGACAAAAATGAGATGACTGCCCAACAAAAAGTGATGAAAAAAAATCTGATGATGTGAGGAAAAAGATCAATTTAGTTTTGTAGGTCTTAGCTTTCAAATGAGGTGTTACACTGGCCTACAGGATTTGGGTAAAGCTAAACCGGAGAAAATGCTCTCGGTTCAGGCGGGAGTTAAGAGGCTAGAGACATTCCAGGCTGAAATGTCTGTTATGGCTGCAATCTTAGCTTAACCTTAATGTAAAATGATTGAATTATAATGAACAAAAAAAACCTGAAAATCCTATGAGTGCTTGTAAAGTGGAGGCCCCGGTTATGGCCCGCCATTAAACATTAAACTTGAGGCACCAGAATGGCTTGGAGCGGCCCTGGGGAGGACTGCATTAAAGGAACAGGCCACCATTTTTACATACTGAGATGTTTTTGCCTGAGCTTAGATGAGTTGATGCGTACCCGTCTGGTCTTTGTGCGTGCCCTCAGTCACGCAAAACGACCAATGATGTTGCTAGCATCTGGCCTCTCCCAATGTATTCTTATAGCTCCAAAAGGGGGTGAAGTTGGAAGCTACCACGCTCTTCCAGGTGGTCCTGTTCCCTTAAGCTTTACTATTGTGTTGACAGGTGTGACAACAGTGGTCTGAAATTAATCAGGAAAAAAATATACAAATAACTACACTTGTCACATTACTTATTGTACATTAACTCACTGAAAAAAAAGGGCTGTCAAATGCACAATGTACTTATTTATTGTTCATTCACGCATAAAAAAACAAGGAAAAGACTCGAGTTTGAGTCCTTTGTCCCTGCAAACAGCTGAATCATGAGGCTGCCATGTTCTTTTGGGCATCTATGAGAAACCTACTGGATATTGGGGGTTTCTACAGTATATTGCTTTGCTTTACTCTTTGCTTTGGGGGAAATGATGCGTAGTATGGCTTTAAGTGACGATACAAAAAGATGGGTATTCCCAGAGGTGGGTAGAGTAGCCAAAAATATTTACCAAAGTAAGATTACTGTTACTTTACAATAATTTTACTCAAGTACAAGTAAAAAGTAATGACCCAAACAATTACTCAAGAAAGAGCAAAACAGAACATTCCAAGAAAATGGCAGAAAAACAAATCAATTCTAAAGACAAAGGTCCACGAGACTAATTACATCTATTGTGTGCACAAATATTTACTTACAGTGGAAAAAGTAGCACATTTACTTTACTCAAGTAAGAGTACAGACATTTCATTAGAAGTAAAAAGTACTGTATGAAAAACTACTCTAAGAAGTACAATTTCTTCAAAAAACGTACTCAAATACATATACTTGAGTAAATGTAACTGAGTACTACCCGCCTCTGTTCCTGATCTGTTTAGCGTCACTGGCTCGGTTGTCACGTGATCACAACTTCCTGACTCCCTTTTTTGTCCAACATCAGAGGCTACTTCCTCTTCCAGACTGTTCCGTGCTGGTCCACGGGGGGGCAGTATTGCAGCACTTATCCCTCCTCTCCGCACGCTCTGCTCTGATTGGTTGCCGTGCAGACTGGCACTGCCATCTCTGATCTCCAGCAGCAGCAGTCAGAAAGAACTAAAAGGCTCTAATCACTTAACCCAAACACTTTGAGTTTTGACCTCATTAGCTTTGTTCGAAATGTGTGCAATGTTTTATACCTGGTTATAGCCGAGTGTTTCAAAGCTACTGTAGTGTTATGTGGATGGTTCTCTTGATCCTTTGATTATGGTATAGTTCAAAGGTCAATGATTGGAAAAGCAGTGGGAAACAGGGATGAAAAGAAGCATTGAAGTAGATTCCCTAAGGCCTAACTTTGAGTTGTTGGTAATTACAGACGGCATCTCAGGAACTGCCCGTATATGGTCATGCTTGAAGCAGACAGAGGGGGAAGACAAGAGGAGATTTTGTTTTTCTACTTTCGATGATTAGCTCCAAAACTACTTTAACCTCTTAACTTCCACCTGAACCAAGCACATTTTCTCCAGTTTTGGCATTACCCAAATCTAAAAGCTTATTTAAAAAGCACCAAAACAGTGACAAAAACGAGGATAAAAATGCAACAGAAATGTGCCGGAAAAGCAAAGATAACGCGAAAAAAACATGACTAAAAGTGATGAAAGAGCCACAAAAGAGCGTCAATAAAATGCCACAAAAGCAACAATAACACAATAAATAAGGGATTAAAAACGTGACGGAAAATCAACAAAAAAGAAAAAAAAAACTCGACAAAAAACCTTTGAAAACACGACAAAAAAATGGACGAAAACATAAAATAAGCGTTTCAAAAAGGTGACATAAACATAGCGACAACGCGTCACATAAATTGCAATAACTTTTGTAGGTCTTAGCTTTCAAATGAGGCATTACTCGGGCCTATAGGCTGTCAGCTCTCAGGTCAAGTAGCTCTACGATTTGAGTAAAACCGAACTGCATTTAAAGCCATGCTTGGTGAAGGCGGGAAGTAAAAGGGTTAACAAATGCTGAATTATGAATATACTTTTCTACCCAATAAAGATGCAAAGATATGGAGAGGAGCAAAGTGGTTCAACAGCCCAAGTAGCAAATGCTTGATGCTTTGTGTTAGCATCATGCTACGAGCTAACAGTGCAGCTCGAGTGGCTGTAGTGAAACTATGGTGAGTGTTTTTACTCTGCATCTCCTGGATAGGACCTCAGGAGGAGGTTTTTGGAAACTGTTGATGCTAAGAACAGCCACCAGAGAAGATTCAAAGATGACTCAAGTGGGTCGAAATACAACTGTGTGTTTTTGAGAGAACTATCTTTTAAAGTTGCTGAACTTAGTACAAATGAATAGGGAAGACAGGTGCCATACTGAAAGTCGGTGACGTTTTGTCCTTTTCATAGCATTTATATAATGTATGTGGTTTCTGTATCATTAACATGTTATAAGATGATCTTTGGAGGCCACTGGACATGTTTCTGACCCCACAAAAAGCGGAAACTTAACTTAACTTAATTTAGCTCAGAAGGTATGGTCATTTGTAGCGGATGTACAATCTCAAAAGGTTTGTTCATTAATGACTTCTAACTAGGCAGAGCCGTTTTTTCCTATGCGCAAACTACGCACGGTGCAGGGCCCCTTAGACGAGGCTAAAGCCGTTGTCCGTGGTCTTTTTGTCGTTAAGATGAGTTGAATCCACACTTTTCTCATTTCTCTGTTTCTCTCAATGTGCACAGTCTAAAACAAACTGGGTTACTCAGGCTAATTCTCAATAATAAGACAGAAATAAGGTTTCAGTTGAAAGGTGAGAAAACGTGACCATTTGCTATTTACCATTATAAAAAGTTGGGAAATAGACTAGTGTCGTCCTAAATCCCAGTCTCACAGTGGCTTAGTGGTTATTGGTTCTCACACAGAGGGGCGGAGCCTGATTTGAAGTCATTATTTTCCACTTCTGCCCTGCACTACTGCACAGTGGAACCGTTTTTGACCGTTAATGAGTTCTCCCTTCGTCGAATAACCATGGGATGTGAACTGTAGGCCCCCCGTGTGGATTTTTGCTTAGGGCCAGAACCGGCTCTGTAACTAGGCTTTGACCTAGAGGTAGTCGATGGGTTGACAACAGCTGAAACATCTGGATCATTCATAATTTACTTTGTTTGAGGGCTATATGCTAACAGCTAAAGGAAAAGTACATTGAGCTGGTGACTAGTTTCTCGGACATGCCGACTTGCTAACTCTCTGCATAGGATCAAACGCTGCTTCCCCTTTTCATTTCTACGCTTGTTTCTACTCACATTAGGCCTTATAATACGCGGTAGTCGTGGTAACAGCGCAGAGGAAGCCCCGGCAGATGGCATCAATTAAAATACAAAACAACAAAACCGAGAGCGACATTAGGAGACCGACCAGATAAGTGCACGCATTGATGTACCGACTATGGGATGATCAAAGCGAGAGAGGGAGACAGAGGGAGACAAAGAGAGCAAGGCAGAGGGAGATCTCTGTTAAATGACTTTTGAGAGCTTTTTACCATGTTACAATGTTGTGCGCTCATCAAAAACATACCTGCCATTTGAGGAATTATTGAATCTTCCCTGGTGACTAGATTAGTATTCATAAGTGCGCCGGCAGCGGATTTTTCCCAGAGCTCCTCCCAGGGCCCGAGCTCGGCCATATCTCGAAATGTAAAAAACAAAAAAAACATTTCGAGCCATTCAATCACAGACCATGGCATGAAGACATATTAACTGCAAGTTGCTAATGACTCCTTGTATCCTTAAGTGTGTGGCAAAAAGACATCGATGTTTCAAATGTGTCTCCGCACCACTATCTTTGAACTAATCCGTCATCTTTGCCTGAACTTTAATAATCTTTCCCCCAGTAGATCAAATAACTGTCAGCCAACCACATTTCCAAAAATGAGTGAAAAGCACACTACACTGTGTTCCAAATTATTATGCAAATGACATTTTTCTAAGATTTTCTAAATTGTGAACTCAAATGAGAGTCAGCATAATTTTCAAGTCTTTAGCTGGTAGAGGATCATTTAAATGTGGTGGAAACAATTTCCCAGTGATAACAGTATTTTTTTCAAAAATAAATATAGTGAAAAACCTCAAAATCCACTGTTCCAAATTATTATGCAACTCATCGTTTCAATACATTTTAAAGCTTGTAATTAACTGAAAATGGTCATTTGTTGTATTTGCAGCATTAGGAGGTCATATTTACTGAAGTCAAAAGCTATTTCAATCAAAAAAATATTAACAGGTCAAGTTATATTTTACCATAGGAGCCCTTGTGTGATAGCAGCTTCAAAATTCTTAAATCCATTAAACTTGTGAGTTTTTGGACAGTTTCTGCTTGGATTTCTTTGCAGGATGTTAGAATAACCTCCCAGAGCTGCTGTTTGGATGACAACTGCCTCACACCCTCATAGAAGTTTTTTTTGGTGAGGCTCCAAAGGTTCTCAACAGGGTTGAGGTCAGGGAAGGAGGGGGTCCACATCATGAGTTTCTCTCCTTTTCTACCCATAGCAGCCAGTGATACAGAGGTATTCTTTACAGTGTGACATGGTGCGTTGTCATGCATGAAGAGGATTTTTTTAGGGAAAGCACGGTTCTTCATTTTGTAGCATAGAAGACAGTGGTCAGTCAGAAACTCCACATATTTTTCAAAGGTCATTTTCACACCTTCAGGGAGCCTAAAAGGGCCCAAAGGGGCCGACCAGCTCTCTCCCTTATGATTTTGGTCCAAAACATGACTCCGCCACCTCCTTACTGACGTCACAGCCTTGTTGGGACATTGTGGCCATTCACCAACCATCCACTACTCCATTGATTTGACCATCCAGGGCTACACGGCCTCATCAGTGAACAAGACTGTTTGAAAATCAGTCCTCATGTATTTCTGAGCCACTGCAGCCGTTTCTGTTCATCAGCATTCAAATAACAGTTTAGGGGAGGCCCGGATAGAAGGTTTATGCACAACTGCAGCCTCTGGAGGGTCCTACACCTTGATGTTCGGTAGACTCCAGAGGCACCATCAGCTTCAAATACCTGTATACTGCTTTGTAGCATCTGTTCTCTTAATCTGATGTGTTTGTCTGGCAGAAACCGTCCATATTGTGCCTTTATCTGCACAAACCTGAGCGTGCTCTGAATCATCCACAAATCTCTTATCAGTACGATGATTATGCTTAATCTTTCATGAAATATCGAAGGTTTTCATACCTAGACCAAGGCATTCAACTATTTCACGCCTTTCATCAGCAGAAAGACCCTTTTTCTTTCCCATATTGCTTGAAAATGATGATCTGCATAATAAAGTGGAACACCCTTTTTTGCAGTTTTTCTCTTAACTGGGCTTAACCTGAAAACTAATCATCCCAGGTCTCTAAGATTCATGTCAGTGATTCATAGAGCCCCGAGACACGATACCATCCATGAGTTTCATTAGTATTATTATTTTGTTTACCTTTTTGACACAAAAATCCAATTTGCATAATAATTTGGAACACAGTGTACAAAACGGACACTCTTCAGCCACAGAGCTACACCATGGAGGAGTCGCCACTGCCGATCGCGCTGGGCTGCCTCTGGGGTCTAAGCCCCAGGTGAGAAATCTACACATGTGATCCTCCAGCTCAAGATAGAAGGAGAGGAAGAAAGGGAAGGAAATGATTAAAAAAAACACATCGACACTAGGTGAGTTTTGGGTTCATAATCCTGTGCAAATATTGACGCAAAACCGCTAATAACACCACTTCAACGGCAGACGCCTGCCCTTTGCTGATTGGTTTACTCCACTTTGTATGTAAGACACCCATCCATCCATTTTCTTCCACTTTATCCGGGGCCGGGTCGCGGGGGCAGCAGTCTCAGCAGAGATGCCCAGACTTCCCGATCCACACACACCTCCTCCAGCTGTTCTGGGGGGACCCCGAGGCGACACCAGGCCACCTCGGAGACATAGTCCCTCCAGCGTGCCCTGGGTCTTCCATGAGGCCTTGTCCCACCAGGACATGCCTGGAACACCTCCCACGGGAGGCGACCAGGAGGCATCCGGAACAGATGCCCTCGCCACCTCAGCTGGCTCCTTTCAACGTGAAGGAGCAGCGACTCTACGCCGAGCTCCTCCCTAGTAACTGAGCTCCTCACCTGATCTCGAAGGGTGCGCCCAGCCACCCTGCGAAGGAAACTCATTTCGGCCGCTTGTATTCACGATCTTGTTCTTTCGGTCACTACCCAAATCTCATGACCATAGGAGAGAGTGGGAACCTAGATCGATCGGAAAATCGAGAGCTTTGCCCTCCGACTCAGCTCCCTCTTCACCACGACAAACCGATACAGCGACTGCATCACTGCAGCGCCGCACTGATCCGTCTATCAATCTCACGCTCCATCCGTCCCTCAATCGTGAATAAGACCTTGAGATACTTGAACTCCTCCACTTGAGGCAAGGGGTCCCCACCGACTCCCCACATCCGGCTGCAAACTGCCCCAGAGCGCTCTGAGGGTAAGACACCCATCCATGTAGGAACTTTAAAATGAAATTGAAAAAGTAATTTGTAAATGATTACATCCATCATCAGCACTGTTCTCACATTCAAGTTGTGTCTCAGTCTGTTTCTTGCTTTCGTACAGTCTCAGGTTTTAAAAAGGTCATTGTCCTTCCACACCGCTGTCGCTGCAAATTTGCTTTTGATATAAGCACTATGCTTTTGTATCTGTCCCTGTGAAATGAACCAACAGAAGGAAGCGAGAGAGAGTGAAAGATTGAGAAATGATGGAGGAGAGAAAGAGAAGGGGTGGACGGAGGAGAGAAAGAGAGATCAAGTGAAGCGAAGGAAGTCAGAGAAAGAGAATAAGAAAGAGGAAGAAAGAGAGAGCGATTCTGTTCGTCCAAACTGCTTCTTTGGTTGAAACTGCAGTGTAATGAGGGTCTGGATATTCTCGTTTGACTACATGATTGCGGCGCTAATGGCCCGGGCTGCGTGTGACTGGGCAGTTTAGCGGGAGCAGAAGACTGAGCGCGAACCCCGGTCCGGACCGATCCATCACGCCGGCGTCCCCTCAAACCCGCCCTGACAGCTGCCCTTGGAAAACGCCTCCTTCGGTGCTCGGCTTTTGCATTGGAATCGCTTGCTCAAAGACGCGGCCTTTCAAATCGCAGGCTAATCTAATCCCGGAGTTTGGTTTATTAAATCTCACATGTCAGCTGTCCAATCAGAGCGCTGCGGAACAAAGAGTGTCCTGTGGGTTTGAGGACACGGAGGTTGTACGCGCTTTCGCTCATACGCTCGGGGAATAGTGGTTAATCAGAGTCTGCTTGAATGGCATCATCTTCAAATATATTGGTCTCTATCCTTGTTCTTTCCCCACATTAACATTCATGTATCGGTTTAGCAATTAATTAATTTTCTTGTAAACTTCTTTTGTTTTGTCCAATCATAATCTCACTATGTGGTCACAGCAGTCATTAACTTAACGTGAGGACAATTTCTCCGGTTCAGCTTCACCGAAATCTAAAAGCTTCTTGAATAAAGCATCAAAATACTAACAAAAATGGGATGTAAATTGGTGAGGAAAAAGCAACAAAAACGCAACAAAACAGGTGACGAGAAAGTGGAAAAAAGCAATAAAAAAGTAACAAAAATACGAAAAGGTGATGACAAAGCGGGGAAAAATCTCAGATCAAGTCAAATCTTAGATCAAGTTTTGTAGGTCTCAGCTTTCAAATGAGGCGTTACTCTGGCCTATAGGCTTTAAGCTCCAGTCGTGAAGCTTGGGTGAAGTCCATCTATCCATCCATTTTCTTCCACTTTTCCGTTTCCGGGTCTCACGTTGCACCAGCCCCTTTTGGCTCCTCCTACAGGTGGTGAGTCCACAGAAGGACGGCCTCATGGTTCTAACCCGGCCTGTTGGTCTCTCATAAGGGGCTTCTGGGTGAAGTCGAACTTGAGAAAATGAGCTTGGTAAAGGCGGGGGTTAAGAGGTTATAAATGGACTGTGCTGCATGAGCAATGGGCGAGGAGTGTGCTTCTCTGTGGTCCTCATGGTGGGGAGCTGACATTGCTATATACCACCCCCTGGTGGCCAGGGGCGACTCCAAGAGACACTTGGGAGCATTGATTCTAGTGGGACGGCTTAAAAGCCTGGCTCCAAAGAGTTTTTCTTTATCTAAAAATCGCCATTTGAAATATTTTAACCGCGCTGGTTTTGTTTATCAGCCCGAAAAGTTGAAGCATTTTCCAGGCATTGACTGGCTCCAGAGACCTGGAGCTCTGTGGAGGCGCCCCGCTTTTTTGCGGAGGAGACAGAGCGGCCATTAAAGGAGCTATCCTTGATTTTTTTTAATTTTCTGTATTGGAAAAACATTTGTTGTGTCCTTTAGTATATGGTAAGAGCAGACACTTATCCAAAAAACACTGGTTTTAAAGCTTTTTAAACAGTCATAAAATGTCAGGCTAGTAGGCATTTTTTACAGTGAAGTGACAGTTTTCCTCCCTGAAAGTTGTTAAACCTGGTTTAAACTAAGTCCCTGTGACGAATTTTGATGTTGTAAATGCATTAGGAAAGTTTGAGTTTGGACCAGAAACTAGCCATTTGAAATTTGAGTGACCCTGTTTCTTTGTACAATCAGGTATAGCTCCTTTAAGGTTCACATACGACTCGGGAACCTTTACAATGAATGGGACCCGTTCATCTTTATTGTATTATATCTATGTGCATGAGCTTTTGCATTGGCAAAACTTTCTATGCATTTGATTAAATAATATACTACTTCGTATTAGTGTTCAGCATACACCAATTGCTATGTGTGCATTTTATTTCAAAATGTATGTGCCAAAACACCACAATAATATGAATTAAGAGTCTGAATCAGCACAATGCATTTCTATAGCGGCCCCGCCCTGGTTCACTCCTGTCTGAAAAAGCAGGACCTGAAACGTGCACATCACTAATCCACAAAGATCTGTATGTGTGTATGGGCAGGAGCTAGAAACAATTTGGGGCTGCACAGTTTTACGCTCAACTACCTCTGATTTTTTGCAACTTGAAAAGCAAGGTGAGGAAATGTTCAGAGCAACTGGGAAAAAACTTATAATCTCATAAAAATGCTGTATTTCCTCTACAGTGCGTTCTTAACTGATGAAGCAAAAACCCACCATCCCACCATGAGGCAAGCCACAACCTGAATAAGAATTTGATGATGAAGGCCTGTGGACTGAAACGCGTTGGAGTTTAAGGCTATTTTAGACATGCCATAACTAATAAAGGCATTTTAATTAATTTTCGAGAGTACCTTGGTTTTTTCTGCATTTTTAAACATCGACAATCCCTTTACCAAAGAGCACCTCTTATACCATCATTCTTCATCACTGCCCAGAGGTTCATGAAGCGCCCTCTTTTTTCCTTTGTTCACAAATCCATATTCAAACTTAAAACCCTGTTCCAAATTATTATGCAAATTGTATTTCAGTGTCATAAAGGTAAAAAAAAAAAGGTTTTCAATTAAACTCATGGACGGCATTGTGTCTCAGGGCTCTTTGAATCACTGACATCAATCTCAGACGCCTGTGAAGATTAGCCCAGAAATACTACTGAAAAAGGACATTCCACACATACAAATATCAAGCATTGGCTTAAATGACGAATTTTTTCACTCATTTAGATACTTTTCCTGATCGGACCAAGTTTACTTTGCTTGTTTGAGGACATTTCAGACCAGTTCTAGGGTAAATCTCGCTTGAAATAAGAAAGTAAAATTGTCAATGAGATAAGACCAATTTTCTTACCCCATTGGCAAAGAAAATGACCTGAAATAAGGATGAAATGTATCGAAACGAGTCAGAAACATCTCAGAACAAGTGAAATAATCGAGGCCAAATGCCCAACAACTTCTTAACTAGTCAAAACAACTAAAATTTGGATTATTATGCTCAAATTAAGATGTTTATACTAGTCTAGTTAATTACTTTTTGCAGTGCAGTATTAAGCAGACCATCATTTTCAAACAACATGGGAAAGAAAAAGGATCTCTCTGCTGATGGAAAGTGTGGATTAGTTGAATGCCTTCGACTAGGCATGAAAACCTTCAATATTTCATGAAAGATTAAGCGTAATCATCGCACTGTTAAGGGAATAGGCCACCGTTTTTACAGACTGAGATATGTTCTTACCTTAGCTTAGACGAGTTCTTTTGTACCTGTCTGGTCTTCTTCTTCTTCCTCAGTCACGTAACACAGCACAGACGGTGTTAGCCTGTAGCCCCTCCTCCTCTACAGCTCCAAACGAAGTGAAGATAGAAACTACCAAGCTCTTCCACGTTTTCCCTATTTAAATATGGTTACATGAAGTGTTATATTACAAAAGTATAATGAAACAAAATTAAACAATGTGGATAAAAAGGGGAACTATATTGTAAGGCGTAAAAATACCAGGAGTAGTACAGCATTGGCGCAGTAATATCTTCACTTAACTGTGCGGACGCTTTCAGATGTTTTTGATTGAAATACTGATAATCATTTGGAGTAGTAGATTTTGAGTTGTTTTGAAGAAAAGCTACTGTTATCATTGGGAGGTTTTTTCAATCACATTCATATGATCCTCTAACACAGGGGTTGGTAAGTTTGCATGGTGGAGGGACGATTTTCTCTTCATTGTCAAAAGACCGAGGGCCAAACCCCCCAATTGTTAAGTAAGTAAAGCATCACTTTTAACAATTGCCACTTGTACGTCTTGTATGCCCTAAGTGGGTGGTCTTCTCAGAAATGTTGAGGGATTGACTATGTTTCACATTTTGAGCCTTAACTAAGTGCATTTTCTCCAGTTTGGCTTTATCCAAATCTTGAAGCTTCTGGACTGGAGTTCACAGCCTATAGTTGATTTTCCACATTTTTATCCTTTTTTTTTTTCATTGCTTTATTGTCTCGGTTTCGCCACATTTCGTCACATCAACGTCGCTCTTTTGTGGCTACTTTGTTGTTACTTTGTTGCTTTTTTTGTTACTATTTTACTACTACTATGTTTTTAATGAGGGAATGACATAATAACATGATGTAAAGCTTGAAAAAGTCAATTTTGCATAATACCCCCCCACCCTTTAAGGCTTGGAAATTATACTGAGTGTCATATGAGTTGACAATATAGAAAATCATTTGCGCATTAATTTGGAACAGGGTTTATAATATAAATTCAGAAACAATGACGACTTTGACACCTTTTTCTGTGTCAGTTTAAACCATATAATCTCAACTAATTCCTGCCATTCTTACACAGGCGGGGGAAAAAAAGAAAAAGAAGTTGCCTGTATGGAAATAATCCCATCTGAATTATCATCTGTCACACATTATTTGCTTGGCCGTCATAAATCCCTGCTCATGATCCAGAAGGAGTCGGGTCCACGGGCGTCAGTGGAGAGCCCGGTCCCTGTGCCAACTCCCCCGCAGCAGCAGCGGCGGCGGCGGCGGCGGCCGTGAATCACAGCGCTCCGGGTCTGTCAGCGCGGCGGCTGTAGAGATGTATGCAAATGCAGCACAATGCAGATGATGATGTATGATCTTCATGTGGAAAACCTGCCTAATGTAATGGAATTAAAGGGAGATTACATTAAGTCTCCAAATGCACAATGGAGATGCAGCGATGTGGGTTTGCAGCCGCGCCAGGGGACAGGAGGCGATTTGAGAAGCAGCAGTTTTTAAACCAAGAAAAAAAAAATCCGTGTGTGCTTGAATTTTTTTGTATAGCTTTTCTTTAAAACACAATATGTCAAACACACAACTACCTCAAGTGGTGTTTTACTTCATTATGGGTAATTATAGTGTTAAAGGGATATTTCAGGATTTTTGACATAGGGCCTCATTTCCCAGTTATCCAGAGTGTTGTTGATTTCTAAAGATCTTTTTTTCTTAAATTCATGCAGCTCTTATATTTGAAGATCTTAGTGGCGCTAGGCTAGTGCATGTCTATGGTATCAACTAGCCTGCATTAAAAACAGTCTGACCCGCTCCACAGTGCACCTGAGGCAAATCACTTATAACACCAGACTAACCATATAAATGTCTGTGTTAATAGAATAATTTTAACCATTTTGCATTTAAAAGAACTTGTATTTGAACAGCATCAGCTTTGTGGTTGTAATCTACGCAGCGGCGGAGTGATCTGCTAGAAAATAGTCCCTCAAACTGCAATCATTCATGTGATGCAAGGTCAGTTATATTCCAAAAATCAACACAGACATTTATATCGTTAGTCTGGTGTTATAAGTGATTTGCCTCAGGTGCACTGTGGAGCGGGTAAGACTGTTTTTAATGCAGGCTAGCTGATACCATAGACATGCACTAGCCTAGCACCACAAAAATCTTCAAATATAAGAACTGCTTGAATTACAAAATAAAATATCTCCAGAAATCGGCAACACTCTGGATAACTAGAAGCTCGAGGAAAGCTCACTCATTATAAGATACTTCATCGTTTTTATTACACACCTACAAGACTTTTTAAAATGGGCATCCTTCAGAATAATCTATGCTGGAAATGTAACCGTCACGAAGGCACATTTATCCACGCTATGTGGGATTGTCCGGTGGTTCAGCCATTTTGGAGAGCAATCATTTCAACAATACAGAGATGGCTAGGTACACCTATCCCTGAGTCTGCTCAACTTTGCCTGTTAGGTGACAGATCCTGTTTACCTGATATATCTAAGAGTAAAGTTGCGCTGGTCCTAACAGGTTTCATCTTAGCTGCGAGAGTTATTCTCCGCAAATGGAAAAATCCAGAAGCTCCTCTCTATAGGGAATGGGTTAAATCCATGACAGATACTACATCATATGAGCTATTAGTTGCCAAGTTACAGAATCGGAAAGAGTCTTATTTTCAAGTATGGGATGTGTTTATGTCTTATTTGAAAGGTCAGACACTTTAAAGTCTGCATTTTTGTGATGTATACTTTTGCTGTTTTGTTCAGTCTGTGCTGTTTTTGTTTTGTTTTATGCTTTGATTATGTAAAAAAAATCAAATAAATACTTAAATAACAAAAAAAAACAACACTCTGGATAACTAAGAAATGTCAAAAATCCCTGAGATATCCCTTTAACTCTGGCAGTTTGTTTGCTGCTGCTGCTGCTACTAAAAGGCCTTCATATACTGTATCTAGGCTTTGGTTTCGTTTTAGATAAAATAACAACTTTGTTTGTCTCTCAGTCCACAGTGAGGAAGAAGAAGTGCAAAAGAGCAGCGTTGAATGAGAATAAGTGGCGACAATACTTAAAGAAAACGAAATGTACCCAGCCCTAGTTCAATTTACCTGATTGCCACTTGCTGAGAGGGGTAAGGTTGTGTCATTTCCATAGACAAATACGAGACCCTCTTTCCTCATTCTTCACTCATCACCATTTACATCAATATCTCCTCCTACAGAACATGTTCCAAAGAAAGGAAAAAGAGGCGAGAAACAGCAACCAGCCTCCAGGGCCTGTCAATCACAGCCCACAGCTAAAACTTTAACAATGTATGCAACAAAAAACAGAATATGTCAAGAATATGATACTGTATTTTAGAAACAATAAAAGTAGAGATGCAACCATGGAGCTTTTTTGGTTTCAATACCGATACCGATACTAGGTGTTTGTTTGGCTTTCTCTGAGTAAAAAAGTTGGTCCTTTTTTCTCCAGTGTTAGATCAATATGGTCTCATTTTTTTTGCAAACGACATGTTACAGATCAATTATCAAATATAGGCTCTCTATTTAATAAACTGTAATGGAAAAACATTAAACAAGAATGACTTTTCTACACTAAATATATGACCGGTAATTTTGTTACATTAATTTGAACAACTCACATACATTTATCTGATCATTATCACAATTGACTTTTGCCGAGCCCCGCCCACCTTGGTTACTGTTGCTGCGCCCGACAGACAAATAGTAAAACACAACCAGCCCAACAGATTGCCCTGTGTCAGTGACCTTTTTTAGAGCAAAAGGGGCAAAAGTGGTTACAGTCTGCAGTGGAGGGACATATTCAAGATATTAATCAAACTGTCCAACGTAGGATAAAGAACAACTAATTGACACTAAAGCAAACACACAGGTCTCAAGCAAAATCAAAGAAACCTCATGATCTCTTCCTTAAATGCAAGAGCACAGCCTTGTGGACCAGTCGTGCTCTTGTGCTGCCCAGTAAGCACCCTCTTACTTTTCTACTATTGCTAAAAATAGAAAAACTAAAATACAAACACTTAGCCAGTCCAGAAGTGGCTGACCCAAGCCTTGATTAGTTGCCGCTAGCATTAGCATACATACATGTGCAAATTCTCCAGGTTTTGCCCTTCAACATGAGGTGCAGCACATCCATATTCACTGAGATTTAGTGGGTGGAAGTTTTGTTTTTAAGGCTGTGAGAGAAAAAACTGGTACGGTTCAGTATCTGATTGTAGCCGATACTCAATATTGTATTTTCTTGGGTATCGGCTCCGATATCTGATATCAGTATTGGATCGGTGCATCCCTAAATAAAAGTGTTTGGGACCAGGCTTTTAAGTTGTTTTTGACACGTGTAAAGTCCCCATTGTATTCCATATTATAGTTAATCTTCTGGAGCCACCCCTCGCCACTAGGGGATGGTATTGCAACAATGTCAGTGACTTGCCATGAGGACCAAAGAGAAGCGCCCAATACTTCCTGCAGAGGAAGTAATGGATGGACACATCCCAGTCTCTCACTCTTTTGTGTCTTTTCCACACATAGACATAATTTAAAATGATAAATAATGATAAATAATTATGAATAAATGGCCAAATCCATTATAGAGCCAACCCCTCCATTGGTCCACCAGATGTACTTTCAAAACTATGTCCAGATCTTGTGTCGGGCTAACGGTCAGATCATCTAGCTTGAGGATTGTCCCATTGTGCATGTTTTGGTTACGTTCTATAAGTGAAATAATGAATATACATTAATTAGCAGTATCACCACGCTTCTGTCCCTTCAGATGTTTCCAGACGGCTGAACACTCAGTAGCAAGTTGAGTTCTTTGTTAGACTTTAAGACTCTCTTTGAACCACCATCTGGCAAAAGAATTAGTCTACTTGTTTTCCAAAAGTTGATCCCATATTGACTTTGATGAATGGAGGCTCCTTTGTGAGTAAAGTGACTGAGCGAATAAAGAACATTCGCAAAAGTGTCTCTCAAATATTCATTACTTCTTTTTTTAAACCAAATTGAACAGGAACTTGTCAAAATCATTACAAATGAGTTAAAGTGAGACACTGCAGGTCAATAGGAAGAAAAACATATTACTGACATAAATAGCTGTGTTTTTTTAATCGCTAAATAAGACATTTGTATGTGAAAATAAATTTGCAAAATGCCTATTTGGCAACAACATCTGAAAAATGGATTGTGCCAGGGTTAAATTCAAGGTTTTGACTTGTTTGCATGGACTCGTTTGGAGGGGATTTTGGATATCTTGTTTGGTTTTTGAAATTAGATGGTTATTAGTGAAAAAATCTGTAAAAATACCAAATTTGCCTTGCTTTGGAGATTCAAGGCTTAATAGATAGCACACTGGATTGTCGAGAGATCTGCATTTTCTGTCTCACGGAAAGATGTAAAGGCATGATGCATAATTTATGCATAATTACCGTAATTTCCGGACTATAAATCGCTACTGTTTTCACACGCTTTGAACCCTGCGGCTTATACAACAATGCGGCTCATGTATACACGGTCATACTGAATATTGTGTCTTGTTGGTAAACCCTATCGCTGTCTTCCTCAAGGCTCTGTCCAAGGTGTTTACTGCACACCTGTAATGTGGTTTCGGGTGCGAAATAAATGAGATTCATTCTCTCACTGCTGAAATACTATGGAGGGGCGAAGCAAAGCGTGACTTAAAAAGTCAGCCTTGGGTGATTCACCACGGACTCTGCCATACTTGGCTTTCGAACACTAGGAAACTGCACAGACGGGCGTTCAGGGCTTTTGTCTTAACCCTCTTTTACAATTCAATGTAGGCTAACCTATCTGCAGGATACTGTTCTCTTGGAATATTTAAAGGCATACGGGAAAGTCTTGTATTTGTATTCCACTTGTATGTGGACACCGGCAACATATAGAGTAGTTGGTAAATGGTAAATATTGAAGTGCTTTGTTCATCTAAGTTTTGTGGCTTAGCTGTGATTGGCTAAAACGAGGTGCGTTTGATCCAATAAGCAGCAAGCATCCCAACGAAAGTCAGTCTATTCTCAAGCAACTTCAACCGGAGCCTTGCCAGATCTATATTACACTGTTAATGATATTTGCCTTGTAATATGAATCAGAGAAAAGGAATTCGATATTGTAGATAGAGTCTAGTTCCTTCAGCAGCTCTTTTTTTTTAAACATATTTCAGATTTAAGGCAGTTCTCCTCCCCCACTCCAAAGCTATGGTGTCCAACGGTTGTTTTAAAAGCCTAAGTAATGCGTAATAGGTTATTTTCACAATAACTAGTGCCCTGGTAATGTTGACTATTCATCTACAGCCCATGTTCCTCCAACCCGAGCATCTGTGTGGCACGTATAGACAATGGAGTGATCAAGGTGTGTTTTGTCAACAGACCAGAGGGAGTTTGATTTAGCGGCGTTAGATCTACGGAAGATGAGTACTTCAAAGCGAGTGAGAGCCCAACAGCCACACAACACGCTCCAAGCTCTATCACAGAGACAAAACAGATGCCCGGGACACGGCGGAGTGAATCCAAAAACAGGAACTTTGGTCAGATAAGTCCGGTTTTCTGTGAACTGTGGACAATGCCGTCACCTCAACACTCTGACGCGACAGAGCCTTATGGCATGATGTCACCAGAGGAAGAAGATCCTGAGGAAGAGGTTTGATTCCCGAAGCATCTGGAGCCTATGGGCAGATGAATCTTTGTGGATATAGGAAGGGATTACAGCAACCGCCCAGAAAACGGTGAACGGCAACAGTTCAGAGGCGGTGCAAGCATTTCCAGGGCCCTGAGCAAAATTCAACCAAGGCTAATCGACGGAGGGTGAACCCATTTACTGTCAAAAAGAGTCACTCACTGTAACTAGAGCAGGGCAGAAGTAAAATGGCTTTTCCTTCATCAGGTCCAAAGCGCTTTGCAGGAAAGTTACCAGTCACCCACACTCTCACTTCCAGTTTGGGCCCTCCTCCACAGTTTAAAGGAACAGGCTACCGTTTTTCCATACTGAGAGACCTGAGCTTAGATGAGTTGATTCGTACCTGTCTGGTCTTTGTGCGTGTGCTCAGTCACACAAAAAGACGAACCTGGAACGAACCTGGAACGAACCTGGAACCGCCACCTTAACGTGGTGGAGGGGTTTGAGCGATTGAATGATCCTGGGGGCAATGTTTTGTCGGCGGCTTCGTGCCCCTGGTAGGGTCTCCCATGGCAAACAGGTCCTAGGTGATGGGACAGACAAAGAGCGGCTCAGAAGCCCCTTATGAGAGACCAAAACGGCAGGTTGGAATCGTGAGGCCGTCCTTCCGTGGATCCACCACCTGCAGGAGGAGCCATAGGGGCTGGTGCAACCTGATTTGGGCAACTGCTACAGCTGCCCCCACGACCTGGCAATGGACAAGAGGAAGAAATTGGATGGATGGATGGATGGATGGATGGATGGATGGATGGATGAATGGATGGATGGATGGATGGATGGACGTTATTAGCATTTAGCCTCTCCCAGCACATTCATGGCTCCAAACTGGGGTGAAGTTAGAAGCGACCAAGCTCTTCCACGTTTTTCCTATTTAAATACAGTTAAGTGGAAAAATTACACAATCCAAGTCTAGTTACAAGTAATAATACCTTAGGAACACTTCAACTTTACTGCGCAGACGTCGACGTGCTCCTGTATTATTATGTCTTACAATATAAGTACCCTTTATATCCGCTTAGAAAAACGACATGTTTAATTTTGTGTGCCAAGACTTGGATCGTGTAACTTTTCACATAACTGTATTTAAATAGGGAAAGAGCTTGGTCGCTTCTAACTTCACCCCAGTTTGGAGCTATGAATATGCTGGGAGAGGCTAAATGCTAATAACGTCTTTCAGATACGCATCAACTCATCTAAGCTAAGGTCAGAACATATCTCAGTATGGAAAAACAGTGGCCTATTCCTTTAAGAACTACTGCTTCAAAACTTTTTTTTATCTTACCACTGAGATTTGTGCACAGTTATTGAAAGTAACTCCAGGACGCTCACATCATGCCACAGGAATCAACTCCTCTTTGAGACAATCGCAGCTGCTTTGCTCAAATCTATTGGCCCGACTATTGTCTACAAGAGACTGTCCTCTGCTAGACACAGGATAGCTCCATGTCCGCAGTTATTTAAGCGCATCAAGGAGAAAATACGAGGCGATCACCGCGTGAGACAGCAGAGATTTTTGTGTCTCGCCGGGATTTTGGGGACAGAGGTCTGTTCTCCAAGGACCTGAAGAGGAAGTGTCAGAGAGGTAGGCTTATTTTTGGTGGTATTTGTGGAAAAGTGGTCTGTGTATTGGAAGAACCGGCCATGCAACAGTTTTTGTTCATAATTGTGCAACAAATTGCCATTAATTAACCTGTTTAACCGGCTAATATTAAAAAGCTAACTAGCAATTGAGAGAATGGAAACAAATGTATGGGATAGAGACTTTTCCATGGCTAGTTTCCCCTCACATCTGTTCTACATGTGCAATAGGGTCCAATCTGTAGCTAGGAATCCCTGGAAAATGAGCTTCTGAAACTTTGTGTGTGTTTTTTTTTAAGGTTAAATCAGTAACAATGTAAACAGATAAGAAAGGAAACAGAAAAGAGTAAACAGTCACACATGACTCGTGTAATCCTTTTTTGTAAATACCATATTCAGCTTTAATGATGTGTATCTGTCAAAAACACAGAGCTGTGTTTTCCTATGCTTGATCAATTCTGCATATTCAGTCTGTCTCCTCAAATGGTCCTGCCTGAACTCCTTTAGCCCACAGCAGCTATCGACTCACTCCAGTCCCTGAGGCAATCTGACCGCAACATTGATATTTTTTTGCACAGAAAGACTTCTTGAGCCCCATATCGTCTGATTCAAAGCAACAATTATTTCTTGATTGATTGATTATGTATTATATCAGCCATGTCGGTACTTTAGCACTACACACACAGGCTAACTTTGTTCAGAGACAAAAGTGCAGCAGATTAATTCATTTATTCACTACAATACTTCAGTTGGCGAAACAAGCATAAAATGTGGCACATATCTTCTCCATAAGCTAATTTTTTTGAAAATGTTGGGTTGTTTCTACTGTTTTTATCATTGGTTTTGTGTGTCTGATCATTTGTTCATGTATTTGCTTGAGCTTTACATACTTACAAGCAAAGGTGAAAGGATTTGTGTTTAATTTATCATAGAGCATATTATATACAAACATGGACTCCAATGTGGCCTCCACTAACCTTAAAAATGTGTTTCAGGATTCAGTCCACACAGAAAAATGTCTGTTTATTGAATGTAATTGTTGTTTTTTCGGAATGATCAGGCACACATATAAGACACACATATGCACAATTGAGGTGGTGTTTTATTACATGTATAATTAAATACACAACCGCTCAGAAGTGTGGGGTCACCCAGGCCACTTCTATAGCTTCTATAATCACCACAACGGTTTTCAGCAGTACTTGCATCAATTACCCTCTGACACGATTAGGTAACACAACCAGTAAAACACTGGAACGATCTCTGTACTCTGTCTCTGTATGTATTCCATTAAAAATCACCCTTTTCCAGCTAGAACAGGCATTCACAACATTGTCTAGACTGTATTTCTGATTATTTCAATGTTATCCTCATTTTAAAAAATCTGTTCTTTTCTTAAAAAATAAGCAGACTTTAAGTGACCCCAAACCTTTGAGCGGTAGTGTATATCTACATTTACATGAACTTTTTGTAAAGGGTGAATGTCACTGCACAACCAGGGCACGCTGGTGACTTCACTGCTGTGTAGCTCAGCCTGGGGTTCAGTGTCAGCTGCTCTTGCTTTACTAATGCTGTACCGAGCTTTACTTTCTGTAGAATAGTAGACTAGCTGTAGTTAAAGGGACTAAACAGAGTTTAAAAATGTTAAAATTATGTATTTTCCTCCCCCTACATGTTCCAGCCATGTCCTAAGGTGTACAATGAGCCCAGATCTGTTCACCACAACTGCCTCTATAATCCTGCACTGTCACTGAAAAACTTGATACTTCAGGTCCGAATTGCCGTCATGCACAAGTTTAATATAGAAGGTGCAGTTACACGTGTGACCAGAGGTGGCAGTAATGAGTACAAAAATTACAACTTGCATCTAGCCCAGGGGTGTCAAACTCATTTTAGGTCAATTGTGCTAGATTAGATTTTTTTTTTTCCTATAAATGAATAATAATAAGCTGTGATTTGGTCAAAGCCCCAACTTTACTTTAGCTTCATTAATAACAATTACACTTGTATTGCACTTTACAAGCCTGTGTCACAAGTTTCTCAAAGTGCTACATAGTAGTCAATATTCATTCACTCCACACTCGGGGGTGGTAAGCTGTTATTGAAGCCACAGCCGCCCTGGGGGTATTCATATCCTGAGCTCTTATTATGTCAGTGCCCTCTGCTGGACACTTATGGAACTCTTTCCCTTTTTTAAATTTAATGCCTCCTAGTGGCTAGAATGAGCATTCTGGTTATTCTTTAAAAATTCATAACTCCGCACAGGAATGGGCTAGAGACTTACTTTTTTTTTTACATACTCTGGTATTTATGCTCTACAGGACAAAGCAATCCGCGCAGTAATCTTCACTTTACTGTGCGGATGCCAAATTACTCCTGGTATTATTACGCCTTACAATATAGTTCCCCCTTTTATCTGCTTAGAAAATCCACATTGTTTAATTTTGTGTAATTATACTTTGTAGTGGAACACTTCACGTAACCATATTTAAATAGGGAAAACGTGGAAGAGCTTGGTAGCTTCTATCTGGACCAGTTTTGGAGCTATAGAGGGGAGGGGGAGAGGCTAAATGCTAACGCCATCTGCGCTGTGTTTACGTGACTGAAGGCACGGGTGAAGACCAGACAGGTCCTAAAGAACTCGTCAAAGCTAAGGTAAGAACATATCTCAGTATGTAAAAACGGTGGCCTATTCCTTTCAGTTTAGTTTCCCAAAAGGTGTCAAACTGCCCCATATCAATTAGTTGGTAGAAAACAGTTATAAGATCTAGTTCGATGCCTGATTACCAGCTCAAGGAAAGTCGAGCCAAGGCGAGAGGCTATAAGACTCGCTCATACTTACCCGGATGGTGCACAGATCACATGGGACTTAAATGACACTGGATGAATGATCGGGCGAGGTGGAGGATAAATGACACCTACTCCTATCCCATACATCAATGTGTCATCTTGGAATTTTCCGTGGACACCCAGACTTTTTGACTGAGAGGGTTTTAGTGAACACTTGGACCAAATTTCATGCTTGTTTCACAAACTGCGATGTCCCTCCTGAGGTTGACTGGAGGTTAGCGCAGCGCTCTCATCAGGACGAGCGGGGGGGGGAAAAAAGCTCTCATTGCCCCAGCGCAGCGTCATTACATCGGAGTTTTAAAGATTTTCTATTTACCAAGTGGATGTGCGCTCTGTAATGGCTACATTTGCAGTCTATCGGTTCATTTTCTCCAGAGGTCCTAATGAACACGCGGCAAACTCGGATCCATTCTACTAATAGGTCGCTAATACAAGCTACCTGCTATTAGCCCGCCGATGTGTTTCTGCAAGCACTTGGACAAAAGCAAAAGACACATTTGCCCTATAATGTTAGAGAGGAAACGATTATAAACGACAAAGCACCATCTGCAGCTCATCTCCCAGAGCACTGCATTTTGAACGCATTACACCAACCAGCCAGTAGATTCATTTTGGCAAAAGGCTTTACGCATAAGTCACACAGTCGGTCTGAGCCACTTCAACGAGAGCAGCACAATTTGGAGGATTGGGGGACTTCCAGCTTTTTGGAAAAATATTGCAAGTAGATTTTTTCATTTATGCTTCAAAATGCTACAGTCTCTTCTCCCTGTGCGGCTGCTCCCCTCACTGCTGTGCTCAGGGAAAATGTGGATATATTTGCGAATATTCACCATCAACACCAAATAAAAAAGTGTGTCTAAAGCACCCACATATGTGTACAGATTATGTGAAAGATCGCACAATGACAAGTGACCAGTTCTCAACATGCTTTTGTAGATATGACTTATTTAGGTGGATAACGGCTGTTGGAAGTAATAATTATAATTCTACTTCTGTGAAGCAGTGATCTTAAGAAGAAAGGTTGAGCAGAAAATATATATATATTTGAATTTTTAAGCTGCTGACAGGAGGTGACATCCATGGAGGTGAAGTTCCAGAGCAGTTTGACTCATTTCCGAATGACATACGAAGTCAAGCTGAGGATCAAACGCAGAGATATTTTATCAATCCAGTGTATCGTCCATACGAGCCCGGCGTTTTGGGGGTCTGTAGACGAACATTTTCCAAACTAGGTCCCAGAGTGGAAAGATCTCAAAACGCCGTTTACGTGGCGCCGCTGTTACAACGTCTCCGCAACTTTACTAAAACGACCAGGCCACCGTTTTTCCATACTGAGATATGTTCTTACCTGAGCTTAGACGAGTTGATGCGTACCTGTCTGGTCTTTGTGTGTGCCCTGAGTCACGCAAAACGAACAAAGATGTTGTTAGTATTTGGCCTCTCCCAATGTATTTGTATAGCTCCAAACTGGGGTGAAGTTGTAAGCTACCACGCTCTTCCAGGGGCACGAACAAAGACCAGACAGGTACGCATCAACTCAGCTAAGCTCAGGTAAGAACATATCACAGTATGGAAAAACGGTGGCCTGTTCCTAATGTGTTCCTTAAATGCCTAGATGTTCCTTAAAATGCCAGAGTGGTGTCTGTTATCCATAATCTACTGAGCTTATAATGAGCTTCACTCATGGATGGTTTTACTCCGCTCCTCTTTGCTCCACTGCCGTCCACAAGCCACTGTGACAAGTAGAAAAACACAGCCGAGTCAGTCTGTGTTTTTGGACTGACAGTAAAAGTCACTGACAGGTTTTTCTGCTTTAGTCCCGTTACGTCTGAAGAATAAACTCGCCTCCTCGTCTCTTCTGTAGATCCTAAATCCTTGAATCAGTTTCATTTTCACTGTTTACATTCCACAAAAGTGTACAGCGCCCTCTACATCTTGTTCTATTATCCGTGTTAGGGCCACAGCGCCTCACACAGGCCTGGAAGATGAATTGCGCCGTTTTCACAGACCTGAGTCGACCCATGTGGACGCACACATTTACTAAGCCGGCCTCGTGCTTACAAAGAAAGTTTCTGAAAACATAAGCGTTTTGTCTTCATGTGGATATAAGCTAAGCGGCGCAAAATGATTTTTTTCCGCTTGGTGTGAACTCGGTGTCAGTCAGACTCCAACTACTTCCATGGGCAAGACCAAAGAGCCGTCAAAAGACACCAGAGACAATATTGTTGACCTCCACAGGGTTGAAAAGGGCCACGGGGCAATCGCCAAGCAGCTTGATGAAAACAGATCAACTGTTGGAGCAACTGTTAGAAAATGGAAAAGCTAAAGAAAGTCAGTCTCCCTCGAACTGGGGCTCCATGGAAGATCTCACCTCGTGGGGATCACTGATGATCAGAAAGGTGAGGAGTCAGCCCAGAACTACACGGGAGGAGCTGGTCAATGACCTGAAGTGAGCTGGGACCACAGTTTCAAAGGTTACTCTCGGTAAAACACTACGCCGTCATGGTTTAAAATCAAGCATTGCACGGAAGTTTGCCCTGCTCAAGTCTGAAGTTTGCCAATGACCATCTGGAGGATCCAGAAGAGGCATGGGAGAAAGTAATGTGGTCAGATGAGACCAGAACCTTTTGGCCTAAACTCCATGCAATGTTCGAAATTCAGTGATACAGGAAAGAACTAGACAAAGTGCTCAGGAAGTCAATGATTGAATTAGTAATTGGTCTTTTGGAGAACTAAGACTCAAAACAAAAACAAAAATCCAAGGCACTCCTCCACATTCTAATTCTCTATTTACATTTAAAAAGCCTTTATTTAGCTGGGCTGATGAGTGTTAAAGTCTTTAAAACATAATGCTGGTGTATCGGCTCCAAACAAGCCTTTGTCAAGAAGCCTTAACACTCATCAGCCCAGCTAAATAAAGGCTTTTTAAATGTAAATAGAGAATTAGAATGTGGAGGAGTACCTTGGTTTTTTGTTTTTCTTTCAAGGCGAAATCTTCATTTTATTTTTTCATTGATATCTAGTTTATTCAAAGTCTAAACTAGTAATCCAAAATCTCCACTGCCAAAAAATAAATCTTTATGTTCTATACGTCAACAAATTGAAACCATACAGTAAATGTTCATGTCAGTAATCTACACGCAAAGGTTTAAATTTACATCCCCCTTATTCACCTGCAGTATCTCGCCTTAATACACAACGCCGACCCCAGGATGGTGCCCAGGAAGAAAGCCAACAAAACGCATAAAACCCCAATTTAAATTCCCGAGCTTGTGTGCCGTCCCGCGGACCTTGGATTCGCCGTGTCATACCGGCTCGGTCTAATACCATTGTCCCGGCCGCGGAGCAGAGGGGCCTGATTGCTTTGTGCCACTCAGCGCTCCTCGTAATAGATCCACTCTCCCGGTCCTCTCCCGGTCTCACCCAGGGCCACAGAACCACAGCCCGGCGCACTTTAATTCCCCTCCATCTCCACGCTCAATTTAGCCCCGAATGTTCCCGCCAATGTGCCCCGCGCTGGAATTACAAGCGTTAAATTATACAAATAGGGCCTTAATAGCGCGCCATGGCAGATTGAAGGAGCACGCATCCACAGACGTTTG
This sequence comes from Gobius niger, assembly GCF_951799975.1. Classification (NCBI taxonomy): domain Eukaryota; kingdom Metazoa; phylum Chordata; class Actinopteri; order Gobiiformes; family Gobiidae; genus Gobius; species Gobius niger. The sequence continues at coordinate 35,615,343 of NC_136855.1, read as the reverse complement.
CAGTCGGACGATCAAAGGAGGGACGGGGACTTTACGCTCGTTGTATTCTCGCAACATGAATCGTCCCATGTTGTTATTCATATTTATCAGTGGCGTAGGCTCTCAGTCCTCCAGGAACTTTATGTGATAGTAGAAATGTTCAAATATCGCAGACTGGACGGGGTTGATTATACGAAAAAAGATGATTAGCCAACCGCCCTGTTTACCTTTCTAATGTGCAATCTTTGCGAAAATATAAAAATCACAACTACAGGCGTTTGTTTGGCATAAGAAAACTCGGATGCTTTGTGTTAGTCGATATTATTCACGAGGTCTGAAGTTTACAGACAGAAATCGTCATGTCTAATGTCTCTGGTTTCGGCGATCACCGGTGTTCAAAACTCACGAGTCACTTTGCTGAATGGAGAGCCATGACTCACCTCCTCCATTAACTCGTTCACTCATTTGGTGCTATTTTAAAACGTTACACCACAATTTAGCCAGTATTTTCCTTTTTTTTCTTCTTCATTGCAATAGCTCCTACATTGATACTACACCAAACTTTACAGGATTTATTTATTTGAAAAGGAACAGTGCACATTAACCAACATTATACAATGTAAATGTGCCCGAGTTAGCAGAAGAAGCTCAAAGGCCAGCCTAAAAAAAAAGACAGAATTAAAATCACAACGATTTATAAAATACAATATATAAATAGGGAAGTGTATAAAACGAGCAAAGCATATATTTTTGATAAAGCTAGTGCTCAAGAGTCTGTGTCTCCACGGACACTTTTTGGTTTTCTTTTAAATGAATAGAATGAGGGAGACTCTAATTGCTTCAGGCACTGTGTTCCACTGTTGGGATGCTTTGTAACAGAAGACGATCTGCCCAAATGCAGTTTTTCTGAGGGGGAGAATGAAGTCTTCCCTCACTGTCCCATGAGTTACTCTGGCTGCCTCAATCTGAAGTTGATAAAGACTTTTCGTTTCCTGCACTGGAAAGAGCTCAGTCTGGGCTTTAAAATGAGCCCTCCCACAACGTCCTCGGCCTCAGGGGAGAAGAGAAAGTCTGCGGTGAAAATCGCTCACCAGTTTTTTTCACCTATTTTACATATTTTATGTTGACTTTTGTGTATAATTTAGTTTTTTTGTTTTGGAATCTACATATTTTTGTCCTTCAAACAAGCTCCCTCTGAAGAACCTACTAAACATAAACACACCATAAATATACAGCGCCCTCTGCTGTATATTTACCAGAGTTTACAACCTGAGGTTTACAAACTCGCTCAGTGGAGGAGGAGCAGAGACAGTTTTGATTCTGTACATTCAACAGATGCTTTTTGAATTTTATGAGATTGTCCCAACATTCCCCTCCTGGAACCGCCACCTTAACGTGGTGGAGGGGTTTGAGCACCTGCATGATCCTGGGGGCTATGTTGTCGGGGGCTTCATGCCCCTGATGGGGTCTCCCATGGCAAACAGGTCTTGGTGACGGGTCAGACAAACAGTGGTTCAGAAGCCCTTTATGAGAGACCGACAGGCCTGAGAATCGTGAGGCCGTCCTACTGTGGACCCACCACCTGCAGGAGGAGCCATAAGGGGCTGGTGCAATGTGATTTAGGCAGCTCCAACAGCCTCCACGACCCGGCAACGGACAAGTGGAAGAAAATGGATGGATGGATGGATGGATGGATGGATGGATGGATGGATGGATGGATGGATGGATGGATGGATGGATGGATGGATGGATGTCCCAACATTACAATATGTTCTGGGAGAAAGAATCACTTTGTGGTTCACGTCAATCGAAGACACTGATATGAATCAAATGACTCAACTGCTAACTCCCGGCTAAGCTAGCCTCACGTTAATGGTGGCACGGTGGTACAGCAGTTAGCACTTGTTCTTCACAGCTAGAAGGTCCCAGGTCTGCCTCGGTTTCCTGCAGTTTCCTCTACCACTCAAAACATGTACAATAGGCCAGAATGAACGTAGAGTGTGAGTGCTTGGGTAGTGGTGGTCGGAGGGGCCGATAACCCAGACTGGTTGCCTCGCTTCCATCAGTCTACCCCAGGGCAGGTGTGGCTACAATAGAAGCTTACTGAGTATGACGTTAATGAACAATGACTACAGTGTAGTCAGTGCTTTGAGAAACTTGGTAAAACAGGCTTGTAAAGCGCAAAACAAGTTTCTTCAAGGTAATGAAGGAGACTGAGGAATCCACAGGCCAGGTCCAGTGGACTGAAGAACAGTTTCATGCACCAGGCTATAAGGATGCTGAACTCCCTGCCCTCCCTGTGCTCCCACCCCTTATTCCCCAACCCCCGCTCCACAATAAGGACGAGAGAATGAACTATTTCGATTCATGTCAAATGAATTGACAAATAATATCTCTGAATCTTGAAGTGTAAGCCATTATTATTACTATTAAAGGGGCTAGATGCAAGTTTGTGATTGTATGCTCACTACTGCCATCTCAGGCCTTATGCGTAACTGCAGCTTCTATATTAAGCTCGTGCATGACGGCACTTCGGACCCGAATTAACACCTTTTTGAGTGACAGTGCAGGATTTTAGAGGCAGTTTTAGCTAATAGGTCTGGGCTCATTCTACACATTAGGAAATGGCTGGAATATGTAGGGGGAGGAAAACACATTATTTTAACATGTTTAAACTCTGTATAGTCCCTTTAAGGTCTAAATGAAGCAGAGCGGTCATTTCAGGAGAAAAATTGATAAATATCATATTATTCCCAACATCTTGCATGACATAGAATGCTACTTTAGCTTCTTATAAATTCTCAAATTGTGCCAGAAAACAAACAGTTGCAATCATTAAAAACAATAGAAGTGATATAATTCTGTTTGTAGGCTACTGTCTCTGAGATTTGCCCGTCCACCTTTACGTTTGGTTTAAACAGTAGATTACGTTGGACAGTCTCACTCAATCAAATGACTGAAAACAGCCAAACCACTTTGGTGAGTGATTACTTTTAAGTCAGAAAAAGTGCTTCACACCACTAATTTGATGGCTTGTTGTCAGATGTCATTAGCTTGGCGATAGCGCAGCATTAGTTTGGCTCGTTGCCAACACTCATACTGAGAAAAGGCGACAGCTCGGCACCTCTTATTCAGAGTATTGTGACCATGTTATGCATGTTGTGCCATAACACAAGAATACATAGTGTCTGCCCTATCTACTAAAATGATGCTCCTGGGATGTTTTTGATGAGGAAACAGTATCATAAACATGTTTTAATGTAAATGTTATAAGGCAAGATTGGCCATGTATTCAAAACAACTTCCTCCAGCTGAAGTCAGACTAAACTGTTGTTGGCCCACAGAAACAAAGAGACAGTGTTGTCAGTCGCTCTCTCTAAAACTGAAAAATCAAGATAGAGCCCCGGGATATTGATGGACTCAGACCTGAATCAACAACATCAGCAGCAGCTTTTTACAATCTAAAAACACAGCCAAGATAAAAAAAAATACATATATAGTTTCTAAACCAGACTGAAAGAGTGTAATTCATGCGTTTGTCTCCTGCAGGTCACACAACTGTAATGTCTGCTCACTGTATCCAACCAGATTAGCCCAGTGCTCAGGTCTCTGCAGCGCCTTCCTGTCGCCATGTTAGAGCCATATGAACCTCCTCGGGCCCTGAGAACTCCAGGGAGTGGTCTCCTGCTGGTCCCAGAGTAAGGACTGAACACAGTGAGGCATAGAAAAGGATGAGAGACTGGCCTCAACTCTGACAATATTAAAATCCAGGCTGAAAAAGGTTGTATTTAGCTGTGCATGTGACACTGACAGCATTTGATCAGCACTTTTCACTTTTATGGGACTAACTAATGAGAATATTGATGTTTTATGGATTGATGTGATCTGACTTCATACATTTCGGCAGCGTCTGAAGTATCACCTACACACCCCTTTGTAGATCGTCGTCAGAATGAAGCGAAACAGAATAATTAGCACGTTGGGTATTTAAGAGTGAGAACAGCAGGAGGCTCTCTTAGCACATAAAGTGACGCATGTGCCATCACCCTGGGAAGCGTTCACACCAGAGTCTATAAGCAGGGCCGCGTCTGGCTTTGTAAGGGGGGGGGGGCCGTGCAACATGTTGTAAAGGGAACACGCAAGCCAAAAACAACATGTCAACACGCCCCTCACCTGCTGATGTCATGAGGTGGTGCTTTATCCTCAGTGCGGACCCCACTATAATCCATTTCTCTACTTAACTAACTGTTCTGATCTGGGGTCGCTGCAGTCGGTCAGGTCTAAGTTCTGCAACACTATGAGCCCAAAGAATGAGATCATCTGACGACCTGAAGATCCTGAATGACCAGGTTATTCCAGATTTCTTGCTCTTTCTATGCAAGGCTACATCGGGCCTACATGGTGAAAGAGTGGTTCAGAGTCCAGATCTTAACCTCATTGCGAATCTTTGTGATGTGCTGGAGAAGGGTTTGTGCTATGGTCACACTCCCCCATCATCAATACAAGATCTTGGAGAAAAATGACTGAAACACTGGCTTTTTGGATACCGCAGAGGCTTATTGAAACGCCGCAGTGAATGTGCGCAGTGCTCAAAGCAAAAGACGCTACAACCAAATATTAAAGTGTGTGTGTTTTTATTGTGCACCAGTATTAGTTTACATCGGACTGCAGACGTCAAGAAAAAATGCCGCGCAGAGAAGCAGTGCAGTGTTGATTTGTTGGTGCAAATGAGTGATGTTGTGTTCAAGCTTTAAAAAAGGGGCTTTTTTCAATCACATAGCACCAGTCTATATCACACTACAATGATGACGAAACCTTCTGTAAATGCAGTAAATTAGAATAACTGCCTTGTATAAAATGTCTCTCTCAAAATGGCTGTAGCGAATGTCTTGAAATAGGCCTCTGTCTCTTTAAGAACCTCTGACCCTTTCCGACACGCCCCCTCCACACGCTGTCTGTGGCATCAGTGGGGAGGGGGTTCTGCTGAGGAGCAGTGGTTGGTTACTCGGCTGGTGACGAAAGCTCGGAGGCGTCTCCAGGAGGTGGGGGCGTTCCTAGGAGGACTCAGGCAAACCTATCCCTAAAATGGCCGCCATCAGAGTTTTTACAGATTACTCAAAAATACGTGAATGTGCCAAGGCAACACTTCAGGCATGATTTTAATGAGGGAATGACATAATAACATGATGTAAAGCTTGAAAAAGTCGATTTTGTATAATACCCCCCCTTTAAGATGAATGAAATGAATGAACGGATCCCAAAGATTCGGCTCCCAGTAAAGAGCCGTAAATCCCATCACTAGTGCAAATCAACACTGGACATTTTACACAAATCGATCAACTGTACGTCCTATTTCAACAGCCAACATGATCCCTTGATCTTCGGACTTCGGGCCCTACACCGGAAGTATTGGGGCAGAATAAGGTGAATAGTAAAGGTTGCGAGCAGACAACAACTCGGTGGTAATACAATACTTTATTTAGATTAAAAATGGACAAAAAAAGTCAAAGTCGGATCCGGACAGCGTCTGATAGAGGTGCGCGGGTCGGCTTTTTTTCTGATCCGCACCCACCCGACCCCGAAGAAACGTGTCTCAGTTTGCCGACCCGACCCGAACCTGCACACATTAAAAAACAGCGGCATGAGTCACGCTGCAGCTGCTATCACTCAAACAGGACAGTGGAGAATTAGCCCTCGATGCTTTGTTGTTTTACTACTGCGCCGCTGAGGAACCTTTGAAATCGCTTATGGACACTAGCATCTAATTGATTTCCTGACGAAGCCTTTTCTGGTGAGAAGTGAAATGTCCTAAATTCTACAACAGCACAGAACAGTTTATGCAAAGACTGTGGGACTTGTAAATAATGAGAACTCGCTCTCTGTACTATGTGTAAATGTTTCAAACTTTATTATTGTTATTATTTATAGTTTTCTATCAAATCATCCAATGGCATAAGAAGCCGGTGGTCGATCATTTTGCCTAAAAGAAAAACTGTATTGAAACTCGTCTGAAATATTTTGGAACCAGCCAAATGATTCCAAACATTTATCTCCTGTGGATATTCACTTTTTCTGCGGTAAGTCTTTTGAGAAGCAATTAACTTTGTGGTTGTGTTTATCTTTTGGCCGCACTGCAAATGTAACAGCGCGGAGATGCTGCCAAAGCTGAAAGCGATCCGTCTGAAGGCAGAGGACGGCAGTTTAAAAATGGACTCTCTCTCCCACACACTGAGGACGTTTGGCCGCTGTCTGCTTCTCCAACGGTGAGTTCTGATCTGTGCGGAGCATCCCACTGTGGACGTCCACTGATGTGTCCAAACATTTGAGGCTCCCACTGGCGCTTTGTTTCTGAAGCCTCTTCCAAAATATGTGTATAACAAGTGTGGGGGTGGTCTGACTGATATCGAAACTCGGTTCAGAGGAGAAGAGTGCAAAAACAAACCTTTATCGCGCAGCACTGCGGAGGCAGAGCTGCACAGACTGGCACAAATGAGTGTTGCAGTTAATTATTTAAGACGACATTTTCTTAAATGCAGTGGTGCCCGTGGCCTTATTTGTCCCTAAAAATATTTCTAAACCTGACAGATTACTGCTGTGTTTTAAGATAAATGCAAGACATCTGCATAGAGTCAGTAATAATAATAATAATGCATTGGTTTTAATTAGCGGTTTTCTGGACACTCAAAGACGCTTTACATTGTACTATTCATTCACTCCATACTCAGTGGTGATAAGTTACTATTGTAGCCACAGCTGCCTTGGGGTAGACTGACGGAAGCGAGGTTACCAGTCTGCGCCCTCGGCCCCTCCGACCACTCACTCACTCACTCACTACATTGACCCAGGCTTCCTGGTGTTACCAAACGGTCTCCCATCCAAATACTGACCAGGCCCTTCCTGCTTAGCTTCAATGGTCTGACGGGATCGGGCAGAGCAAAGGCGGTATGGTAGCGGTAGGTAATGTGTAAAATAATATAAACATATTTAAAGCTTAGTTTGGACTTCTTCATTCTCCCCCCATGAAGTTTAGGGACTAAGATTTGGGGTTAGCTAAGAGTTCCTGTTCTGCTCCCCTGAAGCCAGAGCTAAAAGGTCTCAAAACATGGATACTAGCATCCTAATTGTAAAAACACAAACAAATGTATATCGGGCAAGTGATGGCAACTTTGAGCTAAGAGCTTTAAAGGAACAGGCCACCGTTTTTCCATACTGAGATATGTTCTTACCTGAGCTTAGACGAGTTGATATATACCTGTCTGGTCTTTGTGCGTTCCCTCAGTCACGCAAAACGACCAAAGATGTTTTTAGCATTTTGGCCTCTCCTACTGTATTCCTATGGCTCCAAACAGGGGTGAAGTTAGAAGCTCTTTCATGGGCAAAGACCAGACAGGTACGTATTAACTCGTCTAAGCTCGGGTAAGAATATATCTCAGTATGTAAAAACGGCGGCCTGTTCTATAAAATGAGCCCAACAAGTCTGTTCACCTATTTTATATATTTTATGCTGTAGTTTAAGTTTTGCTTATCATTTTGGAACCATAAGAGGTGTTTTGGACTCATCATCGGCCAACCCCCTTCATATCAGTATTGGACCCACAAATCCACATCAGTCGGGCCCTAATGTACACTATGTTAAGTTTCACAACAAAATTACAAATGCAAAGCTATAAAAACAGACAGTTTGTGGAGGTTTAAACCAAAAAGGACAGCCACATCTGAGGACTGGAGACGCCATCCCGGATGACATATGGGACACAGACAGGCCACTCTGCATCAATCCTGTGCGTCGATATTAAGTGCATGACTTGCATTCAGTATTTATCCTTCAGTAAACACACGTCATTTGACCGATTGCTTGTATAGGAGATTAGTAAAGGTGCACGGACGCACACATGCATGCACAACGTGTCTCGGAGCTACAGTAATGGACTGGTCTTCAAAGCAAACACAGAAGTCTGGGGGATGGAGGGGCGTGGAGACTGGGGAGGGTCACTGCGACTGCACCGGTGAATGGTAATGGTGTGTCTTTTGTGGTGGTTCTTTTACAGGACCATTTTGCAAAAGGCCCCATTTCTCTGAACTGTTTCTGATTTCTTTCTAATAGACTTTTTCTTCACATTGTCTCATTGTTTCTCTCACAGTGTTTCCAGCCGAAAAGTGTTGAATACATCTTCTCTTTCTGAATAAAATACAACAAATCCCAGTACGACGTCCAAAGGGATTAAGAAACACAGCAAAATGTCCTCTAAACACTTTCCCCTGGCTCTTTGCTATGTCTGTGCATCTTTCTGCTTCTCTTTTTTGCTGTGGGCGTCTCTTTATTCAATGACAAAGAACACCAAATGGCAGTGTTTTCTCAAAGTAAGCATCTCATGCCAGAGATAAACAGTCTCTTCCCAAAAAGAGTTAGAGGTTGTTATACTTTGTTGAAATATGAGCTTCCTTAAAGGTCATATACAGTAAGTTTTCGGAAGACATTTGGAAACTTTAGCCATCGGATTTCAAATATCAATCAGCTCCAGCAGTAGAAGAAGAAACAACCAAAGTCGACAGGATCACTCAAAACACTGCTCCAGGTTTGTTTCTGACAGGATTTAAACCCTGTAAAACACAACAAAAAGTGGATTTAGCTTAAATTTCCATGCACATTTCACGCCATAACAGTGTATTTCCACATTCTCTTTCCTTTTTCTTCTTCTCACTTATTTTCTGCTGATTAATGACTGTCTTTTGTCATACCCCTGACTTTTAGAGAAGCCCACAACGCGACATTCACACCATGTACACCTCCCACACACTTTCACCACGTACAAGATACCGCACAAGATAGTTTTCAGTTTTATTGTCATCCGCAGTGGAATTGAAAGGCTCTCAAACCCTTAGGGCAAAGCGGATAAAATCTCAAACTCTGCATGATTGTTGAGTGGGGGGTGTTGCCTCCTGTGACCGTACGTAACCAGGAAGCACGATCTCTGGCGAGGCTTTTCCTGTTCGCCAAAGCTTCACTGCTCCAGAGCTTTGAGACTAGTCCGGACACATCCTGACAGTACGCTACTGAGGTTTGTTGGGAAGGGGAGCGAGGGTGGGGAACAGGGTTGCCAGGTCTCAGCAGCCAAATGTGCCAAATAATATCTGCTAAACCCGTGTACATACGGACATTGTACTTGTTTACTGAGCCCATGTGCTCCTCCGATGATGCGAGACGGCCCCTTTCTCCGTCTCTCACTAAACAATCTAAAAGGCTTAGATTTTAGATTCCGATTTTTTGTTTTTACATTAAAAAAAACTGTTTTAATAAGGTCCAAATAAGGTCCATAATTAATGGTGTGACCTGGCTACCCGGGTAGGGAGTGGGAGGCTTCGGGAATCAATTTGATTCAAAAATCGAGTTGGTTGGTCAAACCGATTCATGTTTTCAAAATCTTTTTTTTTTTTTTTAGAAACATTTCAACATTGCTCAAAGGAAGACGGTTCTGCTGTACAAATGTGCCAAGAATAACTGAGCGCACCTCAGAAGAAAACTCTCTGCTTTGCATCAAGTGATATTTAGTCTGGGTACCGCCAATTAATTTTCTCATAGGAGAGTTGTGGTTTATGATCATCCATAGCCATTTATTGGGCGCTACGAATGTCAGTCATATGCGTCTGCACGTAGCCATAGCCAATCGTATCAATCGTATCAGATGTCTAGAGCTAGATCGAAAGATGGCGTCGCGTCTGCTGCTGCCATGTTGGATCCGTAAATAAACTTTTTTCCTAATCCGTAAACAAACAAGCTTCCGTATGTCCAATAGTGCGTCATCATCTTGCCGTCCCTCCTCGTTCTGTGATTGGTTCCCAAATCCCAAAAAGATTTCGGCCATGGTCCCCAGGCTGCTGTGCAGTTCGAAATGTTTCGAGCGCTCACAGTCTCTTGTTCGAGAGAGTTCACCTCTTACTTATTGCGTCCTGAGGTGGATCCTGACCGACTTGAGCGGTGGAAGCAGCATCAGCCCAACTTCACAAGATTCAGTCGTCTGGCAAGAAAATACCTGGCCATTCCAGCAGCTAACGCCCCATCGGAGAGGGTCTTATGGGTGGGGGTACTGTCCTTAAGCCTGCTGATGTTCATAGGCTCATTTTCCCTGCAAAGGATGTTTAAAATGCAATAGAAAATTTTATGGCGATTACATGTTCAATTCAACTAAGACTTACCTCAGGATTTTATGTACGATATGGTCACTGAATAGGGAATAGTGCGGACATTCGGACACAGCCAAAGTCTTTGTCTAGTGTAGAGACATTTAATGACTTGTTTTTGTCTTAGTCCTGGTTTAAGACTCTTCTTCTTAAGACTTACCTCAGGATTTTATGTTAGGTATCATTTTGTATTACAGTACCCTGAGACATTGTACGTAACAAAATTTAGTACAACATAATGTGCTCTGTAACAATCTGTAATAACTTGTACCTATGTAGTACATACACAATGGCATAACTTGGATTAGTACTTTGTAAGTACATAATGTAATAGGACACGAGACCTTTAGGGTTAGGGCTTAAGGTTAGGGAAAGGATTTGCCTTTGCAACTTTATTTATGTTGATGCACTTTAATTAAATAGTATATATATAATGTATATATAGCGCACGTTACCATAGACATACCTACATAGCACTAGCCTAGCACCACTAAACTCTTCAAGTATAAGGACTGCATGAATTAAAAAAAAAAAATCTCCAGAAATCAACATGGTAAATGGTAAATGGTCTCAACTTATATAGCGCTTTTCCACCTACATTAGGCACTCAAAGCTCTTTACAGCAAGGATCCACTCACCCATTCATACTCTCATTCATACACCAATGCATGCAGACACTGGGGGCAATGTGGGTGAAGTGTCTTGCCCAAGGACACAACGACAATGTGCACTTTCAGGAGGTGGGATTCGAACCCCCGACCTTCCGATCATGAGACGACCCGCTCTACCATCTGGCGCATCACTCTGGATAACTAAATGAGGCCCTATGTCAAAAATCCTGAAAAATACCTTTAAGCGATTCACGCTGACATGAAAATGATAGGGCTCTTCAGGGTCCAGCAGCAGCACAATTTTAGGAGCCAGAGAAGCCGCTGAAATGGGTCCTAAAGTTTTGTAACGTCTCCTCACGTGCCTGTATATTCACCCCTGCTTTAGCCGCGTCTGTCTCCCAGAAAGGAAATGACCATATTTGGATTTGGATCAAACATGTCAATATGTCATGTCAAAAGACGAGGGAGCGCCGCCGTGTAGTTATCTCCTGGAAATCTCCAGCTCGCTAGGGGACAAAACGCAAAAGGTCTTTATTCTACCCTGACATTAAAAACTAAGATGCTAAGAGAGGAAACTAGCTAAAAATCGCAACATTGACCACTGCGTAAAAAAAATCGATGCTTTCAGCTGCCGTGTCTCGCCTTGAGATCAATACGGCATTATGTAACCAACAGAGTGTAAGGCTGTGATCAAAATGTGTTTGGAATTATTAGTAAATAACAGCAAAAAGCATCATCCCCGGCTTTTCGAATAAAGGTTAAAAGAAAAAGTTAATTCAGCGCCGTAGAGGCCTTTGAACAGCCCGACAGTCACAGCGGTCTGTTAGTGGAGTGGGAAGAACGTGTTAATTGACTTTGGGCGCGTTGAAAGAAACATCAGGCTCTCTGAAGCCGCCGTCACTTCAATAATTCAGGGCAAACATGTGCAGCGCTGGTGGATACGCCTGATTAAGTCATTTGTACACGAGCTTAGGGCCAAAGACAGGAGCAGCTGCCGTTTGTTAGACTCCACATCAGGCTCAATCGATAGATAGAGACTGTAACCACACTGGCGAGGACGCATCTGGAATTAGTTTGCACTTTTAAGTATCTGTTCGGATAGTCTGAACAATTAAAGTTATCCATAGAACGTATGATGTAGAACAACAGTGGTGGTGCTCAAACTCTTCCTTGTGTTATAGGCTATGTCTGGATGTCCATCCTTGTCCCTCACCCCTCATTCACTACATAGGCCCGCACTATATTTTAGACTATATTCACCTTATTCCGGAGGCTCGCGTGGGCGCCGCCATTAATTGTGCCCGCCCCTTTTCTCCTATCAGTTAACATGGGACTGGAGAAGTCCACATAAAATCAGTCACTACACGAAAACAAAGCCATTTTTAGGCCGCGCAGAGAAATGGTGCAGTGTTGACATGGTGGTGCAAATGAATATAGGCCATTTTACACAAATCAATCTACTAAACATCAGATTTGAAATAGAAGGTGCAGTTATGCATAAGACCTGAGGTGGCAGTAGTGAGTATAAAATTACCAACTTGCATTTAGTCTCTTTAAAGACCGACCAAACTCATGTGACAGTGGACTATTTATGGATATATACGAGTCAGATATGTTTTATTTCACATGGATTTCACATGAATGAATGAAGAAAACGGCTTGGATTATTCGCCTTTTTGTCCGAGAGAGGAAGCTATCAGTCATTTAACAGCTCCAGCTAAAGGTAAGCTGCTAACGTTAGCATTTTTTCACCGCAACAGTTTATATTCAAGTCGTTTATTGATGAAAAACACGCAACACACGATTGAAACAGCTGATTTCATTCAGTCGTGTTGTGTTTAGTTCAAAGACCTGCTGCTCACTACTTCTCAGAATGCATTGTGGGAAATTTTGAGTGCACTACTTTTTCTCTCTGGACATTCGGACACCCCTACAAAATGGCGTGACCACGATATAGTCACGAAATAGGGAATAGTGCGGACATTCGGACACAGCCAAAGTCTTTGTCTAGTTTAGAGACATTTAATGACTGATTTTTGTCTTAGCCCTGGTTTAAGACTCTTCTTCTTCTTCTTCTCTCTTTTTTCTTCAAGCTGCTCCTTGTTTTGATCAAATCAGCAGTTCTTGTGACGTCCTGTTATTGCGATAATGGGGCGGTACAGAAATACGTTGATTGACTGATTGAAATGTTTTTGAAGTTGGAGCTTGGTGTGAAAAGCGTGGGAACCCCTGCGTTAGACACAGGGGGCTGCACCATTAGCTGTAAGTCACAGTACAAGCAGCGTTTTATGCTTTGGCAGGGGGCTTTTTTCCACAAATATAGATGTTCTTGGAGAAAATATGATTTGGTAGCCGACACTACAGTATATCTTCAGTGCAAGGTTGTGGCTATGCAATGAGCTAACCCCCTGGTGGATAATCTGCTCATTGCAGCTAGTATTTGGGTGATCTGTCTCTCCCCTTCCCATCCAAATTATGTTCCCACTTTGGATACTTAATTTATGCATTGAGTTTTTTTTCCCCAACCATAGTGATTAGTCCGGCCCACAACTTGTAGAGCATAAATAAGTCTCTAGCCCATTCCTGTACGGAGGTATGATTTTTTTTTTATTACCAGAAAGCTCACTCCAGCCACTAGGGGGCAGATTAAATTAGATTAAAAGGAAAGAAGGCATTTACAAAACAAGAAATGAGGATATAAATAACACATTGTGTGACTTGCAATTGGGAAATGGACAGTCTGCCCTTGGGCAGCTGTGGCTACAATAGTGTGGAGTGAATGAATATTGACCACAATGTAGCAGAGACTTGTGACACAGGCTTGTAAAAGTGCAATAAGTGTGAGCCGTTTTTATGATCCTACAGTCCTGTCAGGCTCATTATTATTCATTTTTTGAAAAAAGTCCTCAATGTATTTTCACAATCAAAACATTTTATTTTTTATTTTGGAGCTTTTGTTTATGGACCCCGGTGATGCACTCCCCATATATTGTACTTATATCCCGATATAAGTTTGAGTTACTGTTGGTGCGGCCCTCCGACTCAATTCAGGCTTCTCATGTGGCCCCTTATGAAAATTAATTGCCCCCCCCTGCTCTACACTTAATTAAAGAATAATGTGGCGCTTACAAGTTCCCCACCATTGATAACAAGACAGCTTTTCTACCACAACAATGCCCTGAAGCATTGGTTCACACCTGTGTTGTGTGGAGCTGATCCCGACACGACAAAGAGACAATATTTCAAAGTGATTCATCACCAAGGAACATTGACCAAGAATTTCATACAAGAGACGTATATGGCTGGTGAGGACAAACAGAGAGGGCTTGACCCATGACACTTTAAAGTCCGCTCTGAACATTATATCACAGGTAAATTGATAAACAGCCTACTTCCTTTAATTCTGAGTCCTCTAGCTTGATGGTTTTCATGCACATGCACATTACGCTGATTATGTTAGCCAACACATCGATCACATGGCTCCTATTTAGTGAAAACACACACAGAGTAGAGACAATCATTATAGATTATGTGCATGAGAGTCGTATGTAAACATTGTTGATTGACACACAATATGGCGGCTCGAAGCGGAGGATAGAGAAATGGAAACCCGTCTATAATCACTTCTGGTGCATTTCCATGTAGCACGTTTCAACTCTGCACTGTTTAGCCAGAGTACACACTATAGAGTACACACTATAAAGTACACACTTTAGAGTACACACTGTAGAGTACACACTTTAGAGTACACACTATAGAGTACACACTATAAAGTACACACTATAGAGTACACACTATAAAGTACACACTTTAGAGTACACACTATAGAGTACACACTATAAAGTACACACTTTAGAGTACACACTATAGAGTACACACTTTAGAGTACACACTATAGAGTACACACTATATAGAGTATACACTATAGCAGGGGTAGGCAGGTTTTCTTGGCGGAGGGCCGATTTTCTTTATTGTAAATAGACCGAGGGCCGAAGCCACTGATTATTAGCCCAAAGTAAAGCACAGCACTGGAAAAATTACCATCATGAGATAAATTATTTGAAATTGCTTGAATTAGAGTTCTTCTATGTTGAATTTGAGTGGGTTTGAACTAATCCAAGATAGAAACGCCAGCGCCAATGGAACAAGAATAAAATCCGTGTTCTGATTGGAACACATGGAAAAATAATCGTTTTTCACTTGAAATGACACAAAATTAAATGAATTAAGAGAATAACTACTACTAGAGGTTTTATCTCATCTAAAACCAGACCAAATCTACTCAAACCTTAGATTTAATCTCTTAATTCAAGTAGATTTATGTCATTTCTTCCTTAAAACAATTATTCTTTTTCCAGTGTACTTCTTTCAAACGCCAGTATTTTGACCTAATTGGGTGTAATGACAGTATTTCTACCTTTTTTCTCCCATTTAACTCTGTGTTTCTCAAAATCATCTTGAGGGCCAGAGGTTCTGTGCTGGAGGGCCGGATTTGGCCCCCGGGCCTGACGTTGCCTACCCCTGCACTATAGAGTACACACGATAGAGTACACACGATAGAGTACACACTATAGGGTACACACGATAGAGTACACACTATAGGGTACACACGATAGAATACACACTATAGGGTACACACGATAGAGTACACACTATAGGGTACACACTATAGAGTACACACGATAGAGTACACACGATAGAGTACACACTATAGGGTACACACGATAGAATACACACTATAGGGTACACACGATAGAGTACACACTATAGGGTACACACGATAGAGTACACACTTTAGAGTACACACTATAAAGTACACACTTTAGAGTACACACTATAGAGTACACACGATAGAGTACACACTATAGGGTACACACGATAGAGTACACACTATAGGGTACACACAATAGAGCACACACTATAGGGTACACACAATGTAGTACACACTATAGGGTACACACGATAGAGTACACACTTTAGAGTACAAACGATGTAGTACACACTATAGAGTACACACAAATAGAGTACACATGATAGAGTACAAACGATGTAGTATACACTATAGAGTACACACAATAGAGTACACACGATAGAGTACACACGATAGAGTACACACTATAGGGTACACACGATAGAGTACACACTATAAAGTACACACTTTAGAGTACACACTATAAAGTACACACTTTAGAGTACACACTATAGAGTACACACTACAGTATATAGATAGGGTGCACACGATAGAGTACACACTATAAAGTACACCCTATAGAGTACACACTTTGGAGTACACACAATAGAGTACACACTATATAGAGTATACACTATAGAGCAGTGGTTCTCAACCTTTTGGAGCTGTGACCCCCATTATAACAGGTAAAGGGGTTCGTGACCCCCCCGCCTGGGTCACACCGTGAAATTTAGGAACATTAGCCTACATAATTCTTCAAAACAAAGAAAAAAAAACAAATGGCTGAAATAAAATTCATCAAACTACAATCAAATAATGGCACTCTGGTAAAATTGCAAACACATGCTACAATGAAACAATAGATTATACGCTAATGCAATTATGTATATTTTATCTAAATGATCTGGCGACCCCCCAAATTTGTCTCGTGACCCCCATGGGGGTCCCGACCCCCAGGTTGAGAACCACTGCTATAGAGTACAAACGATGTAGTACACACTATAGAGTACAAATGATAGAGTACACACTATAGGGTACACACGATAGAGTACACACTATAAAGTACACACTATCGAGTACACGCTATAGAGTACACACTACAGAATATAGAGCTCACACGATAGGGTGCACACGATAGAGTGCACACTACAGCCTGGCTCCACATCTTTGGATCCTCGCTCCAACAGGCGGCACAAATGTTCCTACAGTGATAATTAAGTCCCTTAAGCTTCACCCGATTGCACTCATGTACTATTTTCAAAATGGACTCCAGTTGTGGGTGAGCAACACTGGATGGAACAAAACATTACAAGGGGCATTTGAGAGTGAAGCAGTTTAAATAAAGTAAAAAAAAAAAAAGATTGATTATTATTAGTTATTATTAAAAAAAACTAGTGGAGGAACTGAAAAGGAACACAACTAAAGCTGCAAGTAATGATTGTTTGGTGAAATTATCCCAAATGAACAATGAGGACTTTTATGATGTGGAAAGGTGTGGACTATGAGCACATTTGGGGACACAAATTTCCAAAGACCGTCAGAAAAAGGGAACCGAGTATTATGTGTGTATTTATCACTGTCCCGCGCTGTCTGAAAGCTGCAGATTCTGACTTGTTTGTTTAGAAGGTCGAGCAGGTCTACCATGAACATCTCCTGACCAAGCTCCATGTGTCCACTGTGAAGATCCTAAGCAGCACTTTAGTCACTCTGCTCTCCGTGTCCCATCTGTTTACCACCAATAACCACTCACAAAGCAGCAGCACTCAGGATTTGGCTCACTCCAAAGTTCGACTTTTGTTTATGATGCGCTTTTAAACTACAAGGTCTGCAGCATTTTACTTTCTTGTTTAGCATTCACAAATTCAAGTCAGGCAAGCACAAACAAAATTTATCGCTCTGGTCATAGTCCAGGCATGTTTGCTTGATAGTGTTTTATTTTTTTGACTAATCAAAGGAGACCCAAGCTTTATCTGCAGTGTTCTGTACATCGACTAAACTGAGGGTCTGGGGATTGGCAATATTGAAATAAACTGGAGAAATGTGATTTGAGGCATTAAGGCTGTTCCAGTTGATCAGTTACTTTTCAGTTGTTACTGGATGATCACCACTTAGGCTTATTAGTATTAAGGGTGGCACTCCTGATGGTCCCGGGTTCGATCCCTGGTCGGGGCCTTTCTGTGTGGAGTCAACATGTTCTCCCTGTGTCTGCGAAGGTTTCTTCCGGGTACTCCGGTTTCCCCTACAATTAGAACATGTGCAATAGATTAATGTTCTTGCAAGGTGTTTCTGACGAGTAGCCTGGCTTCACGTCTGTAGATGTGTCCCTGGGCGCCTGCTTACACCGGCTGCCCACTGCTCCTACAGCGGCATTGAGGATGGGCCAAATACAGAGAACACATTTTCCTATATGGGGATACATAAAGTTTAACCTAACTTATTGGGACTATACGGATTTTAAAAATGTTACAATTATGTGTTTTTCTCCCCACACGTGCAGCAATGTCCTTGTAAGGTAGTGTAACGGTGAGTGACCAAAAAGTGGCTTTTAAAGGAAACGTCAGAAGACAAAGTTCATTTTCCTGCGTGGCAATTTATTTACAGTGGCCCCACTCCAAACTTTGTACAGGTAGCCTATCACATCACCTCCAGCCTCCCCCAAACACAGCACACACCTGCCTAAAACAGATAGATAGATAGATAGATAGATAGATAGATAGATAGACCTTTATTGTCCCACAGGGGGAAATTTGTTTTCACAGCCGTCACAGAGACACACACAAAAGACACAGAAGACAAGCCAAAGACAGTAACAGCACACTACGCAAAAGAGAATATGCGGGGGGGCGGGAATTACAGGTCGGCTATGGCAGAGGGGATAAAACTTTTCCTGAAGCGTACCCGCTCCCACCGCGGAGTCCTGTACCTACGGCCTGATGGCAGCAGGACGAAGTGAGTGTGGAGAGGGTGATCGGAGTCCATGGCTATAGTACATGCGAGGCGTGTGACTGCTTTCTTATTGATGACAGAGGGGTCTGTGATGGGGAGATTAATAATTTTGGAGACTGTTTGTGTGACCTTGGTGATTTTTTTCTTGTTTTTGATGGTGAGCATGTTGAAGAAGCAGGGGGAACAGTAGAGCAGGATGGGTTGGATGATGCTATTGTACAGGAGGAGCAGGAGGTGTGGGGAAACACATAGAGCGCGGAGTTTGCGGATGATAAAGAGTTTTTGTTGGGACCGTTTGTGAATGTCTGTAACATGTTGATCAAAGGTAAGGATATTGTCCACAGTGAGAAACAATGGCCAATCAGTTGGCCCATTCCACCTCACTGACAGAATTACATTAATCCATGACATCTCTTCAGGCCATGAGTCTCACACACACCTGCACAAACAGTATTATGGAACTTAACATTACTCAACAAATTCAAAACAATAACCGGATAAGTCACAATACCTACTTAACATTCATTTCAAAACCATAAATGGAGGAGATGTCTGGGCGGCCCCTCCCCAAACACATCCCAAGTGGAAACAAAGAGAAAGGTAAGTAACAGAAAGAATACAGTTAACATAGATAAACCCTTGTGTTTTACTGTACAGGAGGTTAATATGTATATATATAGGGACAAGTGGAGTGTAAACTCACTTTCGTCACAGTCCGAATGTGTAGAATGAGCCCAGATCTGTTCACCACAACTGCCTCTAAAATACTGCACTGTCACTCAAAAAGGTGTTACTTCAGGTCCGAATTGCCGTCATGCACAAGCTTAATATAGAAGGTGCAGTTACACCTATAACCTGAGGTGGCAGTAGTGAGTATAAAATGGCCAACTTGCATCTAGTCTCTTTAAGATCGCCCTAAAAGAAACCTGAGTGGAGCAACTTTATCACAAGAGAAGTTGATCTGACAACAGACTCTAGCCAAGAAGTAATCGTCGGCTATAGGGACTCACTCATGCGCTACGTTCAAAATACATAGGGCCCAACATTGTGCACTTAGTAGTACTTTGAGATCTTGCCACTCCAGACTTAGCGCATTTAAGTGGGAAGTACGTGAGGTGGAGAAACACTCATGGCCAATGGTGGTGTTAGGGGGCGAGGGACAGTGGTTTTGGGTGTGAACATGTGTTTTGGTTGGTACTACGGCCAAGCGAGTGCCGATCCACACCTGGACCGACTGTAGCTACATCTCTTTCTCTCAAGACACAGCGTTTAGCTCACGATGGAGTTAACAACGTTTTTAGTCTGACCTCTGAGAGCCTATAATGCTTAAGGACGAACACAAGGCAGCGCGATGTAAACGAGAAAATTAATTTGAGGCTGCCAAAAGTGCACCGCTCTCAGGGCTGCTTGTACTAAACCACGCCTCAGTCGATGTACATTCGGTTAGCTGCACACTACGCTAACCACTGGGGCCATCACTTTCAGACAAACCAACACTACCTTTACCCTCCTCTTTTGACTCTATATTTTAGTAAACGTGGTGTAAAACATACTTTGAGAGCGACCATGTTCACTTTTATGATTCCTCTTTTTCCCCTGTTTAGGTAAACTCTCTGATGAACATAAAAGGCAGGACATCAAGTACATCATAAGTAAGTAAGTAAGTGTACAACGAAATAGTGTTCAGGTGTCAGTCCTGAGATGCAGCGGCTGCCACTGTTCATCAACCTGACCCCCATGACCTCGGAGGACGGGGAAACTGTAGGACTCGGAAGAAACCTGGCTGCCCTCTGTCTCCTCCGGTCCTCTGAAACAGTGCACCGCCTCGTGGGCTTGTCCATGTCTCAGAGCGTGGTGTCCTGCACTGGTCAGCTCCACAGTCTTTCACCAGCTCCTCGTTTGTCCCTTTTTTGTTTCCCGGAGCTCCTGTTGTGACGCCTCCACTGGGCTGCAGGTGCCTCTTCAGTGTCTCAGAAGAAGACGTAGGTCTCAAATGGGTTTAGCTGATGAGCTAGCAGTTTGATCATCTTCAAAAAGCTCCTTTTTTCAGGACCATTTTGGACTCTCAAAGTAAACAAATCCACCAAACCTCCACAAAAACACGACAAAGACGTACAAAAGTATCCAGAAAAACAACCCGAAGGAGAATGCATCTCGCAGAAAAAGGCAACCAATTCAGCTGCACCAGGAGAGAGGGAGGTCACGTCCTTCCTTCCTTGCCTGGCATCCAGACTAATCTCCGATGTTTATTAATTAATAAACAGGAGACTGTAAAGAAGTGTCTGTAAAGAAGCGGGGTCTGGTTGGTGAGACTACTTCCTTCCATTAGAAACAGTAAGTGTAAATATTTGAAACACAGGTCTGTTTATGCATAACAACCACTTGTCTTGATTGAGAAAAATCTTTAAACTTAGATCAATTGTGTCCAGAGATGATCTTGAAATAATCATCCACGCCTTTGTGTCTTCCCGTTTAGACTATTGTAACAGTTTATTCTCGTGTCTGAATAAAAAGGAGCTGTCTCGTCTTCAGCAGGTACAAAACTCTGCCGCGAGGTTACTGACTCGCACAAATAGAAGGGCTCATATTACTCCCATTCTGAAAGCCCTTCATTGGCTTCCAGTCAGTTTTCGTTTCCATTTTAAAATCCTGGTGTTGACTTTCAGAGCCTTACATGGCCAGGCCCCCTCCTACATTAGAGACTTATTGTGTCAATATACCCCCTCTCGGAGGCTGAGGTCTCAGGATCAGAACCTCCTCATGGTCCCTCGTACTTGTTTTAAGACCAGAGGAGATCGCTCCTTCCAGGTGGTCGCGCCGACACTCTGGAACGATCTTCCGCTTTCCTTGCGGTTACTTGATAGTGTTGATGTTTTTAAGAGTCACCTGAAAACCTACTTGTTTCAAAAAGCATTTTAAATTCCAGTGGAATAGGGGTTGTTTCATGACCACGTTTTCTGTGACTGTCAATGTAAATGTACTTTGTATTTCTATTTTGTATTTTTGTGAAGCACTTTGTGACTTTTGTCTGTGAAAGGTGCTATATAAATAAACATTACTGACTTACTTACTTACTTACTTGCTTTTGCAAAAGGCTTTTCTTCTTGCAATAATATTTCTTAACCTAAATGAGAAGTTTAACTGAGTTTGAAATGTATTTGTTTAATTATAACAAGTATTGGGCTTAAAGTCACTGTTATTTGGGGGAATATTCTTTAAAATATCCATCCCTAACACCTTGACCCGTGCACTGGCTCTCTGCGGTCGCCCCGCCCCGTTTCCTCGTTATAGTCAGAGCGCAGTGTGAGGGTTTCTGAAAAGCACGGGCAGCAGCAGGACTGTTAAGCTCTGTTCCCGTGTTTTGTGTTTGCTCTGCAGGTCGAGTGATGAGCTCTCAAAACCTGTTCAAACCGGGCCACCTGGATGCTCTTCACAAGTTTATACCTCCATTTCACCCAGCGCCAAATGTTGTGTAACTGCCTTTATCTCGGCGTGTGTGATCAGCGGGAAGTGTTTCAGCCGGTTGTCTTTCATCTTTTTGTCACAAAATCTATGGATGTGTCAAGTTTTCTGTAACAACATTGAGCCGGGCACTGAGAAGCTTGTTATGTGATGCTCCTGTATATTTGATGTGTCCAGACACTCTCACTGCAGATGCAAAGCAGGACAAAACGGGCAGACGTTGTTGTTTTACTGTAAATGAACTGGAGTGCTATGATGATGAACCCCTGGATGACTGAGAGCCGACGCAAACCAATTATCTTAAGCCTTTTTAAACTGTTTTAATCTCCTTTGTGCCAGCAGCAGAAGTTCCCATACAAAGACATCATTTGAAGTTGTAAAATAATGTAATAACTTCCAGCAGCCTTGAAAACATGACAAGAAAGAACAACTTTTACCTTTGAAGTTGCTTTTGAAAGACACAAAGCTAAAACCCACAGAGGCGCAGAAAACGCTGGATAAGAAAAACATTTATTTGGTAAAAACATTTGTTATTTTGATCATTTTGAAAATGCTAAAAGTCCATCCATTAGAGCATTTTCTTCTGCTTTATTCGGGCCGGGTCGCAGAGGCAACAGACTGAGCAGCGATGCCCAGACTTCCCTCTCCACGCGCACTTCCTCCAGCTGTTCTGGGGCGACCCCGAGGCGACACCAGGCCTGCTCAGAGACATGTACTGACGGGATTTATGGCTCTTTACTGGGAGCCAAGTCTTTGGGATCGGTTCATTTCAAAGAGCCGTTCAAAAGACTGTCTCTTTTTAATATACAATTCAATTTTAATAACGCCAGCCAGATAGCTCACAATATCTAAGACTTTCACATGTGGCGCCTGCTCCATTGTTGGGCTGATTCTTGAGTTCGTTTGCAGGAGTTCTGGGTAAAATTGACTGATCAGTCTCTTTTCACAGTTTGAACTGTTCACCTTTAAAGGAATAGGCCACTGTTTTTACATACTGAGGTATGTTCTTGCCTTAGCTTTGACGAGTTCTTTAGGACCTGTCTGATCTTCACCCGTGCCTTCAGTCACGAAAACACAACGCAGACGGCGTTAGCATTTAGCCTCTCCCCCTCTCCACTAGCTCCAAAACGGCTACCAAGCTCTTCCACGTTTGGTAAAAATGTCCTGATGATGAAAAAAATATATCAGGGTATTTGTTTGAAGAACGTTCAGAAAGTATGCAGAAGTTTGAAATTATATTTTTAATACCTGTTACAGTTGGCGTTTGAAAAGTAGGGATTACAATGTAAGTCTATGGGCTCCCATATAAATGAATGGGCCCACAATGGCAATTACATTTGAGTGACTTTAATAATAATAATGCATTTTATTTCTTAGGCGCCTTTCTACACACTCAAGGTCGCCTCACATCCACAAGTATAATTACACAACAATTAAAAACAGTTAAAATACAAAGTTGAAAAACAGAAAGTTAGCTATAAAAGGGTTCAAATATATAAAAAGTAACAATATTTGTATATGCATGGAAAGAGGAGAGTTAGACCTTCAAAATAAAAGCAAAAGTAAGAATAAAAAAAAATATTGATTGTTTATTTTTTTATAGCTTACAAACCCATTTTTGTGTCGAAGCTCCCACAAAGGGAGTTGTTTACTA
Source organism: Gobius niger (assembly GCF_951799975.1). Taxonomy (NCBI): domain Eukaryota; kingdom Metazoa; phylum Chordata; class Actinopteri; order Gobiiformes; family Gobiidae; genus Gobius; species Gobius niger. The sequence continues at coordinate 35,591,822 of NC_136855.1, read as the reverse complement.
AAATGGCCACTACATAAACAAATTTCCACTTAGAAACAAATCCTTTGGGTCATATGTCACATCAGGCCACATCAGCCAGACCAGAAATGTCTAATTTTGCCTTTAATTGTATGTAGCTTTTTGTGGTTTTGGAACATGGACTACGGTAACTTTGCAACAGAGAGTTGTCAATGAAAGGGTTATTTAAAAAAAAAAAAAAAAAAGTTCAAATATTTTATATGTATGTAAAGAGGAGAGTCAGACCTGCAAAATAAAAATAAAAGGTATTGAAAAATATCAATCCTTCAGATTTTTATAGCGCTCTAAAGTTTCAAGCACATTTTTGTGTCGAGTATTTTGTGACCTTTTATTGACTGTTTACGATTGAGTAAAAATTCAAATGACATAAAAATATTTTAGATCATCCAAAAATAAGTAGGAGTTATGCAAAAAAGTACAAAAGTACAAAAATGTGCTTGGGTGTGATTAAGGGTTAAATAGCTTAAAATGTAAATGTTTGGTTGGTATTAGTTTAATCAGACACTGTTTATTCACTCTTATGATTTTGATGAAGATCAGACCACAGTTTATGACCTATTTAGGCAGAAATGTGAGAAATCCCAAAGCGTTCATTTTCCTCCCGCTGTAAATCTACTACAAAACAATAACAAAGCAAAGTGTAAACTAGCGGTAAAGGCTTTGATGAAGTTGAATGTTGGACCTTTAAAGTACTACGAGGCTTTGTATACAGTACCTTGGCTGTGCTGTTTGAGCTACGGGAGGGAGCAAGGTATTTTTATTCTCACATTGTGGCACATAGACACTTCAGGTCTCATTCTTAATAATTTAAAGTTTTTTATTTATTTATTTTATTTGTGACTTTGTTCCACGTACTTTTTGCACTTGTAACTAGTCACTCACTGCCTGCCATGTTTTCCTGAGCTTTTTGCTTATTTGGACAAGACGCTGCTACTAATGAAGTGCAGCGCCTCCTGAGAATTCTCTCGGATGTCACATGTCCTCATACACACTGGCAATATCCAACCCCAAAAAATAAACTCATAAATCCAAGCCTGGCTCTATCCATTGTTCAGAATCCAGCAGATTTTTACGCTTATTTTCATATCAAAACAATAAATGAAATAATACTTGCAATATACACTCAAACTCAAAACATACAACAGCATTATTGAAACAAGGACGCCAGCTCAAAGGAACAAATGTTTATTTGAACAAACACCTGACAAAGAAGAATGCTGAAATTGCCAAGAAAAAGTAAGAGACCCTCAAAAAACAACATAAAATCCAACGCACACGGGTAAGAAACACTAATGGAATCATGAAGAAGAAGCTAACAGGCTAAGCTAACTGTGGGCTAGCGCCACGTTAGCAGTGTTTACAGCCACGTTTGAGTAACAAAAAAAAATCTCCATTGTGTAATAGGTCACGGGTCACGATTTAGAATGTGATGATGTCATAATGTCAGGTGGAGGGCAGTCATAGAAGGGGGCGTGGCTTCGCCGAGGGGGACAACAGAGTCTTTTGGGAAACACAATATTTCACTCTTTTTAGCCATTTTCTGGTGGAATATGAACTTATTTATCACATATAAATAAAATCAAGTCTAAATCAGGTCCATGTGGATGTTTATTCACAGCAGATGAAGCGAAAAAACGTCAATCTTAGCTAGCGGTAGCAGTAGCATGATCCGAGTAATTAATTATGGGCTGTTGAACCACTTTGCTCCTTTCCATTTCTTTGTATCTTTATTTAGTAGAAAACTATATTCATAATTCTGCATTTGTTAAAGTTTTTTTTTATAATTAGAGAAAGTTAAGATTTTTTCAAAATTGTTTTCCCCCTTTACTGTTTTCAAACATTACCATATATGGGCGATTCCAGAGATGCCGTTGGTGTCTATGGTTGTTTCAGGTTCTAGAATGTGATGATGTCACACTTCCATGTGGGGGACAGGAGACAGTTTTTCCTATAACCCAAATGCCCATCTCGACCCACGTGAACTCAACGTATTGCTGGGTTGCAGGTTCTAGAATGTGATGATGTCATCGGACCCAGCGGGGGGCGGGAGCCAGTTTTTCCTATTAACAGCATTACACTTTCACAAGTCGTAGCTAAAAAGAACATTTATGAATTAGAAAAATGATTATTAATATCAGTCACATGGGTCCATGATCTCTCTGTACAAGACCGAAAATGTCCTCAAAAACAAAACAATTTTTCCTCTATATATTAGTATATATATATACAGACAGCATCTCGTCATAGAAGGGGGCGTGGCCTCACCGAGGGGGGAAAATGGAATCTTTAGAGAAACACAATTTTTCACTCTTTTTAGCCATTTTCTGGTGGAATATGAACTTATTCATCACATACAAATAATATCAAGTCTAAATCGGGTCCATATGGATATTTCCTCACAGCAGATTGTTCTGTAGAAGTGAAAAAAGGCAGTTGTAGGTAGCGCTAGCTAAGCATTAGCATTAGCCCGATGGCAAATTTATAGGTCCGGTAAAAGTGGTCTGGAAAAAAACAGAAGTAAAAAAAAGAAGACAGGGTGTGCATTGGCCGATGAACCAGTTGTCTCAGTGCATTCAGTCATCACAAATCCAGCTGCATGATTGTGATTTTTGACTTCATGGAACTTTAAACACAAGACAAACATTACTCATCCGTTTTTGTTATGTATTTATGGGCTGTTGAACTACTTTGCTCCTCTCCATGTCTTTGTATCTTTATTTAGTAGAAAACTATATTCATAATTCAGCATTTGTTCAAGTAGTTTTTGAATAATTAGAGAAAGATTTTTTTCAAACATGACCATATATGGGCGATTCCAGAGATGCCATCTGTATCGATAGGCCTTTAGAAAGCTGTGATGTCACCTGAAACCCAGCCATAGGGTTGTGGCACAATGTACAATATCTCTCTCTCCCTTTGTCTTTTCTGTCAGTGTAGTATTTACTCTCTAGAGACAATATAAAAAAGGCAACCCCTGCTACGACACCTGCAGTGGCGCTTATGGCCTCTAGGGGCAAAAGTTACTTTGTTCTGCTTTAACCTCTTAACTCCCGCCTGAACCGAGAGCATTTTCTCCAGTTTAGCTTTACCCAAATCCTGTAGGCCAGTGTAACACCTCATTTGAAAGCGAAGACCTACACAACTAAATTGATCTTTTTCCTCACACCATCAGATTTTTATTCATCACTTTTTTTGTTGGGCATTCATCTCATTTTTGTCAAATTTTCGTGACTTTTTTGTCACTTTTTCGGCAAATTTCCGTGACCAATTTTTTGATTTTTTTTTTGTGTGAAATTCTTTTTTGTACATTTTTTTGTCACTTTTTCAGCTATTTTTTCGTCCATTTTTTCCAACTTTTTTGTCCATTTTTTGTACATTTTTGTCACATTTTAGTACATTTTTTGTACATTTTTTGTCACTTTTTCGTCAATTTTTTCTCAATTTTCCGTCAAATTTTTCTCACTTTTTTGTCAAATTTGTGTCCACTTTTGTTGTTTTTTTGTACATTTTTTGTACATTTTTTGGCACTTTTTTGTCAATTTTTTCTCACTTTTTTGTCAATTTTTTGTCAATTTTTGTCGTTTTTTGTACATTTTTTGTACATTATTTGGCACTTTTTCGTCAATTTTTTTCTCATTTTTTCGTCTCAGTTGTGTTGCTATTTTCACACCTTTTTTCCAGACGCTTTTGGATTGGGGTAAAGCTGGAGAAAATGTGCTCGGTTCAGGTGGTGGAGTTAAGGTGTTAAAGGCGTATCATTTATTTGAGCTGAAATTAAAGCAATTACCTTTAATGTCCTGGTAGCACCTGATTTTTTTTCCCGCCGATGCCATACTGGTATCATTTAACAGTGCCCAGCCCCAATTATCTGTAAATTAGTTCTGTTTTTTTCTCTCCCTATTCACCTGACATGTTTGCCTTAAGAATGTCATTATATCACACGGACCTTTCGAGAACAGAAAACAGACAAAGGTCAGGGCGCATCAGCGACATGTGGAGATCTAGCAGACCGAGGAGAAAGCTGAAGCCGGCCTGGGAGGAAGTGAGTAAACAGATTTCCTCTGACACATCACATCCTGCTCATGACTTGCTTGATTAACACGCTTCATGTGTGCGCGTGCGGCAGTCAGGCAGTCAGCCGGTCCCCCGGGACGCCGGGCCCCTCTCGGCTACATAAACCATTCCATTTCCTGGGCCCTAATCCTGAGAGGAGACACAGCAGATAGGGTAAGCCTCCTCCTCGCGCTTCCTTAAGCCTTGGGTAACTCTGCTCACAAACTTTTTTCTTTTTTTTTTTTTTTTCTTTTTGAGGTTTGGGGGGGGGGGGGTGACCTACTTAGCTGTGAACACTGTATCTCCGGCACTAGCGCGGTACAGTAGAGGCACAGTCCCAGGCAGTAAACAAACAAGCAGCTGCTGTTTGTGGTGCACTGCCTGGCTTCACAAGTGGATTTGCAAGTGGAACTCTTTCTAGATGGAAGGAGAAGGTTTATTTAATCAATAAGACCAATTCAATGATCAATAGTGTTTAAAATAAAGTGTGTGGAAGGAAAGTCGTCTGTATAAAAGAACTCTGTTGGATATTGGGCTCTATCCGAAATCCTGCAAGAAACTTCAAGGTAGATGTGCTTCACTGTTGGGCTGTCAGTGATTACGGAGGTTGGAAAGGAGCCTGAATGTAGCTGATTTTACTCTTAAATTCACCAAATCCTCTTCCCATAGATACAGACGACATCTCTGGAATCGCCCAAATACGTATATGGTTAAGTTTGAAGCAGTTGAGGGGGGAAAACTGAGAAAAATATTGACTTTCCGTAATTCCCCTTTTAGCGGAAAAAATTAAAACAATAAACTAAATAGACTAAAATCATCTAAACTTCCACTGACCGTTTGAAAGAACCTCATATAATTTAAATTCATGGCCAAAGGAACAGGTCTGACCTTTGTTCATGAGTGGGAAGCTCCATAAAGCAGAAGACCTTGATTAATTATAATTATAATTATAATTATAATTATAATGAATAGTATGAATGCAAAGTCGACTAAATCTACATGCAATTTCAGTCAACTAAAATGAGACTAAAACTGAAGAAATATTTTGACTTTATTTAAGATTAAAACTAAATTAAAATATGTTGTCAAAATGAACACCCCTGGCATGTTTACACCAAAGGGAGCCGAACTTCCCACCAAAATTCACAAAATAAAATTCCCACACGAAATATATTAAAGGGACTATACAGAGTTTAAAAATGTTAAAGAGGGGGTAAAAATGGTCTGTAAATGCAGTAAATTAGAATAACTACCTTGTATAAAATGTCTCTCTCAAAATGGCTGTAGTGAATGTCTTGAAATAGGCCTCTGTCTCTTTAAGAACCTCTGACCCTTTCCGACACGCCCCCTCCACACGCTGTCTGTGGCATCAGTGGGGAGGCGGTTCTGCTGAGGAGCAGTGGTTGGTTACTCGGCTGGTGACGAAAGCTCGGAGGCGTCTCCAGGAGGTGGGGGCGTTCCTAGGAGGACTTAGGCAAACCTATACCTAAAATGGCCGCCATCAGAGTTTTTACAGATTACTCAAAAATACGTGAATGTGCCAAGGCAACACTTCAGGCATGTTTTTAATGAGGGAATGACATAATAACATGATGTAAAGCTTGAAAAAGGCGATTTTGCATAATACCCCCCCTTTAAAATTATGTGTTTTCCTCCCCCTACATGTTCCAACAATGTCCTAATGTGTAGAATGAGCCCAGACCTGTTCACCACAACTGCCTCTAAAATCCTGCACTGTCACTCAAAACGGTGTTACTTCGGGTCCGTCATGCACGAGTTTAATGTAGGAGGTGCAGTTACATGTATGACCTGAGGTTGCAGTAGTGAGTATAAAATGGCTAACTTGCATCTAGCCACTTTAATTTCACTAGTGTGAGTTAAATTGTGTGAGAAAGTCAGTTGTTCATCAGGAGTAGTGCAAAAAGCTTTCACTTGTGTTGCCTGCAGGGGCGGCTCTAGTAAAGGTCTTGCCGCCCCAGCTGCCACCCCATTCATGTCATGTGATGTCCCACATCTTTTTTACTTTTTTGACAGGACAAAGAATTATAACAACTTTTTTTTTATAGCAAAAGTTATAAAAAACGTATATAACTATTACTTATTACTTATATTACTCAGCCTGCATCTAAACAGAAAAATTGCCTCGCGATCAAGCAACACTTGCGTACCCTCACTATAGACATTCAACATTGTAGAATGTGTTGCCACCCCAGAAATGATCTCCTACCCTGCTTGCCACCCCGTGATATTTTTTCTAGATCTGCCCCTGGTTGCCTTCTCCATTGTTCCCCTGATTTTTATGTTCGTTCAGGGGAGTTCTGGGTAAAAATTAAAGAAAAAACGATCCGTCTCTTTTCACATTTGAACTGTTCACCTTAAAGAGCCGTTCAAAAGAGCCGCTCGGTCACATGACTAAACCCAATCACTTTAGGGCAGACGTGTTGTTGTTGTTGTTGTTGTTGTTGTTGTTGTCGTGTTATTAGCGCATCCGCATTGATTGATTGCAAAGTCACAACATTCACCTACCGTCGATGTGTTTTAGTGATTGGCTAAACTAATGGAGAAATGGTGGGATATTTGACCAGACTGTTTTCCATTTCTGTGACAAAGGACAGTACGCGGTGCAACTAGAGTCTGGAACTGTTTTATTGCCATGTTCTGTGAGGCTTCATTTTGTGTTAGCAGTGATTCATGTTTGAAATGTTCTGAGTGAGTGATGATTACTGTCTGTGGGGCTTATAAAGTGCTGCTTACTGAACACAGCAGCGGTTTGACACGGGCTCTCCGTGATTGCAGAGCGTCATGTACAATTCATGCTGAATTGCCGTGCGAAGGCGGGTGTTACACTTTTATCGATACTTCTCGACATCAGGATGAAGCCGGCGAGGTCTGCAGCTACACAATTTTAACACTCGTATATTTGATTTGCCGTTTTAGTTCTTGATTGTTGAGATCCATTTGTAGACCCGGCTGGTATTTTACTGAGGCAAATCAGCGACAAACACCCCACGAAAGTCTGTTCCATGGGTTAAAGGAGACGTTTCTGAAGAACTTTGAACTACATGCACGAGAGTCATGTAGTTGTTGGTTCGGGATATCGATTATGACTCATAGCAACCAAATACTGTGTTTAAGGTTCAATATCATGCAAAATCGACTTTTTGGAGCTTTTAGCCATGTTGTTATGCTATTTCCTTATCAAAAACACCTCCAGAGTGTTTTTTTGGCTTCAGTTCTCAGCAATTCTCCTGAATGCAGCTGCTCAGCCCTTTCCTGGAAAATGACACTCTGACGCTTTTTACATCACAGTCAGGGTTAATTTTGACAACATATTTTAATTTAGTTTTAGTCTTAGTCTTTTGACGAAAATGTAATTCGATTTTAGTCTAGTTTTAGTCAGAAAAATATCTTCAATTTTAGTCTAGTTTTAGTCGACTAAAATTGCAAGTAAATTTAGTCGACTAAATTTAAGACGAGTTTAGTCGACTTTGAATTGATAATATTCATTATAATCATGTTTAATCTTGTTGCTCTGCTTCATGGAGCTGCTCCACATGAACAAAGCTCAGAGCTGATCCTTTGGCAGTGAATTTACATGATCTGAGGCTCTTTCAGACGATCAATAGAAGTTTGGATGATTTTAGTCTCTCCCTTTCATTTTTATTTAGTCTTATTTTAGTCGACTAAAATATCTGGACATTTTAGTCATAGTTTTAGTCTCATGAAAAACTTTTAATTTAGTTTTAGTCCAATTTTAGTCGTCAAAAATAACACTTTGACTAAATTTAGTCAAATTTAGTTATATTTTAGTTGACGAAATTAACACTGGTCATAGTGTCAAACACTAAAGAAGTATGTCTGCACTGCCCCTGCGGAGAAAACAAACACACCCCTGAGCGTCTGAACTGATGTCTTGTTTGCACTGAAAGTTGTCAAGAAGGAGCTCTTTCTAACCTACTCTGGACACGCCTGTTCTTTTTTCTTACCAAACGATAATGTCATGGAGAAATGCGAGTTTGGCTACGAGGACTTTATTCAACCTTCCTAAAGAAGAGGCCACTCGCCAGAAGTTGGAATTTCTATCCGGGATTCGGCGACTATATTGTTTTTCTGTGACTGTGTCTTGATGGATGTTTGGTGAATCTTCGCCAGAATCAAAGTGGATTAACTTTTATAACCAATGCGAGTCCCATAATGTAAATGGATGGAGCGGCCTGACAGAGTGGTGAGTCAATCAAAATGCGTGTTAGCTTCTGTGTGTTAGCCACTTATGAAGCTGTGTTGCAAATGTCAACGCGCTATAACTGCATTGTGAAGTGACTTGACTTATTGCTGTAATATCCATATTTATTTTACTACTAATGTTGCATGGGTAGAGTAGCTCGGAGAGAGGGGGCGGAGTTAACTGAATCGAAACGTCGCGTCTTCTGGGTTTGCAAAATACCCCCAGAAAATATTTATATTTCTCACAAAAAATAGTCCTCCATAGTGGTAGAGGTACAATATATCATATACATGCCTATAGTTTACTTTGGATTGGCTAAAACACCATGTTACAGATCCTTTAAAAGACTAATTTGTGGCCATTTCTGACAGACACAGACGAATGAGTGACTTGAGAGATGAAGCAAATTGCATGATTACACACAGATGGTGAAGAAGAGGAAGAGGAAGAAAAAGAAGAAGAAGAAGAAGAAGAAGAAGAAGAGGCTGATAGCTCGGAAGAGGTTTTAGCTGAAACAACAGGAAGAATTATTGTCTAGAGAGCGGATTGGCTGAGCTTGTCTGTCTGATGAACTGTGCGGCTCTTGATCTCAATGTCGCTCTACATTCTTCCATTTTATTGCAATCTTCTAAATGGAAGCTTTACAGCCAAATAAAAACAATTACAGCGTTTTAAAATCTTTATAGAGAGTTTACAGTCCTCTGCTCTCTTGTCTTGTCAATGTGGGTTTAACTAACAAAGCCAGTACTGACTAAGACATATGAACTCCCTCCTCTTACAGCAGGAGTAGGCAACGGCACGCCCACCTTTTTGAACCAGGAAAGTCCCACAGAGATTCTCGAGTCACTTTCAAGTTAGTCCTGGGTCAGGGCGAACATTAACTCCACACAGTTAGGCCCCACGTGGCTCGTGATCGGACCCAGATCGTCTGCGCCATCGTGTTGAAATCAATCAGCTGTTTCAATACTACAAAAATACATGTACAACACTTGTATAGAGTTTAGGACTGTGATATTAGCAGCAATAATAAACTAATGGAGATTATAAAAGTTAAAAATACTAGAGTTATTGTTCACATCAAACCACTTGGACACCAGAATGCGCTAGATGTATTTCATTTCACAATAAATCAAAATAGTTCATTCTCTCGTCCTTGTTGTGGAGCAGGGGTGGGAAGTAAGGGGTGGAAGCACGTGGAGGGCAGGGAAGGGAGGGAGTTCAGCTTCCTCATAGCCTGGTGTATGAAATTGAGCTAGCCCATGGATTCCAAAGTCTCCTCCCTGAAGGCGTTACCTTAAAGAAACCGTGTGATGAGTGCGTAGGGTCCCTGGTGATTCTGACGGCTTTGCGGGTGAGACGGGTGGAGCACATGTCCTTAGAGGGGAGAGGGGCTCTGCAGATTTTCTTCCATGCCACACAATGATGGAGCTGGTCAGGATGCTCTCTATCATCCCCCTGTAGAAGTTGGACATAACGGAGGCTGGGACTCTGGCTCTTCTAAACTTGCTGCTAAAGTAGAGACGCTGATTACTTTCCTTGACCAGTGATGTGGTGTGCATGGTCCAGGAGAGCTTCCATGCGATGTGCACACCCAGGAACTCAGTGCTGGTCACCCTCTCCACTGCAGCACCGTTGATTGTTAGAAGAGCTGGACCCACACTCTTCGAAAAAGTCCACAACAATCTCTTTTGTCTTCTCCACATTTAGAGAGATTGTTCTGAGTGCACCACATGGCCAGACTGCTCACCTCACTCACTCGTTTGACTCGTCTCTGTTGCTGATGAGACCCACCACTGTTGTGTCGTCTGCAAACTTGATAAAGAGGTTTCGGTCAGCACACAGCCTTGTCACCAGTAGCGTCTCAACAGCTAACGGAGTTGTTCCACGTTTCTTTTTTTCTCCACTTTTTACACTGTTTTTAGCTAATGTTAGTCTATAGCATAGCATGCAAACAGCCACAAACGTTCTGGATCTCCAAGGTTAACAGTAGATTTTCCCAAACTCTACTTGTGCAAAGCAATGATTGAGTTTGGGACATTATGGAGAAGCTTGGCCTTCTCCACAATGGCCATTTATTTTTCTTGGAAGAAAAATAAATGGCCTGACACTGAAAATTTAATTTCCTGCCTTACGCCCTGGAGAGTTGACTTTTGCTGTACTCTGTCTTATTTTCCCCTCATGTAATTCTATTATGTTTTGTGTAACGCACTTTGGTCGCCTATGTTGTTTCTAAAGCGCTCTATAAATAAAGTTGGATTGGATTAGAGAGTATTTTTAGTTTATACACAACCTGACCAGAAATAAGTGGATTTAACAAGCTGTTCTGATCTGGAGGTGCTGCAGTTGGTCAGGTCTAGGTTCAGTAACACTATGTGCCCAAAGAACATCTGCTGAACATCCTGAATGACCAGGTTATTCCATCAATGGATTTCTTCTTCCCTGATGGCACGGGTGTATTCCAAGATGACAAGGACAGGATTCATCGGGCTCACATTGCAAGAGCGGTTTAGGGAACACGAGACATCATTTTCACACATGGATCAACCCCACTGATAATCTTTGGGATGTGCTGGAGAAGGCTTTGCACCGTGTTCCTACTCTCCCGTCATCAATACAAGATCTTGGTGAAAAATGAATGCAACACTGGATCTTTTTACATTGCAGAGGCTCACTAAAACAATTCCAGAGCTGTAATTTAAGGTAAATAAATAAATAATAATAATAATAGAGCGTGTAACCTCTTTGTTTTTTCTAATCTCATCAGACTCTTGAATTTAACTCTTAACAATAAACTAATGTCCTGACACATACGTACCTATAAGATAAGATAAGATAAGATAAGATGGTACTTTATTAATCTCACAGATGGAGAAATTGCATTCCATGAGAGAGCATCCGGCAGCAGCACCCATTCAGTGCGCACCACTCTTTTTTTTTCTTTGGTGAAAGATCGTTGTGTCGCGGCCGCCATCTTCACTGTTTTGGTCACAGGAGGAGCACTGGTTGATGGGAAATCCGTAGACGATGACCACGGCGGTGGAGCTCTTGCGCTTGGCCACAATGTTCTTGGCCACACAGGTGTAGTTGGCCGTGTCGGACAGACGCGCCTGCTTGATGATCAGGTTGTGTCCACGGTGATGTAGAAGTTCCTGTCCTCGGCCGGGTCGATGATCTCGTTGTCCTTCAGCCACTCCACTCGCATGACCTTGGAGGATGGAGAAACTGTAGCTGCCCTCTGTCTCCTCTGATCATCTGAAACGGTGCACCGCCTCCTGGGCTTGTCCCCGTCTCAGAGCGTGGTGTCCTGCACTGGTCAGCTCCACCTCTTCCTTCCTCTTCCTCCTGCACAGCTCCCTCCACAGTCTATCACCATCTCCTCGTTGGTCCCTTTTGTTGTTTCCTGTAGCTCCTCTTGTGACGCCTCCTCCGTGCTGCAGGTGTGGGGGCTCTTGGTGCCTCTTCACTGTTCAGTGTCTCAGAAGAAGATGTTTGTAGATCTCAAATGGGTTTAGCTGATAAGCTAGCAGTTTGTTTACCTTCAAAAAGCTGCTTTCTTCAGGACCATTTTGGACTCTCAAAGTAAACAAATCCACCAAACCTCCACAAAAACACGGTAAAGACGTCCAAAAGTATCCAGAAAAACAACGTGGTTCGCTGAAAAAGGCAAACAATTCAGCTGCACCAGGAGAGAGGGAGGTCACTTCCTGTTTTCACGTCGCCATGGCGACTATAACACTGATTTCCCTCCACACTATTTTCTGTATTTGGATCCAACTCTCAAAGCCTTGCACTTACGAGTCAGTCACTCTTTCTGGAGAGGGTGATTAATGACATGGTTACTCACTGGCTGCGTGGTTAGCTGTCTGTACTCCTGACCGGAGATCACACCTTCAGACACATCCACTGATCTCGAAAAGGATGGTCTAATGCAAAAGTACACTCGAAAACCGAAGAAAACAGAATATGGAGGTCAGGCTTGTTTCGAGGATGTTACGCACACGGGCTGGATTTGAGGAGCTGACGGACACACAGCAGGACGTCGCAGGAGTGGTGGAGAGACTTGGAAAGAGGAAGATATGAGAGCAGACGGTTGCTTTGGGCTGCAGCCATAGAGCGAGTCGATTGACGGGTGAAATGTCAAATGTTATTTTTCAGCAAACTAAAAAAAAAAGGAAAAAAGAATCAATAAAATATCCAACCTGTGGAAGAACAGCTGAAGGCTCTTGGATGGAGAGTACTTCGGTGTGAGTAAGTTTGAGGTCAGCAGCTGTAGCGTGTTTCTGTGCCAGGTATTGAAGATTGAGCATAAGTTATAGTATATAAACTTTTTGTTCAATAAATGATAGATGACAGTGTTTATCGTCAGAGCATTTATTTCAGTCTTCCTTTTGTTTCCATTTTTTGTCATACAATTTTACAGAAGAACAGTGTTTAATTGAGTTTCATGTTCATTAAAACTTGTGTGTTATTGAATACATGTTAATAAGGTAAGGATAGGAAAGGTCTTTATTGTCATTGTAAAAAGTAATCACAACAAAATTATCTTTGAGAGGACTTCCTTGCATAGCTGCATCATTCTTTTATTACGTTCATTATGTCTTCTTGTTTACAAATTAGTCAGTGTGGCCACGCCTGGGAAGAACATCCCAATAAGAGACGCATCAGGCATGTTGGGAGACACCTCTGACGAAAGCAGAGTTCCCAGTCCGTCGAAACACGTAAGGTATTTGAACAAAAGCTTTTTTTTGTTATACCTAGTGTCTTTCTAAAATAACCTTAAAAACATACATAAACATCTATTAAAAGTCAAACTTCCAACAGGGCCTTCACCGTGCTGAGGAAGATGCTCCTTCTCAGTATCTCCTTCTGGGCCTTGAGAACTTTGGACGCCAGAGGGAAGTGTTTCAAAAAGGCACTGTCCTGGGTGAGCACTGTCACAGGAGATATTCCAGGCCCTGTTCTTGCTCTGCTCAACAGAATAATAATCCTCTCTGCAGACTTGACAACTTGTTGCAGGCCCTTCTTGTTTTCCAAGGAGCAACTAGAGAACCACACGGTGCACCCGTATGTGAGCACGCTCTCAACAATACTTCAGTAGAAGTTGGTGAGGAGCTCTTTAGTAAAGCAGCCTTCCTGAGGGACCGCAAGAAGAAGAGCCTCTGTTGACCCATCATCACCAGCTCTCTGGTCTTTCTCCACCATGTCAGGTCCTCGGACATATGGATACCAAGATAATTAAAGCTCTTGTTCGACCTCCCCATTTGTCGGCAAACCAGTGTGGTGGCAGTTTTTATGCTTCCTAAAGTCAATAACAAGCTCCTTTGTCTTGTTGGTATTCAGGAAAAACTTGTTATCATGGCTACAGTCTGTGAGTGCCTGGACCTCTTCTCTGTAACACATACTTTTAGGACAAGGTATTCCTGAAACTTCCATTTCTTTAGTTTGTGTCAGTGGTAAAAAGTGGTCCTCAATAATATTGTTAATAGCAATATTTTCCAGCCTCAGAGTTTTGTTATCATCACAGCCCTGGCTTGGGGTGGGGGTCGGGGGTTAGGTGCGGTAAAAACTTGATTGAGCACGGTGGCTGAGCGGTTAGTGCTCTTGCCTCACAGCAAGAAGGTCCATGGTTTGATTCCCAGACTGTGTGGGCCTTTCTGTGTGGAGTTTGCACAATAGGTTAATTCTCCAGCCAGGTGATTCTGACCAGCAGAATGGCTCGACACCTGGAAATGGGTCCCCGGACACTGCACCGCGTTCGGCCACTGCTCCTTCAAAGGATGGGCCAAATGCAGAGGACACATTTCTATACAGGGACAATAAAGGACACCTTAATTTAAAAGGTTTTGGAAAAGTGAGTGTTAATGTCTTAGGACATGTTATTTATGAACTATCCATCCATCCACCTTTCAACATGAAGGAGCAGCAACTCTACTCCGAGCTCCTCCCAGGCGACTGAGCTCCTCATCTCTAAGGGTGCGCCCAGCCACCCTGCGAAGGAAACTCATTCTCGGCCGCTTGTATCCGCGATCTTGTCCTTACCCAGATCTCATGACCATAGGTGAGGGTGAGAACGTAGATCGATCCACTCGAGGCAAGCACTCTCCACCGACCTGCAGAGGGGAAAACACTTTTTTCCGATGGAGAACCATGGCCTCGGATTTGGAGGTGCTGATCCTCATCCCGGCTGCTACACACTCGGCTACAAACCGCCCCAGTGCAGCTGAAGGGCCTGATTTGATGACGCCAACAAAACAACATCATGAGATCCTGCGGTTCCCAAACAGGACACCCTCTGGCCCCTGGCCTAGAAACTCTGTCCATAAAGGTAATGAACAGAACCGATGACAAAGGGCAGCCCTGTGGAGACCATCCCCAGATCCACAAAACACATGTCGACTGGTTGGGCTAAATCCCACAAACCCTCGAGCCCCCGATGGAGGGTATAGAGCTTTGCTGACTACAAGCAACAGAAATGCGGCGCATGAAAGTATACAAGCCACATAATAATTCCTCATGTCTGAAATACGTGATACGGAGATTGGGCTAAGAAAAACATCAGTAAATGAGCCAGAATAGTGGAAATATTTCCGTGACAGGAGAATCACAGTCTAATAGCATAATGGCAAATCATACTGGCTCATGCTGTACTGCCATACCATCTCTGTAGTACAGTCATAACCTTGATTTTATAATACATAAAAAAACGACGAGTTCAAACGTCCACAGCAGCAAGATTCTCACTGTGGAAGGTCTGCGCCTGCTAAAACATCATTATTGTAAGGAAATAGCCTATTCCATGGCCGCCTACGTCTCTTGACTTGACATTGTGAAAGAGAGACATACAGTGGCTTTCCACAAATGCATTCAATCAAAAAAGAATGTAGAGCCTTTGTAACCAGCATTTCATCAAAGCATTCACCTAATAAGAAATCAACGATATCACACAGAATCTAAAAAGTAAGAACATAAATCTTAGAACAATATGGTTCTATTAAAAGAGAGGGCCGATATTGTAACAGCGCTTTCTTTTTATGTTTTATTTCCCTCCTTCTTCTCTTGGATCTTATGGGTTTGAAGTCATGGCTCTGAGAGAATATTGGATACCCTTGATGCACTTTGACGAGGCGAAACAATTCAGAAATCACTCAAAAATAGCCCTGGCAGTGAAAAGGTTTGAAGAAGTGTAAACACTGAACACGTTGTTGAGATGCGCCGTTTCACATGTATTCTAAGCACATAGGAGCGCTTGCAGAACGAGAAGTGTGGGAATTCAGACTGAAGTGCCCCTTGAAGTGTGCTCTATAGATTTCCGCCATGCCGGGGAATAATTTATAGAACACATTTCAAGATAGGCAAAGCACTTTACACAGCATTATTCATTCCCTCCTCAGTCACAGTTTCTCTCGCCATAGCTCCCCGCTGACTGCTAAACTATCCCCGCGACTTCGCCAACTATTACCAAGCTCTGTACATGCATGCGCTGCGATTAGACTGAGGGAGACTGTTTAGCACTGTTTTTAACTTCCTGAATACGTTTTGATGCTGCAGCTTTCTGAGGCGAGTCTGATGAATTTTAAAGTAATAATAAGTCATGATGCATTATATATAGAGCGATATTTCACTGAAGCCTCCTGTTTTGCTGTAATGAGTTAGCCAATGTTCATATCCAGGCTAAAATGTCATTTTTCTCCGTGTTTTCAATGGAGCCCAGTACCAGTAGACATATAGTGTAAAAGATAGTTACTTCTGATACCTTCTGTGTGTGTGATGTGTTAGGACTAGGGCCGGGGCTTTTTTTGATGAATTCCGATTCATTAAGTACATAAGGCTTAGTGCGATTAAACATATTAATTAAAATTAGTCACACTTTACTTTAGCGGCACAGAGACTTTTTCAGTTTCCTTTTTCCTGCAGACTTTGCTTATGAACGAACACGACGAAAAGCCAGAAACATTTATTCTGGTTTAAACTGGTTTATTCACACAGTTTAGCCGACATTAACTTATTTAAAAAGATCACTCTCCAAAATGAATCAAACAATTGTCTTTGAAGTGTTTGAAATGATCACACAGACCTCACATCTCCATGAAAATAAATTCAAATGTAGGAAAACAGTAAAATATAAAATATACCTCTGTTTTATTCTGGTATTATTCTCCCAAGTACTCCTGGTTTAGAAACACTGCTTGTACCAACACACTAGTTGAAAACTACTGGTTTAGATAATGTAGCTGATTACACAGTGCAAATGAATGACTTTCAAAACATGCTTCCCAACTATGCTTATAACAGTCTTCTGTGGCCGATCGCGATACTTTATTGCTGCAATACCAAGTATCACAATACTTTCAATACTTGTGTTTGGGGGCATTTTTATCATAGTTTTCCAGTAACAGCATTTGGTTACATTTTGTATAAACTTTTTCCGTCCATCCATCCATTTTCTTCTGCTTTATCCGGGGCCGGGTCGCGGGGGCAGCAGTCTCAGCAGAGATGCCCAAACTTCCCAATCCACGCACAGCTTCAGCTGTTCTGGGGGACCCAGAGGCGACACCAGGCCAGCTCGGAGACATAGTCCCACCACCGTGTCCTGGGTCTTCCACGAGGCCTCCTCCCAATAGGACATGCCTGGAACTCCTCCCGCGGCGAGGCGACCAGGAGGCATCCGGAACAGATGCCCTCGCCACCTCAGCTGGCTCCTTTCGACATGAAGGAGCAACGACTCTACTCCGAGCTCCTCCCGGGTAACTGAGCTCCTCACCCGATCTTGAAGGGTGCGCCCAGCCACCCTGCGAAGGAAACTCATTTCGGCCACTTGTATCCACAATCTTGTCCTTTCGGTCATTACCCAAATCTCATGACCATAGGTGAGGGTGGGAACGTAGATCGATCGGTAAATCGAGAGCTTTGCCCCGACTCAGCTCCCTCTTCACCACGACAGTCCGATACAGCGACCGCATCACTGCTGACGCCGCACCGATCCGTCTATCGATCTCACCCTCCATCTGTCTCTCACTCGTGAACAAGACCCCGAGATACTTGAACTCCTCCACTTGAGGTAAGGACTCCTCACTGACCTAAAGAGGGGAAGCCACCCTTTCCCGGTGGAGAACCATGGCCTCAAATTTGGAGGTGCTGATCCTCATCTCGGCCACTTCACACTCGGCTGCAAACCGCCCCAGGGAAGGGAATTCACTTTTCCATCTTTAATGAATGTTAAATGGCATTATAAACTTTGAACACATGACTGTTTACACGTTTTAAGGTAAACATATTACCTACTTCAGAATGTTATCATCCATGAGGCTATTTGTCCAGACACTTTTACCGTGCTTGTTCTAATCCTTTTAGTCGCACCTCAATTCATAAATACGTAACAAGTTTCACTTGCATGTTCACAGATAGAAACCAGTGCCCCTTGCTCGCATTTTGTGTAAGTACATTTCAAAACAATTCTTTGCACATCCCCTTTCAGTGTGTTTTTGAGACGTGAAAGTCAGTTTCTTGCTCTTAAATTACCTCCTGCAC
The DNA here is from genome assembly GCF_951799975.1 of Gobius niger. NCBI lineage: Eukaryota > Metazoa > Chordata > Actinopteri > Gobiiformes > Gobiidae > Gobius > Gobius niger. Next base: position 35,573,998 of record NC_136855.1, on the reverse strand, counting down.
ATCCCGAATGTGAATTGATTATATGAATGTTTCAGTCACATGTCCAGCTTTGCCAATCAATGAAGTTAGCCGGGGCGCTAGTTCAGACTCTTAGCGATCAACAATACTTATAGATATTTTTGGTAAGTTTTTGTTTGTTTGTTTGTTTGTTTGTTTTTTCCCTGTTGTTTCTGCTGGGTTTGCACTTCAGGCAAGATACATTTACTCTACTACAAGACAAAAAATCAGTTACACCAGCTTTAATTTTTACCGCATGAGAGACCTTGGCTACAGCGTCTGAAGTCATTATAAAAAATGCCCGACAGAGGAAGTATAGCGAGGGCTTGCATCTGCTATGTTACAATCTAATATGTTTTTAGCCAGAATTTCAGCGGCATGCAAATAGTCGGGGTGCATCGGCGTCTCGGTGCGTGACGGAAAGCATTAGGTTTAGTCCAGTTCCCCCGCGGCAGCTTGCGCGCTTCACACTCCACTCCAAAATCACATGTACGGGCTGGGAGCTTACGCCGCTCAGCTTCTGGAAGGCAGCCATTTCAACATTTGCCTTATCAGACGATGCTCCCAGGACGTACGCGCCTCTGCACACAGTGTACCGCCAAAGTCTTCCCGGGATTCCTATGGAGTCAAAGCTATAGAGGGTTTGAAAGACATATAGGATGGATTTAAGAGGCAAAGAATGCACTCAATTACCCTTTGAGGCATTTGTGTATTTAAGATTGTCAGGATTTTTGTCCCAGTGGAAGACAGAGGCATCTTAGATTCATAAAGTGCTCATATATTGTACTATAAGTTTTCTCAGCAAGATAGTTCTTGACTAGGGCTGGGTGCCGTTAAACGATGCCATACTGGTATCGGAAATAAAGTTTGGGTACTACTTGTATGGAAAAAATAAAAGCATCGAAAGCAGAACAAAAGTATTATATCTTTACCAAGTTTTGATGCCTGTTGGGTCCAGGGACAGCACTAAAGCAGTACAAAGTAACTCATCCCCTAGAGGCCACAAGCGCCACTGCAGGTGTCGTAGCATGTTGCGTTTTTTTTACTCATTAATTGTCCGTGAGAGTAAATACTATGCTGACAGAAAAGACAAAGGGAGATAGGGATATTGTACATCCAATTACACAATGGAGATCATTTTTTTCACTCAAACTTGGCTGTAAATAAATACAGTTAGCTTTGCCCATTAGCCTTTTAGCTTCTTCGTGATTCTTCGTGATGTGTATTGGTGAAAGTTTTGTGCAATTGTGGTTTTCTGGCCAGAGACACCAGGGGGAGATGAAAGACCCCCCAATCATCCCGTTTACACTTGTATTACCCCCAGAGGAACTACGAAAAGGATTTATTAAGGTAAACAAGTTACTCAGTACTGCTATAAAGGAAGTTACTTGGTTGTTTCTGGTCAAATAAATGATACATATGTAAAAGAAATGTAGTAGTGTAGTCTTTTATGGAAGAAATGTACATTATTATTCTGTTTTATGGTACTAGATGATAAATATTTTAGTATAGGAGTAGGAAAAAGTATTGTTAACCAAGTTTACAACCATTGAAGTACCAGTATCTGAAAAAAATATAACGGAAGCCTTATTCCTCACCCATTGCACAGTATTTGTTTTCTCAGGACCCAATTCACAAAACTAAAACTACAAATAATCATGTGTTCCATGGCTATTGCTGGGTTTCAGGTTTCGACATCCGCACTGTACAGTGAAGATATGACTGCGTGGGTTTCGAACTACTCCTGGTATTATTACGCCTTACAATATAGTTCCCCTTTTTATCCGCTTAGAAAATCCACATTGTTTAATTTTGTGTAAATATACTTTGTAGTGGAACACTTCACGTAACCATATTTAAATAGGGAAAACGTGGAAGAGCTTGGTGTAGAGGACGAGAGGCTAAATGCTAGCGTCGTCTGTGCTGTGTTTACGTGACTGAGGGCACGCATGAAGACCAGACCAGTACAAATGAACTCGTCTGAGCTCAGGTAAGAACATATCTCTGTATGTAAAAACGGTGGCCTATACCTTTAAGGGATTAGAACAAACAAAACACCTGGCCATAATAATGTTCTACTTTGGGGCCTTTATAGAAATGTACTAGAGAAGTATTATATTTATCTTTCAAATGCACCCTCAACGACTTCGGATTCTCACAATTATCTCAATGATTGGTCACAGCAGAAAATCAAAAAAAGCATTGTCTTTCATATCCCTAGTCTCTTCACATTTACCTGTTTTTGACGTCACAAAAACGCACCAGCAACTACGGCACGCACAGAGAAAAAAAAAGCATATTGGAAAAATCATTGTGCTTATTTGAGGATGCAGCGGCCTGTCTGTGCTTTGTGAATGGATAAACACAGACACAGACGAAAGATATGAACAAATATGAGCGGCTCACAGTGGAACAAAAGATTTTATTTCTCAGACGCAATTAGTTTGTTCAGGGAAGTGAGCGACTGAAATGAGATAACGGCTCAGACAAATAAAACAACCCGAAATAGCACCGGAGATAATGGCAACCCACGCGGCGCTCACGGACCGACTGAAAACACACCGTGCGCCGAGGTGCTGCCGGCGGACTGAGGCGTGACGTCGGAGGGTTCGCGGGGAAAACGCGTACACACCTGTGGAACCTAAATACGTCCATTCATTCAGAAATAGACAGCGTGGTGTAGCACAAACACGTGGGATTTCGTGCTTCCGAATATGGAGGGTTAAAGCGCTGTGATGTGAAAATACAGCCAGAGGGCGCTCCCATTTACTGTCACATTTTATCAGGTGGTGCTTTGTGTGAAATGTTTGCCTCTGTAACCCAACCCTTACCATGAAAGTCTTGTAGTCTTGTCCGTCAGTGTGTCTGCAGTCAGCTGGTCATGTATTAACTGCTGGTTATCAACACTGCTGGTGTCTATACATGTGTGTCCAATGACATCACACATAGTTTCCAGGATGAAAATGAATGACAACTGATTGGCAGTGGCATTATTATTTACTCGTAATCATTGCATAAGAAAATAACAGTAAACACACGGCCCCAGAGACGCACATTTATGTGATATAACCAGTGAATGTGGCAGATGTAACAGCTGTGTCCTTCGAGCTACAGCAGGATTTACTAAAGATCTGCTTCACTGCTCAGACTAAATGAACACATCAAAAAGGAAACAGAAAACCTCTCTCTGGAATTTTTACAGTTTGTCATGTCATCAGTCTCAGTCTGAGTCCGTGTTTAAGCTGCTCAAGACGTTAGCATGCTACTGGTTAGCAACTGTCTACCATTGGCTTCAACAAAATAAACACATGTGTGGCTCAGATCTATGAACACTGAGGAAATACTACAGTAACAGCTCAGCTCTGATCTCTGTCACATGTTGTATCCATGGCTAGATGTTTGGAGTGTGGTTCAGGGTTTTCTCTTGGAGAGGTCAGAGCTGAGCTGTTGAAGCTAAATGCTAACCAGTAGCATGCTGAGATAATACAACCAATAAAAAGTACTTGTCATCAAAATCTATCAAAACATGACAATACTTTGTCATGTCTAATAAAATGAAAGAAAAGAATCATGAGAGGACCATATAAAAATGCTCCAAAATTACTGGAAAATTAGGAATTTGGGAACAAAAAATTTCAAAAAAATAAAATAATGAGGATGGAAACTTGTTTTTTGGTCCACCCATTCCTTGGATATGTGAGACTTCTCTGGTGAAGGCTCAGTATCCTTGGCACAAACAGCCGCAGGAGAGAGAAACAAAATTTTGAATGGGTATAAATGACCAGCTGACTAAAATAACTATGTGTTAATCACTTGCTGTGAGGCCAGAGACACTGAACTCTGTGACAGGAGCAAAGCTGTAGTTGAAGTCGCAAAATAAATGTGGCAACCCTGAATATCAACCATGAAAGGGGCAAGATTGCCTCATTAAATACACTAACCCTGCCCTACCTTATCACTATTGCTAGGTGAAAATCACCCAAACATGTGCCTATAGGAAAAAGTGTGTTTTGCATTAGGAAAACGCCCAGGCCATCAAAGATGTCAAAGACAAAGCTGAAGCCCAGAGACCCAGGACACTCAGATAAACGCAGCATAATGGAAATCACATAAATGTATTTGCTCGGGTGAAAACCACCCGGCAATGGCGTTCTAGGGTTAACCACTGACTCACTGGTTTCTTCACATAAACGTGTTTTTACTGTTATCTTCTTGAGTACATAAAAATCAGTTGTCTTTTATTTATATCCTGAATAGAGATATTGTTACATGTTGTAGTAATGCATTATTCCACTTCGGTATTCAAAATGGCCGCCATAACAACAAAAGTCACATGACTGAAAGGCATAGTTGCTCTTTTTCTAAATCTTAAATTCAAAATATCCAAAACAGTTGGAAGCGTAAACGCAGTTACAATAACAACACTTCAAATAAACACTGCCTGACTGAAAAGTCACCACTTAAAACAAGGTCACACTTTCAAATGTTTAGTTGGAGTGCCTTCAGCTTAATTACAGCGCACATTCACTGTGACAAAAGAGACAAAAGAGACAGTGTTGCATTTATTTGTCACCTTTTTCCATGTTGTTTTGGTGAAGGGGTTCAGATCTGGACTCTGCGGCGGCCAATCCATGTGCACAAACGATGTCTAATGCTCCCTGAACCACTCGGACTATGCTAATGCCATTAGAGAAGAGGAAACCATTGATGGAATAACCTGGTCATTCTCGATGTTCAGGGAGTCGTCAGCTGATCTCATTCTTTCTTATCATTCAATGCGTTTCCATCACTGGATTTTTATGCGCATTTTGAAGTCTGAAGTAATGAGGGATGGAAACATCGAAATAAAAGCCTTAATTCGCTTAAAAAGTTTATCCGCTTCCTTGAGGTGATTTCGTATATGGCGAATAAGCTTTTATGTGCATTTTGGAAGATGGAAACAGATTAAAAAGTTTCACGTATAGCGAATACAAAGAACCGTTGAGGGAGACTGACAGGAGTGGACAGAAGAAGAAGAAAAGTAATCCATCAGTCGCAGGTGTCTCTTGTCTTAAAAATATTTCCCGGATGTGCAGGAGCTCAAACAGCAACTACAACTTGCTCAGGGATGCAGAAGTAGGCTCCATACTGAGCACAAAATAGCCAAAAACAAAGAAACAATTATAACTCTAATATGCAAAGCTAGAATCTCAAACTACTACACTCTGAACACACGAGAGACACACAACCGAATCATTGGTGAGCTGCACTAGTAAGACCCAGTCGCCCCAAGCGTCAGGTGAGCTGCACTTTTATTAGTCTTTGGTTTTGAGTGGTGGAGACGGAGGTGATTGGATGATCGGGGAAGCGCTGCACCAATCAGCGAGTCTAGAGATGGGGAACCAACCACAGCCAGGGAGGAAAACCAGTCCACCAATCAGAGACAAGAGCTCCAGCAGCGTTTACGTAATGGAACAAGGCATGCACGGATCAAAACATATGGGGTAGAGTGAAGGCGTTGGACGGCCCTTGCCCATCCATTTGTTTATTTATTTATCAGGACAGTGTACAATTACATTATGCTCGAGAGCATAGATGACCATACCAGACTGTAGCTTCTCAAGCTAATTTTCATAGTCCTTGGGGGAAAGTGTCATAAATATACAGTGCAGTCAGGGGTCATTCATCAGCATCACATCCATAACAGATCACTCAGTCTCTTATTACATTTCATCCTCATCATCACCATCATGATGTAAAAAACACAACAATATTCTTACCCTTTCATATTGTGTCCTAATCATAAAAGTCCATAATCATAATATACATTTTACTTACAGTTTAATAACATCATTTGGAGCTAATGCTTGCAGCTCTGGTTTTCCATAGACCTGTCCTTTACTTCTTTAGTAAAGGTTCTGAAATCTGTTATGCTCACAATTTCTGAAGGGAGCTCATTCCATTTCTTAGTGCCTGTAAATCTGTTTTATGGGCATTCCATCCATCCTTCCATCCGTTTTCTTCCACTTTATCCGGGGCCGGGTCACGGAGGCAGCAGTCTCAGCAGAGATGTCCGGACTTCCCGATTCACGCAGACCGCCTCCAGCCAGTCCCTCCAGCATATCCTGGGTCTCCCACAAGGCTTCCTCCCAATAGGACATGCCTGAAACACCTCCCGAGGCATTTATGATGCAGATTTTAGACAGACGCGCTTTTTTTTTGATGGAAAAGCGACTTTTGTGTTGCTGGACTCAGACCTAGCCAACTGCAGAAATCCCAGATCAGAACAATGAGATCAATCCAAGTGGTGACAGTGTCCAAGCATCAACCATACCTGTATAACAAAGCCATGGCAAACCGTAATCATAAGAAAGCTCCATCAGCCCTGTAGCAAGGCCATAACGCTGCCTGCAAGTGGCCCCAGCGATGTTCAGTTTTGGTATTAGTAATGTTGGAACATATTTTTCTTGACCCCCAAAATGACCACATAAAAAAACGTGTGATATTCACAAAACGAGCACTTCTCCCAAAGTGTGTGACTGTCATGGGCTGTTAGTGTGGTGAAAAATTGTTCCTTTAGTTCAGTGCCCAGATGGCTGCACCACAGTGACGGCCACAACGCGGACAGCCATTTTGTTCTGTCCTGATCAGTTCATTTTTGAGAAAGGCCAGCAGTTATTAAAGCCCACTTTTAATCTCCAAACTGTCATAAGGCTTCCATACACGGAGTTGTAAAAGCGATGCATTATCGTAGAAATAAATAATAGATTATGTTCAGAGCCAGCAGTGTAAGTAATCTGTTGTGTCCAAAAGCAATGCTCCAAATGTGCCGCTAATCCGTGGCTAAAAATAACTTGCGGCCTCCTCTGTCCCCAATGTTTATGAGACACTAATATTCACATCATGTCCAGCTCATTTGAGGATTTGTATTCTGATGGGCAACAGTGTGTCAAGAAGAGGAGAGACTGTGACTAGACTGTGAATCCTGCTCTTGTTTTGTTATCGAGAAACTCTGGAAGCAATAATGTAATATAATATCTGATATCAAACTGTATAGATGCTGCAATTAGCATTACTCCCCATGGGAAATGTATCCTGCTGTTTCAGTCATGTCAGTTTCTTTGATGTAGATGCCATTTTAAGGACACTTTCTTCTCACAGAATAGAATGTTTTGTTCTGAATTCTTAATTGTCTGTGGATACGGTGCTCATGTTGCATCACTGTGAAATGTGTATTACAGTACATTGAATACAGGCGCACATAAGCTTTTTGCTGTATAATGCATTTGTCTCCAGCAGATTAGAATGTAACGGCTGCTCACTGTCAGACAGCTGCAGTACATCCAGAACGCTGCTGCTCGAGTCCTGACAAGAACCGGGAAATACGACCTTATTAGTCCAGTGCTCCCCTCCTGGAACCGCCACCTTAACGTGGTTGAGGGGTTTGAGCGCCCGAATGATCCTGGGAGCTCTGTTGTCGGGGGCTTCGTGCCCCTGGTAGGGTGTCCCATGGCAAGCAGGTCCTATAGGTGACGGGTCAGACAAAGAGCGGTTCAGAAGCCCCTTATGAGAGACCAACAGGCCTGGTTAGAACCATGAGGCCGTCCTTCTGTGGACCCACAACCTGCAGGAGGAGCCATAAGGGGCTGGTGCAATGTGATTTGGGCAGCTCCAACAGCTGCCCCCACGACCCGGAAACGGAAAAGTGGAAGAAAATGGATGGATAGTCCAGTGCTCTGGTATCCGCACTGGTTTCCTGTCACTCAGAGACTAGAATTTAAAACAGCTCTGCTTGTTACAAGTCTTTTCATCTCTGACATGTTACGAACATGAAGTCATTCATTCATTCATTCATTCATTCATTCATTCATTCATTCATTCATTCATTCATTCATTCATTCATTCATTCATTCATTCATATGAACCATCTAGGGCCCTGAGAACTTCAGGGAGGGGTCTCCTGGTGGTTCCCAGAGTCAGGACTAAACACACTGAGGCTAAACCTAAATCTGGAACAGTCTTCATGAGGATGTGAGTCAGGCCTCAACTCTGACAATGTTCAAATCCAGGCTGAAAACAGTTCATTTTACCCAGCATGCATATGACTGTAATTTCATGCAGCTGTGAAGCACTTTGTATGAAAAAAAAGAAAAAAAAGTAAACTGTTCAAATAAACTAAACTAATCAGTTTAAGCAGGTGAGAATCAATCAAGAATATGCTTTGCTTTTGTCAAACACGTTGGTCAAACACAGTATTTGTCAAACACAAAAATCAAGCCATATTCATTGAGAACGATGAGAAAGAATGCAACAATGATCCAACACACAGAGGAGTCCCTGTGCCGCACAGGCAGACTTCACGCACGGCCCGTTCATGTCCTGACAAAACTTTTGCATCATGTTGTGTTTCCCTTGCAAGTGAAAAAAGAAAAGAGAGGCAGGAGCAGAGAGGGACGGCATGTCTGAGCTGAAGTTCGCCGCGGCTGCAACTGGTATCAATCGAGTTTTATTTCTAAAGCGCTTTACAACAATCAAAGTTGATCAAAGAAAAAAGAAACAGAGCATTATCACATCTACAACAAGCCTGACAACACTGTGTACCAAAGGCCTTACTAAACAGGTGAGTTTTAAGTTTTGCTTTGCACAAACGCATGTCTGTGACGGCACATAAGTAACGCGTTCCAGAGCGTCGGACCTGCCACAGCAAAAGCAGCATCGCCCTCTGTGGTTTGACCTGGGCACCTCCAGAACGTGAGGCTCTGCTGGTGAGAGGTCAGAGGCTCACAAACATACACAGGTGCAAGTGCTGTGGATGGAACAGAAAACAAACAACAGAGGTTTGTCCTGAATTCTGACAGAGACCGGGAGCAGTGCAGGGAGGACAGGACAGTGTGCATGAATTCATACTAACACACTAACCAGGTGCAGTTTCAGTTGGTTCAAATCAGCGGTTCTCAAATTGTGGTTCAGCGACAGTAGTGTGGACGTTTAGCTATAGCGCTACATCTAATTAATTCAAAGGAACAGGCCACCGTTTTTCCATACTGAGACATGTTCTTACCTGAGCTTAAGACGAGTTGATACGTACCTGTCTGGTCTTTGTGCCCGTGGACGAGCGTGGTAGCTTCTAACTTCACCCCCGTTTGGAGCTATAGGAACATGCTGGGAGAGGCCAAATGCTGGCAACATCTTTGGTTGTTGTGCGTGACTGAGGGCGCACAAAGACCAGACAGGTGCGCATCAACTCGTCTACGCTCAGGGAAGAACATGTCTCAATATGGAAAAATGGTGGCCTGTTCCTTTAAGGCGAGACGCTGCAGGTGAATAGGGAAGAAAATGTAATTTAGTGACATCAATTTGAAACGTCTGCTGTAGATTACTGATATGAGAATAAAAATGTATTGCAAGTTTTCTTTAATTTGTAAGTTTTCATGGTCAAAATTGCCTTAACTTATCAGCGACTAAATCTAAATAATGGTTAGACCTAGGTTTACATTTATGGATTTATTTTGAAAAAAAATATTCTGAATATCTTGTTTAGTTTTTAATAAGCTCTAAAACTATATATATATAATGTTGCCTTGTTTTTTGTGTTCAAAGCTCAATAAATCAGGCTAGGAATTTCTTATAAAGCCCCCAACAGTGGAACACAGTGCCTGAAGCAATTAGAGAGTCTCACTCATTGCCTCATTTAAATAGAAAGCCAAAAAGTGGCTTGTGGAGACACAGACTTGTGAGCACTAGCTATGCCAAAAATGTATACTTTTGTACTTCCCTATTGACATCTTGACATCTGCTCAAAAATTAGCTTTTTCTGTTATCTTGGGCACATTTCCATTGTATGATGTTGATTAATGTGCACTGTCCCTTTTCAAATAAATAAATGAATTAGACATTCAAAAAACTTCAAACTTCAAAAATATTGTTAAGTCTAAGACTGGAAAGTTTTGAGTCTGTAGCAGCTACTAAAGTGTTGTTGTTGTGTTGTTGCATGAGTGAAGCAAAATCTTTCACTCTTTCTAGACATTTTTTGACGAAATATAAACTTATTTATAACATACAAATAAAGTCAAGCCTAAATCGGGTCCATATGGATGTTTATTCACAGCAGATTGTTCAGTAGAAGTGAAAAAAGGGCAGTCGTAGCTAGCGCTAGCATGAGCATGATGCTAACATGAAGCATCATGTCAGCATTCTCGATTATTTATGTATTTATGGGCTGTTGTAACACTGTGCTCCTCTCCATGTCTTTGTATCTTTATTTAGTAGAAAACTATAGTTCATATTTCGGCATTTGTTAAAATCGTTTTTGAATAATTAGAGAAAGTTTAGATTTTAATCCAAATTGTTTTCCCCCTTAACTGTTTTCAAACATCCAGTCCAGAGATGCCGTCTGTATAGAACATGCGCAGAACATGAATTAATGTTATTAATGTTAATTAAAGGCATCTCTGGAATCGCCCATATATGGTTAAATAAAAAAAAAGCTTTCTAATTATCAAAAACTACTTTAACAAATGCTGAATTATGAATATAGTTTTCTACTAAATACAGATTCAAAGACATGGAGAGGAGCAAAGTGGTTCAACAGCCCATAAATACATAAATAGCGAAGAATGCTAACACAATGCTTCATGTTAGCATCGTGCTAATGCTAACGGTTAGCTAGTGCCAGCTACGACTGCCATTTTTCACTCCTACTGAACAATCTGCTGTGATAAAATATCCATATGGGCCCGATTTACACTTGACTTTATGTGTGATAAATTAGTTACCAGAAAATAGCAAAAACGAGTGGAAAATTGTGTTTCCCAACAGGAAATTCTATTTTCCCCCTCGGCGAAGCCACGCCCCCTTACATGCCACGATGCCGTCTGTACGATACGTGTTTACATGACCAGATATTTTGGTTAGAAAAGGAGTAACCCAAGGGTAATTTTCGGGACTTTAAAAACCGGAATATGAGCGTTTTAGGGTTTTTACCGGTGTTTACATGGTCTAATATTCCGGTTATGAAAGGGTTTTTCTTGACTGCATGTAAACGTAGTCATCGGCCAACCAGTCTGGACAACCCATCAGATTTCCAGATCTTGGGTTAATAGCTTCGGTCCAGGGATTACGATATGACATTTGTCTTGGGAGCAGTGGTGCCACACGTCCCTCATTCCTGACATTTACTCCACCCGTCTCATCCTCCGAGGGCCAGCGAAAGGTGGAATGACCTCAAAGCCACATCAAAACAACACAGATTAGCGTTGACTCACATTCATTTCGACCCGGGGCCTTCATGCTGTGAGCTGTGATTGCTATCCTCACTGCGCCGCTGTGCCAGAATGTTGTCGGCGTCATAGGCAGGATTTAAACTTTACAGGCAACAGCAGAATGTAACTCGAATGTAAAACATGTAAACCTTGCATTGCAGCGAGCGCCACATCAGTCGTAGTAGTCGGAACAGTCAAATAAATCCTCTGCAGGTGAAATCTCAGCGCTAGTCTTTTTCACACACACACAAAAAAAAAAGTCCCTGAACTCCCAGCGCTGACTCACACTTGTATCTGCAGCGCTGCCTTCATTATTTCCAATCGCTCATGTAAAAAGAAGCTCTCCGCTCGGAAACATGAAGCAACGGAGCACATCCCTGCGCCTCTCTGACAAATGCAGGAGGGATCTTTTTCCCCCCCTCTTTAACTGTATGTCATCACACAACATTACAAGTGCACAAAAGGACGAGGTATCCTCCAGAGTGAACAGGCATGAGGCATGGCTCTTTGCACCTCAAATCATCGCTTTGTTCAATAACAGCCAAGAACAGAAAGTTGTAGACCAAGCTAATGCTGTGACTTAATTGTCAAATGTCAGAAGGAGACAAAAACTAAACTGTGGGTTTGGGGTTGGATTATGGGCTTTAAAAAGATCGAGAGACAGTTTTGTTTTGCTTCTCTGTGAACAAAATCCAGAAGGTACAGGTCGGAGTGCTGTGAATGACTTGTGAACAATGTGTTAAGAGCTTTGTTTGCAAAATAATATATCTAAAAACCTCCTCCGAATTTCCCTGACTTAAATGATATAGGCAGTTGTGCTGGCAGCATTTTTGATTTTTCAAAGAATATGAAAGTCAACACTAAAAGTTTGCTTTCACTCATAGTTAGTGGTTGTGTGCAGCCATGTATGGTGAAACAACAGAATTTACTCTTTTTAAATCATAGTGAAAAAAGAAAGTACCAAAATGACCCTGATCAAAAGTTTTAATACTGTATATTGCCCCCTTTAAAGGAACAGGCCACCGTTTTTACATACCGTGATATGTTCTTACCTGAGCTCAGATGAGTTGATGCGTACCTCTGGGTCTTTGTGTGTGCCCTCAGTCAAAGATGTTGTTAGCATTTGGCCTCTCCCAATGTATTCCCATAGCTCCAAACAGGGTGAAGTTAGAAGTGACCCAGCTGTTCCACGGGCACATAGACCTTAAGCTTAGGCATGGACATTTCAACCTGAAGAGACTCACAAAGACAGACTGCATTAGAAAGGTTTTATTGAACATGGTCCGAGCCCCCTGTATTCCATATTGTTAAAGATTGCATTAACAATACGGAATACATGGCATCGATGGATGATGGCCAGAATCTTCCCCCGGAACGCGGACACTGGTGGTGGTTGGACGAGACCTGGGGCGGCTGGTCGACCCGATGAGCAGGCCTGAGGAGGGGCCAGGCGGAGGAGGGGCGGAGGAGGGGCGCAGCGCGGCTGGGAAATGGTCGAGTGATTGACCGGGGAGCTTAAGAAGGGGGTCCTGGCCGATGAATGGCTGAAGCAGGAATAAGCAGCTGCGATGATTGGCTGATGTGAAGGTTCGGCTTGAGCTGGGGCCGTGATTGGATGATTTGTAAAGGTTGCCGTTGATGGGGCGATGAATGAAGGCTGCAGGTCCAGCTTCATATCACAGTATGGAAAAACAATGGCCTATTCCTTTAACATCAATGACAGCTTAGAGTCTTTTGTGGTAGTTGTGGAGAAGGTTCTGTATACAATCTAATGGTAAAGCCTGTTCCTGGTTCCTGTGAGTTCCTGGGTTGTTTTGCATGAACTGCACGCACTGCACGTTTGAGCTCTCCACACAGTGGTTGAATGATATTGAGTTCAGGAGACTGAGATGGACACTCACGGTATCTTCCCTTTATTCTGCTGGAGCCACTGGCATCATTGAACCACTGTGGGGAGAGCTCAAACGTGCAGTTCATGCAAGACAGCCCAGGAACCTCCAGGAACAGGAGGCTTTTTGCCAAGAAGAATGGGCCGCTTTACCAGATTATAGACAGACCCTTCTCCATAACTAAAAGACTGCCAGCTGTCATTGATGTTAAAGGAACAGGCCATGGTTTTTCCATACTGTGATATGTTCATACCTGAGCTTAGACAAGTTGTTACGTACCTGTCTGGTCTTTGTGCCCGTGGAAGAGCTTGGTAGCTTCCAACTTCACCCCTGTTTGGAGCTATAGGAATACATTGGGAGAGGCCAAATGCTAACAACATCTTTGGTCGTCAACTCGTCTAAGCTCTAAGAACATATCTCAGTATGTAAAAACGGTGGCCTGTTCCTTTAAAGGGGTAAATATATTTACTATCAAAAAACTGGGGCATGTAAACTTTTGATCAGGGTCGTTTTGGTACTTTATTTTTTCATTAATGATTTAAAAATAGCAAACTCAGTTATTTCACCACAAATGGCTTCACACAACCACTAACTATGAGTGAAAATGGTGTTATCTTTAACAAATAGTCAACAAGTGATGGTACGCTAGGACATTTATTTTTTCTCTGTCCCACTCTTAAAAACTTTTGGTCACAAATTTTTAATTTGTATAGTACCATATACAAGCAAACGATTACACCTAGCATTTTAATAGTGATACTTGGTTGTTCAGATCAAACTTTGTTATATTCTAAGTCCCTACAACAAGCTGTCATGTTTGGCATGATCATTGCAAAGAGGGTCATGTTGAAGGAGTGGAAGGCCACCACGCCACCTAGTTATTACATATGGTTGAATGAGTGTCTGAATGAGTGTCTGCGTACATTGGTGTATGAATGAGAGTATGAATGGTTGAGTGGATCCTTGCTGTAAAGCGCTTTGAGTGCCTAATGTAGGTGGAAAAGCGCTATATAAGTTGAGACCATTTACCATTTACCATGATATGATGTCTTGTCTGTACCTCGTGGAGATTCGATATAATTTGTCTGGCAAACATGATAAATTTACAAAAAAATGGGGATCCTTTATTGAACATATCAAACAGAAGAGGACTCAACCTGCACACTCAAAGGACTGAAGGACAGTTGCTTTTACTTTATAATTATTTCATCTAGTGGTATGGATTGACAAGACATATTTGCTGTACGGCAGTGTTTGTGTTTTATATCTTTTTAAACGAAAAATTGAATAAAAAAAGTGTAGAAAAAAAAATGGTTAAAAAAATCTAAAGTTCTGCCAGGGTATGTACATGTTGAGTTGAATTGTGCACAGGAAACTGCATAATGTTTCATCACGTATCGGATCTTGCCCATTTTTTCCCGAATCGCAGATGCCTATTCACAAGTTATCACAGGACTTCGGAGTTCAGCAAAACACAGGAGGTAATTCGCAGGGAATTTTTACTTTACAAAACACTGACGGGGCCGATTCGCATGGGATCTCACAGACATTCTCCGCAATTATTACAAATTGCATGTGGTCCCTTGGCACAACTAAAGATGTGCTAGCGGCTCGAAACACGACTGCAGGTCTGTTTTTGATAGGAGAACAAAACTGCAACAAGGTAAAAAAAAAAAGAAAAGTATATTGTGCACAGTATCTCAACCGTTAAATAGGCTAGGTCCTCATGCAAATCCATTCTTTGATTACCCACTGCAAAAGTAGCATTTTCTGTGTCTGGCTGGTCACTAGGAGCATGTTGCTGGCAGCAGAATAATCCAAAATGTTACGCAGTGTGCTTTTACGAAAAGTAACAGGCTTACATAGTCTGTACCTTTCTGCCTCGTGAGCAATGGATGGAATTTACCACAAGCCTGAACTTTTTGCATATAGAAAAAAATAAATAAATGAAGTTTGTGTATTATGTAACCGCTACTTAATAAAACAGACAGAACAAAAGGGGTCTGAAACTTTCCGAACCCTTTGTTGTGCATCATACAGACCCCTTGTCCAGACTCAAATCTGCCTTTTACAATTGAAATGCGTCCCTGCGATCTCCCTCCTGCTGACACAGCCTACGTAAGGCATTATAAAACACAGTCACAAAGCTCTGATGTGATGCTGGGCTGACGGCCAGTGAACGCAGCAGGAGCAGCAGTTAGGACCGACGAACAGAGCGCCCCCTGCTGGACTACAAACGCTCCCTGACCGCAGAGAGCTAATTATCCCAGCCACCGCTCCACGGTTTTAGATGTGTTCAAACTGACCGACGCTTTTAACTGCCTGTAAATGCAACACCAAAGAGGAGTTTACTTGTGTTTATGTGTTAAGGAAGGACACCTTTCCTCAGCACAGACTTACACAAGGAAGAGAGATAATAGACAAAGTTTAGAGCTAAGAGGAGACACGGCAGGCAAGGCTGTCTTTTCTTTTCAAGTTTCAGGTTTTGGCCCGGTTTGCTTTATAAATATTCACCTTAAATTATTGCACAGTCACCGTTTCTCCATATTTACATGAGAAATATATGGCAGGGTATTCAGGACACACCACTGTGGATCATGTGACCAGCGGGCATGAGTGTAGTTCGGCAGTAAGTTTGGTCAGTTCAGGGCGAGAGCAGCAAGTGAAGTTGTGCACTCGGGGATTTCGTCTATACGTGACGTCCGGGTCTCCATCACCTCCCGCTGTGAACATGCAGCACACTTTTATTGTACTCACCGCAGTCGCTGATAGCAATCCGGTTCGGGCTCACGCTTCCAAAGCCAGTGTGAGGCAGTCAGAGTGGTCCCCTCCTGACCTAGAGCAGTGTACATGGGACATGGGGCTTTGCTTCCTTAAACATCCCGGTGTCCACTGGAAGTGATGCGTAAAAGGCTGTGTTGGTGTCCATGTGTGCTTTACACGCTGTGGTCTCCTCTGTGTTATCCGCATAGACTTAATAATATTCAGCACATGTGTGGGAGGCGGGACCTGACATGTTTTGATCTGACCTCCCGCAATATTTATTTCCCAGGATGGAAAAGATCAGTCACTCTCTGAATGGCCAGTCGCCCACATCAGCAGCCATAAGTAGAGCTTCACATCAGCTCCACAAGACAAGGCTATTTTAAACTAATCCAAACTCACCATATACCTGACCCTAACCCTAAGGACAGTGAAGTGTAAAAAAGCCGTCTTGCAGGCGTGACCACAGATCTGACCAATCAGGGAGTCGATATGCAAATGTGGCCTTTCCCATCATGTGAAAAGAATGTTTGTCTCCTGCCCGAGGCTGTGTGAATCCTGCCCGATCCCGCGAGATTAGTGGCGGCTCCTGCAAGTCCCGAGGGAGTTCCTGCCCGTTGCAGGTCTCTATCTGGAGAGCCATTTTCTAAAAATGCATTTTTCTCACGTTGTGGCGATAACATGCACTTAAAGTGGGTTTACAGTATCATGCACATGGGGCCCAGAAACAGACTTAAAATTATATTGGGTTCATCAGCACTCAAAGACGCTCTTCACAGAAATAAAGTCACACATACAAACAGCACTAACTGGACATTAAAAACCTTTTTAAATAGGCGTGTTTTGAGTAAATGGGAAATAAGCACCGAAAAAAAAAGTGTTTTTGGGGCAATCTTGTCCCTCAGCACCCCATTACCAAAATGTGTTCCCACTGCTCTGCTCAAAACTTCATGAAATTATGTAAAAAAAACTACTCCAGGTATGTTTTTGACGAGGAACGACGTTATAATAAGGTTTCCAGCAGATTTTGCATGAGAGGTCTCCTTTAATATAGCACATGAACATTTCCAGTTTTGTACTTTTGATTTTAACGGATTTTCAGAATGTTTTTGCAATATCTACTTCCAAGCTTGATTTATTCGGCTTTGATCCCCCCTCAAAACAAAGTGAAATGTGCAAGATATCAAAAACTCCTTCTGACAAAACTCCTTTGTGCTATGTAATGACGCGAGGAGAGTTTATTTATAGAGCACAATTTGTACACAAGGCAATTCAAAGTGACAGAAAAGTACAAGACTTACACACAACTGCAAGAAACAAGATTAAACCTGGCTCTATTCATTATTCAGATTTAGATTTGCCGACAATATTGGCAGGTTTCCATCTGTCATCAGAAGGCAGAACTCGGATCAGGGAAGGCACTTGACTTTACGTTCCAGTTGTCAGGTTGGAAGCTACACATAGCTGGGGAAGTCAGACAAAATATGAACGGTAATAATTATTGTGGCAAATCAAGAGCAAAATTGGCATCCATTTTGAAATTCACAGGACTGAACTATGAAAATGGGACTTCCGGGGACAGTCAGGACAAATCACAGGACTCTGGTGGCGGTGAAGGAAAGACATCAAGTGGCCGAGGGTGAAAACAAATTTGTTGTAAAGGTCCGATTCATGTCAGTTTCTCCATGCAACAGTCGATTTCCTGTGTCTGTGTTTTAGTTTGTTTCCCCCACACACGTATTGATAATGTCTCTGGAGCCCCAAGCAGTTTTTTCGTATCGATTTGCTCGAGGACCTTGCAGCAACTGTGTGTTTTTCTCTGTTTGCAACATGTTCGACCTGGGCGCACAAATGCTGGCTGAACATCGCATTGATCTGTGTACAGTATTTGCTCGTGTTGAAAACAGGAGGAAAATTCAACCAAGATTTCTTTGGAATCAGAACAGGGTCACCTACCAGCCTACCACCAACCAACCAAATACTACCAACACTCCTTGGCTGGAGAGAGAGAAGGTCAGTTTAGGGAACAAAGGGCGCAGAGTTTCATGAAAAGCACTTTTGTCCAACTGCTTCATGGGTGCGGATCGATCATCCTTTGGGTTCGTGTCGCAGCCAGTGGCACAGGGAACATTAAAGGGCAGAAAGAAGAATGGATTCATGTAAATCTCTACAAATTCCAGAGGTAAACAGAATACCATCTGTGAAAAAGCTCATGTTAAAATACAGATGGCTTCTACGGATGGATAATGATCGTAAACAGGTGCAGTCTGAAGGTTTTGCCGTGGCCTTCCCAGTCTCTTGACTTAAACTGAAGATCTGTGGACCTTCAAAGATCAGTGCGTGTGTGGTGGTCAACCAATCACTGCTAGATCCAATTCTATAATAGGGGCGCATTTCACCTTCATCTACTGCCAAATACGTCATTCAGTTGCACAATGTGTAAGGCAGCGCTTTTCGCTCATTGATTAAGTAGGGACCGGTCTGTCCTCCTGTTTGTATCATGTTGGCGTCTTCTCTGATCTCACGCCTCTGCCGTATATCTGCTCTATACCTCCTGTACCCGTGGGCTGTGGCAGGTATAGAACACCCTGCTGTGTGTAAAGCTCTGCAAAGCGGTTAATCAACGGTATGTTTCCGCAGTGTTTCCATTGAACTCATTTGTGAGTGCCCATTCCTCTCGGTCATAAACCTTTGGCCGGGGTCATTTTTCGTACATTCTTTTTTCATTGTGGTGTCATTTGGAGGGAGCAGGCCACAGGTGGCTTCACACGGCCGCTGACTATGGGTGGTGGAGGACTTTTTCTGTTGTCTTTTATATATATATATAAAATAAAAAAAAACTCTTCCTCACCCTCCGCGGGCGGTCTCTTTTTTCCTCCCGCTCGGGTCCTCTACCAGAGGCCTGGGAGCTTGAGGGTTCTGCGCAGTATCTTTGCTGTTCCTAGAACTGCACTTTTCTGGACCGAGATGTCTGATGTATTTCCTGGGATCTGCTGGAGCCACTCCTCCAGTTTGGGGGTCACTGCCCCGAGTGCCCCAACGACCACGGGCACCACTGATGCCTTCACCCTCCAGGTTTTCTCCAGCTCTTGGGTTCCTGTACCCAAGCGTGTCCTGGTCTGATGAACTGATTCCTCCTCAATCACAAGTTAAGATATTGGCCAATAGTTTGGCCTCATCAAGTATCAAAAATGTCTTGTATTTTATCTATTGCTTGAGTGACTGCTGGGGCAAGGCCGTGGGAACCCAGGGTGCTGAAGGTGCTGGAGCACCTCCTGGTCAGTAGTGTGTACATTGCAAACAAAAAAATAACAGGGACTAAGCTCTAAAAAGGTGTTTTTGGGGGCAATCATACTCTTCAGCACCCCCTAAACCATATGTTCCCACAGCTCTGTGCTGGGGTGGTGCATAAACTTTAATAGATTTTAAAGTAGAATAACTCAAATTCAAAATATATATATTTTTTTTTATGAAAGCTGTTTGACCTTTCCAGCGTGGGACAAACTATAACTTGGGCCAAAATCCAAGGCACCATTGTCGATTAATAATTCAGTTGTGAAAATTGTGGGTTAATAACGCCTCGGCTGCGACTCTTCGTTCTGGAAGACATTTGTGAAGAACAAATCTATCAGACTAGAATTGAAAGACTCTTAGCTGCCTCGGAAAGAAAAGTGTTTCAGGCGGGGCTACGCATTAACTCTGCAGGGCGCCCAAAGTTTAGTTGTGTTTTTTTTCTTAGTATGTTCTTTTGTAAATGCAAAAGATGAAAATTAAACCAGATTTTATTTGAAAAAGACATTTTTAAATGTCATCTGTAACTTTTTGGAGATCATTCCTTCTTCCCGTTGCTTCTTTGTTCACATTAATAGAAATTTTGGTCCAGGCTGCCTAAACCTTTGCACCACTATATAAGTTCAGATGACGCTCAGAAGAAGACTTCTACCCACCTTCCTACCTACTTAGCTACTTATCTACCCACTACTTACCATGTACTGCCGACCTCCTGACTCCTTCCTACCTACATAGCGTTGAGCTGCGTGCTCATTTGCTCAGCGTCTTTGTTGCCTCCTCGATGTGTCATTTCTGCAGGAGAAAACTAGAACATAGAGCCATTTCTAACATTTTCCTTGATTGTTTTTGACTTGCTTTCTTGGGAGCTCTCAGACACAGGCTCAACATACTCATCCTCGCAAGCGCCTTCTATTTTCCTCTTAAGAAGATGCAAATAGGTGCTGGAAGCTTATTCTTTTAACCCCAGTAAAACTCTGGCAGCTCTGTCCTCACGTGAACCTCCTCACAGCAGCTCCCTCAGAGCGCTGCACATGTATCACTGCTGTGCGTGATGGATTATGCATTAGCCAAGCAGCTAGGCGCCTCTGGAAACACAGATAGGGACGAATTATTGACATCCGTCCAACCACAGATGTCTCTATTGTCCCAAAAGATTTGTCTCACCAGTGCATAATGTTTGGGCCCCAGACGGAGCTCCCCACTGCATCTCCGGCTGGTGCGAAACCGCTGGCCAGCCCCGCGTGTGTCCACCAGATGAACGCGCTCTGAATTAGACACAAACAAGTTGGGGCAAGCTTCAAAGTCTTATTTTGTGTAATAATACGCTCATTCTCATCCTCACTCTCAAAGCAATTTGAAATGGCTACTGCTATGCTGCTACTTTACTGAGGAAATTAAATCCAGCCTCACCAAGGAGATGTGGTGGGCGTTCCTTGACCTCTGCAAGGCTTTTGACACAGTCAGCCATGATGTTCTTCTCAACACAATGAGAAACTGTCATCTCTATCAAACAATAAACCCGATCAAGTCGTACCACAGTGGCAGACAACAGTGTGTGAGAATGAAGAACACCCTTTCCCCACCTAAAGATGACACCATGGGAGTGCCGCAGGGCTTCATCTTGGGACCTTTGCTTTTTAGTATGTACATCAATGACCTCCCTCGGTCTAACTGCCAATGTCATCACGTACGCAAACGATACAATGTTGTTTGTTCATTGAAAACATAACAGTGATGTGGCAACAAAATTACCTGATGCAAAAAGTTATATTTAGTTAAGTTATATTTGCCTGGATTCACCTGAACTTTTAATTGTCATATTTATTGCTCTGTTTATTGCCTTAATGTTTGTTGCAGCCCTGTGAGGCGACTTCTGTTGTGATATTGGGCTATACAAAACCATTAAACTTGAAACTTGAACTTGAAAAGTATGTGACTGGCTGTGTGAGAACTGTCTGACATTAAATGCTGACACAATAGTTGCAATGTACTTTACAAATGTGTGTATTTAACAAAAAAATGGCTGAAAATCAAACTTGCACTCATGATCAGTAACGGCGTCATGAGGGAGCCGCCGTTCACCTGGAGAACGGATTGGTGGAAAATGTTATTGTCTAATTTTGAATGATAATGTTTCAAACACATCTAAATTAGATGTATGGCAATGATGAATGATGATGTTAAAATGTATAAAGCCATGGCCACATACTCATTTAGAAACAGTTTTTGTACAATAACATCAACCTAACCAGGGACTACAGGTGTAAATGATCATTTTTGCAATAACCTGGTACAATGCATGTTTCCTTTTGGTCAGTCTGAAATTGTGCACTGTTCCTGTCTAAATAATTACCATACCATAGACAGACACATTTTCCAGACCTTTTGATAAAACCCTAGTGTGACCAGGCAGGACAGCCTCAGGTCCCACTGAAGCGTGTTCCAGCTGGAGGGAGAAAGGCCTTTTTCCTCCGCTGGTGCTGGGTGCAGAGGCTGCGATGGCTCGCTCTGCGTGTAAAGTAACATAGTAACAAGTATGATGGCGCTAGATGGAGAATAGATTTTGTGGAGAAGCTGCCCAAGACCCCTCCTGGAAGCGCCACCTTAACCTGGTGGAGGGGTTTGAGCGCCTGAATGATCCTGGAGCTCTGTTGTCGGGGACTTCGTGCCCCTGGTAGGGTCTCCCATGGCAAACAGGTCCTGGGTGACGGGTCAGACAAAGAGCGGTTCAGAAGCCCCTTATGAGAGATCAACAGGCCTGAGAATCGTGAGGCCGTCCTTCTGTGGACCCACCACCTGCAGGAGGAGCCATAAGGGGCTGGTGCAATGTGATTTGGGCAACTCCAACAGCTGCCCCCACGACCCGGCAACGGAAAAGTGGAAGAAGGAAGATGGATGGATGGATGGATGGATGGATGGATGGATGGATGCCCGAGAGTGATCAAAATGGGCAGGCACTCGACAAAGAGTAAAGTTCTGTTGTTTCTAGAGCAGTGTTTTTCAACCTTTGTTGAGCCATGGCACACATTTTTTTCATTGAAATAATCACGAGGCACACCACCAGCAGAAAATGTTCTCATCAAAGTGTCTTGGCTAGGAACAGCGTATAGTCAATGTCAATGTCAATTTTATTTATAAAGCACATTTAAAAACAACCATTGTCGACCAAAGTGCTGTACAAGAACAGCAACAATATGTACAATAAACACAATAAAAGTTAAACACAGGTCATATAAAGGCACAAACTGTGTCTGGTCTACATGGAACCGAAGGCCAAAGCAAAAATATGAGTTTTTAATTTGGTTTTAAACTCCTCTACAGACTGAGCCGAGCGCACATGTAGAGGAAGGCTGTTCCAAAGTTTAGGTTCCACCACTGAGAAGGCTCGGTCACCTCTGGACACACGCTTGGATTTAGGAACAGACAAAAGGAGCTGGTCTGCAGACCTTAGAGCTCTGGAAGGACGGTAGAGTTGCAGCAGTTCTGACAGATACTTAGTCTCACTAGCCACAATGCCTCAATACATCACTAATTCTCTTGTCTCAAGGAAATTAACTACCTGATATGGAAGAGTATAATATGGTTACTCTGCCGAACACTAGACAGCATAGACACACGAAAACGGTACATTATTTGTGGATAATAATGCATTTGTTTAAAAAAAAAAAAAACAACTAGGTGAGATTGGATAATTTCCCAAGGCACACCAGACAATATCTCACGGCACACTAGTGTGCCACGGCACAGTGCTTGAAAAACACTGTTCTAGAGTACTTGCACTGGAGAAAAATGTCCGAAGCACCTCTAGTAATGGAGCTCATGTTTCCATTCGGTTCGCACTGAACCTGAAGTTAGTTCCACAGACCGCTCCCCGTACTCTCACCAATCCGACTGCAGGATGGCAGAACCTTGTGCCACAGACTCACTGTCCAACGGCAGTTTGCTAGGTCATGGACCCACATGGTTTCCGGATCCTTGCACACAGCTACAATGTACAGCACTGACTTTGACTGCTCCAACTGCACACTGCTACAGAGGACCATCTCTCGGTTCCTTCACTCTGCATCACGGTTTCCTGATCACTCCATCATGGACACAGACCCCATACACACTGCATTGCCGTACTTCACGTGCCTCCCGTTGGTCCTTGGAATACGGATCTTCTGATTCAGCACACAGTTCCTTTTGCCTGGTTTCCATCTTCTCTGCCTCCCACAGGCCTGGATCCCACCGCTGCCACCACAAGCTGATCACTCATGGCCAGCTTCCCCACAGATTTGCACATAAACAAACCCCAGTGCAAGAGCCTGCGCACGTGTAATGAGGGCCACTTTACCAGCGCGTACAGGGTGCAGTGATGAGTCGGGTTTTTACTGTCTGTGATAAATCTTGGCGCTCCATGGTACACAGCATCCATCATACGCAAAGAGCTGAGTAATTTATGTAGCCAACATCTCCATAGTCTAAAACGCTTATGAAGGTGGCAGACACCAACTGTTTTCTGGCTGGAAACCAAGTTTTTTCAGCAGGCTATCAATGTGTCCCTTGAAGGCCAAATTATCATCAATACGAATGCAGATGTCCTTTTGGGATGTTTCAAAATCAATAGGCTGTCCTTGTTTTGCGACAATTTTAGGTAGAGGTGAGGGGACCATCTTTCTGCTAGCAAAAAACATACCTTTAGTCTTGCCCGCAAACAGCGACCCAAGTTATGAAAGTCGGGACTGAATGCTGTCGAAGGAAGACACCAGGTATATACAGTTCATGAGGAACCGGAAACCAAGACCCTTTGAATGAGCTGTTTTTCTTATTTTTCTGAACAGCAACATGTTAGTGATGTATTTGAAATGATTACCAAATTCCAGTAAACGCATAACACTCTCATATTAAACTGCTTTTCTTCAGGCCATGTGCTCTCTGCAGGCAATAATAACATTTCTGGGATCAGTTGCACGTCCTAATAATACAATAAAATAGTGGGGTTGTCGCTCTTGTTAAAGTGTTTTGGCACTAGATCCAGGTATTTAGAAACACAGCAGTTGAAGTTCCACTGCTCTCTTGTTTGAATTGTTATTTCGTTGTCAATACGAGCGATCGCTGTTAGTGTTTACTTTAATTTTCGCCGGATGTTTGGTAGGCAGCTGATGCATACAGGCCTCTAACTCGGTTTTATAAAATGATAGATCTGTCACAGCGCAAGAGAAGCAATGCCCTGTTTATGGACATTGTTTTTGCTGATTATAGGATTTTAATAAAATGTTTATCAAATATGAAAATGTAAAATGCCTGCCACGGCCAACGGATGTGACGACATCACGATCGCTCGTATTGCAAAGGCTTTTCCCCCATGACATTATAACATTTGATCACAATAATTGCAGCCTAAATGATGATCTTTCGAGTTAAGCAACACTGAATGCCGAGGTGCACATAATGTACAAGCTTCACTGATGTTTAAATACGACTGCTCTTATTTAAAACCTTCACATGCCTTCCTCAGATTTCTCGGAGTGTGGATGGGCTCGGGGTTTTAAAAATTCATTCC
The DNA here is from genome assembly GCF_951799975.1 of Gobius niger. Lineage (NCBI taxonomy): Eukaryota > Metazoa > Chordata > Actinopteri > Gobiiformes > Gobiidae > Gobius > Gobius niger. The sequence goes on along the minus strand of NC_136855.1, from coordinate 35,549,273 downwards.
AGCGTCTATCTTCCCACCTCGCGTCTGTCTTTCCCTCTTACAGCACTTGTTGCTAGGCAACAGTTCTGTCCGCATTAGAATATTAATTGTTACTTAAAAACAATAGTGAGCGCTGAACGGTCTAATGTGCTCTGTGATGAAGGTGCTGGGATCCTGCTCTTGAGACCTATTGATCTGCGCTGATGTTTTCCTGCCCTCGTTCAGCCTGTTTGGATGGTAAATATGGAATGACACCGCGGGTTCAGAAAGAGACACCGCTTAGATTTAACAATGCACATCAGCCTCCCATTGAAAGAACTGGCCTGCCCAACCAGAATACACCCTTTACCTATTCTTCACAAAGACGTGGGTCTGGGATCAGGGGGGATTTCTTTGAACTCACGATGGGCGTGATTGACAGGCGCATTGACCAATCAGAGAAGAGCTGCATATGGCAACATCAGGCGTGTTCGAGATGCAGTTGCTGCTCGCCTGGATGATCGGCGAGAGTAGCCGGCGCAACGGAAGCGGAGAACAAAAGTCTGAAGACCATCCGACCGCTCCACATGCAGAGAACAGCGAGAGCGGCCTCAGATCACAGCGTGATCGCAGCGTCTCGTTCAGATATCGTGTTAATTTAGAGTTTATCCTAAATAAAAGTAATTTGCCTCCTGCTCTGTTTCCTTTACTCCAGAGACATCATTCTTCTTCAGAGAAAACGTGTTTGTTTGTTCAAGTTCGTGAGATAAAATATTTCCTTTTAAGTCATGAGTTTGTTCTGAAAAGCATCAAACATGAGCTCTATTTTAGGGGGCGATACATAACTATAATAGTTTCAGTCATAGTTTATTTGTTCAGCTCTGAAGAGGAGAGAGGAGGGGGCGAGGAGCACGTCTCTGATCACAGCAGACTCGTATCCGATCACCTGAGCGTGAGCCGCGGACAGGTGGGCGTTTTCCCATCATGCACGGGGCCGTGGAGCCGCTGCAGGACCTTTGGAGAGATGCAGCGGCTGATCCAGTCGGCTGCTCTCGTTGGGGTCTCACGATCTTTCCGTCCCCCACGTGCCCGTGACATCAGAGCCTCTGGAGCAAGTCGGACAGAAATCTAACCGGCACCGAGAGTCTGCAGTCGGCTGTAAAAACTGCGTCCGTCTGGCTCATCTCGAACACACCTAACACCTATTTCCATCAATCAAATCTAAATCAAATCGTTGTGTCCTTGGGCAACACACTTCCCCCACATGGCCTCCAGTGTCTGCGTACATTGGTGCATGAATGAGGGTGTACACAGGAGAGTTGTTCTTTGCTGTAAAGCGCTTTAGGCCTGATGTAGAAAAGTTCTATATAATGCCTTAACTCCTACTAATTTGAACTAGATCATTGATTTGCGCATTTTTCACACAAAACACCGCCCACTGAAGTATTGAAAGAGCTTCACTGCAAAAGCAGATAATTAAGTTTTTTCAACTTTGACCTTTTTGCTACTGGACAAGTTACACTCTGAAAGCTGGTGTGGATTTAATTAAGAACAGAGTGTCTGTCTATTTCTGTCCCACCACTGTTCTTAATGACCACCCACCACTATGGTCATGATGAACAGTGGAGCAAGAACAAAGGAAAAAACGGAGGGAGTTGTTACATTTGGAGCTCTGAGATTAACAGGGCTGAAACTAGATCTATAACTGGACTTAGATTTACATTGCACAACATTAAAGCACAAATAACTGTCAATAGCATTAGTCACATTTTTAACATTAGATTAACAATGACCATTTCAAATTTAGCAGATGGCTTCCGGAAACAAACCATCACAGAATACTAATAAACCTATGCTACGATATTAGTGGTAGATGTACCACTGTTTGAGAAAGACGATCGATGCCATTTCCATTTTAGAATCTGCCTTTTCCTTCAAGGAAGAAAAACATCCAGTGATGGAATGACCTTGTTATCAGCTGACCTTAGCATTAACAATTCCCATCTTCTAATACAACAATAATAAGATATCTTGGATCATGTTTGCAGAGCTTGTTATAAAATGAAATAATATAACTATTCAAGCATGTCAGTATGACTTTCAGGTGGAGACTTGAACGGTCAGACTAGACTCTTCGCTATTCTCATATTCACGTCTCCTGATCCCGCACTGATTTGTCCTCTTTCCTCTCGGACATGTGTGTGTTCAGTTGGCAAATGGCCGTATAATAAGCGGGATAATGTATAGAACGTGTCATGTCTGGTGTTGGTTAAGTTCTTTTTTGTGCTATTTGGTCATTCTGTTTTATTTTGAAATCTTGCCTTGTTTCTCATTCAGATTTCCTTCCTGCCCTTCCCTGTTTCCCCGCCTGTGTGATTACCTGCCTCTCCATTAATGTGTGACACCTGTTGTCTTTGGCCTCCCCGCCCCTTTAGTATATATTGTCTGAGTCTCCGGCTCCTTCCGAAACCCTCAGATTGCTAAGAGCTCTTACGCCAAACCGGATGTGCGTCAGCGTCCGCCATGGCAAGTTGCTTCCGAATTGGTCTGTCAGTTAGGAAGTAGTTAGGAAAAGGAGCCTTGATGCTAACTATCATGGCCACTTTAGCATAGGGACCTCTGATGCTAACTAACCGGTGATTAGGAGCTATGTGCCATCCCACAAGCCACTGCGCCAATCCCCCCCACCCCCCTCGCCCCCACCCTCGAGTGATTCATGCGCAACCACTGTTGATTGACAGGAGCACATTTAATAATAAAAATAATAATAATTAAAAAGTAAGATTCTGCACAAGCCAAACTTTATAAAAGTGATAAATCCATGTTGTCGTCTCCACAGCTCAGTCACATGTCAGTGTTAAAGAGTAAACTCAGGAAACAGATTAAATGCTTTTATTTTCATTTAGTAGAAACTTAAGCCACATGGATCATTTGCATAATGTAGCTTTATGAAACAGCTGTTGAGATCAAATAACACTAAAGGGAAATGTTTGGATCATTTGGATTTATTTTTCTCCTTAAATGTCTTTGTTTGGACACTATGTTGTTGTTGGACACTGTACAGTAGGGGGCGACATGCACTTTTGTTTGGCCTCACTCCACCAATAACTTTAAATAAGAAGAAAAGCAGCTGTTGGTGATGTCACTTCCCCTTTCCCCTGTTTAAGGATGGGCGGATTGTGCAAATTCTGCTGAAGGTCTAGTTCACTAACTGCATAGAGGTCTAACAGTTGACCCCATGAAAGGTTAAGGAGTTAGTTGCTAGTGTTAGTGCTTAGAGGCTACAATTTGATGGTTTCGGATTGAGCCTCCCCCTTTGTCTTTGTCCTTATGCAGGTAATCATGTCATTTTGTTCTTGTATGTTTTACGTTTTTGACTGTTCTGTTTTTGGTCTTTGTCCTTGTGCAGATCTTGTGGGAATTCTTTGTTATATCTCCTTGTTTTTGACCACATTAAATAAAAGATTCTGAGCCACGCATTTGGGTCTTCTGTGCTGAGCGTGATAGAACGCCGGTCATTATCGGGAAAATAAGAAACTTCAGGGCGACACGACACCCTTTTGCTTCGCGTCGGGGTCCGGTTCTATACATTATCCCATAAGTAGCCGATTACTCGCGATTTAACTCCAGGCTGAGTAAATGACCCCCTTAGTGGCAGAGGATTAGCATTATACAGAACTGCAGCCTGCGCGATCTGCTAATTGTGTGACCATTACAAGAGCCAACTCTGCAGGTGACGTCACGCATTACATCACCAAACTAGACAAACTGCACGTGCACATGTATGAGCTGACTTACCTTCAGGTGACGGGTATCATACGCGATTTCATTGTCACTTAGAAGAGCTGTGGGATCTTGTAATGATGAGCCTCGTCGTGGCTTAGATCTGTTAACCCCTTAACTCCCACCTGAACCGAGCACATTTTCTACCCCAGTCCAAAAGCTCCTGGAAAAAAGCTGAGACGAAAACAATGATGGAAATGGGACAAAAAAGTGAGAAAACATTGACAAAATAGTGACGAAAAATTGACGGAAAAGTGGCAAAAATATCACAAGAAATTGACAAAAAATTGACGAAAAAATGACAAAAAATGACAAAAATATGACAAAAAACAAAACAAAAATGTGACAAAAAAATTGACAAAAATGTGATAAAAATGTGACAAAAAAATGACAAAAATGTGACAAAAAATGACAAAAATGTGACAAAAAATGACAAAAATGTGATAAAAATGTGACAAAAAAATGACAAAAATGTGACAAAAAATGACAAAAATGTGACAAAAAATGACAAAAATGTGACAAAAAATTGACAAAAATGTGATAAAAATGTGACCAAAAAATGACAAAAATGTGACAAAAAATGACAAAAATGTGATAAAAATTTAACAAAAAAATGACAAAAATGTGATAAAAATATGACAAAAAATTACAAAAAATTGATAAAAAATTTGACAAAAATGTGACAAAAAAATCACAAAAAATGTGATAAAAATATGACAAAAAATTACAAAAAATTGATAAAAAATTGACGAAATAATGACAAAAATGTGACAAAAAAATTTAAAAAATGTGACAAAAAATTACAAAAATGTGACAAAAAATTACAAAAATGTGACAAAAATTGATGAAAAAATGACAAAAAAAGATACAAAAATGAGTTGAATACCCAACAAAAAAATGATGGAAAAAAAATGTGATGACGTGAGGAAAAAGATCCTCTCGGTTCAGGCGGGAGTAAAGAGGTTAAAAGCCTTTTTTGACCTTTGTTTGGTTGAGATGTTCAGCCGGGTCTTCTCATTTACATCATTGTTTCTGCCTCAATGACTCCACATCTGAGAGCGCTGCCAGTATCGGCTCGTCATCCTCAGACGTAGAGACGTTTCCCCCCAACAAATACAAGTGCCCTTTATCTGCTCCATGCGAAAGTCGCTCGTCCACATAAATATTTTCTTGTTCGTTTTTTTTTCTTCCCCCCATTCTCTTCCCAATAAGCGAATTGCACATCTCGGGCCGGGCGGTGCACAATAAAAAAGGTACATGTTTTAGCTTCCAAACAACCCTATTCACAGATAGCGAAAAGCAGTGAAGAGAGCTATGATTTGTTCCATTTCAATCGCTGGAAAGTTGATGATTATTTTTCTAGTCTCCAGGAGTTTTCCTGTTAAAACCAGCACTGCGCGAAAAGAAAGTCAGAAACGGATATAACGAAGAGAGATGTTCTACCTGTCCTTGTTCATAGTTGGAGATAGACACATTTGAAACACTTGAAGGCGACTGATCGGATGTTGGATGCATAATTGTAATAATTGTAACTGTATAATTTTGACCTGAACTATTTCGAACACGGTCTAAAGCTTGATGGAAAAGATGGCGTTATGTCTGCTGCTGTCATGTTGGATCGTCAATAAACATTTTTTTAATCCGTAAACAAACTACAAGCTTCCGTATGTCTTGCCTCGTTCTGTGATTGGTCCCAAATCCATGCGAAGAGTTCGGCCATGGGCCCCTGGCGGCTGGGCAGATAGAAATGATTTGTAGGAATACCCAGCGCAGCATGGGTCGTCCCCAATGGCCGCTGGCTGCTCTGCTTTTTGACAACGACACTAGGGGCCGCCATTGCTGTAGTACCTCTATATGGCCGCTAGTTCTCCATTGGAATGCATTGGACTTTAGGCACGTTAAAAACAACTTTAAAGCCTGGTCCCAATTTTTTTTTTGAACTATCTAGAGCTAGATATTCCTTCTGTGATAACACTGGTTTAGTTACAATTAAAGAGACCAGGCTGGTTTTTGTAAGAACATTTTTTGAAATCTTTACTAATGAGGGTCGGACAGTTAGCATTGGAGCTGTGCGAGCTACACGTCACGCAATTGCCCAGTCTACAGTGAAGATCCCGTCCTCATGCCCTTTTTAGGAACATGCCTCGTCAGAGCTGGGTAGAGGGAGTCCGTAAACCTGCCATGATTTCCCCATCGAGCGTGGTCATTGCGGTAAACGGGGAGGAGCGAGCAGGAGACGTCCATTATATTTACAGTCTATGGTGTTCCCAGGCTACCTATGATTATTCTCTTGTGGAAACTCAGCACAGAGCCGGTGTCTCGTACCGGAGTACATCATCTTTATTTATCTACTGCCAACTGAGCTACTGTTATTTACGAATAATTAAACAATCACCTTTAAATCATACGTGTTTTGTCCGTCCAGGCGCAGCTTCAGTGAGGACGTTCTGAGTCTGTGCTATGTGAAGTCAAGTGTCTCGTGCGCGTTGCCGCTCCCCCCAGTCCGCCATTTATCAGGTCTGCACTCGGCGGAACGGAGATCAATACAGTTTCTACATGTTAGCGTGCAACATTCCTTACGGAGAGCTCTTATTATTCATTTCCTTGAAGAACGGCTTGAATGGAGCTTATTCGTAAGAGGCAAGGCAAGGTTATTCACAGAGCACAATTAGCTCACAGTTCTGAAGTCAAAGTGCTTAACAGAACAGGAATGTATTTAAAGTAGGTTTAAAGTATAGGCTACATAAATTACAACAAGGTGATAAAACACTCTCAGTTCCCATATGCACAGTTAAAGAGAAGCATTTTCAGCCTGGATTCGAACTGTCAGAGATTAGCTCATGTCACATCTTCAGGAAGACAGTTTAAGCTGTGTAAAGCTGAAACACAGCCTCATCGTGTTTAGTCCTGACTCTGGGACCAGCAGGAGATGTCTCAGTTCATATGGCTCTAACATGTCAGAGATGCACTTTGGCCATAGACAGACTTACACAGACGCAGAACTGATTTATAGTCTATCTGCGCTTCAGGAAGCCGGTGCAGAGGCCTGAGCACTGGACTAATATGGTCCAAATTCCTGGTTCTAGTTGTGACAGGAGACAAACCGAAAGAATTTTCCTTTGAAGTTGAGTTTAGACACTACTCTGTACGCTATATTCTAATTTTTTTTCCTCTAGATCCACAGCATGCGTATGACATGGTGACATCACGGCCTCAGTGTTCGGGCAGACGTCCATGTTTTGGTCAGATATTTTTGCAAATATATCCTTTGATGTGTGAGGAGGAGTTTCAGGGGATGTCCACAAAGGCAGCGCGGCAGTACAAGGATTGAACGACCTCACTTACTTAGAATGACCGTGTTAATCCGAGCTCACGCAGGACAGTGGCTACTGCTGCGGCTGTACTGAGAACTCTGCCATTAGATCTTACAGAAAGGGGATGTTTGAGTTGTGACGTGAATAAAAAATGAATGGGAGTGAGTGGACTGGGGAAATGAGTTGTGAGGTTGGAGTGGGCTGAGATGACAGATGTGTGACAGCGCAGTTGTCACAACGCATCCCACTGAAGTAACACACCGTGGCAGACCACCGACCAGCAGTCAGTACAGTGAAACATTCAAACGTGCACAAATCAGAGGTTCTAACATAACCACAGCTTTATTGTGGCTCAATAGCCTCACATATATTGCCTCACACTAAAATGTTATTAAAGTTTTAACTGTGTGGAACTATGAAACAGTAAAAACATTACATTTCTGGCAATAGATGCAGACGGCACCTCGTCATAGAAGGGGGCGTGGCCTCACCAAGGGGAAAAATAGAATATTTTGGGAAACACAATTTTTCACTCTTTTTAGCCATTTTCTGGCAAAATACACTTATTTATCACATACAAATAAAGTCAAGTCTAAATCGGACCCATTTGGATATTTTCTCACAGCAGATTGTTCAGTAGAAGTAAAAAAAACGGCAGTTGTAGCCACCGCTAGCTAGCCGTTAGCATTAGCACGATGCTAACATGAAGCTTCCTGTTAGCATTCTCCATTATTTATGTATTTATGGGCTGTTGAACCACTTTGCTCCTCTCCATGTCTTTGCATCTTTATTTAGTAGAAAACTATATTCATAATTCAGCATTTGTTAAAGTAGTTTCCTCCCACGGAGCCTGAGGGCCCGTCGGCCGCGCTTTGGGGCGCCTCTGCACAATACTTTTGATTCTGGCAATGTTTTTTTTTATGTCAAAAAGCTGCTGATTTATAGACTAGAAAGAGCGAGAATGTTTTGGTGTGATTTGTTTTACACAGAAGCAAAAGAGTCTAAGACTATAGAAATGGCTTAAAGGGACTATACAGAGTTCAAAAATGTTAAAATTAAGTATTTTCCTCCCCCTACATGTTTCAACAATGTCCTAAGGTGTAGAATGAGCCCAGACCTGTTCACCACAACTGCCTCTAAAATCCTGCACTGTCACTCAAATAGGTGTTAATTTGGGTCTGAAGTGCCGTCATGCACAAGCGTAATATAGAAGGTGCAGCTACACGTATGACCTGAGGTGGCAGTAGTGAGTATCAAATGGCTAATTTGCATCTAGCCCCTAACTGGAAACACAAGAGAAAGATTCCTTCATTTACTTTTCAGTTTAGTTTGTTTTGCTATTGTTTTAATATTCTTTTCAGCCTCGTTTTGACAGCATTTGATGAAGAAAAAAAAAAAAAAAGACTCACACAGACCCAGCAAAAAAAAAAAAAAAAAAACAGCTGACAAGACTGCACTGCACACTAGTGGGCTGAGGGGGGTGAGGAGGGACTGTGGCAGCCCAGCCGTGAGCAGATCTGAGCGGCTGCCAGCCCGGCTCACAGCCTGGAGAGCGGAGCATGAGGAGAACATGAGAAGAGGAGCCAAGCAGCCTGTCACAGCCACTATAACACCTGTTCAGAGGGACAGGTGTGGACACGGGCCAACGCTGCCACCGCGGCGGAGATGGAAAACAAGCGAAGAACGTCTAATCCAAAGTAAACAGGGGCTGCCAGGTATCAAGAGATGAGGAGGCGACCGAGCACATGAAACCAGTTACGTACAAGCACCACTTTAGGTGTAAAAATACACAGAGTTCATCCCCCCATTGATCCCTATGTGTTGAGGTTTTATACTTCAGTTTTTTTTTCAATCGATGACACTTAAAGAGGGGCTTTATGCTCTTTGCAGGTATTTGGGGATAATCTCAAGTACATCTCGATCACTATTTTACATTTTACATGTCATATTGATCTAAAACTGCTTACACAAAGTAAGCCCCTTCCCAGAAGTACTTGTTTTAAGTAGAAGTACTGATCTACTCTGGTAAAAGTACTGCTGTAACTCATTTACTTAACCCTCCTGTTATGTTCATTTTTGAGGAACATCAATGGTGTGTGACCCGGTACATGTTTAATGATCCAAAAGATGTCTGAAACCAAAGAAATCCCAACAAGCAATCTCATTACAAACTCCATTACTAAATATTTAATCAATTATTATTGAATCTGGCATGACCAGCTCAAAAGCTGACTTGATGTCAGTCACACGACTCACTGCCATCCGAGCAGCGCCGGCTCCAAAACAAACTGACTGAGGGTGTGTTTGAGTTCCACAAAGCTGCAACTATCATGCAGATTTATGCCATTAAAATATATTGTGATGACACTAAAACTGAGGGTGCAATCATTTCAAAGTGAGGTTGCAATGCACCTTTTATTACCCCTGCATCCTGGTGGGCCCTGGCACCATGTCTTTATTATGTTTTTTTGCAGACAGTTATGCCTGACGCACATCTGGGGATGAAGACCACTGTATTTCACCATTTTGGTGCCCATGTGTTTGTTTGGAGTGAAATATGTTGAAATATGAACTTTTTGACACCCTTTTACCCCCAGTTTGACTGCTGGGTCAAATTGACCCAAACAGTATCTATGTGATATAAACATGCAGGGGGTGGTTACAAATATGTGAGATGAACCATTTTCATATTATCTGTTTATTACACTAAATAAGGCAAGCAAAAAAGTTTCATACTGAAAAAAGACTTTTAACAATTTTTCCTAGATCTTCAAACTTTAAAACGGGTCAATTTGACCCATAACAAAACAGTAAAGTACAAGTACTTCATCATAAATGTACTTGGTAAATGGTCTCAACTTATATAGCGCTTTTCCACCTACATATAGGCACTCAAAGCACTTTACAGCAAGGATCCACTCACCCATTCATACACCAATATACGCAGACACTGGGGGCAATGTGGGTGAAGTGTCTTGCCCAAGGACACAACAACTGTGTGCACTATCAGGAGGTGGGATTCGAACCCCCGACCCTCCGATCCTGAGACGACCCGCTCTACCATCTGCGCCGCTGTCGCCCACTTAAGTAAAAACAGTCAACGCTGTGACTTGATTAAAAACATTTCTAATTAAATCTGGGCTTTGTATTGAACTATTGTAAATGAATCTGACTTTTATTTTAATGCATTATACACTTTTATTTATATATTACTCGTCGTAGCTTGTTCTTTAGAGCTGATTTAAACAAAGTGAAAACAGCAGCCTCTGTACTATTATAGTGTTTAGGTCGATTTTTCCTGCCCTTAGGTTTGGCACATGCTTTTCAAACCTTGATTCTTAAAAAGCTGTGCTTCTGAGCCCGATGTGGGGGTTGTTGTTAAGAATCGTTGATATCAGCCCATGGCCTGTATTCGTAAACAGCCTTTGATTCATATTTGCAGAGATGGAAAAGGCAGATTAAGTCCCAGAGCAGCTGTGATCTCACTCTTAACATCGCAGCAGATCACAGTCATGTAATGTTCATGTACGTGTGAACAGCAACACTCTTTATGTCTGTGGTCATGAAGTTAAGGTGGTTATTTCAGCGGCGAGGCTTCAGTCACTAAACCGAAACCAAAGCCCTGGCATGAGACGGACACACACTCCACAGAACATCGATTTTGCATTGAACTCCCTCTAACCCTAACCCTAACCTGTCAAATATGTCTCTTGAACACAATTCATGGTGTGCACATAGTTCCCAAATCTCTCTTTCACATCACTGGGCGCATTTTCACCTCTTTGAACACTTTCGTCACGAAACTCCAGACACAAAAAGTTAAAGAGGGGGTATTATGCTTTTTTCAATCACATAGCACCAGTCTATATCACACTACAATGATGACCAAACCTTCTGTTGGTCTGTAAATGCAGTAAATTAGAATAACTGCCTTGTATAAAATTGCTCTCTCAAAATGGCTGTAGTGAATGTCTTGAAATAGGTCTCTGTCTCTTTAAGAACCTCTGACCCTTTCCGACACGCCCCCTCCACAGCTGTCTGTGGCATCAGTGGGGAGGGGGTTCTGAGGAGCAGTGGTTGGTTACTCGGCTGGTGACGAAAGCTCGGAGGCGTCTCCAGGAGGTGGGGGCGTTCCTAGGAGGACTCAGGCAAACCTATCCCTAAAATGGCCGCCATCAGAGTTTTTACAGATTACTCAAAGATACGTGAATGTGCCAAGGCAACACTTCAGGCATGTTTTTAATGAGGGAATGACATAATAACATGATGTAAAGCTTGAAAAAGTCGATTTTGCATAACACCCCCCCTTTAAGAAATTGCTGACAAAAATTCTCTGGACACAAAGATGGACCAGTGTTCTGTGTGTTAAATCTCCCGTGAGTGCAGATCGTGACAACAGCGTTCACGCTTTTAGAACAAAATGCGCTTTTGACTCTCGCTCTTGAAGCAGCACTTCAGAAGGAGATCAAGACGTGCCTCCTACATGTGTTTGGTGTTCAAGTGTGTCACGTACTGTTAACACTCCGCACCAACACCTCTGACAATCCTCGACTGCCTTTGAATGAAGAAAACAGCAGCTCTTAGAAGTCCCGCAGAACCAAAGTCGGAAAAACTTGTTCTTTGTTCGTTTCTTCCAACATTTCTTAAAGGGCTCATTATATTCTAAATCGGGTCCTTTTCGCCACCTTGGAGCTTTTAAGACGACTCTCACTTCCTTTGCTGGTAGACTGTAACTTATATAAGAGGACAAAATGTATTAGTAGTCTATATTTTCAGTGACTAAGTGTAAATAATGGATTGAATCAGGTTTTATTTTGTTGATATTAGTCAGTTCAGCATCATGTTTAGTTTTTAGAGCTTTTAGCTAGGGATACACCGACACCAATATCAGGTATCGGGCCAATACAACATGCTTGTACTCATACTCGTACTCATTCATCAGGTCCTGATACCAGAAACTGATACCACTTGACGTGTGGCCGGCGCTCCTACAGGGCGCACCTACGCTAAGGAGAGAAAATAGCAACAAACTGGAGAATTCTTTAGTGGAAATACAATATTCCACATAGAGCTGACTTTATTACAGACGACACTCCCTAAATCAGAGTCTGTGCTGGATTAAACCAGAGCTAAATGTTGCCAATGTTGCTAACTAGCCGCTAACTCGCAGCTAACACTTCTGGCCGTTTTATGCCCAAGAGTTTATTCATCTGAAAAACTAACCCAGTGACTAAAAAGTACTTGGAAAATCCAGCTTAAAGAGATACAGCATGTTTATATTGAGTGAAAATGAGCTGCAGCAAAACAATCAAAATGCTGTCGCAACTCGCGAAGTTGCTTTAAACACACGAGAAAATCCACACAGAGCTGAAGGAGAAAAGAGACCATTTAGCTGCAGTAATAAGAAACTATCTCAATACTGTTGTTAAATAAGAAATAGATACATGAATAAAACACAAGCATTGAAGAGCTTTTGGACATGAGCAGTTCTGTCTATGATGGACAGTGCAATACAAATTAAAAATAATATTGAATGAAAAATATCTGTACAAATCAGATATGACTTCTCTTAAAAGTGTAGTCTATACTTTACTCAAGTAAATGAGTAAATTAACTAATTACTAACCAATCTGCTGTGAAAAAGTCAGTCTATAAACCGTCTTTTCACTTCAAAAAGTATGTTGAAGAAAATGCCTTGTACTCGTATCGGTATTCGGTATCGGCAAGTCAATCAAAGTACTCGTACTCGTATCGGTTTTAGAAAAAGTGGCATTGGTGCATCTCTACTTTTAGCTGTTTAAAAGTGAAATAAAGGCAACTACTAAAGTGGAGATTGCAAGAGAATGAGGAAAATCTTTATTTGAAAAGGTTTTTTGCACATGCCCAAGTACATCTCTGTCCCCCATCACCTTATTTGGATTACTCAGTCGTCTCGATCGCCTTATGCCCCGCATGGATAGCAAACGTGTCAATATTTCTGTGAATGGATCCTCGTGGGAAAGACAAAAGGCGCTGTTGTAGTGATTGTAGTGAAACACCAGCTTGTGAGCCAACTAAACATCTTAAAAGCATCATAAAGAGTGAGAGGATTATGTTTTCACCGTCTCTTCTGGAGAGAAGGAGCCGCTTGTGGGCACTAGTGTTTTCTCGGGGATGTTGGTAAATTATCTTGTAAATTATTGCTTAGTTTCTCCAATATAATGTTCACTGCAATCTTCTTTTCTGCAGGCGAATCACAGGACGTGGTGAAAGGGGGAAAACACAAATCCAGGAACAGGTTGTTGATGAAAAAAGCAACATTATAAAATAGTTAAAAGCTAAACATGTTGATTTGTTTCGTGAACAGCCTCTCTGTTGTTGTGGATGCGGCCGCTTGTGTTTTATTCACAGCAGTTAGCTTTAACCACGGCCCTCATGTGATGGATGATCTAATAACCAGCAGATTAATTACAGCTAACAGAGTCGCATCTGCTACTCTCATAACCATGTGCACACGGACACGCTTGTACACACTAATGCAGTGTTTTGTTACACTTTTATTTATTAAGGGATGATTACATAAAGACCATCATCATTATCATCATCCGTGTTAACAGGCTCAAGGGCCTTATAAAGAAAGACGGGTTTCAATCAGTTTTCCCCATGTGGAACGTACGTTATTCATGATCAACAACTGGTTTGGAAACTTTGGTCAAATAAAACCCCTAAAAGTCTAGTTAAGACTTATAAGGGTCTTTTCTGGATTAATAAAACACTAGATTCCAGTGACTGCACCAAACGAATTGAACATGTTTCATTTTTCATCAAAACGTTGAACACTATACGAGCGGTTGCGATGTCGTCACATCTGTTGGCCGTGGTGGGCATTTTGCATTTTCATATTTGATAAAAATGTGATAACAATCCTATGATCGGCAAAAGCAATGTCCATAAACAGGGCGTTGCTTCTCTTGCGCTGGAAAAGATCTATCATTTTATAAAACCGAGTTAGAGACCTGGATGCATCAGCTGTTGCCGACCATTCACCAAAACATCCGGCGAAAATTGCGGAAGTAAACAATAACAGCGATCGCTCGTATTCATGAAGCCTAGGCGTTAATTCAACCTGGGAGACTAATTTCAGCATCACACACCTCCAGCCAATGATCGCTTCCGAGAGGGCCACACCTCCACCTCAGCCGTCAGTGTAAGAGCCGGACCTCCATAGCAGCCAATCATCGCCCTCAGTCGCGCTTTGTTTGTTCGTTTGTTGGTTTGTTCGCTTCCCAGCTGCGTTGCGACCCGCCTCCGCCCCATCTCCGCCCCATCTCCGCCTCTTCCGTCCACGGCTTCTCCTTGCTGCATCTTCACGGGTCTTTCATACCACCACCAGTGTCCAGGCTCCGAGGAAGACATCCCTAACTCCAAGCTGTTCATCCATACTGACTTTCATACATCGACGTCTACCCCCGGGGTCTGATTACCAAAACCAATATACATGTCAATTAATCTTCCTAATCGCTGCATTTGTCTGTTTGCAAACCATTTCAACCTGGATAGACTCAAACAGTTCTCAAAACTTCCACTATATCTTTGCTATTGCACTGGGCACATGTTTGCTCTTTCGAATGGAGATTCTTAATCTCTGTGGATCGTTCCTGGCTGAAAAAAGGTCAGATAAATGTTTATCATTCACATCACAGGTAATGGAGAGAAAAAGTCAGCAGTATTTAAAAACAATAAATAATGTGCAGTGTTTGGGAAATGTTGTGTGCTGTGTCAGTTATGTCATAGACAGACGAGCTGTAAAACAAGTTGCTTTTTGCACATTTCTCTAAACAATTCATACAAAGAGCAAAACACAATGTATTAATGAATGTATTCAAAGTATTGTTTTGAACATTGCCATTAAAATGCTTTCTTTTCATTGTATAAGAGACACCTCTAGCTACTATTACTTGATTGCACATTTCCTGTCTATTTTGCCCCCCCTGGGTGTTTCTTAAGAGCTGACGGAACAAGTGAATGTCTCCATTGTGAGATCAATAAAGTCTTATCTATTTACTGACACCATTTTACTGAACTATTATCAGTCTCAGCTTATGCTTTGCTGTAGCAGATCTGGAAAATACCATCTGTCATTCTCCTGATGAAGCAAATAGGTTACTGTAGTTCACTTTTACTATATATAACAACTATAATGACAGTAATGGACTAATGCTACAGACCCTTCTTGCAACAAACCTGAAACATGCAAACTATGGACAATCTCAAATGGCATTTTCATTACAGAAACGCACAGCTGCAGGAATAAAAGAGCATCTAAAACAATCAGCACCTCGGCACCAACCTCTGCTTTTGAATTCACTCAAAATACTATGTAGTGGAGGATCCTGGAGGGACAGAATAGTTCGTAATTTGGTTTCCGGCCTTTTGTCCGTGATAATGTCCACTGAGTCCAGGCTCAGGATCACGGAGCCAGCTTTTTTAATCAGTTTGTTCACACTGTTCTTGTCCTCCACAGCGATGCTCCCGCCCAACACAGAACCACAGACCAACACGCTGGACACTGTGCCTTGATAAAACACATTTATAGGAGCGTCAAAAGATCAAAGCTTCCTCAATCTGGACTGGACTTTTTCAAACACTGTTCCTCTTACAGTTCAGTTTGTTGTCCAGATGTAAATTACACCTACGTACTTGCATGTTTCCACAATCGGCTGATCTTTGATGACCACTGGAGAGACTGATTGTTTTTTCCTTCTAAAATTAATAATTAGCTCCTGTGTTTTTCCCACATTGAGCCAACAAGAGCCAATTTGGTCTCTATCTGCTTTGTCATCACCCTGAAGAATTAGGCCCAGAAGGCGTTGTCTTTGGCCCCGTCTACACGTAGCAGGGTATCTCACAAACTGAAGATATTCTCCTACGATCTGATAAAAACGAAGGTTTCTAAAAACTCAATAACCGGAGTATTCGACCACGTCACTCTCAGCGTGCTGCGCATGGCCTGTGTTTACATCAGAAACAGCATGGACGCCTCCAAACTGTGTTGGCTTTAACGCTTTTTGCTAAAGCTCAAGTCCTGCTTCATGTCAAAGCGCAGGTGAAGGAGCGCTTTACAGTCAGTTATTTTACGCCAAATAACCGTCCCACGTCCGACATGTTCCTCAAAGACATAACAACGGGGGTGCATTTCTCGGCAGTCATGCAGTTTGCGGCGTAACACCGGACTTCTGCAGGGGAACTTTGAGATAACGTTGTCCTCCCGGAGGAGACGGTGAGACGAATAACACAGTCCTCGCTGCTGCCGTTGTTGGAGTTATTACGTGTCAGGTCAGTCTGTCAGAGATCAGGGCTGAGTCTGATCAAGAAAGTTACTCGCTGTACTAGCCTATTTAAAAAAAAAAATGGCAAATGCCTTTGTATATGTCGTCCCACAATTGTTAGGCAGGTCTGTGAAGCTATAACGGTGAATACAGCTGCATAAAAAATTATGTATGTGCCGTGCAGAAACTTGTGGAGCGATTTGAACAATTTATGATGAAAAAATGCATATACGCGATTAAAGCACTACTAAGTAACTCTTGCCCCTAGAGGCCATAAGCACAACTGCAGGTATCGTAGCAAGTTACGATTTTTTTAACTTATTGATTGTCTTGGAGAGTATACTTCGCTGACAGGAAAAGCGAAGGGAGAGAGGGATATTGTGCATCCAATTATACAATGGAAATAACTTTTTTCACTCAAACTTGCTGTAAATACTATTTAAAGTGACGTTAGCCCGCAGTTAGCTTTGCCCGTTAGCATGTTAGCTTCTTCTTCGTAATTCCATTAGTGTGTATTGGTGGCTCCGGACCAGTGGCAGTCAAGTTGCAAACATGGTTTTCTGGCCAGAGACAGAAATGAGATGAAAGACCCTCCAATCATCCCATAAACACTTGTATTACCCCCAGAGGGACTACGGAAAGGATTTATTAAGGTAAACATGTTACTTAGTACTGCTTTAAGTGTGGATGCTGTTTTTTTTTTTTAAACCAAGGCTGTGTGGACTAAAATGTTTTTCTAGGCGGATTTATAAATGCTCTGCCTCGTGTGGACTCGGCCTTAAGAAAAGAACAGTAGTCAGCCATGTACAATGTGAATAGTAAAAGGGATAAAACAGTTCCTTGTGGAGTTCTAGTCAAGATCATTTCAGAACATTTGTTACCAAGTCTTTCTCCAGATATTGTAAGGAGATGGACTGTATTGTTTGGCATCCTCCTCCAAAGTCCTCTCCTACAATCTCAATACTTGTTATATGTTATCCCGTAATACTATAATGAAATAAATGTCAAAACACCACATGCCTCACATTACATGACACTTGAAGCAAAACCTAATTGTTTTGATTGGTCCATTTAGCTGAAAGTAGCTGTAAAAAACACCAGAACATTGACAGAATCATTTGAGACAATGCACCATTTGTTTTCTTTTTTAGCAAAACAGAACAAGTAAATGACTTTTTGATCTGCAAAAAAGCAACACAATCATTTGGAAGTTGAACAATTACACTTGAAAGAAATGTGCCAAAGCGATTGAGAACAACTGCGCACATTAGTTAAAACTACCCTGAGTGGGATTACTGTTCCAAATTCGAGACATTTGGAGTAAAACAGATCCCATGCCTGTCTCTCCCCGGGCCCTTCCATTTTGTCCCAGAAATGATGTGTGCGTCCCGGGCCCCGGCAGACAGAGATGTGGACCAGCCGCGTGTTGACAGAGAGGCATTTTATTGCATCATTTGTTCAACATCTCTCCATCTGTGTCCGCCAATTTGTCTGACGCTCTTCAAAGCTCCAGACGGGCTTTTCTTCTCACAGAAATAAAGCGGCGCTGCGGACATTCCAGCTTCCCTTTGACTGTCACTTTGATTGTAAAGGACTGTGTCGATGGGAAAAATGTGTGTCACTCCGACCGTCGATGTTTGTTAGTTTTATTTTAAAGACGTTATTATAAAGTGTCAAACTGTGGCGAAACAACAAAGTGCTGAACTAATTGGATATTCAGTCGAGAAAATGTCATTTCTAAGTTATGTTATAGTTCCCGCTTGGCAGAGATGGTCAGCAACAAAGTATATTTACGGATGTACTTTCTACTCCATTACTTCTATAAAGGCTCTAAAGTAAACAGGTACGGCAAGACGCTGCAGGTGAATAGGGAAAATAATAAAATTTTGTGATATCAATTTGAAACTGCTGTGATTTACTGACATAAATATGAGGAAAAAATATATTGCAAGTTTCCTGTACATTTATGTTTTCATATAAAATGGTCAAAATTGCCTATATTGTCAGTGACGAAATCTAAATAATGGATAGACCCAAGTTTCAATAGTTCTATTGTGTTTGTATATTAGTTAGTTATTAAGTTACTAAGATTTTTTTTTTCCTTGTTTAGTTTTTGAATAAGCTATTCATAGTGTCAATGTGTCAATCAAATTTCGCCTTGTTTTTTTGTGCTCAAAGCTTCATAAATCAGGGTAGGAATTCGATATTAAAAAATCCCTCTGAAAACTCATTCAAAATATTGTTAAGTCCAAGACTGGAAACTTTGGAGTTCTAATGTGGCTCGTTGCATGAGTGGAACCAAAACCTAATTTTGAGAAAACCAGGCTGAAAATCTTGTAACGTGTGCACATGTGAGGTTCTCTCAGGAAGGAAATGACCATATATGGATTATAGCGTCATCTCGGGGACCCTTCGTTGGACACGTGGCTATGAAATATGTCAATATTTGTGAATAAATGTGCTGGGAAGAGAAGTGATATTGTAGCTATACTTCCCGGAGATCTCTGCCTCGTCATAAAATAAGCATTGTGTGGGGTAAGTTGTGTCTTTTTTACTCTCTGATGTAAAGGGAGAAAAGTAGCTAAAAATGTGAACATTGACCACTGTGTGAAAAATCGATGTTTTGACCTGCCGTGTCTCGCCTTAATTTGCCCATGTGTTTTGTCCATTTTAAAAGCCTCATAATGCACTCTCCGGAGCAGTAGGTGGCGCTGTGCAGGTATACTGTCAAATGCCACTGTCTCACAACAAGGAAGAAGTTTTGTCCCCGTCGCGTTGCCATACAGACGGGCGCAAATTTCACGTTTTAAGCAGCTAAAACAATAAGTCATTTGTGGCAACGTACAATATAAGGTTATTTCATGATATTAAAATTATTACGTTATTTCGTGATGCCAATTCATTTTTTTAATTATGATTTCATAATGAAAAAAATTCAGGTTATTTCATGAGACCATGATGCCGAGGTAGCAGTTGTGTCTTAGCCAGTTCTGGCTTTCTTGAGGCACAGCTGACTGGCTGGCGCCCCGGCTGTTCTTGCCCAGAATGAGCCATACACATTAAATCAAGTGTTTATTGTAAGTGTCAGTAATCCGGCAGTAAAATCATTACTGGACCTGAAGTGGACACGCGGTGTCTGCCCCACAACAATCACAACAGGTGCGGGCAGCGGCCAGAACCTGCTGTGGCGTGATGCGGTGCATCCTCTGGCCTAATAACAAACAAACAGCGAGTTAGCCACAAGTTTTGGAATAGATACTTGGTTTGATTTCATTCTGCAGTTTGTCATTGTTGATTGAACGTAAAAAGTGCAGAAGAAGTCTACAACGAAAAGAGAATTTGTCTGTATTAAATGATCCTGTCCGCTCGGCAGGCACTCACTGGTGTCACTATAGAATCATCACATCCACTTTAAAACATTAGGCCAGAGTCCTGAAAGAGGTTTCAGACTTCAGTTTAGTGTCACAGCCCTGTGTCAGTGAGAGGACAAAGGGCCAGAGCACAGGCTGCAGAGGACCAGGGGCTGCGCCTCCACTGAGAACCACAAACACTGGATACAGGTTTTTATTACTATTGTTCCTGATGATTGACTTGATCATATTATATTTGTATGAAAATAAAGATTTCATTTGTTGCATCGGTGACACAATAAGAGGGAGATATTCATACAGCTCTCACTCACTCATGACCCTTCTGCACAGTAGGAAAGCAAAATAAATAGTTATAACTGTCATATGCTTTGAAATACAATTATGCCACAATCTGATTAGCATATTATAAATTGACATAACAAATAATCTCTCATCTTGAATGTAATTTTACAATTATGTTGCAATGTAATTAGTTCCTCTAAATTGCATCAAATTACAGGAAATTGCACAATTTTCTGAGTGAGAACCCCTCGCCCTCCCCCTTATATATTTATTTATATATTTTTTGGTACTATTTTCTACAGCAGTGGTTCCCAAAGTGGGGTCTGAGGCCTACAAGGAGCCCTCAAAACGTGTTCCTAATACTAGTACATTGAAAAAAATATATATTGAGAAAGAAAAAAAAGGCGTTTGCTAAAATGTACGACTTTAACCCAGTATTTGGCCTAAAGTCATAACTCACTGTTGCTTTTTATGTCATTTTAGCTGTAAAATCATAACAAATTCCTTTGAATAGAGCAGATATATTATAATTGGGGGGGCCCCGAGAGAATTTCGAATCGATAAGGGGCTGCAGCAAATACTTCACTACTTTCATTTCATAACTTGCCAGAGCAACATGTACTTTGAGCTGTAGTGTCTGTACTTTTACTCAAGTACTGAATGTGAGTGACCGCTGTCTCTTGGTTTGTGTTGATTTGCTAATTACCATGTGGAGGAGTGGAGACTCCGAGGTCACCAAATGAAAAGAGTCTTTTATCACTGATTAGAGTTTCGCAGCGCCAGCCTCTCAAAAGCGAAACATTCATCATTGGTTTTGAAAAATATCACTTTTCCATTTTGCTGCCGGTAATGTCGGGCACTTTTCTTGCAATTATGCACCGACGACGACAGCAGCAACTGACGGGAAACTCATGCAAATAGCCGCGTTTAACCAAAAAGCTCATGATTAACGTTGTGTTCCAGAGCGTTCATGTGTCTTTTTCCACTGAGACAACGTTTCCCTCGGTTTCTGAGCTGGATCACATGAACGCAGCAAACGCGAGCGGCAACATTGCCATGGAAACGAGCTGATGATGTCCCCGCTCCGGGCAAAACTTCAGGTCAGCCAGGTCTGAAGGGAGGAAGGGATTATGTTTTTGTGCTATTTTCCACCAATAAAAGCACCCCTAATGAGTTAAATGTTATTGTTTACTGGTTAAATGTTCCGCAACGTGGCTTTACCCCCCGCCTTAACCGAGAACACTGTCTCTAAAAGCTTCTCAGCTGGAGCTGACAGCCTATAGGCCAGAGCAACACCTCATTTGAAAGCTAAGACCTACAAAACTGATAGTAACTTTTTGTTGCATTGTCACTGAGTTCATCTCTTTTTTGTAGTGATGGGCGAGTGAAGCCTTGTAACACTTTGAGGTTTTCCTGCAAAAAAGTGTTGTAGCTTTGAAGTCTCTGAGCCGTTTCATTCTGTTTGAACACTGACCTCTTGTGGACAAACGTTGTTATTGTGACTTCTCACAAACACGACTGAAGCACCAACACAATCATGTGGAAGAGAAGTTTCAAACAGACGTGTGGCAGTTTTATTATTTGCAGCCTGATATTGATGTTTCAATGATCAAATCAATCATAGGCTGATAAATAAGAGTCATTTTCTTTGTAGCGTGGTCTGTGCTTCATGGAGCTCCAGTAGGCGGGGCCTCAGTGGGCGGGGCCTCAGTCACCTGCAACTGCTGCTAAAGGCAGAACATCAATCCGCAATCTTTTTACTTCATTCAGTCAGAGCTAATTTTGGCACTATTTGCTGTAGATGGAGCTCTTTACGTTTCCCTCGCCTGATCAGCCCCACACCAAGCAGGACTTTGTAAAGAATAAGAAAATATGGTTACGCTTTAGAATACAGCCCGCAAGTTCCAGGTGGAAGTACGTGTAACAAGAAAGTAATTGCACATGTAAGTACAGGTACTCTTACTAAGTGTCACCAAGGGGAACAATGTGTAACTTTGTACTTCCTTGTTACACACTTTTCCCCCTTGTTATACCATGGTCTGGGTAAATACTCGATTCTGATTGGCTGGTGGGTGCTAACAAGCGTGCATTATTTTCGTATAACCGCACACGTAGTCCGGTAGTTAAATCACTGGGATATCACTCCGCTGTGGCGTCGCCATAGCAACGCATGACACAGCTGAATCAGAGAAACACGTAATTAGTGACTGACAGGAACGTGTGAGATGGATTTTGTTTAATTTCAACGTTTTTGGCCAAAACAAAATGTTTGATAAATGGGAAGTAGAGGAGAGTGAGCAGCTAGGTTAGCTACTGTTAATAAAATATGAGCTTTCCATTTCTATTGAAAACGGTTAAGGCACTATTCATGATTTTCAGGCGTACATAAAATGATCTTGCATTTAAACATATTTGGCAGATTAGTAAAGTCAATCATAAAAGTTTCAGTTCGTGGGGCCCAGGTGTGAGCGACTCCACCGCAGCTGTTTCCATAAACAGTTGAGCTGGTTGAGCTAGCTAGCTAGCTTCAGGTTAAACAGCGTAAAAGTGAAATAACTCCTGCCCACGAGTGCCGCACATCGGTGTTTACTTCCACGGAAAAGTGCCGGGTTAGTCCTGTTGTGTTGTGATTCTGGCGATGCAGCGTGTGCTTATGTTGTTTTGTTGCATCTGACTGAGATCTTGACTCCGCGTCGTGCATTATAACCGTCGAATGCACGGCTCCTCGTTGTTTAATCCTTACTTATACGTTGTAAGAGTACCTGTACTTACATGTATAATTACTTTCTTGTTACCCGTGCTTACACCTGGAACTCACGGGCTGTATTCAAAAGCGTTATATATTTTCCATAACATATAAAATGGCTCACGGCCACTTTCTCCACATGAACATGGTTAAATGGGAAATGGGTGAAATACATCACATTTATTTATCTATCACTAATGATTTGCATCACTATATGGATGAGGAAACATTCGCTTTTTAATTCTGTTATTGTTGCTTTTCTGGTCCGTTTTTGTCGCACTTTTGTGGCTAATTTTTTTAGTAGTGAGGTGCGGTGGCTAAGCCTCGGGGAAGTTTGAAGCCGGTGCCGACCATCAGGGCCGAGTCGTGACGAGAGAGTGCGTCGATGTTAAGATGTTAAGCGGAGTTGGCCAGGTCCCTAAGTCTTGGATGGCGAGCTGTAGATAGGCCTTGAGCCCGAGCCCAAAGATCTCCACCTCTCAACATCTGATCTCGACCTGCTCTGGTGGGGCTGGTAGGTGGCTCACAACAACTCTGCGGCCCTTGCATTATCCCATACACAGCATTTCCACAAACTGAACTCTCACTATGAACTGTTAAACAAACCCTCACCCGTGTGGCCGTACGAACTGTGACTGTTACAGATGAACTGTGACAGGTTTTATGAACTTTTCCATGAACTCTCGACTGTATGAATTACATACTAATGGACTATCGAAGTAATGAACTCAACCAGCATCTTTTTGTTGACTTTTCTTATTTGTCTTTGTCTATTTGATTGGCCATTCCCGTGCTGTTTTTGTCCAATTGTCTACTTGTTTTATGTCCACTGTAAATAATGACACCAGTAACATTTATAAGTGATTGGTGGTCTCTGTCCTACCTCTCCGAGAGTCGTAATCGAGACTTCTGATTAGCCCAATAATAAGAACTATACTAGCTTAAGTACCTGTTCCATAATGCATTGGTTTTATATAGCGCTTTTCTGGAGAGTCAAAGACACACTCGGTGGTGGTAAGCTACTATTGGAGCTACAGCTGCCCTGGGGTAGACTAACGGAAGCGAGGCAACCAGTCTGCGCCATCGACCACCACCAACCACTCACTCACTCACTCACTCACTCACTCACTCAATACATTCACTAGACTTCCTGGTGTTCCCAACAGGTCTCCCATCCAAGTCCTACCAGGCCCTTCCCTGCTTAGCTTCCAAGGTCTGACGGGATCGGGCAGAGCAAAGGCGGTCTGACTTCTTCATCACTTTTTAATTGTGTTTTTGACGCTCTTTTGCTGTATTTGTAATCCCACTTTTCGTCACTGTTTTAACGCTTTGTTCAAGCTTTTATATGTTAGGTTAATGCCGCACTGGAGAAAATGTGTTTCCTTTCAGGTGACGGTTGAGAGGTATGGAGTCCACGCTGTGAGTTGGGAACAGATCTGCCGCCTTACCTCACGCCTCGCCGTGTATTTTTAACTTCTGCGCAGGAGAAAAACCAAGAATTAAAATTCATATTTCATCAAAGCGGCCACAAACTGCTGATCAGAGGGAAGCTATGAACTGTTTCATGTTTGCTAATGAAAAAGAGTCGGAGGGAAGAGAGCGCACGGGAGGAAGAGTGCGCACGAACAAGGGGAGAGTCCGCACAAGCGAAAGAGTCGACATGCAGGGAACAGACGGAGCTGTGTGGACATGGGGATGAGTGTCCACGGGAGAAGAGTTGGGGCCATTGGGGGAAAAGAATTCACAAAGGGAAGTGAGCTCATAGAGATGACTGTGTGTGAACGGAAGAGTGCGCAAAAACATGGACGTTGCATCGCTATTAGCAACTGAGGCCTAATAGGTACTGGTGGCTCTGGAAGTTCCTTTTTTCTCCCTCCTGAAGTCTTTATTGGACACAGGTCTGTCACTCTCACCTCCACGGGTTTGTCAGGTGAATAGACCCTTTAACTGCTGACACCATCAGTGACATCAGCTGGAGGCAGGAAGTGATCAAGAGAAATAAGATTAAACTAAAACTAAAAAATGTGGTCCTGTTGTGACTGAAGGTGCAAGAAAAAGAAGAACGACATTTTAGATGATAAAATAAGGTTTATCTGATATTTCCAAGAACAGATAGACATTTGTTTATCGTTACTATGACAACAGCTACAATGGAAATGTAGATTGGAATCTCACTTCCTGCCTCCAGCTAAGCCTGGAATGTTTACAAACAATTAAAGAGTCTATCAATGCAGACGGAGTCCCTGGAATTGCCCATATATGGTCATGTTTGAAAAGAGTTAAGGGGGAAAACACAAAAATCTAAACCTTTTCTAATTCTTCAAAAACTACTGTAGCAAATGCTGAATTATGAATATAGTTTTCTACTAAAGAAAGATACAAAGACATGGGGAGGAGCAAAGTGGTTCAACAGCCCATAAATACATAAATAACGGAGAATGCAAACATGATGCTTAATGTTAGCATCGTGCTAGTGCTAACGGCTAGCTAGCACTAGCTACGACTGCCGTTTTTTCACTTCTACTGAATAATCTGCTGTGAGAAAATATCCATATAGGCCCGAGTTACACTTGCCTTTATTTATGTGTGATAAATAAGTTTATATTCCACCAGAAAATGGCTAGAGCTAGTGGATTTTTTTTTGTAGATTCATAGATATCAAATTGAAACTTTTGTTGAACAATACTGATATAAATATGCCGAAAAAATAGATTGCAAGTTTTCTGTCATTTTATGTTTTCATATAAAAACATGGCCGCAACCCAGACAGCACAATACATTTATGCAGGATCTGGGCCAGACCTAGCAGTAGATCTGGCCCAACTCCGTTATCCCAACCTGGGCCTTTGTCTTCTTTTCCAATGGACCAATACCGGCAAGAATCTGTTACGGATCCGGAGGGAAGCTGGGCCAGAGCTGCCCTGGAGCTATGATTCTTATAGTGAGAGTAAGATCAGCTACGAAACCTAAATAATGGATAGATCCAGATTTCATTTATAGTTTATGCTTTTATTTTGCCTGACGAGGGCCACTGGCCAAAACGTTGCATTAATAAAGGAACACTGGTGTTGCAAGTATACAGTGTGCGAGAGATTGTTCCTGTTCTACGTTGGCCTCCATGCCTTCTCTTACGCACCTGTTTTAAACAAAGAGATGTGCGAAGTAAACCTTCTTTAACGTTTGGTTTTATTTTGTTGAAATACTAGTAACAAAAAAATGTTCAGAGGGGGATTTTTGATATTTTGAAATAACTAATTATAAGTGAAAAAAATCTGTAAAAACTCAAATGTTGCCTTTTTGGGGGGCTTCAAAGCTCAAAAATAAATCAGGCTGGGAATTAGATGTTAAAGAATCCCTCTGACACAATCTTCTGTTATACTGGGTGTCTCGCAGAAGGAAAAATACCATATTTGGATTATAATGGCATCTTGGGGACCCTTCACAGGACACGTGGATGTAAAATCTGTCAATATTTATTAGGGGTGTAACGGTACGCTAAAATTGTATTCGGTTCGGTTCACAGTTTTGGAGGGCTCGGTTAATTTTCGGTACAAAAAAATAAGAACTAACACAATTTTTCTTTTGAAAAGCTGCCAATACACACTAGAATTCTTGCATAAAATAAATAAAAGCGACCCATTTGGGTGATATTTTAAATAAATTGCACTCTTATAATGAAATACACATTTTGTAACATTTAATTAGATTTAAATACTGTAAGTAAGTGATACAGTAAGCGCACTCAAGCGTAGCTTGTTGACCACATCAGTTTGAGCTTTTTCATGAAGTGCTGGTATAACTTTTTGGCAGAAGTGCAGGCGCGATGGGATGTTGTAGCGAGGCTCAAGACTTTTAATCATGTACTTAAAGCCAGCGCCTTCAACAACTGAATATGGGCGCAAATCCGTAGCGATGAATACACCTATACCATGCGTAATTGCTTTTGCCTGATCTGAACTACTTGACAGAGGTTGTTTGAATGCCGACGTTAGCGGTGTTTGCACAAGGCTGCTTTTCTTTAGTAGACGTGGTATTCACATTCGGATGATGCCATTTTAAATGCGTTAACATGTTTGATGTGTTGCCTGCTGCATACCCGATCTCCGTGGAACAATGTCGGCAACAACTTTGGATTTATCCACTCGTCTGTCCCCGTCATGAGCTTTAACCGGAAAGCCAAAGTGTTCCCAAACAGGAGACTGGAGTGATGTGGCAGGGTCTTCAAGCTCTGGCTTCTCTTTCGCTGTTGCCATGATGCCGTTTCTCTCGGCTACTCATGCAGCTTCAATGTACGTCACTCAATAGCGTCCGTGCGGAAACTCGCGTAGGAACTTTGTTTTGCGGCACTAAATATGACGCTAATAATAAATTTACATTATTTAATGAAAATAATACACCGAAACGGTACGCAAGTGGACCAAACCGAACAGGCCGAACCAAAACGATTCAATACATCCCCGTGAACCGTTACACCCCTAATATTTCTGAATGAATATGTGTGGGAAAGAGGGCTTTGTGAAGTATAGTTGCTACTTCCGGGATATCTCCGCCTCGCGAGAGACAAAATGGCATAAAATAAGCATCGTTTGGGGTAAGGTTT
Source organism: Gobius niger (assembly GCF_951799975.1). NCBI lineage: Eukaryota > Metazoa > Chordata > Actinopteri > Gobiiformes > Gobiidae > Gobius > Gobius niger. The sequence goes on along the minus strand of NC_136855.1, from coordinate 35,521,911 downwards.
GTCATTTTCATACTCTGACATAAAAAGCTAAGAAGTTAAGGGGGGGAAAAAATCTCCACTTCGACCACTGCGTGAAAAATCAATCGAAGAGAAGATTGTACAAGTATGGAAGAGTCTGCATGGAGAGAAGAAGATTGCACAGTTAGCGCTTGTGCTTCACAGGTAGAAGATCCCAGGTTCGATCCCCGGCTGGAGGGAATGTTCTCCCCGTGTCTGCAGAGGTTTCCCCACTAAAATCATGTACAATAGGCCCGTATGAATGAGAGTGTGAGTGAGTGGTCGGTAGGGGTTGGAGGGGCCGATGACGCAGATCGGCAGCCTCGCTTCAATCAGTCTTCCCCAGAGGTGGCTGTGGCTATAGGAGCTCACCTCGAATGAATAATGATACATTGTGGTGCTTTCAGGAACACAGGCTTTAAAAGAGCATACAAGTGCAATTAATATTGTTATGAGACAGTGTATTAAAGACTGTGCGTGAGGAAAAAGATATACTACATATATGCTTGCAGGGGAGATCACTCATGTAGTCTGCTAAACTTAACTAAAGAGTTGGTATTTAGTTGTTTGTTGTGCTCAAAATAAAGCCTTAAAGGTGCATGATATTGGACACATTTTTGGTGAAAACATAGTACGGAGTTTAAAAATGTTAAAATGAAGTATTTTCCTCCCCCTACATGTTCCAGCCATGTCCTAATGTGTAGAATGAGCCCAGACCTGTTCACCACAACTGCCTCTAAAATCCTGCACTGTCACTCAGAAACTTGTTATTCAGGTCCGAAGTGCCATCATGCACGAGCTGAACATAGAAGTTGCAGTTACACGTATGACCTGAGGTGGCAGTAGTGAGAATAAAATAGCCAACTTGCATCTAGCCCCTTTAACACAATTATATTTAAGATTTTGCTTTAGTCTTTAGTCTGACATTTTTTGTCATGTTTCACTTCCTTGTTTATTACGATTTTAGACTGTTGCCGTGACAACCATGTTTTGTCAATGGGTAATGAGTCAAACTGCTCTGGAACTTTATCTATATCACTTCCTGTCATTAGCTTAAAAACAATTAACTTAACTGCCCAACATTTCTTGGTGCTGCTTCACTGAAATACTTATAATTTACTATTACTTATAACTTACAACACAAAAACCTGTCATACACACGCACTTTAAAGGTGCGTTATGCAACTTTTCATGTGGAAAAAAAAAGTTGTATTTGACCTTGTAGTGACCCAGCGGCTGTATGAGTGGTTATTATGGTGTCTTAAGGCGAGACACGGCAGGTGAAAGTATTGATTTTTCACGCAGTGGTCGAAGTGGAGATTTTTATCTATTTTCCTCCCTTTACATCTTAGTTTTCATGTCAGAGTATAAAAATGACAAAACTCACCCGCATGATGTTTATTTTATGATGTTTTGTCTGCGAGGTGGGGGCAACCCGGAAGTAGCTGCTGCGCCGCGTAGAAAGTCCGTCTTTCAAGCGGGTTTTCATTCATAAATATTGACAGATTTTACATCCACTTGTCCTGCTAAGGGTCCCCGTAATGACGCTTTCACACAAATATGGTATTTTTCCTCCTACGAGATGCTGGTGCGGAAGAGACGAAGAACGGGCCGCGCAGTCGCTACAAAACTTCAGGGCGGGTTTTCTCTGAATGAGAGAAGCCGCACTCGGGCAGAGCCTGAGCCCTTATAGAAGCTCCCACAGACTCCAAACTTTCCAGTCTGAGACCTAACAATATTTTGAAGGTTTTTTCAGAGGGATTTTTTAATATCTAATTCCTAGCCTACGTAGCTTTCCACCACCGAGTGTGGAGTGAATGTATAATTGTCTCATGTAAAGCGCTTTGTGACTATATGTCTGTGAAAGGCGCTATATAAATAAAGATCTTCTTCTTCTTCTTCTTCTTCTTCTTCTTCTTCTTCTTCTTCTTCTTCTTCTTCTTCTTCTTCTTCTTCTTCTTCTTCTTCTAGCCTGATTTATTCAGCTTTGAAACCAAAAAAACAGGCGAAATTTGAGTTTTTACAGATTTTTTCACTGATGATTAGTTTATTGAAAAACTAAACAAAATATCCAAAATCCCCTCTGATATGTCAATAAAATAAAACCATAAAATTTAGTCTGGCTCAATTCATTATTTTGATTTCGTTGCCCAAAATATAGGCAATTTTGGCCATATTTTTTGGCCATAATGCTCAAAATGCCTTATTTTTTTGTGAAAACATAAAATGACAGAAAAAATGCAATACATTTTTTTTCTCATATTTATATCTGTAATGTTCAGCAAAAGTTTCAAATTGATATCTCTACATTTTTTTTTTTTTCCCTATTCACCTGCAGTGTCTCGCCTTAACTTAAAATCACAGAGACTCCGGATGCTTTAGGATCAATTGTTTGGAAGGTTTTTCGCTACTGTTTTCCAGAAAACCAACAAAACAATTGATCGTGGAGCGTTGTAGAGACAACCGTGATGGAAAGTAAAGGCGCCATGGTGACCACTCTTACAGCCACTGGGTCAAATACGCACACATATCAACTCTTTTCCCCACATACTGTTAAAAGTTGCATAATGCACCTTTAAACAAAACAATTCAAACCTTTTACAGCAAAAGATTGAAAATACCTCGTTTTTTTATAATAACATTCACAAAGTATGCATACTAGAGCACACATAAGTACACCCATACACCTTTATGTTAGCGGTTAGAGGCTCCACTGTTGGTAGCCGACATTCACTGAAAGAGCCAACCCACCCAGACAACGGGAGCACATGCAAACTCCCGCCCCAGAGAGCAATGCACAGTCACGGTGTGCAAATGTGTGACCGAAGCACATTAGCTCGGCCACGTTTCAGACCGCTACAGCCGTGCACTGCTGCCGCTCTGAATGTTAAATGTTAAACGGCGCTCTTTATGCGCCCGCTGAGCCTGTATCTTTCACCCGGTCTCCAAAGCGCCATTATCAGCGAGATCAGGAAGAGAGAGGTGACTTTATTTTATTATCCTCCCACTCTCTTCTCCGAGTCTGAACTGCAATAGTTTCTGCCCGCCCCAAATGTCACTATTGTAAAAGTCCCGATAGTTTCATGGAGTCGGAAGTGTCTACAATTGTTATATATATTGAGGTTAATGTCTCTGTAATAACCGGGCACATCAACATGAAACATATATCACAGCATTCAGAGGCTTTTTCTGTCAGTGAGTGTGACTGTGTTGAGACAATCACGTTTATGTGTTTGAAGGTTTATTCTTATTCATTGGACTCGTCTCGTGTTCTAGGCACTTTGCTCTTTCCACGTTCTGATTTTCTGCGTACGGGGAAAGGTCAGCGCTGGTCCTTCCTCACATTAAACTGTATATTTTCTCAGACCCAAAGCCTAAACATTTCCTGTTCCTTACCCTAACCGTAATGTGCACCATCCGCCCCCGACCATCCTGTAAAAGGAAAATTGCCGCATAAAGGACTTTACAATAGTTATTAATGAGCTAAATTAGGTAATGATCATGAGCCAAACTCTGTAGCTATAGGAGCTTCATGGAAACTGTCCCATTACTGGACTCCCCTCTGGCCCGTATGATCTGATAATGGCCTACAATACTTGCTCTAAGTGCACAGTGCCCTCCGCTGCTCCACAGCGGCTGTTGGTGCTTGTTTGTGGTCTGCTGACTCTCTCGGATGACTGGAGAGAGACTAACGCCTGTAGGTGGCAACCATACCTCATCATGCACCCAGCGCGCGCACACGGCCGCGCAGACACGTGCACAGGGCAGCCAGTTTTAATGCTATTGATCCCGTATAATTAACGGGAATGGCTGATTGAACGGGCAGATGGACGCCGGGGAGAAGTGGGCAAAAGTGCTCCCCGGATGATACTACGCGCACGGGAGCACGCCTACATGCGCGCACACGCACGCACACACACACATAGGAGCACTCACGCGCAGGGCTGAGCGGAGAGACTTTGATTTGCTTGCTATTTAAGTCAGTCATGGACTGCGCAGCGCGGGGAAAGCATTAGGAGCCGGTGGCACAAGGACCGGGAAGAAAAGGAGCGTGAATGCAGCATTGGTGCCGCGTCTGCCGCCTCCGGACACCGCGCGGACACTCACAGCGCGGAATTATTCCTCAACAGCTTATGTAATCGATAGAGGACCGCTTTGGGGAACTAGCAGCGGAGGGTGAGTTGGACATGCACCGTGCGTTTGGAACAGCCCACGGCACCATCGCTTTAAAGTCCTGACGCGACGCGGCGGCTGTTGCGGCGTTGCCCAGCATTTGACGCCTCGTTCTCTCATTTGGACCCCGCTATCCATCGACACGCACGGATTCCTTGTTCCATTTTTTGGGGGGGTGGGTGGTTGTACGCCGTCTTGAGCGGGCCTGCGCTGACTTAATCTGCTTGAAGAAGAACTCCTTCCCTGTTCATTTGGATTTTGTGGGCACGTTCTGGCATCGTCAGTGCCTTTTTTTTTTCTTCCAAGACGGCTATTTGGGCTAATTGTGCTCGGAGCATCCCTGACTGGTTCTGCTCGTCACGGAGCGGAGAGACCAGAGAGAGGAGGAGGGGGGGTTGGGGAGCCTAACCGAGCACTGCAGCAGCCTCCGAGCCCCTCACATGGAGCTTTGGGCTTGGGTCTCACCGCAGAGCTAGCTTTCCCACAGGCTGTCCCCCTTTTCCATCTCACCAGCTGGACACATTCGACAAAATGCGTAAGTACCCCGCAGGATTTAGTCACGTTTTAACCCGTTGCGGAGCTGTGGGGTGCACTGTTCCATTTGAAACGCTGTGATTTTGGCTTCTTTTTTTTTTTTTTTTTTTTCTTTCTTTCCTTATTGCGCCCACTTCCTTTTTCGCACACTGAGCTCTGGCACGTTCGAGGTTTGGGCTTTTTTATACGCGCAGATGAGGACAAATATAGAAAGCGGAGGTAGAGTTTCGCGCTGTAACAAACTGTAGCCCTTTTTTTTTTTTTTTTTTTGGAGCCTGTTGCCAGTGAGCGCCACACGGAGATCGCCGACGTCATACGGTCATTCATATTCCGCTCAGGTGCCGCGCGGCGTTTGCAGCAGAGAGCGCGGCGGAGTGGAGGGCCAGGTGTGGGTATACGGGGGGGGGGGTTGTGTCTCGGTGTGCGTGGGTTTGTGGGTGTGTGTGTGTGTGTGTGTCTGTGTGTATGTGTGTGTACGTGTGTGTATATATATAGGCCACGGACGGAGCTCCAGGTCAGGTTCGTCTGACACGGTGCAGGTTGCATCCGTGTGCTCTGACCCGTATGTCTGCAACTGGTGCGCCTTGGAGGAGAGAGGGAAGGGGGTGGTGGTGGTGGTGGTGAGGGGGGTGGAGGGGTCTGGTATAAGCGACGTGTCAGTTACACCAAGGATGCCGCGCAAAAGCCACTTGATCGCTCGTTCTTTATTTGGAGAGCGTTCCAATCGGCAGCCTCATTCAGCAGGATTTTTCATTCATTTTCTTCATGGGTGATGTCCTCAACCAATTAGAAGTCTTCGAACAAAAATCAAGCAAGCAACTCTTTCATGGTTTCGAAAGGCTCCATTACATTTGAAAGTTTAAATGTAGTACTTTCTACTCCAGAACGGTAAAGGCTTCAATGTAAAAAGTCACTTGTGGTGTAATAGTGAACACTCCAGAGCAGTAGGTGGCGCTGTGCAGATGTACAGCCAAATGCCACTGATTTACAACAAGGAAGAATGTTTGTTCCCGCCGTGTCGCCGCACAGAGGGTGAATTTGGGCGCCGTTTTTACGTTTTTGAAGCGGCAAAGTTATTATTTCTTGCATTTATTTTAACAGACTTGGACCTTCTTCTTTGAAAACTCCTAAGTATTCCTTTAATACTTTAGTACATTGACTTGAGTAGCAATTTGACTGAGCCAATTGTACTTGTATTGGAGTAATAACTGACCACTATCCGAACTTCTAATCAAGTGATGGAATTAAGTGCAGGTATTTGAACAGGCTTTTTGGTTTTGACCTAGTGTCTTTCTAAAATGACCTTAGAAGAAGAAGAAGAAGAAGAAGAAGAAGAAGAAGAAGAAGAAGAAGAAGAAGAAGAAGAAGAAGAAGAAGAAGAAGAAAAAGAAGACATAATGAATGTAGTATAAGAAAATAATGCTTTGTCCACCACTGGAACAGACTCAAAAATGTTGATCCAATCCCGACAAGTTTCATCCAAACACACCTGTTTTTTCATCATCACTTTAACTTTCATCCAACATTTTTTTGTCGCTTCCATCCCTCAGAATTTGGCGCGTTTAGTCACGTTATAATGTTACTTCCTCGTCAAGAATCATACCCCAAGTGGCGTTTTGCTTTATGGCTCTTTCAAGATCTGTTCATAGAGAAAAAGCCGCTCAAAAGACTCATTCTTATATTTATATACTGTGAAGCCACCCAACAAAGCATTGTCTTTGAGCTGAATGGCTCAGATGCATTTTGATTGAAATGACTAATGTTTACAGCGGGATTCATTCTAACCTTTGAAAATCACATAAATACAACTTTGCCTTAACCAAGCACATTATCTCCAGTTCGGCATAACCAAGTCTAAAAAGAGTTCACAGCCTATTGGCCAGAGTAACGCCTCATTTGAAAGCAAAGATCTACAAAACTGAGGGGTCATTTATCAAGGCAGGTGCTAAATAGCGAGTGCAAGCTGAAATCAATCAATCAAAGTTTCAATCAAAGTTTATTTATATAGCACTTTACAGCAACACGAGGAGGACCAAAGTGCTTCACAGAAAGATACACAATATATATGAAATATACAATATTCTATGTTGTGGGCATGTTTTCACCAGTATCACAGTACTTGGGCTCCAAATTTGATATGTAAATGAGAGACTGCTTCGTATTTTGGAGGCTGTTCATCGCTTTTATGATACTTTTTCATCACTTTGTTGCAGTGTTAATTTTGACAACATATTTTAATTTAGTTTTAGTCTTTTCACTTTTTAAAAATGTAATTTAATTTTAATCGAGATTTAGTCAAAAAAATCTTTTCAATTTTAGTCTAGTTTTAGTCGACTAAAATTGCATTTCAATTTAGTCGACTAAATTTAAGACTAATTTTGTCAACTTTGCATTTATAATATTAATTATAATCATATTTAATCTTGTTCTTCTGCTTCATGGAGCTGCTCCACATGAACAAAGCTCAGAGCTGATCCTTTGGCAATTTACATGATCTGAGGCTCTTTCAGACGGTCAATAGAAGTTTGGCTGATTTTAGTCTCTCCTTTTCATTTTTATTTAGTCTTATTTTAGTCGACTAAAATATCTGGACATTTTAGTCATAGTTTTAGTCTCATGAGAAACTTTTAATTTAGTTTTAGTCCAATTTCAGTCGTCAAAAATATCACTTTGACTAAAATTAAGACTAAATATTTTAGTTGACAAAATTAACACTGCTTTGTTGAGATTTTGTTGCTTTCTCATGCTCGTTTACATCTCGTTTTTATCACTATTTTGACACTTTTTTGCAGAAGCCTCTAGATTTGTCAAACTGGAGGAAATGTGTTTGGTTATTGTGCGAGTTAAGAAGGTTAATGGAAAAGCGGTTACAACCTTTCACTTGTGGTTTCGGCTCTGCTCGGGTGCTGTTTCTTGTGTGTTTAGTGTAATATTTATCTCGCTCCCTCCCTGTCTCGCCAGACCTCACTCCGATATTCGCCACAGGGAGGTTTTCGGACCCAAACTTGTCCTGAGTCTTTGCCAAACTCCCTTCAAACATACTGACAGGCATGTTTGCCAGTACAAATCTTTTGATAAGTTTTGTTTTTTTCACGGCCGCCTCTTGAGTGGAGCACACAAGAGGATGTAGTGTAAAAGGACTTTACAGCATCTTATAACCTATGGGTATTTCCCAGAGGCATAATTTCAAACTGCAAAATGTGCCAGTGCTAAGGTGCCTAAAGGAGCATTAAAAGTGTGAATAAAGCGTAGGACCTTAAAGGCAACGTCTGGATATTTTCCCTGGGATTTTACCGTCCAGCAGTGTTGGGGAGAACACTTTAGGCCCTGTCCACACGAAGTCAAGCTGAGGACCAAAGATAATTCATCAATCCAGTGAATCGTCCATACGAGCCCAGCGTTTTGGGGGTTTGTAAACGAACATTTTCCAAACTAGCTCCCAGAGTGGAAAGATCTCAAAACGCTGTTTACGTGGCTCGATTGTAACTTTTACTAAAACGATGACATCACAGCTCCAGAGTGGAGTCTGTTATCCATAATCTACTGACCTTATAATGAGTTTCACTCATGGATCTATGATGGTTTTACTCCGCTCCTCTTTGCTCCACTGCAGTCCACAAGCCACAGGTGACAAGTAGAAAAACACGGCCGAGTCAGTCTGTGTTTTTGGACTGACAGTAAAAGTCATTGACAGGTTTTTCTGAGGAATAAACTCGCCTCCTCATCTCTTCTGTAGATCCTAAATCCTTGAATCAGTTTCATTTTCACTGTTTACATTCCACAAAACTGCTACATCTTGTCCTATTATCTGTGTTAGCGTCACAGCGCCTCACACAGGCCTGGAAGATGAATTGCTCCGTTTTCACAGACCTCAGTCGACCCATGTGGACGCTCACATTTACTAAGCCGGCTTCAGGCTTACAAAGAAAGTGTCTGAAAATATAAGCATTTTGTCTTCTTGTGGATATGGCCTGAGTTACAAAATACTGAACACTGTCCTTTAAATGTATTTCGCAACATATTCCATCACTTTGTCCAATCAGAGCTCTGTATTCTGAATACCAAGAACACTTTCACAATGATTTGCATCATAGTTAAGTTTAAATACGGCATATGAGTAAAAACATGGAGCTACGCCTGTTGTGAACGCCTGTTGTGAACTTATTTACCACTAATTAGGAACATAAAAAAAAAACACTTTGCAAATGCAGCGCAGCAGATCACAGCACATCGCTTAACACGGAGCATGTGCACTGTTGGATGAAACTGAGATCAAATGAGTGAGTTCTCCCATGCATTCCTTTGATTTAAGGAAAGTAACTGTATTAAAAACCCTCAAAGGAAAGAGTAAATAGGCTACCGGAATACAGTTTATTTATAGGTTGTGTTCATGTTCTAGAATTCTATTTCAGTAGGACGGCGGGTGCCAATACAACTCAATGGGAGAGAAACAGTTTTTGAAAGATGTGTTTCCCCCTGATCATTATCTGCTCGTGACTGGATTCACAAACCTGCCTTTCATTTCCACTGACCGACATCACGCACGTGTTTTTCAACATTCTCTCCACTTTTAGACGCCTTAATGAGGAAATAATTAGACCATCGTTCATATGTGCTGGAGGAGAAGACTTTGAACTTTGTGACAGTTTTTCTTTCGTGTCAATTACAGAGAAATTAGCAACACACTAAGACTAGAAATCTGCATTTTGACAGTTACCATAGTTACCGTCATGCAATTTTCAGCTCCTCAGGTTTACAGTGCTGTGATGTCACGGAGGTTATGTTGATTCTAAACCCATTAAAGGTGAGACACGGCTGGTGAAAGTATTGATTATCTTACGAAGTGGAGATTTTTAGCTTAACATCTACCCATAACATCTTAGTTTTCATGTATGACTAACCCTTAGGCTCATTCATACTTCACATGAATGCTCTTCTTGTTCTTGCACCCTGAGCTGCAGAACAGAATGAAGTCACTTCTGCCTTGTAGCCATGGAAACGTTTTGTAAGTGACGACAGTTCCATGGCGACATGGCAAAGGTGACATCATTCTGTTCTGCAGCTCAGGGTGCAAGAACAAGAAGTTTTTGCGTCTTGTGAAGTATGAATGAGCCTGTACTGAAACACCTGGGACGGAAAAGCAGGAGAAATGTGTCGTTCACACTTTAGGGCTGGTTTTCTCAAAATTAGGTTTTTGCTCCACTCATGGAACGAATATAAAAAATATATGATCAGTGTTTTTAGGTTTAGGTTCATTAAACATTGACATAGCAAGGAAGAATGACATTTTCAACCTGAAACGGATAAAAACAGCAAAAGAAGAAAAAAAAACCATCTAAAAAACAGATTTATAAAACAACGTTAAAGCTCGTGGGATAAAAGATACTTCATGTTTTTTTTTGTGTGGCTCTTCTTGGCTGCATATGGTCTTCAGCGCCTGAGCTGGGATCCAAAGGAGGGGTCAGAGTTATGAAGGTGAGCAGAGGAGAGGAACTGTCCTGGAGTGTCTGCAGTGTGGCCATATTGGATGTGTTTTTGCTTTCGAGCTGATGCTAAATTCTTGCAAGTAGAAGTATGTTGTGAATTAGTGACACACAGCGTTAAGGGGTTTGCAGCGCCTACGGACTCCAAACTTTCCAGTCTTGGGGTTAACAGGATTTTGGAGTTTTTTAATGTCTAATTCTCGGCCTGATTTATTCAGCTTTGATTTAGCTGATTAAGGCTCTTATCTGATCACAAAGAAATACTTTAACTTCAGATTTTCTTTAGTAACGCTTTTCTGACATTAATTATTAGATTATTTTCCACACACACAATGAAGGCTTATTTTAAATGTAAAAATATCTTCATGTTGCCTGGAGAACTGGTGAGATGTATTATTCAAATTAGGAGTAAAACAGTGTTTGGTTTTTTATCTGCTGTTATTATGCGGCTCTTCATGATGCAAGTAGAACGCTCTATTGACTTGAATGGGATTTTCCACCATTCTACCGGTCATTAGAGGACCTCTGAAAAAAATAATGACCGCTGCCAATGGCAACAGAGTTCGTGCTTGTAATACAGGTCTTTCATATCACTCCGCGTGTAGTAGCACTTTCTCTGCCCCCGTCCTGTGAAGTTAGCGGGAGTCTGACTTTCAACTTACCCCGAGATTCACCACCATTTCTCCAACTGCACCTTCAACTAAGTAGCTAGCAATAAGTAGCTAGCCTTGCTGCTACAAGCCCAGCCACACTGCCAAGCAACGCACAAACCTTTGGGAACTGTTTGCCACAGAAATCATTAAAGGTCCTATATCATGCAAAATCGACTTTTTAGAGCTTTTAGCCATGTTGTTTTGCTATTTCCTTATCAAAAACACCCCCAGAGTGGTTTGTGGCTTCATTAACGCAGCTCTCAGTAATCCTCCTGAATCCTGCTCTCTGAGCAGCTGCGCCTCCCTCTCCTGGTGAACGACTGAGTGTTCAGTTGTGTCGACACAGCGGAACGGAAGTGCTCGACGTCTGTAATGTAATGTCTTAATTCTATGCTTACGGACGGATTTTAATTTGTAAAACAGCTTTTTCATTATTTCTGTCGTAAGAGAGAAACAAAGAGAAAAAAAAAAGAAAAAAGAAAAAAAGAAAAAAGGATGTGCCCGAGGTGCTTCCAGGTCAGCTGAGGCCAAAACAAACACATCCCTGAGCGTCTGAACAGATCAGTCATGTCTGCGCTGCAGCTGTGAAAATGGAGCTCGTTATAACCTATTCTGGACACACCTGTTCTTTATTCTTACCTAACGATAATGTCACGGACGGAGAAAAAGAAGCGCGTTTGGCTACGAGGACGGGAGTTTGTTCAACCTTTTTCAAGAAGAGGCCACTCGAAGTTGTTTTTTTCTCCGGGATTCGGCGACTATCACCAAAATATTGTTTTTCTGTGACTGTCACTGATGGATGTTTGGTGAACCTTCGCCTGAATCAAAGTGGATTAACTTTTATAACCAACGCAAGTCCCATAATGTAAACAGCGATGGACCAGAGCGGTGAGTCAGTCCAAACGCGGGTTAGCATATTAGCATGTGTGTTAGCATATTAGCATGTGTGTTAGCCATTTATGAAGCTGTGTTGCAGATGTCAACTCTGTATAACTGCATTGTGAAGTATCTTCACTTATTGCTGTTTATTTATATTACGGTAAAGTATGTCCGGAGAGAGGGGGCGGAGTTAACTGAATCGAAGCGTTTGAAAAATACTCCCAGAAAACACTTATATTTATCACAAAAATGAGTGCTCAATAGCGGTAGAGGTACAATCATTCATATAAATGCCTATACTTAACTTTGGAATGGCTTTAATAGCATGATATAGATCCTTTAAATAAACCTTTCGGCCTTCATAAAAGTGTATGAAGTTTATGTTGTGTGTGTTCAGTTGGCAAATAGACTTATAATAAGCGGGATAATGTATAGAACGCTGGTCATTATCAGGAGTATAAATACCTTCAGGGCGAAACAAGACCGCTTCACGTCGGGGTCTAGTTTGCCCTGTTGGTACTTATATTCCTGATAATGACCAGCGTTCACATTATCCCTTACTTATTTCAGCAGGAGATTCAGATAAAGTTCTTTGTTGTGTTTGTCAATGGAGCTCTCAACAGTATAGACCCGGACGTAGCTTAAACGTATTGTAGAAATAGCCACTCAGTTTTCCTTTGCTGTGCTGTGACATCACACACATAAATGTATCCCATTACTTCCAACACTGCCCTCCAGCATGTGACGGCAAATGACTTTTAGATCACATACAAATGTCTAGCTACCTGTTTATGGCCAAAAAATGTACCTGAAAATGTATTTGTGAACGCAGTCGGCAAAAACGCTGTATTTAGATCAGCTATCGTTGTGTCCTCAGGCAAGACACCTCACCCACACAGCTCTGACGACAGTATATCTTCAGAGACATTAACCAAATCAGTCACCAAGGCACGGGCCCGCAGCGCCGACCTGCGATTGGAGATATTTAATTACAAAGTTCCAGTGGAAATTAATGAAAAGACTGGTTCCAGGCGAGACGTCACACTTGTTCTTTTCGCTGCTGTTACACACGGAGTCTAGAATGAGCTTTGCACAGTTAAGGCACTGCAGGTGAATAGGGGACATTTTTAAATTCAGAGATATCAATATGAAACTTTTGTTGTAGATAACTGGTATAAATATGAGGAATAAATGTATTGCAAGTTTTCTATCGTTTTATATTTTCTGTGACTAAATCTGAATAATGGATCAAGGCCAGGTTTAAATGTATTGATTTAAACCTTTGATTTTGTTAATATAATAGTTACAAAGACTTTTTCAGAGGGGATTTTAGGTATCTTTCATGAGCTGTTTTTTGTGTGGAAAATCTTTAAATTTCACCTTTGTTTTTTGTTTTTTAATTCAGGAATTAGATATAAAAAAATCCGGGGGAAAAAACCTAGATACTGTCACACCAATGTAATGACAATTTCCCGAAAAAAAAAAAAAAAAAATCTATGGAGAAACATTTAATCAGGATTATAATTTAACATGCTATTGTAAAGATGCGTTATTTTAAATAAATATCTTCTTCTTCTTCTTCTTCTTCTTCTTCTTCTTCTTCTTTTCTTCTTCTTCTTCTTCTTCTTCTTCTTCTTCTTCTTCTTCTTCTTCGTTCCCAGGTGAAAGTTTATTATATTTTAACATTTGTTTTACCTCCCCGTATTTTCAAGTACTCTCTCTCTCCTTTCATTCAGAAAATCCGCGCTAGCCTCCGTTGCGCCTTTATACTCGCAATATTTGAGCATCTTATAAAAAGTCAGTGGTAAACTCTTCTTGACCCTGAAATCTGAATAGGTTTCTGAGAGAGGGTCGTCCGTGGGAGCTGTCCGCCAGACTGTGGTGCTGAACCTGTCCCGCTGTGGTCAGCACTGGACAGTTCCACCCCACTCTTTCCGGTGGAGTCCTCAGGCAAACTCATGCATATTCACCGCTAACCTCGCCGTTCAACAAATTGACTTATTAGATGTTGATCGATTGGGTTAGTCTCTAATCCCTTTGGACTGGATGACAGGTTCTCTCTCAATTTCAGGGGATGAAAAATCAGAGATATTTTGTGAGAAAAGTGTTGGAATGCCCCTCAATCCAGGCATGTGTGACCTGTGTTTGTGGCTCTCTCTGGACCCCATTTTCCAAGAGAATCTGCCCTTTGGATCCGAAACGTTGCTCCTGATCCACCACACCGATCCAAATGTGCTTTAGTAACATTTAAGGCGAGACACTGCAGGTGAAGAGGGAAAACATTTAAATGTACAGATATCAATTTGAAACTGTTGCTGTAGATCACTGGCATGAATGTGAGAATAAAATACATTGCAAGTTTTCCGTCATTTTATCTTTTCATATAAGAACAAGGTGTTTTATGCATAAAAATGCCCCAAATTTCCCATCATTTCGGCGACGAAATCTGAATAATGGATAGAGCTACATTCAAATTTATGGTTTCATTTTATTGATGAATGAGTTACCAAGACTTTTTCAAAGGGGATTTTGGATTTCTTGTTTAGTTTTAAAATAAGCTGTTTTTTAGTGTAAAAATGTGTAAAAAATTAATTTTCGCCTTATTTTTTGACATTCAAAACTCAATAAATGGGGCTAGGGATTAAATAATAAAAAATCCCTTCGAAAAAATCTTCCAAATATTGTTCAGTCCAAGGCTGGAAATTTGAAGTCTTTAGGTCCGACTGACGTGGACATAGTGTCGCCACAATGTCAGAAAAATGTGTTTTGAGAAAAAAGCCCTTGAAATTGTGTTCTCCCATATAAGTCTATGGGGGAACATTGAATCAGCGCAATATTTAAACATGTTTTTGTGAAGATTAGGCATATTTTTGGTTTCCGGGTGAAAGCTTATATGTTCAGAGACCAATTTGGCCCAAAATCTGAAAACTGAAAACATTTAGTTTTGCCTATAGTGTCTCCCCTTAAGTTTAATGTATTTATTGTCATTATAAAAAACAACCAGATTTAAGGGCACAGGTAAGAAGTCAATAAAAACACAACTAAACACATTACAAATACTGCATAAAAAGCTAGAAAAAAACATAGCGAAAAAAATAAAAAACGTGTATGCTGCTGCACGAAAATACAAATACAAAGTAATCATGCATATAGTTAGTCAGAGGAAGGTCTTAGACTTGCATTCAGTTGCTGGATGGCTTGAGAATAAAAAGTGTTTGCTAGTCTTGCAGTATCTTGTGTATTTGATGCTTTTTAGATTCTCTTTTGCTGGGTTTTCATCCTCACTTGTGTCTCGTTTTTGTTGCTTTTTTGTCACCTGTTTTGCTGGAAAGGAGTCATAAAGTTTGCGATGATAGCGAAGCATGAGCTGTAACTTAACCTCTGAACCCCCACCTTAACCGAGCACATTTTCTCCAGTTTTTCTCCAGGTATCCAGAGCATCAAAAAGAGATAATGTTTATAGATCTTATAGGTCTTAGCTTAGCCTTACACTGGCCTATAGGCTGTATAAGATCATAGCACAGGTAAAGACAGTACCTTCTGCACAGACTTTATTTTAACATAAATTTCATCAAACTCACTCATATTATCTTTGAGGCCACCAAAACAGCCACATGTTCCGGTAAAGCAACATTCACCTAACTGTATCCCTCCTGCTCAGGGAAAACCAAACCAAACATAAACATGTGGCTTCAAAGCAATCTCCTCTGTGACAAATGTTTACAGCTCGTCGGCTCCTAGACAGTTGTTTATTCATTTTCCAGTCCCTCCAGGATTTCACGGGCATTGTTTGCGAGGAAAAGTTGTGATTGTTTTTTTTCTTTGCCTTTTACATCAGTTTTAACCAAAGAGAGTCTGGGGAATAATAAAGTAGCCATTAATTAATAACCGCTTTAAATAGCCGAACCATGTGGGTCCCCGCTCCCCCCCCATCCACTGCTCAGCTGCACAGTGGGCGGGGCAAACGGGCACCTGCCTGTTGCTGTGAGCGCCAGGGTCTGACTCCACACAAATCTGATGAAATAGAGCCCTGAATGAGACTCAGAGGAGAACACACGAAAGGACGAATGTCTGTTTATTTCACACACTGACATGAGCTTCAGCTCCCATTCAAAAGAACTGTGACTCCTAAAGTTCGTGCAGTGAAAGCACCAGCCCCTCACACAAACGCCACCGCTTCATCGCCTATACCGCCAAATAAAGATCCAGGAGGAGAAACGAAACTCGGACAGAGCGCGGTAGGATCACACAGCGGCTGTGAGAGCAGAAACTTCAATCAGAATGAGTTAAAGAAGAACGAAGTGACTTAATAAATACTTTCCTTAGTCCCTGTGGGGGTAATACAAGTGTTAATGGAATGATTGGAGGGTCTTTCATCTCCCCCGGTGTCTCTGGCCAGAAAACCATAATTGCAACTTTCTTGCCTACGGGTCGGAGGTCCCAATACACACTAATGGAATCACAACAAGAAGCTAACAGGCTAACGGGCAAAGCTAACTTTGGGCTAGTACCCCTTAAAGAGTGTTTACAGCCAAGTTTGAGTGAAAAAAAAATATCTCTATTGTGTAATTGGATGTACAATATCCCTCTCACCTGTACCGTAACATGCTACGACACCTGCAGTGGCGCTTAGGGCCTCTAGGGGCATGAGTTACTTAGTTCTGCTTTAAAGGACTTCCTACATGCAAATACAGCTATAGCAAGTCAAATTGATATAATTGATCAGAAACTCACTTTTAGTTGTGCATAGGTTGTGGAGTTAAAGGGACTATACCGAGTTTAAAAATGTTACAACTAAGTATTTTCTAGGGCTGCAACTAACGATTATTTTTTCATCGATTAATCTATTGAATATTTTTACGATTAATCGATTAATCGCTTGGCTGTGAATGGTGAAGGAAAATTGGATTTAAAAAAAAAAAAAAATCACAAAGCTAAAGTGGTTGATGGAGGAAACTTAAAGTAAATGTTTTTTGGAGGCTCTTGGCCCTAATTCTGATTCTGATTGGATGAGACACAGACGGATATTTATGAAATTTACAGTACAAAACACTACAGACCGTTAGTATGAAAAACAAAGTAGGTTTTCATCAAAAATACTACATTTTCATGTCATTTTTGCTCTATTTGAGTCTGTGTGAATCAGAAAACGATTAATCGATTACTAAAATAGTTGTCGACTATTTCAATAATCGATTAGTCATTGATTAATCGATTAGTAATTTCAGCTCTAGTATTTTCCTCCCCCTACATGTTCCATCCATGTCCAAATGTGTAGAATGAGCCCAGACCTGTTCACCACAACTGCCTCTAAAATCCTGCGCATTCACTCAAAAAGTTGTTACTTCGGGTCCAAAGTGCCGTCATGAATGAGCTTAATATAGAGACTGCAGTTACGTGTAAGACCTGAGGTGGCAGTAGTGAGTATAAAATGACCAGCTTGCATCTAGTCTCTTTAAGGAATAAACTCGTTGCAAAGTAAATCATGGATGTTTGAAATAGTTGCGGGCTTATGTACAAGTTGCAATGTCGCACTGATTTTCTGCAGTTTGCTTGATTTTGCATCAATAGTTGCGATCGCAACATCGTGAAATCCTGGAGGGACGGATTTATTAGGAGTTTTATTTCACAAACCTGTTGGTCGGGGACCTGCTGCCCGGTGGAGATGACCGAGGCCGACTGAAGCGGAGGTAGTAGGCGGTGATTTTGCTGGCCGCGCGTGTAGAACATGTGGAATCTGGGGGTTAGTCAATAGTTTAGCGGTAAGAGCTCTTGACTCACCGTAAGAAGGTGTACATGAAGCCTTTGGTGTCTGCATGTTCTCCCTCGCCTCTGTAGGTTTCCTGTTTCCTTCTGTAAGAGTTTCGGTGCTTGTATCACAAAGACAACTCTACTATCTCACTGCTCAGACACAGAACGCTCAGCTACATCCTCGACTCGCACAACCTCACACACTCACACTCAGACCTAGCCCTGTCTGGCACATGCTGGGCTGACTCACGCCACACACCGGTGCCTCCTGTACCTCCGCACTGAAGCCCACAGCTGGCCTCTCCAGGGCACCGTCACACCAAGCAGCACTGGCAAGCTTTCAATACCTTCAAGGATTTATTATTACAATGAGTTTGTGGTGTAAAACAAAAGCATGCTTCATTCATTGATCATCTATTCCCCACCGTCTCATCTCACATGACAGTGCACATGTGTAATCTCTGGGTGCTACAGATGGATATTCTTCTACTTTGTGTAGAACAGGAGTGGGGAATTCATTTTCACAAGGAAACCTGAGTTGAGTCAGGGGGGCCGCACCTACAATAACTCAAATAGTATTTCTCCGATTGTACATAGCACTAAATTGTGTATTATGAATAGCTGATGCTGGTGTTTGGGAGAACTGTTAATCTGTAAATATTTAGGCCTAAACCATGGATAAACCAGGCCAAAAACAGGTCTACTGCAGAACTAAACAAGACCAAGGCTGCAGAGGAGGATTAAAGGAACAGGCCACCGTTTTTCCATACTGAGATATGTTCTTACCTGAGCTTAGACAAGTTGATGCGCACCTGTCAAAGAGGTTGCATTTGGCCTCTCACAGTTTTTTCCCATAGCTTCAAACGGGGTGAAGTTAGAAGCGACCAAGATCTTCCACGGGCACAAAGACTAGACAGGTACTAATCAACTCTAAGCTCAGGCAAGAACATATCTCAGTATGGAAAAACAGTGGCCTGTTCCTTGAAGGTCCTCAATCAACACCTCTCGCTCCTACAGCCGTGCGGACAGAGGATGAGCAGCACCAGTCTGTGGAGCTGCTGTTTTCCAAGTCCAGACTTTATGTTCATGACACTGTGGGCCAGCTGTTGAGCGATGTGCGTCAGCCACTTGTGAGAGGGTGTGGCTCATAAAAAAAGTGGTTGACTGAGCGGCACTGAGAACGTTGCTCTGATGGCAGCCTCACATTCATTTCCTCGTTTACATCACGCCGCCTTGTATTCTTTCTTAAGCATTAAAGATTCTCACAGGTCAAACTAAAAACTTTATTAACCCCATCGTGAGCTACACAGAGTCTGTGTCCCGAGAAAGAGCTGTAGCTACAGCCGCTCCCACTGTGGCGCGGGTCGGCACTCGCTCGGCCGTAATTGCGTTAACGCGACCATAACAAAAGCAAATGTTCACTCCCCACTCTTCCACAACCCCACAACCCCTCTCCCTCGTCCGGTTGGAGGAAAAAGGCTGTTGTACGTGACACCGCCATTGGTCAGGTGTGTTTCTCTACTCCACGTACTTAAATGTGCCAATTCTGGAGTGGCAAGATCTCAAAGTGCGCTCCTGCTAAGTGTAAAATGCTACGCTGTACTCTGCGTTTAGAAGCACAAGATCAGGCCCATTCTGTTGTCACACGGGCCGCTGCACCCGATACATCTCCACAGTCTGGACCAAGTTATATAGACAAAACATATATTATTTATCTACTCTACATATAAACGCTAATGCCTTTCTAACTCTTTCTCTTCCCTTCTTTACTCACGTGGACACGTCTCTGTCTCCGTTGGATTGGACTGCACCAACTTGAACTAACACAAAGGGGTGTTCAACTTAAACGCCTTATCCCCCAACTGAACCGAGCACAAAAACGAGGATGAAAACGCAACAAAAGGGAGACAAAGACCCAATGAAAAAGGGACAAAAAAATGAGACAAAGAGGCAACAAAAGAGAAACACTTAATTGCACTTAATTTACATTTCAAACAGCAGCCCAATTCATTGTTTCATTCTGACGACCCAAAAGTGGAAACGTCCGGTCTCTCCCGGTTACTCACCACGCCGCTGGTTGAGGTTCTTTTGTTGTGTGTTTTTTTTAAAGGTTTACACATTTGTTTCCCCCAGATTTCGCACAGTAGTGAGATCTATTAGCGGGAGCGCCGTGTGCCGGCTTTAGCGAAACGGCACTTAGCGCGGCGCGGCAGTGCTAATGGCCCGGTGCTGGGGAGAAGGAGGAGCACACCTGTTTGAGATTAACAAACCGCCCTCCAACCCCCCCCCTCGCTCCACATGTCCAACCGAGTTCTGGAGCGGCGGAAAGTCCAAGGAGCAGATAGTTTGTGAAAGGGACAGAATAGATGAAAAGAAAGAGAGAAATCTTGAAAACATTACAGATGAAAGTTAGTGTGTTAGCGTGTGTGCCTTTATGTCGGATCAGAGGAAACACTTCTGAAAGGTACCCTATTTTCATCGGCATTTTGAAGGTTGAGCTGAATCCGAAAGATTTTTATATTTTCTACCAACTGCATTG
Source organism: Gobius niger (assembly GCF_951799975.1). Classification (NCBI taxonomy): domain Eukaryota; kingdom Metazoa; phylum Chordata; class Actinopteri; order Gobiiformes; family Gobiidae; genus Gobius; species Gobius niger. The sequence continues at coordinate 35,501,902 of NC_136855.1, read as the reverse complement.
TTGTAGAAAAGAGCAAGTTATTGTGCGCACAGAGGCTGCAAACTGGATTGCTCTGTCATTTTGCTCTGCAACCTTCAGCATCAAACGCCATGAGGGACATCTTTTTCCTTCCTTTAGTTCTGTTAACCTCCATTTCCTCGAGTTCAGCTTTACCCAAATAAATCTCCTAAACATCAGATTTGAGCGGAGAATATTTTCCCTCTGTACAACGGAAGTGCCGAGACAAAGCAAAAACTGGCAAAAGTGGGCGGAATAAGGTGAAAAGGCGAGTGTAGCTCCTCATTTGAAAGCTACGACCTAGAAAAAATGATGTAGATGGATTTTTTTCCTCGTGCTGTTGCCGTGTTCACGTTCATTTTCGTCACATTTTTGCCACTTTCTTGTTGAGTTTTTGTCACCTTTTTGCTGCACTCTCATCGCTGTTTTGTCACTCTTTTGTCAATTTTTTGTGGCGAAATAGTGCTCAAGACAGAGTGAGTCAAAACAAGACTTAAAATACTGTAATTGATTAATTTTATGTTGATGTTTTATTTTATTTTTCTTATATTTTATGCTGCTCTAACTGTGAAGCACTTTGAATTGCCTTGTGTATGAGTTGTGCTCTACAAATAAACTTGCCTTGCCTTGCCTAGTAGTGGGAGTTAATTACAGGTCTGTAATTAATTAATCGCAATTAATCGCATTTTAATTGAAAACCAAAACCAAACATTTTTTTGCACCTAAATTATTCAGTAATTCGATTTACAAATGAGTGCATTTAGTTATTTAGCTTTCAAGTAAGTTTGCCATAAAACAGCCCCTTTAAGTGTTTAACAATTGCTGTAAACAGAAATCAAAATGTCATGTCTTACACTGACAAGGGCTAGGGTTATTGTGGCTGAGAGTGGGCGTGGCTGGAGCGTTTGTTTGAGACTAGCGCTAACATTAGCATCGAGGACGTCTCTGTGTTTGTCCAACATGTTTTGCATTGAGATGGTATTTTAGACTTGAGTAACTACAGTGGAAGGAGAACTCTTTTTAACACAACCTGCACACAGCAGTACAGCTGTCTGTCGTCCCATTAGGACGTTTTTAAAACTAAACTGAGTCCCCAACGGGCCGAGTGAAGCGTCTCCGCCCATTGCTGCTGTGGGCGGATGTGCGTCAGATATACGGGCGTACCAGAAACACACAAATAAAAAGGTTCCGGCTTGGAGGGAAATCAGGGGAAATACGATTAATGTAAAATGTCCCACCTCTGATTTTGTTGTTCATTTGTGGCTCTTTTTGTCAGTTTTTTGTTGCTCTTATGAGGCTTTTTTGTTGAGTTTTCATCCTTGTTTTCTTCTAGTTTTCGTTGAAGAAGCTTTTAGATTTGGGTAAAGCCAAACTGCAGAAAAGGCGCTCAGCACCGGTGGGGATTGAGAAGTTTAAACCAATCAAAGGATGTTATAACCAGCCCCAGCCAAGGGACGGTTTCAACAACATTTCTGTCATATTTTTTTCTAAAAAGTGAACTTGCATATCAAATAATAAAAGAACCTGTATGTAGCATTTTATAAAATGTCACCAACGCACACTGTAGCTTTGTGGACCAAAATACATTCACAAACTAACCCCAGTTTCCCCCTAATTGTTGACGGAAGACATTCTAAAGACGATATCCTTCGGCAAAACCATGGCCGAGGAATAAAAACTGACCCGATTGAGCAAAACCAATGTGATTTTTTTAGCAAAACAAAATATTCAGTCTAATCCCTAAATAAAACGCATGGGGTGATAATATGCAGAGAGTGATAACGTGTCACCACATATAACCTGGAAAGTGCAGTAAGTGTGGCTTTAGGTTGAAAAGAAAATCCGCCGTACAAGTTTACTGAAGCATGTAAGTAAAAGTCTCATTGGAAGACGCTGCAGTTTTCCACGGTTGTCTCCGGTCCCTGGAGCAGGTGTTAAAAATAGCGTTGTGTGGGAAGGATCCCGGTGCACATGAAGTAGCTCTGTCCTGGTTTTCCTCCTCGCTCTGACTGTGGACTGAGTCTGTGGTTCAGTTCCTCAGAGAGAGAGAGAGAGAGAGAGAGAGAAACAATCTGTCCGCTCAGCAACTTTCTGCAAAGGCCACCATTCACAGTCCAGGGACATATCTGCGCGCTGTTTCCAGGTGTCTTCTCTCTCTCTGCGAAATTCTACATCTGCTCGAGCTTGATGTGACGATAGCTCGGGCCGTTCTGATCCCATTTATACTGATCGACACACCAGCCACCAGGCCCATATACACGGCTCATTATGCATATAAACAAAGGGCTTGATTCTTTCAAAGTTCTCATGTTGGGGAGTTTATAAAAATCATACTGGATCAATAAATGGATTACATTTTGCACCCTCTCAGACCGTTTCGTCGACAAAATACAGTCTGAGCCTATAGCTCCACCGTCTGGGCCTATAGCTCCACCGTCTGGGCCTATAGCTCCACCGTCTGGGCCTATAGCTCCACCGTCTGGGCCTATAGCTCCACCGTCTGGGCCTATAGCTCTACGGTCTGGGCCTATAGCTCCACGGTCTGGGCCTATAGCTCCACCGTCTGGGCCTATAGCTCCACCGTCTGGGCCTATAGCTCCACCGTCTGAGCCTATAGCTTCACAGTCTGAGCCTGTAGTTCCATCCAGTCTGAGCCTATAGCTCCACAGTCTGAGCCTATAGCTTCACAGTCTGAGCCTATAGCTCCACAGTCTGAGCCTATAGCTCCACTTTCTGTGCCTAAAAACGCCACGGTCTGAGTGTATAGCTCCAGTCTGAACCTATAACTCCATGGTTTGAGCCTATAGCTCCAGTCTGAACCTATAACTCCATGGTTTGAGCCTATAGCTCCACTTTCTGTGCCTAAAGCGCCACGGTCTGAGCCTATAGCTCCAGTCTGAACCTATAACTCCATGGTTTGAGCCTATAGCTCCACGGTCGCTCCAGTCTGAGCCTATAACTCCATGGTTTGAGCCTATAGCTCCACGGTCGCTCCAGTCTGAGCCTATAACTCCATGGTTTGAGCCTATAGCTCCACGGTCGCTCCAGTCTGAGCCTATAACTCCACAGTTTGAGCCTAAAGCGCCACATTCTATACTGCCTATACTGGTCTGATGGGAGCACCGCTGACTTTCATTTCCTCATTTACATCGCGCTGTCTTGTGTTCTTCCTTAAAGGGGCTAGATGCAAGTTGGTTGTTTTTATACTCCCTACTGCCACCTCAGGTCTTACGCATAACTGCAGGTTCTATATTAAGCTCATGCATGATGGCACTTCGGACCGAATTAACAACTTTTTGAATGACAGTGCAGGATTTTAGAGGCAGCTGTGGTGAATAGGTCTGAGGTTATTCTACACATTTGGACATTGCTGGAACATGTACGGGGATTAAAATACATAATTTTAACATGTTTGAACTCCGTATAGTCCCTTTACGTTTTTGTTACGCTAGTCTGCGTTTTAAAACACAAGATCAGGCCCTTAGAGTTTTCATCGACTAAAACAATCCCATTTAGAAATGACTAAAACTAAGAGGGCTGCCAAAAACAACTCTGGAGGATATGTCTGCTGAGCCTCCACAGTCTTTATCAATATGTTGGTTTGGTCTAAAGATTGTATGGCATTCTATATGTTCACCAGTGCCAATGTTCCCAATGGACGGAACACATTGGCGGCTTCACATTCAAACAGCAGTGTCTCGTGTTGCCAGTACATTTTAATCACAAACACGGCAATTCTACTTTACTACTTGACACTAAAATGCAAAGTAGTCGAGCAAAATGACCGCTTTCGTGATTGAAAACCATATGTGTGCTGCTGTTCATAGTTAAACTGCAATTTCCACCGACTACTGGAAGGTTAGCGCCGCGATGAAAACTAAACTGTGCTTATCTGCCGGGCTTTCATTCCTGCTGCTCCCCGTGGACCCAGACCTCGCTCTCAGGTTTCCTCCAGGTGCTGCCCACTTTACTGGCTTTTTTTGGACATGTTGAAGCAGGGGTCTGACCTTTTTTTTTACTCTGTGGGCTATTCTTGTGTAAAACTGAGAGAGGGCTTTCGCTTTGATGTGACCGTTGTGTAACTGTCCGACTTTGGGTGGTTGTTTTGACTGTATTCACCGAAAAGTCTGGAGATTTACAACAAAAAGAAAGCAATACATAGTGTTTCGGATCGTTATGTATATACAGACCCTTTCCAAAAGATTAGAATAACATGGAAAAGTGTATTTATTTCCATAATCCTACTAAAAACGTTAAACCTCCATAGATTATAGATTCAGGGCTGTGATTGCAGGAGCATCAAACCAGGTTTTGGTGCTCCTGTCGGTATGAGCAGGGGCCAGGTCGTGCTGGAAGATGAAATCTGCATCTCCATACAGATCCTCAGCAGAAGGAATCATGAAGTCCTCCATAACACTCTGGTAGACTGATGCGGTGACCTTGGATTTAAGAAAGCAGAGTTTACCAACACCTGCACGGGACTCAAGCAGCTTGGGTTCTGTTCCTCACACAACTTCTTCTAAATCCTTGGACCTTGATTCCCGAATGAAAGGCACACTTTACTGTCATCAGAAAAGAGGACCTCCAACAGTCCAGTCCTTCTTCTCCTTCGCCCAGTTGAGATGCTTCCAACGTTGGCTCAGGCTCAGAAGCAATTTGACCCAAGCCAGTCTGAATGTGGTGGTTTTTGAAGCTGTGACTCCTGCCTCATTCCACTCTTTCTGGATCTTGGCCAGATTCCTGAATCTTCTCTGTTTGATAATCCGCTGAAGCCCACGGTCAGCTCTTCTTGCTGGTGCATCTTCTCCTGCCACATTTTGCCCTTCCACTAGACTTTCCATTGATCTGCTTGGACACAGCACTCTGTGAACAGCCAGCCTCCTTAGCTATGAACGTTTGGAGCGTATCAATGATGATCAAGTCTGCAGTCTTCCCAATATTGATCCTAACTGAGACAATTGAACCAAAGTGAAGCAAGTGAAGCATTTAATGACACCTGGGAAAACCTGTGCCGGTGCTTTGAGTTTAGTAGAGTCGTGTGTGACACTCAGTTTAAAACATTCATGCCCTGTAAAGTTTGGGCTGATTTCTTCACAGTATTCAAATTTTTAGAAATTCCGTCTTCATGGGTGGGTTTTGTGAGCTGGAAGCCCAAATTATGTACAAATAAACAACTAAATACTTGAACTTGAACCCTGAATCTATAATCTATGGAAGTTTAACGTTTTGAATGGAATTATGGGTAACACTTTACATTACGGGCCGGTAAGTCCTTGGTAATTCGAGATACTTATGGTGGTACTTACAGTGGTAAATACTAGTAATAATAGTGGTACTCCGAGGTACTTACCGTGGTACTTAAAGGATATTATAGTGAGAATTACAAGGTATGCACTTCTACAAACAGTGGTAACTCTTAGTAATGAAGGTTGTACTTCTTGTTTTCCCTAATGCTGTTTTATGTTGTTTTATAGTCACACAATCCTATAAATTACTTCTGTTTGTAGAAGTACCTCATTTACTAATTATGAATTGCTGCTGTAGCATCCTTGAATTACCAGTAAGTACCATAGATACATTATTGTAACTACTAGAATCTATCACTTAAAATACCACAGTAAATAGAAGTACTTCATTACTAAGAGTTACCACTGTATCTCTTAGTAATGAGAGATACAGTGGTAACTCTGTGACTCCCTAACCCTAACCCCAAGTACTAGTAATTACCACTTTTAGTACCACAATAAGTACCAAGAAGTACCACTGTAATTACCACGGTAAGTACCACGGACTTACCGGCCCGTAATGTCAAGTGTTATCGAATTATGGAAATAAAAACACTTTTCCATGATATTCTAAGTTTTTGGAAAGGGTCTGTAGTAGAAGACAGAGCATTTTCTCCCCTCCCGTGAGCCACTTTTATAAAATAAAAACCACAGCTCCTCATGTTTGGATGACACTTGAACTCTTAATGCTTTTCTATATTCATCGAAATGTTTGCCAATTGGGTTCAGCTTGTTCATGATCAATCATTCTGTGCACAAAGAGTAAATGCATCAATAAGTGAGTTGTTTTGACAAGGCTGTAATCAAATTTGACTTCTCAAAATGGAGAAACTATAAGCAGCGACTTGGAAAAAGGCTGGAGACCTAATGCCGAGCTGAAGGCATTGATGAGTGGGGCAGAGCAATAGTTTGAATAATTTCGAACCGCCGCACTCCTAAATGTTTGATACGTGTTATTTATCAGAAGGAGCTAAATCGCTGACTGATGATGGACGCGGCGTCAGATGTGAAAAATACGCTGTCACTCAAACGGCCCCAAAAATACGAATTCAGAATGTTTTCGGCGCCGTGATTGATAGATGTTTGGCTCGGCTCATGTTTTCCCGAGGCGTTTTTTTTAGTCTTTTCCTGGTGGGTGTATAGTCTAAACCAGCGATTCTCAGAAATGGGAGAAAAGGCACAACTTTACAGTAGGGTTTGAACAGGACTTTGGCATCTGCTTCCAACTATTAAAGCTTTACCAACCAGTGAAGCATGGTGGTGCCACAGCAAATGTGTATTTCTATGTGGTTACAGTAACGAAAGGTTGACCCACTGGTCTAAATGATATGTGTTTGGCAGAGGTGGGTAGAATAGACAAAGTAACCAAAGATATTTATTCAGCAAAGAATAATCTTACTAGCCTATAGATACAGACGGCATTTCTGGAATCGCCCCATATATGGTCATGTTTGAAAACAGTTAAGGGGGAAAACAATTTGGAGAAAAATCTAAACTTTCTCTAATTATTCAAAAAACTACTTTAACAAATGCTGAATTATGAATATAGTTTTCTACTAAATAAAGATACAAACACATGGAGAGGAGCAAAGTGGTTCAACAGCCCATAAATACATAAATAACGGAGAATGCTAACATGACGCTACATGTTAGCATCGTGCTAATGCTAACGCTAGCTAGCACTTGCTATGACTGCCGTTTTTTCACTTCTACTGAACAATCTGCTGTGAATAAACATCCATATGGACCCGGTTTATACTTGACTTTATTTGTATGTGATAAATACAAATATTCCACCAGAAAATGGTTAAAAAGAGTGAAAAATTCTGTTTCCCAAAAGATTCTATTTCCCCCCTTGGCGAGGCCACGCCCCCTTCTATGACGAGATGCCGTCTGTATCTATATAATAACTAAATTGCTAATGACTTAAAGTGCATATGACACATTAGACCCAATCTTTGCTAAAACATAGTTAACCCAATTATATTTAAGATTTTGCTAAATATTTTACCCAGTTTTCCTTTAGTTTGACCATTTTTGTGACTCTTATAAATGTGTTTTACTTCCTTGTTGGACGACAGGAAGTGACGTAGATAAAGGTAAACAATCTGCGTCGGTGGTGCAGTTGGTGGAGCGGGTCGTCTCATGGGTCGCCTCGTGATCGGAAGGTCGTGGGTTCGAACCCCAGGTCACGGAAATGCACACTGTTGTTGTGTCCTTGAGCAAGACACTTCACCCTACTTGCCTCCAGTGTCTGCGTGTATCAATGTATGAATGAGAGAGTGAATGGGTGACCGGTTCCTTATCGTAAAGCGATTTGGGCCTGGTAAAGGTTGAAAAGCGCTATGTGCGGCACGGTAGCATCAGGCTAATGCTAACGGCTAGCTAGCGCTTGCTACAACTGCCGTTTTTTCACTTCTACTGAACAATCTGTTGCGACAAAATATCCATATGGGCCCGATTTACACTTGACTTTATTTATGTGTGATAAATAAGTTGATATTCCACCAGAAAATGGCTAAAAAGAGTGAAAAATTGTGTTTCTCTAAAGATTCTATTTTCCCCCTCGGCGAAGCCACGCCCCCTTCTATGACGAGATGCCGTCTGTATCTATGTCAATGGAAAATGAGTTATTGAACCTCTATCTATAGCCATGTCCACAAGTATCCTGATATCTCCACAAACGCAGACTTTTCTACACCCGTATAAAAAACTATCTCCGTCCACACGACAGATTTTTTTGCAGAACTGATGACGCAACGTTCCATCTCCATGGGCTCATTTATTGGTCAAACTAATAACGTTGCCACGGATACTTTTATCTGGATGTGTGTGAAGGCCCAAACGCAGACAAATATCTGAGTTTATTAAAATATCTAAGTACGTGGACAGGGCCTATGTCACTTCCTGTCAGCAGCTTAAAAAAAAAAAGTTTTCTGCCTAACATTTCTTCATTGAAATAGCTGCTTCACTGAAATAAAATGATCCTTATTACAACAGATGTTATCCATCCAAATAAGTCATATTTTCAACAGCATTAAAACCTGTCATATGCACTTTAAGTAGGAGCAGATAAAATAAAAGCTTTGCTGAATGATGTGTAAATAGGCAAAGAGCCTGGGGCACACTGACTAAATAAAAGTCCTTTATTCATTACAGATAAGCACCGATGAATCAAGAACTTTATTGTCATTATACAATTATGCAATGAAACTGTGTGGATCAGATGATGGGTTACTCCTGAGTCGCTGTGGGCCAACCTGACCTGCATGTTTTTGGAGGAAGGGGAAACTGTAGGAAAGTTACACAAACACGGGGAGAACATGCAGGTCTCACAGCTTGACATCCTTCATGATGACGGTCTTTGAGCGGCATTTGAGACCCATAAATCTGCAGATTTCTTCTTTTGAAACACTGAAGAGGCACTAAGAATCCCCCACCACGCATTTAGTAAAAACATTTTTTTAAAATAAATACTACTCGAGTAAAGATAAGTGTTTGGAATTTGAAATTGTCTTAATTTATATGGCACTTTTCAGCCTACATTATGCACTCAAAGCGCTTAAGTCGAGGAGCCACTCACCCATTCACTCTCTCATTCAGGCACCACACACTGGTATGGAGGTGAGGTGAAGTGTGCACGTGCAGGAGCTGAGGTTCGAACTGCCAACCTGTGAGTCCCAGTGGCTCACATTTATTTATCTTTAAAAAAATCTGATATTTCTTAATGACACACTGTTCAAAATGACAAAACAAACACTTAAAAGGAATCCAAAAACATTGTACAACATTTCACTTACATTTACTCTTACATTTACTCATGCAAAGTAAGCTTTTGTCATTTGTAAATTCACTCAGACTATTCATGTTTCAAAATAACATTACTTCAATACAAGTAAATAGAAGTGTGTCATGAAACTACAGTATTCTTATAAAATACAATTTCTTCAATGAGTTACTGAAGTAAATGTACCTGTATATGTATATGTATATGTAGCCTACCTGATTACCACCCGCCTCTGTGTAAAAGAGTTAAATGAATGAAATGTGTCACTTTACAGTATATATGGCACATTAAATAATGGCTCCATTACAGTTTATATACAGCCAATTCATGGTTCCCAAGTGTCAAATCATTAAAATCATGGAGTGATAAGTTGGTATGCTGCTGTCGTTTGCTTTTTACTTTATTCTACTTTGCTATTATTTTTTTAAACTGTAGGTTGAATGCACTTTGTTTTTAGCAGGTGTTACTAGGCTAAAGATTTCATTTTATCTAGGATTGGTAAAAAAAAAAAAAGTGCAGGAAACTACACAATAGCAACGTGTCTGCACAGTATGGGAAAACAACTGAAACATTGTACTATGGGTAAAAGAAAAGAGTATTTCTTCCACCCCACGCTCTTGTGAAAACGCCTTCAAACACCACAACAACCACAACAAAAAAAACAGTTTTCCCCGATAACTTGAACACTGCATTGGTGAAACCCTGACACTGTCCTTAGTCCCATGGCATTATCACTCCTAGACTTGACTGTTATGGATAACACGGATGTTAATTTGTTGCATAGCTAATAGCCTGGTTGCATCTATTACCCACTATTTCCCTATTTATCTCACGCTCCTCCCCGCTTTATCTGCTGCCAGTTCATTTAGCGCGTCTTTGATGAGCAGATCCCGGAGCCCGCGGAGATGTTAGCTCTCGGAGAGGGGGGTTTTCGCGCCGCAGAATCCTCATGTCGGCATGAAAGCCCCGGTCCGTTTGGGTAATGGGGCTGGTGCGCTGGCTCGTCGCGGAAGCCGGGGCGCTCCTGATTGGGTTAATTGGTGGAGATGAAAAGATGTCCCTGGCTCGCACTCAGACAGAGCCCAAAGTGAGCGAGATCTTACAAGACTCTTTATGACAGCACAAAGCGAGGCGCGGGAGCTCCTCTCTGGTGTCTTCAGAGCCAGAGTATACAGTAATTGGTGCCACTTAGCGCTTGTTAGAATGTGTTTTGTCACATAAATGTAAAGGACGTCGCAGTAACACGATCAAAAGTGAGGGATATACTCTGTATACACGTTCGGAAATAGAAGCAGGTATCCAGAGCATAATATTGATGTTTACATGTGCTCACGCGTCGTGGTTACAATCACATTAAGGTAAAGGTTAAACACAAAATTCTCTGGCCTATTATTTAAGTGTTTTGCTTTTGACTATTTTCATGTAAGTGTAGTTTCCTGATTTATGGCAACTAATGAACTCTATAGGCCGGTATAGAGATGGAACGAGCCTTGCTGAAGGAAATGGAAATCTGTTTTGTTTCCCTCGATGTTTTCTGGCAGACTATGAGCAAATTTTGCGCACACAAATAAAGTCAAGTCAGCCTCGGAACCATATGAATTTTTTGTATCATTCTTGCATGAGAAAATTAAGCAGATTGTCTAGTACAGGGGCGTCGAACTCATTTGGGTCGTGGGCCGAAATCCAGCTTCCTCGGCAGATCGCGGGCCAAATATAATGTTAACATGAAAATACTAAAAGGACAACATGTTCCAATATATGTTTAATAATGAGCTGAGATTTTTTAATAAAAGCCCAACAGTAATAAATAATAATAGTGTCTTATGCTTGTATTATGCTTTAAAGCCTGTGTCACAAGTGTCTCAGAGTACACTGTAGTCATTATTCATTCACTCCACACTCTGTGGTGGTAAGTTGCTATTGTAGACACAGCTGCCCCGGGGCAGACGAACCATTTACCACGGGACTATAATGTGTTGTTTATATCCATCCATCCATTCATCCATTTTCTTCCACTTTATCCGGGGCCGGGTCGCGGGGGCAGCAGTCTCAGCAGAGATGCCCAGACTTCCCGATCCACTCACACCTCCTCCAGCTGTTCTGGGGGGACCCCGAGGCGACACCAGGCCAGCTCGGAGACATAGTCCCGCCAGCGTGTCCTGGGTCTTCCATGAGGCCTTGTCTCAATACGGGAAATACGGAGAAACAGATGCCCTTGCCAACTCAGCTGGCTCCTTTCAATGTGAAGGAGCAGCGACTCTACTCCGAGCTCCTCCCGGGTGACTGAGCTCCTCACGCGATCTCGAAGGGTGCGCCCAGCCACCCTGCGAAGGATTGGTTGTTCATATCCTGATCTCTTATTATGTCAGTACCTTCTGCTGGACACGTGTGGAATTCTTTCTTTTTTTTAGATTTAAGTTGCCCCCTAGTGGCTGAAATGAGCATACTGGTTATTTCCTTTAAAAATTTCATATCTCCGCACAGGAATGGGCTAGAGACTTACTTTTTATTTGACATACTCAGGAATATCTGCTCTTTAAGTCAGGGGCCGGGTTACATCACCACGCGGGCCGGATTTGGCTCGCGGGCCGCCAGCTTGACATGTGGTCATGGTCTTGTAGAATTGAAACTCCGGCACTCGCAGTTAGCCGTTAACATTAGCATTCTTTGTTATTTATGTATTTATGGGCTGTTGAGCCACTTTGTTTCTTTGTTTGGTTGAAAAACTCATAGATAATTCAGTATTTAGTTGTGGAGCAGTCGGTGAAAGTTTCGAAGGTGACCATTTGTTGTTGTCCAGACTTGGTGCGTCCCTACTGTATGTTCCCCGGGTCCTGTTTTTTTTTTTTTTAAGTTGAGTTGGTACATCAACCAATCACAAGTCTCACAACCCTGCCCCAGCCACTAACCTTAAGGATAGTGAATTGGTGCCTAATCTTAATCAATAGAAGTGGGGGAACATAGGGCTGACCACGTCCAGACTAGCGCCTACTGTCCAGTGACTAGAATATCACTGTTTTGCATCACTGTCTAATTCGGCCACAGTTTCTATTGGCTGTCTAAACTACTGCTTTTGTATTTCTTTCACTCTTCATTGTGTTTGGAGCTGTTACAGTACGCCAGTCTTTCATGATAACATTGTCATTCTGTTTAAGAAACAAGCAAAAAGCTGTGTCTGAGCAACACGGCTAAGGTGTTTAGTCTTCAGCCGTCATCTATACAGGGCGCATGTAAACATTAGTCACAATATTGTCATAACCATGATGCTTTTACTTCAGGTAACTTTTCACAGAGAAAAATCATAAAGTTCTGCATCTTGAATTGCCATGTGTTCTTGTGTGGCTTTTTAAAAGAGTCCACAGAAAGATGTGGCCACACGGAGAGAGAGGGGAGGACTACAGCCTGAGAAGACAGGTCTTTTTAAGCCTTTGGAGCCTTAAAGAGACTCTGGCCCCTGAAGAGCACTGTGGAGTAGTGCAGAAAAAGCAAAAGGACTAACATTTTCAATTTGATGCAAAATATAACCGGAAGCAACTGAGGTGTTGATAAAACGGGGGCGGTGTGGGCTGTTGTGGGCGTTACATGTCAAAATCCTGGCAGCAGAATTTTGTAGAATATAAAGTCTGTTGAAAGTTGAAATCGAGAATTGCAATAATCAATATGAAATGAGAATCAGTTCTTGATCGGATTTGATAAAACTTTCTTGTTTTCTCCTCCTCACACTTCAGAAAGCCTTCAACAACCATGAAGTTGTCTAAATTACTTCTCCTATAAGTCCTTAATATCCTATAAGTCCTTAATATGTTTTTTCCCTCATGTTTATGGTGGAAATACGACAAAGCTGCATTGCACTGTCATTATTTGACCATTCACCCTGCACCCCTCACCTTAAGCTCTGATGGATGTTGTAATCCCAGGTATTGAGTACAACCGTGTTCATAAATGTCATGTGTGAGTCATATACCGCCTGAACGCAGCATCACCGGCTCTTAACCTGGGAGCACAATAATTCAGCTGCTCTAGGGGGTTTCTACACCGACAGTGATAACAGCACCGGTGTCACTGCTTTACCGTTTGATTATTGTGAAGAAACGTTCAATTGATTTCCACCGTTGATAACACTATAGATTCAGACGGCAAATGGTCACGAGCGAAGCAGCCAGTGGAAAAAAGAACAACCATTTCACCTACAACAAATGCTGAATTATGGAGATCAAATAAAGATACAGAGACTATATGGAGAGGAGCAAAGTCTTGTCGCCATAATGTTATTATTGTGTTATTAATACATTAATAACAGAGAATGCCAACCATAATCCGAACATTGGCTTAATGCTGCATGCTAACGGCTAGCTTCTGCTGGAGATTTTCTAGTTCAAGATTGAGACAAAACATCCACAAGGATCTGATTTTGATTCATTTTTTTGTGGGTGATAAATTTCTCTGTATAGTCCACCAGAAAAATGGTGATTCTCATAACAATCTTCCTTCTCTCACGGCTGGTATCGTGAGCGTTGCTGGTGGCGTTGCTCTCTGTCTGACCTATGAAGCATTTATAACACGTTTGTAAAGCATTTCCACATAGGCTATAACATCATATGTGCAATAATCTCTGTATCAGCTGCACTTTATTAACTCTGAGTGATCTTCTTGAACGCCGACTGTAACAAGTGAATTTCTCCTTTGTGAGATCAATAAAGGATTATCTTATCTCTTATCTTATCTTATATACCAAACATTTACAAAGCTCATAATTTCCAAGCACTTTAATTGCTGGGTTGCAGGTTCTAGAATATGATGATGTCACCAGACCCAGCGGAGGCAGGAGTCAGTTTTTCCTATTAGCAGCATTACACTTTCACAAGTCGTAGCTAAAAAGAAAATATATTAATTAAAAAAAAATATCATTAATATCTGGGTCCATGATCTCTCTGTACAAGACCAAAAATGTCCTCCATATAATAGTACAGGCCTTTGGAAGGCTGTGATGTCACCTGCAACCCAGCAATAAATACAGACGGCATCTCTGGAATCGCCCATATATGGCCATGTTTGAAAACAGTTAAGGGGGAAAACAATTTGCAGAAAAATCTAAACTTTCTCTAATTATTCCAAAAAACTTTAACAAATGCTGAATTATTGATAAAGTTTTCTACTAAATATAGATACAAAGACATGGAGAGGAGCAAAGTGGTTCAACAGCCCATAAATACATGAATAACGGAGAATGCTAACATGATGCTAATGCTAGCGCTAGCTACGACTGCCGTTTTTTCGCTTCTACTGAACAATCTGCTGTGAACATCCACATGGACCCGATTTAGACTTTACTTTATTTGTATGTGATAAATAAGTTCATATTCCACCAGAAAATGGCTAAAAAGAGTGAAAAATTGATTCTGCTTCCCCCCTCGGCGAGGCCAAGTGTAGTGTGTGTTGCCATAGTAACAATGCGCCCCATTCCTGTGTCTGGTTATGGTCGGGAAAAGGGTTTGGATCTTCATGGTCTTTTTAGCAGTTTTATCATCAGTTTTATCGTCTTTTTAGCAGTTTTATCGTAGCAGTTTCAGGCTGTACAGGGTTTAGCTGAAGAGAAAACCGGGTTTAGCTGAAGAGAAAACCGCATTCTAGTGATGTTTATTTATCAGAAAAGTGCAAGGAAAAGTAAAATGCGGCCTCGTTGATGCCTGGCCTCTGTTGTTTATGACTCTCTGGAGGCGGTGCACTGATGTTGTATTTTGTTGATGAGACACAGGGATCCTAGAAACAGCGAGGAGAGGCTCACCCTGCGACTAGCGTTCCAAAATATCAGACACTGCCTGATGTCGGATCTTTGCCCCAGTCTCACTGTACAACCTACGATTTTGAGCACGGACCGGAAACGTTCATCTTGATGTGTGATCGTTCGTCGCGCAGTGGTGCACCCGGCTTTAGTCATCATGTAAAGTCTCAAGTTGTAAATTTACAACTCAAGTCTGGCTCGAGTCCGAGTCACGGCTATAAGTTCACACCTCAGTTCAATGAGAACGTTGTAGTCAGACTCGGCTGCTCCAACCACATTTTCCTGTCACAATCATAGCTGTGGTTGGTTGCAACAAGGTTAAAAATCTCTAAACCGCATGTGAAATATTCTAAATTGCTTGATATTGTACTGATACAAATATTACTAAAGCGAATCCTGAAATCCTTTCTCAGATACAGGCTGTTTCTGCTCCATATTTGGCTCCTGTGTGCTGACTGGTGATTACACACAGCCTGCATGCTCCCATTTCATATTCATAAGCCAAATGGTGCGTGCTGTAATATTCATGAGAAAATTAGATGTTGAGAACAGCAGTGTCTGAGGAAGTCTCCCAGCCCCACGAGCCCGGCCTCACTCACTTCTCTCACTGCTGAGTCAGAGGTGGCAATGCACACATGGGGAATATGTGCAGACATGGGCAAAGCATATGTATTTTCAAATTAGATTTGATCAATTGGAAGCTCAGAAACAGGGCCGATGCATAAAAGTGGCAGCAACAAGCCACTTTGCTTTTTGAAAGGTGTGAAACGAGCTTACTCACCCTGTGAAGAACCGGGATGTTGGAAAAAAGCCAGGTAAGTTACAGTTCTGTGACGGCGGCCATTTTTTTCCTAACCTATTTTGTTAATTTTTTAAACCTGTAAGGCAATAAACTACACTGCTTTACAAATTGTTATGCAAATTGTATTTCAGTGTATATTTCAATACATTTTAATGAAACTCATGGATGGTATTGTGTTTCAGGGCTCTTTGAATCACTGACATCAATCTCAGACGCCTGAGATGATTCGTTTTCTGGTTAAGCCCAGTTAAGGGAAAAACTACTGAAAAAGGACATTCCACATTATTAAGCAGACCATCATTTTCAAACAATATGGGAAAGAAAAAGGATCTCTTTGCCTATGAAAAGAGTGAAATAGTTGAATGCCTTGGACAAGGTATGAAAATCTTCAATATTTCACAGATTAAGCGTAATCATCGTACTGATAAGAAATTTGTGGCTGATTCAGAGCACACACGGGTTTGTGCAAATAAAGGCACAATATGGACGGTTTCTGTCAGACAAATACATCAGATTAAGAGAACAGCTGCTACAAAGCAGCAAACAGGTATTTGAAGCTGCTGGTGCCTCTGGAGTCTCTTGAATATCCCTCCAGAGGCTGCAGTTGTGCATAAACCTATCCGGCCTCCCCTAAACTGTTCATTGAAAGCTCATGAACTGAAACGGCTGCAGTGGCTCAGAAATACATGAAGACTCATTTTCAAACAGTCTTGTTCACTGATGAGGCCGTGTAACCCTGGATGGTCAGATGGAGTGAGTAATGGATGGTTGGTAATTGGCCACCATGTCCCAACAAGGCTGCGACGTCAGAAAGAAGGGGGCGGAGTCATGTTTTGGCCTGGAATCATAGGGAGAGAGCTGGTCGGCCCCTTTAAGTTAGATACACGAGTGCCATATACGTTAAATATGTTCCCTCCATCTTATAACATAAAACATCGGAACGTCAAAAGTGATTTCTTGGCCCTTCTTCAGATTTTTTTCTACTTAAAATCTTTTTATGGCATGGACATAAAATCTACTCGAGATCTCTTCAAATGCAATCGTGTGACAGAAAATGAAGAAGAGTAAACGGCGGAGCTTTAATAGTGAGTCCAGCGGCCAATCCACACAAGGTCCCTGTCCCTCCCTTCTGCAGAGGCCATCGTGTGCACAGAAATAAAAGGAGAAGTGGACAGTTAGCAAGCCAGCTGTTAGCATTAACCATCAAACAATACAAATTATGAAATATCCAGAGGTTTTCAGCTGTCGTCGACCCATCGCCCACATTTAGGAGAGTTCAAAGCCGAACTAGAAATCATCAATTAATGTACAGACAATTTTACATTTTACCAAGGGTTTGAGAGTAATGTGATTTGTTTGTCTCTTTCTTTCTTCTTCTTATGCAAAAAAAATATACAGTCTAACAATCATTAACTTACATTTGAGCCTGCGCATGGGATATAGTTATAATGCATTGTGAATAATGGGGACAGTCTGCTCAGAGTTATGCTAATGCCCCCTGATTGTATTCAACAATCACATTAGGAGCCACATGCACACTTAGGATTACGGCTGTCAATCTCGCTAATGCGCCGGATCTCCGCACATTGGCCCGCTTTGGTTTGGAGAGGTGACGCCTCAGCGCTGGGGCTGCAGGTCATGACAAACGACTTACAACAGAGCGAGTCCCATGGTACTGCACAGATGTGGTAATTGCTGTAATGTGAAAAATACAGTATAGCACTTCTTCTGCTGCAGGAGCGCTCCATTCTGTGGCTTTTCTGCATAAAACATTTGACATAGAAGTGTCCCCACATATTTCTAAAGCCCTGCGCTCAATTTGTTCTTTATACACGAAACTGAACACTGAGGGGCCCAAAAGCAGGTTGTGCCTGGTATCCTACCACAACTATGCAGATGACAGTCAGTATGTGTCACTGATGGCAGGTGAACATGGGCCTGTAGATACACTCTGTCAAAACCACTTTCTCCAACTATACTTCTACAGACAAAACTGAGATCATTGTTTTTGAAGTATAGACTCAAAGAAAGAAAGAAAGAAAGAAAGAAAGAAAGAAACAAACAAACAAACAAACAAACAAACAAACAAAGAAACAAAGAAACAAAGAAACAAAGAAAGAGTTATCAGTCACCTCGAGTCTCTCTCTCTAAAACCAAAAAAAATCAGGATAGAAATCTAGGAGTAATCATGGACTCAGACCTGAACTTAAACAGCCACATCAAAGCAATAACATCAGCAGCTTATTTACCATCTGAAAAACATTTCCAAGATCAGAGGAATAGTTTCAAAACCAGACTCAGAGAGACTTGCAACAGCCTGCTCACTGGCCTCTACTGCAGTGCATCCAGAACGCTGCAGCTCGAGTTCTGACAAGAACCAGTAAACGCGACCATATTAGTCCAGTGCTCCGGTTTCTGCACGGGCTTCCTGTCACTCAGAGAATACAATTTAAAACAGCTCAGCTTGTGTAGAAGTCTTTTAATGGTTCAGCACCAAAGTACATCTCTGACATGTTAGAGCTGTTTGAACCATTTTGGGCCCTGAGAACTTCAGGGAGGGGTCTCCTGGTGGTCAGGACTAAACACAGTGAGGCTGCGTTTCAGTTTCATGCAACAAAAATCTGGGGATGTGAATGACGAAGTGAGACAGGCCTCAACTCTGACAATAAATCCAAGCTGTAAACAGTTCTTTTTACCCGTACATATGACACGAAGTATTTTATCTGCACTCTTGCCTTTTACTGTAATTGATTAATTCATTTTTTATGTTGATGTTTAAGTTGATTTTATCTGTTTTCTTAATTTTATGAAACTGTGAAGCACTTTGAATTGCCTTGTGAATGAATTGTGCTTTACAAATAAACTTGCCTTTATTATGCCAATAATAATATAAAATGCTACTCCTAATAATAATAATAATAATAACTAGAAATGCAATGGCTGCGCCATTGCGATTGACTGCGGAAATGCGGGAAGCAAATGCAGAAATTGCATAAACTCTTCAAATTGCATAATCAAATTTGCATAAACTGGTAAAATGCATAAAATGTCATGTTGCATAAACTGTATAAACTGCATAAAGTGGTAAAATGCATGAATGGGTTAATTTGCATAAATTATGTAAATTGCATAAACTCTTTAAAATTCAAAAGCCCTAAATGGCATAAACTCTTAAGTTGCATAAACGCTTTAAAATGCATTAACTGGTTAAATCCCATAAAGTGGTTACTTTGCATAAATTGTTAATATTGCATAAACCTTTATATTCCATAAACTGGTCAAACTGTTGAAAGTGCTTGATTGGCAGAAGCTGCACAAATGGCTGAAAGGCCTGGAGTCTCCCCATTGGCTGGATTCCCCCCATACACACCAATGCAACAATTTCAAACTCTTGTATAAAAAAACTGGAAAACTGCAGAAGGCCAGGTTTTTCTCAAAACCCACAAGTTGCAGAAGCTGAACATGCACAAAGTGCAGAAATTGCAGAAAATGCAGAAAAAAGTGCAGAAAAGCATGGATTTGCGGCAGCCCCATTATAAGTCAATGGGAAAAATCTCCGACATTTTGGCCGATTGCGGAAAACCATAAGTTGCAGAAGTCCCAAAAGTAATAGCACCCTTCTCCTCAACATGCGGAACGTTTTGATGCATAACTTGCATAAATTGCACAAAGCATGAAGGTGCTGAAAGCTCTAGAAAATCGGGAAAAAGATGGAAGAGGAATAATAATAAAGAACATGAAAACCAATAATTGACTGCGGAAGAATTCCGCAGTCAATCAATAATAGCATATACTTGTATTGCTCGAACATGTAAAAAAGAAATAATAAAAAAAAACAGATACTCCAATGTCATGAAGCTGCATAAGTCTGCACAGCTCGCGGACACTGCAGCGCTAACCTCCAGGGACCACAGCAGGCGCTTAGTGCTGTCCAGGCGCTGAGCCATGGGCATGAGCTGGAGGAGCCTGTTATCTGACTGTCAGCGTGAAATCTTCCCACACCTGCCGGGACATTGAACACAACACAAGTCAATGAGAGGATCGATGTGTGTGATTAAACAAATGGGGCCCGGTTTCTGAGAGCAGGCGGCGAAGAGGACAAGGAAGACACAGATTATAGGAGAGACACACTCTTTGTTTTAGCGTTGAGGACGTTTGGCCACACACCTCAGTAGGCCTCGTCAGCAACTAATGATGTTTTAGTAACAGGCTGTGTAGTGATCCAGTAAAGAGGCGTTTACGTTGTTATTGGCCAAGCAGCTTCATTCTAAATTTAGCTTAATGGTCTTGTGGCTTTGAGTCATTTCCACAGGCAACCAAACCTTTCACCTTGACAAGAGGTCGAACTTTGTGCAAGTTTTTGTTTCATGTGGATAGGCCCATTATTTAAAAAGAGATAAATCATAAACCAGGTGAAAACATCCGCATCTTGACATTGTCGAAAATTCTACCATTGAATTCTGGCCCGACCTCCAACTCAACGCTAAACTATTTGTTTTTAAAAAGATACAAAATCTACGCTTGAGCCTACAGCAAAAAAGGTCACAATAAATCTTTTAATATTTTTTTCTGGGTACTCTACTTTCCTCCACCACTAAAAACATGTACAATAAGATAAGATAAGATGATACTTTATTGATCTCACAGATGGAGAAATTGCATTCGATGAGAGAGCATCCAGCAGCAGCACCCATTCAGTGCGCACCACTCTTTTTCCACTCTTTTTTTCTATGGTGAAAGATCGTTGTGTCGCGGCCGCCGGAGGAGCACTGGTTATAGGTCAGGATGAATGACAGTGTTTGAGAGTGTGTGTGGACAATTTGGTGAGGCGTGTTTTCATGCATGAGTCCCTTGTGTGTTATTTAACATGCACTGTCCCGATTAAATAAACAATAAACTAAACTTTAAAAAAAAAGGTTAATAAAAGAACTCCTAAGCTCTATCGGTGGGTTGCAGGTTCTAGAATGTGATGATGTCACCGGACCCAGTGTGGGCAGGAGCCAGTTGTACCTCTATATAGGCCTTTAGAATGCTGTGATGTCACCTGCAACCCAGCAATACAGGGACAAGAATCCGTTGCGTTCATGTTCTATAATGTGATGATAATCATAATCTCAGATATGATATATTAGTGATATGACATTATGATCCTGAACTCTACATTCTTAGAATGTTGTGATGTCACGTGAATGTCCATGTAATAGAATTTTATGATGTCATAATCTCTACATTTCCCCTTGAACTGCCAGCGTATTGGGGTTGTTTAAAGGGACTTCACGAAGTTTAAAAATGTTAAAACTAAATATTTTCTACATGTTCCAGCCATGTCCTAATGTGTAGAATGAGCTCAGACCTGTTCACCACAACTGCCTCTAAAATCCTGCGCTGTCCCTAAAAAAGATCGGATCCGAAGTGCCGTCATGCACAAGCTTAATATAGAGACTGCAGTTACGTGTAAGACCTGAGGTGGCAGCAGTGAGCAGAAAATGACCAACTTGCATTTAGTCTCTAGTCTTTAAGCACCCGAATGATGCTTCGTGCCCATAGGGCCTGGCTGAGCTCAGGGGCCGGAGGGGTCGGCGCAGTGAGGACTGGGTGGTAATTGAAGGCCACAGGTCGTCACACACAGTTTCTTGCTGTCAGAACTTCTGGAGGGCATTGGGAGGAGACCCCGGGAAGACCTAAGACCCACTGAAGGGACTATGTCTCCGAGCTTGTCTGGGAACATCTCCCCCAGAACAGCTGGAGGAAGTGTGCATAGAGTGTGGATAGAGACTGCTCAGACTGCAGCATCTGCGACCCGGCTCACGATAAACAGGAACCTCTACAGTATAACTGTATGGGAGTTTTCAAAGACATCTCAAATCAGTAAACGCACAAATGTTGACCCTGAGTATTATGTGGCAGTAAATGGGTCCCCGAAGCTGCCATATTAACCTTGTACCTGAACGCCTTTTTACCAGCATCAAGCACTTATTAATGAATACTGCCACCGCTCTTGGAGGCTTTAGTGAGAAAATAGATCAACCTTGTTTCTTCTGTATGTGCTGACAGGAAAGATGGTTACCATAGCTACCACCATTTTCTTCTCAGATGCCCACCACCTTAATGTCAAACTGGGCTCTCAAGGAGGTTGCAAGGTCACATGAAAGCAACCTTTAATGTTCTTGTGAGCCAGTAAGAACAGCAATTTATTTCTTACGCTTGGAGAGAAGAAAATATTCTGATTCACACAACAGAGTGTGAATGAACTGAACACATGTGAAACTGGAAGTCATCCTGAGCGTCTGTGTTTTCTTCTTCGGCAGAGATCTTCTCCAGGACTTGAGCATGGAGCTGTGAGCACCGCGGAGCACAGGAACAAGACTGAAGAGCCACACCATGAGCAAGAGAAAGGTAACGCTCTCACACGCTGTCCCACACGCTGTCCCACACGAGTCACTGGTTACTTAGCACAAATCAACAAGTGTGAGGAATGAGTGCAGATTTGTCAGGGAACACATATCCAGGGGTGAGACTGATGGTTTTGCTGCCGTGGCTGACACCGGGCAGAGGAGGGTTGCAGCCGGATGAAGCAGGGGACAGTCAGAGGCAAAATCTGGCTATAACATGCTCTATAACAGTGATGAATTGGCTGAAAGGACATGGCAGTTGCACAGGGAGTCGCACATAAACTCACGGGGTTCACGTCATATGCTCGCTATGGATAATATTTGACAAAGAATATGAGAGGAAAACCGTGCCCTGGAGGTAAGATCATGGAACAGTCCCCCACACAGAAGGAGGGACTGGGGACCCTCCATTTTTATTCATGTTGAAGTTGATCATTAGGCTTGTTCGAGATGATCCAGACGGATGCAGTTTTGACAGCTGCCTGCAGATACACGGTGCACACTGGTAAGATTTCTGTTCGACTTGCCGCCTGCCGCCTGGGTCAGGTGCTGCAGTTCTCCAAAAGCTACTGCAGTGGCTCCATGGCCCTGTGCATGATGAGAAGACACCCACCTGTTAGAGCAGGGGTAGGCAACATCAGGACCTCCAGCACACAACCTCTGGCCCCCAAGATGATTTTGAGAAATATTATTGTGCAAATAAGAGATCAAATACCTGTTAAAATAGTGTCAGTATTTTAATGTCCTTTCAGAACATCTCGCTTGGTCATATACTAATGATAAACAGTGATTCTCTGCTGGTGGGTCGGGACCCAAAAGTGGGTCATGGAACCATTTTCAGTGGGTCGCGAGTCTATAGGGAACTTTTATTCAATATTTTCCATCTGAAACTGCATGGAAACACTAACTGTGTCTGTTAAAAAGATGTTATTGGGTTGTTTTGATCATAATTTCAGTCTTAATCTACTGCTTGTTCAACAAAAACGTATATATATGACAAATGACAGTTTTATTTGGGTCCTCAGCTTGTCATCCAAGGGCAATGGTGGGTCCCAAAGCCACCTGAGAACCACTGATGTAAAACATTGGCATTTGCAGAAAATAGTTCTTTACTTTAGGCTACAATGTTGAGGTTCGGCCCTTGGGTGTTTTGGAAATTATGAAAATCGGCCCTCCATGACACAAACTTGCCTACCCCTGTGTTAGAGGCTCACGCTCAGGTGTTTGGATTCGAGTCTGCTGTGATCAGAAACGTGCTCCTCACTCGGATGTATCCCCATCCTCTGCACTAAGTGCCATAATACAAGATGACAGTATTATACTACTATAAGTTGTGTATTCCCCCCAAAATAGGTGAGTTTTTTTTATGATGATGAATGATGTCGCTGGAGTAAAGGAAACAGAGCATTTATTCAGGATGAAATTGAAAATAAAAAAACGAAATATCCCAATCAGACGCTGCATGACCTGAGGCTGCTCTCGCTGATCTATATATGTGGAGCGGTCCACTGGACTTCAGACTTTTTTCTCCGTCCTCGTTGCGCCCGTCTACTCTCGCCGATCATCCAGATGAGGCGCAGCCACATCTTGAACGAGCCTATTAATTGGTTGTGACTGGATTCACAAACTTACTATAATTTTTTCTGGCAGAAAGTCCTTTCTTCTGGCCAACATCAAGCAAATGTTTTTGAATAATGTCAGCGCTTTTACACACATTTATGAGAAAATAATCGGGCCTTAGTCCACTGAACATTGTGACTGTTTCTGTTTCATGTGGATTGTCTCAATAATGACTGAGATATTAGCAAAAGAAAAAAGAAATCTGCATTTTGACTGTTGCCATAGTTACTGTCATGGAATTCTTACCTGCCCATCACAGGCTCTTTAGAATGTGGTGACGTAATGTGAACGCAAACTATGGCAACTCTATAATCGCCCATATATGGTCATGTTTGAAAACAGCGAAGGGGGGAAAACAATTTGGAGAAAAATATAAACTTTCACTAATTATTCAAAAACAACAACAAATGCTGAATTATGAACTAAGTTTTCTACTAAATAAAGATACAAAGACATGGAGAGGAGCAAAGTGGTTCAACAGCCTATAAATACATAAATAACGGAGAATGCTAACTTGTTACCATCGTGCTAATGCTAGCAAGCGTTAGCTACGACTGCCGCTTTTTTCGATTCAACTGTGAATAAACATCCATATGGACCTGATTTAGACTTGACTTTATTTGTGATGCATTCGCCAGAAAATGCCTAAAAAAGTGAAAAATTGTGTTTCCTAAAAGATTCTGTTTTCCCCTCGGCGAGGCCACGCCCCTTTGATGACACAATGCCGTCTGTATATGAGATACATTACCTGACCAAAAAAAGTGTCCACTGTTCTAATCTGGGGTTGCTGCAGTTGGTCGGGTCTATGTTCAGAAACACTATGAGTGCAGAAAAAGTGAAAAAAAAGTTACAAAAAGCACTGGCCTATAGGCTGTAAACTCCAGTCGGTGTTAGAGGTTAAGTTGTGTGTGACCTCATTTTTTATTTATTTATTGGTTTATTTGGTCGGGACAGTGCAGCCAGATCGCGTAGAATTTTATGGAATAAATACAATTTAAATGCAAGCATTTATTTTATGACAGATATTTTGATCATTGAAAAATATCTCACAAACAAACATTCAAGGGTCTCACCCCTCCTAAGATATGACTGTAAACTTTACCGGGGGTGGGTACGTCTCCGGCTCGTCTCCATGGAGATGTGACTAGCAACATTTGAGATTTAAACAGGTTAGTTTCTCATCAAAATCCATTCTTTTATTACCCACTGCAGTATTAACATTTGCTGTGTTGAGCTGGTCATCAGGAGCATGCTTTGTTTTGCCGCCAACACTATAGTCCCAAATGTTACGCAGTGTACCTTTAATGAACATACATGGGTCTCATGCATGTAAACAAGCCAGGCCGGATTGTAGCCTTGGGCAAATTTCCATCCGTCATCCCCCATGCACACTCTCAAACTCAGTAGTACCTGGAGGAAATCTACACAGACACGGGGAGAACATGCAAACTCCACACAGAAAGGCCCCGTCCAGGAGGGAATCGAACCCGGGACCTTCTTGCCACTGCTGTGCCACCGTGCCACCCTTTTTGTGGAAACTTTTTTATATTTTGGTCAGGCAGTGTAGGTTAGGTCCTCATTCAAACCCATTTGAAATCTCACTGCAATGAGTATAGCTGGTCATTAGGTGCATGTTTTGTTTTGCTTCCGACAATATATCATCCATAATGTTTTGCTGTTTGCTTTGAAGCCAATAATGTTAACACAGCAGTGGAATAAATGTCTGCAGTCGTGTTATCTTTCCATTTCTAAAGCTGTATTTCAGTCGAGAAACATTTCTCTGACATACAGCCTTGACCGGGCTGGATGTTATTTCTCTGCACATGGTGTAGATCACAGACTGGCACGGTCCTTCATGAGGCGGGCGGATGATTGAGAAGACGAGCTGGTCCACTCTGCTGCATTAGGGAGATGTTAGTTTCCATAACAACAGTCCTCGCGCTGCATGGATCACAGACGTACCATATAAAACATGTACATCTCGTTCTCACATTGTGCCAACAGTGGATTGTAGTTTAATACGCGCTCACACGCAGAGCCTTTGGAGATGAAGACACAAACGTATTATGTGACAAATGAACGGAAGGAAATATGATTAATTCACTATTTATTCGCTTGGTTCACTATGCTCCTTTTGACTGTAACACTGGCATAGGAATCAATACAAGATTCACATGACTTTCAGGACATGTTAAGGCGAGACACACACACACAATATTGAGATTTTTAACACTGTATAAAATTTACCCTTTATTATCCTTATTTTATGACGCTTTCTCCGCGAGCACTGTGGTTCCCAACCTTTATTTGTTTATTTGTTTATTTATTTGTCCCCTCAGACCCTTCAGAGGTTTTCTGTGTACCCTGTATCTCAATGGCATCACTTAAAAGTACTATTTGTTTGTAAAAAATACAATGTGTACAATAGACCTCAAATTAACCATACATTTCATCACAAAAATATAGCTTTTCCTTTCAGAATTATGTTCAAATAGTATTCAATTTCACCTTCCTTTTCAGTCTGAAGTAGTTGCAAGTTAAGTCCTTGATAAGATAAGATATGATAAGCCTTTATTGATCTCACAATGGAGAAATTAACTTGATGCATCAGCTCCTACGAAACACTCAGGGTGTGCAGAATAGACAGGGAATGAGCAAACGAATATAAGAGCTTATTGGGCAAAAAAGTATAAGTAATAAAAAACTACAGACTTTAAAATGTGGAATATCAAAATGTTAACAGTCATAGTGCAGGTGGTTGATAAAGTGACGCTGAAACGGCACACGGCGCAGCAGTTAGCTTCACAGCTAGAAGGTCACGGGTTCGACAGGGCCTTTCTGTGTGGAGTTTGCCTTTCTGTGTGGAGTTTGCATGTTCTCCCCGTGTCTGCGTAGGTTTCCTCCGGTTTCCCCTACCACTAAAAACATGTGCAATAGGTGAATCCTCCAACCAGGTGATTCTGACCATCAGCCTGGCTCCACATCATGGAGACTGGGTCCCCGGGCGCGGCACTGCCGTCGACCACTGCTCCTTACGGGTCGCCACAGCGGCATCGAAGGATGGGTTAAATGCAGAGGACAAATTTCCCTACAGGGACAATAAAGTAAACAAACAAACAAACAAACAAACAAAACAGAGATTATCGCACGTAGTTTAGCACAGTTTTTTGAGTCGCCGTGAGCCTGGTTGGGAAAAGCTGTCCTAGCAAGCCATATTGACATGTTCCAGACTCTGGAGTCGCCCCTATATGGTCATGTTTGAAAACAGTTAAGGAGGAAAACAATTTGGAGAAAAATCTAAACTTTCTCTAATTATTCAAAAACTACTTTAACAAATGCTGAATTATGAATATAGTTTTCTACTAAATACAGATACAAAGACATGGAGAGGAGCAAAGTCGTTAATACATAAATACATAAATAACAGAGAATGCTAACATGATGCTCCTACTGAAAAATCTGCTGTGAAAAACATCCATATGGACCTGATTTGCACTTGACATTATTTAAGTTCTTATTTCACCAGAAAATGGCTAAAAAGAGTGAAAAATTGTGTCTCCAGAAAGATTCTGTTTTCCCTCTCGGTGAGGCCACGCCCCCTTATATGACGCAATGCCGTCTCTATTCTCAAAGGGGCTAGATGCAAGTTAGCCATTTTATACTCACTACTGCCACCTCAGGTCACATGTGTAACTTCTATACTAAGCTCGTGCATGACGGCAATTCGGACCCGAAGTAAAACTTTTGAGTGACAGTGCAGTATTTTAAAGGCAGTTGTGGTGAACAGGTCTGGGCTCATTCTACACCTTAGGGAAGGAAAATACTTTATTTTAACATTTTCAAACTCTGTATAGTCCCTTTAAGTAGGGAATATCATTCGTACCTGTGTTCTGAGTTTGGTGAATGCCAACTTGGAAGTGCGTGTGTGACAGTGGTGTTCGCTCTGCGTTGTGCTTTAAAAGAAATGACCTTGCGGACGCAGCGTTCAATTTGGAGGCGGCAAAAAGGGCACTCACACCATTTATTGGGGCAGTAAGACACATAAAACAAATAATTAGTCCCTTCTCCTGGCCCTCGCTGCTGTCATGTCCGATGTTCCATCTGCTCTGCCCGCCAAGTAAAATGCCTCCCCAGACCATGTGCGTCGCCGGCGAGGTCACAGCGACTCCTGGTGGCACAGCAAGAGCAGCGCGCAGCCAATTGGCAGGGATTTAACTAAAAAATGTCCTTTCAACTCTAACGTGCGTGTTAGTACTAAGTAGCATATGTTGCCGCCTCTTTCACCATATAAGGACAAATATTAAAGAAGGTTTACTTCGCACATCTCTTTAAACAGGTGTGTAAGAGAAGGCATAGAGGCCAAATGTAGAAAAGGAAAAATCTCTCACACACTGTATACTTGCAACACCAGTGATCTTTAATTAATGCAACGCTTCGGCCAGTGGCCTTCGTCAGGCAAAAAACCATATAAGGGCAAAAAGTGCTGTTCGCAACTGTCAGCCAGAGGAGCATACAAAGGGCAAAACGTGAATCCACAACTGATAACCAAGAAAACCCCAAAAGAAAAAAACCTCAGCCATCGCGTGCTCAAGGTCCCACCTAAATCTTTGGGCAAATTTTCTCTCATTACAAAATGTTTAAATAGTACATCCCAAAAATGTTTTGCTTCTCTTCTCGTGTGCCAGCTCCTACACTAAATAGGAACGGCGGCGGTGCAATGTCCTACCCACGTAGCTCAACGAGGAGAGCGGACAAATTGAGTTTAAAAAAAAAAAAAAAATGAAACCAGACACTTTAATACACCGTATGTGTGATTTTGGTAGCTCTGTGATGAACAGAAGTGAAATAAATGATGATCAAAAACATGTGAAAAGTCTGGACATTTCATTTATATTTTTGCGTGTCTTTTCTTTTTTTTGCTACGCGTGATGTTGCGTAGCAAACAGCTGTCTCTCTCGCTCTCTGGAGCACGTTTGACAAAGCAGGGCAGCTTCCCATGTACAGATCGAAACAGTTGAGATTTCAACATTTCTCTGAGTTTTTAAATGGTTACAATCGGTCCAAGGATGGCCGAGAAACATCCTGTTAAAGTCTTCAATCCGAGAACCAGGCTGTAAAAGCGATCGTGTTTCAAAACGTGTCAACAAAATGGACTTGAAGCTGAGATATTTGGGCATTTCCCTCTTCCCAAAACGTTAGTGTCCGTCCAGAGAGGAGAGTTGGAGAGAGGAGTTAATCAGAAAGGAGAGTGTTGCAGAAAACCCATTTCTAGAAAAAAAATCATTGATTTTGATCAAAACTAGCCTCTGATTAGCTTAGATTTCTCAGGAACCAAGGTACATAGAAACTGTTTTCACCTATGTAGAGCTTAGAGTCTCCCCTTTCAAACGAGCCATAGCATGTGTCCATAGCTATAATACGCTGTGGTGCTACAAATATAATGAAAAATGGTCTGGATTGTTAGCATTCAATGTGTTCAAGGTTGCAAGATCGAGGCCGACGCTCATCTTTATCAAAGAACGTTAATGCAATAGTGCTGTTTATAAGCGGCGGCATAAAAACGTTAAGCAGTAATACATTAGCACTTCAGATGCTCCTTGTGAGAGACCAACAGGCCCAGTTTGAATTGTGAGACCGTCCTTCTATGGACCCACCACCTGCAGGAGAAGCCATAATAGGCTGCTGCAATGTGAGACCTGGAAACGGAAAAGTGTAAGAAGATGGATGGACATTAGCACTTTACTTGCCATTAATAAAACTAGTATTCCCAACTCATTTCTGAAGAACCATTATCTGTAATTTCTTAGAATAATATTTACATGTTTTCTGCAATTCATTTCCACAAGATTTAATAGACCTATGTAAAAAATATACATGAATCAGAATGTCAGATTCCACCAGGAGCAGGACTGAGAACAGAACTGGAGATTTGGAGACTGGAGACAAAAACCATAAGAACACATGTGTGTAAGAATGTGTCGTGAATGAGGCCCAAAGTCCTAAGCGAGCAGGTCCTGGGTTCGATTCTGGGATTGTGCAGGCCTTCGTGTCAGAGCCACCTTATCCAACGGGCTAGCAGGGGCTGGAGCCCAGGGGCCTACCACATTCAAGGGCCTTTTTTTCCTTAATTCTGATAATTAAAGGGACTATACAGAGTTTACAAATTTAAAAATTAAGTATTTTCCTCCCCCTACATGTTCCAACAATGTCCGATGTGTAAAATGAGCCCAGACCTGCCTCTGAAATCCTGCACTGTCACTCAGAAAGGTGTTAATTCGGGTCTGAAGTGCCGTCATGCACAAGCTTAATATAGAAGCTACAGTTACACGTATGACCTGAGGTGGCAGTAGTGAGTATAAAATGGCCTACTTGCATCTAGCCCCTTTAAGGAAAATACAAAACTATACAAAACCATTAAACTTGAAAAAAAATATAATTTTGATTTGTTGATTTTCATGTCAATCACTTATGTGTGTACCTGGAGTAGGCCTGCCCTACCTGGCCCAGAGGGAAGCATGTAGGAGTAGCAGGGTTAGGGTTGTTGTGGGATTTAGGGTTAGGGTTATAGGTTAGCGTTAGGGTTAGGCTAAGGGTTTGCACTGAGGGTGGGAGTGGCGGCCTACAATACTGTTTAAGCCCCATGGGCAGGGGCGGACTGGAACTGAAAACCAGCCCTGGACTCTGGCCAGCCTGGCCCAAATTAGCGTAAATGCGACACTTTCACAAATACATATGTTACCCTCTTACCCCCCGCCTTAACCGAGAGCATTTTCTCCAGTTCGGCTTTGAAAGCTAAAATCTAGAATAGTGATTGTTTTGAAAAGTGTAGTGTTTTTATTGCTTTTTGCTGCTTTTTCATGACTTTTTTGTAGCTTTTTTGGCGTGTTTTTGCTACTTTTTCGTCACTTTTTCGTTGTGTTCATTTTTTTTTCATGTTATTATTGTATTTTCATCGCTTTTTTCATTGCTTTTAGTTCGTCACGTTTTCATCACATCTTGTTGTGTTTTTGTCACTTTTTTTGTTGCTTTTTCTGCACATTTTTGTTTTTGGATGCTTTTCTTTTAAGCTTTTAGATTTGGGTAAAGCTCGGTTTCGCCCGGGGATAAGGGTAAGGTAAAGTGAGAGGCCAGACCGGTGGCCCTAGAGCCAGTGGCCCTTCTGTGCTCTTCCAGAATGGACACATGGCCAGTCCGCCCCTGCCCATGGGTACATCAAGGTGGCCCTGCTTCGTGTGCGCGTTCTCCCTATAACGTCTGCGCCGATTTCCCCCCCTTCTGGCTTCCCCTCGTCAACCCATTGTTTGGACCGCTCACATAAACCATTGTGGTTGGTGCTTGCTCTTTCTGTATTGTAAATAGGCTCCGCTTTGTGTTTATAGGTCACGCCGCGCATTTGCATCTCTCTGTTTCATTGTCATCACCTCGCTGAATTTCTACAGCATTAAAAAGAAAAAAAAAAACAACAACACACACAACCACGCCACATTCCCACAGATACAGCCCCATAGCGCAGCGCTCCAATGCTGCTGCAAGATGCTCCCTGGAAAAAAAAAAAGAGGGTGAAAAAAAAAAAGGCTCCATCATAACTCATAACGGTCTGGAGCGCTGCCTGCTTTTAATTACCATCCACGCTGAATTAGCTAAATGAATTATGAATGCTTCCACACGCTAAGTGCTCTGACTGCTAATGTACTCCTCTCCATTCTCCCGGCCGGCGCGCTCGCCTTGAAAAACCGCCGCAAAGTGATACAGATGCGATTTGATTAGGCCTTACCCGATGTGGAGTTATCGGCGACGGGGGCAGGACTGGGAGAGACAGGCCGGAGATAGACGAGGGGGGGGGGGGAGATTACGGAGGCGCTTCGTAAAAAAAAAAAAAAGAAAAAGAAAAAAAAAGTGAGAAATCAGCGCGTCGTCTGGGGATGATGGGAAGGGCTGCAGCGCCGGTGAGGGAATCTTAAATCCAATCGTGATCTGGATTGCACGTTGCAGTATTTAATCGACAAGTCTACAGCAGATCCCGTGGCGACGTTAAAGGGTTTTGGGAGTGGAAGGCATCGACTTCTGTTTAGGGTGTCTGTGTTCATAAACCTTATTAGTAAACGGTGTATCTAATTTAAAAGGAATCGAGCTGAACATTGAGATTGATGAGTGAGGAAATAAAAAGTGAAGAGCCCAAAGCCTGGCATTGCACAGACGTAGTTAATCTCACAATAAAAGTACAAGAAATATGGATATTACGCATGATAGAGTCATTCATGTCGCATGTTTGAGTAATCTTTGACTCTTCTGCGGGAACCGGTGGCGTCCTGAGTGATGGGGAGGGTGAGAACGTTTTCTGTTGGGCTGCCAGGTGAAAATATTGATTAATAACAAAGTCTCACTGTCACTGTTTATAAGCCTATAGACATGTAACTGGGCTGCAGCAAGTAGCTAATGTTTACAATAATTAGTTGAGAGCCATTAAAGGATCTGTATCAGGCTATTTTACCCATCCCAAAGTAAAGTATAGGCATTTATATGATATATTGTACCTCTACCACTATGGAGTACTATTTTTTGTGAGAGATATAAGTATTTTCTGGGGGTATTTTGCAAACTCGGAAGACAGTTTTGATTGACTCACGGCTCTGTCCTGGCCGCTCCATCGGGTGTTTACGTTATGGGACTCGTGTTGGTTATAAAAATTAATCCACTTTGATTCTGGCGAAGATTCACCAAACATCCATCAGGAGACAGTCACAGAAAAACACTATTTTGGCTGATAGTCGCTGAATCCTGGAAAGAAATTTCAACTTCTGGCCTCTTCTTTAGGAAGAATAAAGTCCTCGTAGCCAAACACGCTTTTCTCCGTGACATTATCGTTTGGTAAGGAAAAAGAACAGGCGTGTCCAGAGTAGGTTAGAAAGAGCTCCTTCTTCACAACTTTCAGTGCAAACATGACATCTGTTCAGACGCTCAGGGGGTGTGTTTGTTTTCCCCGTGGGGGCAGTGTGGACGCCTCAGGCACTTCCTTTTTTTTTTCATTTCTTTCTTACAACGGAAAAATGAAAAAGCTGTTTTATAAATTAAAATCAGGCCGTAAGGCATTACGTTACAGACGTACATTACGCCTGTTTGACACTATGACGTAAAAAACGTCATAGTGTCACAAGTCAGTCGTTTTCCAGGAGAGGGCGAAGCAGCTGCTCAGAGAGCAGGATTCAAATCCAAAAACTCGATTTTGCATGATATAGGACCTCTAAAGGACCTATACCTGACTTTTTTTCCCTATTTGTAGGGAAACATTACTTTGCCCCAAAAAGTATTTGTGAAAAAATCATCCCGATGTGTGAAGTTTGCATGATATTATCATGTGCGGGGGTTATTGAAGTTACACAAAAAATTTTCATGTAAATTTATAGCTAAGGAGCCAAAAAAGGAGCAAAAAAGGTGCGAAAAAGCCACATTTCGGTCCAACAGACCTTCGTCAAGCTTCATGTAAATTTGCCAAATAATGTCCGAGGTGTTGAAATCTGACCGTAGTACTTCTGCAACAAGGAGACATTATTTTGACGTTGAACACCTCCCTGCACTAGTTCAAGTCGTCCAACTCTGCTCTCTAAACAAGAATGCGTCAGCTAGAGACTGGTACAAACATTTTTACACTCAAACTTAAAGGGACTGGATGCAAGTTGGCCATTTCATACTCGCTACTGCCACCTCAGGTCATACCAGTAACTGCACCTTCTATATTAAGCTTGTGCGTGACGGCACTTCGGACCCGAAGTAACAACTTTTTGAGTGACAGTGCAGGATTTTAGAGGCAGTTGTGGTGAATAGGTCTGAGCTCATTCATTGTTGGAGCAAGTAGTGGGTACATTTTTAAACTCCATATAGTCCCTTTAAAGGTGCATTATGCAACTTTTTATGAGAAATGGTGATTTGACCTTTCCGTGTCCCTGCAGTTGTATGGGTGTTTAATGTGATGCCTTTACTTTCCATCTCAGTGGCCTCTATGACGCTCCAGGACCTTTTATAGGGTTTCTGTTGGGCTACAGTATCTCTGCTGATGGAACTAAAAAAAACTTCAATAAAATTGGTCCTGTAAAATCACAGAGGCCACTGAGATAGAAAGCAAAACTAACCACCCATAATAACCACCCCAAATTAACCTTAATGTAATATAAATACAGCACCGGATTCAGGTTAGAGAAGGCAAATGTGTTTGACTCATACTGATCTTACATATATCTTTAGATAGCCTACTAGAAGGTCTTGGCTTTCAAATGAGGTACCACACTGACATAGGCTGTAAACCAGGGGCACCAAAAGTGCGGCCCGGGGACCAAATGCGGCCCTCAGACCAATTATTGTTGGCCGTTACCTTTCTGGTTTACTTGGCACACATCGCCAGAGATGGTACTTTAATAATTCCACAAACAAACATTTCATTGTGAGACAGAGCGGGCTTTAAAGTTCAAAGCCAAGATAAAGGTGCGAGGAACGGTTTAAACCTCTCATTCAGTAAATGCACCAGTCGAATCGCTGAATTGAGCACGGATCTGTGGCCCTACATGCACTTAAAGAGGGTAAAAGTTCAAAATGTGTTTTTTTTCCTGTCTTCTCCCTCTTGTCTTGTTTCCCCAGTCAACCTGAAACATTTATTATCTTTGTGAACCTTCCTTTTGTGTTTGCATATTTTCGGATGCCGAGCGCCTGACTCCCGACGCCCCGCGGTCGGGGTTAACGCGGAGATGATGGCGTAATTTCATTGCTTGCCGAACTCCGAGCAAAAGGTTTACAGGCTAATTAAGGACCTCAAAACCTGCGTGTAGTTGGGACGTTTTATTCATTCGTCTCACAATAAGAGGCTTTATGGGGCTGTATTGAATTGCTCGCTTGACTGCGTAAGCCTCCTATCATGCCTAATTACACATTATTAGACAACGATGCCAAAAAGAAAAAAAGTTTTCCCCGACATCTCCCCAACAGCGCTGTGGGGCCAACTTCAACTCCGCTAACTCTATTCTCGCTGAGCCCGACTCCACAAAGATTACACCAAAACAGCAGCAAAGTGTAAAATGGCTGCCACAGTTTCTTTATGCATAGTTACCTCGCCTCGCAGACCACTTTGCATAAAATGTCCACAAGCATCATGTTTGCGTTTGCTCTGTGATCGCCGTGGCTGGTGCTGACATATTCATGAGCCGATATTTCCATAACTCGCGCGCGCCGTAGCGAAGGCGCCCGAGTGAGGAGGGTTTAGCCGCGGGACGCAAACATCCCCGGGCTATCCTTCATGCTAATGCTAAAAATGCTAATGCTCCACATTCGCATTACAGTCGGCGGCGCGAGCCCGGCGTTATGGCATGAGACGCACACGCGGAGACGCCAAAAGAGTGTTTAAACTGGGAAATGGAGAGGAAACGGAGTAATAGGTGTTTGCAGCGGGTTCCAGTCTGATAATAAGCGCATGCAAATTTATATTCTTGGCTGCGTTGACTGTTCCCGGCATTGTGTCCACAATGAATCATCCGCCGTCATCTCGCTCCCCTCTTCGATCTTACTCTGTGCAGTGGTGCAGCTTTCCAACAGGCAAGTTCTCGGGGGCCCCAAAGTTAATGATGATGAACAATAATATCGGGATCTTAGCTTGAAAGTGCAGATGACACATTAGACTAATCATTCACTTGATCATAGTGAACATAATTATTTAAAAATGCCCTTAAAACTTGAATTAATAACGAGCGAAATGAAAGTGAGTGTTTGTAGGATGGTCTTTCTGCTTTAATAAAGGCACTACAGCTGAGCCTTCTGTGCACAGGGCATTCCTCATTTGAAAGCTAAGAACCTCCAGAGTTCAGCCACAGAGCTTTAACAACTGGAGGCTGAATGGGAGCTGGGATTGAGGAAGTGAGAGTGCTTTTATGTTCACTTCATGACTGGTTTAAAAAAAAGGAACTGGCAACAATAATGATAATTCTGCTTTCTGATTGGATAATTGTCCTAAGACACAGAGAGATCTTATTTATGAAATTTACAATGTGCAAAGCGATCGTTTTTCCATCCAAAATACTACCATGTATTTTTTTGCCCCTTTTGAGTCTGTAAAGAAAACGATTATTAACATAGTTTTACATTTCGTTTTACATTTCATGTGTTGTGCAAGTTTTGTAGGTTGTTCTTGACACCTCAAGAACGAGACCAAACGGCTTGTGTCTGATGATCAGAGAAAGGATGCAAATTCATTCTCTTCATATCTTGCAAAACCCTCGACCTTCCGGACAGAGAGTCAGAGCGAATAATAATCATTTGGCTTCTGTTGCTCGCCAGAGTTTACAGGCAGAAGGAAGTATAATTTAATGTTTTTTAATGCCAAAAACACATACAATGATTTTAGTATTTTCAATTAACTTTTACAGTAAAAAATGTCAAGCAATATCATAATTTTCCAATAAATTTAGATTTAAAGTTTGAATCCAATGCCTTAATTTGGCACAATTAATTTAACTACTTTTAATGCCCCACAGAAACCGGCTCACTGTCTCCATGCTGGAAAGTTATCTGCATAACCTCATTCTGTGAGCTCCATGGAACTTTCCCTCTTCCCATGTCACAAACATTGTTCAACATTAAATGTCAACTTTCTTCTCAGAACTGCCAGTTCACTGGTGTAAAACTATGATTAATACTTAATACATAGGCATTATCCCATCAAACTAAGTAGAAACCGTAAAAGCCTGTCAGAGGCACTTCAACATGAACGCTTTGTACCGATCTCATTTGTTGCCGGAGACAGATCTTTTTCTTCCTTTTTCATAAGCAATTTTACACCTTCAAAAACAAGTGTGTTTCGGTGACCAGGCGATAGAGTTGCCAAAAGTTCCCTTACACACACATATGCACGCACGCACGCACACAAGTGCACGCACACACACACACACACACACACACACACACACACACACACACACACACACACACACACACACACACACACACGCACACACATGCACGCACGCGCACGCACGTACACAAGTGCACGCACACACACACACACACACACATGCACACACACACACACACACACACACACACACACACACATACACACATGCACACACACACACACACACACACACACACATGCACACACACACACACACACACACACACACACACACATGCACACACACACACACACACACGCGCACACACACACACACACACACACACACACACACGCACACACACACGCACACACACACACATGCACACACACACACACACACACACACACACACACACACACACACACGCACACATGCACCTCTCTACTTTTGCCACATTTGTTTTGTGTTTGATGAAATGTGTCCAACCCTCAGGGTTTGTCTCCCATTTCCTCCAAAGCATGAGGCGTCTCTTTTATTCTGCTCTTTCTTTATCACAACCATTCACAGCTTCCACAAACATAACAGGAACTACATCTTAGCTTCACCACACCTCGCTTCATGGCCGTGTTTTTGTGACATCCTTGAGGAAAAGTACTTTCTGTATGATACCACTTTGTGTATTATGTGTGTATGTCAGTGTAAAGAGGCAGTATCTTCCTTTCCTTTGTTGCTTTGAAAAATAATGCTCTTTGCCTTGAGAGCAGATTCATTTCATTTAAACACAAAAACGCACTTGTTTCGCTGAGAGATATTTACTTGGACCTTCTAATGGCAGAGAGACCTTGCTGGAGCGATACTTAGTTTTATCCGAAGTGCAGCCAGCACAGTGTTCCATTATGTTGAGCTGGTTTGTATTTAGTCATTATATTACTAAATAATGTCTGAGTTACATGGTTCGGTCCTGCTTTTATCTACATTCACAAACAGCCTTTATTATTATTTACCGGAGAGAGTCTTTAATGGCCACGAAGAAAACAACTTTTTTTAAAGTATACACTCAGCTATGAGCTAAAGACATTTGAGACCTACAGATTTCTTCTTCTGAAATACTGAAAAGGAAAGAAATGGAAAGAAAAAACAGGCTAACAAGGAGGTATCCAGGCAAGACTCACAGCTAAGCCACACAAATCTCCTACCACTACTATTGTTCTGGCTAATGTATGTTCACTGGAGGATTATATTGGTCTGCTACGCTCCTCCCAGAAGATGGTGAAAGACTGTTGTGTTGCCGGAGTTTCACAGGTGACCCTCAGGTGAAGGATGGCGTCAGAGTTAGGGAGAAGGTGAAGATGAGAAAGAGTGAGAGGAGATGGAGGGAGGGAGCTACGCCGGAGGAGGAGCTGACCAGTGCAGGACACCACGCTCTGAAACAGGGACAAACCCAGATGGCGGTGCATTGGTTTCAGGGGATCAGAGGAGCACTGAAGGCGGTTCACCTTTCGAGGTCTCGCTGTTTTGCAGATTTATTTTTTGTTAAATTTTGCAGGCTTTTTTACAGCGTATGAACGCCATACATGCATTGTGTTCTGCGTCCTGATTGGCTAGTCGCAGAGTGAGCCCTCGTCTCGCTGCAGAGAGGATCTCTGTGGACCGTCAACACATCAGCACACACCGCACAGGCCGGCCATGAGCGGGTCCGACTCCGAGTTTACTTTCTCCGCACTTTTCCTTGAAAATAAACGCTAGCATGAAGCCTGAAACTGCTGTGATAAAACTTTGGTCATAGCTACGATTGTCCCTTAGGTTGAGCAAGTGCACAGTGGAGACGAGAGCAGCTCACGATGTTTCCATCCCCACGTCTGTAATGTGAATCTAAAAATATTATTAGACAAAAAAAATGACACAGTGACACCAGGTATAAGGGAGAACCCGTGTGAACGAGTGAGAAAAGTGTATAAAGTGTGTGGGGTTTTACAGCCTTAAAACATATATAATAGTTAGTTTGCGGATTCCGTTTATTGCGGGTTATTTTTAGAACGTAACCCCCGAGATAAATGAGGGGCCACTGTACAATGATAAATAAAGCGCTTACTCATTTACTCTTCATCTCTTTATCGTAAGGACCACTAAAATCTTAAATTTTTGTCAATGTCTGAAACCTTAATTTTGCGGAAAATGGATTTTACACTTGATTTTTCCGGTTTGTTTTCTGGTTTTTTAATGTTTATTCAAGTCCGATGACTGCACTAAAGCATATGAACAACTGACTTTAATCAAAGATGTATTTAAAAGCCATAAAACAAATACCAGGTGAGAAAAAATGATTTAAAAAAAAAATGCCCTCAGACTGGAATGACTGGAAAGTTTTGGCCGGCAAGCATGTATTCATAATTTTTAGATTTACTTCAGAACTTGGTGCGTTTACCTTACTAAAAAGTGTTTGCTGTACTCTTACTCCCACCCTGCCTACCTCTGACCCCCTTTTTGCACTCAAAACCTCCCATTAACCAAAAGCATAAGCCCCACAAAAGGAAAACATCTCGCGGCAAACTATCACGTAACGCAGGCTTGGAGAACAAAGACGTGTCCGAAGTGTAAACAGCATTGGACAGGACGGAGAGGAGCGTGGCCCGGAGCCACAGCAGCAGCACACGGTGGACAGCGGTGATCGAATCGGAAAAGAGAGGAAAACAAGCAGCACATTAACAACCCCGGGAAGAGCCAATGCTGCTGCTGCTGCTGCTGCTGCTGCTGCGGGCGAACCCACATCACACCCCCGCATCATGTGAGGAGGAGCAGGCTAACGTGTCAGGGAACCGGAGGGGAACGGCCCCGGGAACCCTCTTTGTCCGTGCGCTAAAATAAGGCAGGGTTTGGTCACGCAATGGCCCTGATTTAGTTCTATTTTAGACCTGGTTTTGTCCTGGTTCTGTTCTGATTTTGTTTTGTTCAGACCATGTTTTGATCCTGGTTTGGAGCTTGTTTAGTTCTGGTTTAGTCTGAGTATAGTCTCGTTTTAGACCAGGGGTGTCCAAACTTTTTTCACTGAGGGCCGCAAGCAGAAAAATACACAAACAAATGGGCCCCATTCAGTAGAGGTCAGTTATATACCTTGACCTCTATTAAAGTTAGCAATTTCAATAAAATGTTAACTATGCTTTTTAATTGAATATGCTTAAAGGGATACATGGAGTTAAAAAATGTTTCTTTAATGTATACATTACATACATATACATATACATAATGTATACAAATAGCCAGGGGGTACAGGGCAACGACATGAGATCATACATAAGGGGAGGAAAGAACACCAACACAAACATTTGGTGAGGTGGAGGGCAGCTGAAAATTCCATTGCGGCATCCATGGCAGCGTTCAGAGTGCAGATCACTAGTCTTATTTGATTGCTCATTTCTCAGTAATTCCTGTGTCAAATCACATGAAACAAACACTGTCACAAAGTGCAAAGTTGTCTCTTCCAGCACATATAGGTATGGTACTATGGTTTAACCATTTCTTCACAAAGACATCCAAAAGTGGTGACAACATTCAAAACCATGAGCGTGGTGCTGGTCAGCAGAAAGGACTTTCAGCCATGGAAATAATGTGGCAGGTTCGTGAGTCTAATCACTATCAGATAATTACTGAGACATCAACCAGAAAAACATGGTGTACTTACATGTTCCAGTAACAACTCAAAAAGTTGTTACTTCGGGTCCGAAGTTCCGTCATGCACGAGCTTAATATAGAAGCTGCAGTTACACGCATGACCTGAGGTGGCAGTAGTGAGTATAAAATGGCCAACTTGCATCTAGCCCCTTTAAGGTAAAAAACAGCCTTGATCACAGCTTTCCAATAATGGATTTTCATTTTTTTTTAACAAAAGAAATAACACAATTACTCACCAGCACAGACTGATGTGCAGCTCACAGCAACTTAACATGAATCCCTTAAAAAAAGTATTCACATCAACTGACTGAATTTATCAGGAATTGTGATTATTAACACAGTATCGTTGCAGATTAAACATCTCCCATTTACCTCTGTTAAGAAAAAATCACAGAAGTAAATCGGGCGTCATGTTCAATCTTGCGTTTCTTTTTCTCTGCCATCATTTTTTTGTCTTTTGGATTTTTTCTTGGATTGCTCTGATTTGCCGGTTGCCACTCAAGACAGCAGCGCCACCAAGTGTTAAGACTGAGAATTACATGCAGTCAAGCGCTTGTTTATGTGGGACAAATTAAATTATGCCATAGTTTGGACACCCCTATTTTAGACCTAATTGACCTAGTTTGGTTCTAATTTAGTTCCTGTTTAGCATGGATTTAGTCGTGTTTTAAATTCAAATTTGTCTGGAGTGTTTTCCTTTTCCAACAATAAACATTTTACAGGCGGAAAAGGTTTAAAAAAGACTCCATATTGAATGTTTTGGCAGCTGGACCCAGCGAGAGCTCCTGCCAAATTCGGCGCTCGTTTCACAAATAACCCGAACCTGCTCCTGTGTATCTTGCAAAGCTGAGAGGTTGTGGCGTTGGATAAATACTGCAGACTAATTAACTCATTAACTCGTTATCAAGTTCACCGTTCCTGGATGCGCTTTTTTAGATTAGATTTCCTTCCCATGGATCAAACAGCATTTTAGAGTGAAATTTGGAAATGCTTAACAACTGCGCCACTTTTGTCCCTTCAGACCTGGTATGTGAGAGAATATAAATATAAAACAAACCCCTGTGATTTATGGAAGACCCTTTGTTATTAAGTAGATCATTTACCTGTAGTTGATAAAAAAAAACGCTCCAGCACAAAACAAGGACAAAATGATGGAGAACCATGCAGCCTGCGGAGGATGGAATATCCTGGCATCTCACCAGCCTTTTAGCGCCGTGTTAGCCAGCCAGCTGAGGCCCTCACCACCAACAAACAACAAGACAAGATGGACTACCTGCTGTAGTGTGTCAGTGGGCAGTCCGCATCCATCAGCTCCCATCAGCCGGGCAGAGGAACCAGGCAACAGGGAACATGGGAGAGAGCCAGGAGGCAGGAGCGTGTCTATGAATCTGGAACCTCATTGACCACCACAGATGCCAAACCTGCACAGAAGAAATGTCACTTTTCATTTCTTGAATTCACATTTTGTGCAAAGCCGTAATGCCGGGGTTACGGGGACAAGTCACGAATGCCACGAAATGGAATTTGGGCAGAGGCTTCACACGGCGTCACTAACTGTTGCGAACTGTTAGCACGTGTTACGATTAATGACATGAGTTGTTACAGACAGGCACAAATGATGCCTCTTGTGACGCCCCCTCACAGGTGGCAGAGGTGAACGGCACATATAGCGCCGCCACTCGGAAAATAATTCGCCAAGAGCCTGCGCCGCCCCATGCGCCGCCACAAGATCTGGCCCTAGATGTCTTAAGGCAGGGTCACTTCCGGCATAACCGGCAGCCATCTTGCCACAGGGAAGCTTTCTGGCGAGCACAAACACAAATCCTCATATCTCGTTGAAATCTTCACGGATTTACAAACGGTTTGGTTTCCTACAAACATTATTAACGTGGCTATAATTCTGAATGGAGCATGTTGAAATAATGTATGCGGTGTCATACCTTCATCTCTGAGGTTTATAACAAACCAAACCATTTGAAAGTTATGGTTATTTAAAAGTACATGCACCATAAAACACGATGTTTCGAATGAGCGAGCTCCCTGTAGCAAGATGGCCGCCGTGTGCGGACGTCGCCCTCCATTGGCGAGCAGCGCGTATGAGACATCTCGCCTTTGTATATATCTATGGTGGTACCTATGTATCTAAGTATAAATAAATCTAAATAAAATCGCTCACATTCTCGTTTGCTGTTGATTGTCGGAGTTCATGCAAATCATTCATGTGGACATTTAGTTTAGAAGCGAATACAAAACTACACAAAGCTGCCTTCGTTTAGGCCACATTGTTACTATGATGTTTAAACACTGAGAAACTGTGAGTGGTCCATGACTTTCTTCTGATTTGTCATGTTTAACCTGCGCCTCTGCTGCCAGTGTTGAGGATAATGTAGAACAAAAGTAACAAGTTATTAACCCCTTAACTTCCACCTGAACCGAGTACATTTTCTCCAGTTTGGCTTTATCCCAATCCAAAAGCTTCTGGAATAAAGGTGTGAAAATAGCGACAAAACTGAGACAAAAACAATGATGAAGATGTGACAAAAAAGTGAGAAAACTTGGACAAAAAAGTGACGAAAAAATGACAAAAATGTGACAAAAAATGACAAAAAAGCCAAAAAAAGACAAAAAATTGACAAAAAAATGACAAAAAATGTGACCAAAATATGACAAAAAAGTTACAAAAATGAGTTGCTTACCCCCCCAAAAAAAAGATGGAAAAAAATGTGATGACGTGAGTAAAAAGATCCATTTAGATGAGTTTTTGTAGATCTTAGCTTTCAAATGAGGTGTTACACTGGCCTACAGGATATGGGTAAAGCTGAACTGGAGAAAATGCTCTCGGTTCAGGCGGGAGTTAAGAGGTTAAATATATTATATTTTTTCAATAACTAAGGAATATAGTAAGTAAGTAAGAGCTTTATTGTCATTGTACAAGTGTACAACGGAATAGTGTTCAGCATGACCTTGGAGGACGGGGAAACTGTAGCACTCGGAAGAAACCAAACCTGTCTGGCTGCCCTCAGTGTCTTCTGATCCTCTGAAACGGTGCACCGCCTCCTGGGTTTGTCCCTGTTTCAGAGCATGGTGTCCTGCACTGGTCAGCTTCACCTCCTCCTTCCTTTTCGTCCTGCAGCTCCCTCCACTCCACAACAGTCTTTCACCATGTCCTCGTTTGTCCCTTTTTTGTTTCCTGTAGCTCCTCTTGTGACGCCTCCACTGTGCTGCAGATGTGGGAGCTCTTGGTGCCTCTTCAGTGTCTCAGAGGAAGAAATGTGTATGTCTCAAATGGGTTTGGCTGATAAGAAGGTCAGCCCTATGTTCCCCGGTACCTATGTTCCCCCACTACTATTGATTAAGATTAGGCACCAGCCCTCTATCCTTAAGGTTAGTGGCTAGGGCAGGGTAAGGGTTTAGCTGGTTGATATATTTATGACGTTTTACTCATGATTTGTGATTGGTTGATGCACGAACAATCGATAAAAAATCGCACCCGGGCGCTGATAAGCCAGCAATTTGTTCACCTTTAAAAAGCTGCTTTCTTCATGACCCT
Source organism: Gobius niger (assembly GCF_951799975.1). Lineage (NCBI taxonomy): Eukaryota > Metazoa > Chordata > Actinopteri > Gobiiformes > Gobiidae > Gobius > Gobius niger. Next base: position 35,458,143 of record NC_136855.1, on the reverse strand, counting down.
TTTGGACTGTCAAAATAAAATGACATATTACTTAAACAAAATACAGTAATTAGTCATTGCACATCAAATAACTCGAGTTACAAGTGCATTTAAGTGCTGAACGTGGGTTTTCTATCAATTTGAGCTCGCGCGTGAGAGAAAAAAGGGATTCCTACACTACGAATGCTGTAAGAAATGCTCTCACACTGAAACACAAATCACCACAAGTCATCACGAAAGGACACGCTCGGTTTCGACCTCCACGACTTGAAGATGAAGGAGGGTGAATTTTGACATTCGTGAAAGAACACAAATGTCACCAAATGATGCGCTGTGTTAAGAACCCTATTAAGATGCATTAAGTAATGTTACGAATGTCACGAATGACGGGAAAATGCCATTCGTAACGCATCCTATGTGTAAACCCAGCATAAAGCCGGCCTGGGTGAGTCGGCTCGATTGCAGGACGATTTTTGTATTTGTGACTTTTCAGCTCCAGATGACAAAAGGACAGGTTTGCTCAGCTTTATTTAGACCGAGGCGCCCACGCTGACCGCTGCACGCGCCATTGAAACAACAATTTTCATTCATGTCACTTTTACTTCTATTTCTATTCTTCTACTTCTCTATTCAGGTTTTAGAATGTGATGATGTCATAATGTCAGATAGATACAGACGGCATCTCTGGAATCGCCCATATATGGTAATTTTTCTTTAATTATTCAAAAACTACTTCAACAAACGCTGAATTATGAATATAGTTGTCTACTAAATAAAAATACAAGACATGGAGAGGAGCAAAGTGGTTCAACTGCCCATAAATAAAAAAAAAAAAAGATTGCTAACATAATGCTACATGTTGGCATCGTGCTAATGCTAATGCTAGCTGGCGCTTGCGATGACTGCCGTTTTTTCACTTCTACTGAACAATCTGCTGTGAGAAAATATCCATATGGCCTCGATTTAGACATGACTATTTATGTGTGATAAATAGGTTCATATTCAACCAGAAAATGGCTAAAAAGAGTGAAAAATTGTGTTTCCCAAAAGATTCTATTTTCCCCCTCGGCGAAGCCACGCCCCCTTCTATGACGAGATGCCGTCTGTATCTATGGAGGGCAGGGCCAATACAACTCTATGGGAGAAATGCAGTTTTTGGAAGGAATCTCCAAAAACGAAAAATGACAAATGTTTTTCCTCATCAGTATTTGATCGTGATTGGATTCACAAACCTGTGATTTTATTTTTATGCCTGAAAGTCCTTTCTATTGGACAACATCACGGTCATGTTTTCCCATATTGTCACCACTTTTTGACGTTTTTTGGAGAAAATAATTGGACATTAGTTCATATGAGCTGACAGAGGAGACGATGGACTTTGTGACAATCTATTCACTTTATTCCGGAGGTTCGCGTGGGCGCCACCATGAAATGTGCCCGCCCCATTTCTCCTATGTGTTAACATGGGACTGGAGAAGTCCACACAAAATCAGTCACTACAAAAAGTCAAAACAAAGCCGTTTTTAGGCCGCGCAGAGAAACGGTGCAGTGTTGACATGTTGGTGTAAATGAACATTGGCCATTTTACACAAATCAATCGACTAAACATCAGATTTGAGCGGAGAATATTTTCCCTCGTTCTCCGTTTAAATGAACGGGCTTCGCGCTCGACCGGAAGTGTCTGGACAACGGAAGTGCCGAGACAACGCAAAAAGTGGCAAAAGTGGGCGGGGCGGAATAAGGTGAATAGGTAGCGTTCACGTGACATCACAACATTCTATGGTAACTACGGTAACTATGGCAACTGCAGTAACTGACAAAATGCATATATTTATGTCTTTGTTTTTTGGCTCATATCTCGGTGGAGGAATCCTCTGTCCGAACATATGAACTAATGTCCAATTATTTTCTCTGAAAAACATCAAAAAGTGGTGACAATATGCGAAAACATGACCATGATGTTGTCAAACACTGAAGAGGAAAAACATTTGTCAATTTTCATTTTGGAGATTTCTTACAAAAACTGCATTTCTCCCATAGAGTTGTATTGGCCCCGCCCTCCATCTGACATTATGACATCATCACATTCTAAATAGTGAACGCCACCCCATTGCTTGGTTGCAGGTTCTAGATTGTGATGATGTCATCGGACCCAACAGGGGAAGGGAACCAGTTTTTCCTATTAACAGCATTACACTTTCACAAGTCGTAGCTAAAAAGAATATATATAAATAAAAAAATATATCCTTAATATCAGTGGTCCATGATCTCTCTGTACAAGACCAAACATTTCCTCAAAAACAAAATAATTTTTCCTCTATATAATAGTATAGGCCTAGACCCAGTGACTGATATTAATGATAATTTTTCTAATCCATACATTTTCTTTTTAGCTATGACTTAGCTGTAGGAAAAACTGGCTCCTCCCCCCTGCTGGGTCCGGTGACATCATCATATTCTAGAACCTGCGACCCAGCAATAGGCTCTTTAGAATGTTGTGATGTCACGTGAACGCAACCTACTGCTTGTCATTTTGTAAAAGGAGAAAAGATTTAGCGCCGATTTAAACCAAGGGGTCAAAAAGTCAAAACGTATTGTCTCCCCAATACCTTAACGTGTTTAACAATTAGATTTTAATCACTGATTTTCCTCTGCTCTAATTCTAAATGAAAGACAAAGCCATCTGTGTAATCCTGATTGTTCCCCTTTTGCCTCGCCGCATTTGTTTGCCATCATCATTTTGATCTTTTAGCGCTTGTTTTGATTGCTCGCAGGTGACGGCGCTTACGCTTTTGCAGGTGACAGTTTGTTGTAAAAACTGTTGACAGTGTTTTCTTTTTCCCTGCAGCTGCTCTGTTTCGTTTACGTCTGAGGCTGCAATTCTTTGAACTTTTCTTTTTGGAACTTTTCTGTTTTTTTCCCCTTCCATTATTAATACAAGTTATACAAGTTCAAGGCTTGGAACATGGAGGGGGGGGAAAAAAAGAGAAAAGCTTATCGACCCAAGGCCCACATGAAAAACTCCAAAATATCCCTTTTTTTTTTCCTCTTTTTTTTTTTTTCTTTACTGTTGCCCTCTGATCCTTTTGAAGGCGGGAAACAGAGCACGCCGCAGATTTTCATTTTTTTTTATTTTTTTTGACGGGCACTTGAATAATTGCATTTTCCCCGCTTTGATTCGGGAGTGACTTTAAGATGGCCTCCCGCCGAGCCCCGTGCGGCGGCACTGGAGTTATCAAGGCAGATTAGCGCGGGGAAGAAAAGGCGAAGATGAGAGGATCGCAACAACAACATGCCTCCGCCGCCTGCGCGTCCCATTCACGCCGCTTCGAAAAATATGGTTATTTTTGAGCGGGCCATAATCCCTCGCTCATCGGGAGGCACATAATTATAGTCATCTCCTTTGATTTTATTCAATTTTCTCGCAAATAAATTGTAGCCGAGGACTGGACCTGTTATTTAAGTGAATGCTGCGTTAAAGGACCCAGTGAATAGAAGAGGAATGCACGGATTGATCGGAAAGGGTTTTTTATTGTGAAGCTCAGACTGACTGGGTTAGCGCCTCCGCTTCACAGAAGGTCCCGGGTTCGATTCCCACCAGGACGGGGCCTTTCAGTGTGGAGTTTGCATGTTCTCCCCAGGTTTCCCCTACCACTAAAAACATGTGCAATAGGTGAATCCTCCAGCTGATTCTGACCATCAGCCTGGCTCCAAATCATCATCAATCACCACTGCTCCTTAAGGGTCACATCAGCGGCATCGAAGGACGGGTTAAATGCAGAGGACAAAAGAATACAAACAAACAAACAAAACATCACGAAACTGTGTAAGGAGTGAAATGAATTAACCTCTTAACCCCGACTTTAGTAGACTGCATTTTCTCTAGTTTGGCTTTACCCAAATCTGAAAGCTTCTTGAAAAAAAGCATCAAAATAGCCACAAAAAGGAGGATGAAAATGCAACAAAAATGTGGCATGAAAGTGACAAAATATGTATAAAAACACAACAAAAGGAGATAAAAAAAAAAGTGACACTGGCCTCCAGTCGAGAAGATTTAAGATTTTGGAGAACCCCCACCTGAACCAAGCACATTTTCTCCAGTTCGGCTTTACTCAAATCTAAAAGCTTCTTTAGAAGAGCGTCAAAAACGTGACATAAATGTGGCAAAAAACATGCAATGAAAAAGCAGCAAAAGAGTAACTGGAAAATGGCAAAAAAGCAATGAAAAGAAATGTAAAATATGTGTTGACAACACGGCAACAACGCAAAGAAAAAGATCATTTTATATGAGTCAGTATCAATGGGCGAGGATCGCGCTTCTGTATGGTTCTTAAAGGGACACAGCGTAACATTTTTGACTATACCGTTGCCATCGGTAAATAACATGCTCCTAATGACCAGCTCGGGACATTGCTGCAGTGGGTAATCAAAGAATGTATTTGGATGAGAACTTAACCTATGTAAAATCTCAAATTCTGCTGACTTTAGTCACATCTCCATGGAGACGAGCTGGAGACGTACCCACTCCCGTTAAAGTTACTGTCATGTCTTAGGAGAGCTGAGCCACTCACTTGCCACCCACTTGTTTCTGCATTTATGAGGTATTCTTCAACTATGAAAATATCTGTCATAAAATAAATGCTTGTATTTAAATTTTATTTATCCAATAAAAATCTACGCGGTGTAGCTTTAAGGGAGCTGACATTGCTGTAATACCAAACCCTGGTGGCCACGGGCGACTCCAAGAGACACTTGGGTGCATTGATTCTAATGGAACTTTAAAGTCCCAAGAACGGCTTAAAAGTCTGGCTCCAAAGAGTTTTTCTTTTTCTAAAAATCACTATGACCCATGTGACCACGCTGGTGGAGGTGAAATATTTTTAACCACGCTAGTTTTTGTTTATCTGCCCGAAATTTGGAAGCATTTTCAGTACATTGACTGGCTCCAGATTCTGTCAATCAAGCTCTGGAGCTCTGTGGAGGCTCCGCCCGCCCCACGAGTGCAGGGCTTCCCGCCTTTTTGCCCTTTTAAGGAACAGGCTACGTAGGAGGAGATAGAGCGGCCATTAAGGCTCGAGAACCTTTTTCAATGAATGGGGCTGAAAGGGACCCATCTTTATTATATTATATCTATGGTCAGATGTAAGTAAGTGCTTTATTTGTCATCACAAGGAAATTGCGTAGATCAGGTGTTGGGTTAGTACCTGGAGGAAACCCGGCTGGCTGCCTTCAGTGCTTCTCTGATCCTCTGAAACCGTGCTGCACCTCCTGGGTTTGTCCCTGTTTCAGAGCGTGGTGTCCAGCACTGGTCGGCTCCTCCTCCTTCCTCTCTATTCTGCGCAGCTCCCTCCGCTCCATCCGCCTCCTTTCTCTTTATCTAATCTTCATCTTTGTCCTCCTCCTTCTCCCCTGGCTCTGACGCCATTCTTCACCTGAGGGTCACCTGTGAAACTCCGCCTTACAGTTGCAGATAAGTTCATTTTCCAGTGAGCGTACATTGGCCAGAACAATAGTGAGTCTTGCCACGATACCTCCTCGTCTGTCCCTTTTTTGGTTTCTTGTTAAGTTTCGATTTAAGGCGATAGGAGGCAGGTGAAAACATGGATTTTTCATGCAGTGGCCAATGTTGAGATTTTTAGTTAGTTTTCTCCCTTAACATCTAAGTTTTGTTATTATTTCATTAGTGTGTTGTCTGCTAGCGAGATTTACAGAAATTAGCTACAACAGTGATGGAGTCGCTCATCCTTCACACGCATCAATATGTTAAATATGTGAATATTTGTTAATAAATTCCCATGACATGTTTGGTAAAGGTGACCGAGAAGACGCTGTAATCCAAATATGGTCATTTCCTTTCTGAGACACAGCAAGCTGATATCCTTATTCACCTGCCGTGTCTCGACGATCTTCTGTTGCTTCCACGACGCTGCAGAGATATGTGGGCCTGTTGAACAATGAGATGAATGCTGCATATAATGGCCATTAGTCCGTATATATGGACCATATTCATGTAGTCTATATTTTGTCCATTAGCCCCAATGTAAAGCTCTCACAAAGGACCTGCAAATGTACATCAACAGCCTGAGAGCATTTCTGCTTTTCCAAACAGAGATTTGTTAATGCACCGCCAGCTGGCAGTGGAGTGCTGCAGACATGTAGTATATAATGGAATTCATTATTGATGAGAAGATAATTAGAAACCTATACATTTGAGTTCTCCACATGGCGCAGATCGTGTCCAAATGCACTCATTATAGCGTACTCAGCATGCATATGAAATGTCTCTTAAATCCATGCGCTTATGCACTAATCTCATGATAATGCCAAGAAATAAACTCGTGGTTTGTGCAAATGAACCAGACATTATTACATAGAGGTCATGTCAAATGTTCTGATATGTAAAGGAGAAGCTATGACCCCATGAGTTGTAGAGCTTCGCACGAGAATCCAGCGTGTGCAGCAGTTCAGATTTGCTCAAGCAGCAGCACTGCTGAATGTTGCTCAATATGGACTTGTTATAGCCCTTCGATGCATTAAGTCCCTAAGCTGGAAAAGCTAAGACTCGGCAGACCTGTTAGCAGCTAGTTAGCACCATTAACCTGTCTTGTAAACACTGCAGACCCAGCGCTGTGGTGCAATGAAGGTGGATTTACTCAAGAGTAACTTTATGTTGAGATGATTATTCATATAGCAGGGCTGGGCAATAAATCAAAAGAATTCAATTAATTCATGCTTTTAAAAACAGACGATTTGGAAAATGGCTAAATCATAAAATCCGCCGCTCCATGTCTCCCCTTCGTGCGGCCAATTTAGCAGCGTTTTCGACGCTCCGTAGAAAAATGACACCAGCGGAGAAGCAGCGACTTTCTGACGATCTGCTGCTTCACAAAGGTGTTGTGTTTTAAAAGGACACAGTGGAGTTTTCTTTCCCACTTTCCTCCGGTCTGCTCCTGAGCCTTCCATTTAACTCCGCCCCTTTCCCTTGAGTCTCCATGGAGACAGTTGTCAACCACAGCAGAGGCATGAAGACGATAAAACTAAAACACTTTTGAAAACTCCATGGCTTATTAAGAGGCTTTACTTTTGAGAGCAGACGAGGAATATCTAAAACAGAATAACCATTTTTAAATAAAGGGTTATGTTATGTTATGTTAATTGTATAATTAATGGGCCTAGATGTAGCTACATTATGAAATATGAATGAGCAGGACTCTGAGCAGTTTTCTTCATATGAAAGGTCAGGAGACTTTTTAAAGTCTATTTCAAATTAAATCGATCAAAATCGTAATCGTCCAAACTGAGTAAAATAATTGAGATTTTATTGTTTGGCCATATCGCCCGGCCCTATCATAGAGTCACCAAAAATAATGACTAGAGAGTAAAAGAGTAAATGCGGAATATGCTACTTACTGTTTGAGCGTTTGAGTTTCATTTATGATTCAGCAGTGGCATAAATTATGAGAAACAAAAGATGAAATGATGTAAAAAATAAATAAAAAATCTGTGTCAACGTGAAGCTTTTCCCACCTAAAGATTCACTCACTGTGGAACAAGTAACTTCCACAGTAACTTCATTATAATGTTACTCAAGTAGATGTACAAAGTACCATGTGGTAAAACTACTCTAAGAAGTACAATTACTTCAAAGAGTCACTCAAATAGCCTGCATGTACTTTAGTAAATGTAACTGAGTACTACTCGCCTCTGCAATGACGACAACATTGAGCAGGTTAGTTTTAATTCAGCCCAGACTCTGCTTTGGGGAAAGTCTGTAACAAAGTCTGGTCTATGTGGAGAATTGTAAAGCTGAGAGGTTGGGCCACATGACAAGTGGAGGCAAACGCCGGCCACTCGCATCGGCACGACTCCTCCCTGACCTCGGAGCTCAGATTCCGATCACCCGTATGCTCTGAAAATGGCTGCGATACACTCAGCACATGTCTCCCTGGAAGTGGGCTGTCAGAGCTGAGCAGAGATCAAAAACCGCTCCGCACAGCGTCATGTAAGCGCAATGTCGCCGTGCCCTTGAGTCCGCCGTCCCCTGCTGACAGCGGCCTCTGGAGACGACCTCTCCCTCTGACCTCCCCACAGGGACAGAGCCGCCGCGGGGATCAATGAGCACATCACAGCCACTTAGCGCCGCATTCAAGTCACTTCAGCAGTTTGGGACAAGAGGCTACAGAGCGCGCTAATCCTCCGGAGATATGCAAATGTCTCCAGCATGTGGCGGAGTGAAGACACTGTTCTCTTTGTCCCCTAAGTCACCAGCGCGCTGCGTGATATTGGACAGAACTAATATTAGCCTGAAAGCATGACCCTTTGCCGTTTGAGTAAGTGATGTTAAAGCGGGCCGCTCCAGGTGGAACTCTAGGAGTTTAGAGGGGAAAATAGTTACGGTTTTGTGTCCTCTTTTGGGATAGCCCTTAAAGAGGGGGTATTATGCTTTTTTCAATCACATAGCACCAGTCTATAGCACACTACAATGATGACGAAACCCTCTGTTGGTCTGTAAATGCAGTAAATTAAAATAACTGCCTTGTATAAAATTGCTCTCTCAAAATGGCTGTAGCGAGTGTCTTGAAATAGGCCTCTGTCTCTTTAAGAACCTCTGACCCTTTCCGACACGCCCCCTCCACACGCTGTCTGTGGCATCAGTGGCGGTTCTGCTGAGGAGCAGTGGTTGGTTACTCGGCTGGTGACGAAAGCTCGGAGGCGTCTCCAGGAGGTGGGGGCGTTCCTAGGAGGACTCAGGCAAACCTATCCCTAAAATGGCCGCCATCAGAGTTTTTATAGATGATTCAAAAATACGTGAATGTGCCAAGGCAACACTTAAGGCATTTTAATGAGGGAATGACATAATCACATGATGTAAAGCTTGAAAAAGTTGATTTTGCATAATACCCCCCCTTTAAATCATGCACAATAGGGTTCTTGGGGGGAGGGGGGCAAGACTCCCCTGAAAAAGATATTCTAAAATCACACTCAAATGCAAAGGTCAAACACAAATGACACACGGATGATTTCGTACAATGTGCATCTTAATTGCGCGAACAAAAAACATAAGGTAGAAGGCCCATTTGGACCAGTTCGGTTCACCTGAGACCGGTTCATTTAGGGAGGGGCAGCGCCCACAAGTTTGTGTTTCAAGTGTCTTTAGTGTAAAGTGGCCTGGGTCAAGGACATTCATATGCATGTGACAGGCAACAACCACAGTGCTTTAATCCTGCATCAAAACACCTTTGTATCTGCTACATGTGGCCATTAGGAGGGGCAGAGCTGTAGTGTTTCAACAGTTTTCTAGCGCCAGAGGAACAGTTATTGAGAAAAAAGAAAAGAAACCACAACAATGCCCAAAACGAGTAAAGCTATTATTTTAATTTCGACAAGTGAATTCTAAAACAAAAGAGGAATGTATGGGAAAACTGTGCAAATCAAACTTGAAAACTTGAGCAGTAGATTACTGACATAAATGTGAGGGAAAATATGTAATTTAATTGAATGATTTCACATCAAAATCGGGCATAGGCTATGAGTAGAGATGGCAAAGAATGCCTATATTTTCTGTGAACCAGTCATGATAAAGCCTTGTGAAGAGAAGGAAACTTTGAATATGCAAGCTGACTATCCTGACCAATCACAGTGGTTACAAGCTCCTCTCCCCTTTACCCCCAAACCGGTCTAGTTTGCAAACCGCTCCAGACCCCATGGCTGAAGTGGTCTGGGACTGGAGCGGTTTGGACCCCCCTTTCGGAGCGGAGCAGTTCACTTTTGGCTGTGGAAACACCTTCGGTCCGTTCCGGTCTGGTCCTGTCGAAATAGGGCTTGACTTGCATAACTTATAGTTGTTTCAGCACCATCTTTTCAGACGGTGTTTCTGTTTGACTTGTGTCTTTATGATGTAGTAGAGGCGGTTATGTTCTTCCACATTCCACATTCACCCAAAAAACACACATACAAACCGCTCCTCAGTTATACGTATATGCACACATACATATAAAGAAATCTAAATATACACACATATACAGTGGGGAAAAAAAGTATTTAAGTTTTCCATAGACTTTCTATTGGATTTTCGATATCAAAGTACTCCAAGTGTTATTACGCCTCACAATATAGTGCCTCTTTTTATCCGCTTAGAAAATCGACATGTTTAATTTTGTGTAACTAGACTTGGATCGTGTAAAGTTTCACGTAACCGTATTTAAATAGGGGAAATGTGGAACAGCGTGTCTTTGTCTCTTTTGTCTTGTTTTTGTCTTGTTTTCGTAGTCTGTTTTGTCATTTCTTGATCGAGCGTTTTTAATGCTTTTTTTTTTGGCTCTTTTTTTGCTTTTTCATCACTTTTTCATCATTTTTTTATCGCTCTTTTGTGTCTTATTTAGTTGTATTTTCATCCTCGTTTTCGTTGCTGTTTTGATGCATTTTTCGAAAAGCTTTAAGATTTGGGTCAAGCCAAACTGGAGAAAAAATCTGCTCTGTTCAGGTGGGGGTTAAGCTCTTGCAAAACTGACCCCTCTGTGTGTGAGATGTGAAAGTGTGACCTCTGGAAATGCCTTTGAATAAGTTCTGCATATGGACAGACTTGATCAGAGGAAGACACAGAGCGTAAAGTAACATTCGGGAAGGTAAATGGTGTAGTGGGCAAATCCACAGCTGACTCATGAGAGAGAAACCATCCAAGGATTCATCACGTCTTCATCATATTTAAGTAACATGTTTGCAGATTTATGTTGGATTACTCATACATTAGTCTCTGTGTGTTAACATGATGACTAATGTGTCTGTTTTTCTGTAGTGTATTCAGTTGCCACACTGTCAAGTTTCTGTCCCTCCACCAGGGCCGCTTCAAGCTTGATGAGGGCCCTGTAGAAGCTGCCTCTGTGGGGGCTGCAGTAATTCCAGATACCCAAAATAATCCCAGCGTAGTGAGCTATTTCAGTGATGCTAGACACGAAGACATAGGGGAGTGTGTTTAGAGAATTTTTTATACAACTGTTGGTGATTGGATTATTACATATTTTGGGGGACCCTACAGTAGGTGACGGGGCCTCTATGCATTTGCAAAGTCGGCTTTTGTATCCTTATCCGACACCTCCATCTTAAAGAGGCTAGATGCAAGTTGGCCATTTTGTACTCACTACTGCCACCTCAGGTCATACGTGTAACTGTGGGCTCTATATTAAGCTCGTGCATGACGGCACTTCAGACCCGAAGTAACAACTTTTAGAGTGACAGTGCAGGATTTTAGAGACAGTTGTGGTGAACAGGTCTGGGCTCATTCTACACATTAGGACATGGCTGGAACGTGTAGGAGGTATGTACATAATTTTATTTTTTTTAAACTCTGTATAGTCCCTTTAAAGACAAAAACACAGCTTTGACTGTGAGGAGAAAATGTGGTTTGAAACGGGTGTGACAGAAGCCATTTTTGCGACAGAAGAAACTCCTGCTCTAAATCGTAATGGCCTCAGAACCGACTTGTCCTGTGTACAGGCAAGTCTAGACGCCCATTCCAAGGGCAGGTTAATAAATCATGAATGGACCCAACTTTACGGTGAGGCACGGTGAATGAATGTTGAAAATTTTAGCTAGTTTTCTCCTTTAAAGGAACACACCACCATTTTTCCATACTGAGACATGTTCTTGCCTGAGCTTAGACGAGTTGATACGTACCTGTCTAGTCTTTGTGCCCGTGGAAGAGCGTGGTAGCTTCCAACTTCAACCCCGTTTGGAGCTATAGGAATAGATTGGGAGAGGCCAAACGCTAACAACATCTTTGGTCGTTATGCGTGACTGAGCGCACGCACAAAGACCAGGAAGGTACGCATCAACTCGTCTAAGCTCAGGTAAGAACATATCTATATGGAAAAATGGCGGCCTGTTCCTTTAAGGTGAGGCGCGGTGAATCAATGTTCAGTTTTTTAGCTAGTTTTCTCCTTTACGAATAGACCGAGCTCACTCTTTACAAAGCATCTTTAATGATGTTTTACGACAGTGCAGCGCTCCCTCCTCTTTCCCACAGTGATCCATTAACAAATATTGACAAGTTTCGTATCCACGTATTGTGCCCGGCGACCAAGATGATTATTATCCAAATATGGTCATTTCCATGTGCTGACGTTATAAAACCTTAGATCGTGTTTTCTCCAAATGAGGTTTCCCTAACACTCGTGCAACTTTTTGGTTTTGTTTTGTTTTTTTCTCTGAGGGATTGGTTAAGTCCTCGCCTGATTTATTTAGAATCCCAATAAACAAGGCGAAATTTCAATGTAAACATATTTTCTCACTAATTCAAAAACTGCAGATCAAAAATCCCCTCTGAAGAAATATGTGTAAATATTATTAATTTCAAACCTTGCTCAGCCCATTGCTTAGATTTTGCTGCTAAAAATATAGCAAATTTTGGCATTTTTTTTATGTATGTCTTCTTTTCTTAGGAAACTCTCTTGTTTACGTCTCGCCTTAATCCAGACAGAACAGGTGCTTGAAAGTTGCCTCAAAACAAGATCTGCAGGAGGCAGCAATGAGGCCATTTAAAATGCGCCCGAAAAACATCTTTAATAACCTGGACCACGAGCTGCAAAACACTGCTTGTTTTAGGAAACCTCCTATTTACGAGAGAAAAACACTTTCTGAAGAGATGTTGCGAGGTGCTTAAAGGGGCTAGATGCAAGTTAGCCATTGTATACTCACTACTGCCACTTCAGGTCATACGTGTAACTGCAGCTTCAATATTAAAGCCGTACTAAGTAACGTGTTTACCTTAATAAATCCTTTTTGTAGTCCCTGTGGGGGTAATACAAGTGTTTATGGGATGATTGGAGGGTCTTTCATCTCCCCCTGGTGTCTCTGGCCAGAAAACCGTGTTTGCAGCTTGGCTGCCACCGGACCAGAGCCACCAATACACACTAATAGAATCACGAAGAAGAAGCTAACATGCTAACGGGCAAAGCTAATTGCGGGCTAGCACCACTTAAACAGTATTTACAGCAGGGGTAGGCAAGCCGCTGATTATTAGCACAAAGTAAAGCACAACACTGGAAAAATTACCATCTTAAATGAAATAAATGACTTAAAATTGCTTGAATTAAAGTTTTTCTATGTTGAATTTGAGTCGGTTTGAACTAATCCCAAGATAGAGGTTTTATCTCATCTAAGACCAGACCAAATCTACTCAAACCTTAGATTTACTCTGTTAATTTTATGTCATTTATTCCTTAAAATGATTATTCTTTTTGCACTTCTTTCAAATGCCAGTATTGTATATAATATATGACTTAATAGGGTGTATTGACAGTATTTCTACCTTGTTTTCTCCCATTTAACTCTAATAAAATGTATGTAATAATGTAAACTAGAAATGCAATGGCTGTGCCATTGCGATTGACTGCGGAATTGCGGGAAGCGAATGCAGAAATTGCATAAACTGTTCAAATTGCATAAATTGCTTAATTTGCATAATCTAATTTGCATAAACGGGTAAAATGCCTAAAATGTCATGTTGCATAAACTGCATAAAGTGGTAAAATGCATGAATGGGTTAATTTGCATAAATTATGTGTAAATTGCATAAACGCTTTAAAATTCATAAATCCTAAATGGCATAAACTCTTAAGTTGCATAAACGGTTTAAAATGCATAAAGTGGTTAATTTGCATAAAGTATTAATGTTGCATAAACTTTTATATTCCATAAACTGGTCAAACTGTTGAAATGGCCTCAGTGCTTGATTGGCAGAAGCTGCACAAATGGCTGAAAGGCCTGGAGTCTCCCCATTGGCTGGATTCCCCCATACACACCAATGCAAAAATTTCAAACTCCCGTATAAAAAAACTGGAAAACTGCAGAAGGACAATTTTTTCTCAAAACCCACAAGTTGCATAAGCTGAACATGCACAAAGTGCAGAAATTGCATAAAATGCAGAAAAAAGTGCAGAGAAGCATGGATTTGCGGCAGCCCCATTATAAGTCAATGGGAAAAATCTCCGACATTTTGGCCGATTGCGGAAAAACCATAAATTGCAGAAGTCCCAAAAGTAACAGCACCCTTCTCCTCAACATGCGGAACGTTTTGATGCATAACTTGCATAAATTGCATAAAGCATGAAGGTGCTGAAAGCTCTAGAAAATCGGGAAAAAGATGGAAGAGGAATAATAATAAAGAACATGAAAACCAATAATTTCTTCCGCAGTCAATTATTTGCAGCCAAGTGTGAGTGAAAAAAAAATATTTCCATTGTATAATTAGATGTACAATAGCCCTCTCTCCATTTGCCTTTCCTGTCAGCGTAGTGTTTAGTCTCCAAGACAATTAATAAGTTAAAAAATCACAACTTGCTACGACACCTGCAGTTGTGCTTATGGCCTCTAGGGGCAAGAGTTACTTAGTACTGCTTTAAGCTCGTGCATGACGGTGCTTCGGTCCGAATTAACACTTTTCTGAGTGACAGTGCAGGATTTTTAGAGGCAATTGTGGTGAATAGGTCTGGGCTCATTCTACACATTAGAAATACATAATTTTGACATATTTAAACTCTGTATAGTCCCTTTAATATCAATTATAAGTCAAACCCCTTTTGCTGCCAATACAATATAATTTGTCACTGAATACTTTTGTCCACATTGCATAGAAATGGAAACATCAGTCTTGGTTTGCGTCATTCACTTGATTCAGTTCGGTGAGGCCGTTTTCCATTTGAAAAGTACAACGGAAACCATAGGGGCTTATAATATTCGCACCCACTGCTCTAATCATTTCCACGCTTCATATTTTAGCTCCACGTTGTCAATAGCCGCGCCGTCTTTGCCTCCGCTGTGAATACGCTCCATACAATCTTTCCGAGGCTCCCCGCCGCTAGCTTATACAGTTAGAGCCAACGCGGGTAATGATTAAAAGTGCTGCTGTTGTGAGCGGCTGGGACAGAAATAGCCCTCTTATGTCTGAATAAGTTGAATTACGAATTGGCGGGAATGAGAATACCTGCTGCGCACACCGCCCTGTCAAAGCTCCTCACTCTCAAGGACTAACGCGGGAGCGCATACGTTCCCCTGACGCGACGGGGGGGCCGGGGGCTTTGCGCAAATGTGCCCATATGCATCCACTCTAATGTCGACTGTAATTACCTGACTGCAATCAAAAGGTTCTTATATGTTCTTATATTATATATAATTCATTGTGCCGTCGGTACAAGTGATTTTTTGCCTCGTTGTGAAAGTTCCGTGTAGGGATTGGTGGACGCACGCACTGCTTTACGTCAGAATGTTCTCCCTGAATCCCCTTCATGTATTTTAAGCACCAAAGATCTTTAATAGATCTCTAGATAGGACATGACGCTCGGTGACGCGGCAAACGTGGCAGCCGCCTTGTGATTGGCCGGTGAGGCTAATGCTAATAGTCATTGTTTTTGATTTGTTGTATCGCTGGCAAGTCTGTGTGTCGTAGGTCAGACATTTTTACTCACTTTTTTACTTACTTAAAAATGTGTTTTGTTTCTTTTACCCTCCTGTTATGTTATGTTTTGTTGCCTGAGCTTAGACGAGTTGATGCGTACCTGTCTAGTCTTTGTGTGTGTGCTCAGTCACGCACAACGACCAAAGATGTTGTTAGCATTTAGCCTCTCCCAGCATATTCCTTCAAACGGGGGTGAAGTTGTTACAAATTGTCCTGTTTTAAAGTTTGAATATCTAGGAAAAATAGTTTATATATAGTATGAAACGTCTTCTGCTTGCCTTATTTCGTGTAATCTACATATGAAAATGGTTCATCTCACAAATACTAGAATTGCAACCACCAACTACAAGCTTATATCACATAGATACTGTTTGGGTCAATTTGATCCAGCAAAGTCAAACTGGAGGTAAAAGGGTGTCAAAAATGTCAGTGTATTTCTTTCTTTGCAACTGTCAGACATATTTCACCGCAAGTACACACACACAGGCACCTATATATCCTATAGCCATTAGCATTAGCTATCAATCATCACCTAGGTAGAATAATTTTACAAGAACATTTTCAACGGTCGGCGGTTTGAATACAGCAGGTGCACACTGTTGTTGTGTTCTTGAGCAAGACACTTCACCCACCTTGCCTCTGCGTACACTGGTGTGTGAATGAGAGAGTGAATGAGTGCCTGGTTCCTTGATGTAAAAGCGCTTTGAGTTCCTAAAGCAGGTAGAAAGGTTCTATATAAATGTGACCATTTGCATTTTGTCGATCGGATAAACCTCCAGTGGCCACTAAACTTCATCTAAAAAGATGTTAATGATAAAGAAACCACATACATTATATAAATGCCATGTTGCAGATTTCCAAGTGTGAGAACGCCCTTTCTAAGACACACCATTGTAGAGGTCAGCCACATTTCTGTCAGTCAGCTCCACGGCGGCTGTGGCCAGAAGTAACTTGCAGTGCACAGCACTTTGGATACGTGGCATTGTTACAAGTGAATTTCCAGAGGACATCTGTATGGGAGGCCTCGTCCTGTGCGGTCTCTTGTCGACTTACCGCTGTTAACATTGTGACCTGCTGCAGCATGAATGTTTTATGTCTGTTCTCCATCCAGCGTCCTGAAAGTGGGGCCCAGAGGAATCACTGTGAGAGCGCGGTGTCTGTCCAGGACACAAACAGGGCATTGACAAAAGCAATTCATACGTCTAACAAAGAAAAAAAAGAGTGTGCGGTATGAAATGGGGGTGAAGGCAGTTATCAGGGCCAGGAATACTGCTATATCCTGGCATAAATGTTGTGAACTAAAACCATGGCCATGTTTCTGCACATCACTGAGGCAACTAACTAACAATGATGAGTTTCTGTTCATTCTCATCATTTCAATAAGTCGTTCAAAAGACGAGCTCCTTTAATTTTGTGTTTGTTTATGAAGCCAGTCTGGTCTTACTATCTGAGAAACTAATCGCTGAGAGACACAATGTTTTAATTAAAAGCATCCAAGCTTACAGCCGGACTGGGCTTTTACCCTTGAAATATGCGAATGCAAATAAAAGTTCGGCCACATTCAACACAGCAAACAGGCTACTTGAGATGTGCAACACCAGATACTGATTTGGATTGCATTCATCACAGTCACAGATATTGTTTTTTTTCCTGCATGTGTTCATTAATCTGTTCAAGCCACATGCATAGATGTTGAAACTGTCATACTAAGAATTGTTTCTGTGCAACTATATCCAGTCCACCTTCGTATTGCTGCTACTTTAGGCAGCAATTCTTTCAGTTAAGCCACTGTGCTGGAAAAAAGTCCATCTTATTTCAGATAATAATGACTTTTTCTTGCCTATTCCCTTTTTTGTCTTTTTTTTTTGCCGTGTTTTGTCTTGTCTCTTATTTTAAGGAAATTCATGCTGTTCCATTGGCAAATGTATTTCAACCTGAAAGACTCGCCAAAACAAAGCGGCTTTAGGAGGGTTTTATTGGACATGAATCATGTTTGGCGCTCAGACATCAGCGGAAGACAGTGGATAAACGGTTTGAAATACATGAATGAATGTTGGAGAGTCTGGACACTGGTGGTGGTGGATGATGAGGTCTGAGGCGAGGAGTGGAAACGAGCCTCGACGAGAAGGGCAGAGGCAAGGCCAGGCGGAGGAGGGGCGGAGGAGGGTCACAGCACGCTGGGGAAAAGGGCGAGGCAGTGAACTGTCACTCAAAATCATCAGAAATTGTTTTAATTCAAGCACATTTATTTAAAGGAATAGGCCACCGTTGTTCTTTGTTCTTATCTTAGCTTAGATGAGTTGATATGTAGCTGTCTGGTCTTTACACGTGCGCTCAGTCAGGTAAACAGAGCACAGACGGTGTTAGCATTTAGACTCTTCTATTCTCATCTATGGATCCAAACGGAGGTGAAGTTAGAAGCGACCAAGCTCTTCCTCGTTTTCCGTATTTAACCTCGCCTTAACCTCGCACATTCTCCAGTTTAGTTTTACCCAAAAATCTTCAAGGTTAAAGCCTTTAGGTCTGTGTGATGCTTCATTTGAAAGCCATGACCTACAAAACTCGTATAAATGGATCTTTTTACAGGCATTGTCATCACTTTTTTGACATTTTCGTCCCTTTTTTTTTTTGTCGGGTTTTCCGCACATCGCTTTTCATCAGATTTTGTCACACATTTTTGTCTTTTTTTGTCTTTTTTCATCGCTTTCTCGTCACGTTTTTTGTTACCTTTTTAGCACTTTTCTATTGCTCTTTTTTTACCTTTTTTTGTCACTGTTTAGTCACTTATCATCGCTTCTTCCTCATGCTTCTGTCGCTCTTTTGTTGCATTTTCATCCTCGTTTCGTCTCATTTTCATCACTTTGTTCAAGAAACTTTAAGATTTGGGTAAAGCCAAAGCGGGGGTTAAGAGGTTAAATATGGTTTGCCGTGAGCTTTTACACAATCCAAGTATTGTCACACAAATACATGTCGATTTTTCAAGCGGATAAAAAGGGGAACTACATTAATCTGGAAGAGCTTGGTCGCTTCTAATTTCACTCTCATTTGGAGCCATAGAGGAGAGGAGAAGAGGCTAACGTTTACGTGACTGAGGGTACGCATACAGACCAGACAGCAACACATCAACTCGTCTAAGCTAAGGTAAGAACATATCTCAGTATTTAAAAACGGTGGCTTATTCCTTCAAGATAAAATGGCATTTTTTGGCATGAAAATGATCAATACTCAAAAAGATGTGCCTCTTTTTTACAAATGAGATCATTTTTCTAAGAGCTGTGAAGAGAGTTCATTCTTTGATGAAAATCTCATTGTACTCTCTGGGTCGTTTTAACAAAAACATGGACGTCACACCAGCTGCAACGAACAATTACTTTTGCAGGCGCTCTTGGAAATTCACCACAAAGCCATTTGTACCCACACAGCTTCCATTAGGGCCCCACCTTTCCACTGCAGCTGCACACTATAGATCGTTTAATGTCGACAGTAATGTAGGTTGACTCAAACATGACATTTCCATAGCACATGCGAGTGCGTTGGTGGCAGCAGTCACAGACAAATGCACAATAGCAGATCGGCGCGTGTGGCCATCTGTCGCCAGGATCTGCCACAGTGATGAAAAAGTCCCCAGCTCCGCGGAGACCAGCCTCCGACTCGGCCCGGCTCAGCCAGTCTGCTCACTCCGGCCAGATTTTCCCGCGAATGTGTGCCATCGGAGAGGGGGCTCTCCAGTCAGCTAATCCTGCGCCTGTGCCAACGCCAACCAGCAGCAGCAGCGGACGTCAGGGCTTCAGAGGCCGAAAAACCTTCATTCTGAAATAGCCTGTTTTCCTGTAGGAGGATAAAATTCAAAATCTACATTGTAAACAAAGTGTTGTGAAAGAAAAAACAGACTGCGTACGCTTTTAACAACCTATGACTTTCAGAGTATCCGTATCCGAAGCAGTGTCCTCTGTTCACGCTATTCCTATTTTGTGCACTATACCATGGTCACGCCATTTTGTAGTGGTTTCCAGAGAGAAATAAGTAGTGCACTCAAAAAGTCCCTCCATGCATTCTGAAAAGTAGTGAGCTGCGATGGGTTAATATGGACCACAATGCATTAGGAAAGTCGTCGGAGAACAGGCAACAGTGACAGGTCTTTGAACAAAACACAACGGGAATGAGTGAAAGCGTCTGTTTTAATCACGTGTTGTGTATTTGTCATAAATACACCACTTAAATATAAACTGTTACGGAGAAAAGTCACTGACGTTAGCTTCTGACCTTAAGCTCGAGCTGTTAAATGATCGATAGCTTCCTCTCTCAGGCGAGAAAGGCAATAATCCAAGCCGTTTTCTTCATTCGCGTAAAATCCACGTGGAACAAAACTGATTTGACTTATATTTCTCCATAAATATGAAATTGTCTCTCGAATTTGGTGGGTCTTACTCGCAGAAATCCATTAATGCTGAAGTTTCGGACACGTGGCTCGATACTTTGTCCACGCTGCAGTACATGACATGCAACAACCCAAAGATGATCTACAGGGAGGAGAAAGCAGTGAGTGGCTTGTCCAAATCGCCAACAGAGTGAGTCTTTATAGCCTTCTGTAAAGTGTGGCACTATATAGTCTCTGTTTAGGGGCAGGGCGACTATTTGTCTGCTCACGTCTCCTCTTGTCTTATCTGTCGTCTCACCTGCTCAGAGCAACATCTGCACTGGAGCGACCTGAACCCCAGACCAAGCCCGATAGCTGCACACTGCACATGCTTATGTTTGTAGCGTATGTTTTAGTTGTAAATTGTAACAAAATGCCTCAGTCCCCGTTTAAACGCGGCGTGGCGATCGTCTCAGGCGAGAGAATTGTTTTCTCCTGTGTCCCGTGTTATTTCTGTAAAGGTCAACAAGAAGTTGGTATATTAATCCGGCTGATCAAACAACGCGCAAAATTAGTATGGCAAAATTAGCGCGAGGGATATAGCCAAAAAACACTGCAGAAAAGCTCTCCTTCTAATATCCAGTTGATTCGCTGACCAGCCGATCACACTAGGCTAATCACAACTGTCCTAGTGCACAGGGAGGCGCCGATTTGACAATCGACTGACTGTGCCGTCCACCCAGGCCCACCTTAATGTACCCAGAGGCCCCGGGGCTTAAACAGAATAGCGCAAACCCTAACCCAAACTCTAACCTATAACCCTAACCCTAACTCCCACAAAAACCCTAACCCTGCTACTCCTACATGTATCTCTCTGGGCCAGGTAGGGCGGGCCTACTTCAGGTACAGACATAGGAGCTTAGTGCAATCATCGCATATGGTTAGTCATACTGCAAAGTGAAGTGATTGACTTGAAAATCAACAAATCGTCCTTCCTTTACTCTGATAGGTCCTTGACTATGGTAGGCCCCGGGCACCAGCCTCTTCTAGCCCATTGGATAAGGTGGCTCTGCGTCCACCCCAAACACACACGTCCCGACGACGGCCAAGACCTGCCAGACCAGGAACCGACTGCCAGATATCACAGTGTTGTGAAAGGGCCTTAAATGAAGACACTGGAAAAAAAAAATCATCTTAAAGGGACTATAAAAAGTATTTCCCTCCCCCTACATGTTCCAGCCATGTCCTAATGTGTAGAATGACCACAACTGCCTCTAAAATCCTGCACTGTCACTCAAAAAGTTGTTAATTCGGGTCCGAAGTGCCGTCATGCACAAGCTTAATAGAGACTGCAGTTACGCGTAAGACCTGAGGTGGCAGTAGTGAGCATAAAATGACCAACTTGCATCTAGTCTCTTTAAGGAAGAAATGACATAAATTTACTTGAATTCAAAGATCAAATCTAAAGTTTAAGCAGGTTTAGTCTGGTCTTATATCAGTGGCCAATGGAACAAGCACATTATTTTCTTAATTCTGATTATTTTGTATCATGTCAAGTGAAAAGGAGATATGTTCAAATGTAAAAGTGAATTTGTTTGTTTTCATTTTGATCTTGTCTTAGCTCATATCGACAAAAATCAACACACAGTACCTTAAGTCAAGCGATTTTAAGTGATTTATCTAATTTAAGATGGTCGTCATTCCAGTGGAGTTCGGGTGGACATTCGGACACAACCCAAGACTAAACGGTAAAACTTATGCAGAATCGACTTTCAGGATCGTTATAATGGGACGTGTTTTGTATATATTCCGACATTATCCTAAGTTAACTACAAACAATGTCAAGCCCAGAAGTATTTTAAGCGATATCCGCGCTCGGACTAAAGCTCGCCTGAAGTGAGCCTGAACATGATGGACTTTCTGGCTCTGCGAGAAACTGCTCCTGAGGCCATTTTAAGGCAGGCCTGTTGTCTCGCCGTGGGCCAATCAGCGGCGGTGTGTGGCCGAGAGGAGCGAGCGGAATACCAATGACACGAAGACAAGCAGACAACCGGAGAGGACGTTTAACTCTTTTATCAGATTGTGTCATTCGCGAAATAACGAATAAACAAAGGTGTGTGGGTGAGAGGACGGCAAGGCAAGCTTATTTGTAGAGCACAATTCATACACAAAGGCGATTCAAAGTGCTTCACAGTTGCATAAATACAAGAAAGCAAGTAGAATCAATAAAAACATCAACATAGAATTAATCAATTGCAGTTAAAGGCACACTGCAAAAAGTGAACATCAAGCATGGGCTTAAATGACTTGATTTGAGGAAATGTATCTTGCTTTGAGCGGTTTTCACTCATTTAGACACTTTTCCTGATCGGACCAAGTTTACTTTGCTTGTTTGAGGACAATTCAGACCAGTTCTAGGGTAAATCTCGCTTGAAATGAGAAAGTAAAACTGCCAATGGGACAAGACCATTTTTCTTACCCCATTGGCAAAGAAAATGACCTGAAATAAGGACGAAATGTATTGAAACGAGTCAGAAACATCTCAGAACAAGTGAAATAATCTAGGACAAATGCCCAAGTACTTCTTAACTAGTCACAACAGCTAAAATTTTGATTATTGTGCTCAAATTGAGATGTTTATACTGATCTAGTTAATTACTTTTTGCAGTATGCACGGGCAAAAAGAACTGTTTTCAGCCTGGATTTGAACATTGTCAGAGTTGAGGCCTGTCTCACATCCTCGTGAAGACTGTTCCAGATTTTAGCTGCATGAAACTGAAACGCAGCCTCACCGTGTTTATTATGGACTCTGGGAACCACCAGGAGACCCCTCCCTGAAGTTCTCAGGGCCCGAGATGGTTCATACGGCTGTAACATGTCAGAGATGGTGCTAAACTATGAAAAGACTTATACACAAGCAGAGCTGTTTTAGATTCTATTCTCTGAGTGACAGGAAGCCAGTGCAGAGACCGGAGCACTGGACTAATATGGCCGTGTTTCCGTGTCAAAACTCGAGCTCTGTTATGGATGTTCTGCAGCTGTCTGACAGTGAGCAGCCGTTACAGAAGTCTAACCTGCTGGAGACAAATGCATGGATAAGTCTCTCTAAGTCTGGTTTTGACACTATTCCTCGGATCTAAAGAAAGGAAGGAAGGAAGGAAGGAAGGAAGGAAGGAAGGAAGGAAGGAAGGAAGGAAGGAAGGAAGGAAGGAAGGAAGGAAGGAAGGATGGAAGGAAGGAAGGAAGGAAGGAAGGAAGGTCTATATGACCCACACATTCTCTGCAGAGGACAATTCAGCGTGGGATTTTGATTGGACTGTGAATAGTTAGCCATACTCGAAAGCAAACTCCATTTCACTTGTTTTGCGCGTTCGTTTTTTCTTCCGTGAGTCCTGTACTCTCGCTTTCCGTCTTATTTTTTTGCCCATTAGGAAACGTGTCCTCGATTGTTGCTGTCCGGTGGTCCATT
Source organism: Gobius niger (assembly GCF_951799975.1). Lineage (NCBI taxonomy): Eukaryota > Metazoa > Chordata > Actinopteri > Gobiiformes > Gobiidae > Gobius > Gobius niger. The sequence goes on along the minus strand of NC_136855.1, from coordinate 35,434,887 downwards.
GATCGCATAGTTATCTTCCTGCAGTTCTTTATTTTTTAGTTGCTAATGAGCCAATGTCTGTGCCAGACTTTGGGAAGTCTCCAGCTGTCCACTTTTTCCCTCCCCAAACACACCGATGTAATTCCTTTAGATGTTTTCGGATTTAAAGTTTGGAACACATCGAGTCGACTTAAGTCTGTTATCGTACTCTGGCCAATTTATTTTGATGTATTATTTTTTGTCTTTTACATCAAAGAGAGGTAGAATAGTGGAAGAGTGGATAATAAAAAACTGGGTTCAAACCACGTGCACCGTTCAGAGAGCTGGAGATTTGATTTTGCTTTGATCACTGATTTACTGGTCCCGGTATGCAAATTCCATATCATTTTCATGCAAATTCACTTTTTTCTAGCTTGTAGCCATGTTATAATGTTATGTTATATCCTCATCGAAAACATAGCTGGAGTGTGATTTGTGCGTTTCATTTTTCTTATTTTTTCTTATTTTTATTTAGTAATGCAAATCCACGTAACACTTACAGACTCACAAGACAATACATTGACATGAGACAGTAAAGGAAATGGAAAGCGTACATACTATAAGTGACTGACATGACGTCTCTTGTGATTTTAGATACGTTTCCTTTAGTTCTGAACATGTTGGACACACTGTAAAGGTATGGCTCAGTACAATAAGATGTAAGACAAAACTCAAGTCATATGTTTGTTTTTTGAGATGTTATCTTTGCTTCCACTTTGATCTTCACTACCTCTGCTGTTAAATGGTTCTTGTTGAGATTCTTATGCAGACTATGATTGGATTTTTTTATTTCTTTTTCCCCCCGGTACCAGTGTGATAGGGGAAAGAACTGATTTTCCCCTCAATGTCCACCCATTGGAGAGGGGGAGGACAGCAGTGGGGGTAGAGCCTCTCTCCTCCCAAGTCGCCCCACACAGTGGAGGAGGATAATTGTTTTGTGTGTTTCGCTCACATTCTCTCTTTTGTATTAAAGGCAAGCCCACACGATATGCAAAACTGATGTCTTAGAGATTTTTTTATTATCATGTTACAATGTTCTCTCATCAAGAACATACGTGGAGTTGTGTTTTGGTAAATGGTCTCAACTTATATAGCGCTTTTCCACCTACATTAGGCCCTCAAAGCGCTTTACAGCAAAGGATCCACTCACCCATTCATACTCTCATTCATACACCAATGTACGCAGACACTGGGGGCAATGTGGGTGAAGTGTCTTGCCCAAGGACACAACGACAGTGTACACTTTCAGGAGGTGAGATTAGAACCCCCGACCTTCCGATCATGAGACGACCCGCTCTACCATCTGCGCCACTGCCTTCCTCACCTCGCCATCGCTCCCTAACCTTCATCCTTTAACCCCTTTACCTCCCACCTGAACCAAGCACATTTTCTCCAGTTTGGCTTTACCCCAGTCCAAAAGCTTCTGGAAAAAATCTGTGAAAATAGCAATAAAACAGACGGAAACAATGATGGAAATGTGACAAAAAAGTGAGAAAACATTGACAAAAACGTGACGAAAAATGGATTAAAAAGTGGTAAAAATGTCACAAGAAATTGACTAAAAATTTAAGAAAAAATGACAAAAATGTGACAAAAAAATTACAAAAATGTGACAAAAAAAGACAAAAATGTGACCAAAATTTGAAAAAAAAAAAAAATTACAAAAAATTGACAAAACAATGACCAAAATGTGACAAAAAATGACAAAAATGTGACAAAAAATTGACAAAAAAAATGACAAAAAAGTTACAAAAATGAGTTGAATACCCCACAAAAAATGATGGAAAAAAAATCTGATGACGTGGGGAAAAAGATCCTCTCGGTTCAGGCGGGAGTTAAGAGGTTGATTGCGGTGAAAAAACACTTGAAAATCAGGAATTGACTCTACTAGAGCAGGTGGTTAAAACTCTCTTCCATTCATTCTCAATGGTAAATATGGATGCTGTACACTTTTTGACCACAAGCGTCAAATTGGGGGCGCTGTTTCACTCCTTTTGGAAACACAGTTGTGGTGTCTTGGTATTTATTAATCACAGTGTTGTAGCATCAACTTTTATTGCAAAGGTTGTTAACATCGAAAGCAGGTTTGCAGTGCACCCTCTGCTGGCACTATGTATAACTACACATAAAAACATCTCTTATTCTGGGGATATTTTCCTTATCATTTTTTTGTACTACAAAAATACCAAAGAAGGCGTCCAAAAGCAGTTTAAAAGCCTCACTAAACCTTAATGTAGGAGCTCTAACAGAAGGAATCAGATACCAAACCAAAATAATGTAACACAGTGCTATACTACAATATTTGACGATACAATTCATTCAAACATACAGTGATACCTATTGAGGAATTATGTCTAGGTATGGACTGTATTTTTGTTGCGCTTACCTTTGCCGTTGTATCCAAACACCAAATATTGTGTTGGCTTTATATTCAGCTGCTTATCACAGCTTTCTTAACACCCGACCAAAGATGTGTCAGCCAGAATGATGGTCCAAGTCTTGGTAGCATGTTCTCCAAAATCATCACGGTGAGTGGGCAGCGGGAAACATGCTACCTGTGACTAAAAAAATACTGTATTTTTGTGAGTGCTGGCAAAATTGTAATAGGAAGAACAAGTCCTTCATAATCCTGAGGTTGTTTCCTTCTGAATAGAAAATAAAAAAGCAGGAAAACACAGTGAAGTCCTCTGTTTGTCATAGCTTCATTTAAATCAATACAGCTTTGGAGAATTAGCCTCATTGTCCTGCTGCCAACATTAGCGACGTGGTTTTTCCGCCTTGGCCTTAAGACACCTTCTTCATCCCACCAACACGTGAAGTCTTTATCAGATTTAATGGCTGTAAAAAGGGGTGAAATCCAAAGGGAGTAGACAAAAGGCGTAACTAATTAGCAAATCGCCAAGACAGGGATACGAGAAGTCTTTACAAACAACAGAATTTCCTTTCTCCTTGTGATGTGTTTAAAGATGGGAACTATGCTTTTTGCAAGTATTTGGTGATAATGTCAAACACATCTTTATCACAATACCTCTATAGACACTATTCCTCTGATCTTGGCAATGTTTTTCAGCTGGTAAAACACTGCTGATGTTATTGTGTTGATGTGGCTGTTTAAGTTCAGGTCTGAGTCCATGATTACACCTCGATTTCTAACCTGATTTTTTGGTTACAGAGAGACACTGAAGGTGACTGTAGGCCAAAAACAATGATTTCAGTTTTGTAAAGCAATAATGTTTTACATCCACAATTTGACCTGTTGGATGTAGTGACAGAGTGTATCTTCAGGCCCATGTTCACCTGACGTCTGTGAAACATAGATCTGAGTGTCATCTGCGTAGTTGTGACACATTATTGCTGGTATTAGCTGACCCAATGGAAGCATGTACAAGTTAAATAAGAGGGGTCCCAAGATTGACCCCTGCGGGACTCCACAAGTCATGGCAATTTTGACAGTTGCCATTTTCAACAAAGTACGCCCTGTCCTGTTCAAGTCCTCGAGACAGGACTTTAACCAGTTTAGAGCAGTACTACCAGAGATTCCCACCCGGTTTTCTAACCTGTGAAGTAAGATCCCGTGGTCCACAGTGTCAAAGGCAGCGCTCAGGTGCAGCAGAACTAAAACTGAGACTTTGCCTGCATTGATGATCCTGCAAATATCATTTGTCACCTTCATCAGATCTGTCTCAGTGCTGTAGTTGGGCCTAAAGCCTGACAGGAAAGCATCAAACACATTGTTAGACAGGAAATAGTCTAACAATGGAGTACCAACAACGTATTATTCTGTAACTAGCATTTACAGTATACTAATCTAAGGCAGTGGTTCCCAAACCTTTTTTGTGCCCATCTTAAATCATTCATTTATGCTTCCATGTCATGGATTCTGCCATTATTACACAGTGACCAACTAAACTAAGATTATCCAGTACTTTGTAGTGAGTTATTCTCAAAACTAATGCTAAAATACTCTCGAATCTTTTACTGAAAAACATCAAACTAGCGTTCATTTGAAAGTAATGATTGATATGTGGCTCGAGTTCACTGAAATATGCCGTTTTAAATCAAAGACACATCATATTAAATGTCAGAAATGTAAAAAATATTGTCCCATTGGCACATCTAACCTGAGCCGTAATTAGATGCGTTTTACAAAATTAGGCCGCCTTTCAAAAAAACCCTTGCAAAACCCTTCTGCTCGTGCTGCCTCCTCTGCCGCTAAGCCTTTTCTCGTGTTCGTTAACATATGTGTGCAAACGTCCAGATCTTCCAAAGCCTAAATAATCCGCGACATGTCTTTATCAGGCGTGTGATTCCAGCGCGGCCTCCCTGATAACCCGCCCTTGTCTGGTGTGAAGTCCCTGTGTGCACCATTCTGCTCCTACAGTGAGGCGGCACAAGGCTCTCTTCTTAGCGCCGCTGTCATGCTAGCAGCGCTCTGAGCCCGACGCGCACGGAATACTAAGAGTGCCCTCGAATGCAGCGCACAGCCCGGAGCGTGTCTTAATCCCCCCGCAGCAGCAGCAGCAGCGGCAGCAGCAGCAGACAGGCCTTGGCACGACGCGTTCACGTACACACACCTCCTGCGCGCTATTTAGGCCGTGCAATTTTCATAATGGAAGCGACATCAGGTGATGCGTGCGCAGTGATTTCCTCCGAGTGCTTTGCTTAACCTGTGCAGGGGCTGTCCTAGTAAAGTGGATTTGCACAGGAGCTGCCATTGTCTGTGCAGTAGTATTTATAGTGTGTCTTACAGAAGCTCGTATGAAGCTGCGGCCGGACTCCATTTATTGTACAGAGTAAGACAGTCAGGGGCTGATTGTCATTTCAAAGCAGGACAAAGAGGAGTGACATCAGACATGTGCAGTGTTGAATACTTTGAAGTTGTATTTAGTTACAGAATACTGAATATACATTGATTTGCATTATATTTATGCATAAATCAGGCATATGATTAAAAACACGCTGACTAAGTTTGTTGGATCGCCTGTGAATTTATTAGACACACAAAAAAGTGCCTTGCAAGTGCAGCAGGAGCAGCATCACAGCACCACAATGTAGTCCTTTGATACTAGTAAAGTAACTGCAGTGTAGATAACCTCAAATGAAAGAGTAACTGTACTGGAATACAGTTGTTCAAAATGAGCATTCTAAATATATTCTGAATACAAGTATTGAGTTACCAACTAGGGCTGAAAGATATATTGTATTGATATCAAGATATGCACATTCAAGTTATTAATATCGAAAAAGCAACGATACATTGTTATCGTATTGATATCGAGATATGAACATTCAAAACATTGAAATCGAAAAAGTAAGATATAAACTATATAGATTTTCATCAATAAAACTGCACTTGTTTGTATAATGTTTTTATTTTTCTGAAAAATGCTTGGTTTTCACCTAACCCATAGTTATATCGTATCGATATCGATTTATCTGGCATGAATACTCGAGATATGAAATGTGTTCTTATCGTTCAGCCCTATTACCAACACTGGGCATGCAAAGTGCCACATTATTCATTCACACCATACTGAATGGTGGTATTGGGGTAGACTGACGGAAGCGAGGCTGTCAATCAGCACCGTCGGCCCCTCGGACCACCAACCACTCACCCACACTCGCATACATTTTAGCCTATTGTACATGTTGTGGTAGGGGAAACTGGAATACCTTCTCAGACACGGGGAGAACATACAAACTCTACACAGAAAGGTCCCATACGGGATCGCACCCGGGACCTTCTACCTGTGAAGCACAAGTGCTAACCGCTGCGCCCCCGTGCCTCCCAAAGTCTGTGTAGGAACTGATGTACCACACTGATGTTGCTCTGACTTTTCCTGCCCGACCAAAAACAAAAAGAAACTGTTCTGATCTGGTGCTTCTGCAGTTGGGTTTCGGTTCAGCAACACTATGAGCCCAAAGAATGAGATCAGCTGACCACCCTGAATGACCAGGTTATTCCATCAATGGATTTCTTCTTCCCTGATGGCACAGGCATATTCCATGATGAGAGCACCAGGATTCACATTGTGAAAGAGCGGTCCAGGGAACCAGCAGGAGATGGACTGGCCACAGAGTCCAGATCTTAAAGGAATAGGCCACCGTTTTTAGTGGGATATGTTCTTACCTTAGCTTTGATGCTATAATCCGCGCAGTAATATCTTCACTTTACTGTGTGGACGCCGAACTACTCCTGGTATTATTACGCCTTACAATATAGTTCCCCCTTTTATTCGCTTAGAAAATCCACATTGTTTAATTTTGTGTAAATATACTTTATAATGTAACACTTCACGTAACCATATTTAAATATGGAAAACATGGAAGAGCTTGGTAGCTTCTATCTTCACCTCGTTTGGAGCTATAGAGGAGAGGAGGTGAGGCTAAATGCTAACGCCGTCTGTGCTGTGTTTACGTGATAGAAGGCTCCGTGAAGACCAGACAGGTACAAAAGAACTCAGAACTCATCTAAGCTAAGGTAAGAACATATCTCAGTGTGTAAAAACGGTGGCCTATTCCTTTAACCCCATTAACAATCTTTGGGATGTGCTGCAGAAGCCTTAGTGCAATGGTCACGCTCTCCCATCATCAATACAAGATCTCTGTGAAAAATGACTGCACCACTGGATCTTCTGACCTCTTAGAAGCTTATTGACACAGCGAATGCGTGCTGTAATCAAAGCTAAAGCCGCTACAACCAACCATTAGAGCGTGTGACCTTTTCTTTTTCTGCTCAGTGTATTCGGACTTTTACGCGGCCGAGTCTGAAAAGAATCTAAGACTCAAACGCTCACAGTAACCTGAAAATCTTATGGTCAGCACTGCAACCAAGCGCACAAAGGTTTTCAGGCACTTACAGGCTACTTTTTTTTAGCTGCCTGAAGACTATTTATATGGTATGATCTCAATTTCGTGTAGCGCTTTCCCACCTACATTGGCACTCAAAGCTCTCTTCCATCTAGGAAACACTCACCGATTCTCACTCATTTTAACACCAGAAGATGAACGTTATGTTGCACCTGTAAGCAAAGTTGTTGTTGGCATATATGCATAATAAAGCTAACTTTATGTTTTAAGATGTTGCTACTGTATATTGTGTGCTGTACACCCTGTGGTTGTAGTGATCCCTGCTGACTTTCATTCCTTTTGGAGTTTGACTATTGTTGGATTAGTAACCAATATCAATATGGCTGTTTGTAGGATTTTTATCTCGTAATTCTCAATTTTGGCTCCTGAGATAATCCAGGCGGAAAGCAGAGAAAGCTGGGCGACCCACAATCCCCCTGGGATGACAAGCCGCGACACAAATACAACTCACTCCTACCCATTTACATTAATGACTCCGTCTGAGAGAAAATCCATGATGGCTGCTCAGTCTCCTCCCATAGAGCATGTTCCAAAAGGGCGGAAAGCCTCGGGAAGGGGGACCGGCTGATAAAAAATGTAGGGGGAAATTCGGAACTCATGTGGACAGTGTTTATTTTTGGGGGCAACAAAGCGATATAAATTAAAGGGATATTTCAGGATTTTTGACATAGGGTCTCATTTCCTAGTTATCCAGAGTGCCGTTGATTTCTGGAGATATTTTTTTATGTATTTCATGCAGTTCTTATATTTGAAGAGTTGAGTGGTATCAGCTAGCCTGCCATACAAATGTCTATTTAGATAGAATCATTTTTGGAATATAATTGACCTTGCATCACATGAATCGCATTTTGAGGGACTATTTTCCAGCAGATCCCTCCACGCGTAGCTTATACAAACACGAGGCTGATGCTGCTCAAATATAAGTTATTTTAAATGCAAAATGGTTAAAATTATTCTATGGACACAGACATTTATATGGTTAGTCTGGCGTTATAAGTGATTTGCCTCAGGTGCACTGTGGAGCTGATGCCATAGAAATGCGCTAGCCTCGCACTAGCCTAGCGCCACGAAACTCTTCAAATACAAGAACTGCATGAATTACAAAAAAAAATATCTCCAGAAATCAGCAACACTCTGGATAACTAGGAAATGAGGCCCTATGTCAAAAATCCTGAAATATCCCTTTAAGATGTTTGCAGCACATTTTTGCATATTTCTGATGCTTTTCGGAAATATCGCTTCATCTTCATTATCGAAAGGGTATTCATTCAGATATGCATATTCACTCTAACAATTTATCAGCTAATTTTTTCCCCAGTCTAGATAATAGAGAGATATTTTGCGTTTTATAGAGAACATTTGTATTTGAGGCTTTGTTCTGGCATTCGTGGGAAGCACACGAAGTCACAGTTTCTAAGTCAATACCGGTTTAATTGTGTTTTGTGCTGGTTCACTGAGTTGGACCAAAATATAATTAATGTAGGAGCTTATTCAGGTACAAGGGAATGATTAAAAACCCCTCCAGTGTGAAGTTGCTCCGAGAGGATTGTGACAGTAACTTGGCTGTAATAAGTTTGCACACACTATACAATGTTGACTCAAAAGTTGTTCAAGAAAGTGGAGATGTTGTCCATGGTGCTTCCTGTATTTGATAAACATGAACTATTTGTGTCCCAGTTTGACTATAAACAACCATATAACTCGGAAACGTCAATTTCGCATAATACCTCATAATACCCATTTAAAGGTTTTAAAACAAATGGAGCAATAAGTGTGGTACCACCTACAAACATATATATTTGATTTTCATAAGGTTCCACATGAGAAGCCTGACTCTAGCCGGACGGCCACACCCACAACCACTCAAACATATTCTGCTCAACTTAAACCTATTGTACATTGCACTAAATTGTGTATTTTGAATAGCTGATACTGTTATTTTTAGTAGGACCATCATTTTCTGTAAATAATTTAGCCATATCAAGATAAGGACTAAACCACATGCAAACGAGGCCAAAAACAGGTCTGCTACAAAACTAAACAAGACAGAGGAGGAAGGTCTTCACCAAGACTTTCAAACAACACACCTCTCGCTCAGCTTTGCGGACTGTGGAGTCTATCGGACACTACGGGGGGCTAACTTCACACAGGTGAAATACTGTGCTGCAAGTCCAGGCATTACGAAAGAAAAATTACACAACTCATCATGACAGTAACACAATTACATGCAAACAGCATGAACGTGTGTGTATCGTTAATTAGGCTTTTCAACTGTTTATCCTCATCAACCTGTACCATCGTACTGAAGCACCTCTGCGCTTCCCTTCAAACGGAGTTTGTGGGAAATGAAGTGATGCTCTATATTAAGACACTATTTCATCCGCTTTGCAACCACATTCACAAAGGCTGTCCCTACCTTGAGTCGCTGCTTAGCCCCATTTAAACTTTGAAGAGATGCGCTGTCCACCGTGTGCAGATACAGGAAATGCCTCAGTGATGTAGCTCATCCCCAGCACAGACTTTAAACAACACGATGGTCCTTACCCTTTCTCTTTTGTGACATCCGTCATTCTGTCCAACATAGTTTAGCCTCGTTTGACGGAGGCAGAGTCATGTTGAGCCCGCTGACCTGTGGTCACGGCGCCAACACACCGCGATTGCGCCGCAAATGCATCATCAAAGCGGTGCAGAAAATGCTGAAAAAAATAGGCAGGTGGAAAATGAGCGGCGGGCCGGACTAAATTGCTTGGCGGGCCGGCCCCGGCCCCCGGGCAGCGTTTGGCCCAGGTCTGGTCTACAAGGTTTCAGGTAGAAGCAAGTCACATTTAATGCCATTTTTAATGCCCACATACTACATTTTAATGCCACAAAGGAAAAAGAGTTGCAATCGTTTAACAAAATGTGCAACTTTTTAGCAAAACAAGAAAGAAAAAGGTCAATTTCAGCCAAATCTACAACTGAATATGTTTTAGACCATTATTTCGGTATTTTTAATAAACGTATACGTCACAATGTTCCAATACATTTAGATTTAATTTCAGTTTGAATCCATTTGAATGCTTTTCAGGCCTTGATTTTGGCACAGTTAGTTCTAAGTACCAAGGCCTAGAACTAGATCAAACCAGGTCTAAAACGAGTCTGAATTGGACCAATAATGGTCTAAATTATGTTTAAACCAGAAAACACTAAACTTCAATGCACAACACAACCAAATAATTAGTGCCAATAAAAATTAACAAAGTCTACAACTGCAGATGACTCTGAGTTCACTCAAATAGTAGTGAAAGTGGGACAGGTCATGTGATGCGGTGGGACAGACATGAGAAATTCAAACTTAGATTAAAGGAAGATCAGCATTGACGCATTTCCTTTGCTATCATCGCCTCAAATCACACATACAGAAAGAAATAGGTCATAAAATCTTCTAATTTAGATTCAGATGCATCTGTGGAATCGCCCATATATGGTCATGATAAAAAAAACAGTTAAGGGGGAAAACAATTTGGAGAAAAATTGAAACTTTCTCTAATTATTCAAAAACTTCTTTAACAAATTCTGAATTCTGAATATAGTTTTCTACTAAATAAAGATACAAAGACATGGGGAGGAGCAAAGTGGTTCAACAGCCCATAATTAAATAAATAATGGAGAATGCTAACTTGATGCTACATGTTAGCATCGGGCTAATGCTAACGGTTAGCTAGCGCAAGCTACGACTGCCGTTTTTTCACTTCTACTGAACAATCTGCTGTGAGAAAATATCCATATGGGCCCGATTTACACTTGACTTTATTTATGTGATAAATAAGTTCATGTTCCACCAGAAAATGGTTATAAAGAGTGGAAAATTGTGTTTCTCTAAAGATTCTATTTTCCCCCTCGGCAAAGCCACGCCCCCTTCTATGACGAGATGCCGTCTGTATCTATTGAGTGTGACAAAAAAGATCATTTTCGTCACATATTGACTATTCGGGTTGATCATGAACAACATCAACTTATGACTACTTTTAAAACATACTTTTATGGGGCAGGAAAAAAAATACCAGGTACTGTTCCCTTTTTTTCTGCTCATGCTCCACAGTTTGAGAACCACTGTCTTTGTTCATTTCAAGCCAAATTAGCACTGTTTACGCGCTAATATAGGTTGTCAGTGCTGCCCGGTCGGCCCCCCGCGGTGACGTGCACGTGTCCCTCAGGTCTCCCAGCACACGCTCCCGTAGTCTGCGCCGCCGCTCAGCCTTGGATGTGGAGAGGCGGGCGCGGGAGCCCGGGGCATGAACAGTGCGAGTGGGAGTGCCATTGTGCTCCTGGCGCGGCTCGTGTGTCTGCGGACGCGGATACACGAGAGCATGACTACAACACTAATCCACTCAGAGAGACAACGCACCGGAATTGGCTTTTCCGTGTACATTATAATGTCTCTGGATGTAATCCCATTCAAGAATCAGCTCGTTTCCGTGTTTGTTTGTTATAACAGCACAGTATTTCAGATTATCTCCAGGCTTTCAATGAACTGGAAGGTCTGTGGACGTAAAGAGGTTTTTACGGGGGACCTCCGTTTAGGTTTAAATTAGTGGTGGGACTGGATTCAAATTTTTAATCGAGTTAATTACAGGTTAATTCATTGTAATTAAACACGTTTTAATAATAAAAAATATATATTTTCATTTCAAAACCCCTTTTTGTTATAATTATTGAATAAATCAACACATGAGCTCAACAACAAATATATTTATTCATCTGTTAAACAATTGAACAAAGAGATTGGTGCAAAGTGCTATTAAACCAGAGCTATTCAGGAAATCCTATTTATTCATGTCACTTGTAAACAGTACATAAATTAAGCAAAAGGGGAATAAAATATTATTTGTTGTTGTTGCTGCAAACGATCCACTGTGATCCATTTTGCCAGGGAGTTGTTTAATTTTTCACACTTAGACTAACCTCCTGGCTTCCGAACGGAAAATCACATTGCACCAGCCCCCAGTGGCTCCTCCTGCAGGTGATGGGTCCACAGAAGGACGGCCTCATGGTTCTAACCGGGCCTGTTGGTCTCTCATAAGGGGCTTCTGAAATAAAAACTCATAATCTTATAATATAGAGCACAAGCGCCTTGCTGTTTCCAGTGGACTTAACGTTTCTCAATGTTAACGTCGGATAAGGTGTATATCGTGGCATGTCATTACCATATATAAAATATGTCCATGTTGTCTGGAGAGGAGGATGTGGAATGTTTCTCGACAGCTTGTTTAACTTTGCTGCAGAGGTCACGTCAGAGTGGAACGGTGGGGACGTGCTTGGCCCGACATGTTTTGCATTGAGATCGTACTTTAGACTTGAATAACTACAGTGAAATGTGAACTCCTTTAAGCACAACTTGCACACAACAGTACTCCTTTCTATCAGGACGTTTTTTAAAGTAAAAATGAGTCCCCAGTCGCCAAGTGAAGCGTATTTCTCGTCCATTTACTGTTGTGAGCGGATGTCGCGCGTGCCTCATATTTACGGGCGACCCCAAACCATGCAATGGAAAGGGTACAACTCGGGACGTTTGAATGGGAGGAAAATCTTTGTATTTAATGAATAGAATTTAAAGCGCTAAAGTTTCAGCTCTAGTTTAAAGGGGCTGGATGCAAGTTTGCGATTTTATACTCACTACTGCCATCTCAGGCCTTATGCATAACTGCAGCTTCTATATCAAGCTTGTGCATGATGGCACTTTGGACCCGAATTAACACCTTTTTGAGTGACAGTGCAGGATTTTAGAGGCAGCTGTGTAGGGCTGTGCAATTAATCTAAATTCAATTACGATTTTGATTATTACAATAAACTATAACAAAATTAGCATAATAGGAAAAAAAGGTTTCACGTGCCATGGCTCATGCTTTCGACATAAAAACATAAAAACGCTGTGTGATGATGTCATCAGGGCACGCTGCTCAGTTTACCTGCGCAGGTGTGAGGGCTGGCCAGCAGGGGGCAGGTGTGAAACAGAGACTTCTACCTAATCGAGACAAACTTGAAATCATTTGTACTTTTATGACTGTTCAGAAAACAGAAAATGATCAGCATAGTTTTTTTTATTAATAAATAAAATAAAGACTTAAAAGGCAACAAATAATTGTGATTTCAATTATGACAAAAATAATCGTGATTATTATTTTTTCAATAATCGAGCAGCCCTAGAGTTGTGTATAGGTCTGGGCTCATTCTACACATTAGGACATGGCTGGAACATGTAGGAGGAGGAAAATACTTAATTTTTATATTTTTATACTCCGTATAGTCCCTTTAAATCATTGTCCATCTTCTTGAGCCATGATTTTGGTTTCTCAACTGGTACACGGGTCACTCCGACTTAACAATTTGGATCAATGGGCCTTTGCCAATAAATGTAATTATTTTGATCGTCAGCCTTGTAATGATGCTTGAATCAATGGGACCATGTGAGGAAATAGTTTAGTATCCGAGGTCAGAGTGAAGGTGAAAACATCGATTTTACTTGTAGTGGTCAATGTTGACATCCTAGTTTTAATGTCAGAGTAAAATAAATCAATCAAGCTCACGCTTTACGCTGCTTCTTTTATGACGTTTTGTTGACTAGGGAGACAAAGTATTTCAGGAAATCACGACAACATCTCTTTCCTATATTAATTCTAAAATATTGACATGTTTGGGATCCACGTGCTGTGCAAAAGGTGACCGAGATGACGCCCTAATCCAAAGGTCATTTAAAAAAAATCAAAGATAAAAACGTGTGGGACGATGTTACAAAAGATTAGGTTTTCTTTACACTCTTACAACCTCTCACTTTAACCGAGCGGATTTTCTCCTGTTTGGCTTTACCCAAATCAAAAAGCTTCTTGGCCAGTGTAACGGCTCATTTGAAATAATAGTAATAATACATTTTCTTTGTATAGCGCTTTTCAAGACACTCAAAGACGCTTTACAGAAAACAAGAATAAAATCACACATAAAATGAGCACATTCAAATAGAGGGCAGTTACTCGACATTAAAAGCCTTTTTAAAGAGGTGGGTTTTGAGTTCTTTCTTGAAGGTGGGGAGGTCAGAACAGGCACGGAGCGGTTGGGGCAGTGAGTTTGGGGGCGGCGATGAAGAAGGCTCTGTCTCCCCAGGTTCGGCGCTTGGTCTTACAGGGGAGGGACAGGAGGTTGGCGTTGGAGGAGCGGCGGGAGCGAGATGGAGTGTGATGGCGGAGGAGGTCGGTGAGGTATGGAGGGGCCAAATTATGGAGGGCTTTGAAAGTGATGAGGAGGACCTTGAACTGGATGCGTTGAGGGATGGGGAGCCAGTGGAGGTTCTGAAGGACAGAGGTGATGTGTTCACGGGAGCGAGTGTGCGTGAGGAGGCCGGGCAGGGGAGTATACTGGAGTTTATTGAGGGTTTTGGATGGTGAGCCGTAGAGGGCGCTGTTGCAGTAGTCAATTCTGGATGTGATGAAGGCATGAATCAGAGTATGAAAGCTAAGACCTGCTGAAGTTTTCATCTCTTTTTCATCTCTTTATTTGTTGTGTTTTCATAGATTTCTTGTCGTGTTTTAGTTTACATTTTCATCGCTGTTTTTCATTCCTTTTTGGAGCTTTTTTTTGTGTTGTCTGCGTCAGTTTTTCATCGCAGTTTCGTGTTTTTTTTGTTTTGTTGCGTTTTCATCCTTGTTTCCACTGCCATTTCGCTTTTTTCAAGACGGCTTCAGATTTGGGTAAAGCCAAAAAGTAAATGTGCTCGGTTCAGGTGGGGGTTAAGAGATTAATATCTAATCTATAGCCAGATTTATTGAAGTCTGACACATACAATGGCAAAAAACTACAGCAAAAGTTTCAAATTGATATCCCCTTTTCCCTATTCCCCCGCAGTGCCTCGCCTTAAAAGCTGAAATGAATGCTTCTGTTTTGGTTTGGGATTGTAAGAACAACTGTTTTAGTTCGATGGGGGAATCTGGTGCACCACAGGGAGAACATGCACACTCCACACGCATGATCCAGGAATCCAGCACAGCTCACAGTTTTCCTTTTTGCTGCGAGGAGAGATTGATAACTAGTCAACCTACAAGTGCAGATACTGTAAATTATTCTGAAAAATCCCAAGGCTACGGGTTATAAAGCACATGAGGAAGCCTGAATATTGTTGGATAGCTGCAGTAGTAGTACTTGTATTGGTAGACGAGAGGTTGGTTGTAATTTCAGTCGGAGCAAACATGCCAAGCTCTCATGCGTTCTCCTGCTGTACTCATCCTCTCTGACAGAACATTCTCACATCCACCCACTGCTTCCATCTACTCATCTCTGCGGCTCACAAGACTACACTCTGACTAACGACTCATTTTGTTTTCACAATCTGTTGGCGTATCGGAAGCTTCGAGGACATAGTGTTCAGGTTTTGGAATTTTTATGAGATCCTGCGTGAGCGAAATGTAGCAGACAATTCATTTATTTATCATAACTAAGCCACAGTTTCAAATATCTCCAACCAGTTTGTCCTGACCCAACCGTCACCCACGGCTTGAGGGTCACCTGGCAGGAGCAGCTTGTTTTTGTTGTTTTATTGTGCCTTTCACTTTCTCCTACTTCATCAACTCGTATCACGTGATTAAATCTTCCCGTTTTCAACATGATTCGTGTTAGATCGTCTGCTCAGGAGGGACTGTCAGCTTTTAAGACACAAATTAAGGTCATGGCCAGGGATATGGTTAACCTTAAAGGTGGATTATGCAACTTTCTTTGTGCGTTTTTGGCCTTGTAGTGACCCAGCGGCTGTATGAGTGGAGCTGACCTTTAACCAACCAGGAAAGTCTTGATGAGTCCAGACTCATGTGCATGTATGTACAATTGTACATGTTTTTAGTGTGAGGGGAAACCGACACAGAGAGAACATGCAAACTCCATCACAGGAAAGCTGGTCCGAGAATCCAACCTGGGGCCGTTTTGCAGTGGGTGAACACACTAACCTTCGTGCCACTGTATTTGAAAGCATGATGTGCAGCGTTCACCTCATAGATTCTCAAAAGCAGCGTTTGGCTTTTAGTGGGTCTGGACTAAGTTTCATCATGGTCTGTCTACATGGATCTAAAAGGTTCTATGTAGGCAATAGAATTATTCATGACATGATGAAAAGGAGCTCTTACTCCAGCCGATAACTAACGTGCCCTCTCCTTTCTTCTTTCCTAGAGATCCCCATCATCGGATGAACTATGAATGCTGAACACGATGATCACCCTCCCGCGCCAGACAATGAGAGGTGCTAGGCTGAAGGGGGCGCTCTCAGACCCCCTGTTCATGCTGCTCTTGGCTCTTCAGATCCTGGTGGTGGCTGGACTGGTGCGCGCGCAGACCTGCCCCTCCGTTTGCTCATGCAGCAATCAGTTCAGTAAGGTCATCTGCACGCGCCGAGGCCTGCGAGACGTCCCGGACGGCATCTCCACCAACACGCGCTACCTGAACCTCCAGGACAACCTCATCCAGGTCATCAAGGTGGACAGTTTCAAGCATCTGCGGCATCTGGAGATCCTGCAGCTCAGCAAGAACCACATCCGCAGCATCGAAATCGGCGCGTTCAACGGGCTGGCCAGTCTCAACACTTTGGAGCTTTTCGATAACCGTCTCACGACAATCCCCAATGGAGCATTCGAGTACTTGTCCAAGCTGAAGGAGCTATGGCTGAGGAACAACCCCATCGAAAGTATACCTTCCTATGCCTTTAACAGGGTCCCATCGCTGCGGAGGCTGGACCTGGGTGAGCTGAAACGCCTCTCGTACATATCGGATGGCGCTTTCAAAGACTTATCCAACCTGCGCTACCTGAACCTGGGAATGTGCAACCTCAAGGAGATCCCAAACATCCTACCTTTGGTGCGACTCGAGGAGCTGGAGATGTCCGGGAACCAGCTCACCATCGTCAAACCGAGTTCATTCACCGGGCTCGTCAACCTGCAGAAGCTGTGGATGATGCACGCGCAGGTCCAGACCATCGAGAGGAACTCCTTCGACGACCTCCAGTCTCTCGTGGAGCTCAACCTGGCCCACAACAACTTGACGTTTTTGCCGCACGACCTGTTCACGCCGCTGCACCGTCTGGAGAGGGTGCACCTTCACCACAACCCCTGGAACTGTAACTGTGACATCCTGTGGCTCAGCTGGTGGCTCAGAGAGACGGTGCCGGCCAACACCAGCTGCTGCGCGCGGTGCAACGCCCCATCGGTCTTCAAAGGCCGCTACATCGGAGAGCTCGACCACAGCTACTTCCAGTGCGACGTCCCCGTTATCCTGGAGCCGCCCGCCGATCTCAACGTGACCGAGGGGATGGGTGCCGAGCTGAAGTGCCGCACCAATTCTTTGACTTCCATCTCCTGGCTCACGCCGAATGGGTCGTTGGTGACGCACGGCGCTTACAAGGTACGCCTGGCGGTTCTTAACGACGGCACCCTGAATTTCACGAGCGTCACCATGCAGGACACAGGGACGTACACTTGCATGGTGAGCAACACGGCGGGGAACATTTCGGCCTCGGCTGTGCTCAACGTCACTTCGGTGGACAACAGCGGCGTGACGTATTTCACTACCGTCACTGTGGAAACCACCGAGACCATTGGCGACGAAAGCCATACGCCCCTGCCCCCCTTCGGCTGGGTGTCCTCCTCCACCACCAAAGGCACCCCCATCACCGTCAGGACCACGGAGCGGACTTACACCATCCCCGTGCTGGACGTGGACCGCGAGGGCACCTTCACCGGGCTGGACGAGGTCATGAAGACGACCAAGATCATCATCGGGTGCTTCGTCGCCATCACGCTCATGGCCGCAGTGCTGCTGGTGATTTTCTACAAGATGCGGAAGCAGCACAACCAGCAGGACCCCGACGGGCCGGCCTCGTCCATGGAGGTGATCACGGTGGAGGAGGAGCTGGCGGGGGTGGCGGCCATGGAGAGACACCTCAGCCTGCCCCCGCTGGACCACTACAACCACTACAACACGTACAAGAGCTCTTACCACCACGCGCCCATGCTAAGTACCATACACAGCTCGGTCACGCAGGAACCTTTGCTCATCCAGGCCTGTTCCAAAGACAACGTCCAGGAGACCCAGATATGAGCCGGGCCGGAGCTAACACCACACAAACACACACACTTTTGGAATATATTTGGTCCATTCAGCATTTCAATGTAAAACAGATCCAAATGACAGAAAGATGATGTCGATAATGACAGTAAAACAGCATTTGGGAAAGGGACGTTAATGATACTTTACCAGGTGTCTTTCTCAAACAAAGATTATTTATTAAAAGTATGTCTAGTGGCTAAATGAAGACATTTTTGTGATAGCTTTTTAGCTCATTTTATTTCTCTCTCTCTTTCTGTGTAAAACTGCACGGGGATGAAGAATGGTTCGCTCTCTGGCATTAGCAGAACGTAGGAAAGCCAAGACAGTGCATTCGAACGGTTGCCATGAGTCATTCTTGGCTTTTGTATTTCATCAATGCAGTGTATTTGCATTGCGCTAAGCCGTTTCGATTATTAAGATGCCATTTTTCTAAAAGCATGGAGCTATCCTTGTTTAGTGACTCAAAAGGGATCCACAAATTAATTTCAAGTCTAAATCATTTATCCGTTTGACGCCATTTTTAATGTTCTTGTTACCTTTAACTTTGTAAACTGTTTTGTGTACGGTATTTATAAGCAGTTTTCCTTTTAAAACGTCCAAACAACAAAGGTTTTTACACCCCCTGACTGAATATTTTACTGCCTCATTACAATCTTTGCAGTTTGCTCATTTCATCCTCATCATTTCTTTTCATAGCGATTATTTGCGCAGCCCCAGATCTCGTTCTTTCCTCTTCTGCTGCTAACATGCCCTACATCCTTCACCATCTTTCACACTCGAGCCTCGACCGCAGTCCCGTGTCCCTGTGGCTTCATCCTTCAGCGCGGGACACCAGAATATTGCTCAGAAAGATGAAAAGGAGCATAAGGCCGCCTTGTGTAGCTGCCCCCTTTAACCCGGTAATGGTGTGTGTCCAGTCAGTGTAGCGTTACCCCCCGACACCCAGGGGTCAGCCTCGCCCCGCCGCTGATCGGACCATCTGTTTGCGGAGGTGAAGAATTAGGCCTGCTTTGTTATGTACCGCGGTCCTGTCAGAGGAACAGACAGGAAACATAACATGCTAGTTATAACGGGCTGAACAGAAATACTTGTTAAGGCCATCATGACTAGCCTGTATGTTTCCTGTGGAGCAACATTAGCCTTGGCTGATTGTATCTGTTCAAAAGCAGGACAGTCTGGAACTTTGCTCACAGCCAGTCAAATGTCTAAACGTTTTAAATCGATACAATCACAGACCACATTGTCACGACAGGAACCAAATTAAGTAAGGGACAATGCACGATGAGGTGTCCATTATCAGAAATAACTATGCGTCGGAATCTTGCACCACAAGCGGCTGCAAATGTCTGGCAAATCCTTTTTAGTGCATTTAGCTTTGACTTTAGTGCAAAAAGCTTTCACTTGTGTCGCCTGCTCCATTGTTGGGCTGATTCTGGGTAAAATGGACTGAAAAAAGATCTGTCTCTTTTCACAAATCGAGCCATTCACCTCAAAGATCCATTCAAAAGAGCCGGTCGGTCTTGAACATCACATCACTATCCTTCAGTTTCTGTGGCAAAACAACATCGATCGTTCACATTTGTCTCCGCTCTTCTGGCCTGCATCCTATCCGACATTTGGGATTGGTTAATACGCTTGTCAATCATGGCCATCGGAAGTCGAAGAAAACACCCCTGATCCCAGATACACGTCTTTGTAAAGTATAGGAAAAGTGTGTATTCTGGCCAGACAGGATAAACTGTACCAACAGGCAACCCACGAGTCAAAGTTTGCCTGTCCTCACACCTTCCGAAAAATGCCACTTCACTTGTGGAACGCTTTGACAAAACGCTTATATTTTCAGAATCTTTCTTTGTAAGCATGAAGCCAGCTCAGTAAATGTGTGCGTCCACATGGGTCGACTCAGGTCTGTGAAAACAGCCCAATTCATCTGCCAGGCCTGTGTGAGGCGCTGTGACACTAACACAGATAATAGAACAATATGTAGAGGGTGAATGTGCAGTTAACTTTTGTGGAATGTAAACAGTGAAAATGAAACGGATTCAAGGATTTACGACAGAAGAGATGAGGAGGAGAGTTTATTCTTCAGACGTAACGGCACTAAAGCAGAAAAACCTGTCAGTGACTTTTACTGTCAGTCCAAAAACACAGACTGACTCGGCCGTGTGTTTCTACTTGTCACCTTTGGCTTGTGGACTGCAGTGGAGCAAAGAGGAGCGAAATAAAACCATCATAGATCCATGAGTAAAACTCATTATAAGGTCAGTAGATTATAGATACCAGACACCACTCTGGCGCTGTGATGTCATCGTTTTAGTAAAGGTTGCGGAGACGTCAACGACGTCAACAACGGAGCCACGTAAACGGCGTTTTGAGATCTTTCCACTCTGGGAGCTAGTTTGGAAAATGTTCGTTTACAGACCACCAAAACACTGGGCTCGTATGGACGATACACTGGATTGATAAAATATCTTCGTGTTTGGTCCTCAGCTTGACTTCGTATGGACAGGGCCTTTACTTTAACTTTATTAACCCATCAAACTACGTCATGATTAGAAAAACAAGAAAACCTCTCACAGGTTGAATAGTGAGTCAGCAACACTGACGTCTCTGAGCGCTTAACCGTGTTCTAACGTTGCTCGTGAAAAAACAACCTGGAGTTGTGTCTGCATAGTGTGTCTACTTCCTCAAAGCTTTCACAAAGATAAAAACACTCGTCAATAAAACTGCCTCACCATTTCCTTGAGGTCTGAGCTGAATTACTTTACCTGTTTTTGTATACATTGTTTTAGTTTATAAAAACATTAGAATTCCTAGGAGTCCAATTATATTACCCCATTTAGCTCAAATGAAGCATAAAATAAGCTTTTCCCTCGGCGTCTCAATAAAATGCAGTTTACTTTGGTCAAGATTAAGCGGAGTAATTGCATAGAGTTGTAAAGTCATCCAATTATTGTTGCCATGAAGTATTTTCACTAAAAGACACATTTGGGAAGTTTGCATGTTGTCAAGTATGGGACTTTTTTTTTATCTTAAGGAATACATTAAATTACTGTTGTTTCATAAGGAGCTTGCACCTTATCATAGGGAGACACGTTAATCCTAAATCTATACTTCGATTGGACTAGCAGCTTGTTTTAAAATTTCACACATAGTTACGTTTACAAATGCCTTTAAAGAGACTTATACAGAAAGGATTTGTTTAAGCTTTTGACCAGTTTTATTAGAAAAATGTCCGGCGCACTTAGTCGACTAAAGCCATAGCCTTGTTATTCAGAGAGCACGGCGTCAGGGACCTTGCAACATGTTCACAAAGAAGTAGACTTGTCCCTGGGAAAGTGAATTTGTGCGGCTGGGCGCTCTTTGAAAAGGAAGAAATTAATCCAATTACATATCAAATTATTTCCTCTGGACCTTGGAACTAGTTAATTTCAGTGCCTTGAGAATTGTATTCTGTAATGGACAGTGAAAATATCTAGACATTTAATCATAGCTTTAGTCATAATTAATGCATTTGAATAAAAAAATCAGTAAAAAGCATTTCATTGACGCAACAGTGACACAGTGAAGGTTTTTAGAACTGCGTCAATATATTATGTGACAGTCTAAAAACATAAAAATTATATAAATCTATTCCTGCCTTTCAGTCACAGTCACATGTCTTCTGTAGGTTTGGCCGCCATTTTGGAGACCGGCTCGTGTACATCGTATCAAACTATACATCTCCACTAACTGAAGTCAAGATGCTACTTAAATGACACACCTCCTGCAGCTGAGCAGGCCTGATACTTAAAGAAAAAGTTTTTTGATTTTTATAAACCGCCTGGAGAGTTACTGACACTGCTTAAAGCAGCAAAGCCATGTATAACATTTGTGGAGATTAGCTACAGCTGCTGAGCTACAGGTTGTACAACCCGCTCCAAGAGAAAGCCCTCTCCAAACATCTGGCCTCACGCTGCCTTCATGTGCTCTGGAAAACTGCTTTTGTTTTGTAGCAAAGTGAAACATAAAAAAAAAAAAAACACCAATACACTAAAAACTAAGGCTTTCAATAGATTATTTTTTTTAATCGCGATTAATCGCACTTGTGTAATGTTGACAGCCCCACTAAAAATGAATAAATCTACATGAGAAAGTGGTCTACAAACCGCTGACGTAATGTTACTTTGTGTCTACTTCGATCGATAAAACCATAGACATATTATTAATAGACCGTCATTGCTCACTCCTCCCCGTTTGACAAAATAACTATGTTCAAGGGGGAAATCATGGCGGATTTACAGGCTCCTCTTTCCAAGCTCTGATGAAGCAAGTTCGTACAAAGGGCATAAGGGCGGGATCTTCACTGTAGACTCGGCCCTTACGTGACGTGTAGTTCACGGAGCTCCAATGCTAACAGTCCGGCACTCACTAGTACGAGATTTCACATTTTTTTCTGGTTTCTTAAATTACTAATCCAGCGTTATCACAGGAGGAATATCTTGCTGTAGAAAGTTTAAGAAAATTAGACCAGTTGTTATCAACGTGTCTAAAGTGCAATGCTTTCCAATGGGAGGTAGCGGCTATATGGAGGTGCTACAGCAATGGCGGCCTCTAGTGTTGTTGTCACGAAGCAGAGCAGCCACCGGCCATTGGGTAAAACATATAAAGTTTGGTTATTTCTTACATAACGGCATTAGCTCTTTGAGAAGCGTGGCTATACAGGTTTGTAAATACAAGTGTAAGCCATTATTGTTATCATGTCAAATTTTACACTTGTGGTCTTTACCACAATTACAAGATCACATGAAGGCAGCGTCAGATACAACATGTGACAGAGGTCCAGAGTAGAGATACTGTTACATCGGTTTTCAAAATGGCGGCTTTAACTTTGTGTGACGCATGTACTGGAAAATATACTCTCTGCTGTTCACCCTAAAATAACAAATTATATAGAAATGAGAAAAGCTCTGACAATGTATTCAAAATTAAAAACTAAGATAGATGAAGATAGAAATCCAGGGGTCCAGCAGCAACACATTAATACTTCAACACATAAAAACACAGATTAAAAGTTAGCGATTGTAATTAGCAAAGTGCTGAGCTGTTGTACAGTTTTACAGCAGAGGGAATGAATGATCTCTTAAAGTTTCATTGTGACCCGTAAAAGAACTGCAGACCGATTCCATTGCTCTCAATCATATGCTGCATATACAGAAAGGTAAAGTCTTTATGTAAGCTTAAGGAGATACTGCAGGGCAATAAGTAAACTTTTTTAAATTTAGAGATACCAATTTCAAACTTCTGCTGTAGATTACAGGCATGATATGATTGGACCACAAAATCTAAATAATGGATCAAGGCAGGTTTAAAGTTATGGTTTTATTTCAATCAATCAATCAAACTTGATTTATAAAGCGCTTTTCATACCGAAAGGTATCACAAAGTGCTTTACAGATTACAACATTTAAAACAATACGCCTGGCACAACCTCCCATATATAGATTTTATATATTAGGATTAAATAAATAGATTAGTCAGTTAAAAGCTAAGCTAAAAAGGTGGGTCTTGAGCTGCTCTTAAAAACATGAACCTTCTCTGCAGCCCTGATTTGGCTGACATATTAGTAACAAATACTTTTGGATTTCTTGCTTAGTTTTAAAATAAGCTGTTTTTTAGTGAAAAAATCTGTCAAATTGAAATTTTCACTTGTTTTTTTAAATTAAAAACTGAGTTAATCAGGCGAGGACTTAGATATTAAAAAAATTCCTCTGATAAAAAGAATCCAAAATATTGTTCAGTCCAGGGCTGGAAAGCTTAAAGGGATATTTCCGATATTTTTCTGCCAGTTGATTTCTGGAGGGTTTTTTTTTTTCTTTAATTCATTCAGTCCTTATATTTGAAGAGTTTAGTGGTGCTAGGCTAGCGCATGTCTATGGTAACTAGTAGCCTGAATTAAAAACAGTTTAAATATAACTGTCCTTGCATCACATGATTTACCGCACTTTGAGAGACTATTTTCTAACGGATCACTCCGCCGCTGCTTAGCTTACAACCATGAAGCTGATGTTGCTCAAATATACGTTTTTTTAAATGCAAAGTGGTTATATTTCAAAAATTAGTCTATCAACACAAGTGATTTCCCTTAATGCAGGCTACTAGTTACCATAGACATGCGCTAGCCTAGCACTAGCCTAGCGCCACTAAACTCTTCAAATATAAGAACTGCATGAATTTAAAAATATATAAATCTCCAGAAATCAGCAACACTCTGGACAACTAGGAAATGAGGCCCTATGTCAAAAATCCTGGAATATCCCTTTAAAGTCTGGAGGTGGAGATATTGTCGCATTTTGAGAAAATAAATGTCACTTTCCCATGTAAATCTATGGAGAAACATTGAATAAGTGCAATAATTGAACATGTTATTGTGAAGAGGTTTTTTTTTTTGGTTTCCAGGTGAAAGTGTGTCAAGAGACCAAATTGGCTCAAAACCTGAAAAAAAAAAAAAAACAAGTTTGCCTGTTGCATTGACCAGTTACCTGCCATACAGCACCTGCATGTTACTCACATAGATCTTACACATATTTTCAGAATCTGCAAAAAGGGGAAAAAAATTTGACACAAACGCAACATAAAAGTGACAAAAACACGCCGGGAAAGCAACAAAAGCGCGACAAAAAAGCTGGTAGTAATATCCATGCTACTAATTGGTCTTTCCAAATGGCTTCACTCCCCGCTGTCGCCCGCAGATGCATCAGCAGCAGTAGCCCATTCCACTTGTACCATTTCGCGGCATCACACGGGTCTGAGTGGGGTGGGGGGGCGGGGCTGTGGGGGGTGGGGGGGGGTAAAAACACATCAATTTTGATCATCTCCCCACCTCCCGGTAGCCTTGCCTGTGTACAGTACGTGTTCGGTTTAGCGCTTCAAAGAGAGGAGCTGGCGGCGGGGAGGTGTGTGTGTGTGTGTGTGTGTGTACGTGTGTGTGTGTACGTGTGGGGTCGCTCATAACGCTCTTCAAACACACCGATCGCAGATATGAAAGGAGAGCGCGGCGGAAAAATAGATAAGAAATAAGGAGAAAGAGAGGTTGGGGGGGGGGGAACTAGCCACAGGCCGGTCGCCATGGAAACAGTGACCTTGCGCGGCAAAAAAGGAAAAAAAAAAAAAAAGTACGAGCCGGAGCTGCCGTCTGCTATCTGTCGGAGCTACGACCCCGCGAAGCCGTGACAAAAAACGAAAAAAAAAACAAAAAAAAAACAGGGTTATTAGCGGAGAGGCGATATATCCGGATAAATTAAACGTCTTGCCGAGTCGGAAATCCGTCAGAAGAATCAAAGAACGGAGGACTGTCGCTTTTGTCAGATCACGCGGCCCAGGCAAGTCAAGGTTTCGGTTAGGAGTGAACCGTGGAGAAAAACAGTATTGATCAGGCACGTATTATTCCACTTTGATCGTTTTGAGATGGACAAAGAGAGGTTTGACGGCACGATTCCTCGCATTTCCCAAAACATGAAAGGTTGAGGTCCTGGAGTTTAACCAGTTTCTATTGATCAAAAACCTTCCAAACACACATCCTGAATCTTTAACTATCTGTGTGAGTTATGCACATTTACTAACATAGTAGATGCGGATACTTTATTGGAGCAAAACTATAAACCAAGCTTGGAGGGCCAATTTTCTTCATTGCCAAAACACCAAGGGCCGAAACTCACAATTTTAGCCCAAAGTAAAGCACCTTTTCTCTACAAATATAAGTTTTGCTCATGATATATGACGTAATGGGGTGTTTTCCTGGGAAATTTGAAAAATATTGACAGTATTTTCCACATTTTAGAGTCCTTTCATGTATTTGGTCTCTGATTTATGAATAAATGTTTCTTCAAAATTCTCTTGGGGGCCAAAGGTTTTATGCTGGAGGGCCGAATTTGGCCCCCGGGCCTGATGTTGCCTACCCCTGCTATAAACAAATGAATAGATTACAACAATGCTTCCCCTTAGAAGGACTGCATGCGGTTTCCAAACCAGAGAATAGAAACTGGCCCAGAGGACAATATGAATTCTAAACAACCGAGTCTAAAAGTTTGCCTTTTTGACACATTTTTAACTTCAGGGCGACCGAGAGCTTTAAATACAAGACGAAAATCTATGTGGAGCAAGTGCAGTGTTAGACAAAGGTCAAAAGGCTCATTCATGCTCCAGTTGTGGGCGGCCTAACCGTAAAATCGTCACTGTGTTTATGCCTCCACTCATTTCTAATGTAGAGCACCATGTGACCACCGTTAAACTTTACCCAAATCTAAAAGCTTCTTGGAAAAAAACAGTGACAAAACATGCCGGAAAAACCACAATAATACAACAAAAAAGTGATAAAAAATTGGACAAAAAAGTGGCGACAACACAACAAAAAGTTACAATTAGTTTTGTAGGCCTTAGCTTTCAACTGAGGCGTTTCACTGTTGCTCTGCAGTCGAGAAGCTTCTAGACTTGGGTGAAAAAAATGAAAAAATCCAGGCAGAGCATCCCATATAATTTAAACATTGGCATTTGCAGAAAGTTGTTCTTTGCTTCAGTGGTTCGGCCCTCGGTGATTTGGCCATGATGAAAATCGGCCCTTCACAACATAAACTTGCCAACCCCTGCTTAAGCATCTCGTCCTCGTTCTCCCGGACAGCGGAAGCGACAAAGCTAAACTTTCACGGAAAACTGCAGCTGTTTAATGACTACGCATTGGGAGCGCCACTAAAGAAGGGCTACAACAGTGTAAAGAAGCGGAGAGAGAAGGGCTGCTCGATTATAGAAAAAACAATAATCACGATTATTTTAGTAATAATTGAAATCACGATTATTCAAACAATTATTTGTTGCCTTAGAAAAAAAGAATCTTTATTTTATTCATTAATTTTTATTATTATTTTAAAAACTAAAACATTGGACAATAAAAACATGTTTTGTTTTTTTATATGCTCACGTTTCTAAACTAATCCTATAAGAAATACCTGCCCCCTGCTGGCCAGCCCTCACACCTGTCCAACAGAGCGGCGCGGCCTGATGACATCATCACACAGCGCTAATGCTCGTGAAATGCGAAGGGAACAGAAACAATCATCACAGCAGCGTGAAGTAATAAGAGTTTGTTTGAGCTCCGTTGATCTGCTCCTGAAGAAGAGTTTTAGACTTTTCTACTAAACAAAACCAGTGCCTGAGCAAAGGATGTCGAGGCTTCTAAACAGCTGTTCTCCTTTCAACACAAGGTGAGCTCTTAACAGTGGTGTAATCTCAAGAGTTAGGTATAAAATATATTAGTACGATATTATTTACAGTTCTGTCTGTATTTAAGCCGATCAGACGCGTCGCACAAACCGTGCAGGACGGACTTTTTGCGCTTTGGATGGACGAGCGGGAGTTCATCCTTAATAATCGTTTGTTCTCGATTATGCTATTTTTGTGATCGTCTAGTGCAATAATCGAAATCGTAAATTGAATTCCGATGAATTGCACAGCCCTAGGGGAAGATGTAGCGCAGTCAGATGCTGGCAGGACACCACTCATCAGTCGCCCCCGTCATTCTAAGCCTCACCTCCTCCGCCCTGACCAGGCAGGCACTGGCACGCCGTTTGTTTGCACGCGATATGTCACGCTCGCCTGTTACTCCTAACGCTGTTGTTGGAGATCGGGCCCTTGGCGTTTTAAACATGCAAACCACGCCTTAATGGCAGCTCTGCCTCACATTATAACGGTTATGATGTGGTAATGAGTGCCAACTCACCAACAAGAATAAAAACGGGTCCCTGGGCCGCACTTTGGGCACCCCTGCATTAGAGAATTCATTTGTTGAGCATAAATGAGCCATAAACTGTAGAACTTATGAATCCAGTGTGTATCATTGTGCTGTTCGCAAAAGTTAAAGTGCCCTGACTCACCAGCCCCTGCATCGTCCCAAACACAAACCGCTCCCCATCCCGGTCAACGCGTGTTTAGAACTGACTTTTGAACAAGTTTTGTCGTTAATCCAGCTTAGGTTTCCATACGCCCTCCTCCGCTCAGGCTGTGAAGGCGCCGTAATGCGTGTGATGTGACAGAGTTAGCCTCATTGGACTTGGCAGCGGCGGCAGCAGTAGCAGCAGCAGTAGTAGCGTGTTGGTGTGTTGGTGGGTGAATCAGAGCACTGCAGGAGAACTCTCTCTTAGTCACAGGTGATGGACACAACCAGGACACTCTGAGGAGAGGGCTGTGGGGAGGAGGGGGGGGGGGGGGGGAACGAGACCATCGTTCACCTCGAATACTCCTGCAACATGAAACCTAAGCAGAAATACGGCCCGGGAGACGGAGCTCTCTCAAACAAGATGGACACTTTTTAGAAGATTTTTTTTTTTTTTTGTATAAAGTGGATCTGCAAATTGTCTCTTTCCAGGGCGTGTCCAGGCTTTTATCAGTGGTGTGATGCCGAGGGGCCAGTTAGGTATTTTAAGGTGGCATAAGGGCCAAATCCACAGTCTTAAAAGAACTGATAACGTGGACAAGATTTGGAGGGAGAGATGTACACAAGTCTCTGAGGGCAAGTCTGATGGTGCGTTCCAGGCAACTGGTAACTGGTAAATTTACCACTTCCCACTTGGAAAGATGCCTTGGAACGCTGCTCGAACTGGTCATTACAACTTGTAAACTCGGAAACCTCAAGACTGCTATGAGTTCGTACACGAGATGAAGACAGTATAGGCGCCCCCCAGTGGAGCAGCGCTGCTAATGATAAAACTGTAACAGCGCTGGTAATGATAAAACTCCGGCAGGTCGCCTCTGGAACGACCTGCCGGAGGAGCTCAGGGCTGCAGAGAACGTTCATGTTTTTAAGAGCAGTCTCAAGACCAACTTTTTAGCTTAGCCTTTAACTGACTAATCTATTTATTTAATCCTAATATATAAAATGTATATATATGGGAGGTTGTCCCAGGCGCATTGTTTTAAATGTTGTAATCTGTAAAGCACTTTGTGATACCTTTCAGTATGAAAAGCGCTTTATAAATACAGTTTGATTGATTGATTGATTGATTGATTGATTGATTGATTGATTGATTGATTGATTGATTGATTGATTGATTGATTGATTGATTGATTGATTGATTGATTGATTGATTGATTGATTGATTGAAAATCACTGCATCAGTGACGTGAACGTTACTTTTGGTCACAGCTTTCAACATAACGTTCTGTCGCATGTTTGTAATTAGATCTGGTTTAAAGAAACGTTCATATAATGTTAGCATCGTATGAGCTAACTGTTGTAGCATTAGCCGTTTTGTTTACATACGACTTCAATCAACTGGAACGCACTGAAGTCGTAATTGGTAACTTTCAAGTGGGAAAAATACCAGTTACCAGTTGCCTGCACCATAAGTCATAAGTTGCACCATAAGTCGCACCATAAGTCAAGTCACATGTTTTTATATCCGATACGAAAATTACTGAATAGACATTCACTATATGGGTGATTCCAAAGATGCCATCTCTGGAATCGCCCATATATGGTTATGTTTGAAAACAGTTAAGGGGAAAACAATTTGGAGAAAAATCTAAATTTTCTCTAATTATTCAAAAAAATACTTCAACAAATGCTGAATTATGAACATAGTTTTATACTAAATAGAGATACAAAGACATGGGGAGGAGTAAAGTGGTTCAACAGCCCGTAAATACATAAATAACAGAGAATGCTAACATGATGCTTCATGTTCATGCATCGTGCTAATGCTAACGGTTAGCTAGCGCTAGCTATTACTTCTACAGAACAATCTGCTGTGAGAAAATATCCATATGGACCCAATTTACTCTTGACTTTATTTGATGTGATAAATAAGTTCATTTCCCACCAGAAAATGGCTAAAAAGATTAAAAAATTGTGTTTCCCAAGAGATTCTATTTTCTCAGCGAAGCCCTGCCCCCTTCTATGACGAGATGCCGTCTGTATCTATAACAAGCATTAGTGCTGCTCAAAGGGAGGAGAAGTTAATAATAACTTATAAGGCCCTACCCCTTCCTTTCAGATAACTTTCATTATCTAATGTATATTTCAGCTTTTACCGTGTGATCTACGAGGATTTCCGATCTGTGGAAGTGCCTTGGTAGCAAATTAAATCAACAAACGGCTCCTCTTAGCAATCCCGAAATAGTAAAGTAACTTAGTTCAAAACATTGTTGTGTGTGCACTCGCATAAGGTTGAAAGTGCACATGCTTCACATAATTAGTCCAAATTCATTACATACTTCTCATAATTGGATCAAAAAAACAAAAACAAAAACAATTCGTAGTTCAGGAACAGATGATTAATTGTTCAAATGAGTAAACTGATTTAAGCACCGCAAGTCCCAGGCATTTCTGCACATGTGGCTCTTAGACCTATTATAGTCTTGTGGCTCTTCTTTGATTGTTAGAGTCTATATCTATTCAGGTGGTCTGGTAACGTGCTGGCTTGGTCTAATCTGGAGTTTGTTCTCTTTTAGACCTAATTTAATCAGTCTTTAAGCACGACATTCACAGCATCAAATCAGGATTATCTCCCCATAATGAATTTAGTGTTTCCAGTAACAAAATACTCTGGTCGGTTAAAGTCTGAAAGGTTGGATCTCACTTTTGAAAAGCCACGCATCATTTTCCATTCGTTTTTTTTTTCTGCAATTCTGCACAAATGTAAATCGAGCGAACAGCATAACAGCAGAGCGGAAACAAAGAGTGAAAGGTTTTTGCACAAACAATGACTCTTCATTAATTGTGGCACCAGGTTATATTTACATATCACACATTTCAAAGGTTGAAGTTCCATGTAAGCATTAGTCACTTTAATCAAAACACGTACAGTATCGCTGAGCAAATTACTTCCCAGACGTTTCATTACTGGCTTTTAAATAAAACTATATAAAAAAAGAGCCAGTCGTTTTGAACAGCTCTTTTAAAGGATCCCAAAGATGTGGCTCACATTAGAGACGGGGTTTATGTTTTTTACAAATATTTAGAAACAATATCAAACACATCTTTATTACTATCTTACACTTTGTGATCAACAACGACTGAAATAAAATATCCAGTAGCTTCACTTCCTGGTTATTCAAGCAAACTAACTTTAAAAGGGGCGAGATGCAAGTTGGCCCTTTTGTACTCACTACTGCCACCTCAGGTCATACATGTAACTGCACCTTCTATATTAAGCTCGTGCGTGACGGCAATTCGGACCCGAAGTAACACCGTTTTGAGTGACAGTGCAGGAGTTTAGAGGCAGTTGTGGTGAACAGGTCTAGGCTCATTCTACACATTAGGACATTGTTGGAACATAAAACATAATTTTAACATTTTTAATCTCTGTATAGTCCCTTTAAGCCAGTGTTGCTTTTGGCAGCCCTCTTTGTTTTAGTCTTAGTGTTTTGGTCGGAAATACTTTCAGTTTTATTCAATTCATTTCGATATAGGCTAAGTAGGCTATTGACATTAAAGAGGGGGTGTTATGCTTTTTTTAATCACATAGCACCAGTCTATATCACACTACAATGATGACGAAACCTTCTGTTGGTCTGTAAATGCAGTAACTTAAAATAACTGCCTTGTATAAAATTGCTCTCTAAAAATGGCTGTAGCGAATGTCTTGAAATAGGCCTCTGTCTCTTTAAGAACCTCTGACCCTTTCCGACACGCCCCCTCCACACGCTGTCTGTGGCATCAGTGGGGAGGGGGTTCTGCTGAGGAGCAGTGGTTGGTTACTCGGCTGGTGACGAAAGCTCGGAGGCGTCTCCAGGAGGTGGGGGCGTTCCTAGGAGGACTCAGGCAAACCTATCCCTAAAATGGCCGCCATCAGAGTTTTTACAGATTACTCAAAAATACGTGAATGTGCCAAGGCAACACTTCAGACATGTTTTTATGAGGGAGTGACATAATAACATGATGTAAAGCTTGAAAAAGTCGATTTTGCATAATACCCCTTTAAGTATTGGAAATGTGGATGAAGGCTGACAGGCTGAACTGAGCTTTTGACAGACTATTCCCAAAAGTGGACGCTCTCCTTGTCCTCTGATCATCACTTCGAGATTTTCTACTGTATTTAATGGGACCACAGTGGAGACCACAGTGGAGGAGAGGGGGCGCAGCAGCGAACCACTGTCTCCCATTTTCATCTCATCTCATTAACGTAAACTCATAAACATCTCGTCATTGTTGTTATCATTAAAACAAAGGTGCATCAACGTAATGATATTGTCATACTTTTCACTGACGAAGACAACACTGCTTTAAACTCTTAACCAGGGTTGCCAGGTCCGCGTTTTTTTTTTTAAGTCTTTCCGCAGGTGAAAAAAAGTGTCCGTGGGTTTCCTGGAGGGGGCTTTTTATATTTCAAGCAAGATTTACGTCAAATTGTATAAATACACGGTTAATGGCAGCATTATTCTCGACTTCAGGCGTGATGGGCAAATAAAGATCATACAGGGTGACCCAGCTTGACCTATTGGGCTTATGTTCTGGGGCTAAGAGGGACAAAATCAGGGGTACTCTGCACCACCAGCTCTCATAATACATTACGCGGTTCTTGGGCAGGTTTGGCTGCTGAGACCTGGCAACCCGGCTCTTAACCCCCACCTGAACCAAGCACATTTTCTCCAGTATGTTTGTACCAAAATCTAAAAGCTTCTTGAAAAAAGTGTCAAAATAGCGACAAAAGTGAGACGAAAAAGAGGATTAAAAAGGTACATAAATGTGACCAAAAAGGCGATGACAAAGTGGCAAAAATGTGTCACAAAAACACAACTAAAAAAGTGACAAAAAAGCGTTGAAAATGTGGCAACAACGTGAGGAAAGTTATTCGTTGAGATGAGTTTTGTAGATTGGACTGGAGAAAATGCACTTGGTTTAAGCGGGGGTCAAGAGGTTGAGTTTAAAGAGACTAGATGCAAGTTGGTCATTTTTAAACTCACTACTGCCACCTCAGGTCTTACGCGTAACTGCAGGTTCTATATTCAGCTTCGGACCCGAAGTAACACCTTTTTGAGTGACAGTGCAGGATTTTAGAGGCAGTTCTGAGCTCACAGATACAGATGCATCTCTGGAATCGCCCATATATGGTCATGTTTGAAAACAGTTAAGGGGGAAAACAATTTTGAGAAAAATTTAAACTTTCTCTAATTATTCAAAAACTACTTTAACAAATGCTGAATTATGGTTCAACAGCCCTTAAATACTTAAAAAAAAACATGATTCTACATGTTAGCATTGTGCTAATGCTAACGCTAGCTAGCACTTACAATGACAGCCGTTTTTTCGCTTCTACTGAAAAATCCGCTGTGAATAAATATCCATATGGACCCAATTTAGACTTGACTCTATTTGTATGTGATAAATACGTTTATATTTTGCCAGAAAATGGCTAAAAGGAATGAAAAATTGTGTTTCCCAAAAGATTCCATTTTCCCCCTTGGCGAGGCCACGCCCCCTTCTATGACGAGATGTCGTCTGTATTGATTCTACACATTAGGACATGGCTGGAACACGCAGGGGGAGGAAGATACATCATTTTAACATTTTTAAACTCCGTGTAGTCCCTTTAAAGGCTCATACATACTTCACAAGACGCAAAAGAACAAAATTAAGTCACTTTTGCCTTGTCGCCATGGAACTGTCTTATAAAACGTTTCCATAGCTACAAGGCAAAAGTGACTTCATTTTGTTCTTTTGCGTCTTGTGAAGTATCAATGAGCCTTAACTCACCCTCCTCCCCTTTGTTCAGCAGCTGTTTTAATAGAGAAAATAAGATTAAGCTTAGCAAGTGAACAAGAGGTATGGGAAGTAGGACCTCAGGAGGAGCTTTTGGGGTATATGGAAGCCTCTGGGAAAATCCAAAGATTACTCAAAGATGCGCCAGAACAACATTGTAACCTGGTAAAAAGCTCTAAAACATCTTGAATTCATTTATTTATTATTTTTAAACACAAGTGGCATAGAACATGTAGTCCGCACTGCCAGAGCGTGAAACCATTCTCTCCCTTGACTCTGTTTCTAAATGCTCTTTTCCTTTCAATGCTTTCGGTGGCGTTCTGACGCAGTGTTGACGCTGGCTACAGTGACATGTGTGGGCAAAACGGCTGTGTGGAACGAATGGAAGAATTTGTGCCGGTATTTGATCAAGAAACAAAACAAAAAAAAATAAAAGGAGCGCCTGATGCCAGAGTGAAATTAACAAAGCCGAACTTTTTTCCAAACGCGGAGTGCTTGATTACGGGGAGTGAATTACTTTGTGTTGTGTCTGTTTCCACGGGAGGGCGCTGTCCACCAAATTCTCTCACTGTTTTCCTTTTGTTTGGGAGAGAATCGGCATCAAACGGTTGAATTTCTACGAAGATACAGAAAAGAAAAAAAAAGATATTTTCAAAAACATACAAAAAATATTCAGATCATAATTTTACATGTGCTTTAATTGTTAAAAAACAAAAAAAAATAAAAAGAAACAAAAAGAAGAAGGGAAAAAAAATAACTCGACTACAAGAGACTGCTTGTAGGGCGGGTGATGTGGACTTCTTGATACCTGAGATTGTAGTTCATACTGTACATGATTCAAATAAAGTGCATTTTTCCAACGCGTGCTATCAAGCTGTTTATTGTTATTTGACCCATTTGCACATGAACTCGGATATCTAATTCTTTGTGTTTAGAAGTCCTCGCTGTTCTTCAGTCTTGTGTGGAATCATTCCTTTTCAAACACTAAACAGCCTCTTTCTTTTTTGTTTTGTTGGCCGCTTCTGGGGGATAATGAAACCAAGACGTTCACAATGTTTTTAAAGACTTTTTAAATTAACCATCCTTTTTGATTATTAGGGATGCACCGATACCATTTGGTTGTTTTCATACTCATTGTGGTCCTGAAAACACAGGCCAATATTTGACCTGAGGCGCACCCACCTCCAGCCGAGCAGAGAATGGCAACGAGCTGGAGAATTCTTAAGTTTGGAAAAACAATACTCCAAATAGACTTTGTTACAGACTTTGTCTCTAAAAAAAGTCTGAGCTGAATTTAACCAGTGCTAAATGTTGTCTTTATTGGCTTGTTGCACGGTATGGCTATGCTAGTTCCTCTCACCTGAAGTTGTGAGCGCCAGTACTTCCTGTCTGTATTCTTTTCCTATACAGATCAGCTCGGACCTGCTGGAATAATAATCGTATTTTCTAAAGATTACGTGGTGGGCAGTGAGATGATCATTTACTGTGTGTTCAAATCGTGATGTAGGATGCAACGAGTTCAGAGGAGACACCTGTGAGCATAAAGGATTGATAGTTTGTCTTGAAGTTAAAGGCTAACATTCTATAAAAATTGAATAAAAAGAAATACAGATAAAAAGTATGGTTTATATGCAGATTAGTTTATATTTGAGGCACTATTTCAAATTGTATAATGCATGAAATGAATGCTAGCCTTTAGCTTCAAGATAAACTCACTGATCCTTATAAACATTGACGTCTCCTCCACTGAAATATTTACACTGTACAGCAACTTGTTAACCTGCAGTATGTGATCATCTACCAGGAACTCACTGTCCACCACAGAATCTCTAGGAAACAGATGATTCGAACGGGTCTAAACTAATCTTAATGGAAATTAATATGAACAGGAAGTGCTAGCGCCCACAACTTCAGCTCAGAGGAACTAGCGTAGCCACATTGTGCAACAAGCAAATTGTACACCAGTGCTGGGTCTGCAGTGTTTAAGCAGACTAATGTTGCTAGCGAGCTGCTAACACCAGGCCCCCAGCCCGCAATATCATTTAATCCATTCCACGACTTGTAGAGCATAAATTCCTGAATATATAAATGGTCAGTCTGCCCCAGTGCCGCTGTGGCTAAAATAGTAGCTTTCCACCACTGACTGTGGAATGAATGCTAATGACAATGTACTTAGGGCTGGGCAATATGGACCAAAACTCATATCCAGATATATTTAGGTTGAGTGCCGATATCCGATGTATATCGCGATATTTTTTCTGCAAAGTGAGAGCTGTGAAATTAAATGTTAAGTCAAAGCTAAATACGAGTAGTTTTATTGAAAACTGACTATAAAATGTAAACATAAACACTGTATAACAAAGCTCTGTAAGGTGCACATTTAAATAAATAAAAAAATCAGTCAAATCATCAAAATCAATAAGGGCAGCATTTATATATATAAAGAGATAACAAAATAAAGTGCTCAGGTTAAGATAAACTTCTATAAAAATCAGCTTGAGATACCTGTTTCGTTTTGTTAACTTAATAGCTTATCTGAATTTGAAATATCCAGATTACGCGATATGATCCATATCTCAGTAAAAAATATATCGATACATCTTAAATATTGATATATCTTAAATATCGATATATCAGCCCTAAATGTACTACAATGTAGTGCTTTGAGCAACTTGTGACACTGTGAAGTGCAATGAAGGTGTAAGTCATGATTATTTACTGGGCTACAGTCCTGTCAGGCTTTTTTTTTCAACATTTCACAGCTCAATATTTTACTTTTTTTGAAAGAAAAAAATCCTCAGTAGTATTTCCTGTTTATGTTATATGCTGCCTGCGACCCGCTGAGGGAACTGAATTTTAGCCCACAATACAAAATGAGTTTGTTCAGGACTGCTGAACAAACTTCAGGACTTGATGCATCCGTAAAACAAGTACCTAAAGTTTACAGGCTTTAGGAAAGACAGTATTACATGTCTCTAACGAGAAACATCTCTGCTGGAACATCTGGCACGTTTACAGGAAGTGTTTACTCGCGCTTAGCAGAGACTTGCTATTTCAGTCGCGGGTGGTTTTGTTTTGTGTTTCACCCACACAGATCTTACACATATTTTCCAGAAACTAGAAGGTCTTGGCTTTCAAATGAGGTATCACAACCCTAAGATGGTGCTTAACAGGTTAAAGCAGCACTAAGTAACTCTTGCCCCTAGAGGCCATAAGCGCAACTGCAGGTGTCGTAGCAAGTTGCGATTATTAATTGTCTTGGAGAGTAAATACTACGCTGACAGGAAAGGCAAAGGGAGAGAGGATATTGTTCATCCAATTATACAATGGAAATCTTTTTTTTTCACTCAAACTTGGCTGTAAATACTGTTTAAAGTGGCGCTAGCCCACAGTTAGCTTTGCCCGTTAGCATGCTAGCTTCTTCTTCGTGATTCTATTAGTGTGTATTGGTGGCTCTGGTCCAGTGGCAGCCAAGTTGCAAACATGGTTTTCTGGCCAGAGACACCGGGGGAGATGAAAGACCCTCCAATCATCCCATAAACACTTGTATTACCCCCACAGGGACTACGAAAAGGATTTATTAAGGTAAACACGTTACTTAGTACTGTTTTAAACTTCGCTTCTTGATTGAGAGTTGCTCAGGGGGCAAGGATTTTGAGAAAGGTCAATCATTAACCCATCTGAACAAGTCAGTCTATAAGCTGGAGGATTACTGTGCTTCAGTTTGATCAGGGAAACCGGAGCACATCCCCCCCCCATTCAGGCCTGGGGAGGAAACGCAAACTCATCAGACCCAGCACTGCTTTGAGGTCAAAGCGCTCAGTCATGGTTGGTACTTCATTTCGATCAATTTCAAGTTTTACTTGAGTAATAGTTCATGTCGCTCTCGAGTAATACAACATTTCTCCAACTCTTACAATTTTCGGCTACTCTTCTCATCTCTACAGAAAACAGCATGCAGCAGTAATGCGCTTCACGTTTGATAAATGAGAGCCCGTGTCTAGAAGGAGGTCAGTGCGGGTTATTCTTTTGGATGTTTGTGTTTGTGTATTCATTTCTTATCACTGCCTGGATGAGATGTTCTCACATGGCTCACAGCAGAATGCAAAACTTATTTTCAAATGCGCTCACTCACCTGCCTTGACCCACGTAGGAACTTAGGAGACATCCCATTCCCATTGGCGTTTGCAGCTTCAGGTTCTTTTTCTAAGAAGGCTGTCCACAAGTTTTAGGAGCTTGTTTATGGGAATGTTAAACCCTTCTTTCAGAAGTGCACATTAGGTCAAACGCTGATGTTAAATGAGAAGGTCACGCTGTCTCTGCACTAATTCATCCCAAAGGTATTGAGGGCAGGCTAATCAAGTTCATCCACACCAAACTCTCTCATCCGTGTCTGTGTGGACTTGGCTTTGGGTACTGGAACAGTAAGAGGACATCCACATCCCACAAAAGCTGAGACCATGGAATTGGCCAAAATCGCTCGTTGCTGGAGCCTTCGGTTTCTTTCAATCGAACTAAGAGGCCCAGCTCCAAATGGACATACATGACACACACACACAACGCTCCATGCCTGATTTTGGAAAATTCTAAATCACACTCTCACTTATACACTGGTTAAAAGACACAACAACATGTTGCTCGATCGAACGCCTGCCAGTTATATCAGAGGACACACACCCACACGATCTCCCATGCAACTAACCAGTCCTAGTTAGCTTAAAGGGATACTTCAGGATTTTTTACACAGGGCCTCACTTCCTAGTTATCCAGAGCGTTGCTGATTTCTGGAGATATTTTGTTTGTAATTCATGCAGTTCTTATATTTGAAGAGTTACGTGGCACTATAGGCTTGTGCAAGGCTAGCGCATGTCTATGGTATCAGCTAGCCTGCATTAAAAACAGTGTGACCCGCTCCACAGTGCACCTGAGGCAAATCACTTATAACACCAGACTGACCATATAAATGTCTGTGTCGATAAAGTAATTTTTGGAATATAACTGATCTTGCATCACATGAATGATCGCATTTTGAGGGACTATTTTCTAGCAGATGCCTCCTTATGCAACCACTAAGCTGCTCAAATATAAGGTATTTTAAATGCAAAATGGTTAAAATTATTCTATCGACACAGACATTTATATGGTCAGTCTGGTGTTATAAGTGATTTGCCTCAGGTGCACTGTGGAGCGGGTCAGACAGTTTTTAATGCAGGCTAGCTGATACCATAGACATGCACTAGCCTAGCGCCACGAAGCTCTTCAAATATAAGGACTGCATGAATTACAAAAAAAAATCTCCAGGTACCAGCAACACTCTGGATAACTAGGAAATGAGAAATGTCAAAAATCCTTAAATATCCCTTTAAACCTCCTTTTGTTTTTACCCTAACCCTTATGCATTTTCCCCTAAAATCTCTACCAAGTTGATCAGTATTGCTTTACTGTCCTGTTCTCACGTACTCTATTTGCATCACACGTAGGGATGGGAATTGCGAGCCCATCCCATCGGAACCATAGGTCTCCTTCTTATCGATGCTGCTTTGCACCACAGCCTCTTAATATTATCAACCTGCAGCTGGAGCCGATGCAGATCCATGACTGCAGATCCATGCACCACTTTCACTTCATCACAATCTAAAGTCTCTGCTGGTAAAGATCGTAACCAGTCCCTCTGACTCTCTCTGTACTCTTACAAACAGGCAATTACTACGCACTGAAGAACCAAAACAGTGCGCTGAAACATTGAGAAACTACGACACAGAGGAGCTGACAAGAATATCCCTTCGACCCTTGCTCAGAGGATGTTAAGAAAATCTCTAACCACCTGTGAAAGTGTTCAGCCCCCAGTCTGCGCCTCATTGTCAACACTGGCTGTCCCAAGTTGAACTAGTAAGTGCTTTACTTGTCATTGGGTCGAGGTGGGTTTAGTCAGTCCTGTGTCTCTTACTCCTCTGAACTAAACATTTAAATTGAATAACCATTTAACAAGGGCTTTCTTCAATGCTTTATGTGATAGGAGGTTTATTTCAAAATAAGCCAATTCATTAGCCTTATTAGAAGCATCAACATATTATAATTTGTTTTTTTTGGAATCGATAAGAGAATCAATAAAGAACTGGACTGACAAGAAAAACTATTAAGGGCATTGATATAGATAAAACTAATCAATTCCCATCCCTAATCACATATCTGAATGTCTTCCTTTTGTACAGGAGTTATGTTCGTACAGACCAGGTCGGTCAGGGTGGATTTGTGGGCCCTAAAAACTTCTCAGCCGCTGTTACATAACGGGCAAAGCAATCACTGGTTATTATTTCCTATCCGCCAAAATCCTGTAAACTCCTGCTGTCAATCTGAGCCGCCCATTCTTCTGCGCACAATGAGCTGATGGACCGGCTGCAGAGAAGTAACCGAAGGAAAGCTATGAAACCTGGACTGAACATGGACCAGACCAGAATGGAAATTGAATCTACAGACGGGTGTCTTGGGTGAAATCAATGCGCCCCTTCACACTGAAGTCACATCTGGAGTCTGTAGAAGCACATACAAAAATGTCCTGGAACACAAAAAAATGGATCTTTATGTTCGACTGTTGTGGAAAAAAGGAGATTCAGGCTAAAAGATAGGACATGGGTCACTATTACCTGCAGTCTGAATGTATTGCTTCAGAAACACTGTATTTAGCTAAAACAGCCTATTCATAGTTTCATAGTTTTAGATACAGTAAAGTAAACACTATTAATACTCATTGCAGCATATTATGTGTGTACTTAGACCCAAACCGTTTTGGATAAAGTAACTCAAACTGTTCTGGATACTCTTTAGGTCAGGCACCATGAGTGACAGTAATATGAAAATAAACACATTGGGCTCTTTATTTTCAATGAAAAGGCTGAGGCAACATTGCTCTTTATTCTGTCAAGTAAGTGATGGAAACTCTGCACTTCATACGTCTGATGGAAAGCATCAATTATATGAAAGTCAAGTAATTAATTACAGTGATTAGAAACATGTTCTTAGCTGTCAATAACACTACTACTACTACTACTACTACTACTA
Source organism: Gobius niger (assembly GCF_951799975.1). Lineage (NCBI taxonomy): Eukaryota > Metazoa > Chordata > Actinopteri > Gobiiformes > Gobiidae > Gobius > Gobius niger. The sequence continues at coordinate 35,394,095 of NC_136855.1, read as the reverse complement.
CTACTACTACTACTACTACTACTACTACTACTACTACTACTACTAATAATAATAATGCATTGGTTTTAAATAGTGCTTTCTGGACACTCAAAGACGCTTATCATTGCATTATTCATTCATTCCACACTTGGTGGTGGAAAGCTACTATTGTAGCCACAGCTGCACTGGGGTAGACTGACGGAAGTGAGGCAACCAGTCTGTGCCATCAGCCCCCTCCGACCACCACCAACCACTCACTCACGTCATTCACCCAGGCTTCCCGGTGTTACCAAACAGTCTCCCATCCAAGTACAGACCAGGCCCTTCCCTGATTGACTTCCGAGATCTGACGGGATCGGGCAGAGCAAAGGGGGTGTGGCCTCATGTTATAGCTGCTGTCGGGGTCATGCGTGTCTCCCAATTCAGCTACAACTGATTAGATTTGTTTTAACAATTACACGCAGTATATTAGAGTAATCCTGATAATACACTTCTGTTTACTGTAATATGAATTATGAACAAATACACAAGTTATCTCCTGATGAAGTAAGAAGTTCTGTCAAAAAGACGGTATTTAGTGTCTTTTTCACACGCCGGGGACCTTCAGTGTATCCAAAACAGTTTGAATCTAAATACCCAAATCATATGGTGCAATGGGTTTCCCCATTTCATTTGAGCTTTCCTGGCGTAATGGGTTTGACAGAGCGTAAGACTCTCCTCACTCCGCTGCCTCTCCAGCTCTGGGGATGTAGTTAACTGTTGAACATCGGCGTAAACGTAGTAGAAGTATCAGAAAGTACAATTCACAATGTTTTTACCATTCGCAGCTCTGCAGGGGAAAACGAGGTGGCGAGAAACTCGACACAGTGGAAAATAGGTGGCTGTGTACAGTACAGCGCACCATAAATAAAACAGAGAAGGCAGAACAACATTTCGAGTAGGAGCTGCTAAACGTTACTCAAACACAGTGACACATAGCTCACCTCTAGGTACGTTTCTGAGGAGGAAACCACTTTGGAAATAACCTCTAAAACCGGATTTTGCACCTCCACCTCCTTCACCGAGTTATTAATCGTGTTATCTTGTCCCACTGAAAGAGTACAGTATACTGAACGTATATTGAATAAGAGCTCCATTCCCCTAATCTGCCTCCTTTTCACACTTGACTTAAATTGCCATAATTACATGCGTCTATTTCAGCGAAGGTTTTCAAAGGAGCCTCGGTTCCTGCAGTAAGAGAGGACAAAGAACCTCAGGCACACGAGTCTATCAGCTGTAAAAAGCGAGAAAAGAAAAAGACTGTGGAAAGCAATGTATCGAGGGAACTCATTTAGCCGAGCACCAGGGTTGAGCTGTGGTGCGTTTCTGTGTGGCAGAATGTGTCGCTGGACTCGCAATGGAAAAGTTAAAAATAAACGTTAATAAAATACACGAACTTAATATTTGCAAGCGAACAAAATCAATAGTAGTGGTGTTTGAGGCAATTATTTCATGGTTTGGGCTTCACGGGGGTTAACCTCAACAGTGCACAGGTCTCCATAACGCAGTATTATGATGTAAGAAGTAAAACAAAAGCAATGTTATAACTAAAACTGCAGATTTATTCAAACAAATTAGGGAAAACTTTAACAAAAGGAGACACAATATATTAAACAGAAATAGGACAAGAAAAATGGGGTAATGGAAAATAAGAACAAAGCAAAACAAGTGTCACAACAAAATGAACTAGTCACAAAAAAAATACAGGGCTGGCCAGAACTGAGCCCAGCCGCCCGGGGCAGGTGAGACTGTTGGGTGTGGCAGTACAGGTGGACTCTCTTGATTGGAGGATTGGAGGAAGGGGAATGGCAGAGTGTGCAGATATAACAGAGCACACGAGGTTGCAGAAACCGAAGGATGGGTGTGTAAGTGTGGAAAAAGGCAATGGTTACATCCATTGAAAATGTATCCATTACGATTTACACCAGGGGTCCTCAAACTTTTTTCTCTGGATGTCACATTATCGTTCCTGACTGTGATGGGGGGCCGGGTTGGCTATAAAATAGAATTGTATGGCCCAGACCAAAAGACCTCACTGTGAAAGAGATTACTAGCCTGGCACAGTCGTCCCCAGTACTATATCCCCAAGATCAACACTTGATTCCAGGCACATATTTGTTTAGCTGTAGTGGTTTCCAAACATAGTAATCAAGTCTTGAAATACCAGAGGAATTCCATTTGTTTGTATTTTCAAATAAAACATCATTGCGTAATGTGACCAAAGTAATAGCTGCTTACACTTGTATTGTGCTCTACTCCAAATCTATACGACGTGTGGTTTGTCTTATCCCTGAATTACGACCATATAAGACGTTTGCTAAAACAGCGCCCCCAAGCTCCCATTAAGGGTATGTGCATTACATTTAACCCGATTCAGAAAGTACTTTGTAGTAGGTCGTGTATTTGACCAACTGCGATGACAATTCCAAAACTCAAACGCAAAGAAATGAATCACAAAGTTGCAAAATTAGCCCCAGTTGCAATAAGTGAGAACGATAGGCACAAAACGTCCAGCTGTGCCAAAGGCTCTCCAAGCCCACTCTGCGCTATTACACATCACACTTACCCAAACCGCAGCAGCCACAGTTCACCACTCTCATATTACATTATGGGTAAGCTATAGGTTATCGCCATTGTACTCACAACAACAGCGACACCAAAGCATTACTTACTATTGATGTCTTCGTGAGTCCTTCTTCTCCTCCATATGCGTCATTGCCAACTCCACAGCTCTCCTGTCCACTTCCATCTCTGTCCTCAAACGTCCTCGTGTTGTCAGACTCTGTGTCCGGTTGTCCGGTTGTCCGGTGACCGCGGCGAGCCTCGGATCTGTGCCGGGTTCCAGTGCGTCTGATGCGGAGAAACTTCTCTCGTCACCCCAGTAAAGTCGGGCCTCGGCTCCGCTGTTGTTCTCCACAAAGTCCCCTCTTTCAGAGTTCCTCTGGAGAACGTGCTGCCAAATGTCCTGATGAAACTGATGTCGTTCATTTCTCTGCTGTATCGTCATTTAAGGATATCATAACATTACAGCTGTGTTTAGCTCGCGGGTTTTTGAACTACATTTGACGGACACTCGCTCCGTCCAATGAAAACACGTGTGTCAGACAGAGGGCGTTTGGGCAGGTGAGCCTGCGCTCTGATTGGCTGAAGGCTCAGCTACGTCATAAAGCTTGTCATAAGTATTTCTTAATAATTATCATCATTATGTTATAAACAATCTGAAATAAACTGCTGTAAAGGATTTCTTCTGATGCCTGTGATTTATATGTATATTTTTGTAAAAAAAAAAAAAAAAAAAATATAGCGAAAGGTGTACAGGTGTATGGAACAGAGTTTAATGATGGAAAGAAAAAAGAAGGAAAAAAGAAAGGGGTTTATTATTATCTATTTATGCATTTATGTATCTACCGCAGCAAATTATACTTCCTGGGATCCATTTATTTGTATTTTAACTGTTATTTGGCATCAGAGGAAATGTTTTACAACGTTTATTTCAGATTGTTTATAATATAATGATGATAATTATTAAGAAATACTACTGGATATGACAAGCATTATGACGTAGCTGACCCTTCAGCCAATCAGAGCGCAGGCTCACCTGCCCAAACGCCCTCTGTCTGATAGACTGATACACTTGTTTTCATTGGACGGAGCGAGTGTCCGTCAAATCTAGTTCAAAAACCCGCGAGCTAAACTCAGCTGTAATGTTTTATATTTGTTATCCTTAAGTGACGATACAGCAGAGAAATTAATCATCACGGACATATGGCAGCACGTTCTCAAGAGGAACTCTGAAAGAGACGCAGGACTTTGTGGAGAACAGCAGCGGAGCTGAGGCTGGAACTCCCTGGGATGAAGCTCCCATTGACACCGTCAATGGGAGCTTGGGGGCACTGCTTTAGTGACGTCTTATATGGTTGTAATTCAGGGATAAGACAAACAACCACTTGTGTCGTTTTCTGTTGGAGGACAGTCTCGCTTTACAAGCCTGCGTCACAAGTTTCTCAAAGTACACTGTCTTCATTATTCATTCACTTTTCATAATTTCACAATGCAGTGAAAAGTGCGTCACCATAAAACAGCAGCGATTAGTGCTCGTGCTTCACGGCTAGAAGGTCCGGGTGGCCAAGTGATACTGGCCCCCGGCCTGGCTCCACATCTGGACATGGGTCCCTGGGTGCTGCACTGCTGCTGCCCCACTGGGTCAAATCCAGAGGACGAATTTTAAAAAGTCCAGATTTTTCCAGATTCCAAAAGTTTAAGACCGCTTGAAAAATGGCAAAAATTCACAAAGCTTTTATTGAAAACAACAATTAAAGTGAAATAATCAGTTTTGCAGCTGATCAAAACTTTGAGACCACACGCCTTAAAAGATCCAACCCTGCATTTTTCAAGTGGTCTTTAGGGAAATTAATGCAAGTCTTTCTTAACGTCAGCTGCAGAAAACCTTCCATTATGCGTCGTCTTCACACAGACACCCACACTGCTCCAGGGCACTGATCATTCTAAAACTAAACTTTAGAAAGATTTATTCACCGACTCGAAAAGACTGCATCAAAATCCATATTTTTTCATAAACCATAAAGTATGTGGGCTGCGTTATGTGCAGTGTCAGTGTGGAGGTGTTTATGTTGTTGCCATGGTTTTTCTTACACTTGGCTTCAGTTGTTACGAGTATAACAGTTGATAATAGCAAATAAACATATAAAATGAAACGTATTGAGGGATGGGTTACATACAGAGCACGCATAATCCCTCTCAGAACAAAGGTCGACAAGAAACACAGCACGCAAACTCCAAATTATATTAAAAAGATCAATTACACAAGGTCCAGATTAAATTTGAACGTCCTGAATCGAATTTTTGTTTAGACAACACGAGCGTGAGCCCGGGTAAGCCGAGCAGCACCGGGGGAGCAGGAGAATGAAAAAGGAGCTCTGGGTAAATCAATTATGGCCGGTGTCTTGTGCCTTGTGCGAGCCGTTTGTTTGCATATTGTCTGACAGTTATGACCGTAGGCGGCGGAGATCGATACGGCTCCTCCTCCGGGTGGCCCACCGTTTGGCGCGAGATATACTCACCTCCGAACGCGCACGCACTCCATAAATCCGAGGCAGGCGCTGATGTTCTGTCCGAGTATAGTTTAGCGGGTAGAGAGCGTGGAGTGGAATCAGTGAGCGGCCTGTCTACGAGAAGATGGAGTATGAACAACATGAAGAGTCTTCTGAGTGAAGGAAGGGCTGAATAAGAGCCGAAAACAAAGGCAGCTGACTTGCCTAAAGTGCTTTATTTGTGCAGGTTTTGTTGTTGTTGTAATTATAGCGTCAGTCACATGACCAGAACAAGTTTGGTGAGGAGGTTCTGCACCTCTTGCATGGTTAGTGCTAGATCGTATGCTCCGGAAGGGACAGTCTTCTGTGAAATCGTGAGATATCATGACACAAATTAAGGTTAGGGCCAGGGAAATGGTTAACCTTAAAGGAATAGGCCACCGTTTTTACATACTGAGATATGTTCTTACCTTAGCTTGACGAGTTCTATAGGACCTGTCTGGTCTACAATACAGTTCCCCCTTTTATCCGCTTAGAAAATCCACATTGTTTAATTTTGGGTAAATATACTTTGTAGTGTAACACTTAGGGTAACCATATTGAAATAGGGAAAACGTGAAAGAGCTTGGTAGCTTCTATGTTGATCTGTTTTGGAGCTATAGTGGAGAGGGGTAGAGGTTAAATGCTAACGCCGTCTGCGCTGTGTTTACGTGATTGAAGGCACGGGGGAAGACCCGACAGGTCCTAAAGAACTCGTCAAATCTAAGGTAAGAACATATCTCAGTATGTAAAAACGGTGGCCTATTCCTTTAAAGTTAGGATTAGAATTATTTGTATTTTTTGACAAACCAACTCATAGATCTATACAAAATCACAGCAGACCGTCCCTCCCGAGCACATGATCTAACACTAACCCTCTTGCATTTTTCTCATTCTAAACAGAACACTCAGTGTTCCAGAGTGCAACAATAAATCACACACAATCTGGTGGCAACACAATTTACAATGTCGAATGTTTATAGCAAAAGTTTAGCTTGATTGCAAAACAATTTTTCTATTTAGGTGCAGGCTGAGCCCCCCCCAAAAAAACACAAATAGTGGCATTGTACATAATATAAGTAGAGGGTCTAACTCAGGTAAAATTGAAACTTTTGTAATAGAAAAAAATGAATAAAAACAATCAGCATCTTTGGAGCCACAGGAGTTGCACCTGGTACCTTATTGAGCTCTAAACTTGTTCTAATTCTTTGTCCTGTCAAAAAAGTAGCTACTAGACCAGACGTGAGACTTCACATGACAAAGGCTAACATTAATTTTATACATTATACAATTTGAAATAGTGCCTTTTTATTACATATTTTTTATAGCATGTTAGCCTTTAGTTTCAAGACAAACCATCAATCCTTTTTGATCACAGGTGTCTCCGATCTGAACTCGTTACATCAAGATTTGAACACACAGTAAATGATCATCTACCGGGAACTCACTGCCCACAACGTAATCTTTAGAAAATATGATTATTATTCCAGGAAAAGAATACAGACAGGAAGTACTGGCGCTCACAACTTCAGGTTCAATGAACTAGCATAGCCATACCGTGCAACAAGCCAATTGAGGAAATGTATATTGTTTTGAGCGGTTTTCACTCATTTAGACACTTTTCCTGATCGGACCAAGTTTACTTTGCTTGTTTGAGGACATTTCAGACCAGTTCTAAGGTAAATCTCACTTGAAATAAGAAAGTAAAATTGCCAATGAGACGAGACCAATTTTCTTACCCCATTGGCAAAGAAACTGTCCTGAAATAAGAACGAAATGTATTGAAACGAGTCAGAAACATCTCAGAACAAGTGAAATAATCTAGGACAAATGCCCAAGAACTTCTTAACTAGTCAAAACAGCTAAAATTTGGATTATTATGCTCAAACTGAGATGTTTATACTGATCTAGTTAATTACTTTTTGCAGTGTGGGTCCATGATCTCTCTGTACAAGACCAAAAATGTCCTGAAAAACAAAATAATTTGGCCTTTATATATTATTATAGGCCTTTAGAACGCTGTGATGTCACCTGAAACCCAGGAAAAGGCCAGAATGAATGAGTGTGTTTGCCTACGTGAGTGGTGGTTGGAGGGGCCGATTGGCAGCCTCACTTTCATCAGTCTGCCCTAGGGCTGGGTGTGGCTACAATAGCTTACCACCACTGATGTGGTGTGAATGAATAATGACTACAGTGTGGCGCTTTGGGAAACTGTTACCAACTATAAGCCACCGTCATCATCCATCCAACTTTATTTGTATAGCACTCTTCATACATTCACGATGCAGTGCAAAGTGCTTCACATTTAAACAGTTAGCAACGAGACAAATATCTGCGCTATGGTCCGTAGTTGGCACATCGCTAATTAGCCTCAGTGCCTTTACACTCTTGCAAAAGGATTTTTCACAAATCTATTGATGCTTACACTTTCACTTGGAAAGAAATCACTCCACAAAGAAAATCTACAAATGTTTCCCCCACTCATTATTGGTAAGTGAGAAACAGACACACAGAATGTCCAAATGTTTTCCCTGATCATTGCAAGTCTTTCAATCTGACCAACATCATCCATAAAGTTCTCCTTTTGGACACCTTGGAACAGCCATTTCACGTTAGTTCATTTGTTCTGAGAGAAAAGACGTTACAGTTTTTGTTACATGTGGATAGGTCCAGTCATTATAGAGATATTAACCAAAAACCAAGTCGGAAATTCAGCATTTTAACTGTAGCCATAGTTACCGCAATAGAATTCTGAAAACTGATGAGAACGTGGTGATGTCATGTGAACGCGACCTTGGAATACTGTGAAAAATGTCCTTATTTAGGTTTGTTTCAGAGATCAAGGTTATTATAACATTCTATAACCGTGTTTTCATGGCAACCCTTCTTCAGAATAAGCTCTTCTTCTTCTTTCTTTTTAGTGTCAACAGTCATTGACACTCATTTGACGTCTGTTTCCATGCTCTTACTATGCTGTGTGATACGATCTGCATACCCTCCACAGTTGGCGCAATAAGAAGCAAGTTCTTGTTCCATTCCTGCAACGCCGCCGCTCCGGCCAAACAGAACGATGCAAATCATTTTAATTATTACGTTTATTCGCCGTGACACATGCTCATAGAGTTGATGCGCTTTGTTGAGGCCGTTGAGATTATTGGCCGAGATTCAAAACAATCAAGATGGCACCCAGGGCTTGTGAGTTTGTTCACAGTCTGGCTTTGTCTGACCATAATGAAGGCAAAACCACAGAGGAGCTCACTGCGTGCCAGCGTACGCCAGCGAGGGGCCGGTCATTTCAGAGCCGAGCAAGGAGACGGACGGTAAAAGTAAAATGGTGACGATACATTAAAACATGGTTAAAGGTTAAACTTTTTTATTTTTTATATATATATATATATTGTTAAGGATTTTTAGCTCCCATGGCTTGATTAGACAGGAAAGCACTGGAGGAAAGGGGTTGAAGAGCAGAGCCTTAACCACCAAGCTGTGCAGATCGATCCAAGTAGATCCGATTAATTTTGCTATCGAACTGGTACCAGGGAGCGAGAATCTGTCTTTTTCCTGTTTACATCTTTAATTGTTAATTAATGAGATTTCTTTGTTTGGCAACAGTTTCGACTCAGCTGATCAGGCGGCAACACATCTCTCTCCACGATGTCTTTACCAGGTGATGCACATCAGCTTACATTAGACACGAATGAACTGAACAACCTAAAGAGTGTAGTCTATAACAAACTGAGCCTGACCCGTTTATTTAAAAGGTTTTTCATCTGATCGTTTATGAATGAGCATGAAATACCTCAATATGGGGAAAAAAAAGATGATTTAGCTCAGTGGTCGTCAAGTGGTATGACTTCGAGATCCACTATCACCTTATGACAACAAGCTGCGACCTAAATAATCATTTTATTTCTTTTATCCATCCATCCATTTTCTTACGCTTTATCCGGGGCTAGGTCACGGAGGCAGCCAGACGGCGTAGCAAGGGTACCAGGGGGCCCCAAGCAAGAATGTCAGTAGGGCGCTCTCTGGCGGTCGTTTTGTGCTCTGCAATTGGGTGCACGGTGACGAACGCTAGCTTGTTTATGATATTTGCATGCCAAACAATGAAGGCTGCTAAAACAAAGCACTTCAGAGACATACAACTACAGTAACTTATTACACTTGCTGCTGTCCTGCTCTCCTTCCTCCTCTTTATCCTCCTTTTCGTTCGTTTTTGCAGAACTTCTCCACATTCTGTCGGAGCTGTGTCTGTTTTCTCCCAACACGCTGCACGCTCGCTCTCTCTCTCTCTCTCTCTCTCTCTCTCTCTCTCTCTCTCCTTCTCCTGAGAAGCACATGAGAGAGGGGCTGGGCTCATGGGGCCTTTTCAGGGAGTATGTGACGGCCAATTGTCCTCCAGTTGTTCTGTGGGGGCTCCGAGGCGACACCAGGCCAGTTCAGAGACATAGTTCCTGCAGCGTGTCCTGGGTCTTCCACGAGGCCTCCTCCCACTAGGACATGCCTGGAACACCTCAGCTGCTCCTTTCAACGTGAAGGTGCAGCGACTCTACTCCGAGCTCCTCCCGGCCACCCTGCAAAGGAAACTCATTTCGGCCGCCTGTATCCACGAATTTGTCCTTTCTGTTAAAGATATTGTAAAGTACAGTATTTCTTCCACACATGGTGTTGGTTGATTGATTAAATTAATGAAATGTTGATCAAAACATCTCAGAAGTGTAATGAATTCCAAACTATTGCTAATAATTTCACACAACCAACATGAGATATTTGGTCCACATTCAGTGTCATGGCTCTGTTGTTTTTACTCTTACAATTCTCACTTACAAGGTTAGGCCTCACTGGACTTTTATCAGCTCTGCACTTGTGTTGTCCTGTCACCGGGTCCGTTAAAGTCTTGTCACTGGTTATAGGTGAGAGTTTCCAGGGGGGCCGGCCTTTTCTCCATCGATCCCCTCCTCACTGCGCTGTTATCTGCGAAGGAGCTGCAGAGATGGATTGTGGGTAAGCACTTGAGAGGATGGAAAAGACAGAGGAGGGCTCGTAAAAAAGAAAAAAAAGAAAAAACATCCCCCGGACCTCCGCCTCCTCCTCCACATCTCAGAGGGAGCGGTTTGATCAATACTCGCCGCATCAGCAAAACACTCGGCTGACAGGGGGCAATAGGTATGACACGTGCTGCTTATGTCAACAATATGCCCAGAGGAGCATACTGAAGTACTTGGACATTCTACTTCGAAGTACTTCTGCTATTGTTAAAAAGCGAGGGTCACTGTGAGTAAAAAAGTGAAATAAGCCTCATGTCGAGAGATACCATCTTCTTGAACTTCATCTTCACAATTCTAACTTGATCTATTTTTTCAAATAAATTTTGGAAATGCTAGAATTAATTGCATTAGTTTTAAGCTCATTATGCCAGTAGTTTGTCTACATTATTCTTTTCTACTCTTACAGTCTTACTGACATTAGCTTTCAAATCTACTTGAATAAATTTACCTAAAACTAGTACTGCTACCTTGACTTGAGTAAATCTTTTGTCACACCTCTGAACATAGCATGTTTACATTATTAGTTTTAAAGAACTACAAACATTAAGGCTTTATAAGATATTGTAGGCCACCTTTTAACTTGTAAAATGAACTCAGCCCTAATAGGATGAGCTCACTTGACTTGATATAGTCTGCGTTCATGATATTATAAAATCTCAGTTGGAGCATGGGCCAATACGACTCAATGGGAAAGACACTAAACTCCAAACAGAAAATGTGCGTCAGCATCCGACATTATAAGAAGCGTCCGAATTGGTCTGTCAGTTAGGAAGTAGTTAGGGAAAAAAGCCTCAATGCTCACTATCTTAGCCACTTTAGCATAGGGATCTCTGATGGTCCCTTACCAGCAATTTTGAGTTATGTGCCATCCCCATAGACTGTAAAAAATAATGTCTTCTGCTCACTCCTCCCCGTTTACCATAATGACCACGGTCGAGGGGGAATTCATGGAGGATTTACAGACTCCCCCTCCCCGGCTCTGACGAAGCATGTTCCTAAAAAAGGACATACGGGCGGGATTTTCACCGTAGACTCGGCCCTTGCGTGACATGTAGCTCACGCTGCTCCAATGCTAACAGTCCGGCCCTCATTAAGTACGAGATTTTTAAAAAATGTTTTGCTTTGTAGAAGGTTTATACTGTCTTCTTAGGTTAAGCCTGGGATGCCGTCCTGGAGAAGGCGCCAGTCAGTAGGGGGCGTAAGCTCTCCCTACTGACTGGAAAATCCATGTGAGCTGCCTACGACACGGCACCTCCACCACCAGGTGTCGCTTTTGAGGAAGATCACAGGAAGTGATCGAAACTAGTCAAGCAGGTAAACTAAACCTTCTGTCTTACTATAAGAAACAAAACTGTAATAGATTTCAAAAATTCTTCTTACGAAAACCAGCCTGGTTTCATAAATTGTGACTAACCCGGCCTTATCTCAGGAGGAATATCTAGCCTAGTCTAGTGTTGAACAAATTGAAACCAGGCATTAAAGTTGTTTTTAAGGTGTCTAAACTCGAATGCTTTTCAATGGGGGCCTAGTGGCGATATGGAGGTACTACAGCAATAGCGGCCCCCAGTGTCGTGGTCATAAAGCAGAGCAGCCAGCACCCATTGGCCATCCCATAAGCCACTGCGCCAATCCCCCCATCCACCTCGGCCCCACCCTCGAGTAATTCATGTGCAACCACTGTTAACTGTATTCATCCACTTTCGCCACTTTTTGCTTTGTCTCGGCACTTCCGTTGTATTGACACTTCCGGGACTTTTTGTAGTCCCTGTGGGGGTAATACAAGTGTTTATGGGATGATTGGAGGGTCTTTCATCTCCCCCTGGTGTCTCTGGCCAGAAAACCATGTTTGCAACTTGACTGCCACCGGACCAGAGCACCAATACACACTAATAGAATGACGAAGAAGAGGCTAACATGCTAACGGGCAAAGCTAACTGTGGGCTAGCATCACTTTAACCTCTTAACTCCCGCCTGAACCGAGAGCATTTTCTCCAGTTCAGCTTTACCCAAATCCTGTAGGCCAGTGTAACACCTCATTTGAAAGCTAAGATCTACAAAACTCATCTAAATGGATCTTTTTCCTCATGTCATCCAATTTTTTTCCATCTTTTTTTGGGGGGGTATTCAACTCATTTTGTAACTTTTTTGTCTTTTTTTTAATCAATTTTTTGGTCTTTTTTTGTCTTTTTTTTGTCACATTTTGTCACATTTTTGGTGATTTTTTTGTCACATTTTGACTTTTTTTTTGTCCTTTTTTGTCTTTTTTTTGTTATTTTTTGTCACATTTTTGTCATTTTTTCGTCACTTTTTTTTCAAAGTTTTCTCACTTTTTTGTCACATCTTCATCATTGTTTTTGTCTCAGTTCTGTCGCTATTTTCCCACCTTTTTTCCAGAAACTTTTGGATTGGGGTAAAGCCAAACTGGAGAAAATGTGCTCGGTTCAGGTGGGAGTTAAGGGGTTAAACAGTATTTACATCAAGTTTTGAGTGAAACAAAACATTACCATTGTATAATTGGATGTACAATATCCCTCTCTCCCTTCGCCTTTTCTGTCAGCATAGTACTTACTCTCCAAGACAATTAATAAATCGCAACTTGCTACGACACCTGCAGATGCGCTTATGGCCTCTAGGGGCAAGCGTTACTTAGTACTGCTTTAATAAGGGGAATAAGGTGAATAAGAGACGTCATCTTTGGACTTGCCTTTATATGGAAAGCTTAGGGTGTTGGCCCATTAGTCCGACGTCTCATTATTCTGAAAATGTCCCATTAAGTTAGCCTGGCTAACACCAGACTAAAATCACAAGTGATATTTAGTCTGGGGACCACCAATTCATTTTCTCGTAGGAGAGGTGTGGTTTACGATCGTCAATAGTCGTTTATTGGGCGATACGGAAAAAAAAAAAAAGTCTATCATGCGTCTGCACGTAGCCATGGCCAATCGTATCATCGTATGAGATGACATATGACGTACCCGCTGTAAACTTTTGAGCTAAATTATTTAGAACAAGGTCTAAAGCTTGATCAAAAAATACCATCGTGTCTGCTGCTGTCACGTTGGATCCGTAAATAAACTTTTTTTTTATTATCCGTAAATAATCTACAAGCTTCCATATATCGAATAGCGCGTCATCGTCTTGCCGTCCCTCCTCGCTCTGTGATTGGTTCCCAAATCCACCGGAGATTTCGGCCATGGTCACCAGGCTGTTGTGCAGTTTGAAATAATTTGAGCGCACACAGCAGCATGGTGTTAGCCAGGTTACCATTAAGTGTCAAGGGTTGAAAAATAAAATTAGGTTCAGGCAAGAGTATACTGACCTTAAGGTTAGGGCCAATGGTTGTATATGGCTCTCTAATCCACAACACAACTGGGTTAGAGATGTCGGACTAATGGCCCGTCTGCTCAATGGTACATTTTCGGAATAATGAGAAGTCGGACTAATGGGTTGTCGGACAAATGGCATGAAACCAAGCTTTCTGTATGGACCTGTCAGGACCGTCAGCCTTGGAAGAAAGAACATGCTGATAATGTCGGTGATACTTCTGCGGACGGCCTGCAGATTTGAACATCTCTAATCCTAGTGTCTGAGTAAATGAACCTGAAAAAGTTGTTCTAGTGACAAGTAGACCCAGTGAACGATACTAATGTTATTTGGGTAAATCACCATCAATTTGGAAGAGTTGCTAGATACAGAAGAAAGCCCATACCCTCACCCAACAACAAAGTCCGTTCAAGAATTTGCGATTCTGTGCTGTTGTCGCATGAGTAGAATAGACATTTCTGTGCATAAAAATCTTGGTAGCACAGTACTTAGTCAGATGCATCAGCAGCAGTATACTGTAGTGGTGTTGTATGCCAATGAATAACCTTGAAGACGACGAGAGCAGTTGAGTGTTTACTCATTGGGAAGAGTGAGTGTGTGATGGCCTCATTAGCACACCAATAGGAAGGAGGAAGAGAGCGTTATGAGCGCAGCCTGTCACGCTTTAACGTCCATTATGGCTAAAACGTGATAAATATGAGTTATACATGCATAAATAACACAGAGCTGACACAATGGGCCTGCTCAGTAAAGCAGACACGCTCTCGCATACAGACACAGGGATAGGACGCGTAATTGAAAAATACTCAGCATGTTGAACAGTTCCTATGAAGGCACACACATAGTTCTGTCAATGCAAAGCTGCCGTCAGGTATTTTTTTACACAAACGATTAGGCACAAATTGGGCTCACTTTAGCGCAGTTCTTTGGCCGGGAAACTACCATATTTTACACTTCTTTCCCGCAGTTCTCCCATATAATCCCGTAAATCTCCCGTATTATAACAAAAAAAAAATAATAAAAGATTCCTCTGCCGCCCCAAACTAAAATTTGCCAATCGACAAATGCCGACTGCAGTCGCCACAACATGCAACTTGCAAACATTGTAAACATATTAGTTGACCACATTCTCAATAAGCCGAATGCCCATCTCGGGTCGCCCGTTGCATTATGGGTAGTGGAATTTCTTTTGGCTACCAAACAATATTTATAGTTAGTGTAAAGCAACGAAGAAAGCTCTGACTTGGACGTTTTAACCACTGGAAAGTTGATGATTTAAAACGTTTTTGTCGTCGCCATCGAGCTTGTTACAATGTTAGCTTAAAATCTATTTTTACATCCAGGGCTGCAAACGGAGACAGACAGAAAGAACTGAAAGACCGTTCATATGTAGAGATGCTTCAAAACTGACGACCAGTCCCTGTTCACATATGTGAGAAAAACATTTCTGATTCTTGAAGGCGATATTCAGAACATTTGAATGAGGAATAAAAACATAGAATCCCTTTTTTTATTTTGTCAACAAGGAGGTGGACAGTAAACAAAATCTTTGTTTTATTTGTGACCAGAGAGATCCACATACACATATAGGCAATGCCATCTAAATTTACTATATTTGTATTTTTTTACAAGTGATCTGATGGTACAACATGGCTAATCGATCGCTAATTTGACAGAAATGTACCCACTATATTTAACATCAACACTGTTTTGAAACTTTCCCTGTGATTTCAAGACAAATGTAAATGATTTAAAAAGTGGCGGTGTCTGTGTCGGGCTGATCCCAGGTCCTGTCGTTCCCCTGTCCACTATGGTCCACTATGGTCCACTGTGGTCCACTATGGTCCACAATGGTCCACTATGGTCCACTGTGGTCCACTATGGTCCACAATGGTCCACTATGGTCAACTGTGGTCCACTATGGTCCGCTATGGACGCCGTCCTGACTTTTCCCTCGCTTTCAAGATATTGACAACTTAAATATTTGCAAGAAATGTCACTTGAGACTTAAAGTCTTTAAACCAATAACCATAAGCCTTATAGTTCACAGTTATGGCTCAATACACTTCAGTGTTCTCGCTCCGCTACCTGAACTCACTCACACATTTCAATGGCGGAGTGGTTTGTTTGGGCTGAAATTAGGAGCTTGATTGACCTACGCATGCGCAGTCTAGATGGGCATTCAGCTTATATCACATGTCACACTTAAGATACAACAAAAGGTCTAAGGGGGGCTTCTTTAGTTCTACCTGAATCGAATAAGGACACTCAATCCATGGCTTTCAAGTAATATTAATTTGATTGATCGAAAGTCATTAACGCGGTGTCCAAAACCATAATAAGCCTGACTGAAATAGAGGAAAAGGGTTAACAAAGACAAGATGTGACTGTACTTGCAGTCATCATCCACAAAGATCTGAAATCAAGAGGACTCCTGCTGGTCACACAGAGTACTACAATGAGATGAGAGTGGAACGTACACAGAATATACACAATATACAGCTAAGAGATTTCCTTTCTTGTCACCTTAAATACAGAATTATAGTAATATACATGAAGAAACCCTTTACATTTTAAATATGGGTCAATATGACGGATGAGGATCTGAATTTCTTTTTAAAGGCTCTATAAGTAATGTATTTTTTAAATGTTATGTCCTTCAGTAGTATTGTAAAAGCAGACATAGTCGAGGAAAAATATTTGCGGCCATCTAATTCTAAAGGCTTTATAGATTTTAAAAAGTATTCGGCTTTCTGATATTCCCCCGATACAACGGGCCCTAGCGCTGAAAACAGCATTGGATAGCGAATCATGCCTAAAAGCTGTTGCCATTTCGTCGGGATTACAATCTTGTATGGCCTACTGTAGAAACACATGCACATCTAAATAAATTGAGTGGATTATGTTCTAGCGTTTAATGTAACTGGGTCGGACACATCAGGCTTCAAATTCATGCGCAGCTAAATCTAAAACCGAATAATAAAGGCTATCTTATCTTATCTATCTTAAACTAGAAAGAACGCCACCAAAGAGCTTCTGAAACATTTAGCATTATGTTAAACTTAGATCATAATGTTTCCTGAAATGCGAATATAAATGCATGAAATTCAGTATAAAGTTAGCTGGATTGGTGAAGCGTATGTTTACCTGCTGTTTGCCCGCCTCATAAATACCGAAATGCTAAAAGGGGCTCTTGTCCAACCTGGGACTCTTTGCTGTTAAACATTAAAGCAGATCTTAAACTTTATAAAACTCTAAATCTGGCCTTGAGCTGGGTCGTTACTCCAAGTCTGTGCAAACATTCATCTAGAGACCAATTAAGTCCAATTTCTGTTTATATCGGACCTTTGCCTCTATAGAGTTCAGGAAATTCCACAGTTACCATGGAGATCCGCCATCTTTGCAGCTGTTACTGTTGTTGACTAACATTAGCTAAAAAGTGGAGAAAAAAGCCGTGGAGCAACTCCGTTAGCCGCTGAGTTACTGCTTGTAAATACATCTAACTCACTGTGATGTTTTAATGTGGAACATAACTCCAGTATTTTAACTGTTAAAATCTCCATTAGTTTACAATTCGTGCTAATCCCATAATGCTTAGCGGTATGACATCAAATTCCCGAACTCTATAGGCAGGTTGTCATGGTTATCAAATGACATTTCATCACAATTTGACAATCATTCAGCTTAATTAATCTTCCCAAATCAGATGATAGCCACCCAATGCTCCAGTCAAGCGGCCATTTTGATTTGTGATGTACACTGTAAAATGTAAAATTGTTTCAACTCAAAAAACTAATTCCAAGGGCGGCCAAGAAATTCTATGTTGAACCAATAACAACTTTACAATGTAGTTGATTTGAGATTCAAATCTTTAGACAGTTCAGTTCAATTGTATTCTTTGGTTGACATAACTGTTCTCAGTCTATCTGAAGTGAAAAATGTCGACCTAAGAAAACAGTTGAATTGAATTGAAGTGAATCTCAAATTTCAAATCGACTACATTGTAAATTTGTTATTGGTTCAAGCGAAAAAATTTTGGCAGCTCTTGGAATTCGTTTTTTGAGTTGAAACAATTTTTACATTTTACAGTGTACCGGCAGAAATTTTTATAGGCTAGTTGTTGTCGTTGTTTGCATTACCGTATATATAGCTTCCGGAAAGTTGTAAAATATGCTCATACCAACTCATACCTGTAAAAACTTCAAACCTAGGAAAGAGTTTAGATCACAACTAATAATTAAAACATGACATCCTCAATCTTTAAAGGTGCACTATGTAACTTTTTATGTGAAAAAAAAAATATTTGTGTATATTTGCCCTTTTAGTGACTCGGTGGCTTTATAGGTTCAGCATGGCACCTTTACTTTCCCTCACAGTGGCCTTTATCACGCTCCAGAATCAATTGTTTTTAGGGGTTCATACAAGAAATGGGCCAGAAACCCCAAAACAATTGATTCTGGAGCGTGATAAAGGCCACTGTGAGGGAAAGCAAAGGTGGCACGCATAAAAAGTTACATAGTGCACCTTTAAAGATTGAGGATGTCATGTTTTAATTGTTAGCTGTGATCTAAACTCTTTCCTAAATTTGAAGTTTTTACAGGTATGAGTTGGTATGAGCATATTATAGCACCGAGTCACTAAAAGGGCAAATATACGCAAATATTAAGATTTTTTTTGTACCTAAAAAGTTGCATAGTTCACCTTTAATGTTGGTAAGCTGACATATTGTAAACATTTGGGACTTTGAACATGTGCTTACGGCCCTGTTAACTTGAAGGCTTCCCACATTTCAACAAGCGTTTGATTCACATTTGATCACTGTCACTGGCGAAACAGCTCATAACTCATAATGAAGTATTAGGGAAGTCAAACTTCCTTTCATTCTTCTGTCTAAGTCACTCAAGTCTCCTCAAAGCATCAGTAACTCGCTGCCTTTTTGTAATTCAGCACGAGTAGCTGACGGGGGAAAATGGGCTGTAGACCCGTAATGTTTAAGAACATGAGCACTGGTCCACCCCTCCACAGACCTCTGGAGTGGGCTCTGATCTCTCTCATCTATATTTAATCCCTTCAGAGACGTGGAAGAACATGAACAACATTATGATTTATCCATGGCGCAGCATGGGGGCTTAGCATGCATGCTAACTAATCCTATAGGTTTACATTTCCTACAGGGCAGCTCTCAGGAGGTTCTCACTATACATGTTTCTCATTAGGGGGATGAATCATAAGCAACATTAATCATGTCTTACCATCATAACAAGTTAAAAGGTCTATATCTGGGAATAATACACTACATGTTTGACGTTTTTTCTTCTATACTGGGAGATTATCCTTTTGCTGGTATTCGGTCATAATTTCAAGCACATCTTCATGATCACTATCCTTCATTTTGGTGATTAGGAAAGTGGAAACCTCACCCGAGTGCGAGAATGTGTATCGTATAACATGCAACGAGCAACAGGGGGCGCCACTTCAATGGGGCAACGTCACTGTGACTTGATTTTGTTTTTGAACATTAAGTTTAAAATCATGATTCTCCTGATGTGATAGGAGAGGAGAGAATTTGTCTTTTTGGGGGGTTTGGCCAATTTTTCAACTGTCTGATGATTATGTGTTGAAAACATGTTGGTGATTAAATTCTGAAAAAATCTAATATGTAGCAAAAAGCTATTGATAGCTTTGAATTATTAAATATTGAGCTTCCGAAATAAAGTCATGTGAGAGCTAGGACCAAGTTTGTGTAAGATGGTCAGCTGCTGGGCTGGTTGTCTCATGTGGGTCAGGGGTTGGTTGTCACACAGAGTCTCTACAATGTCTGCTTTTATACTGGTGGAGAAAATGTGTTTTTGTGTCTGTTTTTATGATCATATTAATTCGTATTTTAATATTTTGCTGACAATTTACAATTACTTCGAATTAGTGGGAGAAACACTGTATTTAAAAACCTAATTTTCTCAAACTCATGGTTACGCTAAAAACACCTAAGTTGATTGTCCGGTCTTTGGCTAATATCTAATTACTGCAATAAGGCAGTTGTTCCCAAAGAGGGCTCCAGGGCCCCCTGGGGACAGAGGCACTACAGGGTGGCCCTCAAAGATTGCCTCTAAAACAATTTACATTGTTATTACCTTGCATTTATTTGGACAAAGGTTCCAGTGTTAATTTCGTCGACTAAAATATTTATTCTTAATTTGAGTCAAAGTGATATTTTTGATGGCTACAATTGGACAAAAACTAAAATAAAAGTTTTTCATGAGACTAAAACTATGACTAAAATGTCCAGATATTTTAGTCGACTAAAATAAGACTAAATAAAAATGAAAAGGAGAGACTAAAATCATCCAAACTTCTATTGACCGTCTGAAAGAGCCTCATATCATTTACAATCACGGCCAAAGGAGCAGCTCTGAGCTTTGTTCATGTGGAAAAAGCTCCATGAAGCAGAGGAACAAGATTAAATATGATTATAATGAATATTACAAATGCAAAGTCGACTAAATTTGTCTGTAATTTACTCGACTAAATTTACTTGCAATTTTAGTCGACTAAAACTAGACTAAAATTGAAGATATTTTTTTGACTAAATCTCGACTAAAATGGAATTACATTTTCGTCAAAAGACAAAACTAAATTAAAATATGTTGTCAAAATTAACACTGATATAGACCAGTGTTTAGCCGCCCGTCATAGCTACTTGTTGCTTTTTTCTGTAACTTCAGCTGTAAAATAATAACAAATTCCTTTGAATAGAGTAAATTGTCTGTCTTATGATTGGGGGGCCCCCCGAGAGCTTTTCAGATCGACAAGATGGCCACAATGTCCCGACTTTGGGAAAGGGCTGCAGTGAGGTATAACGCCAAGGGTTTAAGCTTTAATTTAAAGGGGCTGGAAGCAAGTTCGCCATTTTATACTCACTACTGCCACCTCTGGCCATATATGTAACTGCACCTTCTATATTAAGCTCGTGCATGACGGCAATTCGGGCCGAAGTGATACATTTTTGAGTGACCGTACAGGATTTTAGAGGCAGTTGTGGTGAACAGGTCTGAGCTCATTCTACACATTAGGACATGGCTGGAACATGTAGGTGGAGGAAAATACTTAATTTTAACATTTTTAAACTCCTTATAGTCCCTTTAATTTAAGTGTGGCTCTTTTGAAATGTTGTGATGATGAGCAGTGGACTCAATAAAAAAAAAAAGGTGTGAAAACCAGCCCTGTGCCCCATGCTCCTCATCCAGTAAGACTGAAAAGGATATCAATGAATGTAGAAAAACATGACATTTTACATAATCAATTTTATATGACACAACACTATTCTGTCCTTTTCAATTCTCTGCATGTTTATACGTTTGTCTAATAATCTGCGTGAAATGGAAGGTTTTGATTCAACACCTCTTTACTAAAACACAGGCAATGCTTGGAACAGTGTCTAACGCCCTCTGTTGGGGAAAAACAGGAAATGCTCAAAAGATGTGACACTTGTCTACAAGATACAAATGAATACATTACTGGACTGTAGCTTAGACAAGATGACAAGACTCCAAGAAGAAGAGCTTTATTTGTCATTATAATGGTGTGAGTGAAGAGAAAGATTTGTTTTTCATTGTCATGTCCAGTCATTTTAAATTCTAAGCTGTTGTTGGTGTACAACTGTTGTTTGCGATCTTCAAACTGTATCTTTACCCTGATTCTTGTCTCATATTTTCCAGAAAACCAAGGTGATCATGTCTGCAGGAGTGCTTTAAGCCTGTGCCATAAACAATGAAGCCGAGCAGAAAAGAGGACATTTTCTCCAGAGTGATGCAAAGATGAAACGCCCCTGAGATTTGCATGAATTTGCAAATAAGAAAACACAAAGAGCCATTGTTTGCGGTTTTGTCTGTTTATTTCCCCAAGACGCAAGTGGGTCGCTCCGAAAAAGAAAAGGCGAGTCCCCCCCCCCAGCTCATTGTGAATCTGCAGATCAGCCGTAATCACAGGAACGGGACTGGAGGCACAAAGTGGAATAAATGTTTCTTTTTTTGCAGATACAGATGCAGCTCGATGCTTTATTTAAACAGAGGAGCCATGGAGACACTCCCGCATGTGACTCTGTGCGCTGATAAAAACTATTCTTCTCTTCATCTCAATAATGTCTCTTTGTCATTAGAGGACACAAACACAGTCAACTTCATCTATCTATTTATTGAACAGTGAGGTTTAAGTTGGGCTCACGACGCTCTAATTCATGTAAAGAATGACCTGTAAGGACTTCAGGCTAAAAGTTAAAATTACTGACGTTCTCGGAGTTTCCATTCCCTTGGTTTATTTGATGGGACGGTGCATGTTAGTGAACATACAGTACAGGCCAAAAGTTTGGGCACACTTTTTATGTCTCAGCTTTTCTTTATTTTCAACATTATTAACAAACTACGATTCTCATTGAAGGCGTTAAACTATGAATGAACACATGGGATTATGAAGGAAACAAAAACAGGTGAAATAACTACAAATATGTTTTATATTCTAACTTCTTCAAAATTGCCAGCCTTGATTCTTGGTATTTTTTCCATGAGCTTCATAAGGTCGTCTTCTGAGATCGTTTCCAACATGTTTGAGGAGTCCAAACCATTTCTGTGACGACATCGTGAAGCTAACTGAGCAAATGTTAAAAGTGTGAAGCAGTAATTAACCTCTTAACTCCCGCCTGAACCGAGAGCATTTTCTCCAGTTCAGCTTTACCCAAATCCTGTAGGCCAGTGTAATGCCTCATTTGAAAGATCTACAAAACTCATCTAAATGGATCTTTTTCCTCACATCATTTTTTTGGGGGTTTTCAACTAATTTTTGTAATTTTTTTTCTTCATTTTTTTTCAAATTTTGTCTAATTTTTGTCTTTTTTTTTGTTATTTTATTTGTAATTTTTCCGTCAATTTTTTGTCACATTTTTGTCACTTTTTGTCAATTTTTTGTGACATTTTTGGCACTTTTTCATCCATTTTTGTCACATTTGTCATTCTTTTGTCAAATTTTTGTCATTTTTCGTCACTTTTTTGGCAAAATGTTCTCACTTTTTTTGTCGCATCTTCATCATTGTTTTCGTCTCAGTTCTGTCGCTATTTCCACACCTTTTTTCCAGAAGCTTTTGGATTGGAGTAAAGCCAAATTGGAGAAAATGTGCTCTGTTCAGGTGGGAGTTAAGGGGTTAAAGCGACAGGCGGCGATTTGGCGATTTTGTTTAAAACACAATTCCGTATGTGTTCACTCATAAATGAACAGCTTCGGTGAGAATCTACCATAGGAGCAGTTTGGAAATGAAAGGAAAAACAAATACATAAAAAAAGCATTTCCAAACTTTTGGCCTGTACTGTACATGGGTCTCATGCATGTAAACAAGCCACGCCGGATTGTAGCCTTGTCCCCCATGTGCACTCTCAAACACACTCTCATTCATCCTGGCCTATTGTACATGTTTTAGTGGTAGGGGAAACCGGAGTACCCGGAGGAAACCTACACAGACACGGGGAGAACATGCGAACTCCACACAGAAAGGCCCCGTCCCAGGTGAGAATCGAACCAGGCCTTCTAGCTGAGAAGCACGAGCGCTAACCACTGTGCAACCGTGCCGCCCTGCCATGTTGGTAATTCTGTAAACTCCGAGGTCCTCAGGTGATTCTACCCCCGTGCGAATCTACATGTCGGAGTTTAGAAAGTTTTTAACCTGTGTAATGAAGTCTAAATCAGTGTTTTTCAACCACTGTGCCGTGGCACACTAGTGTGCCGTAAGATATTGTCTGGTGTGCCTTGGGAAATTATCCAATCTCACCTAGTTTTTTTTGTTTTTTTTAAACAAATGCATTATTATCCACAAATAATGTACTGTTTTCGAGTGTCTATGCTGTCTAGTGATCGGCAGAGTAACCATATCTCTTCCATATCAGGTAGTTAATTTCTTTGAGACAAGAGAATTAGTGATGTATTGAGGCATTGTGGCTAGTGAGACTATACGGTGTTCCTAGCCAAGACACTTTGATGAGAACATTTTCTGCTGGTGGTGTGCCTTGTGATTATTTCAATGCCTTGGCTCAACAAAGGTTGAAAAACACTGGTCTAAATAACAGCATAATCAATTCAAAATGTATTTTGGAGAGTATATGTATGTCCACATTTAAGCTACAGTCATAACATCATGCTATCAAAGCATTACTCCAACACAAATGCTGATTTCTATCCATATAAAAAGTAAGAGAAAAACTACGTTACACAGACATGCTCTGAAGCCCCGTTGTCATGGCAACGTCAGACAGACCACCATGGAGAGTCATTGGAAAAGTTTGGATGCGCTTAGTGCAAAGTTTAGACGGAGAAGGCTGTTTCAGAGCGAACGGATTAAAAGTGAAAGGAAACTGATGTTTTATGAGAACAGTGAAATCCCAGACGTGATGCTGATGTTCAGATTAAAGCAATCAGTGCTGATGAAATTTGTACTGTGGAATATCAATCTGACTTTTGCCAGGTTCGGTGACTGCATCTTCACATCGTTAGCTAGGTTCTGTCAGGAGCACCGAGCTGTAGAATTCAGCCAGTGCTATGCAAACGAAGGAAGAATTGAATACTGTAAAATTTTACCTCAGACGTATTGAAATCAATTTGTTAATATTATGACAAATTGGCAAAAACATTTCCTTTATAACGTCTACTTGAGAAAAGATGACTTGACCGTCAATTTGTTTGATTAACCGTGGATTATTTGACTCAATTAAATCCTGGTCTGATACGGACTGGAAAACATGCCATCCCAGCATAGATAAATTGCTTAAAAAGTGCTGATTTTGAGCAGGTTTGGACCAATGGAAAAGGTAATAATTCCATGACCGTAACTATGGTAACTCTCAAAAAGCAGATATTGTTGGTCTTATTTTTTGTGACTAATGTGTCTCTGTCATTACTCGGACAATCCACATGAACAATGATGGTCGCAATGTTCAGTTTCTTTTCTGTCAACACGTATGATTCTAAATTCTAGGACATCATCGCGACCTATTAGAGAGTCCAAATCTGCTCCACATCCACATAAATCCCAACATTTCAAGCACTTTTAAGTAATTTTTTTCTAAGACAAGATGTCAGTTTTTCCAGTGTGGTCGATAACAAACCTAGACATAGATAGAAATACTTTATTGATCGATCCCAAAGGAAATTGTGTGAATGTGAGCAAGAGACTAATGCACAAACGGAAAGGATCTACATGATTGACCTCATTTGAAAATCACCATCTGCATTTCAAGCCTGCTTAATAGTATATTTTAAGATTTTTTTTTCATTATACCTGCATGGTTTTCAGACCTGACAGTTTGGAACTCTCAGGGTTGAAGACCACATTGGTCGGATTAAAAATAATCTTCAAAAAATACAAAATGAGGCCCTAGTAAAAACTCCCAGACTCAAGACACTAAATTCAACTGCATGTCCTCCGCTCGCTCTTATTGACCAAAGTGCCGTCTCGCCGATTTGCACTCGCTCCCACGTCCCACAGGCTTCACCTGATTCTGATCACGCCTCATCAGAACTCCCACGGCCACAGTCAAAAGGGCATGATTGTGGTCCGTTCTCCCAGAAGGCTCGTAAACGCGGTGGCATTACGGGTAAGCAGTCGGGGGTCAGACGATGCCATTCTCGTCTTTGGGCGGGGCCGCGGGGTCCAGTCCGCACTGCTTCATCTGCACGGCCACGTCGAACAGGTAGTCGTAGCATTCGCACCTGAGTCATAGCAGGAACGCTTTGTAAAATGCAAGACTTTGTTGTGCCATTTTCAAATAGTAAGTGCTAATGCTGTGTGTGTTACTGACATGGTCTTAGCTTTCTGCCAGGACTCGCCCCACACGTACACCCCGTGCCTCCGCACCAGGACGGCACAGGACTCCGGGTACTCGTGCATCGCCCGGGCCATGCGCTCCTTCAGGTCTCTCTCCTCTGGCGTGTTCTCGATGATGGGCACCACCAGTGTGTCGTCGTATCTGCACATCAAACACCAACCAATGGGTTTGTATTTTACTTTTCTACATTTTCTCTTTGTGCTGAGAAAAAAAACCTAAAAGGCAAATGTTGATGTCCTGAAGTTGTAGCTTCAGACCCTTTTTACTACAATAGAACATAGAAAACAGAGCTTCACAGCCCTAATGAGGGTCCTGGATTCTGCTGCTGCGGGCGTCCCGTGTATGGGCTGAGTTCAAAGATGTAACAGCCCAACCTCTGGGTATAGAAACTGGATATGGGCACAGGAAGTATTTGTATGGACAAATCCGCATTTGTTGTGAAAGCCTGCAAGCTGCACAAAGCTTTTTATTGTATCATTAAGGAAATGGTGAACGAAACCTTCAGTGTCAACACATACAAGACTGGACTTGTCTGGGTGAAACTTGTGTAAGACCTGGCACATGTGCACAGTGTCGTTACTTACCAAATCCACCAACACATGGAGCTTCTGTTTAACTCACTAAGGCGCTGTCAATCAGCGGTTAACTTTGGCATGGGTTAAAAGCAATGAAAACTATGTTTCAAATTTAGTCTACTAGAATCTACCTTTTAGTGAAAACTAAAGCATTGTCTTCCTTATTGATTTGTTTGTTTATTTGGTCGGGACAGCAAACTCCACACAGAAAAGCCCCGTCAGGCCGGGGTTCGAACCTGGGACCTTTTAGCTGTAAGCACCAGCGCCACTGGGCCGGGTTTTGGCCCGTTAATATGTAAATTGATTTTTTATTCAAATGGGATTACACATTGGCTGATGAAAACCTGTATGCAACTGCCTGAACTTTCCTGATTTTAGTCCAAATTATTACAGCTTCCGTTGGCCAGTCCAGCCCTGGTGTTACAACATGCACAAGAGGGAGCGTTGCTGAAGTTAGTGCCACAGAAACAGTACCATGGCAGTGTTTTCACTGCTTCTGTTCTGTACAACACTCACCTGTAGTTGGTCCTGGAGGTGCCCCTGCGGATGCCCTTGATCATCTCCTGGTGGGTGATACGGAACTCTCTGCCCGGGAACAGCAGTGTGGCCATGACCGCAGCCTTGGAGTGGGTGTGGATCACAGCCTGTGCTCCTGACAAAAATAACTTATCATTATATCCTATACATCACTTATAAGTCTTATGGAAAATGTGAAAGCGTTATTTATCTATCAATGCCCTTCAGTGTCTGCCTTATGCCTAAGAGTGACCAGTTTACGCCTGTACCTCTCATAGTGTAGGCGTTCATGAAGAGAGGGGTGCACTGGCTCTTGGTCAGGTTCTTCCAGGCCGGGGGACAGCTGATGTCTCGCTCGTCCAGGTCACACACAAACATGTCGTCAGTCTGACGGAAACACAAACATTATTAACAGTTGTACGAAGAGAACGGAAAATCTTTAGCGTTTTGTAGTTATATGGCTTTTCCTTCAAATTTATGAAACTTTTTTATACGCTTACAGTAGATCTTCAAAAAATTTACCAGGCTTTTCTGATCATTTGAAAGTGGGCACCTTTACTTTAATATTAACAGTATATAGTAATATATTCAAATGAAGATAAAGATGTAAATCCAGACAAGCATGAGGATAATTCTTTCCCATTTCATCTGCAGTTTTGGTGTCGCTTTAGATTAAGGTGTGCTCAACTAGTATAAAAAAGCATTAGTAATAATTTTAGGGTTAGGGTAAGGATTAAGGTCAGGGTTCGGTTAAGGGTTGGCTATGAAGGCTAAGTGTATTATTAATGGCCTACTAGGATGTTAACAAACTATTTAAGTATAATAAGCAGTGTGTTAATACTAATACAAGCACATATTATTAATGCTTATTAATACCTTATTAATACTTAACGAGCACACTTAAGTATAAAGCGTTACCCAGTTTTGAAATTAAACTCGATTGTTTGTGCAGACTCTCAGTCATCATTGAATTGCAGATTGTAGTAGAGAATTTCAGTCTCAACTCAATCAATCCAGTCCAGGCTGTGACATTCAAAATCTCTTCTACAAAAGCTCAGGTCTGTGCCGCAAAGATTTCTGGGATTCCTGCCGTATTCCGTAATAAACATGCAGACTCTTTTATTGTAAAATATTGGAGATAGCGTTCACATGAAGCATTTCTGTCGAGTGTTGCACGCCCGCCCAGTTTCCCATCGAGAAGAACTCCCATTCGGAAGCATCAAAGTTACATGTTACAGCTCATCCAATTAATGTAAAACCTTCTATGCTCATGAAGAAACTACCTCAGCTCTAGAATTGTTATTATTGTTAATAAAGGGTTGCATGTTTGACAGTTAGGCTATATTAGTTTTAGCTTATGCTGGACATTTTAAGACAATTTCTATGACCTATATTAAAAATGGACTGTTATTAACTACAAGGAACAGGAAACCTCAAAAGCTTTTGGAACAATCTCACCTGTATTCTTTCCTTCTGGACGCCTGAAGGAGCGATGTAGATGTGCTCTCTACAAACAAACAAACGAAGGATAAATTCAAGCTGTGTATTGTGAGTCCCCGATTACATTTCAAGGTTCAAGGTTCAACTTTATTAATGTCCCGAAGGAAATTATTATGCAGCAGGTGTCCACACATAATAAAGCAAAAACAAACACAAAAACACAGTGAGACAACAATTGTGCTTGGGACAAAGATCATACAGTCACAGCCATCCTCAGTCCGGCTCTGAAGCTGAGAGACAATCAACATAAGATCAAATAAAGCCTAATTTGCAGCAGCTTCACTGAGCAACATATGATCATTTATTTTCAAAACAGCCTCTGGAATAAAAGAGGCCCTGGCCCGACGAGTTCGAGTACAGGGCATTCTTAGCCTGCGTCCGGAGGGGAGTAGGTTAAACTCCTTAAAAAGCGGATGGTCCGGACACTCCATTATCTGTTGGGCTTTACGTACAACCGTTTGGCTGTAAAGGTCATGCAGCTGAGTCTGCTGTGCACCAATGATTTTACCTGCTACTCTGACCAGCTTCATCAAACATTTTTTGTTGGTCACAGAAAGAGCCCCAAACCAAGATACAAAACAAAATGTTAAAACTGACAAGTCTTTCTTCAGTTGATGAGTTTCTGTCACATGACTTTTTGTCTTTTTTTTTACCACACAGAACAATAATTTTTTTGGTCTTTTAAATATATCTACAAATGAGGCAACATCCAGGCAGAAAATACACAAAAGCTGAAATTAGAGTTGCACAATGTAGGAAAAAAGGGAAACGGTCTTTAATACAGCAAACCTTATCACGTTCACTAATCATTCTCCCAACACCAAATGTTCTATTAAATAAATAAAAATAAAATAAAACAACAGACCCTTTCCTGAGACTGATGCCTCCCCCGGTGCCGGTGACCCATCCCAGCTGGTAAAAGAGCCGGCACAGTTCAGGGATCAGGACCCGTGGGTGCTCCGCGTCCTGCAACAAACAACTGTTGAACCACAGATCAAGGGAAAAGTTTCCAGCTGACATCTATTTACAACCTGCTTCTCTGTGGAGGCCGTGCACAAGTCTGTGGAACAGTCACTGGTGCCGCACAGCGAAGACATCTGTCCAGAGGAGGAAAAAACTCATTACAGCAGAATGGTTTCTTAAGTTTACTATGAAGCTTGGATCACATGTACTTACTTCCAAATCTAAAAGTTTCTTGACTGGAGCTTACAGTCTATAGGCCCGTGTTTAACGCCTCATTTGAAAGCTAAGACCGACAAAACTCATCTAAGCTTCTTCCTCTTTATGATTGTCACGTTTTTGTCCTTTTTGGTTGTGTTGTCATCATGTTTTTAATTGCTTTTTTGACATGTTTTGGTCACATTTTACATTACACTAAATTAGAAAAGAAAGCTATAAAAAAAATAATTGAAAACCTGACCAAAACGCAACAATATTTGTGGGGGTTTTAGGTTGCCTTATGACATCTGGCAGGGGGACTACAGGTGAAAACAAGCCTTTTGGCTAATTCGGGTACATTTACATTGTCCAAATGTTCATTAATGAACATTGTCCCACTTAAAACTAAACAATAAATAAATACATAAATAAATAATGCCACAAAATGTAACAAAAAAGCAATGTAAATGTGACAAAAATCTGTCAAAAAAACAATGAAAAGGTGATTTTAAAAAAATACGCCAAAAACTACTAAAATGTGTTCAAAACAAGGAAGAACTGGAGAAAATGTGCTCAGGAGGGAGTTAAAGTAACTGCTGTCTTCTACTTGAGTGCATTGACAAACAGTTGATAAGACTTTTTTCCACAACAGATCTTACAAAAAGTGGGAGTATTCTAACTTAGCCTAAAATGAAACCGACCTGAACATAGAAAGGTCTGCAACCTTCACTAAAGAGCCACATGGAAACAAACACTACAGCATGACTCAGTGTAGAAACAGCAGTAAAGCCCCACAAAACTAGCATAAACGGTCATCTCTCTGCATGTTGTCAAACGGATAAAATATTCCACACAGTGTCTGCAATCTGCGTTAAAACAAGACACAAACTATCGTGAATTAGACAAATGTACTCACTTTAGGTGGAAAGAACTGTCAAAACCAAAACAGTGTGAATGTACGTCATCAACGAGCGACCAAAGACGCATAAAGATGATGTTATTATTAAACGGCCGCTTTTAAATTTTTGTTTTACTTTATTGAGTTTAATGTTATCATCGATAATTTAACGTATGAATATAGTAAAAACATAAAACTGATGTAATAAAAATGTAAAATAGACAAAAGATTGGATCGTTTTCCATGTTTCCAGTAGAGGGCAGTCGTAGACTAGCCTAGAGCAAGGCGAAAATGAAAGGAGCTTTTTAACCTCTTAACCCCCACCTGAACCGAGCACATTTTCTCCAGTTTGGCTTTACCCAAATGTAAAAGCAAAAAAAACACACACACACACACACATCAAAATAGCGACGAAAATGAGGATATAAAAGAAAAATAAAAGTGACAAAAACGTGAGGAAAACACAACTAAAAGCAATGAAAATAAAGCGATGAAAAAACAACAAATAAGCCACAAAAAGTGACAAAAACTTGATGAAAACATGACAAAAAAGCAAAAAAAATAACAAAAAAATAACAAAAACATGACAAAAAAAGCAACCAAAAAGAGATGAAAACCTTACCTGTGAATATATACAATGTATTAATACCTATAAAGAGTTCAAGATCTTCCTTGATGAAGGTCATATCGCATCACACCGTTTTTTTACAAATGGTTATTTATGTATTTATTCATCTATTTTATTACCAGCTCTAAGATGTCGTGCGATTTGATCAAAGCGGACTTGACGGTTGATTATGACTCAAACTACAGATATTTTCCCATGGTACACAGAAACATTTGCATGGTAGTAAAATGTCGCATGTATATATTAATCATAACCGTTATACCACACCATGTGGCCCGTGGCAGTGCTTAGGGACTGCTTTGAATATGTCTCCAGCAGTGACAGGTATCGACAGAGCCGACGACACATATGAGCTGTCACTGGGCCTGACTCGTATACCAGGCTGCACGATTGATGTGTGTTTTTGTCGTTGTTACGTAGAAGTGCATGTAAAGCTGCTATATGTGCTCCTTCCTATAGGCCTACTGTATGTCCTTGGGTGAAATGACAACATCATTTTAGGCTAAGTTATGCTATGAAAATACAGCTGATCACAGTGATAGACAAAATCAAAAGTATTGTTTATTGACCTTTTAATCTGTTGTTAAAATTACAGATGCTTTGAGCGTGAATTTCAGCTTCATGGGATTATTTAATGTTTATTCAACAATAACTTGCAGCAAAATTAGGGTGACAAGATTTTCCACATTACAAACTTGGACACAATGAAAGACAAATTGTGACTTTTATGTCATGTTGAATGATCAAACTTTTTGTTTGTCAAACGTCAATGAATTGGACCAATCCGCATTAAGGTGATAGAGTTTTGAGTTAGGTTGGTTTGATCACTATGGAAATTTTGTGCAAACGTATGCACACATGGCCTAAATAGGTTTAACCTCTTAACCTTCTTGTAATTGCATGCCTGTGTATGAATTTGGGTGATCTGCTCTCCCAAAATTTTCAACCGATGGGCGGGGAGCGACTGAATTTTGCGTTGCATTATGGGTAACATTCGACTTCGCAACTTCCGGTTCTGTCTGCTTTTCGCTCGCTCTGCTTCATCTTCTTCTAAAAAAGGAATACAATCCTGTAGCTGATATTTTATGATGTAGACTTTGACTGATCCGACTCCCTACATTTGGGGCTCGTACCTCCACGTCCCCACCTCCTGCCTTCAGTGGACACTCGGCCACACACTGCCCCGCTGTACAGTCATAGCTAACCGCTGCCCCCGGTGTCTGTGAGCTGTCCCTGGGAGACTATAGTAAAAAGCAGCCATTTCATAAACACTGACAGCCTCTGATAAGCTCTCTCTGCCCAATACAACTTTATCGAGTCTGTACTTTCAACATGAGGACATGCAACCATGTCAAATAAGTCCGTAGCCGAACTGCTAACTGATGCACTAATAACGTCTATAAAGCCGGGAACTATTTAAAGCAGCCTTGGAGATGATCACACACTGAGTCGGGCTTGATGCATTTGTGGTTTATTGCAGACTTTTCATCAACAATGAGCTGTAGGCGATTGTAACAAGCTAACGGGGCTATCCTGGAATAGCCACTGTCCCCTGGCACAAATAATCGTCCTGTATTCGGACACATGGGCTGGATATGTGCTTAAATACTAGAGAGATCCTCGTGTAGACCATTGGTAGACCTATGGTTAAAGATCCATAGGACGTGGCAGAAGCAAAGAGGGACTAGTTAGCCCCAAAACAGCAGTTATTTTTCAGTCAGGAGCTCCTTCCAACGCTTCAGAACTCATTCAAAATCACTCGCCCCTGACGTCTAAATCAATCAATGGTTTTGTAAAGCCCAATATCACAACAGGAGTTGCCTCACAGGGCTGCACAAACTATAAAGGCAATAAAACAGAACAGAAAAGTCTCCATGGCTTTGGTCTGAATGCAGTATTATAGCAACAGGAAGTGCGCTAAGCTACGAACGGTGTCATTTTTTGATCACAGCGACGCTCAGCAGATGAAATTTTGGGAGAGCAGAACGCCCGAAGTGTGCTCTACAAATAAACTTGCCTTGCCTTAACCTGCACTTGAACCGAGCACATTTTCTCCAGGTTGGCTTTTCCCAAATCTAAAAGTGTCCCGAAAAAAGCGCCAAAAAGGAGACAAAAACACAACAAAAAATGTGAAAAAGCGATGAATCCGCGACAAAACCATGACAAAAACGCAACAAAAAACACAACAAAAAAAATGATGAAAACCCCCCCCAAAAAAAGCAACAAAAAGTGACAAAAACAAGCCAGAAAAGCAACAATACAAAAGCGACAAAAATGTGACCAAAACGTGGCGACAGGACAAACAGCCGAGGCGTGTTTATTTATATCGCGCATTTCATACACAAGACAATTCAATGCGTCAGTTTTGCAGGTCTTTCAAATGAAAGCGTTACTCTGGCCCATAGGCTGTAAGCTCCAGTCGAGAAGCTTTTAGATTTGGGTGAAGCTGAACTGGAGAAAATGTGCTCAGTTAAGAGGTTTAAAGTTTAAAAAGCTGCTTTAGGCATGGTACTGGTGAAAAACCGGGACACCTGGGACAGAGCTTGAGTAAAAGTGGGACAAATCGATGGTTTTGGAGAAACCCACTGGGACATGGGACAGATGGCTCGAAACTGGGACTGCCTCGGGAAAACTGGGACGTCTGGCCACCCTCAGCAAATGACAGTATTTTACATAGAATAGAATAGAATAGAATAGAATAGAATAGAATAGAATAGAATAGAATAGAAGAGAAGAGAAGAGAAGAGAAGAGAAGAGAAGAGAAGAGAAGAGAAGAGAAGAGAAGAGAATAGAATAGAATAGAATAGAATAGAATAGAATAGAATTTTGTTGTCTACTGAGGTAGAAATTCATCTTTGGCTCACCGACACACAGAAATACAAGACTGTGGACAATACAAACATGCCCAATAGGAAAAAAACAAAAACACATATATAAGAACAGTTCATTTCTGTGGCAATTGTATTCAGGTCGCTGCTTTATTCAGAATTCCCACAGCACAGGGGACAAAAGATTTCTTAAACACAGCCTTTTTAGCCAGTGAGACTCTGTACTCCTAGAGTTCAGAAGCTCAAACTGAGCCTTTGTCAGTGTCCTTGCCTTGTACAGCTCAGTCAAAGGTCTCTGAGGTCTCCCCACAATCTTAGAGCCCATCAACACCACCCTGTTTAGTTTGTTTTTTGTTTCGCAGGTCATGTGATTGTACCATACAGTGAGGTGGAACGTTAGAACACTTTCAACTATAGATTTGTACACAGATTCTAGAATTTGTGGACTCACCCCGATACTGCTGAGTTTCCTCAGAGGGTACAGTCACTGAGAACATTTTTTGAACACCTCCTCAGAATTGCTTTGAAGTTGATCTGGGCGTCTATTGTGCCAAGGTACTTGAAAGTGCTCACTATCTTCACACTCTGACTGTTGGGTGACACATGATGCAAATTTGTGTTGTGATTGGAGCAAGATGTTAAAACAAGTTCCTTGGTTTTGGCCACATTAATTTGAAGCTTGATTGTTACACCAGTTTTGAAGCGCCTTGGTGTGGTCTTGGTGGACCCCCTCAGCTGACGGGTTGTTTGGATGCAGGAGACCAATGAGCGCCATGTCATCTGCATATTTTAACAGTTTGAATTGGGTATTATTTATTTGAAATTTGTTTCAAATAACAGATTTGATTCTTATTTGGGTCGTGAATTGTCATTACCAGATGAGAACCACTGACATTTGCTTTAATGCCATATTGTGTAATCCTGCATATTTAGTTTGTCTACTTCTCCAGAGTCACGTAAGCTCTAATCCAGCAGCTGATGTCATGGCGGCATATTTGTCCTAGTAAGTGTTTTTAAAGCTCAACACATGGTCGACCTGGCACTCAAAATGCCTTCAACTAACCATTTCTTCCTGCTTCACAAAAATAGGGCTAGGTTAAAGGAATATTTAGGGGATTATTGACATAGGGCCTCATTTCCAAGTAGACACAGACATTTATATGGTTAGTCTGGCGTTATAAGTGATTTGCCTCAGGTGCTCTGTGGAAACGATTATCTTGGTAATCAATTAATCTACCAATTATTTTTACGATTAATCGATTAATCCCTTGGCTCCCTTGTGAAAGATGTATGGAAATTGCATTTTTTCATTTTTTGTTATCACATAGAGCTAAAGTGGCTCCGCTTGAAGACATGTTGATGGAGTAAACTTAAAGTAGACGTTTGTAGGAGGCTCTTGGTGCTAATTCTGCTTTCTGATTGGACGAGGCAAAGACAGATATTTATGGAATTTACAATGTACAAAACACTGCAGACCCTAACTTTTAAAACAAAGTAGGTTTTCATCCAAACTACATAATTGTCATGTCTTTTTTGCTCTATTTTAGTCTGTGTTCATTAGATAACAATTAATCGATTACTGAAATAGTTGACAACTATTGTAGTACTCGATTAGTTGTCGATTAACCTAATCGGTTAATCGACAACTAATCGATTACTAAGCCCTAGGTCAGACTGTTTTTAATGCAGGCTAGCTGATACCATAGAAATGCGCTAGCCTTGCATTAGCCTAGCGCCACAAAACTCTTCAAATTTAAGAACTGACTGAATTACAAAAAAAACAAATCTCCAGAAATCAGCAACACTGGATAACTAGGAAATGAGGCCCTATGTCAAAAATCCTGAAATATCCCTTTAATTTGACTTGTTTTCCTTAAAAAAACATAGTGTAAGCCATTTGAACCTGCGTAAACCAATGGGCCAAGAAGACCTTGTTTTTTGGTTTGTTTTAAAGGGGGGGTATTATGCAAAATCGACTTTTTCAAGCTTTACATCATATTATTATGTCATTCCCTCATTAAAAACATGCCTGAAGTGTTGCCTTGGCAACGCAAGTATTTTTGAGTAATCTGTAAAAACTCTGATGGCAGCCATTTTAGGGATAGGTTTGCCTGAGTCCTCCTAGGAACGCCCCCACCTCCTGGAGACGCCTCCAAGCTTTCGTCACCAGCCGAGTAACCAACCACTGCTCCTCAGCAGAACCCCCTCCCCACTGATGCCACAGACAGCGTGTGGAGGGGGCGTGTCGGAAAGGGTCAGAGGTTCTTAAAGAGACAGAGGCCTATTTCAAGACATTCACTACAGCCATTTTGAGAGAGCAATTTTATACAAGGCAGTTATTCTAATTTACTGCATTTACAGACCAACAGAAGGTTTCGTCATTATTGTAGTGTGATATAGACTGGTGCTATGTGATTGAAAAAAGCATAATACCCCCTCTTTAAAGGGACTATAGGGAGTTTAACAATGTTAAAAAAATAAGTATTTTCCTCCCCCTACATGTTCCAGCCATGTCCTAATGTGTAGAATGAGCCCAGACCTGTTCACCACAACTGCCTCTAAAATCCTGCACTATCACTCAAAAAGGTGTCACTTCGGCCCGAATTGCCATCATGCACGAGCTTAATATAGAAGGTGCAGTTACACACATGGCCTGAGGTGGCAGTAGTGAGTATAAAATGGCCAACTTGCATCCAGCCCCTTTAAAGTTCATAGACTGTTCTGGAAACGCGCGTGTTGCTAATGTCTGCAAAAGAAGTGACTAATTCTCCCGGATAACTCTCTCCCCTCTCTCTCTCTGCTGACTCACACGTCTCGCAGTGCTCTATGTAAATGATGTCATGACAGAGATAGTAAGTTTCCACATGTGAGAGTGAGGGAGTGGCGCGCAGGTCGGGACAGGCCTCACCCACACGCTGAGTAACGCTTCACTAATGCGGTCGGCAAACAGCGGGTACAGAGCGGGTTCCCAAGCGCCCGGGGGCATTGACGCACGAGCTCCGTCACACTGTGCGACGCGTAAAAAGAGAGGGATTATAGTCATAGAAACGAATCAAAATAAAATCGCTCGGCTATTCAAGAAAGTCCTGTTTGAATTTGAATGAGAAAAGGGGCCGAGGCAACTCAATGGAGACAGTTTTGGAAAGGAAGTTCCCTAATCATATTTGGTGATTGGATTCACAAACCTGCCACATTCATTTTATAGATGGGAGCAACATCCAGGCTCTTTTGTTGAGTCCCCACCCCCTCTGGGTGAAAACAAATGGGCGTACATTGGAGATCAGGGGTCCTTTCTCAATCTAGATTAAAATATTCCAAGCAAGTGATCAGAACCACAGGAAAATGGCTATTCTTGCTTTCACGGACACAATTAGGAGCCACTTTATTTTGTAGGACAAAATATATGAACTAGTTTACCACTGCTATTTTCTGTCAAGGCCATGTCCGGGCTCATTATTGGGGAATTAGCTCCAGACGGTGCCTTTTGTGACTTTTTAGTCGGTAAATATTCAGACTTATTAAATATGCTCAGCATAAAAGGGCCAGAATCAAAGCTGAAGCTGTAATTAGCAAAACATGCCATAATGAACAATAACTCCGGAGCACAACAAAGTCAGGCAAAATGGATTATGCCAGTATGCAGCACAACCCTGTCCCAGCTCTAACAATTTGCTGAATGTCTCTCACTGCTTTTCACCCGCTTTCACTGTACTGTTATCTCAAAAGCCTAAGGCCATGGGTAAAAAAAAGAAAGATAATAATGTACTATCCTGCTTTCTGCAGTGATAATGGCAGAAGTGGACTCAGTATTTGATTGCATTACTTGAGTAGATACAACTGGTCATATATTATTCTAATAAAAGTACAAGTTGCTCTGTGAAATTATTACAATACAGAAATTGCGTCTGAATTCCCCATGACGCGGACAAAACGTCTTCCTTGTTGTGAGTCAGTGGAATTGGACAGTGACATCTGCACAGTGCCACCTACTGTTCTGGAGTGTATATTAACTAAACACATGGCCAGATTTACTTTTTACTTTGGAGCCTTTATTGAAATGTAGAGCAGAAAGTATTACATTTTTTGACAAGCACATTACAAAAGATGCAACCAAAGAGTGTCAGTAATTGGAAAACTCAAAGAACTTCATGTCTCACCACATCTTCTGTTCATGTTGAACCAAAGCATCCGGCCTGTGTTACCGTACTGCTCTCCCTGGTTCATGACCATGCTCACACTCAAGAACCGGCCCATGTTTACCAAAATAGCCACTCCCGACCTCACACAGTTAAACACTATGGCCAAATAACACGCATCGCACGTGCAATAACACAGGAACAGGACAACACCCACTGCCTTCATTGGCAACCTGTCAAATTTCAAATTGACTTCAAAGTTCTGGACCTCACTTTCCGGGCGCTGCATGGTCAAGACCCTCGGTAAATCGCTGACATGTTGTGCCCTTATGTGGCCAGGCGCACACTCAGATCTTCAGGCCAGAGTCTTATGAAAGTCCACAAGACCCACTTTAAAACTCGGGGGGACTGGGTTTTATAGTGGAATGACTTACCCCTGTCCCTTCGCGTGCTCGACTCTGTTGATATCTGTAAAAAGCAGTTGAAGACTGTGCTATTTAGGAAAGATTTTGGTTGATGGGTTGTCACTATTTTGGAATTTTATATTCATTTTCTTAAAGGGATATTTCAGGATTTTTGACATGGGGCCTCATTTCCTAGTTATCCAGAGTGTTGCTGATTTCTGGCGATTTTTTTTTTTTTGTAATTCATGCATTTCTGATATTTGAAGAGTTATGTGGCGCTAGGCTTGTGCAAGGCTAGCGCATTTCTATGGCATCAGCTACACTGCATTAGAAACAGTCTGACCCGCTCCACAGTGAGCAGTGCAGTAGAACAAATTTGGAATAAAACTGACCTTGCATCACATGAATGATCGCATTTTGAGGGACTATTTTCTAGCAGATCCCTCCGCCGCTGCATAGCTTATACAACGACAAAGCTGATGCTGCTCAAAGGTATTTTAAATCCAAAATGGTTAAAATTACTCTATCGACACAGACATTTATATGGTTAGTCTGGCGTTATAAGCGATTTTCCTCAGGTGCACTGTGGAGCAGGTCAGACTGTTTTTACTGCAGCGTAGCTGATACCATAGAAATACGCTAGCCTTGCACTAGCCTAGCGCCACGAAACTCCTCAAACATGAGAACTGCTTGAATTACCAAAAAAATATCTCCAGAAATCAGCAACACTCTGGATAACGAGGAAATGAGGCCCTATGTCAAAAATCCCGAAATATCCCTTTAATATATGAATTTTATTATGTAATATTACTGCGCCTATGTTTGTACAGCACTTACTTACTTACTCTATTACCCTCCAGTCGTAGATACGGGTCACTCAGATACGTTTTAAAAACAGTCTAATCCCTGCAGCCACGCGTGACACGTCAACACGCTTAACAAGTTGTAATTAACATTCCCACAGTGACATCTGGATTTTTCTCATCAATGTTGTCATAGTATCCAGTATATGTTGTCTGTTTGTAAGAGTTGTCTGTGTCCTGGTGCTTTCCTGCCTGTACTGGGAAAACGAATTTCCCCTTGGGGACAATGAACCAAACTAACTAACATTCTTCAAACATAGTGGAGTAAAAAATAATAATAATATATTTCCGTAAGAATAATGCTTGATCATTTCTTATTTTTGGAAGGGAATGAATCAAAACCAAGAGAAAACTGTAAAACTATAACATCTCCCTAGTTGGATGTTTTATGAGTCACAAAAGCGCGGTTAGCTTTCACAACACTGCCAAGAGGGTCTGGCGTTTTATTTCCCTGTCACGTAACCTTTGTTAACTTCACCATAATTTCTTTTGAATTTATGAAGCAAGGGAGTGCAGCAAATCCGGTGAAACTGTGCGTCAGAAGTGTATATTGGAAAAGTATCAAAAAAGTAGATGCAGACCACCGGTACACCGTGAGGTCCTGGTTGTATGAACAGATAAAGAGAAAAATGTTTGTAGTCAAGACTTGTTTTGGTTTTTTTGCCATAACT
Source organism: Gobius niger (assembly GCF_951799975.1). NCBI lineage: Eukaryota > Metazoa > Chordata > Actinopteri > Gobiiformes > Gobiidae > Gobius > Gobius niger. Next base: position 35,354,577 of record NC_136855.1, on the reverse strand, counting down.
TGTATGTTTTTTATATTGTAAATAAGTAAAGACGATGCTTTTGTGCCAAGTGAAAAATGGTAATGTTTGGGTAACGTGTTCGTTCAGACTATTCCCGTGAACTCCACCTCAGTTTCAGTGGAAGCCATTCCCCTCAGCTGGCTCTTCGTTGGCCCATATTCCGTTGGGGCAACACCAAAGAAATGATGTTTACTTGATTTTCAAAACATAACTCATCCTCTTGGTGACAGGAGCCTCCAGCCTTCTGTCACCTCGCCTGGCCCTGGCACTTTCGCTCCAACTGCTGCCTTATGTAACCTGCAACAGAGCCAAGTTTATCACAATGCAAATATGCCTCCACTTAATGACGGTGCTTTAGGGATATTAATAATGCATCAGACACAGCTATTGTAAACATCACACTGGATGAAACTGGGCCCTGTTGTAATGCAGATGTATCCGTTTAGAAACTTTTAATTGGCTCCAGGGCAAACCGGTTGTATAATTTTGCCCTCCAGACCAGGTGCAGTGCAGTCGTTTGAACTGTGATTTCATTGTTCAGGTTTTTGCATCTTGTAATGTTTCATCCTATTTTTTAATCGTATCACATGATGGTGTTTAAAACCAAATTCAAGACAGTTTGAAATGAGGATGAAAAAGTGACAAATGAGTGATAAAAAAGGGATGAAAAAGTGATTTTGAAAAAGTGACAAAAAAGTTTGAAAAAGTTTGAAAAAGTGATTTAAAAAGTGATTAAAAAAAAGTGACAAAAAGTGATGAATAAGTGACTAAAAAGTGATGAAAAAATGATGAAAAAAGTGACGAAAAAGTGATGAAAAAGTGATTTAAAAAAGTGACAAAAGTGATGAAAAAGTGATGAAAAAGTGATGAAAAAGTGATGAAAAAAGTGACAAAAAGTGATTTAAAAAGTGATGGAAAAAAGTGTCAAAAAGTGATGAAGAAGTGACTAAAAAGTGATGAAAAAGTAATGAAAAGTGATGAAAAAGTGATAAAAAAAAAGTGATGAAAGAGTGACTAAAAAGTGATGAAAAAGTGATTTAAAAAAGTGACAAAAGTGATGATAAAGTGATGAAAAAGTGATGAAAAAAGTGATGAAAAAGTGATAAAAAAAAAAGTGATTTAAAAAGTGATGAAAAAAGTGTCAAAAAGTGAAGTGACTAAAAAGTGATGAAAAAGTGATGAAAAAAGTGACAAAAAGTGATTTAAAAAGTGATGGAAAAAAGTGTCAAAAAGTGATGAAGAAGTGACTAAAAAGTGATGAAAAAGTAATGAAAAGTGATGAAAAAGTGATAAAAAAAAGTGATGAAAAAGTGACTAAAAAGTGATGAAAAAGTGATTTAAAAAAGTGACAAAAGTGATGATAAAGTGATGAAAAAGTGATGAAAAAGTGATGAAAAAGTGATAAAAAAAAGTGATTTAAAAAGTGATGAAAAAGTGTCAAAAAGTGAAGTGACTAAAAAGTGATGAAAAAGTGATGAAAAAAGTGACAAAAAATGATGAAAAAGTGATAAAAAAGTGATGAAAAAGTGACTAAAAAGTGATGAAAAAGTGATGAAAAAAGTGACGAAAAAGTGACTAAAAAGTGATGAAAAAGTGTTTTAAAAAAGTGACAAAAGTGATGAAAAAGTGCTAAAAAGTGCTAAAAAGTGACTTAAAAGTGACTAAAAAGTGATGAAAAAGTGAAGAAAAAAGTGATGAAAAAAGTGACTTAAAAGTGACTTAAAAGTGACGAAAAAGTGATTTAAAAAAGTGACAAAAGTGATGAACAAGTGATAAAAAAGGTGATGAAAAGGTGATTAAAAGTGATGGAAAAGTGACAAAAAAGTAATGAAAAAGATATTAAAAAAAAGTGACAAAAAAGTCAGGTAGTATGGCAGCTAATATGGCAGCTTGTGTCATGCGACCGACAAAACATGATTGCTTAGGGGTGACAGTGGACGGTAGAGCGGGTCGCCTCATGATTGGGTGGGTTGGGGGTTTCGAATCTCGGCTCCTGCTGGTGCGCACTCTTGTTGTGTCCTTGGGCAAGACACTTCACGAACGTTATACCTCCAGTTTCTGCAGACATGTCTGGTTTATGAATGGGTGAGTGGTTCTTTGATGTAAAGACAAAACACCTTACCAGCAATTGGCCTTCTCTCATTTTTTTGGTTTACTTTACGGAAGGGCCAACCTTAACGCATATAAATGGGCTTTACAATGATGTAGAATGAGGACTATTAACTTAGCTGTCAGTCTATACCAAAGGGCGTTGGCTACAGTATCTTACCACCACTGAGTATGGTGTGAATGAATGTAGGTGTAAGCCATTATTATTATTATTATTATTATTATTATTATTATTATTATTATTATTATTATTATTATTATTATTATTATTATTATTTTTATTTTTAGTAGTAGTAGTAGTAGTAGTAGTAGTAGTAGTAGTAGTAGTAGTAGTAGTAGTAGTAGTAGTATTCATAGCACTATTGTTGTGCTAACCTACATTCTATATGCAGCTTTAAAACAACTTTACCATCTTTTTGTGGATAGTTTCACACATTTAGACACCTTTTTGAGCATCTATGAGACTTTTTTTTATTGCATTTTGTTGGACCACCAAGGAAAGATGATACTTTTTGATCATTAGTTAGCATTTTCTCCACTTCAGCTTTATCCAAATCTAGGCCAGTGTAGTACCTCATTTGAAAGCTAATTGACCTACAAAACTGATCTAAATTGATCTTTTTCCTTGCGTTGTTGCCGTGTTGTCATCGCTTTTTTTATTGCGTGTTTGTCACATTTTTGCCACTCTTTGGTTGAGTTTTTGTGGCTTTTTGGATGGACTTTCATCGCTTTTTTTGTAACCTTTTTGTCCTCGTTTTGGTCGCTATTTTGACACTTTTTTCCCAGAAGCTTTTAGATTTGGGTAAAGCCAAACTGGAGAAAATGTGCTCAGTTCCGGTGGGGTTTAAGAGGTTAAAGCAACTCTTAAAAATCAATGGTTAGCCGCTCTACCCTCCTACGGCTGAAAAAACAACCACATGGATCAGTGATGCATCAAATTACTGCCTCTTAATAACATTGGCTAAGATTTATAATGCGTTAGATGAAATACGAGTTTCCACAACAAAGGCCGTTGCTTTAATAAAGTCATTCGATTTCGTAACATCGAAAAACCCCTGAAGCCCATTTTTCTTATATCCTCCTTCCAGCTTCCTCTTCCATAGGACACTCCCCCCTGAGCCGAGTGTGGGAACCAAGATCTCAGGTGTGTCGTCAGGTGAGCCCCGCCCCCTTCCCCCTCCACAGGTAAGCCCCGCCCACACCTGCACCCTGACTCTCCGGCGTGTATAAAGTGTGTGTCATGCCTGGACTGCGTCAGACTGCTGCGTAACGACTGGAGTACATTTCAGAAGATGAATTCCTTCACAGCTGTGTTTCTGCTGGGGCTTCTCGCTCTGGGGCACGCCACTCCTCTCACAAGTAAGTCTGACAAACCTGAACTTAGAACAGCTTTTCTGTTTATTATCAGCATTGGTTATACTCATGTGAACTTTGTTTTCATTGTAAGTAGTGATGGGATTTATAGCTCTTTTCTGGGAGTCTTTGGGATCTGTTCATTTCAAAGAGCCGTTCAATCTAACATGTTAATAACGGCAGCCAGATAACTCACAATATCGAAGACGTGATCGATAAAAAGGCACTTTTTAAATATGAATAATCTAAAATCACTATGTACGCTTTGAAAAAACGTGATGGTGAATGAAATCTTGCGCCACAGCTAATAAAAAGAGGCTGCAACTGTCTGATAAATCATTTCCAGTGCATTTAGCTGTGACTTTAGAGCAAAAAGCTCTCACTTGTGTCGCCTGCTCCGTCGTTGGGCTGATTCTTGTGTTCGATCGAGGGAGTTCTGGAAAAAAAGATCTGTCTCTGCTTCACAATCGGTCACGGACGCTACATCACTGATTATAAGTTCTTTCACTAACAACAAACAACCATTATGAATCATTTTCGGCATGTACGCGAAAACAAACCTCTGCTGCGTCTCAACATTGCATTGATTTGCATATGTAAATCTGTCAAATGAGGCTTCCGTTCTCGGTTACTCCCACCTACGCACTTTTGCTGCTGCTGATAATGAATCTGTTCAGATAAAGGGGTTTCAAGCATCACAGTCAGAGCATGACGTCCCACTTAATCAAAGCCCACCCCATTGCTTTTGTTGTGCAATCGGATCAAACACGTCACTCACCTTTGCCTGGATTGGTTAATCGCTCTTGGGACTATGATGGTTTGCCCCACCTCTGAGCCTGACTGGGAAGTGAGCGGAAAAGCGATGGGATTGTAAAGCGGCCTGTAATATGCCGTTAAGTTGGTAGTCTTTAAAGGGACTATACGGAGTTTAAAAATGTTAAAATGTATTTTCCTCCCCTTACATGTTCCAGCCCAGACAATTCACCACCTGTAAAATCCTGCACTGTCACTCAAAAGGTTACTTCGGGTCCAAATTGCCGTCATGCACGAGCTTAATTTAGAAGGTGCAGTTACACACATGACCTGAGGTGGCAGTAGTGAGTATAAAATGGCCTTCTTGCATCTCACCCCTTTTAAAGCTCATCATAAGCCCGTACTTTTCATACAATATCGTGCTTTTTTTGTTCGAAACTGCAACTATGCCCTTTTTGATTGCCAGGCCTTTGCTATAGACGAAAACATAGCGTTGATATCGAAGCTTTTTAGTTTCCTTTTAGTGAGTCTCGAGCTGTAATGTAAGCTCGACGTCCTGCTGTGAACCCTGACTCAGCTTCTTTTTTTTCTTTTTTTTTTTGAGCTTATGAACGCGTCGGGAAGTGTCAGGTTGAGGGACAAAACACAACTTCTTTTGTTGAAAAGTGTGGTGCTGGTGCGAGTGAAAAGCTTCTGGAATGAGACCGAAACCAATAAGACTTGCTTGGTGATTTAATTTATTTTGTTGTGCTAGAAAAAATGAGGGACTACAGCAAAATACAGTGCAGTTGCAAATCAAAAATAGGTCAAAAACGGAGGTGATTAAGATGACTGTGGCAAATAGGTCATGCTTAAAAGGTTAAGTGAATCTTTCCTCCAAAACGTACTGAAATATGACTCATCTAATTGCAATATTAGTCATGATTAGGCACTTTGATCCATGTCCAAAATTGTCTAATACTTTCTCCTTCATGATGAGCCAAAAAGCATGTTAATATTTGCTGTTTGGGGAGTGCCTCATCATCCTTTTCTTTTTTGGCGACTCACGAGTGTTAGTCAGCTAATGATTACCGAGCCGCTCCTCTCCACAAGTTTAGACAAGAGGCGGCTTTGTGGTCACCGCGGAAACTTTCCTCACCCGTTCACGCAACACTTGTACCGGTCAACGGGAAGCGCTTTTCACAGACTTTTCGAGACGTTCCTAGGTTTTTTCTCACAATCGCCTGATATCAACTTCAGACGTGTAGGTTAGGTCTTTGCAGCTCACACACGTTTGGAGGTCAATGCCGATGTGCACCAGCGATACTTTTAACCTCTTAACTCCCACTTGAACTGAGCCCATTTTCTTCGGTTTTGCATTACCCAAATATAAAAAAAGCGACAAAAAACAAGGCTAAAAAGTGATTAAAAAAAAAAAGTCACAAAGAAGACATGCAACAAACAATGTACAAAAAAACAGTGAAAAATTGACTCAAACATAACAAAAAAGTGTCCAAAAGAGCAACAAAATCTATGACAACACGACAAAAAAGCAACAAAAAAGTGACCGAATAACAATGGGAATAGATGAAAAGGCAAAAAATGAATCAAACACGACAGAAAAGAAACAAAAAAGTGAAAAAGCACAAAAATAATGAAAACCCGACAAAAAAGCAACAAAAAAGTGACTGAAAAACTATGGAAAAAGATGAAAAGGCAACAAAAAACGACTAAAACACGACAGATAAGAAGCAAAAAAGTTACAAAAACACAAGTGTCCAAAAATAGACAAATAAGTGATGAAAAAGCAACAAAATCTATGAAAACACAACAGAAAAGAAACAAAAAAGTGACCAAAAACTATGGAAAAAGATGAAAAAGCAACAAAAAAACGACTAAAACACGACCCAAAAGAAATCAAATAGTGACAAAAACACAAGTGTCCAAAAATAGACAAATAAGTGATGAAAAAGCAACAAAATCTATGAAAACACGACAGAAAAGAAACAAAAATGTGTCAGAAAAACTATGGAAAAAGATGAAAAGGCAACAAAAAAACGACTAAAACACGACAGAAAAGAAACAAAAAAGTGACAAAAACACAAGTGTCCAAAAATAGACAAATAAATGATGAAAAAGCAACAAAATCTATGAAACACGACAAAAAAAGCAATGAAAAGTCAGTCAAAAAGATCAGTTTTGTAGGTCTTAGCTTTCAAATGAGGCTGTAAACTCCAGTCAAAAAGATTTGGGTGAAACTGAAACTGAAGAAAATGTGCTCAGTTAAGGCGGGGGGTAAGAAGTTAAAGGGGCTAGATGCAAGTTGGCCATTTTATACTCACTACTGCCACCTCAGGTCATACGTGTAGCTGCACCTTCTATATTATATTGTGGTGAACAGGTCTGGGCTCATTCTACACATTAGGACATGGCTGGAACATGTAGGGGGAGGAATATACATGATTTTAATATTTTTAAACTCCCTGTACTGAACTGTGACAGCAGGGGGCGCTTTATTCGGGGCATAGGGCTGATTTATTCAGGACGTTCATGTTTAGTAGGTACTTTAGAGGAGGCATCTCTTATGGTTCTGAAATTATAAGCAAAACTCTGCAACATAAAACATACGAAAAATGGTCCGAGTCTCCAAGGTGTACAAACCACATGGAAAGTCTCTGTCCCTTTCAATTCTGGAGATATCAGGATCAATCTCTACACCTTTAAAGCTCACAATCCATCACCGGACCGGTTCTGAGCAGTTCTGCGCTCAGAGTGTTCATCACGGTGCCAAACAATTTCCCAGCATGAATGTGAAAGCTTGTTTTCATTGCTTTATAACGTGTTATTCCCACCACTGTCTGCAGAAGGAGCTCACGGGCAAATTCAAATCCAGATCGCTTTTTTCTGTCTTTTCTTAACAATTTCTAAAATGTCAATAAGTCTTCAAAATATCCTCACTATTGAAGTTGTATATACTTTCAAATCCGTCATTGCATTTCTTGTAAAAGTACCATAACCTGGAAATGTCTATTGTGGAATGTCCAACACTCGACTCTATTTGTTCACTGCCACTCGAAGTGTTTACCTGCGACTAAACAAGCACGAGAGCTCTGGAGTATTTTTCCTCAACCCACTTGTCATTCTTTTCCAGCCGTGACCCAGGTCCCACGGACGGACGAGGACTTCTTCCGCGATGCTGTGACCGACGGCTTCTTAGTGGACCAGAATCTTCTGACCTCCCTGACCACCACGCAAGCCCCCCGTGAAGAGACGACTCCCCTGGTGACCACCACGACCCAGGAACGCCCCACGGCTGCGGGTGAAGAGAGCGCCGCGGTTGATCACGGCACCACCGCTGAACCTGAAGAAGGTGCCGAGGCTGAGGGTGAAGATGGCGTCCCGGATGAGGAGGGCAGCGCCATGGGGAGCGTTGGGAGAGTCCTGAGGCACTCGGAGAACGACGGAACTACCACTGTTGAGCCTCTGCAGAGCGCTTCCATGACGACACCACCTCCACAGGTAGAGAATAGACTACAGCAGTGATTATTAGCAGATGCCATTTTCCCCCAATATGATCCGATGCCGATACCGAACACCAATCCAATACCTCGACTGGAAAGGAAAACAAAAGCAAGGCCTGTAAAAAGATCAATCAATCAATCAAACAAAACAATACGCCTGGCATACCCTCCCATATATATTATATATAAATAGATGTCAGTTAAAAGCTGAGCTAAAAAGGTGGGTCTTGAGCCTGCTCTTAAAAACATGGAGCGAAGGGGCCGTGAAGGTTCGTAAGGTAAAAGCAGTTCTGAAAGATAAGAAGGACCAAGACCATTAAGACATTTAAAAAAAAAAAAAAAGAACAATTATAGAATAATTCAATAAGAACTTTAAAGTCGATCCTGAAACACATGTGGTCCTGCCTCCTGGTCTTCGTCGGGACATGAGCTGCTGAATTTTGTAAAAGTTGTAAATACTCTTTTTGGGAAGATCAGAAAGCAGGGCATTACAGTAGTCGATATGATAAAAGCATTAGCGTCTCCGTGTTGGCCCGAGAGAGAATGGGGTGAACTCTGGCTATGTTCTTTAGATGATAAAAACCTTTGTGACCTATGTGTGGAATAAATGTCAGCTCAGAGTCAAAAATTACAGAGAAAGTTTTCTGAATTTGATCTAAAATGCAGCTAAAAAGTGCATCTATTGGCCTGGTGTCATCAGGAGACATGGAAATGTACGACTGCAAGGCCTGAGTGCACTTCTGCGAAAGCTTTCATCTGTTTGTCCTTATTTAGCAAAAATACATCGGAAAATTAGACTGGATATCCGCCAATGCTAGAAAAATCTGTGGTATCGTCATGTTATCTGATACCAGTATCGGAAAACAACCCTTATTGACATTTGTGATCATGTTGAGATATATCATATCAGGCCTGTATAATGCTGTGTTCAGCATTATTCAGGCTTTCTGAGTTTTTGAGACATAAGCTTTGCTACTTAAGGGTGCTCTAGGTGTCCAAAGGTATTCCAAATGTTTGTATGGATGCTATTGGGAAAGGCATCCAAACTGCAAATCAGCAATGTATTTTAAGTCATACAGCCAAAGAATTTGTTAAAGATTGTAAACAGGACAAGTTTGACTTCATGGTATCAATATCATCATCATTCTAAAATAATTCTCATATTTATGTTTCATGTTTTCTGACATTCCCAGCATGAGGACCAAAGCACCACAGAGCCGAGTGCAGAGAGAGCCATCACAGAGGTCTCTCTCAAAAACATGTTCGAGGAGGGCTCTGGAGACGAGACGACTACAGCCGCCACCACCACCACGGAGAAAACCTCCATCGCATTTCCAAGCCTGTTCCCTGAGAACGAGGGATCTGGGGAGCCGCTGACCACCACCATCAGCGGGGAGATCCATAAAGGAAGAGGAATGATCTTAATGGAATCATCACAAGGTAAATGTTATGTGAGTGAGGTGTGATAAATAGTATATTGAATGGATCGACTACGGTTCTTAGAGGATGACCAGTTTATTAGGAAAGCCTCCTCAAAACAGGATTTGTTGTTGTGGCTTAGTCTTAAAAGCACCAGAAGTTTATTTTCTAAAGTAATAATAGTTGAAAACAGAAACGGCTTTGGTGGATGAAGCTTCTCAGTTGTTTGATCAAGACAGGACTAAACAGTGGTGTTTTAATGGGCATGACCTTTTCTCATTTTGCAGATGAGTCGACAACGACAATGACCCCCTTGACACCAAAAGCACCTGAGAGGGTCGAAGCGGTTACGGAGATGCCAAAGGGACACGTGACACCAGGTGAGACATCCAGACCATCGCTGGAAAAACTTAAGAATCCATCGTCAATTAGGGCTGGGCGATATATCGATATTTAAGATATATCGATTTATTTTTAAATGAGATCTGGAATTAGCCCATATCGATATAGTTCAAATTCAGATACGCTATTAAGTTAGAGAAACAAGAAACAGGTAATATCAAGCTGATGTTGAAAAAGGTTTATCTTAAATGAGCACTTTATTTTGTTATCTCTTTATATATATAAATGCTGCCCTCAGAAAAAAGATTGAGATATTTTATTTGTATAGGCTATTTTTATTTAAAGGGATATTTCAGGATTTTTTTTACATAGGGCCTCATTTCCTAAGTTGTTTTCTGTGGATATTATTTTTTGTAATTCATTCAGTTCTTATATTTGAAGAGTTTTCGTGGAGCTAGGCTTGTGCTAGGCTAGTGCATGTCTATGGTATCAGCTAGCCCTGCATTAAAAACAGTCTGACCCGCTCCACAGTGCACCTGAGGCAAATCACTTATAACGCCAGACTAACCATATAAATGTCTGTGACGATAGAATGTTTTTTGGAATATAGGTGACCTTGCATCACATGAATGATCGCATTTTGAGGGACTATTTTCTAGCAGATCACTCCGCCGCTGCGTAGCTTATACAACCACCAAGCTGATGCTGCTCAAATATAAGTTATTTTAAATGCAAAATGGTTGAAACAGACATTTATATTTTTAGTGAGTCAGACTGTTTTTAATGCAGGCTAGCTGATACCATAGAAATGCGCTAGCCTTGCTCTAGCCTAGCGCCACAAAAACGTTTGAAATATAAGAACTGCATGAATTACAAAAAAAAAAAATACCTCCAGAAATCAGCAACAATCTGGATAACTAGGAAATGAGGCCCTATGTCAAAAAATCCTGAAATATCCCTTTAAGATATTATTTTTATTTAAATGTGCACCATACAGAGCTTTGTTATACTCGTATTTGGCTTTGACTTAATATTTCACTTCACAGCTCTCACTTTGCTGAAAAAAATATCGGGATATATAACGTATATCGATGTTCAACCTAAACATATCGCCCAGCCCTAAGCATTGATTATCAGGCTGACTTACGCAAAGCTATCACCATTTAATGCCCTCATAATAATCACAAATTTAGTATCTGTAGTCTTTAATTAATAATATAGTTAATATAGTTTTCCTTTTCTTCCTCTTTTCTTATTTTTATTCACAATTTGTGTCTGTGTCCACTTCAGACTGGGTCATCATCCTGGGCTTCCTCGTCGGGATTGCCGTCTTGGTGCTTCTTTGCGTTGCTATTGCCACCAGAGACAAGTAAGTTCAGCACAATAATATAATAATATCCGTGTTCTGTTTATGTTGCCACGTAAAAAAAAGACGTTGACTCTTCATGTCTTTGTTTTTAGATGGAATGGCCCAAACCAGTTTAACCAGACGGGCGTCACGGATCAACTGGTGGAAGAGGAGAAGGCACTGGAGATGGAGACGTTTATACATAATGAGCTGCCAAAGGAGAACGGCAAAGCGGAGGAGTACACCGTCATCCCATTAGACGAGCTTCCAGACAGTTACTCGTCATAGGATCATTATGAGGGGAAATGAAACCCAGGATACACAGATCGGAGATGAGCCCAGCAATTAATGGCCGGGGCAGACGGAGAGGGCAGGTTCGGAGCTGGTCTGAATGACTTGTGAATGCCCAGTCTGCTGCTGACCACCATGCACTGATGCCACTTATTTCAAAGCTTCTTCTTGTTGTTGTTGTTGTTGTTGTTGTTGTTGCTGCTGTGTTTTTTATAAAATGTGTTGTGTGTGTTATGTCTGTTTTGTATTTTATAGTAACTTAAATTAAAGTTTTTTTCTCCACGGAACCCGAATTTTGATTTTTTACTTTCTATGAGACCAAAATATTTCTTCATAATTTAAAGGGGCTAGATGCAAGTTCCCCATAGGTTGCGTTCATGTGACATCACAACATTCTAAAGAGCCTATAGATACAGAAGGCATCTCGTCATAGAAGGGGGCGTGGCTTCGCCGAGGGGGAAAATAGAATCTTTAGAGAAACACAATTTTCCACTCTTTTTAGCCATTTTCTGTTGGAATATGAACTTATTTATCACACATAAATAAAGTCAAGTGTAAATCAGGCCCATATGGATCTTTTGTCGCAACAGATTGTTCAGTAGAAGTGAAAAAACGGCAGTTGTAGCAAGCGCTAGCTAACCGTTAGCATTAGCCCGATGCTAACATGTAGCATCAAGTTAGCATTCTCCGTTATTCATGTATTTATGGGCTGTTGAACCACTTTGCTCCTCCCCATGTCTTTGTATCATTATTTAGTAGAAAACTATATTCATAATTCAGCATTTGCTAAAGTAGTTTTGAATAATTAGAGTAAATTTACATTTTTTCAAAATTGTTTTCCCCCTTAACTGTTTTCAAAAATGACCATATATGGGCGATTCCAGAGATACCGTCTGTATCTATATATAATAGTTTAAAGTTGAGCTGGAGGGCAACTGATGGTAACTATAACTGCAGTAACTGATAAAATGCATATATGTATGTCTTTGTTTTTTGGCTCATATCTCAGTCATTACTGGAGGAATCCACATGAAACAAAAACTGTCACAAAGTTCATTATTTCCTCTGTCAGCAATTATGAACTAATGTCCAATTATTTTCTCCGAAAAATGTCAAAAAGTGGTGACAATATGCGAAAACATGAGCGTGATGTTGACTTTCCGACATAAAAATAATATCACAGGTTTGTGAATCCAATCACGATCAAATACTGATGAGGAAAACATTTGTAATTTTTCGTTTTGGAGATTTCTTACAAAAACTGCATTTCCCCATAGAGTTGCATTGGCCCTGCCCTCCATCTGACATTATGATATCATCACATTCTAAATCGTGAAAGCCACCTATTGTATACTCACTACTGCCACCTCAGGTCATACGTGTAACTGCAGATTCTATATTAAGCTCGTGCATGACGGCACTTCGAACCCGAATTAACACCTTTTTCAGTGACAGTGCAGGATTTTAGAGGCAGTTGTGGTGAACAGGTCTGGGCTCATTCTACACATTAAGACATGCTGGAACATGTAGGGGGAGGAAAATACATAATTTTAACATTGTATAGTCCCTTTAAGTCAAATTGATATTTTTAACTGACTAAAATTAGACTAAAACTTAATTAAAAGTTGTTTATGAGACTAAATCTATGACTAAAATATTTTTCGTCATTTTGACCCGAAAGCCACTGGAGCCCGCGGCCTATCAAAGTGACCCAAAAGCCACTGAAGATTTTTGTAAAAAGAAGCAGAAAAAATATGAATGTATGGTTATTTTAAGGCTCTCTTTTGGAGTATACATATTTTGACATTAGGGTCTTGAAAGGGTGCAAAATTAAGGGCCACACGAGAGTTAAATCCATTGTCAAAGGAACAGGTTTGTGCTTTAATCATACGGAGAAGAAACCTTGATTAGCTATGATTATAATAAATATTGTAAAGGCAAAATTGACTAAATTTACATGCAATTTTAGTCTGAAATATGTTGCGTTCAGGTGACGTCACAACATTCTGAAGAGCCTACTTTAACATTGAGGTGGAGCAACTGAATATGACTATGGCGTAACTATGGTAACTGTCAATATTTAGATTTCTAGTCTCAGTTTATTGCTAATTTCTCTGTAATTCCTGGGCCAATTCACATAAAATAAAAAAGTCATCTCTTCCATCACATATGAACTATGGTGTAATTATTTCCTTCAAAAGTGGAGACAATATTCAAATATGCGTGATGTTGCCCAACAGAAAGGACTTTCAGCCATAAGAATAATGTGGCAGGTTTGTGAATCCAGTCACTATGAAATACTGTACTTCGTTGCAGGGATAAATCTTGACTTGTCTTTTCCCACACAGTTACGTGCACCAATCACCAAGATGATTGACTTATGATTCTTAATTGTTTAATCCTTTTTAAAGGGGGGGTATTATGCTAAATCGACTTTTTCAAGCTTTACATCATGTTATTATGTCATTCCCTCATTAAAAACATGCCTGAAGTTCACATATTTTTGAGTAATCTGTAAAAACTCTGATGGCAGCCATTTTAGGGATAGGTTTGCCTGAGTCCTCCTAGGAACGCCCCCACCTCCTGGAGACGCCTCCGAGCTTTCGTCACCAGCCGAGTAACCAACCACTGCTCCTCAGCAGAGTGTGGCGGGGGCGTGTCGGAAAGGGTCAGAGATTCTTAAAGAGACAGAGGCCTATTTCAAGACATTCACTACAGCCATTTTGAGAGAGCAATTTTATACAAGGCAGTTATTCTAATTTACTGCATTTACTACAGACCAACAGAAGGTTTCGTCATCATTAATAATAATAATAAATAATAATACATTTCATTTGTAACGCACTTTTCATTCAGAGAATCTCAGAGTGCAACAAGACAACACACACATTAAAAACATCAACAATTATAAGCTTTCTTAAAAAGGAAAGTTTTCAATTTAGCTTAAAAAAAGTCCAGGTTTTTTGTTTCCCTCAACTCCACGGGGAGGCTGTTCCAAAGCCTTGCTGCAACAGAACAAAAGGCTCTGTCCCCCATGGTTCGGCGTTTAGTTGAAGGAACATGGAGGTGGAGGCTACTGGATGACCTGAGGGTGCGGTTGGAGGGTTTCCGTGATATGAGTCCGTGCAGGTATTGTGGAGCATGACCAGTGATGCATTTATGGGTGAGTAGCAGGATTTTGTAGTCGATCCGGGCAGAAACTGGGAGCCAGTGCCGTGAAAACAGAACGGGTGTGATGTGCTCATACTTCCTGGCTCGCACAAGTAGTCTCGCTGCACTGTTCTGTATGTACTGGGAGTCTCTGGATGTCTTTGGCAGGGAGCCCAATAAAAAGTCAGTTACAGTAGTCCAGCCTTGAGGAAACAAAGGCATCATTGTAGTGTGCTATAGACTGGTGCTATGTGATTGAAAAAAGCATAATACCCCCTCTTTAAATGACATTCGCCCAGTCCAAAGACATTGTTCGTGAAGTGTGTTGCTTTGGGGGATCACATTGGCCAAAAGATTTGACACCTGGGACAGATCCTGTGTTAAACGCGGCAAAATCAATGGTTTTGGACAAATTCATGGAGACATGGGACGAAGGCTTCAAACCTGGGACTGTCCCGGATAAACTGTGACGTCTGAACTGTCTCGCCTCCAGGGCTGGACTGGACATCGGGCCGACGTTCTTATGGACCACACCGGGCCCACATTAGAAACTGACACATGTAGTGACGCTGAGACCATTATTAGGATGCCATTGTCCAACTCGTTCATTAGGCCGATTAGGTGCCTTTCAGACCCCTCCGTTGGTGCGTTTTCTTGAGTTATGGTTCCCAGATAGATCTCGTTTATGAGCAATGTGCCTCTTGGATATAACATAACTCCTGCCCCTCACATTATTAAGGTTTATCTTATCTAATGTGCCAATATAAGTGAAAAGAGTTTATTGTAATACCCTCCAGGGACCACAGAACCTCAGACCTCTATTTGTGTACATTTTAGACAAATAAAGAAGTGCATGATGGGAGTTGTTAGGTGACCTCCTGCCCTCCTGCCCCTGGTCGTCTTCTGGTTCCCATTGCAAGGATTTACAATGTTTTTGCCCTTTTGGGACTTCAATTCTCTAACTCCGTGGTGAGTTTTACCATTTCATTACTCAAGTCTACAGTGGGATAATTTGGTTGGTGTGTCGCAGTCGTGAGAGGAACCTCATTAACTGAACTCACATTTTAAGATTGTTTTGGCATTCTACAAATGTTGCAGGAAGTTGTAGACGACAAGATTAAAGTGGTGAGTGCTATGAGGCGTTAGCTTGAATTCATCAGAAGCAACATGTAGCTATTGTCCACAGTTTGGTAGCCTATACTGTTTTGTTCAAGGGCTTATTGTATTGCTTATGTGCTCTATTATTGCAACGAAAATGGCAGATTTTTTACAGGGCCAAAAAGTGTCAACACTTTGGCAAAATATAACCTTTCAGATGAAAAATGTTTAGAAACTAAACAGACTGAATGTGCAGGATTAGTCAAACATATCCACGTATGTTTTAACTGGGTAACAACTTTAGCATAATTAGCATTAGCGATATGCAAAACCATTCTTAACAGCCATGAAAGAAATTACTGGAGACCTTATAGGGAGAGAAAATAAGGAAAGAAACACATTATTCATAAACATTTATTGGACATGAATAAAGAGATACAAATGTTGAAATTCAGCTTATCCAGTGCATGTGTCACAGTTCAGAACAGGTGAACGCTTCCATAAACATGTACATACGTTGCATAGAAAGAACTCTGAACACATTCATAGATGTGTCATTCAGAATATTACAAAATGACTACATTGTACTTAGAAAAAAAGAAGATATAATACATGCTAAAATAAATATAATGGTTATAAAGGTCAAATGAAAACTGGAGAGTGTCAGTGCGGCTGAGGACAAACATTTTCACTACAAGAGGACTTTGTCGTACATGCGTTAAACAAGACTTTGATTCAGAACCTCATCTTTTGGCAAGATCTTGCTATTTTTTATGACTATGTGATGTGTCCAGTCAATCTTCAGTCATTAACTTTAGTTATTTCAGGTCAAAATATCTGCCAAAGATGTCAAGTTTCTTGTGCATGATATTGGTTTATTTAGTAATTATTGTACACCATAAAGTTCAGTTTATCTCCATAACTCTCCTAAAAACCCATGGCTTATTATAAGATAACTAAAATAACGCAACATTGCTAAATTCAAGTCATTTAACACATGCAGATATTTGCAGTGAGTGAATTGAACATGATCTTTGGTGAGTAAATATCCAGCACAGCTGTTATCAGTAAAAAACAGTTTATTCTCAGCAGAAACCAAACTGTAGGTCATTTTGTGTATTGTGTGAGATATAGTAGTTGAGCTCTGACCAATAGGCCTGTGCTGATGGTCAGTTACACACAAGAATGAACTTTTGTTTCGTTTTGAGACAAAACTACAGAAATCATTTACATATAAAACTGTCTTTAAAGGTTCTCAAGCTACGTTCCAAAATACAGATGTGTCAGCGAGCAAAATACATATGAGCGCTGCTCACAGCCTATAAACTCTTCACATGTTCTGACTACAGAGTATGTACACAAAGTGCAAGGAGGCACTTCAAACATTGACAAAACTGATTTTGTTCATTTACAAAAGCTCCACTTGTGCGAAACATGGATTTCTGACTTGTGAATGCTCGAAGTATCATTATTTCTAGTGAAGTGTGACAGTTAAATATGAGCTTTAAAAGTTGATGTTGAGTGAAAAACGGTTTCTAGACAGTTTCTTATAAAGAGGACAATATTATAGATAGGTCAAGGCAAGATTGAAACATATAAAAAATATCAATAACACTGTTTACAACAGCACTCTTCCCAGCCCTGCACATGCATACCCACACCTGAGGAGCTTACACATGTAAATAACACATGAACAGACCCAACGCACAGCTATTTCTGCACCCAGGCTACAAACAAGACAGAATGTACAGCATGGTGCCAAATTTAGAGTCCATTGGCTCTCCACTTATGGCCCTAAGCGCTAAGCTTCTCTTTAGGCTTGACCAGGCGTGTGACAACAGGCTGTAATCCCGTAAGTCCAACAGTCATAGGTGAGAGGTCATGCAGTACATCCTAGTGCCGCCGGGGGTGCTGTGTTCTGCCTAACAATCATATTGGAAATCCCTAGAAGCCATCAAGTATACACATGATGGAAGTAGTTTAACAAAAACTATGCTACAGCGAATCCCCAGTGTCTAAACCGCCAAGTCTGTTCCACCCGCATACGAAACCTCTTCTGTCCGCACACTTTGTCTCGCAAGTGCATTCGGAATGACATCAACAGAACCGGGAGCTGGCGCGACACCAGTAAGGCCCTGGATTGTCCAGTGTCCATGAAGCACATGACGCTTGCAGTCTGTCCCTCATGTGCACGTTCTCTTTGGTCTTTGAACTCTAGTTGGATGAATTTTGTAAGGTTGGAGGGAGGGGGGTGCTCAGGGTAAGGCGCAGCATCTCCGGAGCTCCTTCTACTCGCATCTCCATGGCTCCTCTTCGATGTAGGAGAAGGCCGTTGTCTTACCGTTTGAGCCATAGCCGACCTGTAAGCAGTGTCACATCTAACTGTGGACCAAGGCACGGTCATGAACACAGGGTTGGGCAGAGAGGCCAGAGCCATGAGCGTTTTAAGATGGTCTCCAATAGAGGATACAACTCAGAACCAGTGTTTGCAGTTGGCCATGTATTTTATGGATTCTCTGCCCAACCAGACAATTCAATATATGCAATGAATGACTGTGGTCTACTTCTGAACATCGTCAGGGACTATGGGTACAAATGGTTGAAATAGCAGTCTTTATGTCCACCATCGACTATAATTTGGTCAGGGCTGCCAAAAAATACATGTCCACTTACAACAGAGGCCAGTATGACATTGCAAATGAAGTACAACATGTACAATGCAGTGGAAATAATTTCAAAGGAAATCATTGTCAAAAAATCAAAGTTCATTGGAGTGGTTTCACAAAAACTGCTTTTTCGTGTGAAGAAAAGGTGGGTTTGCACTTGTGGACAGGGCTCACAGGTGACCAGGCGGCTCTACAGACACGACTCTATGTCAGTGAAGGTGAGGTGTACCTTGCAGTCGTCTATTAGGATTGAGTTGTGGTGAGAGTAAACGTTCTGGTTGCTGTTGTTTTCGAAGTACGACTGTGTCTTGTCCATTTCGTAGTCGTCAATCCTCGTCTGCTGAGCGTCAAGCATGTCCAGCTCGTCCTTGGACAAGTGGTAGACGATGCCCGCGCCGTAGGAGTCCCCAATCACATTCACCGACGTACGGAAACGGTCGCTGCAAGGAAGAAAATAGCAAATGCAATACAGGAGAATCAGTTATCAGGCCATTATTAGAGGCATCCTCTTCTGTAACAGTAAACCCTATAAGGTTAGCCCTAATGATGGGAGTGTTTTCAATAGACTACATCACATTGTTGCATCACATGCTTAAACAACAGATAGAGAAAAATGAAGTATGAAAAAACTAGCATGTACCCTGACGAAGACTCGAAGGAGCATTTTTAATTAAATGAAGTCATGTGAAAATAAGGGCTTTTTCATTGTAAATCATCAAAGTTTTTTCATTAATTTAGAGAGTGAAATATATTTAACTAAAGCTTTTACTCATGAAGGTAATGTCAGTGTATACAGCAAAGCTAAATAATAACAGATCCAATTTTTTCTGCTTTTCGCCATTAAAACCACTTCACTGCAGCACCATACATCCTTTCAACAACTTTTCATGTACTCAAATGGGTTTGACATATAACATATAATCAAAGCCATTAACACAATGTTTTCATTTCTTTATTCTCAAAGGGATATACTGGTGGACATTAAACAGCTGTTGATGGGTCAGAGCCATTGACTCAACATTTAACTGAGCCTTGGCCTGCCCAGTACCAGGTTGGTCTGGTCAGTGACTTTGGAGTGATCAGCAGTAAGACTGCAAGAGTAGTCCGTCACTGACTGGGCTAATGCAAATGTAGGTTTACATCAAATAAAACTGACAATTTACTTTGCTAATGGAAATATAACAGGGGGCACAGTGTCGTCTCTGTTGGCAGTGTAGATATACTCACAGGAGCCAGTCCACAGCGACCAGCAGGCTGATGTCCTGAGTGGGCAGGCCGACCGCGGTCAGGATCAGCAGCATGGTGACCAGACCCGCGCTGGGAATACTGGCAGCTCCTACACTGGCCAAGGTGGCTGTGGCACTGAAAACATATGCAACACAGACATGTTTTATTACATGGTGCAAACTAACTCTTGTCAGCCTAACAATCCTGAACCATGAATGTAAATCACAATGTTGTTCAAGTATGTGTTGTTTAGATATCTGAAACTAGGCTTCTTCTGCCTAATTTGTGTTTTCTCTTTTCTCAGTATGTCAAAGGACAACAGCAAACTGTTTGAGCTTTTAACCACGTTGTAATGTTGTATCCTCAATGAAAACACACCTGCACTGGTGTTTGGTTCGATCTGTGTATAATTTAATAATTCTAATCTAGATATTTAGACCATCTCCACACCTCTAGAATCCTTAAATCATGACGCTACTCTTAGCTTTTAAAGTTCAATCAACGGCAGCAGTCAGCCACATACACTATAGACAGGATGAAAGTATTTCACAAAAAATCAGCATAAATGAAGCTACTTTAGTTTCAAATTCCCATCCAGTTTGACAGAAAGAGCCGTCATTAGATCTAAACAAAGGTGCTGTTTCTCCACATTAGACTCACACGTCTACATGGAAGCTTACTTTTAATGTAGAAGCAAAGTAGAAGTACAGCCAATGATTTTAGGTTCTTTTTGATTTTCAAATGTCAGAACAACTAAGGTCTGGAGATGTTTTGTGGCCACATAACCAGGCACTCACCTGACAGTGACAATCTGGCCCCAGTCCAGGTCAATGGCGTTCATCTGGGCAATGAAGATCGCGGCCACGGCCTCGTACAGCGCTGTGCCGTCCATGTTGATGGTGGCGCCAACAGGGAGCACGAAGCGAGTCACTCTCTTGTCGATGCCCAGGTTCTCCTCCAGGCAGCGGAAAGTGACGGGTAAGGTGCCAGCACTGCCACACAACACACTCTCATTAGAAACAGCTCTGAATGGACTGATTAGATGATTATGGATAGGTTTCAACCGTGTTTAACATACCACAAACATAATAGAGTTTGTATAGAGGAGAAATATAGAGGAGAAGAAGATACCTTATACGGAAATACGTCACTATTATGAATCTATGGCAGCATTGTTGATGTTGCTGCTAAATAACGCGAGTAATGGCAACATTTTGAGGTGGGGGAGGTGATGTCTGCAGCTGATTAATGTAACTAATAAAGTAACTTGTAATCTAACTTAGTTGCTTTTGTGATCTGTAATCAAAGTCAGACCCACCTGGAGGCCGTGCCCAGCGCAGTGACCCAGGCCTGGAACATGCCCATGAAGAACTTGAAGGGATTCTCCCTGACGATGACGAAGTATATCAGCGGGAGGAAGATGCCTCCGTGGATGATGAGGCCGACGATGACGGTGACCATGTACATGCCCAGCTGCCGCGCCACCACCTCAAGGTCCGCGATGGAGATGATCTTCCCACAGATCAGACAGGCGATACCCAGTGGAGAGTACCTGAACGCAGCACACAGCTAAACGTCACCAACTGTCCAGGAGTCAGTCACATGAGCACATCCTAGCTCTGACCAGGTCACTTTGGCCAATGCTAACATGGATGCTAACATGGAGCATTATGCTAGCATCATCCATTGAGTACTAATGGGCTGTTGAATCACTTTGCCCCTCTCCGTGCCTTTGCATTCTTATCTAGTAGGATCATAGTAGATCATAGTAGTCATAATTCAGTATTTGTTAAAGTAGTTTGAGTAATTGGAGAAAATTTTGATTTTTCTCAATCTTTGTTTTCCGCCTCTGACTGCTTGAAACATAACCATGTATGGGCAATTCTAGAGATGCCGTCTGTATCTATAAAACACGTATAGAAAACGAGGACGCAACACCAAATGCACTTACCACATGATGGCACTAACAAGTTTCATGACGATCTCATTGAGTATGTTGAAAAACTCCAGCATGAGCCGGGCCTTCTCTCCCATCTTTCCCATGATGATGCCGAAGGCGACGAAGAATCCTATCAATCCTGTTGAACATAGGAAAGAGAAAATTACAATTAATAGTGAGATAAAGTCGGCAAAGGCACCTAAGATAGAGCCGTGATCGTAGTTGACTTAGCATTTGCACCGGATGTTGGTAAAAACTCACCCAGGACGTTCATGCCTCCTTTGAACTGCAGCGACCTCTTGAGTGTGAACTGTGGCGGTGCTCTGGTTCTGTTGGTGGGCACTGGGATTTTTGTGGTCACCGTCTGGATCTGCGCACATGGACAAATCATTACATACCAATACATGAAGCGTGTATATAAAGATTGTGTAAGAGGAAAAGTCAGTATTTTATGGAGAAATTTACAAAATAAATCCCCTCTAGTTATTTTGTACTAATCTCATGCCTGCTGTCATCTCTTAAATGTGTTGTAGAAATAATGAATGTTTTAGTATTATTGTAATAATTTTTCATACTAGACTTAACATTGGAAGAGGGTTTTCCTTCTTCTCCAAGGGTTTACAGCTCTGTTTAATGCGTAACTCATTCTGTCAATATGTTTGAACAAGGTGTGTGTTCTACAACATGAACTGTGCTGACAAAATGGATAAATCAATAAACAAAAAAGGTAAATCTCTTCATGTAAGACATTTTTCATGAATGCAACCATAGTTTTAAGTCAAACATGTCAAAAAGGAAAAATAGGAAAAGAAAAGACGCAATGACGTCTGTATCTATGGCCATCTATATAAGTTTAGCTGTAAATTGGTATTGCAGTTGTTAGCGCTCGTGTCCCAGCGAGAAGGTCCAGGGTTCGATTCCCACCTGGACAGGGCCTTTCTGTGTGGTGTTTGCATGTTCTCCCTGTGTTTGTGTAGGTTTCCTCCGAGTACTCCGGTTTCCCCTACCACTAAAAACATGTATAATAGGTGAATCCTCCAGACAGGTGATACTGATCATCAGCCTGGTTCCACATCTGGAGATGGGCCACGACCCGAGCGCAGCAGCTAGTGGTTCCTTGCGGGTCGCCCCAGCGGCGTCAGAGGATGGGTTAAATGCAGAGGACAAATTGTGCTGTACAGTTGTTGTATAATGACAAATAAAGTACCTTTGCTTTTATAGCAATGATACTCTGACTGACTGAGTTGAGGACAGAACATTACCTGCTGGAAACAGGCCTGCACCAGGTTCTCCGGGAACAGGTTGCGGATGAGGTCAAATAAGGCGTCCAGGCTGGACACCTCGTCGTTCTTCTTGCCTTGGCCCAGGTTGGCCCTCAGTTTGGGGTTTCCCGGATGGATCATCAGCACCAGGACCACGCCCAGGACGGCCGCGATCACGGTGGTGGACATGTAGTACACCATGGCCCTGGTCCCCAGGCGCCCGCTCGACTTGGCGTCTAACCCAGCCAGGCCTGCAGACAACCGGAGGAGAGAGAAGTCTATCACTGTGTCCTCGAGCAAAGGGTTTCTCAAACTATGGTCCGTGTACGGAGCACAGGTTCTCAAACTTTAAATGAAAAGGTCAGAAAAAACACAATTCACGCAAGTCAAAGGTCCGAAATATATAATATATATATATGCATCTGTTTTTAAAGAACAACATCCCATATGTTGACAATTTCTTCAATTTCAACATTCAACTTACAATAGAATCAGCAGCATGAAGGTGTCCCTCCACACCCACTACAAGGGATATTCCTGTTTTCATCACACCCACCATGACGGATATTCCTGTTTTTATCAGCAGAGAGCGCACTAAAGGTAAGACCACTCGCACTGTTAATACTTATCACCTTAGACCTCTCACCAAGGCACCGTCATCGCATAGTTCCTTAAATACTCAGCCCCCTACCACAGTAAACATGGCTCTTTTAAATGTCTACTCTCTGCCGAATAAGTCTTTTATTGTAAACGATTTGATTTTAGATAATAATCTTGATTGTTTATTTTTAACTGAAACTTGGCTGGGTGCGGATGCAAATGCCGTTCTTGCCGGGGCCTCCCCACCTAATTTTAGCAGTGTCTTTTCAACCAGAAATGGAAAAAGGGGTGGTGGGACTGCCTCTATAAGCATAAACACTCTTGCCAACAAACCTATTTTATTTGATCAATGCTCGAGTTTTGAGCACCACGCAATTTTTTCAATCAATTTT
Organism: Gobius niger; assembly: GCF_951799975.1. Taxonomy (NCBI): domain Eukaryota; kingdom Metazoa; phylum Chordata; class Actinopteri; order Gobiiformes; family Gobiidae; genus Gobius; species Gobius niger. The sequence goes on along the minus strand of NC_136855.1, from coordinate 35,331,128 downwards.
ACACAGCTCTTTTAATATGATAATTTTAACCGGTGATTTTAATCTACACATAGACAACCTCTTAGACCCCATTTCAACCGAGTTCCTGAATGTTCTTGATTTTATGGATTTCACACAACATGTCACGCAGCCGACTCACAACAGAGGACACAGTCTGGACCTGGTCATCACGTATGGCCTGTCCACTACTGTGTCCTCTGTCGTCGACTTTCTCTGACCATTACTGCGTGTTTTTTTAATGTCACCGGTTTGATACAGCAAAAGTCTTTGGCAAAAATTGTGAGGAAACGTATTTTCACCCCTGAAGTGGCTGCAAAATTTATTGATGCTTTACAAGAAATACCTGCACTAACTGTGATTTTATTGTTGACTGAATTTTAACAGCAAACTACTCATTGCCCTCGATACAGATGCACCATTCAAACTTAAAAAGATTAATCCCAAACCCATTCCACCCTGGAAAAACGAGGAGGTAAAGCAACTTAAGAGAAATTGCAGGAAATGCAAAATCAACGAGTCCTATTCTCAACAATGGAAAATGTTTTAAACCTTGATTTAAACAAAACTCCTTTAAACCCCACAGACGCTCTTTGTGAGGAGTTTGCAGACCACTTCAGAGGAAACAAAGACACTATCAGATGTAATATTTTATCTGCCCAAAGTAACACGGTTCTAAATAAATCTGACTGTCTATTTTTTCCAGAGCAAACACTGGACAGTTTTGCCATGGTTAATGCAGAGATGCTTGAGTTGCCTTGTGTATGAAATGCGCGGTATAAATAAAGTTGCCTTGCCTTGCCTTGATAAAGTTTTCTCCTCAGTGAGGGCCACCACATGTCTTTTAGACCCGGTCCCAACACCGTTTTTTAAAACATTTTATGGATCTTATAGGGACGAGCTTTTAAACATGATGAGTTGCTCTCTTCAGACGGGGGTCTTCCCTGCTGCATTTAAAGGGGCAGTGGTGAGGCCCCTGTTGAAGAAGAGCAATTTGGACTGTAATGATTTTAACAATTTCACACCAGTATCCAACTTACCATTTTTAAGCAAAAACTTTATCCGACCTAATGATTTTATTACTGCACAAAATGTCTTTGAGAAATTCCAGTCTGGCTTTAGGGTAAACCACAGCACCGAGACGGCCCTTAATTAAAAATAAACTATGACTCACAGAAGGTCACAGTGTTGGTTCTCCTGGATCTGAGTGCTGCCTTTGATACAGTTGACCACACTATTCTTTTAACTCGTTTAAAACAAATCGGCCTCTCTGATGCTGTACACACATGGTTTACTTCCTACCTCACAGACAGGACATTCATGGTAAGTGTGGGTACCTTCTCCTCTGAGGTGTATTAAAAATTACATGTGGTGTGCCCCAGGGTTCAATTTTAGGCCCAGTGCTTCTAAACCTGTATATGCTCCCTCTTGGTGATGTCGTCTGAGAGAGTCATCAGTGCTAGGCCCGTTATAGCCCTAGTTTAGATCTGTTAGAACTTCTACTTGCAGCAAAAAAGTTTGAGAGCCATTGCCTTAGTGTTAGCTTCTAATCTTCACCAAATTAAGGCCTCTCAGAGAAAGTGGGAGTTTTTCCAATGCACCAAACTTGACAGGAATCCAGCCACAACAACAAAAGGCCAGCCTTCCTCCTGCCTTTGTCCAAATAGCCAAATGTATGTATTAATTATTACAACTTTAACTAATATGAAAAATAATACTTTGGCTGATTAGTTATAAAGCATGGTCCTGACCTGTGACCAGACTGGAGATGACGAGGGGCAGGATGAGCATCTTGAGCATCCTCATGAGGATCTCTCCAGGGAAGGCGATGACCATGACCACGTCTGGAGGCAGAGGGGAGATGTGCCGCAGGAGCATGCCCGAGATGGAGCCGAGGAACACGCCTGAGGGGCACAGGGCAGGAGTTTTAAGACACAACAAGATACTTAGGTCCATAAGTAATCGGACTGTGAAACGTTCTTCAAGCTCTAAATCAGTTCAGAAACAAAATTTGAAATGACTTGGTTTTAATACAGAACTGCTGGCCGTTTTGACATACAGCACTATGAAAAATTTACATTTACTTTGATGCAAATTGGCTCAATTAGTGAATTAAGATCACTTGCTGCTGTGGTTTTCCAAAGATGCGGCATATGGGCCAAAACCCTACAATTTTAATCCGGCCCCTGAAGGCAATTCTTAATTCATAAATTATTTCTAATTTGTTATAATGATATTGAAAATCTATTTCAAGTATGTGCAAGTGCAGGTAACTCATAAAATGAAAAATAAACTACATTACACTGCCTATCAGATTTTGATTAGTTCTACAGCACATTTAATTCACGACATTATGAACTGAATCTGCATGAACATGTAATTTTGTCCCAGGAAAATGCGTTTGGCACCACTGTGTTAGACTAATACCCCAGCAGGTCATGTATGTGTATGTGGATTAGTATGTTTACCAGCTCTGATCCTATTATACTCTACTGTCCAGAGGCGTATGAGGCTCTTACCTAGAATAGTGAGTGTGAGCACCATGTTCTTCATGACCTTTTCACACATGGAAGAGCACAGGGACTGGGGGGGATCCCTTCGGGGGCCATTGTGGTTCTCGTCCATCCTCACCTCCACCTGTTTCTGCATGCTGCTGCAAAGAGGGGATGGATATGTTAGACGAGCTGCTTTTCATGAGTCAGACACAGGTTAGAGTGTAAGAGTATGAGACAGTGTGTATGTTTAGAATCCACATAAAAAACTCAACATAGCATGCACATGGAGAGATTCCTGCCTTAACCTGCTCTAACTTCACACAAGCAAACAGCAGCAGTGGCTTTAAGGAACGACACTCCTCCACATGAGTATATGAAAACAAATCTGTGGACCAACACATCTTTCTTCAACTCTCAGAACATAAGTATATATTCTAACACTCCTCTTAGCATTCAGAAGGAAATGGCCGTGGATTAGTTATATCTAAAGAAGGTAAATATTTTCAATCAAAATGCATTTCTATCTTTTCTAATAACGGAGGAGAAAGTGCATCAGCTCAGTGCAACATTGTTGTACCAAAATTTGTCTAAGAAACTATTTGAAAGCAGTAGACCGATCCTTAACTCGCGGCAGTCACTTTCAAATTCAGAATTTATTTACGAAAAACATGAAGAACATAAGCTTGAAGACGATGGAAAACTGACCTAAACACTTTGTTTTCTTTACCCCCTACAGTCGTATCATACTCGACTAAAACAATCACAGTCATTGAAACATTATCTCCAAGGCTTTTGGTACCAGTTAATGAAACACCATGGAACTCTTAAACATTAATGGCATTTTCTTGTATCGCTTTGTCTTTATATATTCTTTGTAAAGTTGTTCTTTTGACTGTTTGCACTTTGGTAAGCCTTCACTCTATTACACCTAATTCTAAGGTCAGTCAAAGAACTCTTCTGAACTCAGCACAGGTATCACACCTTGTGGCAATCTGAAGAAAGATTAGTTGTAAGAAAGTGCGGAGCAGTCGAGGTGCTCTGGGATTCATTCATGTCTCTCTGTTAACTGTATGATTCCATGATTCCAATAAGGCTTGAAAAAGATGAGAGATGGGGCACTGACTGATGTTCTATAGTGCAAGTAGCCGAATTCTCCTATCAATAATGTTATTCAAAGTGCGTCTCATACTGTGATAACGCCCGTCAGATCTCAGGTCCGTTGTTCTGCTGTACCTTCTAAAGACTGTATCTAAAGTGTCTTCACTGTGGCCGACACATGGAGGAGTGTTTCCTGGATTCCACCCCGGCTCTGCCCTCGCTGACTGTGGCCTCGCTTAGCTTCAGTGGATGAACCAGGACTGACTCCTCAGTGAAAGCTTGTTGTGGTCGGCTCCAAAGCCTCTTGGGACTTAAAGGTTAAGTCTCAGGGGCAAATGAACGCACACACTTATGTAACACGTCTTTGCCTAATCCCCACACCTGGAGATGACCAAGCTAATATCACACAGCCAAACCGACCGTATAGGAACACAAATATTCTGATAAAGAACTGTGTTTTTTGACCATGGGGGTTCTTTTTTGTGTGTTTGTGACTCCATGAGATTTTAGATGTGGCGTCCATTTTGCTAAATAAACCCCATGGGATACAAACTTTGGAACCATGTCAGGAAAAAATTCTGAATAATAATAATAATAATAATAATAATAATAATGAGAGTATTAAGTATCTGGCTGTAAGTTGCCAGAACATGTGGTGACTCTGCATGTCCAGATCAGGTCTGTCAGACTGCGCATTAATGGTCCCTAAGCCCTTTACTGGCTAAACTTAGCCTCCAGCACAAGTGATTGAGTTATGCAAGAGAAAAGGGGCTTCCCAGCAAAGTCAAGGTGTCGCCCTTTGCTGCATGACCACTGTCCACACGGATTACCCAGCTTTCACCTGCGTTTAGAACCACTTATTACACATTATTACACAAGTACAAAAACAGCACACCAAACCTCCTGGATCCCTTACAAGTGTCTTCCATATCTCTCACCTCTTATGAGACAGACAAAATGCAAAAGTGTGTGCAAAGCTGTTGGCAAAGTTTGGGTAAAGATGTCACGAAGTCTTAAGAAATTTCCGAACCATCAGAAATCTGTGGATGCTTACCTTTCCGTTTGTTAGTTGCGCTGATTTGTGAAGTTCTCTGTGGACTCTCTTACACTTCCATCACTGGAGCTGAAGCTGGAGGAAAGTCACAACCCGTGCAGAGATAAATCCATCATGGACCTCCAGGAATGTAAAAGCAATTTCTTCAAAAGAGCCAACAAGTCGATCTCCAGCCCTCGCACTCCTGCAGATCTCCAGCCGCCGCGATTCCGCTCCTCCTCATAAGTCCACACAGAGGTCCTGAGCCAAGCGAAGGTGTGCAGGGGTGAAAGCGGCAGCGCTCGGTACAGGGCTGCAGACGGGTGGGGGCGGAGTCACGGCGGAGATTAGCAGGTGTCACGATCCTGCCGCCTTCACTCCTCTCTGCGGTGTTTACATCTGAGCACAAACGTAATTCAATTAACTCTCTCTTTCTCGCTCTCTGTCGATGAATAAAAACAAGAATCCCCCCCCATGGCCCCTCCGAACGTCACTTTCCACAACAATTCCACGTCATCGCATTCGTGCAGGTGTGTTGGGTGCAGTGTTTTGCCCAAAGACACATCTGGTTGGAGGCAGGATTGGTATAGAACTGCGGATCACTGCTGCCCCAAACTATTTGCAAAAGTGTCAAAAACTATACATTTACTTGGAACAGATACTGCACTAATATTGACACTTAAAGGAACAGGCCGCCGTTTTTCCATGCTGAGATGTGTTCTTACCTGAGCTTAGACGACTTCATCCCGTTTGGAGCTATAGGAATACTTTGGGAAAGGCCAAATGCTAACAACATCTTTGGTCGTTTTGTGTGAGTGAGGGCACACACATAGAGCAAACAGGTACGCATCAACTCGTCTAAGCTCAGGTAAGAACATATCTTAGTATGTAAAAACTGTGGCCTACTACTTTAAGTGAAAATAATCCCTGTCTAACTTTGGGGGGTATGCACATATCACAATCACAATACAGTAGGTTACGTTCGCGTTGGAACAGGGGCAGATCCAACTCATTGAGAGAGACACAGTTTAGGAAAGACATCTCCAAACAAAAGAATCTCCAGATGTTGAATCTGATCATTATTTAGAAGTGATTGGATTTTCCAACTTGACACATACAGTAACTACTATATAATGTATGAACTTACTTAGTGGTTTCCTAACTTTTTACACCAACTACCACCTCACAAAGGCCTGAAGCCGACACGTCGTCTACAGTTTGTCAATAAAGTTGTGATTTAAATTTAAGATACTTCTATTATAGTTCTTTTTATGCATATCCAAATCTCAACATGTATTGACTGTAGAGCTTAGTACAGCCTATGTTTGATACCTCATTTGAAAGCCAAGACCTTCTAGTTTCTAAACATAACCTAACAGGGGGTTAGGGTTAGGTTTAGGGACGGCAAATGTGATGTAAGTTGTGTTTCACTCAAGATTGCAACAGGTTAAGTCTTGGGTGAAAAAATCCGTCAGCTGTGTTTATTGCCATGCTGGCTTTTTTTTATGCATATTTGTTGATAAAAGTCACTGTTTCGAGAGAAAGAATTCAAATCCAAGGAGCTTTTTTCTGTGAGAGAAGGAGAAAGGGGGAGTTAGGATCATGGATCATCATTAACAAGTGCAATACATTGGAAATTCCAGCCACACCGTATGTGAAACAAACACTAGTCAGCAAGGTGGCGGTTCAATTCCTACCTTTATATCTGTCAGCAATATGAATTTGTGACTTTATTCATGACATACACACTCAGTGTCATTTTTTTTTAAAGAATGAGACTGGTGTGTGTACCACTTGCAAAAAATGATGGTTTAAAATTTATAATCAAGCAAGCATCAATTTGTTCTCATTTTAAAATTCTCAAACACAACCTAATCTTACCACTTTCTCATCGTCTATCTCAATACAAATAATCACCTTCCATTCAAGGTCTGTTTAGTGCGGTAACAGTCCAAGCACATGGCCCGGCATACGGGACCAGGCCCCGCCCTCCTCGCGCCCTGAGCTCCGCCCCCCTCATGGCTCTCCACCTGAGCACATGCAGATCACAGTGATGCGCATAGAGACTGCAGCAGGCTATAATAAGCTAATCCTGTCCTGAGCCCGCTAATCCTAACAGACTGTCTACACATGCTAAAGCACAATAGCACAAACTCAAACTGACACACAGTTCTGCGAAGGCGGCGACCCTATCTCACGATGTTCCCCAGCGAACTAACTCCACTGCAGTGTTCCCCTCAGGGTCATGGCTAGGGGTTAGGTTTGGAGGCACGGTACATCGAGCGGGTCAAGGTTACTGTCCCTTTAGTTGCGGGGTTAAGGAATTGTTAACACGTACTACATCGTCCCATTTCTTTTTATTTGCTTTTTTTAAATTAGTTTTGCCCTATTAAATATAGAAGCCACAGGGCTCCAAAAACCCAGCCAGTTGCTAGCATGAACGAGCTTCAGTTGGCTCATGCTGAACGCTAAAAAATGTATTGAAATCGCAATCTCTCCTTTGGTCCCAATCTCAATAATCATCATGGGTTTTTATAATCATCAGGTTTACAGCCATTTCTGTGGCAGAAACAGCTCATAGTCTTTGGGGTTTGGATGAGACAATGGAAAATGTTTGTGTGTTGAATTACACTAGCGTTATTTTGAGTTGAGGTTTTTATAATAGGTGTGGGGTTGTGAGGTTCATGAATCAACTACATGTATTTATTTTTTGTTATTAAAAAAAAAAAAAAAAAAAGATCAATATGAGAAAAAAAATTGTGATATTTTTTTTTTTATGTAACTTCGGTAGCTGTAACTTCGGTACACATCCATAAAGTCTATGATATTTTGAATTAGGGACACACAATGCATACAGGTCTCAGATAGTACTTTCACGCTAAAGCAGAGGTGTCCAAAGTGTGGCCAGGGACCCAAATGCGGCCTTCGGGTTGTATTCTATTCAAACCTAACAACTAACATTTTATTGTGAGATAGAGCTGGCATGAAGGCACTTAATTTCCGCATAAATAAATATCCCTACCTGGAACCGCCACCTTAACGTGGTGGAGGGGTTTGAGCACCTGAATGATGCTGAGAGCTCTGTTGTTGGGAGCTTCGCGCCCCTGGTAGGGTCTCCCATGGCAAACAGGTCCTAGGTGACGGGTCAGACAAAGAGCGGTTCAGAAGCCCCTTATGAGAAACCAACAGGCACAGTTAATCATGAGGCCGTCCTTCTGTGGACCCACCACCTGCAGGAGGAGCCATAAGGGGCTGGTGCAATGTGATTTGGGCAGATCCAACAGCTGCCCCCACGACCCGGAAACGAACAAGTGGAAAAAGATGGATGGATGGATAAATGCATGTGGGGCACAATGTAAAGCTCTGCTAAATACACCTTGTTGAAGGTTTCACAGCACTGACCACCCATCTCTTGTGCCTCCCCCCCTTGTCCGCCCGCCCTATGTAAACAGTTTGGACACCCCTGCTCTAAAGGAAGTCTCTGTGTAAGTCTCTGTACGCCCTAATGTGTTTTTATTTTGCGCAGTCACAGCCGGACCAGCACATCCATCTTGCGTCCTCCCTCCACACAAACTCATGTAGATCTGCGTTTTTTGACAAAATGATAAATATTCTTACGTTGTTGACCAGCAATCAGCAGCTCGCTTTAGTTCTATAGGCCACAAACACGACTTTAACTCTGAGGTCCGTGTGCTGTGGGCTGTGGGCACCGTGAGGCAGGTGTTACATGCAAAAAGATATAAACTTTTTGAGCAGAGTGGACAGATGCTTCAGTCCTGCAGACACAGACACGGGCTTCAATCATTGTCCACTGCGGAGACGGAAAACAGGTTCGTAGTCCCTGTGAACGAACACTGACTGTTACGGACTGGCTGATCCTTGAACAAAGAACCAACGAGTCTAACGCTGTCTAGAATGCTGTAATGTAAATATGGTAATTTCTGTCAACAGATTTCTCAATGAAGAAGCCCAGACTTCCATAAGGCTATTCTAAAGCTGTTGCAGATGCTCAAGTCAAGTGAGTGAACAGTGACAGTGTTCAGTAAAATGCCTGTGTTTGCTGTAATTATCAGTACAAGGAAGTATAAACAATGATTTCTTATGAGGCAGCAGTATCAGAAGTAGGTTGAGAGCAGTTGTGCTGACTGGTTTACAGTGGCACAGAGCCAGTGTCCCGCGGTGACCCGTAGAGTGTGTGGCGTGTTTTAGTGTGCGGTCCTGACTCTACCCTGACAGACTCCTCGGTGTGACGTCTGCACATTCTCTCTGGATCTTCAGATCATTCGCCTTCCCTTAGAAACGGCTCCTGACAGGTTCCCTGTATTACCAATAACCTGTTTGGTTAGGATTTTACTGCAAGGATTACACCGCACACTAATGGGTGTGTTTGTGAAATCGGGATCATTTCGATTGGCGTGTTTCTCCGGGACATGTTTTATTTCAGTGAAGCAATGTTTTATTTCAGTGAAGCAGCAAAGGATGATGAAACATTAAGAAGAAAAGTTATTTCTATTTAAAATTTAAACTAAATGACGTCATAGATAGAGGTAAAGTTCCATAGCAATTTGACTCACTAATTTTTATGTGATTTTTTATTCAATAAACACATTAACAATAAAAAGAAATATACATTAAACATAACATAATTCAGCAACAACTTTGACTCACTCATTTCCCATTGGCATAGATACAGTAATATGGTCATGTTTCAAAGCAGTTAAAGGGGAAAATATTTAATTATTCAAAAACTACTTTGACAAATGCTGAATCATGAATACATGTTATACTAAATAAAGATACAAAAGACATGGGAGGCGCAAAGTGGTTCAACAGCCCATAAATACATAAATAACAGAGAATTTAGCATTGTGCTAATGCTAGCGCTTGCTACAACTGCCGTTTTTTTGCTTCTACTGAACAATCTGCTGTGAATAATCATCCATATGGACTCGATTTAGATATGACTTTATTTGTATGAGATAAATCAGCGTATATTTCGCCACAAAATGGCTAAAAGGAGTGAAAAGTTGTGCTTCCCAAAAGATCCTATTTTCCCCCTTGACGAGGCCACGCCCCCTTCTACGACACAATGCCGTCTGTATCTATAACATGGTTGGCACGGCAACAGTTTTAAATAGTTTACCCCTATCTATGTCACTTCCTGTCAGTGGCCATTAAGGAAGTGAAACTATAAACAACACAAAATACTGTATATACAACTAGAGAAAAGTGCTTTTTTGTGTGCAAAATCTCAAGTAATTGTGTTAACTATGTTTTCGCAAAAGATGTGTCTAATTTGGCATACTTAACTTTAACTTCATCATTAAAACATACTGACACAGCAACAAACTTCTATGAGAATTTCCATGAGAAAACCAGCCTGAAAACATTTAGCTCAAGGTTCAAAATGATCTATGACTTTTTCCAAGTGACTTTTTTTTTTTTTAGCACAAAAGCTTCATACTTGAATATTTGGTCATAGCCATAAAAAAAATAATAATAATTATCTGCTCATTTTAATGTTTTTGAGTGAATGAAGACTCCAGTTTAGCTCAGGGGCATTCATCATTAGCGTTTGTTTGGCCTACACTTCAATCATTAGATCTTCTCTAAAAGCCTTTCTAAACTCCTCTCCCGGAGACACTGAGTGCTGAAGTGTCCTGCTCTGTTGCTCTCGAGTAAGCTCTGACTTTAGCTAATCCCGAGTTTGTGATGACGGCACATGCTGGGAGGACTTTCTGCCGGGACATCACATGAAAACTGCACACCTCACGTTAGCGCACTTAGCTTTCGAGGCTTGACATGTGTTGCTCACTCATCCTCACTGTATTGTTGAACAATGGCAACGAACTGTACTGATGTAAAAGTGAAAGATCTGATTAGTTCATACATTTACATTGTACCTATAATCTGTAATCTGTAATAATGTGTGTTACTTCTTTGGCGGTACATAATGTAATGGGACATAAGAGCCTTAGAGTTATGTCTTGTTACATTATGTATCTACAAAACTACAAATACATATTATTCCATTGTGTATCTAACCCATAGGTACAAGTTATTAAACATTGTTAAACAGCACATTACACTGTACTAAATGTAGTTAGGTACAATGTATTAAGGGTAGTGTAAAGTGTTTCCTTTAGTTTTATAACTCTTGGTGGAAACTTCACCTGGAACCGAATGAATTGCCCAATATTCATGAAATTGAAAATTGTGATAAAAATGTGTTTTTCTTACATTTACAAACACCAGATTTCCTAGTATTGCACAATAAATTGAAGGTTTAAAAATTAGGATAGAATAAGAAATCCAAACCCTCAAAAACATCTAAATCCTTCAGTCAGGTTTGATCGCCACAAATATACACTTCTTTGCTTTTTTGCATTGATATTTTTCTCAATGTTTTGCTTTTCTTTTTGGGGTTCAAGACTCAAGAAAGAAATAAGAATTGAAAAATCCTTAATACAAAACCTTCAATTTACTATGCAATAGTTCCAGTGGACTGAAGAACTCCCTCCCTTCCCTGCCCTCCCTCTGCTTCCACCCTCACTCCTCACCTCCTGCTCCACAACAAGGATGAGAGAACTATTTAGATTCATTGAGAAATGAACTGACAAATAAAATCTTTGAATCTTGAATGGTGCCTGTAAGTGCTATACTTGCATGGAAATGTAAGAAAAACACATTTTGAGAAAATTGCCTGAATTCTATAGAAAATGTTCTATCACATTTTCAAACAGCTTATGAATATTGGACCATATGGACCAAATGGATTTTGTCGTGTCACAATATACAATGATACTCAATTATTTTATTTTATTTTATTTTATTTTATTTTATTTTATTTTATTTTATTTTATTTTATTTTATTTTATTTTATTTTATTTTATTTTATTTTATTTTATTTTATTTTATTTTATTTTATTTTATTTTATTCTATTTTATTTTATTTTATTTTATTTTATTTTATTTTATTTTATTTTATTTTATTTTATTTTATTTTATTTTATTTTATTTTATTTTATTTTTATTTTTATATCTTTCTACTTATGTTTCTGCTGTTTCTTGATTTGTCTTGGTTCTCTGATTGCAAACCTTGAAACTTTCTGCTTATTGCGAGTTTCTTCACTGCAAGACGGGGATTACAGTGGCATCTACAGTATCTATGTTCTGCCGGTGTCTGTCGAGCATAATGTGTAGTTTGTTCACAGCAGATACAGGCAAATACAGGAGAGAGTAGAGAGGAGGAGACCAGTGGACAAACACTTCCAGAGCGCCCCCTTCAGGAGCCACATGGCACAACCACGTGCAGCTAAACTTTGCCAGTCAGTCTTATTTTTAGAATATACTAATAACAACAAAAAAACCTATTAAATTCTGTGCTTCAAGTGATGATGCATTAAAATGTGTTCTCTTGATATTTTTTATTATTTTCAACACAATTCAAACAAAGTGAACAAACATAGGTGTAGTAAACCAACACACGTGCATATAAATATGTCATCATGTTTACTCTCACAGCCAGTACATTTCTCACACTGAAGACCACATCTTCTAAAACACTGCACACATCTGAGCTCTGGAGAATTTAGCGGCTGAAATGTTTTACATAAAGCATTCCAATAAATTAATACATACAAGTATTCTCCCTTTTCTTTTTCTGATAATATGCAACAAGAATGACATGTCACATGGATTAAGCTTGAAAAAATAAATTAATTTACTGTAAAAACTTGTAGATAACAAATATAAATAACTTGATAAATTACAAAATAATTTATCTGTGTACTTAAAAAAAACATTATGTGTATTCAGACCAGAATTCACAAATTCTTTTGCCCTTACAAGTAAATATGAAGCAAAGTGAACAGGTTACCATTTTAGCTAAAAGCTGGATTTTGGAGCAGGTGGTTCAGTTATATTGAATCTGTTATGGGAAAGTGACACTTTTTCTTTACATTTAGTGTTGTGTCATTTTTCCTCTGCATTCAGGTCATTCACGGCTCCACAGATCAGTCGTTCTCAACCTTTTTCAGTCGCAACTCCAGTTTAAAACCGCTGGTGTTTGTGACCCCCACAGGCCACGTTCAAACTACATAGAAAACATATATAATATATATATAATCTGGCGACCCTGTAGAATTACTGTGTGACTCCCATGGGGATCATGAACCCCGAGTTGAGAACCACTGCTGTAAAAGCAGCCAGTTATGGCTTTCTCTCTGTATTTTACAGGGAGAAAGAAAACAGATTAATCCATTGAGTATGATACACTGCAATTAACAGTTTTAATTAATGAAATAAAAATAAAAATGCTACTTTCCTCGTCATTTTTGCTTTGCTCATGTATGTCCCTCAGTTTTTTGCTGCTGTTCAGGCAGGCAGACTTTGTTATATCCACAAAATCTGACCTTTATGTTGATAACTTATCAGCCAAACATGGGCGGTTCGCTTTAGAAATCTAACAAGAGCCACATATTATAGTGACAATAACATTAGCACTTAAATGTGGCACTGTGGCGTCCCGGGTTTGACTCCTGGATGGGCCTTCCTGGGTGGAGTTGGCATGTTTCTCTCCCTGTGTCTATGTAATAATCTATTGTATGCTCCATAAAGGTTTTGTTGAATCCAACACGTTCTCACTTGGCTTATTGCAGTAAGGTGCTGCAAAGCAGAACATTCAAGATGGCCATGTCTGATAGTCTAATGAATCTGTTTTTGTAGGTCCTTTCAGCTCTAAGGACGTTTCTTTTGCTGCAGGATTTGGAGGTAATCCTGTCTCCATTTGCACAATCAACCATTAGTTTGAAAACAAAAAACAGCACGGCAAACAGAAATGATTTTTTATCTAGTTTAAAAAGTGCATTAACCACAAAAATAAAACAAAGTAGCACTGGATTCACACACACTAAAGAACTGGTTATAAGTCTGAGCAGCAGTGCAGTCCTTTTGGAGGGTCAGTAGAACTTATGGTGCTCAGCAGAAGTCAGTCGACCTTGCTGGTAGTCAGTGACGTCAGTAGAACTTGCTGGTAGTCAGTGACGTCAGTAGAACTTGCTGGTAGTCAGTGATGTCAGTAGAACTTGCTGGTAGTCAGTGATGTCAGTAGAACTTGCTGGTAGTCAGTGACGTCAGTAGAACTTGCTGGTAGGCAGTGACGTCAGTAGAACTTGCTGGTGGTCAGTGATGTCAGTAGAACTTGCTGGTAGTCAGTGATGTCAGTAGAACTTGCTGGTAGTCAGTGATGTCAGTAGACCATGCAGTTAGTCAGTAGGGCTTGCTGTCATTCTTGGAGCGCTTTAACTGCACCTTGAGTCTCTTCATGCCGATCTGAAAGCCGTTCATGGACTGAATCGCCGCTTGTGACGACACTGGGTTGTCATAGCTCACAAAGCCTGAGGAAAACACATGGGAAAAAGTTACAAAGCCTGAGGAAAACACATGGGAAAAAGTTACAAAGCTGGTATCACACATCACCAGACTCTTTTCCATTTCTAGACTAGGAAGTCAGTCTGGCATTCTGTGCTTGAACTTAATTTGGTTCTGGAAATTGACATCTAAATCTAAATGAATCTAATGTCATGGTCGTGTAAAACATTCCCTTTATCATTAGCTGTGGTGTAATGGACAGTCTTCAAAGAAAATCCAATGGAGCAATTACACCGGACAATATTACTTTACTTTACTTGTAAAACATGTTCTAGTTTCTAGAAGAAGAACAAGTCTGTGGTTTATGGATGAGGTTGCACTGACCGAAACACTTGCTGAGGTTGGTCTGCTTGTCGATGAACACCTTGGCTGAGATCACGTTTCCGAAGGGCATGAACATCTGCAGGAGGTCCTGGTCTCCAAACTCCTGCGGCAGGTGGTAGATGAACAGGTTGGCGCCTTCTGGACCTGACCAAAAAATTAACTGAAAAGTCAGTTGTTTGGTTAAGACATAATGCTGGCTTAAGCACACAGTCCCTTGAATGTGAGTGGACAGACAATGGAAAGCCCACACACCTTCCTTCTGGCTGCCCGCGGCGGAGATGCTCTGCTGGGACAGGAGGCTCTGGTTGTAGAGGCTGGGCAGGGCCGCGGCTGCGTACTGCTGAATGCCTGAGTACGCCTGGCTTAGAGCGTCCATACTGCACCCTGGACCTCCCGACAATGACCCGGACAACCCCCCGGACAACCCGCTGGAGGAGAGGGAGCTGTTCAGACCCGACATTCCTGGACACAAACAATGGGGTTCCTTACACCACTGGATGTTAAGATAAAGAAATGGACACCAATGATCTTTGCAGAAATGAAATGTGAGGTTTGTGTCTGTGCGCCTTTGGGTTGGGGAACAAGTTCATCATTATTCTTTCTGCCTTTGAGTACCCTGTGTTCTTGGAGTTCCTGGAAGAGATGCCCAATGGTGCTCTTTCCTGAGACTTGGTTCTTCTACTGGTGGCTCTTGGTTCTTCAACAGTGAGAGCTGGAAGGGGGTGCTCATGAAGAAGCTAACACAATCTTAAACTGACAATACACTTGGCAAGTGTTTTGTGAGGGTCTGTTGGAAACATCTGGTGCAACCCACTGTCATCAAGACCTTCAACTCTCGCCACCGGGAGAGGTCCTGAGGCAGAAGGCGGGTACCAGCAGACCAAGCGAGCTGCAGTTCATGAAGTCATCGTTGCAGAAAGAAAAGGTTATGGGAGGAGTTTGGGAAGGCCACTATAGCTTTCACAGGACGGTGGGAAAATGAGGCGCTGAATTGATTGCTTTCACATGAACATAAACATTTAAGATTAACTGGGTGCAGCTAAGAATTCTATGTAACCATCTAAAAATGCTTTGTCTTGGTTTATGGCTAATACCTCTCATTTCTGGGCCTTTTCTCATTCTGAAAATAGAAACAAAGGTCTTTTTATCTTCTCATTATGGTCTTGACAAGTGGTGGAACTTTTCAGAAATGTATGTGTGATATAGTCATGAGAAAGAACTTTCAGCCAAAAGATAAACATGGTTGGGGTTTTGGGAACCTGATCCCAAACAGACTATTGGTAGATTTTCATTTAGATTATGACATCATCACATTCTAGAACGTGAACACAACCCACTTAAAAAGGAGTTGGTGCAGAAAAGAATTCTATTGAAATAACTATAGTAAAATTAAATGCTAAATTCTGGACCTAGTTTATGGTAAATATCTCTGTAATGGCTGGACCTATCCACATGAAAAAAAAAAAAAACTGTCACAGAGTTTAATGTCTTCTCTTTCAGTAGCAAAGAACCAAAGTCAAATTACTGTTTCATAAAGGTGTGCAAATGAAAGGATTTTCTGCCATAAATTTAACGGGGCAGGTTTGCAAATTCAATCACTTCCCAATATTGATCTGGGAAAACTATTAAAGAAGACTAACAATTTTGCGTTTTTTTCCTGTGTTACTTGGCGTAGTACCTGTCAAGGAGCCCATGCCGAGGCCGACTCCAGAGCCCGCGGACAGAGACTGCAGGGCTCCCAGGGACGTCATGGGGTTCACCGAGGAGCTACTGCTGGAGCTGGGAGAGGAGCCTAAAAAGTACGACGACAAGAGCAATCTCAATGACAGTTTGTTCGTTCGCTGCTGAGGAGATAGCATGTTCTTGGGGTGTCCTTGAGCAGTACACCTCACCCACAGTGTGGCTATTACCTGTGGTGGAGATGGAGAGGGGGCTGCTGGAGCTGGTCATGGAGCCCGAGCTGGACTGCGATGCCTGAGTGGCGCTGGCGGCAGCGGCTAACGCGGCCAGGTTTTGGATGGCGTTGAAACCTACGAACACATCAGTCACTGTGTGAGAGGAATGTGCTCAATGTTGTGCATTTCAAATGTTGTACTGTGTGTTGGGGCCATTGACATGAATTGTATGTTGAGTGATTCTTTACCAGAGAAAGAGTGCATGTTGGAGAGTCCGTTGGCGGAGGCGGACTGCTGTAGCAACTGTAAGTACAGCTACAAACACAGGCAACACTGTAAGTCACAGGTAAAACAATGGCACTGTTTTCAATAAGGCAAGACAATTACATTATTACAATTAGAACTATTCAGCAGTGATATTTTACATTATGACATGAAAGAAATTCTGAATTGTCATCATAACTAAGGGCTGTGCTGCTTCGCATCTGAAGGTTTGGTTGGAGCACTCTCTGCTGGCAGCAAAGGGAATTAAACTTGGCCTCCATTTTATACAACGGTATGCCAACAACAAAATGGCACCATGATAAATGCGCTTTGTGTGCTGAGCTGCTCAGAATGGGTCATGTAATGGTTTAAAGCAAAAGATACTTTTGAATTATATCTATTATGCAACGTAATGTAGGAACTGCAAAATGAAGAGCTCCTGCAGTAGAAGATTAAACGACCAAAGTAAACTGACTCTAGGTATGCTTTTGACAAAGGAGCAATGGTTTGAACCTTTCATGACATGTTTCCTTTAAAAACTGAGGAGTTAGCGCCCAAGGGGTAGTAGTCAATTAAAAACGGGAAAAGTGAGCCCCAAACTCAGGAACAAGGTTGAAACTACGCTAAAAATACATAAGAGTGATTTAAATTTTTCGTTAATCCTAACTCACAAGAACATTTACACTCGACTTTCTCCACAGGACTAAATCAGAGTGTTCTGTGGGACATACTCACAGCTAAATACTGTGGGCCCATGCTGCTGAGGCCTGTGAGGTTTGACCACAGGGAGGCAGCACTGAGCTGCTGCATGTGCTGCTGTAGCTGCTGGGCCAGGCGCTTCTGCTCCTTGTCCTTCTGCGTGTCTGCAAACTTCACCACGACGGGGGACGAGCAGCCCTGCACAGACCAGAGAGAAGACGGAAGATCCAGATTGTGAAAAATAGTCTGTTTTGAGGGCTTATAGGTCGACATTCTTTCCCCTTCCAAATGTTTCATTATTATAACCTGTCTTTGGTGCCAGATTTCAGTCAGATAACAGTTGAATAACTTTGTCTATGTGGGATGTTGAATGGATCCAGTTGCAACACAGGTGAACTGACAGTTGTGTTTCCATTGTTGTTCGCTTTAACCCAACATGGTTCAGGACTCACAATAAAACTGTTGTACCTCAGTTGCAAAATGAAGACAATAAAACAAGAGTCTCCAACTTTCTTACCAGCAACTTTTATGTAAATTCTTCCACTTTTCCCCAACTTCCCCCCAAATTATTCCAAATCTTTCCACACATTTCTTGACATTGGAGATTAACCCCCCTCCTGGAACCGCCACCTTAACGTGGTGGAGGGGTTTGAGCACCCGGATGATCCTGGAGCTCTGTTGTCGGGGGCTTCATGCCGATGGTAGGGTCTCTCATGGCAAACAGGTCCTAGGTGACGGGTCAGACAAAGAGCGGTTCAGAGGCTCCTTATGCGAGACCAACAGGCCCATTTTATCGTGAGGCCGTCCTACTGTGGACCCACCACCTGCAGGAGGAGCCATAGGGGCTGGTGCAATGTGATTTGGGCTCCAAAAGCTGCCCCCACGACCCGGCAACGGAAAAGTGGAAGAAAATGGATGGATGGAGATTAACCCAATATTGTAAATTTGCACATCATCCACACATTATTGTTTTCTGGTTCGAGATGACAAATATTTTTGTATACAGTAGGTATCAGAAAAAGTTCAGGTATCGGCATTGTAAACCAAGTATCAGTTAAGTACTGGTATCGAAAAACATGACCTAGGCCCTGCGCCACATGGTTTTTGCCAGTGGAAAAGCAGCAGTTGTGACACTTGCACAGGGGAAGCCTTTACCTCCATGGTCTGGGACTGATGCATGGACTTGATGGCGGACTGGGCCATCTGTCGAGCCGTGAACGTGACAAAGGCACAACCTGGAAAAGAGGCCAAGAAAAACACTGCACTGCACCATCCAAAGCAGGAAGAGATATTGGTTTTCATTTCATGTGATTTAGTGTTGTTTAGAATCACATTTACCACGACTGAGTCCATCAGGGCCGCGCAGTATCCGGCACTCTTCGATCTGCCCGTACGGCGAAAACATCAGCCGAATGTCATTCTCGTTACACTTCTTTGAGATCATTCCAATAAAGAGCTTTCTGTCCTCGACGGCTGTTTACAAGACAGGGAGTCAGTACAATTACATAGAAATAGAAATGGGAAAAATTGATAAAAGAGACACTCACCATTGTTTTTCTCACTGTCGGCAGGTTTCATCTGGATTGGATGGTGCATCTATAAATGCCAAGCCTTATTTTAGTATCAGACAGGAATTTAATGTCTACAATTTGCACAATCCAAAACCCATGCAGGAGTTTACACTTATAAACATGGTCTGAAATGCATTCTTGTAATACAGATAATGCGTCATATATGTTATATTTTAAAAACGTTGTTGCTCTTTTTGAATTGCAGTTTTGTGGCAGAGTAGAGCGACTGGACTGACCCCGGGGAGGATTTTCATGTTGTGCAGAGCGTTCTGTGCCTCCAGAGCAGACTTCCGGGTGTAAAACGTCACAAAACAACAACCTGCAAAACAGAGAAAACATTGACCTGAGCATTACAAAATTGCTTTAAAATGAAGCCCTTTATAATACTGAAATAACATCGGCGTTTGTCTATAAGGGCTTTTAGAGGACTTGAGAGGTTTCAAATGTTTCAAAATGTGGCCTGACAGGAGAGACATATCTTGCATGAGAACAAAGTGGTGGCTTGAGCATTTATGGAGATTGTGAACTTGTTCATAAAATTGATGGATTGTTAGAAAGTTTGCAATTATGTAAAGTGCATATTGGTCATTAATACAAATTGTAAAACAATGATATTGATGATGATTAGACGACAAAAGAATAGTTTTGTGAGGCATAGATTGGGACACCAGGACTTCGACGTCCTGCAGAAGAATATTTCCAAGCAATGAAATTACCCCTTCATTTTCCTCCTTTCTTCCACTAGATAACCTCAAGGGTGTGTTCTTTCACCCCTACTCTGTGATGTACTCAGACAAGTGCAGATGTCAGTATCATGTATGTATATCAACAGCTAGTACTGTCTTGTAGTGTCAGACAAAATTAATAAAAATATCTGTTGTGAAGACAAAAAACTGTGTGTGGATTTATTTATTTATTTGGTCGGGACAGTGCATGTTAATGAACATACATGGATACATATATGTAAACACAACAGATTGTAGCCTTTCCATCGGTTGTCCCCCACTCTCAAACACACTCTATTTCATCGTGGCCTACTGTACATGTTTTTAGTGGGAAGTCTCTCCAGTGTCTTTCAACACAAAGCCCAGATAAAAACAAGAGCATTATTCTTGATGACAAATTGTATACATTTTTATCGTAGACTCAGTAGTTGTTGATAGTTCTTCGATTTGAGTCTGTTTTGACAGTTCAGCACTTTGATGGAGACTTTTTTGCGCTTTGGGACATTCGGGACATAGGAGACATTTACACATACCTTTGCTCTGTGGGGGGTTCTGGCTGCGGTCTCGGAGAACGTTGATCTCATAGACCGCTCCGTAGGGCTCGAACAGTTCCCTCAGCTGCTCCTCGGACCAGGACCGCGGGATCTGCCCAACAAACATCTTGATGGCGTCCAGATCGGGATGATCCGGCTGCTCCATTGAACCGTTCAGTTTTTTACCTCTGCAAACAAAGGAGCACTGAGTCACTGCCGAAGGCCTCTGCTCAGTGTCATTTAAGTTAAGTTACATATGGTGGTTTGTATTCTTTCTTAGTAATTAGTGCATTTGTGCAGCACTTTGGAGATTTTGTGTTGGTAAAATGTGCCATACAAATAAAGGTGGATTGGATTGAATGAAGATCAATGCGACATATGCCACACACAAAAAAGAAATAAACTTTGCTTGAAACCACATGCTGTTACTGACAGGAAATCGTCTGTAACCATTGAAAAGCCCCAAGCAGATAAATGTGATATGCCAACAATTTTAATTCAATAAATTAAAAGCTAAAGTTAAAAGACATATCATGCATAACTGAGACTCATGAGCGTTTTTTTGGGTACCACAGCTTGATAATTTGAAATATTGTTTATGGAAGAATAATACAGTGAAATACAGAGGCCAGGTCTGGTTAGGATTTCACCTACAGCTCCCTCTGTAGGCAGCAGTTGGAATGACTTTCAGTTCCTTTCATTGTCTGCGAACAGTGATGAAGACACTTTGAGCTCAAAACTGCTCCAATGTTGGAATATGTACCGGAACTTAAAAAATATGAAGGGCAGATTCATATTTCTTCTATACAATATAATCAAGGAAGTACAGATCGGAGTGTTTCAGCAGTAGAAGAAGAAACGACCAAAGTGAAAAACTACTCCTGGTGTGTTTTTGATGAGTCATAACATGGTTAAAAGGGGAAATAAAAGTATATATTAACACTACTGCAGAAGTTGTGATGGTTGAGTATATTTGTGAGTTACAGAGGTGATCTGTCCACCATACATTGCTGCTATAGTGACATGCTATAGGCTATTAAAAAGTATTAGAATGCAAAAAAAAATGACAAAACTCCACTTCCCATTATGAACAGTGACTCCTGACTGTTTGATTATTCAAGAGTCATCCAAACTTAGAATTTAATCTTTAGTTCAGCAGCTTAATTGCCCTTCAACAAGGACATTTAAGTGCATTTAAATGATCTTGGTCTTTTTTAAACTGTCACTTGAAGTTTTCTTTTTCATTTGTCATTTTCAATTACTTTTTAGTAGTTGACAAATAAATTATACCAGAACATTTTAGTCATAGTTTTAGTCATCAGGAACTAGTTTTATCTGATTTTAATCTGATTTTAATCTGATTTTAATCTGATTTTAATCTGATTTTAATCTGATTTTAGTCACTAAAATATATTTTAAACTAAAATTTACAAAATTACCCACATAATTAACACTGGTTTTAAACTGGTCTAGTGAGCACGGTGGCGCAGCAGTTAGCACTGGTGCCTCACATCTCGAAGGCCCAGGGTTCAATTCCCACCTGGACGGGGCCTTTCTGTGTGGAGTTTGCATGTTCTCCCTGTGTCTGCGTGGGTTAGTGGTAAAAACATGTGCAATAGGTTAATCCTCCAGCCAGGTGTTTCTGGCCACCAGCCTGGCTCCACATCATGGAGATGGGTCCCTGACAGCTCACTGCTCCTACAGGCCGCCCCGCGACATTGAGGATGGGTCAAATGCAGAGAACAGATTTCTCAACTGAGATTAACACAGTATAACTTAACTTAAAATCAACCTAAATTGTAATCTAAGTCAAAACTGGGTATGAACCATGTTGAAACAAGGAAACTAAATACATAAAATTTTCTCTATGTTATGTTGGAATCCTCATAGAACTGGCTTGCAGCGAAGATCTTTCAATTTTGGTTGCAACAAGCCTTCGGATCGGCTAAGGACAGAACCAAAGAGGCAGCGTTTGGAGAGTTGAATAAAGCGAAAATCTCCGTTTGGTCAAAAGCTGACTTTCATTCGTCCTGCATTTATGCTATGAAGCCGATAATATGAAACTTATCTCGACATATCATTGTGACTTGCAGTGTCTGATGACTGTGTTTATCCCTGAGTGCTTTGATATCATTTTATTAGAGACTTTCCGATGTCCATTCCTCAGCTTCTCAAAGACAAACTTGTCCTCCATTGACCACCGAGTCCAAGATGAGAAACGTGCAATCAAAAAAACTGCTTTGTCAGATAAATACTTGCATCAATGGCAACCCCTAAGCCAGTGGTTCTCAACCTTTTGGAGTTGCAACCCCATATTATGGCAGATAAAGGGGTTCGTGACCCCTGCCCGGGTCTCATCATGAGTAATAGGGACATTGGCCTTTATAATACTTAAAAAAACAAAGAAAAAAAGGCAAATGGCAAAAATAAAATGTATTAAATTAAGAACAAATAATGGCAGGACACACATGCTATAATAAAATATTACATTATATGCTAAAATAATAAATTATCTACAAGACCTGGCGACCCCCCAAATCAGTCTCGCGACCCCCAGGTTGAGAACCACTGCCCTAAGCCATATATTTGTGCACCATGAAGAGGCTACAAAGAGGTAATGAAGGTCTAGTGAACAAATAAGCTTCCAATACGATAGATTGCCAAAAGAAATTAGTTTTTGCCATATTTAGTTTCCAAAAAGATACAACACTGTCTTAAGAGAAGAGAAAAGTGCTTTCAATGAAAAGTTTTTCTTTAGAAGGACACGCATCTGTAGAAGCACCCAAAAGAAGGACCAAAGTGACAGCAGTGAAGAATATGACATAAAACCAGATTATCAATAAACCCATACTAGCTCCCTGATGAGAAGAAGAAGAGCATTTTGTTGCAGGATCTTGTTCTTTTAGGTTTTCCGAAACAAAGTCATGCAAGACATAGGCTAATGATCCAGACTTCCTGAAAGAGTCACATGTTCACAGCCAGGCCCCTGAACTTACACCGGATTTGAAGACAAGGAGCAGTGGTCCACCATCATCTCAGGGAGGAAGTCCAGTTTGAACGAAGACATGACGGCTTCTTCTGCTGCTTTCCAAAACTCCAGTGTCCAAACGCTTCCCTCTCGATAATGTCCGAATGTGGGGGAAACAAAAAAACGTGGCAAACAATCCCGCAAGAAAAAAACATAAAAAGGATTTAAAAAAAAAAAAAAAAAAAGGGGAGAAAAAAAACAACGAAATGACACAAACACAGTTCACAGTCTCCGAGAACAAGTTTTCAGAATCATCACCGACCGGACACAGATGACCACAACAGACTGGACTGGCGAGCGGTGGACGGAGGGGCGCAGAGGACGCCGGGCCGGACACAATCAAACTGCTGATGTCCCCAGAGCGGTGTTAAAGGTTTCTGTCAGAGCAAGCAGATCTGTGCGGGCCTCCAAACAAACACATGTCAGAGCGATCAGGGGAAGGTCCGCTGAGTCCAGGGTATGTCCACCGTGGCTGATCCCTAAACAGCCAGGCCACAACTGTCAACACCTGGGATTGACTTGGGCTTACGCGGATCAATGGAGACTGTTGCCACTTTTCTCAACCCCCGAAATGTGTAGAAGAAGAGGGAAATGAAGGAGCAGATGGTGAAAGTACTGTCAAAGAATGCTTGTGGGGCAGTTCTTAAATACTACGCCTAAACCAATCTGGTGCCCTGTGGTGTCTGTAAACTTTCCCCTGGAAACAAACAAATACCTAATCTTCACAATAACATGTTTAATTATTGCACTGATTCAATGTTTCTCCACATATTTATTTGGGGTGATTGTCTTTGCAGTGGCCATTTTCTCAGTATCTCCTCTTTGGTAGCACTTGTACAGACTTCAAACATACAACAATATTTTGAAGGTTTTGTCATTACTAAACAAGATATCTAAAATCCCCTCTGAAAAAGACTTCGGAACTAATATATTAACAACATAAAAACATACATTTAAAGGTACACTGCGTAACATTTTGGACTATAGTGTTGCCATCAGTATAAAACATGCTTCTAATGACCAGCTCCACACAGTACATGCTATTACCGCAGTGAGAAATCAAAGAATGGATCTGGATGAGAACCTATAACCTGTTTAAATCTCAAATTCTGCTGACTTTACTCGACATCTCCATGGAAACGAGCTGGAGACGTACCCACTCCCGGTAAAGTTATGTCATCTCTTAGGATAGCTGAGCCGCTCAAATCAAAATCACATGATTGTTGGAGGTATTTTTCAATGCTGAAAATATCTGTGATAAAATAAAGCTTGTATTTCAATATTATTTTTTGGGTAAAATTCAACGTGGTGTGGCTCTAAACTTGGCTTGAAATGGGAAATTTGAGGCCTTTTTTTCATCAAAAACATATAATGACAAAAAACTCGTAATACATTTTTTTTTGCTCATATTTATGTCAGTGATGTACAGCAAAAGTTTCGAATTGATATCTCTAAATTAAAAAAGTTACCCTGTAGTGTCTCGCCTTAATCAGTCAATAAGACTAAAAACGTACTTATTTAGACAGGTCTTCCATTACGCCTAATTTTGTTTTTATATTTTATTTCATTTAAAGGCGCATTATGCAACTTTATATGCGAAAAATGAAATTGATATTTGTGTGTATTATATGTCCCGAACGCCAGAAGCTGTGCATGTGGACCAGGTCGTCGAGGCACCTGCCTCTGACTGCCACCCAGTCCTCTCCGCACCCGACCCCTACGGATCCCTCTGCGGGTGGTGGGTCCACAGGAGGGCGGGCCCCCGTCGTCCCTTCGGGCTGTGCCCGGCCGGGCCCCGTGGGCAAAGACCCGGCCACCAGACGCTCGCGTTCGGGCCCCAACCCCAGGTCTGGCTCCAGGGTGGGGCCCCGGCTGCGCCATGCCGGGCGACGTCTCGGTCCTTGTATGTCGTACGTCCATAGAAGTCTTTTGAACTGCTCTTCGTCTGACCCGTCACCTCGGACCTGTTTGCCATGGGAGACCCTACCAGGGGCATAAAGCCCCAGACAACATAGCTCCTCGGATCATTCGGGCACTCAAACAACCCCACCACGTTAAGGTAGCAGTTCACGGGGTTGGGTTGGACAAGATCGCGAATACAAGCGGCCGAAATGAGTTTCCTTCGCAGGGTGGCTGGGCGAACCCTTCGAGATCGGGTGAGGAGCTCAGTTACCCGGGAGGAGCTCGGAGTAGAGTCGCTGCTCCTTCACGTCGAAAGGAGCCAGCTGAGGTGGCTCGGGCATCTGTTCCGGATGCCTCCTAGTCGCCTCCCGCGGGAGGTGTTCCAGGCATGTCCTAGTGGGACAAGGCCTCGTGGAAGACCCAGGACACGGTGGTGGGACTATGTCTCCGAGCTGGCCTGGTGTCGCCTCGGGGTCAGAACAGCTGGAGGAAGTGTGTGTGGATCGGGAAGTTTGGACATCTCTGCTGAGACTGCTGCCCCCGCGACCCGGCCCCGGATAAAGCGGAAGAAAATGGATGGATGGATGGATATATGACCTTGTAGTGACCCAGCGGCTGTACGAGTTGTCAGCATGGCGTATTTCAATTGTTTTGTAAGTTTTCTGGTAAGCAGAGAAAATCTTCCAAACAATTGATCCTGGAAAATATGCCATTCTGACCACTCATACAACCACTGGGTCACTAAGGTGAAACATGCACGAATATCAACTTTTTTCATTAATTCCGTAAATATAAATGTTTTCTTTCTATATACAGACGGCATCTCATCATAGAAGGGGGCATGGCTTCACCAAGGGGATAATACAATCTTTAGAGAAACACAATTTTCCACTCTTTTAGCCATTTTCTGGTGGAATATGAACTCTTTCATCACACTTAATAAAGTCAAGTGTAAATCGGACCCATATGGATATTTTACAAAGCAGATTGTTCAGTAGAAGTGAAAAACGGCAGACGTAGCTCGTGCTAGCCACCGTTAGCATTAGCACCATCACGTTAGCATTCTCCATTATTTGTGTAACCTATCAGTTAACATAAATCAGTTACAACACGAATGCAAAGCCGTTTTTAGGCCGTGCAGAGAAACGGTGCAGTGTCAACCTGTTGGAAATTTTACACAAGTCAATCTATCTATCTCTAGTGTCAATACGAAGGAAGTGCCGATCTGTGGCAAAAAGAGGCAAATGTGGGCGAGGCGTAATAAGGTGAATACAACCTGCTCTGGAACTACAGGTGTAAATTAGCATGTTGTGCTATAACCTGGCACCAAGCATTTTTTCTGCCTGGTCAACATGTTGTCAAATAAAAGCATGCTGTATCTTAAAGCTTGTAGGGAGAACATGCAAACACAACACAGAAAAGCCCAACCAGGCCCTGGACAAACGGGCTGCTTTTGCTGGATAACTGGACCTATAGTGCAATAACAGTTTCTGATTCTTATTTAGCTAAAGATGTGCTTTTAAAATTCACTTATATTGATGATCATTGCTTATTTTATTGGGACGAATGGGGTAGAGATTGAGTATACTTCAGAGAGCCCTGTGTATTTCGTTGTAAAATCTATCCAAATTAAAGCCATTGTCTGCTTAAGTTAGACCTGCAGTTTGGCCATAAACACAAGATAGCATTGCACACCGCAAGTTCAAGAATAGGATGGATATCAGGCCTAAACTTGGACTAACAAAGGAGAAGGATCAGACAAATAGCTATCAGCACCGGAGGGGCTAATAGAGTCAGCCCGGGAGGGACAGTCTGCTGTGAAAATTGGAGATTTCACAACACACATTAGGGTTAGGAACGAATATGGCTAAGATTAGGCATATCTTTTCAGAGAAGCAGATATAGCCAGAGGGAAACCTATCAGGAGAACATGCAAACACACTTAAAAGCCCAACCGGGCCCTGGACTAATGGGCTGCTTTTGCTGGATCACACCTAAAACTGCAGACACATGCTTTTAAACTGTTTTTTGTATTGGCATTATATACTCTGTATCAGGGACCCACGCTGGGGACCAGATCCGGATCTTCGAGGGCTTAAGTCCGGATCCCAAAGCATTTCATCCTCTCAGTAGTACACTTAATGGAGCGGAAGGTAAAGTTTGTTGACCATAGCAGATTCAGCGGGATATAAATAAAGTTTATATTAGCCTAGAGATCATGGTTTTCAAAATGTATAGCCTATATTCATGAATCAGATTTTGAAGCAAGCTGAATTGCAAACCAATCAATGCTGTCTATCATTATCAACTCATGAACAAGGATAATATCTCATTGGCTACTCTTTTTTTCTGTGAAGTTAGGGACTATCCGTGTGTCAGACCAATGCGCCCTCTTGTGGTTGAGTTATGAACTATCATGTTTGGAACCGAAAAGTAGAAAAAAAGGCTAATCTTCACAAAATAAAAGGAAAGCGCCCAAACGACTAGAGGAGAAGCCATACGGAGAAGCCTCTCACAAAACTATAACTAGCTTGCTGAGTTAAACAGTTAGCGCTGTGTTTGTACAACGTTGTTTTGAGCCATTCTCACGCAATGCATTATGGGTACAAGACTTAAACTGTGTAAAACAGAAAAGTACACGCAAATTAAATAATGTTTAAACCGTCAAATTGGTGTACAGTCATTAATCTGTCGTATTTCGGACTTACTTATTACATTCAAAACATTGATAAAGCAACTGTTACTGCGTTGCTGCTCGATCTGCGGGGCTAACCAATTTGCCCGGTCTATTCATTTTCCTCTTAAATAAACATTTAATTTGTCCTCCTTTCGATGGGTCCAAGTTGTTAACTACGTACATGTTATTGTGTCAAGCTATGATGGTTTATGAAGTTGTTTTTATGTTTTTATGCGATATCTGCCGCCATTTCAGCGCATGCGCAAAATGTGTTGTGGTTTCCTTCCTGTTTGAGCAGCGTCAGACGTAACCCTGACCGAGCAACACAGCCCGACTGAGCCGTATATAAGACGGTGCTCACGCTCTTTTCTCTTGTGTTGTATGAAAGGAGAGAAGGTTAGCACTCCCCTTGACAAGGATGGAAATGGCCCCCTGGGGCCTGCAACACGCATACGGTTAAGGCACTGCCACTTACTTCGTGGCATCTCTAACCAAGTTTTTTGAGCCACTAAATTTTCAGAGGCGTTTGTGAAAGAGAAAGTAGGTTCACCTCGCAGTTTGCTTATTTTCTGACATTTCAACGGGATAAGGTCTAATCGTGTTAAACGTGCCCCTCCTTTCATTCATACTGTTAAATTGTGTTAGTCATGTTTATTTTGCAAACAACCAACTTATGTGTACTCTGCTTTGTAAGTTGAATGTGATATATTTTGTAAATTTGGATATAGGCTTAAAGGGACTATATGGAGTTTAAAAATGTTAAAACTAAATATTTTCATCCCCCTACATGTTCCAGCCACGTCCTAATGTGGACCTAATGTAACAACTGCCTCTAAAATCCAGCAGTCACTCAAAAAGTTGTTGCTGCAGTTACGCATAAGACCTGAGGTGGCAGTAGTGAGCATACAATGACTTGCATCTAGTCTCTAATAATTCCTATTTATCACATTTTCAAGAATAATCCTGCCCCTTTTCACTGACAATGGCAACAAAAAGCAGAGATTCAGATGTAGCTGCCGCGGTCGAAAAGATGGTCTCTCAAACTGATGGTTCACATTGTTTTTAATTTAGCCTTGCCTTGCATGTGAACACACCGTAAGAGCTACAATACAAACAGAAAACAATACAATCAGTAACTCATACAGCATGTAATTTACCTTAAACCTTTTTAACCATGTGACAATCTCTATTTTGAGTGCTATAATTATGTAAATTCTATTTATAATCATTAAACATCCAAACCTGGTCCTTTAACCTTATATCTGTACCATGAAAGAATAATCATTGCCTTTTTACAATACATTGCGTCACTCATGGCTTTAACCGAAGAGCGTTGGCACCCTCTAGTGGGTAAAAGTTACCGTTACGCAACAGTTATAAATATAAACTCCGCAAAAACGATTAAAATATAAAATGTCATGACAAGACACTAATACCAACCTTGTTCCCTCATCAACCGGGCGCTAGGGAACCGTAAGCATTAAAGCAATAAATCTTAAATAAATCTTTTGTCCATCTTTTTACAGGACGCGCACCTTTCTCCGCCTATAACGTTAGCAGCAGGACTTCCCTCTGCGTTGCCATAGTTACATCCGCACGCTGAGCCTTCTCTAAGCTCTTTCAAAATAAAAGCGTATGAATTATAATGCAACAAAATAGGCTATATGCACAGTTTCCCCACGTGACGTCTTCCTGGACAGTCAGCCAGACGCAGCACTTCC
Source organism: Gobius niger (assembly GCF_951799975.1). Classification (NCBI taxonomy): domain Eukaryota; kingdom Metazoa; phylum Chordata; class Actinopteri; order Gobiiformes; family Gobiidae; genus Gobius; species Gobius niger. The sequence goes on along the minus strand of NC_136855.1, from coordinate 35,301,734 downwards.
TGTCGCTGGTCGTTTACGTTCACAATTAGCAGGTTCCCACACAAAAATAGCGATAGCTCAGGATCTGGTTAAGGACAACGAGTTACTGATGGACAGTCACAGCAACGTATTACAAACATCATGTTCGCTGTGAATCCAGCACCCAAAGGAAACGCCAGCTGTCGTAAGGTAGGAGCTTTTATCTTAGAGCTAAAGGCTAGTGTTGAAAAATGATAATATAACATGTAAACAAGTAAATATTATTTAAACTACTAATAGGACGATTCTTTTTTGCGCAGGCTCGTTCAAAACTTTGCGCTAGTTTTATTTTTTATTTTGTTAGCCGCGTTAGCTTCAAGACAAAAACATCCACCGTTATGAACACGGAGGTTTCCTCCAGTGAAGTCGTTGCGTCTCACGTAATATTTTTTAACCTGCTCCAGCCACATCCGAACTTTTACTCGCTGTCCTTTACCAAATCTTAAGCTATTGCTTCATTTCTGTGGGACCTGCTAATTTTTAATGGGAAGAGATGACAGACAGGAAGGACAGCCTCTGGCTGACTGTCCAGGCGGAAATCACGTGGGGTCACTGTGCATATAGCCCATAACACCTTAGAAGCAATTTACAAAATGGGGGAAATATTATTACGGTCATTTACACTCCCACCAAATCATTAGAGCTAGCTGAACCAATGGTATTAAGAATGATTTCCTAATGAAGAAATGACTTGTAACCCTTTAAAGAGTCTCTAATAGAAGAACCAATTTCTGCACTGGGCGTTCTACAATAGAAGGTTTTCCAGAACATTGTGCCTTTTCACTCTTCTTTTCTCCAAAGCGAAGCTTTGCCTTTCTTACTAGTCCATCCTTATCGACTACTGTTTCAATTACTCGCGCTAATCTCCATTCATTGCGCGGTAGATCATCCATCTTCTCCATGACAACATCTCCAACTTTTAAGTTTCTCCTTGGAGTGTGCCATTTCTGTCTTGTAGCAATGCTGGAAAGATACTCCTTTTTCCAACGAGACCAAAACTGTTCTGATAAATACTGCACCTGCCGCCATCTTTTACGTGCATAAATGTCCTCTCTGATGAATTTACCTGGAGGGGGCAGGGCTGCCTTTGACTTCATAGTAAGCAGGTGATTTGGGGTCAATGGCTCTGGGCTGTTTGGGTCACTTAAGTTGTCCACTGTAAGAGGCCTGCTGTTCACGATCGCCATTGCCTCATAAAAGAATGTCCGTAGGGATGCGTCGTCTATTCTGCCTGATGAAAGGGAAGCTGTTGAGCGCAGAATGTTTCGAATTGTCCTGATCTGTCTTTCCCATACACCTCCTGTATGACTTGAATGAGGCGTGTGCATTTTGAAATCACACTGATTCTCAGCAAGAAATGTGGCTATGCGTTTGGAGTCCACTTGCTTTAAAGCTTCTTGAAGTTCGTTTTTAGCTCCGACAAAGTTACTTCCTTGATCACACCTTATCTCAGTGACTGCTCCTCTTATGGCTATAAAGCAGCGGAGTGCATTGATAAAGGCGTCTGTAGTCATGTCATCCAACATTTCTATGTGAACTGCTCTGCAGCAAAGGCATGTAAAAAGAAGTCCATAGCGCTTCTGCACTTTGCGAGCTTGTTTGGTAAGAAAGGGACCGAAACAGTCCATTCCACAAAATGTGAATGGTGGCGTTGGATCTAAACGTTGCGTTGGCAGATCAGACATTTTCTGTTCTTCTGTATTTCTCCTGAGTCTGCGACACTTTACACATTGGTGCACAAAGTTTGCCACGGCTTTGTTGATGCCTGGGATCCAAAATCCATTTGATCTGATCTCATTGATTGTCAGTCCTTTTCCTTGGTGTTGCACTTTACTGTGGAAATGAGCTATTATCAGCTGAGTGACATGGTGACCTTTGGGAACTATCACTGGGTGTTTTAATGTGGAGGAGAATGATGCATTTTTGAGCCTTCCTCCCACCTTAAGGAGTCCATCACTATCAAGGAATGTGTCCATTTGAAACAACTGACCTTTGTGAGGAAGTGCCTTTCCGTCTTTGAGCATCTTGATCTCCTTGGCATATTCACATGCTTGTATGTCCTTTAGAATAACACTTTGTGCGTTTTGTCTTTCTTGTACTGTACTGTGACCTGTTGTTTTGTTTTTCTTGGCAAAGCGAACGAGCCGAGCTATGGCTTGAGTGGCTTTGTACCATGAAGAAAACTTTGTTAACTTGTCCGATAAACCTTTGTGTTCTGTTTTGAGCGTGTTCAGCACATGTACCCTTTTTACCTCTGGATCACCGAGAGGAACATTTGTGTCAATGTCAGCAGCTGGAGGTAATTCTCTGTCCCATAGGAACTGTGGCCCTTTGAACCAGTCTGATGTGATGAGCTCACTTGCACTTGAACCTCTGGAGGCTATGTCCGCAGGATTTTGCTCAGAAGGGACATATCTCCACTGCTGGGGTGAGCTGTAAAGCCTTATCTTTTGAACTCTGTTGGAGACAAATGTGTGAAAACGACGTGCTTCGTTACTGATGTAGCCTAAAACTACTTTAGAGTCCGTCCAGAAATACTCATCTACCTGAGACAGTCCAAGCTCATCCTTTAGCATGGTACTTACAGTAATGGAGACAACAGCAGCTGTAAGTTCGAGTCTTGGTATTGTTGTTACCTTAATAGGAGCAACTCTGGTCTTCGCTGTAACTAAAGCACAATGCACATTGTCATCTTTGTTTACATGTCTCAAATATGAACATTGACCGTAACCATAGGAGCTTGCGTCAGAAAAATGATGCAATTCTGTTTTTACTACTTGGCCAAAGTCTTTGGGAACATAACAGCGTGGTATTGTGATTTTCTGTAAGTTCTCGAAATCACTTTTCCAGTTATTCCACACTGGCCTTAATTCACTGGGAAGGGGATCATCCCAGTTTGTTCCCTGTTTGCAAGTCTCTTGAAGCACTCTTTTGCCTGTGAGCACGAAGGGGGAGATGAATCCCAGCGGGTCGTACAGAGATGCAACCATAGACAGGATGCCACGCCTTGTAGCAGGTTGGTCGTTGGAGTGAAAGCGAAACCTGAGTGTGTCTGATTCAATGTGCCAATGAATGCCTAGCGCTCTCTCAAGTTTAGAGTCATTAAAGGCTAGGTCACATGCAAGCTGTGGTGTGGCACGTTCGGATGCAGGAATGCTTTCTAAAACTGTTTTGTTGTTACTTACAAACTTGTGCAGTCGGAGGCCACTTAATGCGCAGAGTTTCTGAGCCTCCTGTGCAAGCTGAATAGCTTCCTTGATGCTTGCTGTACTCGTTACCCCGTCATCCACGTAGAAATCTTTCATTATGAACTGTGAAGCGAGGGGAAACTGTGTCTCGTTTTCTTTAGCAAGATGCTTTAAGCCGTAATTGGCACACCCTGGCGAGGACGTGGCGCCGAATAGGTGCACTTTCATTCGGAACTCTTGTGGCTCAGTACTCAGGTTGCCATTTTTCCACCACAGAAAGGTTAAATAGTCTCTGTCTGCTTCATACACATGAAATTGGTGGAACATTTTTTCAATGTCACACAACAATGCAACCTGATGCCTTCTAAATCTGATGAGAACGCCGTTGAGATTGTTCAGCAAGTCTGGGCCAGACAGCAAATGATCATTGAGACTGTTACCTTTGTATTTTGCTGAGGCGTCAAAGACCACTCTGAGTTTATCTGGTTTTTGGGGATGATATATCCCATGGTGGGGAATATACCACCTTTCTCCTTCCTTTGCTTCACTGTGGACTTCCTCAGCATCTCCCTTTTCTATGACTTCACTCATAAACTTTACGTACTGCTCTTTGTACCTTTGGTCCTTTGACAGCTTGTTTTTGAGGCTTTGAAGTCGCACAGTGGCCATTTGCCTATAGTCCGGTAGGTGCGGTCTCTCCTTAAATGGAAGTGGCATTTCATAATGTCCTTCTGTATTTTTGTAAATGCCTTCCTTTAACGTGTTGAGAAAGAGAATGTCATCTTGAGACACTGACCTGTTATCCTTGTTATCATCCTTGAAGTCAGACTCGAGAACCTTGAGTGCATCTGCTGGAGTCACTAGGGGGAGCTCTTTGACTGTGACTCTGTGACACACTGTAGACATGCTTAAAGAGTCGTTGTGAGATGATGTGGGGCCTACAATACTCCAACCCAATGCTGTAAGGACTGCGTAGGGTTCATTCTCTCCTCCTAAGATTACTTGCCTTGGAGCCAGCGCCTTTGAGCAACTATAGCCGATTAATAAGCCAACTTCACACTCAAACTGTGGTGGAATCTCATTCACTATTACCTTGAGATGATTCCATTGCCTTGCCGTTTCACAGGTAGGAATGTGGGAGCGGTTCACTGGTATACAGTCTTTAGTGTATGCAGGAGGGAGTTTGATCATTTCTGAGGAGTTGTAGCCTCTCACTTTGAGACCTGAGACACGTTCACTAGGCACAACTGCATCTTTACCAAGCATTGTAGTGAGCTTTAACTTGATTGGGGTGGACTTAGCTTTGAGATGATGAGTCACATCTTGGTCAATGAACACTGTGTCACTTTGGGTGTCTAAGAGTGCATAAACAAGCTTTTCCGTAGCTGGATGTTGCTCTGAAGAAACCCATACTGGTACTATCATTGCAGTGTTGACACATTGATCGTTGGTTTCTGCGTTGAGAGACAGGGTAGTTGCAGCCTGTTCTGTATTGTTCTGAGTTGTGTTAGTAGCTGATTTGTCTTTGTTATAGCTGAAGTCGTGCAGACAAGTAGGGTGCTTTTTCTTGCACATTTCACATACGAGCCTGTAACGACAGTCCTTTGCACTGTGTCCGGGTTTGAGACAGCCATAACACAGTTTATTCTCTTTTATGTATTTCCTTTCTTCAAGTGATTTGCCTTTGAACTGCGGGCAACTGTGAAGTTTGTGTCCATTGTCTTGACAGAGCATGCATGGTGGTTTAACATTTGACTTTTGTTTTGTATTTTCAGTCTCTGTTACAGCTTGTGTGTGGAGAACATTGGAGGTGGGTCTTTTCTCCTTTTGAGAATCTTTACCTGTGGTCGTGGTGAAGTCTCTGGAGTGGAGTGCTTGAAACGATGTAATCGGGTTGCACACAATCCTTGCTTCAGAGGACATGAATGCGACAAAGTCCCTTAAGCTTGGAAACTTCCCACTTTCATCCATGAACCGAGTAGCTTGACGATTCCACCTTGCAGCTGCCCAGTCTGGTAACTTTTGGACAAGTTTTTGGTTCTCCTCACAATCGTTGAGAATGGTTAAGCCTTCGACGTGGGGCATGGCCTCATAACATGTTTGAATGAAGTCAGCAAATTCCCTAAATCCTGTAGAGTCCTTTGTATGTATCTTTGGCCATTTTGCCAGCCTTTCTCTGAACGCTTTCTGTACGACGAATGGATGTCCATACCTTTCACCGAGTCGTTCCCATGCGTCCTTGTATGCATCGCTGTCATTTCTGTAGAAGATGCCATCGAGTGTCTTTCGAGCTGCACCTCCTATGTATTTCTTCAGGTAGTGTAGTTTGTCAGCGGGTGAAATGTTCTTGTTATCAATGAGTGCAGTAAATGAAGCTTTCCACTCAATGAAATGTAGTGGGTCACCCGTGAATGTGGAGGGCTCTGGCATTGGCAATCTGTTCATGGCAATACTGTCCTGTACTGCTTGAGCTAAGAAAAGTGCGTCTGCTTGCAGAGGTGAGGAGGACTTCACATTACTGTTTGGAGATTGAATGGGAGCAGAAACTGTTGGGAGCTGCTGAGATACTTTCCTAATGCTTACATTTTGGACACTACTCTCACTCTCTATCTCTTGATCATAAGTCATTAGTCTAGCTCGTGCAGACTTTACATCCTTTTCTGCCTTGAGCCTTTCTAACTCACGCTGCAACTGATCAATCTTTTCCCTTTGTTTTTCCTCTTCAATTGCAATTTCATACTCTGCTTCCTTGGCTGCTAACTCTGCTGCAGCTTCTACTCTTTTTGCAATGACAACTGATGCCTCAGAGTCTGACTTACTGACTGACGAGTGTTTACTTGAGTGTGAGACTGAGGAACTGTAAATGGATTTAGCGTAGTCTGGTCCACGAAGCTCACGAAGACGTATTTTGACTTGGACACTATCATAGTCATCCATGCCTGATAGCCTTTCATGTGAAACTTTAATAATGTCTCTGGTGACAGCTTCACATGTGTCTACAAATCGCCTTGTATCACTGGATGGAGTAATGTGATCTCTTATTTCTGTGTACAAATTAATGACACTGTCTCTTTCCTTCTCTATGATGTTCATTAGTGATATAATTTCACTGTTTGATATGTCTCCCTTTAATTGCTCTCGCATTGTACGTACTTCTTTTTTCCATTGATCATAAACATGAAGAAGCCGTTTTTCCTTTCTAAACGCTACCTCCTCCTGATACACTTGCATCCTTTCTGTGGGCCTCCTTTGACGAGAAGAGTGTGGAAGCTCCTCTTCCGCTGTGGCCTGAAGATCCTCGGTGTGATCCGTTTCATCTTCAGATTTCGACATGTTGAGGACTGGAAGATGCCTTGGACCATCGGATCCCAGATTACCTTGATTGGAGCCGTGGAGATGAAACCTTTGAGCGGCTCTCACTGTGACCTCAGCGCTGAGCGTTGGATGAGCTCTTCCTCGGCTTTGGGGGAGCTCTTCTCAGCTTGGGTCAAGCTCTTACTGTAGCTGCCGCGGTCGAAAAGATGGTCTCTCAAACTGATGGTTCACATTGTTTTTAATTTAGCCTTGCCTTGCATGTGAACACACCGTAAGAGCTACAATACAAACAGAAAACAATACAATCAGTAACTCATACAGCATGTAATTTACCTTAAACCTTTTTAACCATGTGACAATCTCTATTTTGAGTGCTATAATTATGTAAATTCTATTTATAATCATTAAACATCCAAACCTGGTCCTTTAACCTTATATCTGTACCATGAAAGAATAATCATTGCCTTTTTACAATACATTGCGTCACTCATGGCTTTAACCGAAGAGCGTTGGCACCCTCTAGTGGGTAAAAGTTACCGTTACGCAACAGTTATAAATATAAACTCCGCAAAAACGATTAAAATATAAAATGTCATGACAAGACACTAATACCAACCTTGTTCCCTCATCAACCGGGCGCTAGGGAACCGTAAGCATTAAAGCAATAAATCTTAAATAAATCCTTTGTCCATCTTTTTACAGGACGCGCACCTTTCTCCGCCTATAACGTTAGCAGCAGGACTTCCCTCTGCGTTGCCATAGTTACATCCGCACGCTGAGCCTTCTCTAAGCTCTTTCAAAATAAAAGCGTATGAATTATAATGCAACAAAATAACACCTTAGAAGCAATTTACAAAATGGGGGAAATATTATTACGGTCATTTACATCAGATGATTGTCTTGCATTCTGTAGGCATGTTTTGCTCGTTTGTAGGGATTCCATATGTGCATTAAAACTAATTTAACCCAGATTTACACAACAAACGATTTGTATCACTTTTTATACATGATTTAAAGGAGGTTTGCCTGATTTTACTTTGAGAAATGGAATAAAATGTATTTTGTCCTCCTTTAGTATATTGTAAACTCAAACGATTGTGGAGAATCAACATACATGAAATTATAAAATGTATGAATTTATGAACTTTTTGGCTATTTTTCTAACATATTTGTTAAAGTGAAACTAAAAAAAAGTGACCCTGCAAGTTGTGGAATGTGCTTATAAACATGTCCCTGTAAAGAATGTGGATGCTACAAATATATTAGGAAAGTAACAAATGAGTTTTGACCACAACTAACATTGTAATTTGGTGGCTTCCCCTTTGATGTGCACAAATCTACTTTAAAATATTTCACCTTCCAAGTACCACCAGTTCCCCGAACATCAAAGAGCACCCTCGTCCATAAATGAATTTTGTCATCGATTTCCTGAGGACTTTGTCTAGTTCTTTCCTGCCATAGTTCCTGTAACAATGATCCAGTAGATGGCAGCATTAGACTATGAATAATGGCTTCTGCTTCTGATTTGATTATTAGGGCACTCATCGAAAAAGAAAAAAAAACTTGCAGATGCTGATGCACAAAAATATATGTTTATTAATATAGACATGTGACCTTATGGAAAATCAACATAATTTTCTGCTCAGACAGTTAAAGCAGACATTTGTGTGGAAAAACCACCAGGACACTTTCCCTCTCAGTCCGGTCCTCTTTGGTATTCCACGGAAAAAAAGACGAAATATATTTGTGTACAGTATGGTCATAATGACCCCCAGACCCCGGGGGAAGCTTCCGCAGTTTCCACGTTACAGGATGAGCCGCTGTCCCAGGATCTTGCGGTTGATCTCGGCCAGTGCCACCGAAAACACAAAGGCCTTTTCATCGGACAGGCTGGCGTACATGTCCACCTCTTTTTCTTGTTTCTCTGTCAACGTAAAAAGAGATTATTTCACTGTGTCAGTCGATGTGTTCTTGTTTGGCTGCATTCTCAACAGAGAGGCCTATCTTACTGAGGAATTCAAGCATAGCAGGAAGAATAAGTAGTACAGATTTATTTCCATTTCAGTAGCCCACTAGAGTGTAGACCAATACAATATTACGGATTAGTTTGATATCTAAATTAGAGACTATAAGTAAGTAAAGCCCAATAAATTAAAATATCTGGGCATTCCTTGATTCTGACGGCAGTTTCGTTATCAGCCAAATAACTTCTTCCAGGCCCAAGGTTGTTTACCGTGACACCAAACAGTGCACTGGTGTTGATTGTTAAAGCCAGACTCTCGTTCAGTTAAACAGGAATTCTCAGATGTCTATCTACCTGGATGTCTAAAAAATCGTAAGTCGAGTCGAGTCACGAGTCCCGGAAACTAGTGATGGGACTTATGGCTCTTTGAAGGGAGACGTTCACTTGAAAGAGCCGATAAAAAGACCGGCTCCTTTGAATGATAAGGTTTTTTTTAACCACTTAACTGCCACTTTAGGATTGGGGTTAACAATTATTTACATCCAAATCTGAAAGCGTTGACTGGGGAGCTTACAGCCTATATGCCAGTGTGATAACTAATTTGAAAACCAAGACCTTCTAGTTTCTAAAAAATATGTGAGAGATCTATGTGAGTGAAATATAACTTACATTACATTTGCCGTTCTTAAAGCAGTACTAAGTAACTCTTCCCCCTAGAGGCCATAAGCGCAACTGCAGGTGTCGTAGCAAGTTACGATTTTTTAACTTATTAATTGTCTTGGAGAGTAAATACTACGCTGACAGGAAAGGCGAAGGGAGAGAGGGATACTGTGCATCCAATTATACAATGGAAATATATTTTTTCACTCAAACTTGGCTGTAAATACTGTTTAAAGTGACGTTAGCCCGCAGTTAGCTTTGTCCGTTAGCATGTTAGCTTCTTCGTGATTCCATTAGTGTGTATTGCTTTCTCCGGACCAGTGGCAGTCAAGTTGCAAACATGGTTTTCTGGCCAGAGACACCAGGGGGAGATGAAAGACCCTCCAATCATCCCATAAACACTTGTATTACCCCCAGAGGGACTACGAAAAGGATTTATTAAGGTAAACACGTTACTTAGTACTGCTTTAACCGTAATTATACCAAGGGTTACCTAACCCTAACCCGAGCCCTCTGATCAGGGTGGGACAGCAGGAAACAGGTTAAAGAAAGTAAATACCTTATGGATGGACTTTATTTGAATGAAAATGTCACTATTTTACATAATATAACATCGATATTTCCCTCTATGGAGTTTGTTATCACAAAAAACAAGCACATGACCCGATTGAGCTTCTATTGCTCTCATTCACGCAACTTTTTCTCTGCCCCTCTCTCTTAGTCGCGCAGGAGGGGAGAAAAAAACGTATGAAAGTGAAAGAGAATTGTCTAGCTTCAACGCGATCCCCTCTGTAACCGGAGTTTATGGCTCGTCTGCTCCTAAATAGTTTATTATTTCATTAGGACTTTTATTTCTCAAACTCGTTGCTTTGTGAGTGCTCACTTTGACTATTACTATCAATGGACTGCAGCAGCGGCGGAGATGGTCGGGGCGGACTGAGGAGGAGGCAGTGGGCGGTGATGTCGCCAAGGGTGGAGTAGAGCCGAGCGAACAGGCGGAAGACGTGGAATACTATACTCGTCTCTGCGCCCCACTCTAGCAGTGACTCGCAAAATAAGCATAAACAACCAAAGTGACACCCCTGCCCCGAGGAGGAAAAAAAAAAAAAAAAAAAGTTGAAGAGCCGTTCAAAAGACTCGATTCGTTCACGATCGACACATCACTACTGGAAATGATGTTATGACAAAAAAGTTGATTTTGCCCGATGTATCCCTTTTAAAGCAGTACTAAGTAACTCTTCCCCCTAGAGGCCATAACCGCAACTGCAGGTGTCGTTGCAAGTTACGTTTTTTTAACTTATTAAATGTCTTGGAGAGTAAATACTACGCTGACAGAAAAGGCAAAGGGAGAGAGGGTTACTGTACATCCAATTATACAGTGTAATTTGTTTTTTTCTCACACAAACCTGGCTGTAAATACTGTTTAAAGTGACGTTAGCCCGCAGCTAGCTTTGCCCGTTAGCATGTTAGCTTCTTCTTCGTAATTCCATTAGTGTGTATTGGTTACTCCGGACCGGTGGCAGTCATGTTGCAAACATGGTTATCTGGCCAGAGACACCAGGGGGAGATGAAAGACCCTCCAATCATCCCATAAACACTTGTATTACCCCCACAGGGACTACGGAGAGGATTTATTAAGGTAAACACGTTACTTAGTACTGCTTTAACAGGGATTGGCACTAATAGGTTTGCATGAGCTTTAAAAAAAACAACAACACAAATCCGCACCTCTGTCGTCTTCCACTTTCTTGAGGCCGACCGTTTTGGGCCGGCCCCGCCCCCTGCGGATGGTTTCTCCCTGACAGCTGGGCCGTCCTTTCCTCCTGTTCTCCATGTCACTGGGCAGCGACTCGATGCGGTCTTTGCGGATGCGCTCGGTCCTCCGCCTCTTGGACTCCAAATTGTCTTTACATTGAAAAGAAAAAAAAAAAAAGGTCAAAACACTGTCATATCATAAAATGCACAGTCGATTTCAGTGCGTCTAGAATTAAACTTTGTAGTGAAAAGTCCAACCTGCCAGTCCCGGGGAGCGCTCATTTAACCTGGCCGTCAGCAGTTTGCGGCTGATGAAGACGAACCCGCACGGGCACGACTTGCAGGCCACCGGAATCTAGAAAAGGTTTAATACTTGTTAAAACATCTCGCATTAGGTCATGAAGAAAGGAGGGGGGTCGATTCAGTGTTAAAAACTTCTATCACACTGACTTTGATAATTCTTCAAAGCTTTCGCTAAAGAAACAGGCTTGTTTCGTGGGTTACTATATGACGGGGGGAGGCAAGTTTGAGTCGTGGGGGCTGATTTCCCTCACTGCCAAAACACCAAGGGCTGAACCTCACCATTGTAGCCTAAACCAGTGTTTTTCAACCACTGTGCCGTGAGATATTGTCTGGTGTGCCTTGGGGAATAATCCAATCTCACCTAGTTGTTTTTTTGTTTTTTTACAAATGCATTATTATCCACAAATAATGTACCGTTTTCGAGTGTCTATGCTGTCTAGTGATCGGCAGAGTAACCATATTATACTCCTCCATATCAGGTAGTTAATTTCTTTGAGACAAGAGAATTAGTGATGTATTGAGGCATTGTGGCTAGTGAGACTATACGGTGTTCCTAGCCAAGACACTTTGATGAGAACATTTTCTGCTGGTGGTGTGCCTTGTGATTATTTCAATGAAAAAAATGTGCCTTGGCTCAACAAAGGTTGAAAAACACTGGTCTAAAGTAAATAACTTTGTTTTAGTGGTTCTCAAGTGGTTTGGCTTTGTCGCCCACCATTACCCCAGGATGACAAGCCACGACGCCAATAAAACTGTTTGCCATATATCGTTCTACAAAATATTGTATATTCCTAGGCCTGTCACGATAACAAATTTGAAGTTCGATATATCGAGGCAGGAAAGTATCACGATAAACGATATTATTGACTAACGATACTAGATACTGTCAACTCTCAGGCATAAAAATAACATTAAATCTATGTTCTAAAAGTGCATAATTATATCCTAAAATACCAAACAAGCTGAAATAAACATGAAATATAATGTAACTCGATTTGTTTCAGTTAAAATACAAAGTTTTACGAAGAAAAAATAGGGGGGAAATGCTATTAAATGTACAGACTATAAATATCGAGCCCAAAAATGCATCATTTATCTGTCATTTATGGAAAGACAAGTCAATATAGTAGTTATCGTGTCAACCCTATATGTTCCGCACACATTTTTATTGAACAAGCGGTAGATATGCTTTTAAGAGCTCAAAACAACCCAATAACATTAATTTTTAACAGACTGGGATGGAAAATATCGAAATAAAAGTTGCGACTTTTGTGACCAAGTGGGATGTTCTACCAGGAAACTTTTAAAATACTGACACTAGTATTATTTGAAGAGCACTTTAACAGGTAGTTGATCTCTTATTGGCATAATAATATTTCTCAAATTCGTCTTGAGGGCCATAAGTTCTGTGCTGGCGGGCCGGATTTGGCACCCGGGCCTGATGTTGCCCACCCCTGCTACTGTATATGAGTTCTGATGACAGAGGAAACATTTATGTAAAGTATTGAGTGGAAATATAATCACATTTCTTCATTTGTGTTGAAATATCTGGACCAATAACTGAGCCTTTTCCTGTGCCCAACTCCCACAGTTACCCCTCAAACTGAGCCCATGTATCAACGAGAAAAAAAAGCTTGGGGACCCCTGGTGTTTGTTATTTTTTTTTCCCCACAGAAACGCACACAAGGAATTTTGCTTACCTTCATTCCTCAGAAGTTGACCTTTGAATCACAGATGGAGGTCAGAACATTAACTAATTAAGTTATGAATTTCTTGGACACTCTGAGTTGGACTGAGAGACGTTTACCATCATGCCAGTTTTTGTTCCATGTTCATAAATTAAAGCGATATTAAACATAAAACAGGTCAAAAATAAATACTTGAGAATCCTTTGCTGCAGATAAACAACTGGAACCTAAACGTCTCCCATCGCTGCTTTTGTCTTTGCACTTCAAACCGATTAGCCAAAAAAAGTTAGCATCAAAGTGACTAACTCTTTCTCACCTGTTGGTCGCACTCGGGACAGGATTTCGTGGCCATTTTGACTTTCTTTGTTTTATTTGCCGTAGCCATATCGCCGATGTGGCAACTGCTGCAGGACCCAGATCGGGCCCCACCAGCTTCAACTTAAGACGAAAATGAGCTGAAAATTGGTGACGTTGCAGGAAAATAATCCCTTTAACGAATGCGACCACATCTAAAGGCAGAGCTGTACGTTTTGCACATTTTCTGAGGTTATTTATTCCCAGAGCTCGATCGGCAGCTGCTCTCCACCACATTCATCTTCTTCGAAGCTCCGGCGAAACGAGGCGGGGCGGTGTGCTGCCTCCTAGTGGCCAGGATGGAAACAAAGGTTTTTGAGTGCGAATGACTTTTTGTATTTATTTACTCCTTTTCAGACGTGGGTAGAGTAGCAAAAATATTTACTCAAGCAAGAGTAACGTTACTTTGAAATAATTCTAATCAAGTACATGTAAAAAGTCGAAGCAAGTAGAAGCAAAAAAGTACTTGGAGAGAATGTGACTTGAGTAGTGTACTGAGTGTAAAAGTCTGATTTATGCCTCCGTTGAGACAGAAATTATGAGAGGCAAAATTTGATATGTATGATGTGCAGTGTTTATTTGTTTTAGTCCTTTGACGAAAATGTAATTCAATTTTAGTCGAGATTTAGTTGAAAAAATATCAAGTTTAGTCTAGTTTTAGACTAAAATTGCAAGTAAATTGAGTTGACTAAATCTAAGACAAATTTAGTCGACTTTGCATTTATAATATTCATTAAAATTATATTTAATCAAGGTCCTCTGCTGAACAAAGCTCAGAGCTGCTCCTTTGGCAGTGAATTTACATGATATGAGGCTCTTTCAGATTGTCAGTAGAAGTGTGGATGATTTTAGTCTCTCCTTTTCATTTTTATTTAATCTTATTTTAGGCGACTAAAATATCTGGACAGTCATAGTTTTAGTCTCATGGAAAACTTTAAATTTAGTTTTTGTCCAATTTTAGTCGTCAAAAGTATCACTGACTAAAATCAGAAGTATTTTTGTTGATGCAAAACAAAATATATGTGTTTTAGTTTTTTTAAATTGACTCACAGAGGTGCACTTAACCTTTTTTTGTAGAAATAGTAGTTAAAATATTATAATAATTCAAGGGACTTTTTTCCTTTTCTTTTTCTCTGTTATAGCAACCTGCACTGGACCAAGAACAAGTGGAAGGGAAATGTGTACAATCATTCAATTCAAAGTACAGTTAAGTCACAAGACTGGATACTTTGGGGTCTTTGTGGTGCAAGAGGATCCTATTGTATTAAAAATACACCTTCAAACCCCAGAGAGGAGATGGATTACATTTCTGTTTTCACATGAAGGCTTAATGAAGTGAATAAGTTATTTTAGCTTGCATTGTTTCCCTTCAAAATTCCGTTATTTATTTCAGTCCAAGTCCGTGGCTAATACAATCCAGTGAACACTTCGTCCTCTTTGGCGCTATCGGACTTTAAGCTCCAACATCACATCCCACACAACACAACAGTTTGTCGAGTAGTTTTATTTCCGTTACATGACAATAATTTCACTATTTAATCACTATTTATTTTTAATCTGTTTTACAAGCATGTTTAGGTCATTTATAATAAAACTGAATAGTAAATAATTCTCCAGCAAAAAACAAAAAAACAAAAAAACAAAACAAAAAAAAACCAACAGGCTGCTCTCTAACTATAGCTTTTGATGTCCGGGACACATGTTATGAGTTACAGAGTGGCGTATACATAAAGAGGAGGAAATCACATGGTAAAGGTTAGAAATGTGCAGAATACACGAGTGAGAGGCAGTGACGAAGACGATCGACGAGACCAAGGGCGCACAGATGGGGTTGCGCGTCTTGGCGGATGGAATCATACGTTATAGTGTCGGGAGTTACATGCAGGACTTGACGTTTAGCTCACTGGCCACTGCTGCCACTTCAGTCTTTTACGTTAGCTCATGAGTGATTGAAGAACACCACCACGTTTTAATACTGCAGTTAAAAAGAACATCCTAAAGAGCGGGTAATATGCCTTTTAAGAAAATCCGACATTGATCTAAAACAGCTGAAACTAAACATCCAGTCGTTTCACTTCCTGATCTGACCATGAGCCCCCCCCACTACACTCCTCTTGTTCCCTTTTCCCTGCGCAAGTTTCAAAAAGGGGGGAAATAATACCATGTGTGGCTGTAGTGAAGCTATGGCGAGTGTTTTTACTTCTCAATTTAAGTATTAAGCAAGAGATGTCGCTAGGAGTAGCCACTGGGGAAGATTAAAAAAATACTCAAAGATGCGCTAGTGGGTCAAAACACACCTCCCGGTCATTTTTTTGACGACAGAACATTGTAAAGTAGTTAAAGGCTCCATTTTCATAATACCTCCCCTTTAAGTTATCTGACAAGGAAGGTGTTTTTGTTTCATATGAATAAGCCCAGTAATTACAGAGATACAACTAGCCAAAGAGAAAAAAATTGTAGAATTTTGGTCTAAGCCATATTTAACTAGAGGCTCTTTAAAAACCTATTATGTTTCTTATACATTTTAGTTTCTCAGAATGATTTGAAATATATAAGCACTTCTGGCTTAACACCATGTTATATTAAAGGCACTATTTGTTCTAGTGGTGGAACAAAATTAGTTTTATCGTACACTCAGATATTTGTATCAAATTCATTAAGTCAGGCTAGTTTTCACGCATTTCTATGACTGTGACTCTAAAAAGTGACCCTGCAAGTTGTGAAATATGCCAATGTATAATCTGCTCTCTGTGAAGGACTGGGACGCTGCAAAGTTAGGAATTCAGTGGCTTTATCTTTCATTTTTGGTAATAAAGAAATCAGGTAAAGGGCTCTTTTTCATCACTTTGAAGCTGTCATGTTGGGATTTGGATGTTGGATTCCCTTCCAGGTGCAACCAGCTCACCTCTCTCTTACTTTTTTAAATTGGTGTTAATCAAAGTACAAATTTGTGGTGTGTCCTGGTCTTACAAAAAGAGAAAAATGACACCTTTCATTACAGGCCTATGCAAACTCTACAAGTCTATATTTTGTACTACTCCCACTCCCCCTCTCATCTTTCAACCAAACTCATGTCACTTTCTTTTTCTTATGATTCAGTAAAGTCTTAAGTGCGTTTTATTAACCAAAAATGTGAATCTAGCGGCACGTGGCCAGTGAGCTGGTGTTGAAGTCGCGCCCTGGTGTTTCCATGTATGACGTGGGTGTCTGTCGGAGCCTATAGGAGCAGCCCCTCGTACGCCGGGCCCTCCGTCTCAGGGGACTCCCTCTGTAGGCGCAGGTGCTCCAGCGTGTTCTGGAAGTGCTTGTTGATCTGCTCCGTCTCCTCGCTGGCCTCCAGGTTGGGCAGGTCCTCTCGGATCTTCTGGATCAGTTGGTTTAGGACCTGGACAGTCACCTTTGAAACAAGAAAAACAAGAAAAGTTCCTCATACAATATTTCTCATACTGCACATGGTCATGAACTGTCTGTGGGTGAAGGGTTTATTGTGCACATACAAATGGCCTGGAGACTAGTTGGAGGCTAAAGTTGCTGCTGGTCCCATAGATGTGATCTTCCCCTGGAGATAAGGCGAGTCTCCAGGTAGCCTCAGTCAAAACAGACTGGTTTGATTCCAGCTGAGACTTTTTTCCAAGTCTCAGGGTGGTCTCTAAGATGTCTCTTCACTGTCTTAAGCAGTTGTGGCAACATTGCAAACACTATTTGTTGTCCTCAACCTGTGACGTTTCTGTGATGTCCCTGCAATATATCCGAGACTGACTTGAGTGTCCACGCAGTCTCCACTAATATCAAACTTGTTTGTTTTCACTGAGTCTACCTGGAGACTCGCCTCATCTCCTGTGGACATCTCAGAGACATCTCTGTGACCAGCGGCAACTCGAGTCTGCAACTTGTCTCCAGACCGGTGAGATAGGCCCTTGATGATTCAGGTTTATTTTTAGGCAGCCATGATCAAAGTCTCTATTGATGTGAATATTGACTCAAGGGGAACATGAAATGATACATAAAGTCACAGATGAGAAATTCCTTCCACCCCCAAAAAATCTGATTTTATTTCAGTCTTTTACATTTTCAAAAAAATGGGCCCCCGCAGAGTTAATGCCTCATATTCTCCCAAAATGGCAACTACCACAGCTTTTCTAGGCACCCAAGAGTCCTTCAATTCTAGTCGGAGGAATTCTTGCCCATTCTTCCCTACAAAAGTCTTCCAGAACTAAGAGACTTCTGGGCTGTCTTGCACACACTGCTCTTTAGATGTTCATCCACAGATCTTCAATGATGTTTAGGTCAGGAGACAAAACCTGGCACCTCTTGATATAAATTCTGTGCACCTTCTTCTCCAAACTGACCTTTTCTAATTAAAACCAAATATTTTACAACTGTTATGGGAATGTCTCACCTGTAACTTTAAACCTTTTGTGCCTCTACCGGTTCACAGCGCTCTATTGCCATTATAATTATGTGACAGAATTCATGACTCACTGCGTCGTTCTCCCGCTCGTAGAAGCACACGTATCTGTTGAGGATTTCAATGAAAAGCTGGACTTGCAGCGACTGGTCCATGCACTGGTTGGCAATCTTCAAGGCTTTTTTCAGACACTCCATCACTCTTTTGCCATCACGGATCTAGCGAAAGAAAAGTAAATATGTGTTTCAGACTCATTATGAAACACTTGATTCTTTTTTAAATCCTGATTTGGCTCGCAATGCACGTTTAAAATCATCCAGGAGTATTGACATTCGAGAGAAGCCTCAATTACAAAAAGTCATAAAAGGACATGCTGTAATTTGTTAAATAGTTCACAAACTAGAAATGCTGCAAACACAAAAAGTATAATCAGATCCGTGGTAGCGCCTACCTCCTCGCCGTTCTTGTCGGTGCTGCGTCCGGACCAGAAGAGGTGGGCGCAGATGCTGACAGCGCGGCACTGGTCGGGCTTCTTCAGCAGCTTGGAGGCGGCCAGGGCGCACTGGGTCCTCAGCGGCTCGTGGTTCTCCTCGCTGAAGCACTTCGATCTCTCAAACGTCCCAATGATCAGCGTGATGGCCGCCAGCTGGGCTTTGGAGTCGCTGATCTCATCCTCGTAAAGCGAGAAGGCCTAGCACGGAAAAGAAGAGGTCAAGCGCTGTAGACAAAACAGTTTTCTTCGTCATGTTTATAATTTCACTTCCGAATTGAACATATCCTCATTAGGGTTGGGTACCGTTACAGCAGTACTAAGTAACTCGTGCCCCGAGAGGCCATAAGCGCCACTGCAGGTGTCGTAGCACGTTTTTTTACTCATTAATTGTCCCTGAGAGTAAATACTACACTGACAGAAAGGGCTAAGGGAGAGAGGGACATTGTACATCCAATTACACAATGGAGATAATTTTTTTCGCTCAAACTTGGCTGTAAATACTGTTTAAGCGGAGCTAGCCCACAGTTAGCTTTGCCCATTAGCATGTTAGCTTCTTCTTTGCCATTCCATTAGTGTGTATTGGTGACTCCGACCCGGAGGCAGGAAAAGCAAGAGTGGTTTTCTGGCAAGAGACACCAGGGGGAGATGAAAGACCCTCCAGTCCTCCCATTAATACTTGTATTACCCCCAGAGGGACTACGAAAAGGATTTATTAAGGTAAAAAAGTTACTTAGCACTGCTTTAAACAATACCAGTATGGTAGCTATCGGGAAAAAGTTTAGGTTTCAAAAGCAGGTAATGAAAAAAATCTTATACCTTTAGTTCTGATGCTGTTGCTGAATTTTTTTTTTACACATTCTCCCTATTTTTTCCCCCCCAGTTTTTTTGCTTAAAGTTTGCCCCATTTTTTTTTGTTATTGTTGCTCGAATTTTTTCTAATGTTCCCAATTTTTTCCTTATTTATGCCTCATTTTCCCCCAAAAAATTTATTTTCCCAATTTGTCTTTATTTTTGCCACAATTTCTCCCAATTATTCCCCATTCACACATTTTTTTGACAATTGAAATGAACCTGATATTTTGCTTTAGGTATTGATGTCAATAAAGTCGAAGTGCTCCTAAGGTGTTATTACACCTGACAATATAGTACCCTTGTTTATCCACTTAGAAAATCTATCCATCCATTTTCTTCCACTTTATCCGGGGCCGGGTCGTGGGGGCATCAGTCTCAGCAGAGATACCTAGACTTCCCGATCCACGCACACCTCCCCTAGCTGTTCTGGGGGGACCCCGAGGCCACGGAGACATAGTCCCACCAGCGTGTCCTGGGTCTTCCACGAGGCCTCCTCCCAATAGGACATGCCTGGAACACCTCCCTCTCTACACTAAGAAAATCGACATGTTTAATTTTGTGTGACAATACTTGGATCGTGTAACTACTCACGTAACCGTATTTTTAATGGGGAAGACATGGAAGAACTTAGTCACTTCTAATTTCTAACCCTGTTCGGGTCCATGAAGAGATGAGGAGAGGCTAAACAACATGTTCTGTGTTTTTTCGTGACTGGGCGCACGCGTAAAGACCAGACAGTTACGCATCAACTCGTCTAAGCTCGGGTAAGAACATACCTCAGCATGCAAAAACACTGGCCTATTCCTTTAAGTAAAGTTCAGTACCTGGGACATGAACTCGTACGCCACCGTCTCGTGGTTTTCAAACCCGATCTCTCCCGCCGCCAGCGCCCCCTGCAGGAAGAGTCGGAGGGGCAGCTCTGCAAACTCGGCTTTGATGAGCGCGCTGATGGTCTGGTGAGCGAAGGAGAAGATCTTCTGGCATTTCTTCTCCCACTTGTCGTCCTACCAGAGAGAGAGAGAGCGGAGAGTGAGAAGAGCACAGGGGAGAGCAGAATCTGCGGGAGGGGGAGTGAGTCACACGCACTGATGAGGAGTTCTCTTTATATCTGAAAGCCAGCTGGTAGGCGGCGAACACCAGAGGAGGAAGCGTGAAGCGGATCCTCTGATTCCCGCCCGCGCCAAAGTGTTTCCGCGCCGTGTTCAGGATCTGGACAGAAGAGGAGGACAGAAGGAGTGGGAGAAGTTAGTCAAATCAAACTAAAAAGACTTCTTATTTAAGGGTAAGAGTTTCAGCTAGACTTCACTGATATAAAGACAAAAGCATTTCACACATTTAGAGATGAGCAGTACTATTGATGTTATCGATAATACATGACACCGAGGATCACGATAACAACATTCAGAGTTTGAAATATTGAGGCGGAAAATACTGCAATAAACAACATTAAAAATGGAAATCTCAGGAATCCCTTGTTCTAAAAGTATGTTTAGCATGTCTTCAGTGACACACAATTTGTAATCAACACAAAACTCAATGGAAAAACCCTTACTTCAGTAACTAAAAGAGAGAAGAAAAAAAAATACATTGATGATTAAGGATAGGAATTCATTCGCTTTTCTACCGATTTCCATCCCTACTGACACATGTTGAGCCCAAAACTATATTGTTTATCAGTCATTTATCGAACGATTAGTCAATATAGTAATTATTGTGACAGAACCTGCTGTAGCTAAATACAGCTTTTCACTGACGTTACGTTTTTCTCTAGAATTTGTTGGCATTTAATTGAATCAATTCTTTGTTCTACTCATGAAATGTTCCATGACTCACTGGCTTCAAAACAACCCCAAAGGATGACTGATCAGTTGGACAGATGCTCTCTTCAATTCTGTACCCTTTTTCTCAAACAAACCATCAGCCAAACAGTTATTCTTGGCAAGATTTCATTACGATGAAGGAACCAAAAGTACATTCAGCATAGGGTCTTCTTAAAGTGTGCTTTTGGTTAACATGAGAGATTGGCGCTGCACTCACGAGGTACTGCTGGTCGGGGTCCTCCGAGTGGAGCAGGTGAATGAACCGTCCCACTAGGCTCTGCTCCTCCGCGAAGTCCTCTGGGTCCGGCTCGTCCGACGGCTGGTCAGGCTGGTCCTGGATCAGCGTCGACACTAAATTCAAGATGGCATCCACCTGAAGGACAAAAACAAACCAGTTACTGATGGATTTCTCTTCAGAGCGTCTTCGTGCACTGTTGAGGAAGGAAAATCCAAAGGCGCACCTGCTCCTGGGCCACGATGGTGGTGTTGTAGTCCAGAGTGTTGCTCAGGACGTAGCAGCTCATGTTTTTGCGCGACTCGTAGTCGAAGTACTCGAACAGTGGAGGGAAGTGCTTGAGTTGCAGCACGGTGAGAATGTTGTTGTAGGAATCCACCGGGATCTTCAGCAGTCTCATCAGCTCTTTGGAGACGGCGCTGCTAGTCGCTATACTGCGGGGCGCACGAGTGAAGAGAGGAGTTAGAAGGAGAAAGGGAAAGAGTTTTATACAGGCATTGCATACGCCTACATCCATCTTTATTCCAAACCATTTCGATGTCCACAGAAGCTCCTCCAGCATCTCTGTAGGATCAAAGTTTGCATCTACTCAAGGTTAGACCAGGCCCAGCGCGATTCAAACTTGAGCCCTTTTGTACGGGCTGAGAATCTTAACTCGAGCATCTGCCACCTTGCATATTCAGAACCAGTGAATCTTGACCATAGATGGTTTTCGATGAGTGTGTGAACAAAAACTACCCGATAGCATTTTGTATTTTTGTATAAGAGGATGCAGATGCAAAAAAATAAATCACAAAGTTCAACATCTTCTCTCTCAGCACATATGAACTGATGGTGCTTTCCAGGCAATTGGTAACTGGTATCTTTCCCTCTTGAAAATTACGACTTACGACCTCAGAGCGTTCCAGATGAAATAAACTCGTATGTAAACAAAGCGGTTAATGCAACAATACAATGCTAGCGTTATATGAACATTTCTCCAAACAAGATATAATTAAAAACATGCAACAGAACGTTTTGTTGAAAGCTGAGACCAAAGTAACATTCACTTCACTGATGCAGTGGTTTTATCATTAGCTGCCCTCCTCCACTAGGGGCCGCCATGACGGTCTTCATCTCGCATCTGAACTCGTAGCAGTCTTGAGGTTTCAGAGTTTACAAGTTGTAATTACCAGTTCAAGCGGTGTTCCAAGGCATTTTTCCAAGTGGGAGGTGGGAAATTTACCAGTTACCAGGAACGCACCATAAACTCAAATAAAGGCGTCCAAGAGTGGAGACAATATTGAAAATGTAATGTACTTTATGTTGAACAGATAAAAGGACTTTCAACCATATATGAATGTGGCAGGTTTGTGAAACCAGTTGCTTCCAAATCATGATCAGGGAAAAACATTTGTCATTTTCTGTTTGGAGATTTTTTCCTAAAACTGGGCCTCTCTCATTGAGTTGTACAGGTCCAACTGAAATTATGACTTGACAGGCTAGAATGTCGTGAACACAACCTCTCAATGACAAAGAAATATAAATAGATAAATGATCATTTTCATATGTACGGCTTTTAAACCTTTTCTGATAGTTGAAGAGTGGCTTGTTTTCTAATAAAAAGCTGTTGGTCCCTGACACCTAGAGCACCTTCACTACACAACAATCATTAAATATTCTAGACTGTTACAATTATTGATGATCAAGTCCTAACACATGCAAAGGTCAGCCATAATTCTACTCGCTAAAACTGAAACCAGACAGGAAGCCGAGTATCTGCACGTACTGTTCCAAGTTGAGTTTGTTGAAGATCTCCACGGTGCTTTCCAACACTTTGTCCACGTAGTCCACACGGTCGGGGTAACACTTCATAGCCAGGTTGATGAGGGACACTTGTAGAGACACCACGTCCTCCGAGGGCATGTCCTGTCGAGACTGGACACCACAGACACCGCAGAAGCTGAATCCACTGTGTCCTGGCTGAAAAATACCTGCTACATCCTTTAAATTTAAGAATTACCTGAATGACAGTGGCTACTTGTTGGGAGAATATGTCAAACAGTTTGATCTCAGCTGGAATGCCAGGTCCATCCTCTCGATGAGCGAACAGAGCGAGGCTAAACATATAACACATGGTACAGTAATGAGGAAAAGTCCCAATGAAAAGAAAACATTAATATGGTGTGGAATCAAGTACCGGTCGATTAGTGCGATGATGATATTCTTCACATTGACGTGTTGGTGCAGGTCAGCACACGAGCGCAGGAAGGGGTTAAGAGTCTGAAGATGGAACTCGTCGGGAAATACCTGGAAAAGAACATGACAGATGAGACAATGCGTTTACATGAAGAGCGCCGTTACATCAGGGTTTACACAGGCAAAAGAAAGTCAATTTTAATGCTTTTTCATGCCAATTTAATGCCCAAATACTATATTTGAATATACCTTTTCAATGCCATCACAGTGAAATTTAACGCCACTATCGCTCAAAAAGTACAGTTTGTTCTCATTCTATAAAATAAATGACATGTTGAATAAATAAGAATCTTAATGATAGACTAATAAGGATTAAATTAGCTGCTAGTGAAAATAATTAAGTTAGTATAAGCAAAAGGATGTAGTGTAATTAATAAAGAGTGGGCATTGATGTCAGTCAGTCTCAGAATGCTAAAGTTAAGTTAAGTTAGGTTGTACTGTATTAATCTCTGTAGAGAAATCTCTGTAGAGAAATCTCTGTAGAGAAATTAGTTCTCTGCATTTGACCCATCCTCAGTGTCGCATGGGGCGAACTGTAGGAGCAGTGAGCTGCCAGCATGGGCCGGCACTCGGGGAAACCCTGGTAAATCAGTCCTGTAGAACCAGGACTTCAGATCTAACCATGTCCTGGACAGAACCAGGTCTCAGCCAGGACTAAATGGGGTATAAACTAATTTGCACTTATTTTTAGTGAAATTTAAAGCGGTACAAAGAAACTCGTGCCCCTAGAGGCCATAAGTGCCACTGCAGGTGTCGTAGCATGTTGCGTTTTTTTTTACTTGTGAGAGTAAATACTACTCCGACAGAAAAGACAAAGGACAGAGGGATATTGTACATCCAATTACACAATAGAGATGATTTTTTTCACTCAAACTTGGCTGTAAATACTGTTTAAGTGGTGCTAGCCCACAGCTAGCTTTGCCCATTAGCCTGTTAGCTTCTTCTTCGTGATTCTATTACTGTCTATTGGGCCTCCGACCCGGTGGCAGCCAAGTTGCAAGTGTAGTTTTCTGGCCAGAGACACCAGGGGGAGATGAAAGAAGGGACTACGAAAAGGATTTATTAAGGTAGCAACAAGTAACAAGCTACTTAGTACTGCTTTAATGCGTTTAAGGCCTTTAATTTGGCATGATCAAATTTAATACTTTTTTAATGATTTAAGACCCTGCGGCTGCCCTGTAATCCTTTAAAAGTCCACTCTGAGCCCGTGGACATGTAGAGTATTTCAAACACACCTGAATGATGCACTCCATTAAATACTCCTGAGCCAAGGAATCTCTGCAGTTGACCACCTGCTCCAAAACACCAGACAGAACGATCTGTGGGACAAACGAGTGTCAGAGTTATTCACAGAAAACAACACACACTTAAAAGGTGCATAAAAAGCAACAAGCAAGACCTGAAACGTTAAACCAACTCCTATTTGTAGCAGCAGTGTTATAACGTGGTTAAAAGCTCAAACGTTGATTTTAGCATGATGGTGAGGTTTGAATAAGTTTCATTCTGGGATTTGTTCCAAGCACTGTGATATTAGACCAGGCACTTCTTGTTGTGAATCTGGCATGTACAGACCTGTTTATACTTGTCCACATTGACGCCCTCCAGCTGACTCAGCCGCACCAGGTTAGTCCCGACCAGAATCCGCAGCTCCTGACGCTCCTTCTCCCTCTTCTCGCGGTCTCGGCTGTGGCCCTGATGCTGCATCCGAACCCACAGTTTGTTCATCTCCGCGAAGTTCAGGAGGATGAAGTCAACGGAGTCGGCAATTTCCCCAGTCATCTCCTCGGAGCCCCTGAGAGAGAAAACAACTTCTGTAAGAATGCGAGAATAGAGCTGTTTTTACGCAGATATAAGTGAAAATACTTTTCTATGAACCAAGGCAGTATTTTAATGCCACCAACATATAAAAACAAAAGTAAAAGTTTGGACATGTCTGAAGATCATATGAGAATATGTAGGACAGAGAAGAAGACATTTCTTTCAGCCATTATTAAAAAATAGTAATTCAAAAGTATCTTCAAAACAATTTACAGGTTTAAATGCCCTGTACTTGTTGGTTTCTCTCTTGTAGTGGAATTATATTTGTTTTATCCTACTTTGTTCTACTGTAAAGCAGATATTAATACACATTTTATAAGCCTCCTAATGTGATTTACCACACTTTTCTCCCTAAACGTTGTAAAACCTGCTCATGAACTCATCCGTGTGAAGAATTACTGAGACATGTTCCCCGTCCCTTGCTAGGGCTGCACAATATATCGCAAAAAATACAATATCAGAATCAGTGTTGTATTCATTGCCATTGTTTGAGAACAGGTTCACAAACGAGGAATTTTTCTCGGTTCACTCGTGCAACACAAATCATATAACACAGAATTTAGATAGAAATAAGCTATGAACACTTTAAAACTATAAGACTATAAGACTATAAGGGCATGCTTAAAAGAAGATTAAAATAAATAAATAATGATAAAATAAAAAGGGTGATGAAATCGTGACATCAGGTGATAGAATATTCGTATCGCAAGCAGCCACAATATATCGCAACATCACTAACGTCTTCATCTGACTGAGATCGAAACAATGCATTGAACTTGAAAGTTTTCGTTAAACATTTACTAACTTAGTTCGATGTTAGCCTTGTTTTGGTCCTGATGCAGTCTTTCTTAAAGTCTTCATTTGACACAATTTGCTGAAAAACTAGTTACTTATAATTTGTGTTTAATTCGAATGGACCGTGTCGTTTTGAACTGGTTTAGTGAAATATCGCAAAAATATCACATATCACAAGTTACTTCAATATCGTTCAGTCCTCGCCTGAATCTCAGTACCTTTTAATTTAACTAAGCCCTGCCGCTGGAGAGTTTACAGTGATTCAGGTCAGCAGAGTCACACTTGTCATTCATAGACATCTCTGTTACTGTGGCGGCACCGACACCTCGGCGTAAGGCACGGGGAAACACAAGAGAAGCTTTACGCGCGTCGGTAATGAGGACACAGAGGCGTACGCAGTATTAGCTCTACTTCTTATTTTGCGGTTTGCTTATCTGTGCCACTACAGCAGTGTTCAGCACAGCAGAGCTCGACAGGCGTAATCATTTTAAAGGAGCAGGTGTTAGGGGGGCAGGAAAATTGCTCTTCGCTCTAGCTTTTTTAACAAGATTAAATTCTGTCGAAACGCATTAACATAACTTTTCCAGTATTATTCTTAAAGCTTTTCAGTACCCTGCAGTAACCCGATCATTGCTCAGAGAGAATATTCGTAAAGATCCATACTCTAGCTGCTCTCCGTCGTCAGGCAGGATGTTGCGGGTGCACTGCAGCAGGTAGTTCCTGAGAAACAGTCCCCTCAGCGGGTGCTGCACCCCTCGGCACATCTCCACCAGGTCCTTCAGGATGTCTTTCCGAGACTGAGGGAAGGAGCGCACGTACACCACGCCCACTGTGATCAGGAGGTAGCTGCAGGAGACACGAGGCAGGGTGCATGTGTTTAGATGGGTGTGAATAAAGGCTTGATTTTTTTAATATAACCAAACAAAAACTGCAATAAATTGTAAGAGAAGTAATTGTTCAGTACAGCATCCTCTAGAAACAAAAAAAATAGCTAAATTTATATTTATTTATTCAAGGTTCAATGTAGAGATGTACAGAGGCATTAAGCTGGTCGGCCATACTATTCTCTGTTTATTAAAATGAGTTTATTCAAAACTGGAGACTATTTTTGAATACATTTCAATATAAAGAGAAAGAAGTGAGTACGGATGGCCAGGCTATTATGTTCATAGAGACAGAAGTACATCACCAGGTTACAGCCAAGTACCTGGTTTCATGCTATTCTTATTATTAGCTTAGCTTCGATTATTAAACTTAACCATGAAAAACTTGCTTGGTGTATTGACTCACAGCCTGGGAATGATGTTTCCTGCATACTGCACCAGCTCATACAGATCAGCCACCTTCCGTCCTTTGGCAAACTCATCAGTCAGATACACCTCCAGGTAGTGCAGCTCATCTGAGATGGCCATGTCTAAAGAGCCACTGTTAAGAAGAAAGGCCCATCCAATTTCCTACATTAACACACACCATTTGGGCCTAACTGAGGTATTTTAGCTGCAGTCGGGCGCTGAAAACACTGAACATATAAAGCTGCTACCGTGTTCATCACCCGTGATTTTGTAGAACAGTAGAAATCAAGGATACAGAGCTCATAGTAGCTTTTTGGAGAAAGCATTGACGTCCGCAACTCCCCCAACATGTTCGAGGCATGCTTCAAGGCGTCCATCAGTTTATTCTTGTCCTGGAAAACAATCACAAAATAGACTTGTTACCGAAGCACACGTTACTTTTACTTGCATTAACAGTGCGGGTGTTGCTACTTTTCTGATTATTAAGTCACATTATGTATACTTGAGTTGCACTTTAAGTTTTAAGCACACATTCACATTGTTGCCAAGGACCTTGAAGTTCCAACAGAGAAAGTACGTAAATAGTTACTGTTTACCAGACATCGCTTCATCTGGAAGGACTGGACCTTGACGGCTTGCACGGCTTCATCCAGAAGCTTCTCCTGCTCGTCCTGAGGAGACTGTGTGGTGGGCTGCAGGGGACAAACATGAGTTACTGATCAGGAACTGTTATTACGCAACTTTGGTATGTTATAAATGTGAACTTATTTGCTCTTCTAGTAGAGTATTGATGAGAATAGTAATGATCTACACTTTTATTGCGCTTTACAAGCTTTCTACACTGTAGTCATAATTCATTTAGGACTCGCTCCTTGCCTCGCTCCATCACCATCAAACACCTCTCACTCCCACACCAAACTCGCACAGGAAGAAGGCAGGTGAGAGGTCAATCCATCCACTCAAGTCATATGTCATTATTATTCTGATGCATTCCTTAGCCCTTTAAAACTACTTTCGGGCTGCTTTTGGACAATGGTACAACACTGGAACACATTATAAAAGTAAAAAAAGGCAATATAGCAAAAATATAGGGCAGCACTCTAAAATATAGCAAAACACTTGTAGACAGCATAGTAGGTCACTTAAGGTAGGTCACTTAAAATGCATATGACCAGTGTTAATGCTTTTGCAATAACACTTATTTATGTTGTGAGTAATAATTATCATTTTATTTCAGTGAAGCAGCAAATGAATGAATAAATAAATGTTGGGCATTAAAGTTAATTTTTGACATACAGGTGAAGTTCCACAGCAGACTGACTCATTTCCCATTGATAAAACATGGTTGTCACGGCAACAGTTTAAAATCGTTTGCCTCTATGTATGTCACTTCCTGTCAGTATCCAATGAGGAAATTAAACTATAAACAGTATAATAAATGCCAAACTAACCAGCTTAAATATAATTGCGTTTACTATGTTTTAGCTAAAAAATTGTGTCGAATGTGTCATGTGCTCTTTAACTTTGCCTATGATTGTTCCACACATTGCATTACTATTTAATGTATTGGCCTACACTCCGCCCACTTCTGTACTGTCATTCATATTCATACCAATAATGCATGTGCGAATCGAGCATATAATAAAACGCTTTGAAACACGTGCCAGAAGGGTAAGAAAGTGTCTGAAATCACGTCCAGAGTCAGTAAGAGCTGAGGGCTGGGTCTGTTTGGCTAATGGCTAACACATCCAAGCTAACAACACTTCGCGGACTCATCGCGTTCACTGATGCTAAACATTAGAGAACCCCACAACAACAAGATAAGACAGTTAGGGAGGATTGATCACAATGCCGCGACTAAAATGCCCAAATAACCCAAAGCAACGCAGAGTCTGACATTTAAGGAAGTAGCCAGTGTTTAGCATAGCGTCTGTCAAACTGCAGGAGGAATGTAGATGCGCACGGTGAAGTTGAAGCTGGCATCGCGGTCAGGAGAATAAAACCCCAGCGCAGAAAGTAAAGATCGGCGACTGGTTGTTTTGGTGTTGTTGTCCGGTCTTACCATGATCAGAAGTCGAGGTGTAGCAGCAGTGCAGTAGAATTTTCTGTCATGTGACCTGGTTTGGCAGAACTACAGGACGGGGAACAGCCGCTTCCTTTTCCTCTGCAAAAATCACACCTCCCAGCGGCGCGAGGGGGAATAACACAGGGAGAAATGGTTTATCCGAAGAAAAAAGCCTCGATGTCACACTCAGGCAACAGGAATTACTTTGACCACATGATGCAGCATAGAATACAGCTAAACATGTAAACAGCCTTAAAGGTAGTGCTCCTTTAAGCTGGTTGAAGAAGAAGAAGAAATTAAATTAAAGTGCATATGACACATAAGACACAGTTTTTGCTAAAACATAGCTAGCACAAGTTGTGTGATGTTTATAGTTTCACTTCCTTATTGGACACCGAAAGGAAATGACATAGGTGAAGGCAAACCATTTTAAAGGAACAGGCCACCGTTTTTACATACTGAAATATGTTCTTACCTGACTGAGCTTAGACGAGTTGATGCGTACCAGGCTGGTCTATGTGTGTGCCCTCAGTCACGCAAAAAGACCAAAGATGTTGTTAGCATTTGGCCTTTCCCAGTATATTCCTATAGCTCCAAATGGGGTGATGTTAGAAGCGACCAAGCTCTTACATGGGCACGCACAAAGACCAGACTGGTACGTATCAACTTGTCTAAGCTCAGGTAAGAACATATCTCAGTATGGGAAAAACGGTGACCTATTCCTTTAAACTGCTGCCGTGCAACCATCTTAAAACAGTATTAAGTTACTTGTTAACCTTGATCAATCTTGTTTGTTTTCCCATTAGGGTAATACAAGTGATAATGGGATGATTGGGGTGTCTCTGTCTAGAAAACCACAATTGCAACTTTCCCTGCTCCGACCTGGAGGCCCCAATACACACTAATGGAATCACGAAGAAGAAGCTAACAGGCAAACGGGCAAAGCTAACTGCGGCTAGCACCACTTAAACACCATTTACAGCCAAGTTTGAGTGAAAAAATTATCCCTAAATGTACCTGCAATATTTCTCTTTTGGCTGAAAATCTTTTCTACTGGGTTTATTGTCACCACTTGGACCTTAGTTGATATGTGCTAACAAAAAAGACTTAGAAACCATATACAAGTCCAAAAATCAGCATTTAGACAGTTACCATAGTTACCACCATAGCATTCTTAACTTCAAACCAAATTTATAAATGTTTCCTTAAAATAAAGGGCTTCAGTGGGAGTATTTAAATGCAAGAATTTTATAGTGAACAAAAAATATTTTACCAAAGTTATTTTGAGTGCCAGTTTGTGTGATTTTTTTCTTTCATGTATAAGCAAGAAACACAGATAAGACCCAGTGATTAGTGCACAGATGCACAGTATTCGCAGTTTGACACAGAATATCATACCATTACCTAAAGAATGTTATGCTGTCACCTGAGGACACCACAATAATTAATAAGCCCATTTGCTTTATTCAAAGAAAATCCAACATTACTATGTACAGCAATGCAAAACATTCATTTCTTTCCCCTTTCTTGAATCACTGACATTAGTGTGAACATTGGGAGTATGTGTATTGTTGATGAAGATCATAAATGTTACTGTTTTGGCTCCTGTCCGGCACGGTTGCAAAGAGTTATGAAGCAGAACGAGCCCCGGTTGATGATATCCAAGTCGTCACGTAGACCTTTTTGTTAGATTTCTATTGTGTTCATGATTATATTTGGTCTGGATTGTCCTTCCGCTGATGAACAGTCCGTGAGCAGTCAGACCAGAGGGGGACTTCATGCTCTGGTGCAGGTAGCCGTTATAAAAATCCGCAGCTGTCAGACACTTTTTCAGTAGCACTGATCCGAATCCAACCCAGCCATCCTAGACAGAAGAAGAAATAATAAGGGTTTAAACACACAAACAAACACACAGCCAATAGCATATACTGGAGTCTGACTGACCTTACAGCGAACACTTAGGGTATTGGACTCTTTCAGAAACATCACTGATCCAGGAACTACTTCTCCACTTCCATCTGCAAAAATTGAACTGCACTCAGTGAAATCATCAATAACAAGTTGGCTGGATCACATGACAAACGCTTCACGCTCAACTTCATCATATGTTTTCCCTTTTGCTACTTTCATTTTTATTTTCACCCAATTCTAAATAGAAGCTGG
The DNA here is from genome assembly GCF_951799975.1 of Gobius niger. Lineage (NCBI taxonomy): Eukaryota > Metazoa > Chordata > Actinopteri > Gobiiformes > Gobiidae > Gobius > Gobius niger. The sequence goes on along the minus strand of NC_136855.1, from coordinate 35,270,311 downwards.
CTCCAAAACCCCATTGCGAGTATGAACGAGTGTCCGTTAGCCCGCACTAGGGATGCACCACTACCGATACCAGTATGGGGCCGATACCACATGCTTGCACTCATACTCGTACTCATACATGAGGGTCCCGATACCAGAAGCCGATACCACTTGACGTGTGGCCGGCGCTCCTAAGGGCTAGTAGAGAAAATAGCAACAAACTGGAGAATTCTTTAGTGGAAATGCAATATTCCACATAGAGCTGACTTTATTACAGACGACACTCGCTAAATCATAGTCTGTGCTGGATTTAACCAGAGCTAAATGTTGTTAGTTCTGCAGCGTGGAGTCTGCAGTGTTTACAAGATACAGGCTAATGTTGCTAACTAGCCGCTAACCCCAACGCAAAACAATGAAAATGCTGTAGCTTTTCGCTAAGTTGCTATAAACCCCCAAGAAAATCTACACAAAGCTGTAGCAAAGGCGAAAAGACACCATTTAGCTGCAGTAATAAGTAACCATGTCAATACTATTGGTTAACAAAAATAGATAAATGAATAGAGCACAAGCATTGAAGAGCTTTAGGACATGAACTGTTTGGTCTATGTTGGACAGTGCAATAAAGATTAAAAATGACTAACCAATCTGCTGTGAAAAAGTCAATCTATAAATCGTTTTTTACAAAAAGTGGTATCGGTGGATCCCTAGCCCGCACTGAACGCTTTGGGGGGGGAGCCACCCTCACTTCGTCCATCGCTCGTCCACGTCTACGGTCCATGGTTGGAGCACATATTTATCTTAAAGAGGCCTCACCTGGAACCACATTGTGACATTTCCCCACGTAATCCAAGAGTTTCACTGTCCTGTCCATCCACAGGGTTCGCAAAGGGATCTGAGGAAGACAAGGTTGGATCACACTCAGTTAATATTGATCATGTGTTAAAGTTGGGGTTCCACTGGGCTCGTGGTCTGATATTAATGAGAAAATAATGAGTCTTTTGAACAAACTAGGATATGTTTTTAGTCCGCTCTTACCCGAGATCCTATGGCCCGATACAAACAGTCGATGTTGTCCGTGGTCTGCTCCTCCCACACCACCCAGCTCATGGACGTGCTGATCTTAGGGGCTGAAAGATGGGAAACATTAATATGGCTCTTTCACATTGTTAATATGGTTTATCTCACCAAATGTTGCACCCGTCAAACTCTGCTCCTTCCGATTTTGTATTTTTTCAATTAAAGTCCTTAGAGTATCAACCAGCTGGACAAAAACACACAATAATTAATGAGGACATAGTGTCAACCAAGGCTGCACAATTACTCGCAATTGAATACAAATGCGATATTTGTAAGTCGCAGTAGAGGTATTTTCACAATCGGTCAGGCCTAATGTGATTATTTTGAGGGCATAAGCATTTATTGAGCATTAAAGGCCCTATACTTATATTTTTTTCAGGGGTAAAATTTGTTTCGTCCATCAGTATATCGTAAAAGCAGACATTTGTGAAAAAGACCTTCATAGGCTGTGAAACAAATCATAACGCTTTATTATTTATCATCAGCTCCCTCTTTCATGGTTTGTAAACATAAAGTCAGATCTTCAACACTTGCAAAATAGCCAAGCACTGGATTTCTATTACTCTTTTACTCTCAGTAGCCACTTTGGCCAGTTGAGTATTACATCTAGATTATAGCAACATTTGAGCTCGTCTTGACTTTCTGCTGCTTTGTTTTTTAGTATAACTTCTATTAGGGCTGATCGATTATTGAAAAAACAACAATCACGATTATTGAAAAAACAATAATCACGATTATTTTTGTCATATTTGAAATCATGATTATTCAAACGATTATTTGTGGCCTTTAAACAGTCTGAACAGTCAGAAAAGTACAAATGATTTCAAGTTTGCCTCGATTAAGAAGAGGTCTCTGTTTCACACCTGCCCCCTGCTGGCCAGCCCTCACACCTGCGCAAGTAAACTGAGCAGCGCGGCCTGATGACATCATCACACAGCGCTGTTTGTTTTTATGCCAGGCAAAAGCGTGAGCCATGGCACGTGAAATGCAAAGGGAAAATAATAATAATGAAAGTCTGTATATATATATAGATATATATATATATATATTTTTTTTTTTCCGATTATGCAAATTTTGTAATAGTTTAGTGTAATAATGAAAATTATAATCAAATTTCGATTAATTGCACAGCCCTAACGTATGTTCAATATGATGCATGTAAAAAAAATGTATATGATAGATAGAAAAGCCAATATGCTCTATGCAAGTGACACGTGACTTCCAAGTGCGATCTCTGGAGGTCGTGGTCCTTAAAGGGGCTGGAAGCAAGTTCGCCATTTTATACTAACTACTGCCACCTCAAGCCATATGTGTAACTGCACCTTCTATATTAAGCTCGTGCATGACGGCAATTCGGGCCGAAGTGACACATTTTTGAGTGACCGTACAGGATTTTAGAGGCAGTTGTGGTGAACAGTTCTGAGCTCATTCTACATTAGGACATGGCTGGAACATGTAGGGGGAGGAAAATACATAATTTTAACATTTCTAAACTCCTTATAGTCCCTTTAAGGATTAGCAATGTCTTTACAAATCAACGAATAGTACAAGAAAACATCGCAGACGGTGGGAAACTGATGGAAAGTCACTGACTCTGTGTTAAAAACATTACGTTGGTTGTAAATAGTTGACTGAAGGAAACGCTCATTGAGGACTTTTTATCTCAGAGCTAACGGCTAGTAGCAAAAAAAAACACAAACATGTAAACAACTACAATGTATTTATCGGAATTGGTTTTAATGCCATTGACAGGGAATAAGTTCAAGGGCATGCATAAAATAGATTAAACCTTTAAAAAAATTATGCTAAAGAGAACGTGCATACATAACTACATTTACTACTACCTTTACTGTACTAGATTTCTGTTTTATTATTCCGTCTAGTATGTTTTTTGTGTGTTGTCTGTATTTTTGCACTGAATATGGAAAGCACTTTGGTGTAGTGCTCTGTTTTTAAATGTGCTATATAAATAAACCTTGACCTTCGTAACTCATTTATAAGCACAGACCTATTGAGAAAGTGTTTAGTAAAACACTAATTAGTAACATTTGAAAGAGTCCAGCTGCCTTTATGACAAACTTACCATCTGTGCTCCCTTCACAGCAAGAACTCCACCAAGGTCATCTGAAGTGAGCTTGTTCTGGATGTGAAATGTTTCCTGACTGAGGATGGGGCCCACATCAAACCTGCAGGGCAACCACAGGTTTTTAATACATTTATCATGAATGTTTAACCACATACCTTTGTCGTGACTGACCTGTGAGGGCGAATCTGCATGACAGTGACGCCGGTGACCTCATCTCCCTGCATAATGGTGTGGAAAATGGGTGCTGGACCCCGCCACCGAGGGAGCAGGCTGGGGTGCACATTCAGAATCCCTCTGCAACACGGCACAAGTTATTATTCCGAAGAGATCTGGGAAATATGCTTTTTACTCACAATGGAAACTTGTTGATGATTTTTTCAGGGAGTAAACAACCAAAGGACACCACGACCCCCACGTCAAACTGCCCGTGGCTGATGTCCGGGGGCCAGGTGTGAACCGGAAGAGCGTTCTGGTGAGCAAAGCTTTTCACGGGGACATCACCGGGAAGAGTCACCACTTCGAGAGACTGTACCGGAGGGTCATCAGAGCTCCTGGGACAAACCAGAGCAGGATCATAAAGGTTGTGATGAATGTTTACAGGATGAGTGGTTATGGGCAAAAATAATGATAGAAATAAAGTCAACTTTTAGAATGGTTGACATTGACAAGGCAGGATGGGCACAGGAAAGGAAAGGATTTCATGTGTATTGCGCCTTTCAGAGGAATGGTCACAAAGCGCTTTACATGGGACAATTTACGTTCCCTCCTTACTCGGTGGTGGTAAGCTACCTTTGTAACCACAGTTGCCCTGGGGTAGACTGCTGGAAAATCGAGGCTGTCATTCTGCGCCATCGGCTCTACAACCACCAACAACCATTCAGTATTCACATACACACATACCTGTACACACTACCGAAAATGTTTTTAGTGGACCTAAGGAGAACATGCAAACTCCACACAGAAAGGCCCCATCCATGTGAGAATCTTTTGAGGCAAGAAGATCCCATTCTGAGCTCACACATCATCATATATCATCAAAATACTGTACTGATTATGTGCCTTGGCTTATTGGAGTTTGGAACTAAACAAGCCACACTTTACAGCTGTATAGATCGAGATATAATGCACTTTTCATTGCAAATAGAATCTTAAACATTACGGACTGACTGGCTAACATATTTGTCATTCAATTTGACAACTGAGCAGGGAACTGAGTTGATTTCAAGATGTGAAAAAAGAAAACTATAAAATAACAAAGTAAACCATGTTAATATAGCTGATTCTAAGTGTTTATTGCTTGATATTATGTATTATTTGGTTTGTATAGTATTTGCATGGTGATCTTTGGGCCTGCAAAGTCTGGAAACCACTGTTCAAGACCAGAGCATGGAACAACTTTCAGCCTGGTGTGTCTAGTATCTGATTAAGGAATATAAACATAGGTCTCCACCATCAAATCTGGGACAGGAAAAAGGTCAACACTGTAGGCCTACCTAGAGGAGGAGAGCACTTTGAGGGACTCCACAGCGAAGTAGTCGGTGCCAAAAAACAGCACCTTCCAGGGGGGCTTAGAGGGCGGTGCGTGTCCTCTCTCCGGGCCCAGGCACTGGCACAGGGGCCGCCTCTGGAGCTGCTGCTGGCACCGGAGGAGTTTGACAGCTCTCCCCCAGGATATCCACATGGCTCCTGCTCAAGTCTGATCTGCTCTGGATAAGCGCATGGCACTAGTGTCTCTCCGCGTGCCTATTGTTATTGAACAATAATAACCTCACGAGAAATGGATGAATGAATCATAACCTGTCAGCCTGTTATCGGTAATACTTCATGCGCGCTGCCATGTTGCCCTACGTTTCTAATTCTTGTCTTCAAAACATACTGCTGGGCCACATAGATTTGTGTGTCGCCACCTGCTGGACAAATGGAAACCTAACCAAAATGTGGCATTTTTGGGTTATTTTCTGGAATAAATTATGCTACGACGAATAAACTGCTTATTTTACAAAAAGAGGGGGAAAAAGTCACTTGTTTCCTCAATCTTTGGGTGGACGAGCTTAGTTGTAAATTTAGATAAGTTGTCGCCATGGTGATCCAATGCTCTGGCGGCCATATTGTGACTGTCAGCTGTACTCAAGAGCTCAAGTAAACGGATAGAATAGTATTTCTTTTTTCAATTTACTGTGTTCATTAGACTTTTGTGTCCGTATTCCCAATCTATCATCCATCTTCAACCGTGTTAGATGTGCGAATCTTGTTTTTAATGACTCATAAATATGTTTTTATATCAATTAGTGTAAAATATATTGTTTGATTATCAATTAATTTGCCCATACAGGTCGAGGACAATCATGATTAATGTTACTGCATAAAACAGAGACTAGTGCTGTGTTTTTTAATCATTTTCTTACCTTAATGGAAGTATCCAAATACGGGATACACGTTCAGACTTGAATCCTAATACTCATCTAGACTGCAGACCTATCACTGCATCTGCATTTTGTTTTGTTTGTTTGTTTTTGTCACGTTCTTGTTTTTTCCCCTTTAGCATTACTTTTGGCTAATCTTCCGAACACAAGATGGCCGCCACGTTTGCCACGGTAACGGTTGCCATATTTTCTATTTATTTCTATGGGTGGCACGCACGGAGGATCGTTTTGCGACAGCACGGCGTCCCTCTTTACGACAATTACATTTCTCTTACGTTTTAACAACAACATGGCTCAAGCGGCGCACTTTTCGGGCTCTGAGGGTGCTTCGGGGGAAAATATGGAAAGTTCGGCCGCAGAGGGGGACAGCGGGACACCGGGGACAGCTGGAGGAGGGAACCCGGTGTGTCTCATCGTCCTGGGCATGGCGGGCTCCGGGAAAACCACCTTTGTCCAGGTAATGGGCTCATTGATGCTTAATGCTAAGACACAGCAGCCGGCAGTGTGGACCAATATATGAGCTTATATGCGAAATATGATCATCCCCTCTCTCTGATGCACTTGCCATGTTATTCCCAAAGTGAACCTCAGAGGATTGCATTATGTGACTTCAGAACTTCTATTTTTAGCTGTCAAAATGCTCAGGTTTTGTATCCCTAAAATAGAACTATCCACATGAAACAAAAACTGGAACAACGTTTACTGTCTCTTCTGTCAACTCAAATATTCTGGAGAATTGGAGGAATATATAAGGAATTTATAAAATAAATAATGATTGAGTAGAACAATATTTGTGACTCCATGAGAGAGTATGACATCAGCAATTTACATAATTTAACCTCTTAACCCCCACTTTAACAGAGTGCATTTTCTTCAGTTCGGCTTTACCCAAATCTAAAAGCGTGTGTAACTCCCCATTTGAAAGCTAAGACCTATTTAAGTGATCTAAGATTTTTCCTCGTGTTTCCATGTGTTGCTGCTGTGTTGTCGTCACTTTTTTGTCATTTCTTGGCTGCGTTTCTGTTACTTTTTTTGTGTGACTTTTTTGTAACTGTTTTGTGGTATCTTTTTTTTGTGTTAATGTTTTGTTTATCACTTTTTTAATGCTTTTTTGTCACATTTTTGTAGCTTTTCTTGTGTTTTTGTGGTCTTTTTGTTTGTCTTTTATTTATTTTTTTCATCCTTATTAATGTCTCGCTTTTGTTTTAGATTTGGGTCACTGAGGATATAGATTTAAAGTTGTACATTGTAATATTCAGCATCTATATACATTTCCTTTCACACTTTTGTTTTTTAAAATACTTACGTTTTAGAGCAGCTCTGACCCCAGTGCTCTATAGCTATCAATTTCAAAAAACATTTCATGATTTAGTTGCACAATCTAGTCTTTGCTGTGAATTGTTGGTGATGCTGCCTAATCCTGCGTCCTCCTCTTTGCTCGTTCCTTTGTAGAGGTTGACCGCACACCTCCACTCTCAGAAAGACCCGCCGTATGTCATCAACCTGGACCCCGCAGTCCATGAGGTGCCCTTCCCGGCCAACATCGGTGAGGCCATTGTGGGGCCATCGTCGTCACATTAATATCTGCTGGGGGGGTCTATCTGTTTTAAATGTGGAACTATGTGCGCAGATATCAGAGACACGGTCAACTACAAAGAGGTGATGAAGCAGTACGGCCTGGGACCGAACGGGGGCATCGTCACGTCTCTCAACCTGTTCGCCACGCGGTTTGACCAGGTGAGTTCCCCTTGTGTAATTTACTATTGTCCCTTAGGCTGATGTGTGTTTATCAAATGCTTTACTACCTTGCCTTTGATTATTGAGCAATCTCAGATGACAACATGTGTCCTAATGTAGTGAGGTGCTCATTCTCGTGTTCATGTGCAGGTCATGCAGTTCATTGAGAAGAAAAAACAGAACCACAGGTGAGCATTTAAACACTCTAGCACATCAGCAACCACAAGTAGAGTATATGTGTGTGTGCGAGCATGACTAGCGATATCTGCTGTCTACAGATTTGTGCTGATCGACACACCAGGCCAGATCGAAGTGTTCACATGGTCAGCATCTGGCACCATCATCACGGAGGCTTTGGTAGGTATCGCAAATCTACAATGTTTAAACTATTAAGCATGATTAGGCATGTATATACCATACAATACCAACTTTATTTATAAAGCTCAGAAACAGATACAATTATTTACAGTAAAAATATATAGGGAAAAAGTACAACAACAACAACAGCGGGCAACATCAATCTGTGTTAAACGCCAGAGAAAAAAAGGTGCGTTTTAAGGAGAGATTTAAAAACAGGTAGAGACTGGGCCTGTCTAGTCTCTAATGGCAGCTGATTCCACAGCCACGGGCCAGCAACAGAGAAGGCCCGATCTCCCCGAAGTTTGCGCTTGGTTTTTGGGACAACCAGTTGCAGCTGATCCGCTGACCTGAGAGCACGAGAGGGAGCGTAAGGCTGAATCAGGTCAGACAGATAGGAGGGGGCGAGGCCATTCAGACTTTTAAAAGTAAAGAGAAGAGTTTTGAAATCAACTCTAAATCTGACTGGGAGCCAATGGAGCGAAGCTAAAACCGGTGAGATGTGGTCATGCTTCCGTGTGCCTGTTAAAAGCCGAGCTGCAGCGTTTTGAACGAGCTGCAGTCGACAGAGCGCCCCCTGGCTCACACCAGCATAAAGGCCGTTACAATAATCCAACCTGGTTGTTAAAAAGGCATGTATTACAGCCTCAAAAATGCTGCCTTGATAAAATGGGCTTCAATTTCGCCAGTTTTCTTAAGTGGAAAAAACTGGACTTAACGACTGCGTTGATTTGTTTCTCAAATTTGAGTTCAGGATCTACTCTTACACCCAAACGAGTATATACTATAATATAAAGTAGCATATTACTGTTATATCATGAATACCTAACCACTATCATGAGAACTTGACCTCCAGACCTCCAAAATGTATGACTTTATGTAAGGAAAAACAATTCTGATAAAGAAGTATTCCCCATACTTTTGCTACATCATCTTTTCCAAGCCTTGCACCTGATCACAATGCTTCGCTGTGTTTCAGGCTTCCACCTTCCCCTGCGTGGTGATCTACGTCATGGACACGTCTCGCTGTGTCAGCCCTGTCACCTTTATGTCCAACATGCTGTACGCCTGCAGGTACGGACTGTCATCACAATCCACAATGGGCCTTTAGATGGACAGCCTGAGCCACAGTAAAATAAAGACACATTCTCGACTTGTCCAGCAGAGGGCCCCATTTGATTTGATATATGGGGCTTGGGTCAGGCGGGGTTGTATGTATCACTGAGGATATACAAGCCTTGTTGTTTTTTGTGGTATGTGGGTCTGGTGTTAAAATAAGAATATTGTCTAAAGTGGTACTTGGTATGAAAAGCTGAAGAATCCCTGGCTAGCTCACACTTTTGTTTACCTGTCTCATCAGTATCCTCTACAAGACGAGGCTTCCTTTCATAGTGGTATTTAATAAGGTAAGTTCATCTTTGGCCCTGATGAATAATGTAATCAATAACTAAACGTGACCCATATTTATGAGCTTGTGCTGAATCTCGCAGACGGACATCATCGACCATAGTTTCGCCGTGGAGTGGATGCAGGACTTCGAGGTGTTCCAGGATGCTCTGAACCAGGAAACCTCCTACGTGAGCAACCTGACCCGCTCCATGAGCCTGGTCCTGGATGAGTTCTACAACAATCTCCGGGTAGGTCACACAGCAGGTCCATGTAACCCCCCCCCGCACGTTTTCCACGTAACACTGTGTGTTTGCAGGCTGTGGGGGTGTCTGCAGTCACGGGCAGCGGTCTGGACCAGCTCTTCGTCCAAGTGGAGGAGGCTGCCAAAGAGTATGAGAGGTCAGAAACAAACCCTGACGTACAGCTGCCATTCTCCATCTGGTATAGTCTGTCTGAACCTGTGTTCTGTTTCTCAGGGAGTACCGTCCCGAGTATGAGCGGCTGCGCACAGAGCTGGTGAGTGCCTGGTGTTTGTCAACTGCATGGAGCGATAACAATGTTCAGCTCAGCTCCATTCTCAATGCCCCGCCACTTACATTTACATCGGGTTTACTCTATTTCAACTACGCTCCATTTCCTGCAAGAGAAAAGGTCAAGCCACTAGATTAACATGGCAGGGCTGAAATACAAATGATTGTGAATGCATTCGTGATAGGTTCAGTGCATGTGGGAAAAAGTATTGGCACAGAAATTTTGTGGAGCTATTGCCTATTTTTCTATATTTTTAGCATTGTTTGAAGGTTGATAGTTGCCTCTCACGTTGCTCCTTTGAACACATCAAATTTAGGCAGTTTCACTCACGGGAAGATGAACAATGAAACATGTGCTTGTGAACAGCAGTATTGAGTATAACAAAAGTAACGTGTTTCAGAAATACTTTTTTCAGTCACTAAGGAATTACATTATTTAAACTAAATATGGTAATACATTAGTCATTACAATTTAAGTTACTTGAGTTACAAGTATTGAAATGCCAAACTCCTCCGCACATAAAATCAAGTTGGACACAGGTGTATAAGATCTGCAGTTGTGTGTAGCCAACAGCAAAAAAAAAAAAAAAAACACACAAAACAATGGGCATCAAAAGGAAATCTTTGACTGCACTTTTGCTCGGTGACTTTATTACTATTTTCAGTTTGCATTTTGCCAAAAGTAACTCAAAGTAGTGTAACTCAGCTACATTTTTGACAGTAACATGTAATACAAGCATATTACATTTTTAAAACTATAGTTACTAATATAGAATATAGTAAAATTTGAAAGTAACACCGGTGAGCAGTGATCTTATTTGTGTCTTATATGGATCTAAAATATGTGAGTCGCCTCTAATGTTGTTCCTTTATTGCCCTGAAGCTGAACGGTTTGTTATTACAGCTGCAGAATAGAACAGAAGGATCTGGTCGTACAAGTGCATTTGAAAGCCTCACTTTTCCATGTAATGCATGAAAAAGCATTTAAAGTAATTGAATAAATGTTGTCAAAATCAATGTTTAACTTGATTCAAACTGGCATTTAATCTAAATTTATTGGAAAATTACAACATTGCTCAATGCTCAACAATTTCTACTGTTTAAGTTCATGGAAAATGCCAAAGTTAGGGCCTAAAAACTGTTTAGTTGCTGTTTCGGCTGAAATTGAGCTGCGTTTGTGGCATTACAAAGACATCACATGCTGCTCTAGTCCAACTACAATCGGCCCAGACAGGTCACTGATCGGCTGGACTGATCCCCCTCCCCCCTCTTCTTGTCAGATTAGGCGGGAGAGTTGATGAAATCCTGGAGAACCTCTCCAGGTCGGTGGGGAGTCCTTACCTCAAGTGGAGGAGTTCAAGTATCTCGGGGTCTTGTTCACGAGTGAGGGACGGATGGAGCGTGAGATCGACAGACGGATCGGTGCGGCGTCAGCAGTGATGCGGTCGCTGTATCGGTCTGTCGTGGTGAAGAGGGAGCTGAGTCGGAGGGCAAAGCTCTCGATTTACCGATCGATCTACGTTCCCACCCTCACCTATGGTCATGAGATTTGGGTAATGACCGAAAGGACAAGATCGCGAATACAAGCGGCCGAAATGAGTTTCCTTCGCAGGGTGGCTGGGCGCACCCTCCGAGATCGGGTGAGGAGCTCAGTTACCCGGGAGGAGCTCGGAGTAGAGTCGCTGCTCCTTCACGTCGAAAGGAGCCAGCTGAGGTGGCTCGGGCATCTGTTTCGGATGCCTCCTGGTCGCCTCCCGCGGGAGGTGTTCCAGGCATGTCCTAGTGGGACAAGGCCTCGTGGAAGACCCAGGACACGGTGGTGGGACTATGTCTCCGAGCTGGCCTGGTGTCGCCTCGGGGTCCCCCCAGAACAGCTGGAGGAGGTGTGTGTGGATCGGGAAGTTTGGGCATCTCTGCTGAGACTGCTGCCCCCGCGACCCGGCCCCGGATAAAGCGGAAGAAAATGGATGGATGGATGGAGTTGATGAAATCATCGGTGTGAAGAACAATTGGAGACAATGGAGTGGATTAAGAAAGTATTTACTGGGTGAAGAGTATAGGACAAGTTCACAACGAACAACGATAGACATGGGGTTTTTATCATAGTATGCAAATGAGGTATGTACAGGGCGTATCCTTAAAGATGATAGGCTGGCCCAAATTCCAAGTAAAATTATGTTTTTCTTGGCGAAGTTAGTTGAGACAGACCGTCTGTCTGTGAGGCCACGTATCCGTCACTGTCATGGTGACTGGACAGCTATATATGTGAGGCCTTAAGATAGAAAAACACATTCCTTGTCCTATAGGTTTCCATTACTTTCCACTAGTGTAGGCAGAATACACGTTGCACACTCCTAACTCAACTCACTGGCATGCTTATTCATTTATAATATAATATGAACATAGTAATATTAAAATTATGATTTCAGTTGTCTTCCCCCTCGTTCATGTAACTGCAGTGACTGTTGTGTCCTCACTGTTCTGACTCCCTCCTCCTGTGCACAGGCTCAGGCTCAAAGCAAAAAGCAGCAGGAGCAACTGGAGCGCCTTCGAAAGGACCTGGGAGAAGTCAGCATGTCTTCAACATCCACAGGTAACGCTCATGAAAGCACAATGGGTAACAGAACGAAGAACACAAGAGACAGGATTCATGAGGGGATATGTGTTCGGTAAGTAAGGAAGTTGTCAATGAAAAGACGAGAGACAGTCTGGTGTAGAAGATGTTGCCAAGAAAACGGGCTTAGAGACATTTGAACAGTCAACACAGTGTTCTGATTATAGATCGTTCAGAGTCTGGCGATTAAAGAGCCTCAGTCATACGTCATAGTGAAAAGTAGGAGCTTATCAGAAGATTACGCCTGTCTTAAGAGCCAAAAGTTGCAACTAAACCTCGCTTTCTGACAAGTACGTGACTCTGTGACTCCTCTGCAGCCGAGGCCGACGTGGCTGGACCCAGTGACCTGATCCTGACCAGAGGGAACTGTGAGGACGACGACGAGGAGCCGATAGACAGTGACACAGATGACCTGGACCACACGGGTGAGACACTCTGCCTCATGCACACAAGAGACATAACTACAGTGGTTTCCGGACTAGAGGCTGTTACTTTTTTCACACGTTTTGGCTAATTTATAAATTTGTCAATAACAATGCACCTGGGTCCAAAAACACTCTGCTATAAGAAATCTCCGGTGTGAGAAAGACACAATAACTGCTCCAAAACCAAACATGTAGTTGTGTCCAGAGACGATGCTCATGCGGTTCCTTTCGGACGTGCCCCACTCATCTGCACAATGACTCGGGCAGGTGCAAACCCTATCGCTGTCTTCCTCTACCTCTGTCCACTGTGTTTACTGCACACGGGAGCAGCAGGATGCCCACTGGTGAAATATTATGGAGGGGCAAAGGGAAAGCACAGTTTAAATTCATCAAAAGTCAGCCATGAGTGATTGACCACAGACCCAGCTCTGCCACACGGCTTCAAACACCAGGAAACTCCTGTGGCCGCCTACAGAGATAGGCCGAGGAAGGTCGAGGACGGACAGTCTACGCAGACAGGCTGTGGAGGTCTGCTCTAAACATGGCCACACTCCCGGGAGGAGCTGCAGTGCAAGCAGCGCTTCAGTTTGACTGAACACACGTGGGCTTAAAGGGACTATGCGGAGTTTAAAAATGTTAAAATTAAGTATTTTCCTCCCCCTACATGTATCAACAATGTCCTAATGTGTAGAATGAGCCCAGACCTGTTCACCACAAATTCTTCTATAATCCTGCACTGTCACTCAAAAAGGTGTTAATTCGGGTCCGAAGTGCCGTCATGCACGAGCTTGATATAGAAGTTACACATATGACCTGAGGTGGCAGTAGTGAGTATAAAATCACAAACTTGCATCTAGCCCCTTTAAAGAATAATACAATCGAATTTATAAACTTTTAATTTCATAACTCTTATAAAAGTACAGTAAATGTACCTGTATTTCCCATTCTCTTGGAAGATTTGAGCGCGCACTGAGGGAAAAGTATTTCGAGTGGGCTGTTGCCACATTCAACTGTGCTTTGTAACAACCTGGACCACTGCGGGTTATAGACAAGTGCAGCTTATATTTAAAAACAGAAATCTTTTTACATTCATTTTGTGCGGCTTATATTCAGGTGTGCTTAATAATCTGAACATTACGGTATATGCATTTCACCAACACAACCTATTTTTACAGCTACCGAGGAGAGCAAAGAGCACGAATCCTTTGGGAACTTTCTGAAAGCTAGGAAGGAAGTGATTCAGGTTCGAAACAAAAAGTGCTCTCTGCCGGAGGGGTCGTGAGACGAGCTGCTGCGGCGTCCCTCACTCTCCACACATGTAGTAATGAATGAAGTTGTTCTGCTGACCTCTGAACTTTTTATATTGACTACAAAAGAGTATATTTTTGTATTTGTTTTCGTCTGTTTGTGTTTTTTGTTTTCATTTCTTGACACGGACATATGTTTGACAAGTTTGGCTCATTTGTGACTCCCTGTATGCATGGACTATGTGTTAAATTAAGGATTATATTGTAGCCCCTTTCAATGTAACCCTTTATAATTTAAAAATAAAATCTGTTTTTACGATATGTTGTGTAGTTCTTTATTTATTAATCTATGCAATTAGGTTCTTAGGACTTATTCAGATCGGCCCAGAACTGTCTGAAGGGATAATTTATATAGAATACTTGTAACTAGTTAGCAGCCAAACTGACCATGAGCCAAATCTCGGGAGCAATTTTGAATGTATGCTCTGTCCAAAACCATCACTCCTGCAGATATGAGGATTCACCTTTGTCACAATTAATACATCTATTACAGCCCATGGAGCCTAACTTTCATTATTGCAAAAAGTCCATGACAATAATTGGCTTTTAGATTCATCCTGTTGCATCCCATCCCTTTGTGCCAATGACTTTCACACAAAATAATGTCAGTCTTTGCCGTTTTGTTGTTTTGAAAGCGGGCGCCTGTTTCCTGACACTGTGTAGGCCGCTGTGAAGGCTGTGGGCGCCTCATTGAAACGGTCTGGAACAGGACAGTATGTGACTCAGCTTCAGTGGAGCACGCTGCCGGATGAAAGAGAGTGTGTGGGCACAACGCTCCACCGCTTTTCATTCAGAGATTTTCCACAGGATTTCTTATGTAAAGCTACTCTCTCGAGGGAAAGGATTTATTCAAAGTGTATGCCATTTTGGATTATCTTCAGAGAATATAGAAAAGCAGCCGAATGTGTAGGGAAAAGGTGTTCAGTTGATAAAGGTGTGAATATTAGGATCAAGGTTTCATGGTATGTAGGCTGTACCGGTGCAGAAGGTGCACATGTACATCCTATATTGTGTTCGGACACCTGTCTTGACTCAGAGTGACATGATCCCATTCTTAATCCATGAGATTTTAGTATGAGGTTGGTCCTTTGCAGCTATAACAGCTTCTTCTGGGAAGGCTGTCCACAAGGTTTAGGAGAGTGTTCTTCCTGAAGCATATGTGAGGCCATACACTGATGTTGGAGAAGGCCTGGCTCTAGTTCATCCCATAGGCGTTCTATGAGGCTGAGGTTAGGACTCTCTGGGCCAATCAAGTTCACCCACACCAAACTCTCTCTCATTCATGTCTTTATGGACCTGGCTTTGTGTGTCGGTGCACTCCCATGTTGTCCAAAATCTCTTGGTATTGATGATTCAGAGATCTTTTCCCTGGAAGCAAAGCCCAACTCCTGAAAAACAACACACCATTTTCCCCCTTTGCTAAATTTTACACTTGGCACAGTGCAGTCAGACAACTTTATAGACGTGTAGGATGTTTCGCAGATAAAATCACAAAGTACTTCACAAAAAACAAGTGAATAAAAAACAACCAAGTTTTACACAAATTAACTGGAAAGTATCAATTTCCTGGCAACAGCCAAACCGATTCGTCACTCCAGACTCTAGAAAACATGTCTCACTGGACAGAGCAGTGGAGACATGTTCTCTATAGCGGTGGTTCTCAACTGGTGGGTCAGGACCCAAAAGAGGATTGCGTCAATTTTTCCTCCATAAATGTATAGAAACATCAGAATTTGTCAAGATGACTGTTGTTTTGGTCATAATTTCCGCTTTATAGGTTTATTCAGTGTTCATTTGTTGGGAAAGTACTGTATTTCACTTGATTCATTAGAAATTCAATTCTTATTTGAGTTTGCCATTTTAGAATTGTGGTGGGTCCTGACAGCATTCCAGTTGAGAACCTCCGCTCTAGAGTCTGGAGTGGAGTCGTGCTTTACATCACTGCATCCAGTTGTCTTTGTGACTTCAGAATATTTACTTTCAAAGAAATTTCGCGACTGGAGTTATTGCACCGGTGGCATGACAGTGCCACGCTGAGACCCATCCCTTCACAGATGTTCGTAGAGACAGTCGGCATACTTCTGTGCTTTAAATACACCTGAGGCCATGAAGGTGATTGGAAAACCTGATATCAATTGCTTGGATGGGTGACCAAGTACTATTGTAATATCCTTGCATTATAATTTCAGATGACCTCCTTGTATCATTTTCCTTTATGCATTTTTCTACCAACCTGCATCCTTCCATCCACGGGGGGAACCCTGTGAGGAGCAGTGGGTGACTGAAGTGCAGCACCCGGCGATCCGTCTTAAGTCCTTGAGATGGGTTTGACCAGCCACCGCTATGGAATGAACAGAGGAGCATTCTGAAAACCGTGCTATGAGGTTTCAGCCTAAATTGTGCATGTTATAGGTTCATGGAGCACCCAGAATAAACCCGTCACACACTGGGGAGAACATGGATACTCCACACTGTCAGGCTCATGGAGTTTGGGATTCAAACCTGGTACCTTCTCACTTCGAGGCGAGAATACTTATTGCAGAGCCAGTGGGTAAGTATTTATTTATCAGATTGATGTTTACCTGAATTATGAAACTGTGTGAGAGGACTGTGTTTGTGCAGTAGGATCTGAAAGAATGAATGAGAGCCTCCACATGCAGCGCGCGGCGGCGGAGGCTTCAGCTCTGACTCATCTGCTCACACTGCCCACTCCACAGCGCCCTCCCTCCCATCGCTCTCCTCCTCCAGCACAAGTGAGCGGAGTTTCATCTCGAGGTAGCTCACGCCACAGCATACAGACACGATGTTTACTCATTTATTCCACTGCTGTGCAATTATTAAGTGCAATCGATAATTCAAAAGTATTGCTCCTTAAATTCATTTGTGAAAGACGCGAGTCAGTCGAATAAAATAGAATAAAAATGCGTTGGACTACATCGACATAACTTGTGCTCAAGAAACAGGAGTGTGCAAGACTACTTTGCGATTAATCAATAGTTAATGCGGCGTGTAAACAAGCAGCAAACTCCCTCTCTTTTGGTACAGCTGCATTTTTAGTTTATTTGGCCTTTTTTCTGCAAACTGCATGTGTAGTTTCAGTGTTGCACATTGTTTTACTGGATACTTTTGTACATCTTTGCTGTGTTTTTGTGGAGGTTCAGTGGATTTTTTACAACAGAGAGTCCGTACAAGCCGTGAAGGACCCATGTTTTTAAAAGTAAACAAACAAAGTTAAGGCCTTTGAGACCTACACACTTCTTCTTCTGAAACAATGAAGAGGCACCAAGAGTCCCCCACACCTGCAGCACAGTGGAGGCGTCACAAGAGGAGCTACAGGAAACAAAAAAAGGACAAATGTGAAGAAGATGGTGAAAGAGTGTTGTGGGGTGGAGGGAAGGAAGAGGAAGGATGAGGTGGAGGAGCTGATCAGTGCAGGACACCACGCTCTGAAACAGGGACAAACCCATGAGGCGGTGCACTGTTTTAGAGGAGCGCTGAAGGCAGTGCTCCGGTTTCCCCGACTTACATGTTGATCCGGTTGGCCCAAAACGGCAGTGCACAGCAGCTCAGGAGTAACCCAACAGCTGAATGCAATTTTGTTGTACTACAACTGTACAAAGACAAATAAAGCATTAATTATCTTTTGATTCATCCTGAGTCAAAACAACAACAAAAATGAAATCAAGGGACTAAAAATATGCAAACTTTTGTGACACAGTTGAAAAAGCCTCATGTCATTTAAATTCACAGCCAAAGGCACATTTCTGTGCTTTGTCCATGTTGTAGAACAAACGTGGAGCTGTGGACCTTGATTAAATATGATTACATTAAATATTACAACCGTAAAGTTAAATTGAGATTAGGTTGACTAAATATAACTGCATTTTTGTTCACTAGTCCATTATTTGCATCAATCTTAACTGAAATTAAACAATATTTTTGTCTTGAGACTAAAAATTAAAATGATTGTAGATAATGTGCCCGGTGAGAGGGTTAGTAAATGGTTTCAACTTATATAGCACTTTCCCACCTATAACCAGTAACCCATTCACTCCCTCATTCATCCACCGATGTACGCAGACACTGGAGGCAAGGTGGGTGAAGTGTCTTGCCCAAGGACACAACGACAGTGTGCACCTGGAATTCGAACCCCCGACCTTCCGATCATGAGACGACCCACCCTACCAACTGTGCCGGGTCGTTATACTGAGGGTCATGGCTATGAGAAATTGAGAACCACTGATACAGATCCTGCCGTGTCTGTCAACACTCCTCGACCATTGATCTGTGGAAGACATTGATTTGTTTTTTTAGTGTGATTGTTCATGAGCATACAGTATAGGCTCATTTCTGTCTTCACACAAACACATCGCCACACCCATGTAATGTACTGGCCAAAAATGGAACAGGAAAACAAAACAGGACTAAACTACATACTGCAATCCTTAAAGATTGAGTTAACAGGTTTTATTTTAACATATTTGTATGACGACAAACTATGAGCATCCTGACAAACAAACATAAAGCAGATTTAGTTTTCTGAGAACTTTCTGATGGGACAGTCATGCCGATGCTCTTCTAGACATACGTATATTTCAGAATAGGTTGCGTTCACGTGACATCACAACATAGTAAGTCTATGGTGGTAACTGTCACAATGCAAATGAATCAAAAACTTCAACATCTTTGTCAGAAAATATGAAGGTTGAGTTGTTTTTTTCATCCAAAAGTGGGGACAATTCAAAAAAGCATTTGAGTGGTGTTGGTTAGTAGAAAGGGCTCTCAGCCTAAAGAAGAATATGTCAAGTTTAGGCGCCTTACCCCTCACAAATAATGGTCGTGTTAAACATTTGTGGATTTTCACACTCTCAAAAAGACGTGTCTTGGCCTCACATAATCAAAATCTAGAACGCGAACACAACTTAAATAGGTGTGACTCCCATCTCCCTGTCGTCATACCCAGTGTTTCCATCGCTTTGGGATCTTTCAGGCCAATGACATCATCCGTACTCAGAAATGATGTCATGGCTGCCAGGAACATCAGCAACAGCCCCGCCCCCTGCGCTCCAGGCCGCAATACGGGAGTCACGCTCACTACAGAGCTCCCTGACATCAGCCTCCATCTATCTATTTATTAGTTAATGCTGTGAAGATGCTGCACTCACCACCACAACCACTGCTGCTGCTGCTGCTGCTGCTGCTGCTGCTCTCCCCCTCCCCCCATTACCCCAGCACTCTCCCGCTCCTGATTGGCTGCCGGTGACATCATTGTGTGGATGTGGAGGTTTCTCCTTGGTGATGTTTGGGAGCATCAATCTCTCTCTCACCTTGTTACTGCAGCAGCATTACATCACCGGGCCATTGCCGAGGAACACAGTGTTCTGCCCAATGCATCATGGGAGTTGGAGTGAACCCCATGTGAAGGTTGTATACACAGATCCATTGCATTAGTGTCAAGGTCTGTTAACAGCCACATATTTTTCATCACACTGCAAGACCAACAAAATTATTTATGTTTCCAGTCGGGAAAGTTGTCCTCTGCATTTGGCCCATTTTCGATGCTGCTGTATCAAACTGACCATCTCTGAATCTTGTACTTGGTTTGAATGGGACTATTTAGCAGAACAAGGCTGTATCAGACTGTTGTGGTAAAGAAGGAGATGAGTCGGGGGCAAAGCTCTCGATTTACCGGTCGATCTACGCTCCTACTCACACCTACAGTCATGAGATCTGGGTAATGATTGAAAGGACAAGATCACGGATACAGGAGGCCGAAATGAGTTTCTTTCACGGGGTGGCTGGGCGCACCCTTCGAGATAGAGTGAGGAGCTCAGTTACCTGGAGTGAGCTCAGAGTTGAGCCGCTGCTCCTTCACATTGAAAGGAGCAGCTGAGGTCACCCGGGCATCTGTTTCGGATACCTCCTGGTCCCCTGATCTGGGCATGTCCCATTGGGAGGAGGCTCCCGGGAAGCTTGGCGCGCAAGAGGGACCATGTCTCTGTGGCCTGGTGCCGAGCGGGAGGAAGTGTCCTATGTGCAGGCATATTGAAGGATATAATGGACCATGATTCATTTAAATAATAATTATGATGAGTGTCATTGAGAATTTTGCATTCGGATATTTCTGTCCATCTCTCATTTCTTAAAGTTGCAAAAAAAAGTAGATCATTGTGCAACAAATGTATTCATTCACATTAAAGGCAGCTTTAAAGTACTTACTTTATTTACTCACTTTAAATACTGTATAACCTAATTTTGAGTCTGTCTGATGCACGGATTGTTCTGTAATCTTTGCAGAAGCTCGTGCCATGTGTGCAGGCTGCTTCCACCCACGGACCCGGGCTGACAGACAGACGGGCGGGCTGTGAGCGGAGACGTGACTGGGCACAGGCGCGATGAGTAAACTGGTAAATTTAGTCTTGGCATTTCTGCACGAAGAGAGCAGCACCTACACGACTAAAGCACCTACTTCTAGAAACAGGGGAACCATGAAGTGAGAAGGGCGTAAAATGTCCCACTTATGAGGGTGCACTGCAATCTCCTCAGCGAAAGTCTTACTAATATTAAACAAAGACAAACAAATCTTAATCCCACGATATTGATTCAACCGCTTCACAAAAGTACAGTTTCAACAATAGCATCATGGAGCTAACAGAACACTGAGGTTCTCTGCAGAGTGTGCATGCTCTCCCTGAGTCCAGGCGGGTTTCTTTTCCTAAAACATGCAGATTCGGCAAATTTGCATTTTTTGTTTTTGTTTTGAGATTTTGGCTCAAATGGATCTTTTTTTATTCTATAGTCTATTTGCAATAATGCATCTGTTTTGTTTACCACTCAAAGAAGGCAAGGCGCGTGATCTGGCAGCTGAGGAAACTGATGCTGGTGCAGTTCTACACGGCCATCATCGAGTCCATCCTCAGCTCCTCCATCACCCCCGGCACTAAAGACCCAGACAAACATCAACTACAGTGCATTGTGCGTGCAGCTGAGAGGGTGATTGGCTGTAGGCTCCCAACATCTCCAGGACCAGTTCACCTCCAGGACCTGGGGGCGTGTGGGTCGGATCACAGCTGACCCTTCTCACCCTGGACACGGATTATTCACTCCTCTCCCCTCAGGCAGGAGGCTATGGTCCATACCACCTGTACCTCCCGCCACATGAACAGTTTTTTCCCCTCCGCCAGACTCATGAACATTAATATCAGCCATTTGCACTGCTCTATTGCACTATGATATGTCCACACTCATCTGCTGCTAACACTTAATGCACCTGCGCATCTGTGAAAACACTAACGCTGTTGTTCTAAGTCAATGTCAATAAGTTATATGTTTCATGTTGCACGATTGAACCTGATCACAAGACCCCCCAATTCTGATTCTAAAACGCCATTGAAAAGCGCTACACTTGACTCGCTGCCACCGTTTACCCCCCTCCTTCCACCGACACTGCGGCCCGCACCTCACCACCATCATTGTTTTGCCCCCTTGCCCTTCGCTGCACTTTTCACACCATGATGTCACCGCTTCCCGACAGCATCTCCCTCCGTCAGTGCGCCTCATCTCTCTCTCTCTCTCCCTCTCTGCCTCTCTCCTCCTTAACCAATCAGCAGCCAGCGTGCGCGCCGGCCAATGGCAGGGCTCCGTGGTGATGTCATGTTGTAGAGGAGCTTTGAGGAGCTGCAGCAGACGCGCATCCACGAGAGGAGAAAGCAGTGCAGCAGGGTGAGTACACCTTTGATGCTTTATTACCAGTTTAACCATGTCGATTCTCACTTTGTGCATGTACCTTTTGGTGGCCATTGCTTTTGCTTCAATTCATGTTTACCATTTCACCCCTTTTATTGTCTTTACACAGTTAAATCCCTTGAGGTGGGTGCTGGTTTTGCTTGTTCCAAAGGTGCTTCCAAAAACAATATTGTCTAACTTGTTTTAAGCATTCAGGAAAAGAATTGCAACTGAATCGAAATGACAACTCGAATGGTCCCCAAAGGCTGTTATTATATGGGGAATGTGATGTCCTCTGCAGAGAACTTAATATTCCTATCTCTATCGGGATTTGTTGTGTCTAAAAGCTCGTTTAAACCGTCTAGTTGATTGCAAATCTAGTATAGCATTTGCAATATTGGTCAGAAAGCTTGAGAAAGTCGAACCCAGGATCGGCAGGACTTGAGTGTGCTTTTTTTGTTTCTGCGTGCACAGCTGGAACAGTGACATCATCCACACAGGGAAGCGCTCCCTCCTCTGCGCGTTGTAAATGCGGTTAATTCAGGGGTCTCCAAACTTCTTTTCCCCCCCCATCCGTGAGCTTGTTTTACTTCATAAAAAAAACCCAGCAGGGAGCTTGTGCTTTGAGGACACTTACTGAAAAGATGAGTTAAAGGCGGAGTCGCCCCTGAGCAGTTGTTATAACACAATTAAAGAAAGTTTGCTCTCAGTAATGGACTATACTTGCTTAGGGGTTTGGTGTGTGCAGAACAAAAAGGAAATGCATGTGAAATAAGACTAAGAGCACCTATGTAGAAATTTTGAAACCTGTGGGGAGCTACTGGAAAAAAGGGCTGGAGCTAAGTTGCAGATTCTATGTTCCTGTCCTTTTTAACTCTAGTGGTTGTATTTTTACACACATATCTTTTGACTTCACTAGGATTAATATCGCAACACATTTTTGGACCTGATTCCTGACAAATGATTAAGTTTGTGCAACTTTGTAGAGTCTCTATAGATCAAGAATGCAACTTATCGACCCCCTTTTCACTTCGAGGGTGCACAGCTTCAGACAAGTTAGCACTGTGGATCAATTGAATCTTTAGCCGATGCATATTATCATTACAGAGATCCCAAATCAGCGGAAAGAGAGAGTAGCTGGTTATATTTTGGAAACTGGAAGCAAAAAGGCTCATTGAGAGCTTGCTTTGAGAATGAAAGACTATGTTGTCCTTTTTAAGAAATATCCAGAACAGAGAAGTCAATAAATGTCAAACCCGTGTGCATTGTGATTGAATAATCCATGGAGGGAGTCACAGGCCTGCTCTGATTGGCCGGTGTGGGATTGCTCATGTGATTGGTCGGCCGCAGAGGCTTGGTCTTGGGGTCAGGACGCAGCTAGTGCAAAAACACTTAAGCCTTGGTAGTTAAAAGGTTGCAACAATACTTGATGACTTAAAGGCTTAAAGGTGCTCTATGCAACTTTGTATGTAAAAAAAAAAAAAAGTATGGGTGGTTAGCTTGGCGCCATTCATTTCCATCATGGTGGCTCCTATGATGCTTCAGGTTCAATTTTCAGTTTTTTTTTATTTTTTAGAATTTCTGGCATTTCTGTTCTCGGAATGGAATGTATGCGTAACCACGGAGACTGTTCAATCAATTGGGAAAACCTACCAGAAATCCTAAAATACAATCATGGAGCATCTTAGTGGCCACCGGGATGGTAAGTAAAGGTACTATGCAAACAAAAACCAAGTGGCCACTAGGGGACTGAGAGGTCAAATATGCACAAACATTAACTTTTGCTTTATATGCAAAGTTGCATAGTGCATCTTTAAGCCGTCATCATCTATTGTTGCAACATTTACGAAGGCTTAAAAGTGCTCTTTGGAGGGTTATGAGGTCACATGAATGTCATTATAGGTTTTCATGTAAAAAATAAGGCCTTTTATGCCAAAAAATGCAAAAAATGTCCCATGTTTTTCACGTCAAAATCCAAATAATGGATCGAGCCAGGTTTAAACATGCTTTTATTTTGTTGACATTTTTGACAAATACTTTTTCAGAGGGGATTTTGGATAACTTTTTTTTTTTAAACTCACAAAATCAGGCAAGGAGATCAATATTAGAAAAAAAAATATCAAAACATTGTTAAGTCCAAGTCTGTAGGTGATACTGATGTGGAGATATTGTCGCACCAAAGTGAGAGAAACATAGAATCAGTGAAATAATTAAACATGTTATTGTGAAGATCAGGCCCAAAACCTGCCTGTATTGTCTCCCCTCGTCAATGATGAATGTAGTTTCCCCTTTAACTGCTAAAACATAGATGTTTAGACCTGTTTTGTGGTTATTCTCTGAAAATATAGGGTCTATTCACATGAAACAAAAACTTCAACATCTTCACAGTGTTGTTGTTTGTTTTACCTGCCGTACAACACGCCCATGTTGATGTATTGTCACCACAATCAGCATTTTCACGGTTACCATAGTGACCATAGAATTTTAACCCGTCCTCCACTTCAAAAAGGATCACGCTTTCATACCAAAACTATTCACTATTCTTTTTTTATTTTCACACATCCAAGGAACTTTTTTTTTTAAATCATTAACTCTCACATTTTCAGCTGTTGCTTATATCTTTGTTTTCACTGCTGTGATTGAAAACCCGCCACTAACCTGTGATTGTTTGTCTGTCCTATAGGAGCAGCAGCCGCCAGCACCATGACTCTAACAGGTAAGCGCTCCACACTCCAGTCAAATAATCACATAAACAATCACATATGCAGTAAATCCTCACCAGTGGCTCCTTTGTGTTGCAGCCTACAGAGAGAAGTTGCGAGAGCTCCCTCTGGTGTCTCTATTCTGCTCCTGCGTCCTGCCTCAGCCCAAAGACCCTCCCAGAGACAAGACGGATGGTAAGGTTCTGCACCTCATTGTCAGACAATATCGACCAAATTGATCATCTGCCTCTGGTTTTTACAGTAAGGTGGAAATAAATATAAACTAAACATCATGCCTGAGTTTATATCACTTGAATTGAGAATATTGATCTTGTTTTGAGCGGTTTTCACTCATTTAGATTCATTTTTTCTGGTCGGACCAAGTTTACTTTGCCAGTTTGAGGACATTTTCTACTGGTTCTTAAGTCTCGAGCTTGAAATAAGAAAGTAAAACTGCCAATGGGACAAGTGCAATGTTCTTACCACATCGGCAAATAAATTAGCCTGAAATAAAGATGAAATGTATTGAAAAATCTCAGAAAAGTCAAATAATCTAGGTCAAAGCTTAACTAGTCAAAACAACTCAAATTGAAATTATTATGCTCAAATGCTTTAGACATTTAAACTAACCTAGATATATATTTTTTGGAGTGTGGCCCTTGTTGTAAACTGGGGTGAAACTCTGAACCGTGGTCCTATTGTTGTTGTTGTGAGGCTGTGAAGGCAAGAATGAATTGGAAGGATTGAACATTGAATCTTAACCCTGCCTTTCTGATCATATAAGAATTCTGTTTCATCATACAGTTAACTTATACACTAAGCTATTACGTGGTCCAGTTTCAGTTCAGTTCAGTTCAGACTGGCATGAAGTGTAAAAAGGCTCAAATGTGTAAGACTTATGGGAGATTGTTCCAGTGATGTGAAGCTGTGGTTCCCCACCTTTTTTGTCTCGTGTACCCCTTGACTTATTCATTTATACTCTGAGTACCCCCTACCTCAAAGATCTTGCCAATGTTATTACAAAGTTATCAACTAAACTAAGATTATTCAGTATTTTATAGTGTGTTGTGTTCAAAATGAAGTTAAAATTCCCTCAAAATCAAACCTTTTACTGAAAAACATAATGAAAACAAGCTTTCCTTTGACATTGATAATGAAATTCCTCTCAGTTTCACTTTCTTTTTGAAGAAAGTGAAGCACTGCTGTAAAGGACCACTGTTCACAGTTTTTCTCCTGAGAAGACAGTAAAGTCCCTGCTGAAAGCGACAGGCACTAATGTACCATTGTTGAAATGTAGCTATTCATTTATTTAAGATTTGCTCCAGAAACTAAATTCATTAAAAACTCTTAACCTGGTTGTATCCTCTGCTGTATCCAGTTTTTTGTCCCTGCATATACAGTGAGGAAAAAAGTATTTGGCCAAAATCCAATAGAAAGTCTATGGGGAACTGAAAAGCCTCCAACACATTTAACTCTAAAAGTAACACTTCCTAATCATCTCCAGTGACATTAATAAGTGCTGTTGTTCTGTCCGCTGTCGCGCAGGCGTGGTGGACCTGAACCTGTGCAGTATCCGGGACATGGAGGTGATCGAGCTGAGTAAACGCTCCAGTGGACAAGCCTTCGAGGTCATCCTCAAACCCCCCTCCTTCGATGGGAGCCCAGAACTCAGGGTGACGACCCCGCCCCGGCCCAAACCCTCGCTGGAGGAGATCCAGAAGAAGCTGGAGGCTGCACACGAGAGAAGAAAGGTACGCTCCTAATCCGACAAACATGGATGCACCAGCAACTATGTTATTTATGGACATCTAGAGTAATGCTGTTGACAGTAGCATGTCGTTGAATAGCAAGGTCCTATTCCAGGAAGGGGGTTAGGAGGATCTTCTATCCCTAACACCATCTTCTATAAACACCATTGTCATTCAGTATATAGAGTAATTTAGGAGTCTGGAAGATCACTCGTCAGGAAATTCTAAAAAAGTAGTTAGACAGGTGCTTAGAAAACTCAAAACATTAAAAATAAAAAGCGCTGGGACTTCACAGACAAAAGCTGCATTCAAGGCAACTGATAACTGGTACATTTCAAACATCTGACCAGGAAAAAAACCTTGGAACACCGCTCAAACTGGTTATTACAACATGTAAACTCGGACATGATCAGAGTGGTTTGCGTTCAGATACGAGATGAACATGGCAATGGCGGCCCCCAGTGGAGAAGTGCAGCTAATGATAAAACGTTAACCATACCAATCATCAACATTGTTTGGCATGTTTTGAATCGTTCATATAACAATAACGTTAGCATTTTTAGCTAACTGTTTACATACAACTTTATTCAGCTGGAGCGCTCAGAGGTCGGATCTCATACTTTTAAAGTATGAGAGTAGTTAAAGTAGTTGTTGTTGTGATAGTGCATCATGCATGTAAAATATTCCAGAATGTAGTATGTCATGAGAGCAGCTAAACTGTCCTAAGACTAAAATATAAGTAGAAACATAAGTGCTTCTAATGTTTAGCAGCTCACCTCGGTCCCAATATGTTCTTTGTGTAGTCAGTCAGTTATCAAAAATAAGTATGAAGAAGAAAGATTGTTTTAAACTGAGCGAGTGATGTCCTGCTCCACTCAAATAGACTTTTTGAAATAGTTTTTTTGAGGCAATGTTCCTAAATAATGACAAAAAAATACATCAGTGATGAAATAAGCTTGGCTGGAGATATGTTACACAGTGTAGCTTTAGTTTGGAGTAACAGATTGGTTCAGTATAAGCTGATCCAAAATATAAAGCCTATGTGGTCAATGCTTTGCTCTCCCAGGATTGTTTTAGCTAATGTGATTTCTGCGTGTGTCTCCCTCTAGTGCCAGGAGGCAGAGCTGCTGAAACACCTGGCCGAGCGCAGAGAGCACGAGCGCGAGGTGGCCCAGAAAGCCTTAACCAAAGAACGCCAGGAGCACCCGCACAGAAGCACGCACCTGAACGCCTCACAAGAGCAGCCTCAGGTCAGTGTCCAGTCGTGGGTTCGAGAGGGGGTGTGCTTCCCCACGGAAATGTTTCTAAGACGGATTTCCCCCTCTCCTTGCAGGTGTCATGATGGCCTGATCACAACACAAGCTGAACATTCTTGGAAGCCATTTCGGAGGCTGATGAGGAGACAGTTGCACTAGTGAAGCTGTGCTCAGGCTTGTTTGGGGCTGACATTCGCCCCCAGCTGCAGCGGCTTTGTTTCCGTGGAGGACGGCCCTGAAAAGGAGGCAGGACTCATGCGGGGCGTTACTGTGCCGCCAGTGCCATGTCTGTGGATGAAGTGTGTACATAATGTGGACCCCTGTATGTCCTTCATGTTCCTGACCCATCCTCCGGTCACTCCAGGCTGTCACACCGTGGCATCCAGGGCGGTTAGTCCCAGAAAACAGGAGAAGAACGGGTCTAACGTTGTCCCACACGAGACACCCAAACTGGACTGAACTACATAACAATTTTACACAACATTTATATAACAGTGGCTCTCAGCTGGTGAACCTCCAGGACCCCGATGATGAAGCGATATGTTTGCAAACCATCAGAAATATGCAAAAATGTCCTGCAAATATATTCATTTACATTTCCTTCTCCCTCAACAAGCTACTTTCCCTGAACAGACTACAAAAGGACAAAAAAAAACACTTTCCACATTTTTACCCCAAAATTTTCAACATTTTCTTCCAATTTTTCCCTATTTTTCCTCCCCATTTTTCCCTATTTTTTATTTAAAATGTCCTCTAGTTTCCCTTGTTTTTCCTCCCCATTTTTTTCCGCATTTATTCCCCTTTTTTCCCACTTTTCTTGATATTGCAGATCAACTCGATATTGCATTTCTTTGTCCCGCAAAAAGTGTTTCCTGAACAGACTACAAAAGGGCAGAAAAAAAACACTTTCCACATTTTTACCCCAACATTTCTTCTCCCTATTTTCCCTTGTTTATCCTCTCCATTTTATTAACATTTATTCCTCTTTTTTCTTGTTATTGGAGACCAACTCGATATTGCATGTCTTTGTCCCGTAAAAAGTTAGTTTTTACAAAAAGGCAGAAAAAAAACAACCATTTCCCTTCTTTTTTCCCCCCACATTTGCAAATCTTCCAAACAGCAATTTCCAATTTTATCTTGTATACTCCCCACCTCTACCATCAAAACCAATGACCATGAATTTCAAGCTGAAATGTTGCAGTTTGTCCTCGTTGCAGTGATTCCCAGAGTTTCCCTTGTGTCGAGATGGGATTCCTCTGGGTGCCCCGGTTTTCCCACATCCACCCCAAAACATGTACAATGGGCCAGATGAGGAGATGGGTGCTGCTCTTAAATGAAGTGCACCTGATCATGAGGTTTCAGGTCTAAAACTTGGGCCCTGACTCACCAGCTGAGAAACACTGATCTTGAACTAACAAACTCTTACATTTATTTGTGAAAACAGCTTTATCAGTGAAATGTTGTTTATTCTTCCCTAATGCTGACAGTCCATATGTTCAGTGGAATATAACATCCCATTTCTTATCTACAAGCTATAAAAGTACACCGTTTATGTAATATTAACTCATTTGTTTCTATTTGTCACTTTCAAATGGCAATTAATCGACATTTTCCCTATTGTCTGTCTGTGAGCTGCTTTGATGTGGATCTGGGCTGGGAGAATGAGAAATCAGATGCATAAATACTGTGTATAGAGATCATAGTATATTTTCAAAACTCATAATAAAACAATACAATATAATGACAGTTGTTTCAGCTTTTTATTCCAAATACAGATCTTTCATATAAATACACTGTATAAATATTTGCAATAAATATGAATAAATTACTTTAAATAGAATGATAAATAGGTTGTACGAGTATATATATGTTATGTTTGAGTGAGAAAAATATTTTTATCTGAAAAGGTCAGAGCAGGCGGGGACTGCAGAGGCTAAACAAGGAACCCCCTCTGTAACAATGCAATTGGTGTCCACATGTACGTGTAAATAAAAATGGCAATAGAATGGAAATAGTTTGCAGGCAAAATTCAGCGATGTCTAACCAACACAATAATGGGGACAATTTCTCCACTCAACATTTTCAATAGTCATTTAACAAATATTTCTTTTTTTTATATATTAACAAAAAGTTCCAAAAGGATTTTTTTTAAAGGCACTGTCAAAATGTGACGGAATATTCACATATTGACTATTTGAAATCATCATACAATGCAAACTTTACACATCAGGCAGATTTTTTCCACAAATTGCTACTTTCAAAACATACAAAAAGAATGTTACCCTTAGCAAAGAAAAGAAAAAAAGTCAGGTATAGGTCCTTAAAGTTTTAACTTATTGAACTTTTAAATAAATAAAGCCGATTATGATTCATTTTTTTCACCGTTATTACTTAAATTGATCTTGCAACCCGTACCATGTCCCAGCTGTATGGGCACCCCTGACTTGTTCCCTTTTCTTCATACAAATAAATAAATAAATAAATCCCTTTATAGTGTTAGTTGCTCAATCATTAACAGGTCATAAATATCTTCTAAACAAACTATAAAAGCACAAGAGGCTTTAAGCAATGAAACTTTTGGAGTGGGAGGTGTCGAGCCTAGCGCTGGGTATCTGTCAATTTATCGGTGGTTTCATCAACACCGTACGTTTTATCAATCATTGCCTCAATATAAAAGTTCCAAACAAAGCATGTATATATATTTTTTTAACTGGGACCTTTGGTGGTGGAGTGTGCCCCCCCCTGTCCTCACTGTTGTTCGATGAATTCGCTCCGGACGCAGGTGCAGCCCACGGCTACGAGGCGCTGTTCCAGCCTGTAGTGATAGCACGGTCCCGAGGAGGAGCGCACCCTTCGCAGATTCAGCACTTGGCGGAAGATCGGTTTGGACTGCAGGCTCAGGTCCTCCTCGCCCTCCGAGTTCAAACAGCCCTTCAGCAGACAGCGCGCCTCGGACATAGGGGCGTACAGGGACGTGTCGCGGTGCTCGCTGTGGACAGGACAGGGAAAGGGACGTTAATCACTGTGGCTTGGAATAGATTTATTTCACGTTTTAAAATTCAAATCAATCTGTGTGTCTATGGAAAAGACACTTGATGAGTGAGAGCAGTGAGAGCATAAATGTTGTATGTGGCTGGATTCTGGCAGCATGGACAATTATCTATCTATCTATCTATCTATCTATCTATCTATCTATCTATCTATCTATCTATCTATCTATCTATCTATCTATCTATCTATCTATCTATCTATCCATCCATCCATCCATCCATCCATCCATCCATCCATCCATCCATCCATCCATCCATCCATCCATCCATCCATCCATTGATGATTTGCGTCTATAAAGCGGACTGCTTTAAGGCTAATTAGAACAGATTGTGGTGTTATTTTAGCATCCATTATGCACCAATGATCAGATTAGCATTAGCCTTTAGCTTCAGTGTTAAAATGATTAAATTCACATAAATACAGATTTATATTTGCACCTTCATTTCATTTTTAACATTTTGTAAGTGATCAATAGCTATTTTTTTGTCGACCATGACTTTTAGCCAGGACGCAGATATTAGCTTGTTAGCACACGAGATAGCGTGGATCAATCGCGTGTCTTGCTAGGTCGACATCGGCGTTGCATGACTTGCCTCTGCAAAGGTGACGTGTTTTTGGTTTTGGTTTTTTAACGGATATACAAATGAAACCAGGACAGGAAACCCTTACAAGCTAGGACGTTAGCCGGAACTAGCATGAATCTGGGGTAGCCTACGAACACGTGCTGCTGCACCTCTGACCAAGTTATCATTAGCAAAAGCAAGTCTTACACCCAGGTCCAGGGGGAGATGGAGTCGTTGCTCAGCGGGACAATGGAGGTCACTGGCGTCAGATGTCTGGGATCCAGCTGCAGGGGGACGATGTGCTTGTGGTCCGGGTGCGACTCGTTTGTGAAGTTGTGACATTCTCTCAGGATGGTCGCTCCTTTGGTCGCAGACAGCATCATCATCATCATCAGCAGGAGAGCACAAGACGTCTGAGGAGCACAGCACATGGCATCGTCACGGTAACGGATTGTCAGAAATACGTTGATTGATGGCAAAATACAGTAGATAGATTGGACATAGGCTTGGTTATTTTAGAGTTGAAGACGATTGAGAGTAGGCGTAATAGGCATAATAATTTTGAGTAAATTCTCCTAAGGTAGTCATCCAAACTTGCTGTGCTCAGATGTCTAGGTGCCCCATTTGCATTGGCCTTATGAGCATAGGTTGCATGGTTGTATAGCCTGAGACATTTTCCCCATTCTGCAACAGTTACATTTATCTTGGTCTTGACAAGCTGCTGTTAAGAAGAGACATTATAAAATGCTAATAAACATATAAATACATTCAAATGGTCCCGACCCTGCAGCTTCTGAGTCACGGTATAGGGATCATCACCCCTTTTTTGGTCAATGCCCCCATAATGATGGGCTTCCTGCTTCCACTCAGAGTACTGAATTGTGTTGCTCTTCCGATTGAAATTGTATATGATCATTTGCATCTCACCAAAATAATATGATAATACTATGCATCTCTCCAAAATGTTATCTTTGGATAGATGCATGTAGGCTAAGGTGCAAATTCAAAAACACCCATGTTGAAGACCCCTGATCTAAAAAAGATGGATTTACATTGACATACTGGATTCACTCATCAATTAAAAAAGGTTGTTTTCAGGACAGTTTAACCGTGCATAGCCTGCATTCTCGCTCGTGAACATACCTTGCAGCAGGTTGAATCCATGGTGGAGTTGGTGAAGTGTGTAGAGTCTGTCGGGGCTCCCTGGGTTCAGCTGGAGTTTGAGGCTGGGGTCGTTCTGCTGTTGTGGTGGCGACTCTCACACTTTTATTCAGAGGCCCTGACGTTACCGTTTCCTGTGATGATGTAACGGCCTTTCTTGTGCCTTGCTGTCTTTGAGCCTACACACCGCAGTCGCTGACCCACTTTTACGAAATGCAAACCAAAAGATGATGCTCGTTTTCTGATGTACTCGTCAAACATCTGAGCGTTTCGTGAACTGTGTATGACGAGATTAAACAGTCTGTGCACACCCAGGTTCACGGGGTTTTTTATGAGTATTAGGGTCATGTTGGAAAAAAATCAAATTCAAGGGACTTTGAATATCTTGTCATCTCATTTCTGAAATATGCAATTTGGACCAGCACCGTTTTCTGACGTTTTCTTGAGCAGTGATTTCCAGTCTGGAAAGAGGGTCAGTCATGAAAAAGTCTATTTGACCAAATCAAATTGTAAAAACTTTGGGAAAAAATGCAATCGCTACAATTGTCATGGGACTTGCAAATGGTCTCATTGATATAGCACCTTTCTACCAGCTTTAGGCACTCAAAGCGCTTTATATTAAGGAACCACTCACCCATTCACACACCAGTGTACGCAGACACTGGAGGCAAGGAGGGTGAAATGTCTTGCTCAAGGACACAATGACACAATGCGGGATTCGAACCGCTGACCCTCTGGTAACAAGACGACCCGCTCTACTCTCAGTGCCACCGTGCAGCCATTTCGTTGGCAGAAACAGCACCTCGTTTTGGATTCTGGATGAGAATGATTTTTTTGGGAATAAAACTGGAGGAAAGCATTTATTTTTGTTTGAGCTGAGGTTTTTATAAAAGGTGTGTCTAAGTTCATGAATCAGCTACGTGTATTTATCTGTATTATGAAAAATTAAAATTGATGTGAGAAAACCAATAGTGATTTTTTTTTTTTTTTTGCCATATCGTCCAGTCCTATAGTTTCTTGTGTTCTATAGGTTGTCTCTCAATTTCGGCCAACTAAGAGCCTTCATGCCCCACTATCCTAGAAACGGCTCCATCCCAGACACTTTTTTATACACTCATGAGACACCGCCGGCAGAAAAAGGGACTTGTACACCTGACTATTCCACATGTTTTTCTTTAGTTTTTCCAAGAAGACACTTCTCATCAGGTCACAACATTGACTCCCCTCTTCTATGAGGTGCAATTTGACACGGGGGCGCAGCCGTTAGCGCTCATGCTTTACAGCTAGAAGGTCCCGGGTTCGATTCCAATCTGGATCGGGCCTTTCTGTGCGGAGTTTGCATGTTCTCTCCGTGTCTGCATAGGTTTCCTACGGGTACTCAGGTTTTCCCTACCACTAAAAACATAGGCCAGGATGAATGAGAGTGTGTTTGAGTGTGTTCGTGTGGGACAACGGATGCAAATTAGCCCATGGCAACAATCCGGCGTGGCGTTTCATTAACATGTCATTAACAGGAGCGGTATGGTGCAGGTCAGGGCGGTTGGGGGGGGGGTCTGGAGCAGTTGGCTTCTGGGACCAATAAACCAATATAGGAAGAGCCAGCAGCCTATTTCTTTCTCAATTGAATTACCTACATTATTGCTTATGTACGTTGTTAGGCTGGGGGACGTGCCTTAAAACTATGGAGAGCGACACTGGGGTGCCACAGGGAACAGGGTTTTCTCCATTCCTTTTTACGCTTACCTGTTTTGTTGTTTGATTTCTTTTTACATCTGTGGAAATCCCAGAAACCCGACCATATTGCAAAGTGATAGTTGTAACAGGACGGGAATAAAACCAAGACATACTTTCTGCATTTGATAATTGGGTTTTGCGGTCAGATCTTCAATACTAAGAAATGTTGATCATTGATCTTGATCAAACAAGATAAGCCATGTTCCCATGTGTGATTCTCACCACATCCTACTGCTACTAAAAAGGAGAGCCCTGTAAATGAGTCTCAGAAAGTACTAAATCTCACCTCCATGCGCTCTGTTTCGGATGCCATGACCTGAATTACAGTCGTATTGTGAGTAAGCGCATTGATAGTGGAACGTCTTGGAAGCGTGGAGTGAAGCGAGACCCACGCCGCCGCCGCCGCTTTTATATTGACCTGCTTTGATTCTTATCTGATCAACAGTTTAGAGCTGCAGATGTGCATCTCCTCTCAGCAACTTTGCACAACATTAAGGATCACCCCTGAGATCAACCCATCATGACCCACTAAAGGTGCATTTCAACGAGGTGCCAAACGGTTCTCCTATGAAGGAATTTGTCTTCGTTAATCCAAGTCCGGACTAATACTAACACATATCTAATAGAAAATAAGTCTTATTTGAGGGAATCAAACCAATAATGTTAATTTAATCAATTAAAGCAATTGTTAAAGTTGTCTCGGCTCGGTCTGAACTTGTTTAAAACAAATGATGCAATGCAGCGGCAAGCATTTGGACGTGACGAGGGGGCGAAGAGTGTGTGTGTGTGTGTGTGTGTGTGTGTGCGTGCGTGCGTGCGTGCGTGTGTATGTGTGTGTGTTGGTACATGGGACACGCTTTGTATACAGATGCTCATCATATAATTAGAATATCGTGAAAAAAGTGCATTTACTTCTGTGTTGCAACTTAAACTAACATATTTATTTATGAACATTTTATTGCAGGATCCACATGAGGTGAATCATCTCGTTTTCATATGCATAATCTTTATTTGTTATCATTTTGATTACTCACAGCTTGTAAAAACCCCTAAATAAAAATATCAGAAAATTAGAATATTTAAAAAATGGACTGTGACCCATAATCATCACAAGTATAACAAAGGCTTGACATTTGTCACTTTGCATGTAATGAGTCTATATCATATTAATTGATTAGCAGAAGTACAGGCACTTTTTCATGATATTCTAATTATTTGATGAGCACCTGTATACAGACACATTATAAATATTATCATATATTAAATATAGTATATATATAGTATATTTTCTATTATAATTGTACAGTTTTTCAGTGGTAGGGGAAACTGGAGTACCTGGAGGAAACAGGCACAGAGAGAACATGCAAACTCCACACAGAAAGGCCTGGAATTGAGTTTGGGACCTTTTAGCTGTGAAGCATTAGTGCTAACCACTGTGCCACCGTGCCACTTTGCTGTTTGTCCATCTGATGAAAACAGCAAAATGGCACGGCTCAAACAGCTGTTTGGAAAAACAAAGCTCTAAGTTACACAAACAACTGACATTCTATAAACACCAGACAAATGCATATTAGAGAAACTTCCATTGCCAATGACAACGGAGTTTTTATATCACTCCGCAAGTAGTCGTAGAGGACGCTATGTCTGACCCTGTCCCTGCGAGAGAAGTTGTGGGAATCGCTCGGGAAGTTAACAGGAGTCCGACTTTCAACTTACCCAGGGATTTTTTTTTTATTGAAATGTTGCACATACATTCCATAAAAAACATAAGGTGATTTTTGCAAAATACATTAAACTTGCCAGGGGGAAGGATTAACAAAAAAAATCTACATGTATTGTGACCAGATTTAAATGGTTTTAGCAGCCTTTCTGTTCGTACATGGCCCAATGCTTTTTACATACATATCAAGTTCTTTTTGAAAAACATAAAATACAGGGGCTTTGTTTGCAAATTTACACTTATGAATAAAATATTAACCAGGGATTCACCACCATTCCTCCTCTCCAACTGCACCTTCAACTAAGTAGCTAGCCTAGCAATAAGTAGCTAGCTACGAGCCTAGCCCCACTGCTGGTTCGCCCTTTCGGTAATTATTTTCCCGATAATGACCAGCGCTCTATACATTATCCCTTACAAAATAAAATAAAAAAACACAAAAATGTAGTATCAGGCCAATAGTCTGAAGTTACACTAAGATAGAACCCCAATTTATTGAAAATGTATATTTTGTGACTGAAATATTAGAGAAACAAAAGGACCACGAGCGTAACTGCAGAATGGAGAACACAAGGGTTAACAAGCACCACATGACTTTGCATCTTAAAGATAAGATCGATGAATGGCTTTGGTTTTCGGAAACCACTCAGATGGCATGGTCTTTCTAGGAGCAGTACTTGTGTTGGTACTTGGAAACACCCTTTTATGAGGGCACAGGGACTGTACCTTACGCTGCTGTGGTCTGTGATCTAATGTTACCAAACCGACGTACGTCCAGGAACTGAGACGTCACCCTGACTGCTCTTGGAAACAACCGCAAAGCCAGCGCCGCTAACTGCCTGCACTGATTCACATTCCAGCTCTTCCAGACGTCGACATGTTAGAAAGATGTGACGGATCAATGTAATGAAGTCGTTATTTCTTTTTTTCTTTTTTTTTTTTTTAAATGTCGCCTTTATTTGTTATCATTTAAAAAAAAAAAAAGAAAAAAAAAAAAGTTGTTATTTCTGACGCAACAGAGCGAGGCACAAAACCGCTCCCATAATATGCAAGGTTTCATCAGGTGCTGCACAATCACATCTGTCATCACTTCACTGCACCAACATTCATCCATATTTTATAAAGATAATTCAAAGGCTGTTTCCATAAAATGTATTTTTTCAGCTTGTAAATAGAGATCACAATGAGGTTTCAATTCCAACAGCCTATCAGAAAAACCGTCAATTGAAAATCTCAAAGTGTATTGGCATTTCTAATTCACCTGCCGTGTCTCACTTTAAATGTTTGTAGGTAGTGTAGTGGGTAGTTAGGTGGATTCATTACAATGAAGTCTTGACCAAATAGAGTAAAAGCTCCCCTGAACTCTCTCTAAGAAAAAGAATGAAAAATTTCCTGCAGGATTTCGAAGTGGTCAGGACTGTTGAGCTTCATTGATGGGCTTTTTCGAGATCCTGATTATGGAAGTTACGTCTGCTGATTTCATCCTAACACCAAGGTTCCCTGTTTGCTGTCAGAGGTTTAGCTCATTACGAAAGCCACTGCCTTTGAATCTAACAATGTGGGATCACATTCACATGATGACAGATGCCTCTCGTTATTATTATATGATTGCCGATTTCCTGTCTATTTGCGCCCCCTGAGTGTTTCTTGAGAGCTGATGTAACAAGTGGCATTATTGTGAGATCGATGTAGTCCGATCTTATCTTATGACTGATTCTTCACATGAAGGAAGGAGCTGCACAAATAATCTGAGCCTGCTGCATTTCCATAAACAACAGACCGAGTTATGCAAATGCAATATATGTTTTTACACATGGGTTGCAAATGCCTTTCTTTTCAATCCCATATGGCTTTTCTTTATACATTTTTTTTTGGAAACATCTCCATGATTTGCTCTAGATTGGACTCCACCATCTTAAACTCAAAGGGCGTTTTGACAAAATAGCAAAATGTTCAATGCAAAAGTGCTTTCTGCTTTCACAGCCCAAACTGGCAAAAGGCAGTAAATCCCTGCAAACACCAAAGCAGTCGGTCTCCGGGGGATCTTAGCCAAGTATATTTTCATATGAAGTTGAGGACCGTTTCGCTTGACCGCCATCTTGAGTTCAAACTTGGTAAATAAAGCAGCGAAACTCTGGTGCAGGTGCAAGCTTCCTGTGATGGTTTTGCCTCGTCAGCTCAGACTGAAAAGTGCTGACTCCTTTGACAGAAAGTGTGGCACATTCTCGATATAAAGTGGGTCACAAAGAGTCGCTGATGGCGAGAAGCCGCCACATCAGAGGCACAGCCGCCGCCTCTGCACAAGCGCCTTATATAGCGGCAGGAAGCGCTCCTGGATAACAGAAAGTGTGTCAAAAGGTGTAGGGCAATGATATTTGGAGGGATACATTTACAAAAATAGATTGTGTCAAAAGATTTTATTCTTTTGACAACAAGAATAAAATCTGTGGACAACAAGTGCCTTCAATGAGTCTGGCTTCTAGAGAACATTTCTAACCTACAGAGAAACCGTATCTTAACCACATCTAAATAATTTTCCCATCTAGTTCAGCTCCGTCTTGAACCCAACTTCCATTGTTGTAAGCGTGTTAAAACGGTTTTCATCGAGAGCTGCCTATTGAAGTGTAAACAGCATGGAGGGCCACATCGGGGGTCAATCAAACATTCAACTGGGTGCAGTAAAGAGAGGTTCAAACTGTTCACAGTTTTACAAATATTTGGGGACGCTGATTGACAACAGGCTCAACTTTAATGACAACACAGATAAGCTGTGTAAGAAAGGGCAGCAGCATCTGTTTTGCCTTCGGAAACCGGCTTACTTTCATGTGGACAGGACCATAATGAGACTGTTTTATAAATCTTGTGTCCAGTCAGTGCTAGGATTTTCTATGATGTGTTGGTTTGGAAATCTCAACATCGAAGCGAAAAACTCACTCAGCAAAATTGTAAATTTGAGTGCTAAGATTCTGGGAGCTGCTCAGACTCCACTTTCTGACCCGTGTTCTGGACAGGTGACGCGGAAGGCTCTGAGTATTCTGGCTAATGATGCTCATCCTCTTCATGGTGACTTCTGTTACTTGCCTTCTGGTTCGAGGCTTAGGGCTCCATTGGTGGGGAAAAACAGATACAAATACTCCTTCATACCTGTAGCCATCTTTACTCTAAACTCTGAATATAAAAGGAGTATACAGGCCTCGAATTCTGTTTGAGGGAAAAAGTTGTTGTTTTCTCTTGTTCTATTGTTGTACAAAATTGCCAATTACTCTGTTTTTGTAAGGTTTGCACTTCGGCATCTTGTTGGACTGGTGAATGAATACATCTTTATTTTTCATGTTGGTTTTTATGTAACCTTGTGCTGCAAAACTAATTGAACCATCGGGGACATGAAATAAAGTGAAGTTCCCCTTTGGGCTTTATTTATTTGGCTGTGGATCAGTGACTTGGTGAGAGTCAGATTGATCCTTGGCCAAAAACATAAGCATTGGTGTCAATCTGGGATTGCTAATGCTTAAACTTTTCAAGAAAAAAAAAAACAGCTTCAGATTGTAATATATTGTTTGAATCACTGAAATGTAACTTATTTCATGGTCAAATTGAGGAATTGATTCTACTCCCCGAACACTTTCTCCAAGCAGTCATGCAGCTAAAACACACCTTTCACCCTTTAGGGGTCAGATAAAAATGAAATAAATGAATAAATAGTGACATCCAATGAAGTTTAAAACAAACAGTAACAACAACCAGTCCTGAGCATTACTTGTTGTGTGGGTAGAGCTCCTGATAAACCCCTGATGAAGTTCTGGAGGAAACATATTTGCAAGAGAACCTGTTTCAGTGAAATCATTGGTCGTATTTTTGCAACTTTTATTTTTTTCCTCCCATCTCTCTTTTTTACTGCGGGACCCAGAGCAGTTATTGAAATGTTGAGCTTTATTGACGGGCTTTTGCGAGATCCTGATAATGTTTGCTGTCAGAGGTTTAGCTCATTCCGGAAGCTCCTGCCTTTGAATTTAAGAAAGTGGGATCGAGACTGCCTGAGGACAATCTCTCTCTTCACATGAGGCAGCCACACGCACAATCTGGGCCTGATTAGACCTTTGTTTTCATCTGGCTTTTCTCTTTTCATTTTATTTTACTTGTGCAGCAGCTTCTCCATTATATCCTCTATATTGGACTCTTAATAATAATAATAATAATGCATTGGTTTTATATAGCGCTTTTCTGGACACTCAAAGACGCTTTACATCGCACTATTCATTCACTCCATACTCGGTGGTGATAAGCTACTATTGTAGCCACAGCTGCCCTGGGGTAGACTGATCGGCCCCTCCGACCACCACCACTCACTCACTCACGCACTATTGGTGTTCCCAAAAGGTCTCCCATCCAAGTACCGACCAGGCCCTTCCCTGCTTAGCTTCCAAGGTCTGACGGGATTGGGCCTTGGTATTTAGACGAATGAACAAAACGTGAAATGCAAAGGTTCTTGATTTTGCTAGATTTACGTGAAAAAAGGTTTGCATAACTTTATTTATGTCTTAACCTTTATAAGTAGCAGCCCAGAGTCCTGAATATGTTTTTCTGGTTGTCCAAAAGTGCCGCGGCCCACCAGAAAAGGTCCTGCTTCTCCTAATTACCCAGCATGCCGCTGGCCAATGTTAATCATAATGTGAAGATCAAAAGCTCTGTTATCATTTGCACCTTTTGATCAACTTTTGTCAAATCAGTTGTCGAGCTATAGTTAGTCATCTGAGAAGAGATGGATGCTTTGTGATTGTCAGTGGCAGTAAACACCTGTGCACAGATGGAGTGCACAGATAATATGCTAGTGGGGCCGTGTCAGCGCTCAGATCTGCTGTCGAGGGTCATGGGAGAGTACATAAGACGGGGACTTAGAGGGGACTCGGTCTTCACACCAGGACCCGAACGCTGTCTCCAGCACAATCCAAGACACGCAAGGGGACGTTACCGGCCGGTGGGACCAACCTGGGGAGACGGCGCCGCGGGAACATGCGGAGCCTTCACACACTGTTGGTAAGACCGTAGATAATGTGACTTCTTCACTGCAGGGATCCCCAACCTGAAGCCCTGTTTTGGTAACATGTCAAGGTCTTGCGAGGGTTAGGGTAGACTATGAATAAGAATTTTATTCATGCCCAATTAGCATGGTAGTTGATAACAATATAATGATCAGCCTATTGATATCTCTAAAAACATATTCTTAACAGATACAAGTATAATAAACAGCTTATTAATACTTTACAAACATATTATTTATCTCTTACCATCCGCCTTAACCAAGCACATTTTCTCCATTTTGGCTTTACCCTAAAAGCTTACAGCTTATTTATCATTTCTAACAATGTGGAAACATCAGATTAAGGACGAATGCAGTAAAGGTTAGATAATTGAAAAATTTGGAAAACTGACAAAATAAATATAGTTAATTTCATCAAAACATGCAGTGCTTTGGACCATACTTTTAGGATTTTCTAGGATGGCATACATAGTACATAATCAAGAAACAACTGTAATGCTTTTCGGTGATCATTGAAGGTCTTTAATTTTGGCAGAAATTCT
Organism: Gobius niger; assembly: GCF_951799975.1. Taxonomy (NCBI): domain Eukaryota; kingdom Metazoa; phylum Chordata; class Actinopteri; order Gobiiformes; family Gobiidae; genus Gobius; species Gobius niger. Next base: position 35,229,150 of record NC_136855.1, on the reverse strand, counting down.
TTAATGACTCAAAAAAAAAAAGGGGGAAACACCGGTGGATCATTCGTCATTCTCTGTGTAAGCCCAGCTTCATTGGAAATGTGAGACATTATCTAAATAGGTGGGACGAGGATAAAGGTCTGAATAGCTGTGCAGTGCAACGAAAAGAGAGACAAGCGGTCACCCTCGTCTTGGCTCATCATAAAAATTGTCCCAGTAAAGGTTTTACTTTGCCCTTCTGCAAATGTATTTAGATTAGGAAGTCTGTAAATCAACAAAAATGGATAAAAAGAGGAGTCCTCTGGTTTACAGATCTCAATATCAAGCAGTGGATCATGTGAAATTGTTGAATCCCCAGGTGTGCGTGTGGTGGGTCGGGGCAGCTCGGCGTGTGGACGGCGACGCCAGGTTGGACCTGTCCACTGAGACCTCGTCTCTGTCTGAGGGCAATGAGGACATCCACAGACGCTCTCTGTCTCCGTGGACCTGGAGGTGAGACCTACAGACCTCGGGAAGTTATTTGCATTTTGTGACAATATAGAGAACACATTTGCATGAATAGGACTTAATCAAACACTAAGGCACAAGTGTTATCAAGATTCTTTCTTTCTTTCTTTCTTTCTTTCTTTCTTTCTTTCTTTCTTTCTTTCTTTCTTTCTTTCTTTCTCTTCAAAAATATGGAAAAATACTGCAATTCCTTATAAAAATTTCAGATGTTGGGTTAGTCATTGTGGGCCAACCTGACCAGCATCTTTTTGGAGGTAGAGGATACTGGAGTACTGTCTTCAGTGATCCTCCACTACCTCCTCCTTCTTCTTCATCCTCCTGCACAGCTCCCTCCGCTCCACAACAGTCTTTCACCATCTTCTCCTTGTTTGTCCCTTCCTTGTTTCCTGTGGCGCCTCTTGTGACACCTCCACTGTGCCAAGACAAATGTTCAATAAAGTATACCAGACCAAATTGATGAGCTTGTCCACTTTTTCCTAGGTCACTCTTTCAGATAGCGTTATAAGAGTTAAACATGTAAGAAGTTGTTGCTAGGTCACTAATAGGCAACTTATCCTGTAAATACATTAACTTAGAGGGGATTTCAAACATGCTCCCAATGCCACAGTGATAATAGGACAATATCAAAGACAAGCATTTGAAAGAGGACACAACACAATTATACTCGGTTACCATGAGTTTGAAGTAACTTTCATCAGCAAAAATCCCCGTAACAAATCAAAGGCCTGTTTTTGATCATAGTTATCAGACAAACTGTTATGTATGGCTCTAGTCATGTGAGTTTAACGTATAGTGTTGTGTTGTTTGCTCGCAGGATGTCCACGGTTCCGACCCGCATCCCGTCCACGCTTTGGGAGGCCGAGTGCAGCAGCAGCGTCTGTCTGTTTGCAGATGGAAAGGGAGACGCAGAGCGACGGCCGGGGGATGGCACGGAGGGACTCAGCGCGGTGCCCATTTACCAGGACGTCCTGGTGCTGCAGAGGGACCCGGGCAGCGGCTGCTTCACCTCCTCGTTCCGCCGCGTGGCTGTGGGCTGCACCTGCGTCAGGGCCCTCAGTGACACCAGCACTCACACACATTCGTCTTGATTCAAAATGTACATTAGTCAATACAAATAAAGCTGGCTCTTGATGCTGTTGCTTTGATGAGTGGAGCTCCGTGGATTTTATTAGAAGCAAGCGATTGAAACAAGGCAAAAAAAGAAAAAGAGCTAATATATGGATGAGACAAAATGACTTGCACTGAGGTTGAATTGGATTAATTTTGGTTCTTTTGGGGGAATGTCTTCAATGAGAATCACACAATGTAAATAGTGTTGAAACATAGAGAAAAAGCCGATACATCAAAAGTGTTTCCGGTACATGTACATGTCCACAAACAGTGCGTTACTGGTGGGTTTATAAATGTACACAAAGCAGCAGATATGAGGTGAATCCTCTTGTAGTGCAAATGTGACAGTGTAAATGCAGGTAACAGGTCATTTACAGCTCATGAGTCTGATTGAGTTCAGCCAATAAATAAAATAACACTAAAATAAAGCTAGTTCAGGCATTTTAGCAGTGATCAAAGCAAGTGACTATTTTGTCTCCTCGGGACAGATGGACATTGTAGTCAGTGTAGTGTGGCGTGTGCAGTCCCATGACTGTCTGTTAAAGCCTGAGTCGCTGTGAGGATCCTGACAAGGGCAGACTGTGCTTTTGTGCTGACTGGAATGTGACGGCCTCGTTTATTCATTGGGCTGGGAGTTGCGTCTGCAGTGGTTTGGCGCGGGGCAGGCGGAGAGGTGAATTTATACAGAATACAGGTTTGTTTATCTATTTATTTATCTATTCAGCCTATCTGTATAGTCAAGGAGGTGCATGGATCTGACAATCAGTGTTTTCAATAGAATGTGCTGAAATTCAAGCCTTAAAAGTATTTAAAAAGTGTTACATTTTATTCACAGTGGCTTTATGTGATGTCATGGCAACGCGTGCACAAGCAGCAACTTCCCTCTCTCTTGGTACAGCTGCGTTTTTTGCCTTTTTCTGTGAACTGCATTTGTTGTTTCTGTGCTCCACATTGTTTTACTGGATGCTTTGTATGTTTTTGCCATGTTTTATGGGGTTCCGTGGATTTTTTTTTTACTGCAAAGAGTCCATACTGGTCCTGAAGAAAGCAGCTTTTTAGCAGCTTTCTTTAGTAAACAAACAGCCAGCTTATCTGCTATAGGCATTTGAGACTTATAGATTTCTTCTTCTGAAACACTGAAGAGGAACCAAGAGCCCCCACACCTGCAGCACAGTGGAGGCGTCACAAGAGGCGCTACAGGAAGCAAAAGAGGGACAAACGAGGAGGTATCTGGGCAAGAGTCACAGCTAAGCCACTGTCCCTATTGTTTCGGCTAATGGACATTCAGTGGAAGGAGGAGGTGGAGGAGCTGACCAGTGCAGGACACCATGCTCTGAAACAGGGACAAACCCAGGAGGTGGTGCACTGTTTCAGAGATTTGAAACAGGCTGGTTATTACTGAGCTGGAAAGTAGATTAAAGCACCAGTTTGCTTAGATGAAACGATGCAGTCTTCACAGAGGTGTGTCCTTGCAGGAGAATGTCCATCGTGTCCCTGTCCCCGCCCTCTCTGCCCGCGCCCCTGGTGACAGTGCTGCACAAGCTCCTGCCCTCGCTCCCCCCGACCGGACGGGACGTGGATGTCCCCCCTGTGTACAGAGAAGCCTTCGTCCTGTCGGGGTACCGGCCTGTGGGACTCCCCTGGAGATGCTACATCCTCAGCCTGTTCCAGATCCACAACGACTCTGTGAAGGTCTGGTGCCACCTGCTGGCTGCTCTGTATGTGGCGACACGCTTCCTGCTCTTCGTGGTTCTTCAAGGAGGGGTAGGCATTGTTCACACTGTCTTTCACACACATAAAACTTGCTACCTGCAGCCTTTAGGAAAGTGTTTTTCGCTTTGACTTTCTCCTGTAAGAATGATGGCAAAAACTGTGTGAGACATGAGTCATTTTTATTGTGCAGATTGTATAACCTGAAAATGCGATATGATATTTCTTTGTGACACATTGTGCAGCCTTATTGTATTGCCTTTTAATACACAGACGACGTGGGCAGGATGATTTGTTCATGCATTTTCTGTTCGTGAATGATTCATTTTTAAAAGTGCTTGTAGTTAGTAATTTTCTTTCTTTCCGACATATCTTGAAACTAACTACTCTCCTAGTTACTCACGTACCGTCAAAGTTGCTTACAGGGGGAAAAAAAAACATTACAAACGATTTGTTTTAATGCACCCTCTTTCCTCAGGGTGTGTTAGGGGTGCAGCTTCAGGGTCCAGACGGTGTGGGTCCCTCGGTGGACCCCTGCTCTCTGCCTCTGCTGCTCTATGTTGCGTCTGTGGTGTCCTGCCTCAGCTGTGGGTAAGCCCTGTCTCTTCCTGGCCTGTCTCTGCTGCTCTGATACAGTTTCCTACAGTCTGTGGTCTGTGCTGGGTGTTACAGCGCCGCAGCTCTCCTCCTCTACCCGCGCTCTGAGCCCGTCCGCCTGTCCCTGTTCCTGCTGGACTCTGTGGGGCGAGGCCTGCTTCAGTTTGGACGTGCTCTGGCCCTGAGTGTGTACAGCTCTGATGCCGACTGGACAGATTCCATTATGGGTCAGGTGGGTCATCTTACAGTAAGTTATGTCTCTTATGAAATGTTCTTTGAAGCTGCTCTGTGCTCCTCAGCTCTACCTCCCGGCCGCAGCCGTCCTGTCGTGGCTGTCCTGCACCGCCGGCTGCTGTGCCGAGTTGTTCCCCCACCGCCGTGACCTTTCCCACAGCAGGCTGCTGCAGACGGGACCAATGAGCCTGGCCTTTCTGCTGGACATCAGCCCTGTGGCCCTGCGCCTCTACATCTGCCCCTGGAGCAGCAGCACTGCAGTACTGCTGCACGGCCTGCAGGTGTCACTTCACTCTGACATAAAAACTAAAAAAAAAAAACTAAACCAAGAACAAAATTAGAGTAAACATCACTTTCTGTATTGATCCAAAACCTGAGAAATACCGCTCAGGTTGACCAGTTCTTCATTTTGTCCTCCAGGTGGTGCTGTTTCTGACAGCAGCCTTCTTCCTCCTCTGCCCCGCACCTGAGTGCTTCTCTCCGGGCCGCTTTGACATCGTGGGTCACAGTGATCAGCTCTCCCTGGTGCTGCTGACTCTGTCCACTGTGAGCCAGCAGGAGGCGCTGCTGCGGGACTTCTCGTGGCGAAGGGCGGGGGTGGTCAGGAGGTTTGGGGAGGAGTACCTGCTGCAGGCATGCGCCGGATTCACCGCGGTTGCTCTGAGCCTCTCTGCCACGGCCTTGGTCCTGCGACGCTACGGTTTACTGGCAAGATCAACAAGATAGAAGACACTTGGCCCCTGTTTACCAGAGACGCCTGTAGTTACCAGCAGACCGGGCAAATGCACTGGCACATCCACAAGGGGGTGGCAACTGGGAGCAACAGTTATGGAACAGTGTGGCCACACCGCCTTTGCGATGCCCAATCCCGTCAGACCTTGGAAGCTAAGCAGGGAAGGGCCTGGTCGGTACTTAGATGGGAGACCGTTTGGTAACACCAGGAAGCCTAGCGAATGTAGTGAGTGAGTGAGTGGTTGGTGGAGGTCGGAAGGGCCGATGGCGCAGACTGGTTGCCTCGCTTCTGTCAGTCTACCCCAGGGCAGCTGTGGCTATAATAGTAGCTTACCACCACCGAGTATGGAATGAATGAATAATGCAATGTAAAGCGTCTTTGAGTGTCCAGAAAAGCGCTATATAAAACCGATGCATTATTATTATTATTATTATTATTATTTCTTTTCTTTTCATGTCTATATTGTGCTTTTTGAATCGTTTTACCATGTTTTAATGTGTTTCCCTTGGCCCTGTGTGGAGTTTATCCTGTCAGCCCAAAACATGAACAATAGACAATCCATTCCAGTGGCATGTTGGGTAACTGGGAGACGTAGGACATTTCCCAGCGAGCGTCCACAACAGGACAGCTTTAAAACAATTGATAGGAAATGTGTAAGTGGGGATGAAAATAAAAGGTACAAGTGTGTAAAAAGTGAAAAAAAAAGAAGATATATAATTTTATAAGCATGATGGTGAGATGAAGCTCCGTGAGGCATCGAAGCATTCAACTGTAGATAGATAGATAGAACCTCATAGACTCTAATAGAGACAAAACAACATGGATACTTTCTGTTTTTTGAGCCAACTGTAGCATCAAATGAGGCGACACATTTCGACGCTAAGGTCTTTATCATGCCCTTGACCTCACCTGTGTCAAAACACGAAGGCTGGCACATGTTGTAATAAAGATTTCTCATTTGTTTATACTGCTTTGGTGCTATAGTTAACTCCACAAGCAGCATGTTTGTATGTTCCAACACAAGTCCCCTCAGGCCACCTCTCAAACCAGCTCAGAAATGAGGTGTTTCTCCCTGAGAGTGGAGGGTAGAGTCACGGGACAGTCTCCACGGCTCTGGGCCACACTTGGGCAATTATCGGTGTTTGCTTTTGGAGTTCCTCAGGGCTCAGTGGCCTCACCCGACATGTTCTGCCTTCTGCTGTATAGGTTTCATCATAGTCATCTAAACAGCCCGCTCCAGAGAGTCAGTTAGAGTGTTGGGGCGGGGCCTCTGATAAAGTCCCCATCGGTTGGACGTCGGTAGTAATCAGTCGCCACATGTTGCCTCTGCTGCCCATTTTGCCACTGTTGGTCTGAAATGTTCTTGTTTATGTGTCAGAGTAGTGCATTTTTGGCTGCTGTCTAGTGGAGCAGCAGCAGGTGACACCCCTCGCTTTGGATTCAGGTAAGACACCAGCTCCCTGTGGTTTTATTGGTGAAAACGGTTGTGTCTTGACAGTGAACTGGCACAACTTTCGTCAGACTTAACTTTGCCGGGAGAAAGACACTACCGGCGTGTCTCCTCTGAGATGTTGCTTTGACATTATTGGTGTCTGTCCAATCATTAGGACAGACACTATTCAGAATAGTGGATATAGTTGGACAGTGGGTTGCTGGATCGTTTGGGTTGCGGCCACTGTGCCAACCTCAGCATCGTGAGTTCAAGTCCTGTCTCCGAAGTTTTCCTGAATGTCTTGGCTCTTCACCTAATTTCATTTTGAACTGTCCTATCCAATAAATACTACGAGGACTAAAACATTTTAAAGCAGAACTAAGTAACTCATGCGCCGAGAGGCCATAAGCGCCACTGCAGGTGTTGTAGCATGTTACGGTTTTTCACTCATTAATTGTCCGTGAGAGTAAATACTATGCTGACAGAAAAGACAAAGGGAGAGAGGGACATTGTACAGCCAATTACACATGGAGATTTTTTCACTCAAACCTGGCTGTAAAGACTGTTTAAGTGGCGCCAGCCCGCAGTTAGCTTTGCCCGTTAGCCTGTTAGCTTCTTCTTCGTGATTCTATTAGTGTGTATTGGGGCCTCCGTCCCAGTGCAGGAAAGCTGCAAGTGTGGTTTTCTAGCCAGAGACACCAGGGGGAGATTAAATCATCCCATTAACAATTGTATTGCCCCAGGTGGATTAGAAAAAGGATTTATTAAGGTAAACAAGTTGCTTCGTACAGATTTAAATAAAAATTGTGGAAAGTTTAGTTTCTGTTCAGGAATATTCCACAGTGTGACTTTAAAGCACACTGCGAAACATTTTGGATTATACTGTTGCCAAGAAAGTTGCCAGAGAATGCTATTTCTGCAGTGGATAGTCAAGAGTGGATTTCGATGAGGACCTAACCTATTTAAGTCTCATATTTGGCTGCATAGAAATAAAAAGAAGTGGAGTTTGATCCTAACATATATCCAACAGTTAGCAAGTCAGCTAGTCCAGGAGCCCTTTCAGAGTCCGTTAGCCTGCTCAGTATTTTTCCATTAGCCGTTAGCATTAGGCTCATTCATACTTCATAAGCTCTTGGACCAAGGTCTTCACTTACAAAAATGACTTCCTTTTGTTCTTGCAGCTCTCAGTGTTACGTCTCATGAAGTATGAATGGACCTTTAGCCGTTGAACAGATTGTTACGACTCGGCTCTGATTAAAAGTTGCATCAAAAACCAAGATGCAAAAATATTGATGAATAAAGTTGTCATTTAATAAAAGGGATGTGAAGGGTGAATTTAATTTAACAAAGGAGTGACAAGAATAACCAAACTAAGGCTATTAACAATTTGTACAAAGGTTCACAAAACTAACAAGTGCCCAAAATAAGTCACAGTAGGCCGAATAACAAAAACGAGACACTAAATGAGACACAAATTTAAGTTTAAATCGTTCCAAAAACACATAAAGTCATTAGAGACACAAAGGAACACAAACAAAATAGCCACAAAAACCAGCAGCCCTGAAAGCTCCAAAGTGTGCCCTTATATAGCAGTGGTTGGCACAGGTGGCTTTAATGAGTCGGCCAGGTGTAGAACCGCCCCACCAATCAGACGGCATCAGATACAAGAAACCAATCACCAGCCAGGACTCCCAACACAGTCCACCAACCCCAGGCAAGACCACGGCAGTGAATTTACATGGTGGGAAAAACAGAATTAAGCTGCACAACTGCATGCAATAAAAAGGAGGGAGACTGAAGGCCCGGGGCTGTAACATAGATGTTCTCAGCTGTTGTCAACCCATCGACCGCATAAAGGTGAGGTCAAAGCCTAGTTAGAAATCATTAATGAATGTACAGACCTTTTGAGATTTCCCTTTAGAAACAGTCGGCGCCTGGCTTCCTGGCTTCCTTTGTTAGCAAATGGCTAACAAAATGTGCACGTTTACTGGCTCAAGCCATTTTTATGATTGGCTGCCTTTAGTCAACATCTCCAGGGAGACAAGCTGGAGGCGTCCCACTCCCAGTAACGTTAGGTCAGGTGTTAGGAGGAGGTGAGCCGCCCACAGCAAACGCATACAATGACAAAAAAAAGCTCTTTAACAAAATAAATGTTTGTATTTTATCCTGTTAATTGGGTGAAATGTTACACGGTGTGGCTTTAAGGCCTGAAAACTTTCTCTATTATAATAGTTATCTGAACAGCTCCACAGGTTATACAAAATATTCATTAGATATATACTTTCCAAGTCCCATTGTTACTTCGAAGATCTAATCTGTTTTCTTGTGCAGCCTGTACCACTTGCACCGGGAATTTATTACAAGCTAAAGAAATGACTGGGTGTATCCTCTGAGGACAGCACAAAAGACGCCTGGCAGCACCCAACAGCGTAGGATAATTTTACCATTAATTTTGTGATCTGCTCGGACTTGCAGCTTCTTCGGTGCTTCAGCATTAGACATGTGTTCTCTGCGGGGAATGACATCAATCTTTCTGACACATACTGTATGTCGAAAGTGGGCGCTGACGTCATCTGCATCATGTTTGTTTGGACGTACTTATATTGTGAACTATTGTGTATTGTTCTTTTAACAGAGCTGAGGAGAAGACCAGCTCCAGGTCAGACGTCGGAGCAGCCTGTCCCCCTGAGCAGTGATGGTGCTCTGGGTGGACCCCTGGATGTGGTCCCTGGGCCTGGCGGTCCTGGTCCTGACTGTCCTGCTCTCGGCTCTGTGCATTAACCGTGGCAGGTTAGATTCCCTCCCTAAATGTGATGGAATAACCCACTGCACTTCACTTCCAAAGCACCACTCTCTTGTTTGTTTTAGACGCTCGTTTAAACTGCGGGATACGGCGCAGGACAAGGGTCCGTCTGCGCTGGTCAGAGTGGTGAGCGCGGATTTGAAACTATTACTATCACCATCTAAAGCCATAACCAGCTGAGCAGACTTGTTGAGTGTGTGTGTTGTGATTGGCAGGTGAAGCTGGATGATCTTGGGGAGAACTCACAGAAGAGCAAAGGTCAGCCGATAATAATCTCCTGCTCTCGAGGATCGTCTCCCTTCTGCAACGCATTAGTTTATGATTTGTGTATGGAATAGACTGCACACTGATCTTCTGCACTGTGTTGTTTTTGCTTGTGATAGATGGACAGGAAACCGTCTACGTCACTCAGTGGAGGAGCCACTTGGGGGCGCCACAAGTCCAAGGTTTGAGTCCTATCTTGTTTTCAAACTGGCCACTTGTCTCCTGCATTGAAAGTTGCTGCTGAATAGAGTGTAAATTGTTTTGTGTGCACATTTCACACTGCCACCATTTAAGCCATAGCTAGTTTGCAATAACTGTCAATAATAAGTTTTCATATTTATATGTTTCTCTACCCTATTTTTATCCAGTTTTCAACCCATTTTGCACTCTTAGTAGTGTTTTTAGCAGATGTTTCTGCAAAAAGGGACTGCAGTGTGCGCCATAGCAATGTACATTTGACATTAGCATTAGGAGTTCTAAAAGTGTTGTTATTGGCAGATCATTGCACTGGGTCACAAAAACACACAAAAAAAACTTTTGCGAAGTGTCTAAATTTTCTTAAATGTCTTAACAACATATTTGCAACACAGAATCTGAAAATGACATCCATCAAGGTCAGGTTTTTGTGCTAAGTTGATTTTCCCCTCTATGTATTTCATGAGGCACATGATTTGTATTTTCTGTGGTTCTGTTAAAGCAGTACTAAGTAACTGATGCCCCTAGAGGCCATAAGCTTCACTGCAGGCGTTGTAGCATGCTGCGGTTTTTTTTTTTTTTTACTCATTAATTGTCCATGAGAGTAAACACTACGCTGACAGAAAAGACAAAGGGAGAGAGGGATATTGTACATCCAATTACACAATGGAGATAATTTTTTTCACTGAAATTTGGCTGTGAACACTGTTGCGCTAACCCAGGGTTACCTTTGCCCGTTAGCCTGTTAGCTTCTTCGTGATTCCATTAGTGTGTATTGGTGACATCTACCTGTGGCAGTGAAGTTGCAATTGTGGTTTTCTGGCCAGAGACACCAGGGGGAGATGAAAGACCCCCCCAATCATCCTATTAACACTTGTATTACCCCCAGAGGAACTACGGGAAGGATATATTATGGTAAACAAGTTACTTACTACTGCTTTAAAACCAAACCCTAAGGATTTTTGAACCAGCCCCAGCCAAACAAAAAAGTTTGTCATGTTTTGGCATTTCTAAAAAGTGAACTTATACCTATAAAATAATAGAAATGCCTGTATATAGCTTTCATAAATGTCATATGCACAAATGCTAATTATGTTACAACCAATGTCAGTCTCCCCCTAACAGAAGACAGACAGGCACCAGGATGAAGACATAAAGACAATCCCCCTCTGCAAAATTTGCTGACGGTTAAAAAAATCGACCTGATTGTGTGTGCTTTTTTTATTTTTTTATTCAGCAGATCAAAACAGTCCTAAATCAGCTCATGAAACTTAGACACCAGATATGTTGTAAATCAGTGTAATCATCTGTGACCAGAGGCTCCATTAATGTTTAACAAAACAAAACTTGATAAAAGTGTCTTCTGCTTTCAGATAGCAGCAGTGAGGACGGCCCAGGCACGATCCCTCTTTGGAGAAGCCATCTCGGAGCATCAGTGAACACCGGTCCTTGATGCCCCTTTTCCACGAGCTCAACTCAGATCTATGTTTTTTTCCGCTTGATGCACTGCAGTTTTTAGTTCCTGCTTATCCTGGAGCCAAATGAGGCTGGGGGATACGAATACGTGAAGGAATCTAGCAGCGGCCCTACAGGGCAGTGGGGTCTAGAGGCCCCTGGCTCTGCAGGGGGCCACAAAAGGGTTCTACACAAAAGCACAAAATTGGATCATTGAGTCCACACAGTCAAAACCTGCTTCACCAGTTTATAGCCAGTTTTACCACAAATTATTCCACTTTTTGGGACAGGATTGGTGACTGTGGCTCCCACAAGATGTAGCAGTGGCCGATGGCACGTGATGGAGCACAGGGGCCATCATGTGTTTGTGTGTGTGTGTGTATGTGTGTGTATTTAAATACAAATCTTGTTCTTGTACTCTGTGATATTAACAATAAAGAAGCTTTACAAAACATCTTGGCACAAACTAAAATCTGGTGTCAAAGATCTGATTCTATCCATCTATGAGTCGCCATAAATAGTTGTCATAGGGTGACCAGATGTCCCAGTTTTTCCAGGACTTCACACTTTTGAGCAATCTGCCCCATGTCCCTGTGAGTTTAGTCATCACACATTTTCATCACTTTATCACACATTTTTGTCATGCTTTCATGTTTTTTTGGGCACTCTTCAGTCACGTTTTCATCCAAGAGGGGGGAAAACAGATACAAATATTCCTTCATACCTGTAGCCATCTCCACTCTAAACGCTGAGTATAAAAGGAGTTTACAGGCACCAAATTCAGTGTGAGGGAAAAAAAAGTTGTTGTATACTCTTGTTTTGTTGTAAGGTTTTGCACTTCGGCATCTTGCTTGTACTGGTGAATGAATGCATTTTTATTTTTCTTGTCTATTTTTATGTATCTATTTTTATGTATCTTGTGCTGCAAAACTAATTGTCCTATCGGGGACATGAAATAAAGTGAAGTGAAGTGAAGAAGCTTTTAAATTTGGGTAAATCAGAACTGGACAAAATGTGCTCGGTTCAGGTTAAGAGTTTAAAAAGCTGGCAGCGGTGAATTGGTAAGACTTCCACAAACAACATGGGGGAAAAAGTCACAATTTGGATCCCCCACAAATTCCCATTTTGGTCCCAGTTTATAACGTGGAAAATCTGGTCACCCAAATGTATACACAGCCAGGCACATAAAAACTTGCAATTTCAGTGTAGATTTAAATGTTAAACCATCTCTAGTTGTAGAATGGTTCACTGCCGCAGAGACAGTCTCAACATCCTTTAAAAATTAAATGAATTAACCCCAGAGAACACCATAACAGTCATAACTCTGTCATCGACCTTGGAAACCACAACATCCTAAATGTGCAACAGTCAGAAGCCCATATGGAAAAAAACCCGAGAGCACACGGAAAAACCCCAGACCCTATGCTACCGAAACAGCCCTAACAATGAACGGGGCAAACGTGCGCTACGTGGTGGGGAGCTGCAGTAAACAAGTCCTCTGCGGGGTGTGTTCCTACGCTACAGAGCTCGGCCAGTCAGCGCCCAGATGCGTAACACGTGGTTTCCTTGTTTACTACAGGCATCCGAGCCACAAGCGGACTGTGGGTAGAACCTGGAGTGGCTCAGTGTGCGGGACTCAGGCGCGTATCCAAAGTTATCCGGTCTATTAGAGCAGAGAGAGGACCCAAAGCGGCCAATGCGTCACTTCCACGCGCTCTAGCTGTAGGCGAGAGCTTATTATCATTATTTCTTTTTCTAAAGGGATGTAATTTCTCCATTCAAAGAGATCCGTGTTTATGGCAGTCCGGGTGCACAAGCGGAGAGCTCCAGTCCGCGTTTTCCCACGCGCCCCTGTGGCCAGACTGGCTGCAGCCTGCTCACTGCACTCCACGGTGCGCACCAAGAAGCAGCTTGTTTTGACTCCATTCAGGTAAGTTTGCTCTGAATCCTGCTGCGATTACTGCACAATAACAATGCAAACTGTACAGCTTTGTTGTTCTGTGGCATTCAAACGAGAAGTTGATAGTTTCCTGCAAAATTTGCCATTTTGCACTTTCTTTTTGTCTAAACTTGTGGGTTTTGCACCATTTTCCTAAGAGCAAATCGATCTCCTATGTGCATTTACGACTGTTCACAAGGTATAAGTGGAACTATTCAAAGTGTACTCTGTGTGTGCTTATATATAGGTCAACTGTTTGTGGTTTGCTGCTGGTTGTTTTTCTGCAGCTCATGTTGTGTCCAAGTGAATGAAAAACTTTCCCGTAGAGGCGTACGTGCCTGGGTATTGCGCGCACTGGCAAACATTTATAAAGGCTGTGTCATCTGCAGAGTACAGTAAGTTCCTTCTTGGGCAGATGGGGTGGCTGTTGTTGTTGAACTCAGAAGGATCTTTTATTGTGAAGGCTGTACAGTCGAGGCGGTCATCTGATTGGTCCAGAGCAAAGGGGGTGCGTCTAGATGCGGGCGGATCTCTGTTGACTCAATGGGGCACGTAAGGACACGGGGCATCTACGTTATGCGCACACACACGAAAACTTCTCCTTCAAGCTCAACACTGAAGTCAGTATTCATTCAACATCAACACTCAGAGAGGGTTAGGCTGCTTTTATACAACTGCACTGGGGTAGACTGGTGGATGTGTGGCAGCCAATCTGTGCCATCCGCCCCAATGACTACCAAACACACACCACTTTCATGCACACGTCTTAGGTGTCTTGCTCAAGGACCGGTGGTGGATGAAGCAGTCGATTTCTTTACTTTAAGGTGCATTATGAAACTTTGTGTGAGAAATAAAAAGTTGATATTAGTGCGTATTAGACCTTTCAGTGGCTTCTGTTCACTGCACAGGCGAGGGTTTTTGAGGCTCACAGTTGCATAATGACTCTATGAGGCTGCTGTTAAAGATGCCAGACACTGTAGTGCCAGTCAGATGTTTGCTGACTGTGAAGTACGCTCTTGTCCTGCTGCACTTCGTCATTGTTATTTTTGTGTAAACTGAGCAACTGTCAGAATGCCATTGTACGGACTCTGGAGTGTCCTGAGATCAGCTAAATGAAATTCATGTCAAAAATGTGGAATCATTGCTCATGCCTTTGTGTGTGTGGCAGATAGAGTGTTGCTGCGGCAGTTTAAGTTAGTTTCTACCGTCTCTTTTTATTTAGGCATAACCATGTGGCGCATTTATGTCCTTAATAAATTGAATGAATGAAGGTGCTTTCCATCCCGGTGGCTGCTAGTACGCTCCAGGACATTTCAGACATTTTAGGGTTTCTGGTAGGTTTTTGAGAATGTATAATGGTCACAGATCCATCAGCAGTAAAACTATACCTGAAACACTAAAAAACAATTTGTCCTGGTGTGTCCTAGACAGCAAAGACGCCAAGCTAACCTCCCATACAGCCACTGGGTCACTGAAAAGTCAAATGTGCATTAATATTCACTTTTTTCCCCCCAGAAAAAGTTGCATAATGCACCTTTAAGCAAAATTATAAAGATACGCAAAATATTTCAGTAAAAGTGGGAATCCTACTTTAGTAAAAGTATTAAAGTTTCAACTTTGAAATGTACTGAATGTAAAAAAGTAAAGAACATGTATTTCACAGGGATTTCAAAAACTACTGTTGAATTTGCATCCTTTTTTTAATGAAAAATGTTGTGTTTCGGTTTTATACCAAGAATCAGGTTCTCATAACAATAGAAAAAGGGGCAGCACATCCAAAATAAATTAATTTGTGCTGGATTCAGAAGTGAGCAAATGTAAAATACACAAAAGAGGGACTGTATTGGATCTCCCACAATTTCTTTCCCTGCAAGAATGTATGTGTTTTGGGCCAAGTGCCCTCCTTGGGGCGACATGATCAGAAGGTGGGGGGTTCGAATCCCAGCTCCTGAAGGTGCGCACTGTCGTTTTGTCGTTGGGCAAGTCACTTCACCCACCCTGCCTCCAGTGTCTTCGTATATTGCTGTATGAATGAGAGAGTGAATGTGTGAGTGGTTCCTTACTGTAAAGCTTTGGGCCAAATGATGGTAGAAAAGCGCAATAGAAGTTGAGACCTTTTACCATTTCTTCGGGCAAACTCGTTAACCAGGTCAAACAGAAGAGACTGAATGGAATGCAGAGTTTTTTCTGACTTCATCCTGCTGTTTGATCAAAGCTACTGTTTTGTAGCTTTTGTATTCACTGACTGAGTACGTCTGCAATGAGGACAATGTAATGTAAAATGAATGTTGTTACTTAAGATACAGTGGATAAATGTGTGGTAATAAAAAGTATTTATTGACAATTATTAACAATGAACAGCAAAAAAAAACTCATTACATTACTTCTACTTGTGTATTATGGTACCATATACACATCACTGCTGAGACACAATGATTGTACGTGCTGGATTTGAACTGCTGACCTTCGCTCTTGTATTTAAATATTAATATTGCAAACGGCACCTCCAGTTCGTCTCTGTTAACTGTTATGCGCATTTCTTCTGTTTCTGGTGTTTGTGCAGAAGGACCTTTACGCTCACACAGATGTTTCCGAAGACTCGCCTGGGGAAGCGCTCTCCACTGGGGACGCTCCTGAGCTCCAGCTGCCCCCTCACCGTCCGTCCTGACCAGAACAGTGACCAGATCCTTGGTCAGCTGCTGGGATTCGCGGTGAGTCTTCACGAGTTGCGCTCAATCTCTGTCCGACACAATCTTAGGTCGGATTAGGTACGTGTTTATCATACTTTACTAAAAATGTAACGTGTTTGTGTGGCAGCTGTCTCCCTCTGGAGCAGAACCGTCTTCAGGGAGCGACACGTCATGCAGCAGACCCGTGTCCTCGTCCATCGATGTCCCCAAAAGGTCAGCATCTTCTCTCAAAAATTGTTTATGTGGATCAGACTGTAGAGGAATAGAAGCTGAGTAGAATTCTAATCTGTGGCGTCCTCTCCTTGTCCTGTGTCTGTCTCTTGTCCCTCTGCCTGTCCTGTGCTGTAGGCGTGCACAGGAGGCGGACATGGACGAGCTGATGGCAGCCATGGTCCTCAGCAGTTTGTCCTGCAGTCCACGGCTGCACAGCAACGCCCATGAATCCTCAGGTGTGTCTCATAGCTACGCAGGTCTAAAGCCTCTGCAGTGCACTCACACACAATAAAAAGATATTACAGCTGACATGGAAGTCGTGGTTATCATTTATATTTTTACTACTGGTCAAATGTTACTCCAATAAAAGTAAATGTGCTCTATCAAAGTATCTGGAAAATACACTTGCATATTCAAAGTAGGAATCAGTTTGAAGAAGTGTTAGGAAAAATCACTGTGCAGCTTCAAATACACAAAAATTGCACCCGAAAAGAACGGGACAAACCTTCTTTTTCATTGTGAGTCAATGGGATTGGACAGCACATTTCCACAGTGCCACCTAATGTTATAGAATGTGCTTTACTCGGCTTTTAAAATGAACAAAACAGCGAGCCAAAGTTACTTTTTTACTTTGGAGTCGTTTTAGAAATGCAGTGCAATAGAAACTATTACATATGTATGTTTTAAATGTAGTGGAGGAAAAGTAATATGTTCTCAACATCGGGTTAAAAAGCTCTACTCAAACACAATTCCTAAGTCAGTTTACTTTGTTTCTTCTTTCTGTTGAAACAGTTGCAATACAACTCGGGTGTGAAATATTCCAATAACTGTAAGTTTTGTAAGTAAGACTAAAATGGATGGTATAAAACAGAACGCGTTTGTACATTTACAAGTTCCATGCATTCTTTATTGTTGTTTTTGTTTTAGGCCGAGTTCTCACAAAATGTGTTGCTGTGATTTTGCAATATATCGTGCAGCCCGACCCTGTACCCATTTTGTTAAACTTGTGGTGAAATTAAATTAGTTTCGTCCTCCTCCTAGTATACTGAGTATGCAGCGGTTTGAGACGTTTGAAATGTGTTAATGTTGGAAAAGAGTTTGGACCACAACTAACAGAATAAACTTTCACTTCCTCTTTCACTGGTGACGAAAATATGGTTTGCAAAGCACAGTCAGAGTTTTAAAATGGCAGTACCAAAATAAAGATAAGCTTAATAGCCTTGAAGTGAAATATTTAGGTTTATTTGTAAACATTTGGTGATGTAAGATCCGAAAAAATTAAATAAAATCTGTAACTTTAATTCTATAGAGCAGAGCGCTGCATTTTTGACAGCCCTTTACAGGGTTACATCATGACTATAATATTGTCATATCTTCCACCCGTGGTTCTAACCTTTCCCTGTGTTTTTAGCTGCCGGAGCCGACTGCGCTGGTGAACTGTCCGACTGCAGCAGCGGCTACTGGAGCGTGGGCCACAGCCGAGGAAGTCCAGCGGCGTCTTCACCGATCAGAGAGCACGACGGAGGTCTGGCCCCGCCTCCGGACGAGGGCCTGAGCATGGAGCTGGGAGAGCAGGTTCTGTTTGAGGAGCCGGCTGCCAGGAAACGCAGGGTAATGGATTTACAACGTCTACACCTACACATTCAGAAGAGTAAAACTGAATTGAAATGAACTCTTGGAATGAGCACTGCTGTAAATTGTGTTTTACGTGCTTTTCAGAACTCGGAGCATGCGGCTTTCAAGTGCCTGTGGCCCGGCTGTGAGAAGGTCCTGACCTCCATCGTGGGCATCAAGAGACACGTTCGCACAATGCACCTTCACAGGTGAGACTTTCTCCCTCGTCTTCACTGATCAGAATAGATTTTTAAAGGGCTCACCTTCTGCTAAGTTGACCTTTTCTCATATAATGTGCTGATGTCACAAAGTGTTGCTCCTCTGCTTTTGTACTCCATACTACTCCATATGTATACAGCTACATCTTCTCCAAACACTTTCTTGTTAGGAGTTGGAAGCTGGTGTTTTTAGCTGTTATTTCAACTGCTCAGAAATAGTTTCCTTTGACCTGTTTTCCATATGTAAACATTGTTTTGGGATATAAAACAAATACCCATGCAGAGGTGTGAAAAGGTACTTATGGTACTTTGTAGAGCTTTTTACCATGTTGCAATGTAGTTCCCTCAACAAAAACATACCCAAAAACATACCACTTGCACATCTTCGAGTACCCTTGGAATCCTCTCCAGTGGATATTCAAAGCACTGCAGAAGCTCCCAAAATGCTCCTCTTGACGTCCTATGTATCCAGAAAATGCTTTCCTCACCCCTCGACCTCGTGCCCTCTCTTAACCTCTCTTAATCCAGGGATCTCCAACTGGCAGCTCGCCAGCCCTTTCCAAGTAACTCGCCAAAGGCTTTCCGCATTTCTACATTTGTTTGATGAGTCACATTTATATAGTTTTTCTATTTGTTCTAAACATTTTGAACACAAATGGCAAACATATTACACAGTGAAAGAATTAACAATAAACTCAAAGTTATAAAGTTATTTTCATGAATTATGCTGAATTATCCTCTGGATTATTCGATGAATAACCGGGACTTGAAATTACTGGATATTTTGTTTTCGTTGTTTCAGATCAATATTGCATTTTCAAAGTGATAAAGTGTTATTACCAAAGATGTTCATCTGTGTCTAAGCTCATGAAAACATGAACTTGTGCCTGCAGCTGCGGCGTGGAACACGAGCGCTGTTCTCGCAGTGAGGAGGATTTCTACTACACTGAAGTCAGCCAGTGGGAGAAGCCTCGACACCAGCCGCCCTCGTGTCCACCCGGTTCACCCGCACACTCCCCCTCCTCCCCCTCCTGCAGCTCTCCGCCCCCGTCCTCACCTGGCCTCAGTAACTCCGCCCCCTCCCCCGGCTTCTATTGGCTGGTGCAGGCCGACCACTCGTACCAGGTACACGCAGACGCCTCCACATTTCACAAATACAAAACGCACGACTGTAGATTCCTATAATCAAATGTTCTGCTTCACGTTTCAGGCCCCGCTCCCCGTGGTCACCGGCGCAGCCCCGAACCCCGTCTGGACAGCGCCCAGCAGCGGACACAGCAAACAGGTAGGATGTCCATGTTTGTGCAAGCTCTCAGTCAAACAGGAATCATACACATTTAGTCAGATGTTGTGTTATTGGACACACACAATCTGGGCCTGATACATCTCCACAGTCTGCAGACAAATATATCATTTATTCACTTTTACTCATGGGTTGCAAATGCTTCTCTAAAGAACCCTCCGAGTTAGTTCTATATCAAATGGTATCTCCCAATTAGAGAAGAGTAGCATGAATGAACTGCACGATACTAAAGTGTTTTCTTATTTCAATACCTCAGTCATTATTTGATAGTTTTATTATGTCTAGGCTCCTGCTGCAGCCTTGTTAAAATCTAGGCTGATAACTTCACACAACTCAGAGTCAGTTATTTATTAATTCATATTTTCTGAGGGCCAAAAAGTGCTGCTGCACAACGGGAAACATCCTGACTCTCCCGATTACCCAGCACACTATAGGTGGAGATGAACCGTCTCCAAAGCTGAACAGAAAACAACAAAACATAAAACCTTGGCTGGTACAGACAACAAATGATGGGGGACAAAGTGGGTGCAACTCGGAGGGATTGCGATTAGACCTTGATCTTTTCTTTTGAACTTGGAAGTGTTAAAAAAAAAAAAAAAAAAACTTGAAGGGGCTAGATACAAGTTGGTCATTTTTATGCTCACTGCTGACGAATTAACAACTTTTTTAATGACAGTGCAGGATTTTAGAGGCAGTTGTGGTGAATCAGTCTGAGGTCATTCTACACACTAGGACATGGCTGGAACATGTAGGGGGAGGAAAATACTTTGTTTTAACATTTTTAAACTCCTTATAGTCCCATTAAGTATATTTTGCTTTAAAATTATTTATTTGAAAGAGTCATTTGGATTTGTGCAAAAAATAAATGAAATGTGCCAACAAATAATAAACAAAGTAAAAAATGATTTGCAGTTGTATGAAATGTTAAATTAGTTCCTGATGTGATACTGTGTGATCTTCCCTAAGTGCACAAAAAAGAACTTTATGGATGTAAGCTCTGACATTGTAATATTTGTATATAAAGACTGTATGCTGTTATAGTTTTGTCAGAGAAGTGCTTGATTCCAATTGTAAAGACATCATGTAGTTTTGGCTCTTGTTTTGCACCGTTTTCACCTGCCAGACACAGCCCTTTTTTTCAAATAGTCTGCATGAGAAACTAAATCTCTTCTTTCTGTAGGGCCTGGCTCCCAGAGTGCGCTCAGTCAGTGTCGGTGAGCAGTGGCTGCAGCAGAGCGCCCCCTGCAGGTGAGTTCCCAGTTACTTGTCATAAGTTTCCCCCCTTTTTCACACTCAGTTATGAAACTGGACTGAAGGTTAAGGTTTGTTTTGCGTCTGTGTGGCAGGAGGATCCGCGGCGAGGCCAAGAAATGCCGTAAAGTTTATGGCATTGAACACCGAGAGCAGTGGTGCACGGCCTGTCGCTGGAAAAAGGCCTGTCAGCGCTTTATGGACTAATGTTGTCCCGTACACAGACTGTACTCCAGCTCCATCTAGTGGACGTGAGGAAGACTTTTCAACTTTTTATATTTTTTAAAACAGAACTCTCAGTGGTTCTTGTATCTTTAAGTTTACTCATCAAACAACGCAGCTGAAAGCCGTCTTTACAGGGGATCAGTGTGTTCGTCCAAGTGAATGTATTCTCGTTTATGTTGGGTCGGCCTATGACCAATCTTAGGGCTGGACAATATGGTTTAAAAAAACACTCATATTGGTCGATCTCGATTTCCGATTCTACTTTACATTTTCATGATAAAAATATATGTAGCTGACTAATGACACATCTTTTTTTTATATACAAATCTCAAACAAACTCACGCTTTCCTTTAGTTTCAAACTCCACAACTTGGTGCTGTTTCTGCCAAAGAAATTGCTGTAAAAATGTCGATTTTAAAGTGACGATTATCGAGATCGACCAAAGCAAGGATTATGATTTCGATTAACTTTCGCTTAATTGCCCAGCCCTACAATATCTCCCAAGTGTCTGAATTTGTATTTTACATCAGTCGTTCTTAACTGGTGGACAGTGGGTCGCAAAGGGAAGCCTTTCATTCAATATTTATCTTCTAAAAGATTGCAAAAATACTGCCCTGCTGAGATGTTTTGATCATGATTTCACATTCATAGGTTCATTTAATACTATTCAACAGCCTTTTGTGGAAAAAAAAAAGCATTGTATTTTACACTATACATAAGAGATAAAAATTCTTGTTTGGTTAGCAGCTTGTTATGCAAGGGAGATGCACTGCAAAAAGTAAAACTAGATTAGTTTAAATGTCTCAATTTGAACATAATCCAAATTTGAGTTGTTAATGTTGAGTTGTAGTTAAGATTTAATTGAGCTTTTGATAATTTCACTTGTTCCGAGATGTTTCTGATTTGTTTCAACACATTTCCTCGATTCAAGTCATTTAAGTCAATGCTTGATATTTCCTTTTTGTAGTGTAGTGGGTCTCGCACCCGCTGAGAACCACTGTTTTACATGACCTTAACTGGTTCAAAGATGTCTTCCATTGATTCTTATAAGAAAAAAAAAAAGGCAGCTAAAAATAAAAAGATTTGACGTAGCTCTGTGTTTGGGGGTGAACTGTGACTGCCCACTCGCTTTTGTTCCATTCCGTATCAATTTATTTCTCCAATAAAGTAAAAAAAACAACAACAGTGTTTATAAACCGTTAAACTATTGAAAAGTGGTGCTTTATGATCAGAGGTTTCCATCCTTTTTTAAAACCATATTTTTTATTGAAAAAGGAAAATGTACTTCCAAAACCATGCGCTCCTGAACTGTATGCATGAATTACTGTGTTTTATATGTGTACAGATTTATATGTTTCTTTGGCATGGTTTATCGCTTTGTTTTTAACACTATGACGCTACTCATTGAAATGTTGGCATAAAAGTCAAACTGAGACTATTCTGATTGGTTTGTTTCCAGTTTGGCGTTGGCAGACAGGCAAGAGCTACGTGACTTGAAGCACTAAAGAGATTATTAACCATATTTGTTGCACCATTTCAACATCCAGGCCACTCAGCGCTTGACTCAGCCATCACCAACAAACAAACGCCGTAGCCAGAACAGTCACAGCAGCACGAAAAAACCATTATTGCCAATAGTGCTTGTATTGCTCAACCATCTTTTGTGAAATCTTCTTTTGTCCTTTAGCAGATGCTGTAGCTTTTTTTTGGAAAATGAGCCATGTTCAAAAGTCCTCTGGTGAAGGCAGTGGCTCATTCATGATGCAAAGTTAAAAAGTCAAATAAAATCCAGGACCTTAACCTTTAGAGGATATTGTTTGAGACATGCCCGGTTGTTTAAAAAAATAAAATAAAAAAGATATTTTCTTCATGAGTCATATTAACTTTTTATATCAAGATCCTTGTATATATTTTTGTTTCATTTTATATGTAAAACGTGTTTTAATGAAGCCATCATCTCATGTCAAGAGTCAGATGTTTTTACATTTATTCTGGCAAGCTGGACTTTATTAACCTTTCATATACTCAGATTTATTGCCGTCTATTTTGGGACATCGGCTTTGACAAAGCCAAAGTGTAAAAGGCTTTCTGATTGCAGTTGAGAGAGGGAAGGTTAAAGATCCAAATGAAAGATGTAAACAAACCACTTATACTTTCCGTATAGTTGTTTAGTGGTTGACAATTCCTTACAGGAAAAGGCTTCTGTTTTTCCATACCGTAAAAACTGTGTGTTTTAAGGTAAGAACATACCAGGTCTAAGCTAAGGTATGTTCTTACTTGAGTTTAGACGAGTTGATGTGTACCCGTTCCTGTCTTTACGTGTGCCTCTTCTCCTTCACAGTATTACTACTACGTCAAAGTGCTCCTATGGTGTTATTACGCCTTACAATATAGTACCTCTTTTTATCCGTTTAGAAAATCGACGTTTCATTTCGAGTAACTACACTTGGATCGTGTAACTACTCATGTAACCGCATTTAAAGCAGTACTAAGTAACGTGTTTACCTTGATAAATCCTTTTCATAGTCCCTGTGGAGGTAGTACAAGTGTTTATGGGATGATTGGAGGGTCTTTCATCTCCCCCTGGTGTCTCTGGCCAGAAAACCACAATTGCAACTTGACTGCCACCGGGCCGGAGCAACCAATACACACTAATAGAATCACGAAGAAGAAGCTAACATGCTAACAGGCAAAGCTAAATGTGGGCTAGCGTCACTGTAAACAGTATTTACAGCGAAGTTTGGGTGAAAAAAATTATTTCCATTGTATAAGCGGATGTACAATATCCCTCTCTTCCTTCGCCTTTTCTGTCAGTGTAGTATTTACTCTCCTAGACAATTGATAAGTTAAAAAATCGCAACTTGCAAATCGACACCTGCAGATGCGCTTAACCTCTTAACCCCCACCTTAACCAAGTGCATTTTCAACAGTTCAGCTTTACCCAGATCCACAAAACTCATCTTTCCTCACTTTTCTGTTGCTCTTTTTTTGACTGATTTGTTGCATTTCTGTCTCACATTTTTGTCACATTATAGTCATATTTTCATCCTTATTTTGTCACTGTTTTGTGGCTCTTTTTTGGCTATTTTGTTTAATTTTTGTCACATATTTTTGTCACTTTTTAATCAGTTTCATCTCGTTTTTCTGTCAATATTTAAGATACGTTTTTCAATTTAGGCTATTAGCAGACTGGAGAAAATGTGCTCGGTTCAGGTGGGAGTTAAGAGGTTAAGGCCTCTGGGGCAAGAGTTACTTAGTACTGCTTTAAACAGGGAAAACATGGAAGAGCTTGGCCGCCTCTAACTTTACCCTTGATTGGGTCCATAGAGGACCCAAACACGTAAAGACCAGACGGTTACGCATCAACACGTCGAAGCTCAGGTAAGAACATATCTCACTATGCAAAAACGGTGATCTATTCCTTTAAAATAAATATAAAATAGTTTAAAGAATACTTTAATATTACAGCCTTTTCCATTTAAGCCCATCATCGTCGTTTAATTGTCATCTCAATCCACAGAAGAATCATAAGAAGGCCACAATGTCAATTTGAAATGTTTAAAGTTTTTATTAAAGATAATGCAGCTCATTGAGAGAAAGCCAAACACAAGTATACATATGTCAAATCATCATGTAAAAAAAAAAGAAAAGTGAGGTGGGCACAGAGGCTGGTCCGCCCCCACGCTCACATGCGCTCACACATACACAGCAGTGCTCTGCTCCAATAAATAATATGTACAGTCCAGGTCCATGTGGCAAAACAGAGAAGGGTCACTCTCCAGCGTTGGAGCCCGAATCTACAGAAAACACACAAACATAAAACAGCTATGAGTAAAACAACCATGTGTAACGCTCTGTCTGTGCCACAGATCCTTCAGGGGGTTCAAAAACTCACTTTTGCCGTCGCACGCCACAATTTTGACTTTGTCCACTTTGACCAGATCTGTGACCTCCCGGAACTCGACGTCATTCAGAACAAACGTCCACACGTTGTCACAAAACCTGTAGGTGTTCAATGAGCCCTGTGAAGGAGAGAGAGAAGCTCATAAGACAGTCTGACAAGATCAAAAACAATAATAATTCTGGTAACAAAATCATTCTGACATTCAGTATGCTTATAGCCTAACATTGGCAATATTATAAAGGGTTCAATCGGAAATGAGTTACTGGACCTAATTTGGACTGTAGAGTCTAAAATTAAAAAAAGTAAGCTGTAGCAGTGCTGGATGAGCCGCTTTGCAGGGCTCTCTAGACTAACTCTCCACAAGTCGCACTGGCTAGCCCACATAAACATTTAGTTACTCTGACAGTCCAGACAATTTTGAGTGCACCATTATACTGGCCTTTATGGAAGCAGAACTTGTAGGAGTGGGAAGTTCATCACAGCATTATGGTATGACCCCACAGCGGGCCATGGAAATACAGTACAAAATCCATGCGCGATGCACAGAGAACGACTGGATTGGAAATGTCATCCACGATATGAAACACATAGAAACTATTTTCTTAAGTAAACACCAGCTATTTTTAATGTGTTGGGATCCGGTTGGTGGATACTATGTGGCCTTGTTCATGGGAGAGAGACACTGTTGATGCAGAAAAGGGAAAGTTCTTTAAATATTGTTTTACTTTTAGATTATTTTCACACTCTGATATTGATGCTTGAATGGTCAGACCAATCATAGGCCAATAAAGAGGTATATTTTTATTTGTATTGTGGTTCTGTGTTTCATGGAGCTCCCGCTGTGGATCCCATGGCCAGGAGCAGAAAACTTGCCCCACACGAATGCGGTTAAACGGGGAAAAATTGTCAATAAGGACCAGAAAATATCTGCGGATTGGCGCCTCGCTGCTGAAAACTGTCAAACCAAGGCAACACACGGAAACACACTTTTCAAGACAATTGACACTTGAGTTGCCTTGTGTACCAAATGCGGAGTATAAATAAACATGCCTTGCCTTTAGTCACATGACCGGCTGTAGTGAGGCTCCCACGCAAAGCATCAAAGCAATCTGCTTCAAGAAGAGCGATACAAGCTTTGGAGCGCCGGCATCTTTGCCAATCACTATCAAATATTTAACCAGTTTGGTCACGGTCTAAAGTCCTGCTTTGCAAAGATTAAAATACTGTTCTATCAACTGGACCTTTATTTAGGCTCCTCGAGGTGACAGTGGAGAAGAGGCTACTCTACGCGTGAAGCCAAGGAACTCGGGATGCACCTATCCGATACTGGTATTGGATATCGGAGCCGATACTAGAAAACATACGATATCAGGTATCGGCAATAAATATATGATATTTAAGCGATACCTGTTTTGGCTCCTACCATTTTAAAAACACACCATTCACCAAGTGAATATGGTGTGCCTCATTTTGAAGCTCAGAACCTGGAGAATTTGGTCGCTGAGTTAGTTTTAACCTCTGCAGCTGCAACAGTATGTTAATGCTGACAGCAACTAATCAAGGCTGGGACAGAAACTACAGTATGATTGGATCACCTAAAGTGAGTACTGGAGTTACCCAGTTTTTGTATTGTAGTGAAAGTCTGTTAAACTGACATATTTGTAATGATCAGGTCACTTTGGAAGTTGTTAATATTAATGCAACCTAAAAGCCTGTCATGTAAGAGAAGATAAGACTTTCAAAGTAATGAGGACCATTCACTTTTTCACTCAGACAAAGACACTTTAAAGGAGTCTTGGTCTCGGTTTATATCGAATATTGGAAGATACTCAAACCCCCAATTGGTATCAGTATTGGAAGCAAAAAAGCTGGATCGTTGCATCTCTATGAGGAACATTAAAGCACTGACACCTGCTCCAATGAGAATCTTGCTTAGTTACTGGATTTGTATTGATATTTTTTGTTTCATTATTTTCTGACAACCCTATGAAAGATTTTTTTTTTTTTTTTTTTTTAATGTTGTGACAGAAATGTAAACGATGACTGAAAGCTCCCAAGCGTGAACACTGTGACAGGTGAGGACTCACTCTGAAGTTGACTCTGTTGCGGACCCGGTTGGCCAGCGCTGTGTTGATGGCCTTATCAAACTGCAGCAGCACCTGGAGAGCCAGCTGAGGAGTGATCTGCTGCGTCTGAGAAAGAGAAAGAGAGAGAGAGAGGGCTGAAACACAGGATTCAAATGCCAGAGCAATAAGAGCAAACATTTATTGTACAGTGGAAATACAAAAGGTTTAGTCCAGCTGCTCTAAAAACTATTACAACCTCTTGAAGTTCTGCATGACTGAACGTGACAACAAATATGTTCATAATCACAAAGTGCGTGATTCATCGCAATGTACGAAATGTGGCAGTGATTATTTCGGGAGTTATGGGTTAAACATGAAAACAACATGTCCTGTTTAGGGGTCGTATGATGTAGAACACCTGTGAACAAACAAACACATTGTGAAATGCACGAGTTAGTTTAATTGCTGGTACAGTCCTCTCACAAATGTTAATACTGCTACACGTGTAAGAAACATGCAAAGCGAACGGAAGCTTGTTTTGAAGATATAATAAATCGTAACTCTATTCACAATCTCAGTACTTCTGAATATTAAATCATATTTAGACAAAGCCCAGACCAGACTGCAGCATGTCTCACACACAAACAAAAGGGTATTGTACACAATCTGGAAAAAAAAATGTTTTCCTACAGCCATCAGCAGCAGCCCAGTGCATTAGCCACATGCTAACCTGGAGCTAAGTGCCTTACCTGGATGAGCTCGTCCAGGCTCTCCTGCAGGCTATTTCCCAGCGTGGTATTCCTGTACAGCTGGTAAGCCATCGTACAAACTAAAGTCAAGGCAACGATAACGACCTAGCCCCGCTCCTGCATGCGAACAGGCAGTAAAACACACAAGTCCGAGCCTCAGCTAGCACTAACACTAGCAGCGCCTTCCCTCCACAACAAACAGCGCTGACTGTTCTTCTGCGTCACGTCACCGCGGCCCCGGGCGCACGCACTCAGCTCAGCGCCCTCCAGCGGACACCGAGGAAAATGGCAGGCAGGTTGAGCAGCGTCAGCAACACAGGGAGAACGCTTTATGTCTTGACAATGACGCGTTCAAAATAAACCCACAATTCTTCCAAAACTACATTTTTATTTAGTCTTATTTTAGTCGACTAAAATATCTGGACATTTTAGTCATAGTTTTAATCTCATGAAAAACTTTTTAAAATATATATATATCACTTTGACTAAAATTAAGACTAAATATTATGTTCAACGAGACTAACACTGGTATATCCTATGTGTTTCTTCGTCTTTGTCACTTTCACTTAATGTGAATGTTGCCTGCTTTTGCCATAATAGAAGTTTTTGGGCTATTATAAAACGAAAGACTGTTTCACATTTTGGTAAGAAGTTATGAAGACCAACCTAAATCGATTCTCTAAAGGCAAGAATCTGGAAACAAATTTTCCCAAAATGCCATTTTCAGGGCGATTTCTGTTTCTACTGTCCATAACAATGTCACATCCTGGTTGTTAGAGGATAACATTAAATCGCTATTTATCATACTGGGTCAAGCTGTGCAGTAGTTCTATCTCTGTCATAGCCTTGACTGTCTTCTGGTTTCTATACTTCTGCACATGACATAGCCTAATATTGCCAAATGAAAGTTATGAAAAACAGATGTCACTTTTATCTGATAGCCTATTGCCTGTTCAAAGGCCTCTGTGGTCCACACGCTGAGAGCTCTCACAGCCCGTCACAGTCATGCTCTGTTTGTTGCTGGTCCCCTGTTGATCATCTTGTTAGCTCTGCCTCACTTCAGGACCTCATTTTGCGCACACACTTGGGGCAAATGAACTTCTACATGAACAGCTCCATTTGTAAAACAGAACGCTCCGAAGGCGATGTGGCGTGAGGTTCTCCTACATAAGTGAGGAATCTGTAAATGTTATCCACATTTCAAGGTGCAAACGTCTTGGGCTGCGGTTAGCTGCTCTGTTACATACACTAACCACATTAAAAAAACAGTCTGTGGCAGCACAATTAGACTTTTTTTTTTATTAAGCATCATTTTTCACATCATATTAATAGCAACATGAGATAAAGCAATTGTGTAGTTTTTGTTTTTTTAGGGGGTGGGGCTGCCAAACTTCACCAGCTCTCTCAGTCCTCAAAATGGCGTCCATAACGAGAAGAAGTCACTGAAATGCAAGTATGGGTGGGTGAAGAAGGGCCAAAGTCGCCTCCACTTTCTGAGGAGACTGCAGGTCCTTCGGAGTGAGCAGGCCTCTGCTCAGGACTTTTTATGACTGTGTGGTAGCCTCTGCTCTCCACTACGCTGCCGTGTGCTGGGCCCCGAGCAGCACAGAGCGGGACAAGAACAGACTGAACAAGCTGGTCAGGAGGGCCAGCTCCATCCTGCCCCCTGGACTCTGTGGAGGAGGTGAGGGACAGGAGGGTGTTCCCACTGCACGGGACTGTAGAGGAACTGAGCAGCTCTTTCAGTGGAAGACTGAGACACCCTCAGTGAAAGATGGAGTGCTACCGCAGGGCCTTCATCCCCACTGCTTTCAGACAAGTAACATGTGCAATAACCCCTTTGCAAAACTACCTAAATAAAGATCTTCTTCTTCTACGTGCAATAATCTCTGCATCAGTGCCACTTATTCCCTGTACCACCGTCACTTATTGACAACCTGCACTACAACTTTGCACCTACTTTGTATAGTCTGTTCTAATTTGTATCCTATTTATTTATTCTTATTTCCTTATTGTTATAATTCCGCCCCATAAGATTTTTGCTTTTACTTATTGTACATAAGATACCTCTTTTTTCTTCTATTTCACTGTTGTCACATTTCCTGTCTGTTTGTGCACACTCTGAGTGATCTTATTGAATGCCGTTTGTAATAAGTGAATTTCTCCGTTGTGAGATCAATAAAGGATTATCTTATCTGAAGTGTCTTTCTCAGGGACACAACAACAGATACTTTTGCTGAGTTCCAGTTTTGGTCAGAAGTCGGAAAATCCAATCAGGATCAACCGTTTTCTCCAAGTTGTATCGTTCCAGTTGTCCAGGTCATGTTTACAGTGAAACGTCATTGTAATATTATAAAATTGTATAGGCCAGGGGTAGGCAAGTTTGTGTCATGGAGGGCCGATTTTCTTGAACACCAAAACACCAAGGGCCAAAACTCACTAGTAAAGCACCTTTTTTTTCTACAAATATAAGTTTTGCACATAATAAATGACCTAATCAGGGGTTTTGCTGGGAAATGTGAAAATATTGACAGTATTTTCCACATTTTAGAGTTCTTTTCACATATTTGGTCTCTGATTTATGAATAAATGTTTCTTCAAAATTCTCTTGGGGGCCAAAGGTTTTATGCTGGAGGGACGAATTTGGTCCCCGGGCCTGACGTTGCCTACCCCTGATGTAGGCTATGTACTATAATTGTCATAAATATAGTGATATTTCAGCACTATAGTGTCTCCTTTTAGCCACGTTAGCAACAGAGCACTGAAGCTTTACATTTGCTACATGTCACTTCGGGCGCAGCCATCTTTAAATGCTCCTTCTGTCCTGAGTTTTCTACTTGAAATTTCCAGATCAAGAGCAACGAGGCATTTGAAGAGAGCTACCTGCCAGTATAGGCTACTACTGCGGCCTTCAAGGTAGTACGGCCATAATAGCCAGTGAATAAGAGACTGTTTTATAAAATTACACACATGCATTATGCTTCCATTGTGGGATCATGTTGTTGATCATGTCTGTGAGCCATGTGCTGGTGTCATGGTGTTTTCCTCCGTCAGCACTTAGCATCCGCACTCCTCTCCTCTGCTCGTCATCAGCAGCGCCTCAGCCCTCAACATCTTCATTTCCATCTCCTGATAAGCTCCGGCGGCCGATTTCATGTCTGGCCGATTACACACGGACACAATCACCTTCTCGGCTGTCCCTCCGCTGCGGCTGATTTGATGCAAAACGTCCATGAGCTGTGACTAATCCGCGCGGAGATGTGGACTGCACTACTGTTAATAGTCATTATTGTCCTGGCATGGGAAATGTTTGAGGTGTAACTTTCTGATTACTTATGCGCCGGTAGTGCTTGAGAAAATATGTGTGATTCCTCCTTGGCCGCGCGGAGCAGGCAGAAGTAGTGCGTTCAGCGCGCCTGGGACATATTAAACACTAATCCTCCCAGATGACGGAGAAGATGGTGTTTGCCTTTGGACTCCGCAGCTCCACACTTCAGGCCTAATGAAATGTCACTGTGTACAAAGTCAGACTTAATAGTCATACTTCCAACAACACTCATTTCAAACATGCAGCCCGCTTTAGACCGTAACAAAACAGACTGCAATAATATTTATGTTTCCTTACGCTCGTGTAGATTCCTATTTTATTTTCTTGATTGTAGAAGAAATTGACTTTACTCATTCGAGCCTCTAAGCCGAGCCCTTTCAGAGAGAGAGATGAAGCACTTGTGAATCCCTGAGCTCCCATAAGCAGTCAGTGGACTTTTTTAGTTAGGCTATAGAAGCTTGTTTGTTTTCATGACCTTTTGATTTTGATTTACATGGCACAGTGTTTGTCTAGGCTCTCATTTATCCAGGGAGTGTCCATCGTAGAAAAGGTTAAATCATCGCCTGGACTGGGTTTTTGGTAAAGTTGAGGACATTTCACCTCTAGTCACAGAAGCTTCTTAGCTCTTAAAGGGATATTTCAGGATTTTTGACATAGGGCCTCATTTCCTAGTTATCCAGAGTGTTGCTGGTACCTGGAGATTTTTTTTTTTTGTAATTCAAGCAGTTCTTATGTTTGAAGAGTTTTGTGGCGCTAGGCTAATGCAAGGCTAGCGCATTTCTACGGTAACGATATAAATGTCTGTGTCAATAGAATAACTTGAACCATTTTGCATTTAAAATACCTTATATTTGAGCAGAATCTGCTTCGTGTTTGTGTAAGCTACGCAACAACACTGACATTTACATGGTTAGTCTGGCGTTATAAATGATTTGCCTCAGGTGCTCTGTGGAGCGGGTCTCCGGCCTCGTGTCTCCCACACCCGGATGAAGAGAGGGGGTGAGCTGTTGATGAGTGGGATCCCACTGGAGGGGAGGAACCCGGTCAGACCTGGTCAAACGCAATTGTTGGGAACGTCTGGCGGATCCTCATAAGCGGGGTCTTCAACTCCCACCTCAGGAAGAGCTTTGCCCTGATCCTGAGGAAGGTTGGACAGGCAGCAGAGAGCAAAAATTGACACAAGCTTTGATTACGACTAAAACTAAAGCAGATCAAAACAAGCCTCCAGAACAAACTGACTGAGGGTGCATTAGAGTTCCAAGAAGGGTGTAACTAGAGATTCTCACCGTTACAATATGCTGTGATGCCACTAATACTGAGGGTGCAAGCATTTCAAAGTGAGGTTGCAATGCACCCTTTTGCACCCTCTTTAGATCAAGGCCTGAAACAAGCTAGTTAGCGTTGCAGTTTCCACACATTACTTTATGTAACTGTAAAGCCTGGTTTCTAATTTTTGGTAACTTTCTAATGCTAGATATTTTAATCAATGCCAAAACACCAGGGGCCGAACCTCACCATTATAGCCTGAGGTAAAGAACCTTTTTCTACAAATGCCAAGTGATTCTTAAGTGGTTATTGGCTTCGGGACCCACCATTACCCTCGCAAGCCACGACCCAAATAAAACTGTAATTTCTCATATATCGTATAAAATATTGTATTTTAAACCAATCTTTTATTGATCAAGCAGTAGATATGCTTTTAAGAGATCAAAACAACCCAATAATACTAATTTTAACAGACTCTGGTGTGTTTCCATGGAGTTTCAGATGGAAAATATGAACAAAACAAAAAAAAGGTTCCCTTGACCCTCTGAAAATGGTTCCGCGACACACTTTTGGGTCACTGTTTTATGTTACATATGTCCAAGTGGGATGTTCTGCCAGGACATTTTCAAAATACTGCCTTTTTAGAGTACTTCATAATGTATTTGATCTCTTCTTTGCTTAATAATATTTCTCAAAATCATCCTAGGGGCCAGAGGTTCTGTCCTGGAGGGCCGGATTTGGCACCCGGGCCTGACGTTGCCTACCCCTGATCTAGTACAACGCAGCCCCGTCCAGCACAGCCAGTGCTCACGTATGCATAAGATAAGATAAGATAAGATAAGATGGTACTTTATTACTTTATTGATCTCACAGATGGAGAAATTGCATTCGATGAGAGAGCATCCGGCAGCAGCACCCATTCAGTGCGCACCACTCTTTTTTTTTTCTTTGGTGAAAGATCAAGTTCATATAATAAGCATAATAATACACTGCAAAAAGTGAATATCAAGCATTGGCTTAAATGACTTGAATTGAGGAAATGTATCTTGTTTTGAGCGGTTTTCACTCATTTAGACACTTTTCCTGATCAGACCAAGTTTACTTTGCTTGTTTGAGGACATTTCAAACCAGTTCTAGGGTAAATCTCGCTTGAAATAAGAAAGTAAAATTGCCAATGAGATAAGACCAATTTTCTTACCCCATTGGCAAAGAAAATGACCTGAAATAAGGACGAAATGTATCGAAACGAGTCAGAAACATCTCAGAACAAGTGAAATAATCTAGGACAAATGCCCAAGAACTTCTTAACTAGTCAAAACAGCTAAAGTTTGGATTATTGTGCTCAAATTGAGATGTTTATACTGATCTAGTTCATTACTTTTTGCAGTGTAATATACATCAGAAGGAAGTGTTAAAAGCTAATGATCATACAGTTTTTCGGAGGGACTTGAAGATCACTTTTAATAGTCAGAAAAGTTGCCAAGCAAGTTTGTGAGACAACATCAGCGTATCATTTGAGCAATCTCAGGAAGATCACGCCGACGCTTTGACAACAAAATACCGCTCTGTTTTTGGAGAGCAAACATCTTAATAACATGGGCTCCAAATCACCCTGTCTTTTCGGGTTTTTCTGCATTTCTGAGCAACAGAAAGAATGTCTGAGCAACGAACAAGATTGGATTTCGTAATGGTTCACAAAATGTCTGCACACTTAAACATGACTGTGTTAAAGTGGTTCTCTGCATGTGAATCTGATGAGGAGGCAATGAAATATTGTTAACCACCACCACTGTCATTACTGCTGTTACTGCTTTGTTATCAGGATTGCATTTTCATTATATCATTCTACATTATTAGTGTGATATACAATACAATAGCTCTTTACCCAAATCGGGTCGGAGTGGAGAGGTTAACCTTTGCTATAAGTGTCGGGGAATGTTGAAGAAGTTGTGAGGCGGGAGCATAGACTGTAAAAAATAATGGACGTCTTCTGCTCACTCCTCCCCGTTTACCATAATGACCACGGTCGAGGGGGAATTCATGGAGGATTTACAGACTCCCCCTCCCCAGCTCTGACGAAGCATGTCCCTAAAAAGGACATAAGGGCGGGATCTTCACTGTAGACTCGGCCCTTGCGTGACGTGTAGCTCCAATGCTAACAGTGGCCCCTCCAGTGTCGTGGTCATAAAGCAGAGCAGCCAGCACCCATTGGGCGGGAGTTGCCACATATGAAGTTTTGCATATTCTGTTTTGCATGTTAAAGCAGCCCCGGGCACAATCTTTAAAGCTGCAGTATATGCTTAAAGCCAGACATTAGGACATCCTCAGTTTTTTTCTCAGTTCTTCTCTCATAATTCGTCAACTCAAGACGTTCTTTGTCTTGATGTGGTCTCTCCATACTTGAGCTGAGAGGATGTTCAGGAATTTAAATTCTAAACCTGGACGCAACCTGGCAATTGCAAAGCTATGTGCTTGTTTATGATTTGAAATGTTTGTTAAAAAATGAGATCAGTCGCGGTTTAAAGGCGAGGTGTAGAGACCAGGCCCAAAATGCAGACTGCAACAAAAGCTTTAATTAATAACTGGTGCCAATTTAGTGCAAATACAGTCATAATTATAGAAGCTAATAAGATAAGATAAGATGGTACTTTATTGATCTCACAGATGGAGAAATTGCATTCGATGAGAGAGCATCCGGCAGCAGCACCCATTCAGTGCGCACCACTCTTTTATTTTTCTTTGGTGAAAGATCGTTGTGTCGCGGCCGCCATCTTCACTGTTTTGGTCACAGGAGGAGCACTGGAGCACTCTTGCGCTTGGCCACGATGTTCTTGGCCACACAGGTGTAGTTGGCCGTGTCGGACAGACGCGCCTGCTTGATGATCAGGTTGTGTCCACGGTGATGTAGAAGTTCCTCGGCCGGGTCGATGATCTCGTTGTCCTTCAGCCACTCCACCCGCATGACCTTGGAGGATGGAGAAACTCTAGCTGCCCTCTGTCTCCTCTGATCATCTGAAACGGTGCACCGCCTCCTGGGCTTGTCCCTGTCTCAGAGCGTGGTGTCCTGCACTGGTCAGCTCCACCTCTTCCTTCCTCTTCCTCCTGCACAGCTCCCTCCACAGTCTATCACCATCTCCTCGTTGGTCCCTTTTGTTGTTTCCTGTAGCTCCTCTTGTGACGCCTCCTCCGTGCTGCAGGTGTGGGGGCTCTTGGTGTCTCTTCACTGTTCAGTGTCTCAAAAGAAGATGTTTGTAGATCTCAAATGGGTTTAGCTGATAAGCTAGCAGTTTGTTTACCTTCAAAAAGCTGCTTTCTTCAGGACCATTTTGGACTCTCAAAGTAAACAAATCCACCAAACCTCCACAAAAACACGGTAAAGACGTACAAAAGTATCCAGAAAAACAACGTGGTTCGCTGAAAAAGGCAAACAATTCACTGAAAAAGGCAAACAATTCAGCTGCACCAGGAGAGAGGGAGGTCACTTCCTGTTTTCACGTCGCCATGGCGTAAACTGGCGTTTACGTAAACTGGCGTAAACGTCGCCATGGCGTAATAATGAGTAATATCCACACATTTTCATATATTGACATACATTTCAAAATAAACGTCCAGATTCAAAAAATAAAGGTTGTGTAGGAGCCACATGTAAAGTAAGGGCGCTGTGACTATGACTGGGTTGTGACGTGCGGGGTTCGAGGTCACGTGTTCACGGGAGGAGTTTTCTTAAGGCGCTCACCTCTTTTTGTGAATGAAACCAGTAGTAGAGAGAGGGGGGCCGGGGTCGCCGTAGTTTTTGTTGACCGTTTGTTTGTTTAATACATTATTTCACCTGGATTACATGCAATAGGTGCGCACTGTTACATCTGCTTTGTATGCAAATCAAAGTCACTCTTTTAATTAAATACAACCTAAACGCATTTGGTTGAAGTCTGTGCCTACAGGTTGTAGTAAGTTGCTAGTATGATAATTGGTAACCAGTGTAAATTTGGTGCCACTACATAAAAAAATGTATAAGGTATTGAAGATTTTGCATACATTGTCATATTTGAAATTTATATAAAGATATTTGTTGATATACATTTCAAAATAAAGGTCCAGACCTTAAAAGTAAAGGTTGTAGTAAGTTTCTAGTATAATAATTGGTAACTTTTGTAAATTTAGTGTCACTACATTGAAAACTGTAGAAGCTATTGAAGAGCAATACACATACATTGTTATATTGTTTGTATGGGTTTCAAAATTAAGGTCCAGACCTGAAAAATGAAGGTTGTAGTAAGTTGCTGGTATAATAAGTAATGAAGACATGTAACAAATATAACAAAAACCCACAATAATGTAGGAGCAGCAAAAATACCAAAAAACAGGAACTTACTGAAAACAGACAGACAGGAGGTTAAACATGACGAAATTGAACAATACTAAAAAAAAATACAAAAGAAAAACAAAAAAACACCAAGCACATGAATAGATACAAACCAACACAGGGTAACAGAAAGCATATCATGACAGAGATCACTATCAAAAACAAAATCAAGACAGAGCAAGGTGTTTTTGCACACCTTTTCCCTCTCATTGAAAAGGGACAAAGACCATGATCTCTGTCTTGTCCTCGTTTAACTGGACAAAGTTTTCACGCTTTCAACAACATCTGTCTAACATCTCATTAAGGAGTCGATAGAACTAATCACCGGCGTGGTAGAAACATACAGCTGTGTATCATCTGTGTACATATGATACGAGACATTGCAGTTTAAAAGAACATTACTTTGGGGTTATCATATACAGGTTGAATTTCAAAGGACCAAGGATTGAGCCTTGAGGCACTCCCCATGTTGAAGTATGTGCTGGATGTACTGTCTCCAATGCCCACAAATAATTTCCTATTACAAAGATATCAGACTTTGGAGAAAACACCATTACACCATTACAACATTAATAAGGAGGTGTTTTTTTGTTTTGTTATTTCGATTCACGATTCTCAGGATGTCTTTATCTAGACGTGTAAACACATCTTTGAGAAAGTCAGTGGGCAGTGGGTCGGGACCAATGGGCGCTGGCTGCCCTGCTTTTTGACAACGACACTGGGAGCCGCCATTGCTCCGCCATTGCTGTAGTACCTCAATATCGCCACTAGGTTCCCATTGAAAAGCATTGGAATTTAGACACGTTAAAAAAAAACTACAACACTACAACTTTCAACACTAGATTAGGCTAGATATTCCTCCTGAGATAACGCTGGGTTAGTCACAATTAAAGAAACCAGGCTGGTTTTCGTAAGAAGAATTTTAGAAATCTCGTACTTAATGAGGGTCGGACTGTTAGCATTGGAGCAGCGCGAGCTACACGTCACGCAAGGGCCGAGTCTACAGTGAAGATCCCGCCCGTATGTCCTTTTTAGGAACATGCTTCGTCAGAGCTGGGGAGGGGGAGTCTGTAAATCCGCCATGAATTCCCCCGCGAGCGTGGTGAGGAGAAGCTGTCCATTTATATACAGTCTATGGTCGGGACAACACGTGGAAGACATAAGACCATTCCTTTGAGGTCCTTCAAATCAATGGTCTTAAAGTTAAATGCAGATAATCGCCTCCATACTGTGCTCCTCCATTAATGTGTAACGTGGATGACTCTGCGTTGTGTTATTTAGTAACGGTCAGGAGACGGGGTTGTTTTACAAGGGTTCTTTATCTGTGCAACAGACAAAAACGGCTGGTCAGCCTTGAACCTGGGACACGAACACTCATAGCAGCTCGGCTGCGCATTGACAGAATGGTAAAATAAATACAATAAATGTAAAAATAAATAAATGTACCTGTGCAACAGACAAAAACGGCTGGTCAGCCTTGAACCTGGAACACCAACACTCATAGCAGCTAGTGGGGGGGGGTACACGTTATAAACCGTTAGTGGTGGTTTAACAAATAATCAAATAAAAATGTAGAAATTATATAACTAAAACATGTCCTTAATAATTCTACAATCATACGACACTCATACAAATGATAATTAAATGTAGAAATAAAACTTAAACAGACACCCCAACAACCGTGACCTTACCTCGGCTGCGCATTGACAGAATGGTGCCGAGCTCACGTCGTCCCCACTATTTATAGAGTTTGCCGCCACTAGAGGGCGCTGCCCCACGATTAACACCAGTATCAAGTGGAATACAATAATTTACTGTTACATTCCCCTCTGCTGAATTCCACTTGACCCATAACAAAAAAACAAAATAGACCAGCACTGCACAGGGTACAAAAAAAATACAGCGTGTAAAATCCATACTTATGTGTATAGGAAACTCATAAAGCACTCTAGTTCCCAACCGTACTAGCGAGGTTATGTCGAGCACCTGACACAGCTACAAAACCCAGCGAAAAACTATCCCCGAGGGATCAGTGTGAGACCGGAATGGCCAAAACCCATCTACACACATAGGGTAAATAGAATATGCCCACTTACATATTCTGTAAATGTAACTGCAGGTACACCTCAAAGTACATAAAACAAAAATCACGCTTGTACAACAAACAGTACAAACTCAAAATGGCAACATCACCAAAATGTTGCAAAACTCTCCCCCCAAAAAATGGGTACTGAAAACTACTAAAGTCCCGAAAAAAAAAAATTACAGGACTGAAACAGATTTTTGGTGCATCATCTGAATAAGTCGAGTCACTGGTCTCAGTAAACGTCCAGCTCTAGATCTATGGTCAGTTACTGCGTTAACTGAAGTCACAGTGGGGACGATAGGCATGTCAGAGTCAGGGTTCACAGTAGTCTCTGGGTCAGGGTGTGGGACAGGGGTTTGTGCAGGGCTAGAGTCCACAGAACCACTCTCTGGCTCATTCAAAGGGACATTGTCCGGGACAGCATCCTCCACATTTGTCACACTGCCCGTATTTGATGGCAACTCCGACACCCATGCTCTGGTTCTAAACTCTGCCGATTCTGAGGATGCATCAGTGACTGTAGACCTACTGAGGTCCACTGAACTCGATACGGGGGACAATATTTGTTCCTCTTGGCTATTTAGTTCGGTTTCAGGTAAGGGCAAAAAGTTCACTGGCATTATCAGATTGCGATGTACGACTTTCATCTGTCCATTTGTTGGGTTTTGAATCTTAAATGTGTGGCTCTCATCATTTTTCTCCACCACCACATAGATTTTATTCTCCCAGCGATCAGCGAGCTTTCTTTTGCCACGTTCACCTTTGTTGGCCAATAACACACGATCATCCACTTCAACAGGAGCACCGCGCACTTTCTTATTGTACAGTTCAGTGTGGCGCTGAAGTTGTTTTGTTGCTGTCGACTGTGCTACTGCCATAGCCTCTCTCATGTTTTGACGCAAGGATTCAACATAGCGGTCATAGTCCACAACCTCTGGATCCTTGAGCACTGAGCCAAACATAACGTCCACTGGAAGGCGCGGAACTCTCCCAAACATGAGCAGGAATGGGGCATAGCCAGTTGTCTCGTGTATAGTACAGTTGTATGCAAACGTCAGTGATTTTAGAGCTTGGGGCCAACGATGTTTTGCTCTTGGTGGAAGTGCTCGAATCATGTTGCCAATAGTACGGTTCATCCTTTCACACGAGCCGTTACCCATTGGGTGATAGGGAGTAGTGTGCGATTTTTGCACGCCTGCAACATGTAGTAATTCCGCTATCAGAGCACTCTCGAAATTGGCTCCCTGATCAGAATGCAAACGTTTTGGAAATCCATAGACACTGAAGTAGTTGTTCCACAGCTGATGGGCGACTGCTTTGGCTGACTGGTTAGGACACAAGAAGGCGTGCGCCATTTTAGTGAAATGGTCTGTTGCAACAAGCACATCAAGGGACCTATTAGCAGAATCTTCAGCTGTCCAGAAATCAATACTGACAAGTTCAAGGGGCTCAGAGGTTCTAATATTTTCTAAAGGCGCTCTGGCTTCAGGCTCAGGGGTTTTGCTTACTACACAGCGCCTGCAGTGTTTAACATAGTCCATAACATCCCGAGAGAGCCCTAGCCAGTGAAACCTCTGTCTTGTTAAGTACAAAGTCCTTTGCTGCCCCTGGTGGCCAGCCTCATCATGAACACCTTTTAGCACTTTGTGGCGCAATGAGAGGGGGACAACAAACAGGTATGTTTTTCTTTTATTGACTGGATCCTTTGTCACACGGTATAGTACTCCATCTCTCATAGTTAGTTTCTCCCAGTCCCGCAATATTTTGTTTGCACCAGCAGATTCCTTTGCACGTTCCCTCCTTGATGGTCTCCTTCCTCTTTCCACATAGAAAATGACTTTGCTCAGATCTGTATCATTTCTCTGTTTGTCTTTTAATTCATTGTGGGAGAGAACCTGAGAGTCAATTTGTGGGGGCAACATGACTGACTGCGTGAACTGGGGCAGGAGCAACGCGTGTGAGCACAAGTCTGAATCGCGGCTTTTAAGTTCATTAAGCACAGCAGCGACCTCTAGCGATGATAACGAGCCAGACCTAGCAACTGCCACACCTTGAACAACAGGTTGGCCACACTCGGATGTCATGTCAGGTGGGTTAGCAGACCACCGAAAAGCATCTTGAACGCCATTAGCACCGACAGCAGCAGCCTCAGCAAGTAACTCATTATACGGTACCCTTGTTAAACGGTGGGATGCACTGGACTGTACGAACGGCTCTCTGCTTAAGGCGTCAGCTACTACATTTCGGGGACCAGGGATGTATTTTATATCGAACTGGAAAGGCGCAAGTTTAGCAATCCACCGCTGCTCACACGCATCTAGGCGAGCTTTGGACAAAATGTATGTCAATGGATTATTGTCCGTCCACACGGTAAACTTATGACCTCTCAGCCAGTGGTGGAATTTATCGCACACTGCCCACTTTAATGCGAAAAACTCCAATCTGTGCGCAGGATACTTTGACTGGGCGTAAGTGAGGGATTTACTTGCGAATGCGATTGGCCTTGCTGTTGTGCCACCAGGAGGAACTTGCGACAAGACAGCACCTAAACTATCTGTGGAGGCGTCAACTGAGAGCAAAAAGTGGTCGTTAAAGTTTGGATGTGCCAGAACGACTTGGTCTAATAAGGCCTGTTTCAGTTTGTGAAAAGCCAGCTTACATTCATCAGTCCAGTCGTCAGTTTTTAACTTTTTACGAGTCTGGTGGCGTTTTCTACCAGCTCCACGTGGACCTTTGGACCCTGACGTGAGTCGGAACAGCGGCTTGGCTATGGCTGAACAATTCTCAATAAACTGCTGGTAATATACAACCATACCAAGAAAGGAGCGGACTTTACGCTGTGAGGGGACTGAAGTGCCATCCTCCATAAGGTCTGACTCTTTTAAGGAGGTTATGGCAGCAACTTTATCATGGTCAGACTGGATACCATTGGCACTAATGATATGACCAAGGAACTTAACGGAGCGTCGCAGGAAGTTGCATTTCTTTGGTGCGAGTTTAAGGTTGTGGCACTGGAGCCTATCAAACACCATTTGCAAACGTTCGAGGGCCAGATCTTCATTTGGGGCGAACACTAAAACATCATCCAGATAGCATAAAAGACTCATAAAGTTCTGGTCGCCAAAGATGCTCAACATCATCCTCATGAACGTTGCCGGACTATTGCAAAGGCCCTGCGGCATCCTATTGTACTCGTACAATCCGAATGGTGATGAAAAAGCTGTATATTTCTTGTCCTCCTCATGCACTTCCACATTGTAGTATCCTGAGGTCAAGTCCATAGTTGAGAAGAAGGCATTACCACCTAGAGCAGCTAGGGCGTCGGCGGGGTGAGGGAGCGGATGCGCATCCTTTACTGTGCGTGCATTGAGCCAGCGGAAATCATTGCATATTCTCAAGTCTCCTGATCTCTTTGAGACTAGCACGAGGGGTGACGCGAATTCACTGCTGGACTTTCTTATAATCTCACGCTCCTCCATTTCATCCAAGGCCTGTCTTAGTTTTTCATACTGCGTTGGTGGTATGCGCCTGCATGGGAGCCGAAAAGGCTTTTCATCTAGGACTCTGATACGGTGCAGATAACCAGTAGCCTTGCCACAGTCTAGTTTGTCTCTGGAGAAAATTGACTCGTACTCCACAATGAGCTCAGCAAGCTTAGCTTTGTACTCAGGGGAAACTTGACATGACTCAACATCAATGTCTGACAGACCCAGCTCACTTAACTTAGACTGGAGAGAACTAGAGTCAGGACACGGCGACTTAAATTGGGGACAGTCCGGCAAAGTGGAGGTATCTGAAACAAGACTGGGCACATTTGATCTAGCACTTTGAATCTGTACCTGTTGCTGAACAGACTGAGCACCAAACTTCTCCACTGATTCACATAAAGAGACGTCAGCTATCTTAGCATTACGTTTAAGAGTGACATATTTGTGGGACGGGTTTATTACTTTGAGAGGCAGCCAGCCATCAGCTCTTAAAAGTGCAACAGCTCTACCGACTATGACTGTTCTCGGACTGGATTTAGCACTTGTTGGCTCAACAATAACTTCAATACCAGCCAACTGTTTGTCCACGTACTGCAGCTTTGCCCACACTAGGTGCTCTGTCATAGGCTCCAGAGTGACAGCTTTCCTGAGTTTGAGAGTTCCGATCACATCCGAGACATCCTCAGTTTCCACTCCTGCCATTAAACTCAACAGTCTCCGTTCTGCATCACTCCCGCAGGTGAGCACTGAAGGGCATTGGCTCTGGAAATCCCTTTTCAGTCTACTGATCACGTACCGTAACAGGTTACTGCCAACAATCAGATCTTCGCTCTGGCCATTGACAACGAGAGTCGGGACAATTACACTGCAGCCATAGATTTCCATTGTGAGATCACACACACCCACAGGTAGAGTTCTGGACCCGCCACATCCAATTAATACAGCGTCCGTTTCACCAAGGGTGGGGTCCATAACACCTTGCTGCAGCAACTGGGGGACTAGACTAGCACTTAGAGTACAGGCCATCGAACCGCTGTCTAGTAAAGCAGACACTTTTACTTTCCCGCTCAGTGTTACATTCTCATAGAATAGTTGATCATGCTGCTGAAGTCTCTGAACATTTTGAACTACGGGTGTGCGTCCCATCTCTCTTTCTTTGCAAATACTTTGATAG
The DNA here is from genome assembly GCF_951799975.1 of Gobius niger. NCBI lineage: Eukaryota > Metazoa > Chordata > Actinopteri > Gobiiformes > Gobiidae > Gobius > Gobius niger. Next base: position 35,186,254 of record NC_136855.1, on the reverse strand, counting down.
ATAAACTCCTCTTCATCACTTACATTAACATTAGGGGAATCATTTTTAGGCCTAACACTTGCCCCTCCCACATGCAGGCCAGCTAGTTTTCCTGTTGCTGCGCTGTGGACTTAACAACACCGGGCTTACTGACAGCATTTGGGCACTCCGCACGCGTGTGGTCAGGTGCAAAACAGGTGAAGCACAGACGTTCGGACCTGCAGTGATACTGAGTAGTGTGGCCATTATCACTGCACACGGCACAGGGCGCTAGGGGCTTGACTTTGGAGGGCTGGCCGCGTGCATTGTACTTACTGACATATCTGGGCTGCTGTGATTGTTGAGCAAGTACACGTTCGAGCAGGGCAAGTACTCTGTCCAGGCGGTCAGGTGAACCCTCTGCCTGCTGTGCAGACGGCGGCGACACAACAGCAGCTTGTGATGGTTTTGCATTAGTGGGATTCACACTCTGGGCAGGAGCAGCAACCTCCTGGCGCTGCGAACACAAGACAGTGTTTATTTTCTGCTTAGATGCCTGCTTGTGGTCTCTGCAGTGCTCAACCAACTTGTCATGAATATCAGCGACAGTCCATTCTTGCAGTGGTCTGCACTTGAAAATGAGTGACAGTTCAGTATCAGGACAGTTCTGAATGAACATGGCAGCCAAATCACGTGATAAATAGTCAAATGTTTTGCTTTGTCTTTTCAAAGAGTCCTCAGTCACCTCTAAGGCTCTGTTTAGTCTTAGCCAGTAGTCAAGGGGTTGTTCACCAGAGTGGGGTTTTGTCGCATAAAAGTCAGCTAATGGTAAACGAGAGGTCAGTGTGTCACTGAAGTGCTGCTTTAACATCTCAAAAATGGGCTCTGGGCCGTCAGTCAGGGTCAACACACGCTTACAACGTATGCCCACTTTAACCACTTCACGCGCCCTCCCCGTGAGCTTCAACAGCACCTCATCCGCTTGATCTGACACAGGGATGCCCCTTTTCTTCATATATGACAGCATCATAACCTCCCACTCCTGAACAGAACATGTGTCATTACCATCCCCTTTAAAACTCACAGGCTCTTTAACGTCCTGGCGCACAATGACATTCAGTAGGGAAGGGTCATTTAACGATGCCCCAACTGCACTAGGCGCAGTACTCAGACGTGACTCAATGCAGGATGCAATACTCTCACCAATTGAAAGCCCAATATGTGATGCTATATCAGTTAGCAGTTGTTCACTTACACCCTCATTTACCTGTGCATCAGGGCGCACATTACAGTTTGGGTTCACAGAAGAAACATTGCCAGGTTGTTTTAAACCATAGCTCAGCTTTGGTGTGGATGCTTCAGGATAAAATAAAAGAGCACCTCTGCCTAGACTAGCTAAAGGCTTAGAGGTGAAGACTGGAAGGCCCCTCCCTCTTCCAACAGGAGTACTCTCCATGATTCAATATAAAACTTCACAAAACAAAACTTGAGGTGAAACTAAAATAGTTGTCAAAATTGTCCCAAATCACACTCAGAATTGTAGGGGAGAAGGAAAAAAAAAAAAAAAAAAAAAAAGTTCATTGCATCAAAGCCACATATAAAATGAACTCATTCAGTATTAGCGCAAATACCATTTAACCTCATCAATGGTAAAACCTGAGAGCATCAAGGACCGATGCAGATCACTGACACCTCCTCTGAGCTGCAACGAGTCCGTGCGTACTGCGTAGCTCCGTGGGCGCGCGCTCCAGTTGGCTCCAGTTGACGCGCTGCCCAGACGTTGGCCGAAGCGAGCAGCGCGAGCGGCACCGGGTTGATGCGTGTAGGGCGGGTGCGTACTGCGTAGCTCCGAGGGCGCGCGCTCCAGTTGACGCACGATCCAGACGTTGGCCGAAGCGAGCAGCCCGAGCGGCCCCGAGTTGATGCGTAGGGGGCGGGCAGTTGGCGCTGGCAAGTCCCGCTGGATCCTGGATGTAACTGCCGGGCGGCTTTTGCGTCGCGGTGTCCACAGGCTAACCTCCGCTCGATGTTGTCACAGAAAACGGTCACGGCACCAGTGTAACGTGGATGACTCTGCGTTGTGTTATTTAGTAACGGTCAGGAGACGGGGTTGTTTTACAAGGGTTCTTTATCTGTGCAACAGACAAAAACGGCTGGTCAGCCTTGAACCTGGGACACGAACACTCATAGCAGCTCGGCTGCGCATTGACAGAATGGTAAAATAAATACAATAAATGTAAAAATAAATAAATGTACCTGTGCAACAGACAAAAACGGCTGGTCAGCCTTGAACCTGGAACACCAACACTCATAGCAGCTAGTGGGGGGGGGTACACGTTATAAACCGTTAGTGGTGGTTTAACAAATAATCAAATAAAAATGTAGAAATTATATAACTAAAACATGTCCTTAATAATTCTACAATCATACGACACTCATACAAATGATAATTAAATGTAGAAATAAAACTTAAACAGACACCCCAACAACCGTGACCTTACCTCGGCTGCGCATTGACAGAATGGTGCCGAGCTCACGTCGTCCCCACTATTTATAGAGTTTGCCGCCACTAGAGGGCGCTGCCCCACGATTAACACCAGTATCAAGTGGAATACAATAATTTACTGTTACAAATGCAACAGGTAAAAAAAATCAAATAAGGCTGTGATCAATAACATTTCTTTGTGATATTGCTGTTTATACTGGAAATGCCCAGGGACTATGGTTGAAAACTTGCTTGGCAAATTTACAGAAATGTTGATTGATGTGCCTTGCCCTTGTTCTAGTAAAATTCAAATATAAAAAATATACTGCATGGTGTGCGCATATACTTTGGCTACACCCATCCAAGACAGACACTCCTACCTCTTACTCCTCCTTTTAACCTGCTGCATAAATAGTCGAGCACACCTCACATTCTGCAGTGTCTCATATGTACTGGAGCCTAGAGCACGAGCAACACAAGGTAAGGGTAATTTCTGAAAAATGTAGCTTTAAAGAGAATCTTCTGTTAAAACAGTGTTCACTTAACAAAGATTAAATAATATCGTAAGTACTAGTTTGTTTGTTTAATTGATTTTAAATTAGGAATGGACACGTCATCTGATACTTACAAAAAACAGGCCTTTCATCTGAAGGTGAAGGACCATGTGGTTCTGCATGGACGTCCATGTAAGATACTAAAGATGAACGTGTCTCCCACTGGAAAGCATGGACAAAGCAAGGTACAGCCTGTTGCTACTGTGTGTTTTAAGAGTATTTGACCACATCTTATAGCAGGGGTCTCAAAATCATAGTTAAGGCTTAGTGGCACGGGACCACTGGCTTCTACAGCATCCATATTGCTCATGTAACCAAGGCCTTTGTTGTTCTTCTCAGGTTTGTATCGTTGCTCAAGATGTCTTCACTGCGGTCAGCCAACCAGTTTTGATCCCTTCATCTGAATATGTCGATATTCCACATGTTGAATACCAGGAATTCACGGTAACTTATTTTAATTTTTTTTATTCATAAAATAACATGTGTGCGTGTGTGTGTGTGTGTGTATGCGTGTGTGTGTGCGTGTGTGTTCTTGTACTTGCGACATTGTGAGGGCCGTCATTACAACTGAATGCATCCTTTTAAGCATCTTTGTATGTATCAGTTTGTGAGTGCAGAAGATGGCTATATGTCAGCGATTGATGATCATGGAGCCGTAGCAAGCCTAAAATTTCCAGGGGGCGAGTTGGGCGAGTTCATCTCCAAGTTGATTGCAGATAAAGAAAAATTTAACGTAAGTACGGTTTCTATTCATGATCTGATTTGTGACTGTAAATCAATCATACCGTCAATTTTAGGGCATTACTTAGACAAAATAAAGAATTAAGAGTTAGGGTGATTGAAGTGGCTCACAACATCCTGTCTTTCTGCTGAAATTGTCTCGAAAATGTCTCAATAAATCGGCTCATCTTGTTCCCCTTTGCAAAGTAGCAGTTCCTAGGGGTGTTTGACACACTGGACTCACTCTAGGGGGCCCTGTACTTGAATTCATGATTGAACATCAAGTTTAACTCACTCAAATGAACAGAAATGAGACGGCGGCTTGTCTTTTTCAAAGTGTCTGATGTTTTAAAGCCTGTGGGTGATCAGTTTCTGAAAAATCGAATATCTAGCAAAAAGCTATAGAAACATGCTTTTAATTGAACAATTTATTTTCTTGCGTTTGACAATAAATAACTACTTAATGCAATAAGATATCAAAAAGGATGAGAAGAGTTGCTGCTGTTGTTTAATGCAAGTATACTCTTCTTCTTCTGGAACGCTCTAATGACGAGCTGTGGACTTCAGAAAAAGAAGTGTGATTCCCCAAAATCATGCATTGCAGTTGATAGTTTTTAAATGTTGGCTTATTATTATTTTTTTTTAATTCTTTCTCTTTCAGGTAATGGTTGTAAAGGCTATGGGCGAAGAAGCTGTTACTGGGACATTGCCGCCAACTATTTAAGACATTTTAACTAAAGGTCAATTAAACTTAAAACTATAACATGGCGGGGACCAACTGGCTTTATGACATACGGTGTTGTTATACAATGAATAAAGTAATTTGAAAACTGACTGACTTTCTATGAACTTAAGGGAAACCTGCTGAAGGAAAAAAAAAGTTGTGTGGTCAGCACAAATTCTCATTAGACAAGACTCCAAATGAACTTTTTCAGCTGGTTATAAAGCTCAACAGTCCAGGCTCCTCCCTGGTGCCCGAAGTAAATATCCATTCAGAATCTCCATAGACTTAAAAAACACAAAGAAAACACAATAGCAGCTGTGTGACAACCTATGGACATTAAACACATGATTTTAAATTAAAGTTGTATGCAAAATATTATAAAAGTATTTTCTTTCTTGGAAAAACATCCTGGCTATGGTCAGCAGTTAGCACAGAGCTGTGTCTCCGTTGTGATTTTAAGGTCAATGGCATTTTTACTCTCGGCACCAGCCTTTTGGGTGACTTGTGAAAATCGCCTTCACAGGACTCGTTTTGATGCTTTCTGTAACACAGGATTTAATATTATATTTTTTAAAAAGCATCATTGCTGGCCGCTATTTAGTCTTTTTTCAATTTCATGATTCACATCCATCCCTTTTTTTTCATGGACCAAAACTGTTCAGTTTGAGGATCTGTTTTTCATGCATCACAACTGGAGGCATAAACATGACCTTTAAAACGCGAAGGCCCCGTTGGAGCATCCTGTTAAGGGACTATACAGAGTTTAAAAATGTTAAAATTATGTATTTTCCTCCCCCCTACATGTTCCAACAATGTCCTAATGTGTAGAATGAGCCCAGACCTGTTCACCACAACTGCCTCTAAAATCCTGCACTGTCACTCAAAAACATGTTACTTCGGGTCCGAATTGCTGTCATGCACGAGCTTAATATAGAAGGTGCAGTTACACGTATGACCTGAGGTGGCAGTAGTGAGTATAAAATGGCGAATTTGCGATCTAGCCCCTTTGAACATCTATTTTCTTGAAAATGCCTGAAAAAAAAAAAACAGTATATATATATACAGTATATGTACATTTTAATTTGTCACATTGACGTCACCATATGGTCGTTTTACAATTAAAAGAAGATAAAATATATATATATATATTTTTCTTCATATTCACACTGACTTTTAAACTTTGAATCACACCAGTTTCTTTGTGAAAATCAAATCAATGATGTCATCAATTTGTTGGCTTTGTTTGAGAGGCACAATAAAGAATAAAGAATTGGGTGTCATGGTGATCGAAGTCTACCTCCTGTCATTCTCTTGCATGTTCTGTATGCTTATGTGTAATCTATTATCTTTCATGTAACTGTTTTAAAGGCTATGGGTGAAGTATCAGTTATTGGGACCAAGGTCGCAAAGAAATAATGCAGTTGTTTGAAGGCTATGACTGATCATTATTGTAGTTGCCGCCACAGCAGGGAAATGATGCTTCGTAGAAGGTACCCAGATTGGACCTTAGACCTCTTTACAATTTTACAAATGATGTACTAGCTCCACCTACAGTTGCAGGGTATTGCTGCAGGAAGCTCCATCATGTTTATCCCTCACCAAGTAAAGCGAAGCTAGGTGCAATGAGGATTCAAAGGGTTACAATTACTCAAACTTAAGGCCTGACCTGATCATGCAGATAATGTTCTTTCAGGACGGTTTCCTGTGGTATAATTGCAAAGAAAAGACTCATAGGACCTGTTTGCCATGGGAGACCCTACCAGGGGCACGAAGCCCCCAACAACAGAGCTCCAGGATCATTCGGGTGCGTTTCCAGGAGAGGATTATTGTTGTTCATTTATCGGAAAAAAAAAATCTCAATATTTCCCTGTTTACGTTATATGTGGCCCACAACCCACTGTGAGGGCTGGATTTGGACCCACGACCCAAAATGAGTTTGACACCCCTACAGTTTAATATAAAAAAAATACAGTTTAGGTACTACTGGTATTGAACAATTAAAAGCATCGAAACATTGAAGGAAGTTACTTGGTTCAGTTCAAATAAATGATACGGTGGCACAGCGGTTAGCGCTTGTGCTTCACAGCGAGAAGCTTCCGGGTTTGATTCCCACCTGGACGGGGCCTTTCTGTGAGGAGTTTGCATGTTCTCCCTGTGTCTTCGTAGATTTCTTTCAGGTAACTCTGGACCTATTGTACACTAAAAACATGTACAATAGGTAAATCTTCCAGCCAGGTGATTCTAACCATCAGCCTGGCTCCACATCTGGAGCAGGGTCCCCGGGCGCAGTACTGCCGTTGCTCACTGCTCCTGTCCCAGTGGAAGGATGGGTCAAATGTAGAGGACGAATTTCGTTGTATAATTGTTGTATAATGTTGTGTAATATTGAAAATTATTGCACCTTAACAACCATAAGAAATTAACGTTATCATTCTGTTTTCTGGCTCTATTCTCGATATATTAGTATAGGTATCGAAAAAAGTATCATTCAGAATCGATAATGAAAACCAGGTATAGTTAAAGTACCGATATGAGGCAAAATGTCACAGTACCCAGCCCTAGTCCCGAGTATCAGAAGTGCAGCAGACACGATTTGAAGTTGTACTTTGTGTTGTCAGATCTTGTTTTCTCTCTGCATATATTTGCCGCACATCTTCATCTTATTATTAAACAAATGAGTCTATGATAAATACGGATTCCATTATCACAAGATTAGTGTTGCGTTGTTGATATTATCTGTGACATAAAACTGCACAGCCTTGAGTTAATTAATTCACAATCCTTTTCAAATAACCAAGCTGCTCCCTCCCTGTGACTGTGTTCCCAAGGTTTATCTGCTCGCACTTTCAATTACAGCGCACGCACAAACTTCAAAACCAGCTCAACTTCAGACACTTTAGACACAAGTCCACCAGTAACTTTGTTCTTTTCATTAGGTCTGGATCTCCCGACTGGAGTTTGCCACGCTGCCCCCTCTGCTGACAAAGATCCACTCAGTCTATATGTTTGGAGGTAATTGCTCACAACTATAGTTTGGACTTAGCAGAGTTTCTTTATTTCTATATTCTCTTCTCTTAATAAACTGGTATTTTTTCTCACACATGACACTGTCGGCTGGTAATACCTGTCCCTCTTTTGGTCGCACTTGCACAACAGTTTAGTCCTTTATCCCCCGTCCCCACCTCTGTAGATAATGTCACTTATTCAATGAAGTTAGATTGACATAGTGACAGAGTGATAAAATTATCCTCCAGTGTTTCCGAATTTTCTGAGCCATTAGAGGATTTGTGCCAAAATGAAGGCCTTAAATGTCACTGAAAAGCATTACAGTTTCAAATAGGCATTAAATCTACATTTCTTCAGCTTTTATGCCATACGTTCAGAAACACGGCAACAAATATCATGAATTAGTATTAATTTTGTCTGTTTAACAAAATATGCTTTGACCTCCATTCCTTAGCTAAAGATAATATAAGACAAGATAAGCCTTTATTGATCTCACAATGGAGAAATGTACTTGTTCCATTCAGCTCTTAGAAACACTCAGGGTGTGCAAATAGGCAGGAAATGTGAGGAAAAAACAATTATATAGTAAATAGTGATATCTTATATAGAATGACTACCAAGGACATTGTGGGGACAAAAAGTATAGACAGTAAATAATAAGTAAACAGACTATAGCAAAAAAGTTATAGTAATAGTAATGCAATCTTCATTCAGGAGGCATCAAGCCAGCAACTTTAGGCATAAATCCAGGAACTATAGATGTACACACAACCGTATCGCTGGTAAGCGTGTTGACCAGTTGTAAATTCAGGTGATTAGGCTCATGTGGTAAGGCGAGGGTTAACTTTGATTTTACTTTAGCTTTACATGCCACAACCCCACTGGATTAATCCAGAAAACCTTTAATATAAACGCCACAGGTCTGTTTCACTTAGTGGACAAGAGACAGTGTAGAAAATAAGGCTATTTTAATTATTCAGCAACAGACAGGAAAGAGGACTCCGAATGCAGCCTCCAACTCCGAATGCAGGATTCGTAAGGATACCTCCACCGCATGGGGGGGGGAAACGACCCCTCTTCGTATAGAGCGTGGTCTAATCCTATTGGCTATAGGTGCATTAAGCCATCTCACTAACAACAGCCCTAATGCTACGATGTTGTTGTGTTTTTAGCATGCGGGTGCTCCAGCCAAAGGCTATCGTTTAGCTGGACAAGTAACACAGTAGATGTTTGGGGTCTCGGTACGGGTCGTTGAGGAGTGCCTTTTATGTAGCTATATCCAACAAACGCATCTATGTTTGTGCTGATACAGTATATTGTTCCTATTTATAGGTTCCTGTCAGTGCTACCCACCTCCCCTTCTTCTCGGCTGGATGAGTACTGCACAGGCAGGATTAACCTTTTCATGTTGTAGACTTCGATGTACTGTTTTAACATGGTCTGTGATATGGACATCGAAGTGAACGTGGTCATGTGACCGAGCCCGTCATAAACTGTAACCTTAACTGTTGAACAACTTTTGAAGTAAGGAATCAATTGACAATTTTAACAAAACATGTAACAAATACATTTTTGTAATTGATCTGTGTTGCCTTTTACTGCGGGTCGAATCTAATTTTACACATAACAGACCCTGTAGGCCCTGCACGTCGGCTCTGCTTCATGAGTTTGAATTTCTCATGTCAGTGTTTCCATGTCCCACCACATCACATGACCTGTCCCACTTTCACTACTATTCGAGGTGTTCACTCTATTGACAGCTCTTTCAGTGCCTCTGCCGCGGGCTCTCTCTTGAACCTCGGTGGTTTCTCTACTTTTTGTGAAGCCCATGATGTGGCTGGCTGAAGCTGCATCTTGTGTGATTGTGATTTTCTTCTCTTGCATGTGTATGGAGAACAGATAATGAAAGATTTGCAAAACAAAGGTAAACTGTTTTTTTTTTGGAAGTTGATTCAGCCTGTTATTGGCAAAAATATATATATATATGTTGGTATCTATTTTAAATCTCAGGCTGATTTTGCCATCTCAACCCACAATCGAGTTAACCCTCGAGGACATGCCACATTTAGTCCAAACAAGTGGCAGTGTGTCGCCTCCGCCGCACTCCTCTCATCACTATTCATTTGCCGTGGGTGAGCTGATTCTTCCATTTACACATTACACGAGTGGCTGATGGATTTTTTGTAGCTGTAAAGCAGAATAAGTATGAGTCCATGCCCGATGAAGACGAATGGCTGGCGCGGGCAGACAGCCGAGGATGGGGCAGGCAGGGGCCCACTCCATCTTCACCGCGGCGGCCCTGTGTGGCATGATATCTGATCATCATTTTCGCCGACAGTGATGGAGCGCGCGGGTCCGGGAGCTGTGGGTAAAGGAACCTTCTTTCCATAATAACGGCCATTCGTCACTTCCCCAACTGTCAGCGGCCCTTGGACCGGCTGACGTTGATCTAGGGGACACTGGGAGGGGCCCGTCCATTCAAATCTCTCTCCACACTTAGCCTGCATTACTGTCCTGATATGTTCGGGGACCGTGGGACCCCTGGGAGACCGTGGAGCTAAATAGGCCCCGTGTCGGGTAAAAAAAAAAAAGAAGGTAGACAGGAAGCGCTCCATTTGTCTGCGGCAAAGGGCCCAAAGCCGTCACTTGACTTCTTCAATCGAAATGTCTCATCTTTATCTAATACATATTATATCATGAAGCCATTCAGGCCTGAAGATGGAGCTACCAGAGCCCACATGGCAATCTTCAAAGCCCGTTTAGAGACGGATACAAATTGCCGGTCAAAGTGGACACATAATGCATAATGGAGCCATAAAAACATTATTTTGGGTTTGTCAGTGTTGATATTTTACATTTTAACATTTGTATTTAGGACTGTGTAGAGCAGGGGTGTCCAAACTTTTTTAAGGGCCATATATTGACATGTATAAGGCATGGAGGGCCACAGATCAGTGGTCAATGCATTCAAACATTTAACTGTGTGTATTGTTAATTTTTGAGGTTTTAATTGTGTGGAATTATTAAAATTGCAGGAAAATTATCATCTCTGGAGATGTATGGCCATAAAACAAGAAGCCTGAGGGCCACCAAAAATTGGTCTGAGGGCTGCATTTGGCCCTCGGGCCGAACTTTGGACACCCCTGGTGTAGAGTGAGTACAGCTTTGGTCAATCTCAATTATCGTCATGAAACTTTATTGTCAGGTTCACAGCCATTTCTTTGGTAGAAACAGTTTCTGCCACATCCTAGTTTTGGAGTTTGGATGAGGCAATGGAGGATTTTTGTGTGTTGAATGAAACTGAAACTATGAACTATTATTTTGCCATATTGTCCATCACGAGCAGTGAGCCTCAATAATTGGCCTGGAGTGGGAATAACCTACGTATTAGTAAAATGAAAAGAAGCTTTGCGCAAACGGCATGCTAGAAAATGCAGAACAGGTCCAGTGATGGATTACGGGATTTGAAAATGTGTAGGACAGTTTTGTGTTCCTTTTATCCATCCACTTCCGCTTCTCCTATGCAGCCTTGTTGTACTGGCATCAGAAAGGGCTTCTGAAGTGCTCCTCTTCGTGTGACCTGTCAGTAATAGGGCACCTGCTAATGTGCCAACTCATGGACCAGAGCTCTTAGCAGTAGATGACGGAAACAGTGTTATGGCATGGTTAGCTCAAAGTTGCTTTTATATAAGATGTCTCCAGAAACGCTAAGAGCAGGCAACATGATTTCTTATCCTAATATTGTTATAATATTGTGTTTTCAAAGTCCAGACAGCTTCAAATTACTATGAATCATCTTGAGCTTCAGATTCAGTCCATGCATTTTGTGTGCTATGAAATCTACAGGGCTGCATTACTTTCACCTGTTTTCTTTGCTCCAGCATAATCTTAAGTTCTTGGCAGGAATGTGGTGATACATGCAAAGAAATCAATGTAACAGATTTAGAGCAGAAGCTGGCGGATAAACGAGGCCAAGTTGTTGGTATGAAATATTCATAATAAACACAATAAAGGCAACTGTTACTTTCCCACTGCGTTTGACTGTCCTGTTAAAGTTAGCTCTGAATCTAAAGCTGTTTCCAAACGCGACATGTCTTACAACATAAATGTGAGGTTTGAGGCCCTGAGCGCCCAGACAGGATCAGAAGAACAAAACAAGGCAGAGTCCTGATCCGTGGGATTGGAGGTGTGTGTGAGACATTATCCGTGTACTGTGGGCCCCTCTCTGGCCCCTCACTCGGGGTTTGGCCCTAATAGAACTGGGCTTTAGGAGGCGTGTGCCGCGGTGACAAGAGCCCTCCACATCCACACAGCTAATGGCGGCGGCGCGGTGAGCTAACGTGGCCGCGTCTGGAGAGCAAAGCAATCAGCAGAGCTGGTTTTAGCAGCTTTCATGTCTTATCCGTGGGCCTCGCTCAGCAAATCTTGACCTTAAAAAGACAGTTCTTCCATTTTTCTTTGCGACAACTTCATCACTGCCTGAAAGGATGACAGCCGGGGGGATTTCCCGACGGCTTCTGTGGTTTCCTTCAGTCGCGCTCCCATCAGCCTGATGATGTATGGATTTTGATTTCAGTAAAGGTAACTGGAGAGCTTAGGGAACAGCAAAAGTAAGAGATAAGAGAGAGAAAATAAAAACACTATGTTGGAAGTTTTGTTTTTAAAGCCACACAGTGGTTTGTTTCACGGATCTCATGTCACGGGAGCAAAGAAACCAAATGCATGGTGTAAACAAATGTGCCATTGATATCAACCTCCAGTAGGCTAATTGAACATAATTACCCTAATTTAACATAACTATTCTCATGTAACAACACGGAAACCTGGCCAGTGAGCCATTATGTGTGTTCCATACGATTCTTTAATCTTTCTAATCATGCTCATTTCTGATATGTCACTCTAACTAAGAAACTAAGAGGACTCAAGTTTGCAAGCCGAAGTGAGAAATATAGCTCAAAGCATTCGTCATGTTATCAGTTGGCTATGGCTGTCCCATTGGAGACAGGGGTTAGTTATCGTACGAGTTTAAAGGGGCTGGATGCAATTTGGCCATTTTATACTCACTACTGCCACCTCAGGTCATACGTGTAACTGCAGCTTCTATATTAAGCTCGTGCATGACGGCACTTCGACCCGAATTAACACCTTCTTAAGTGACAGTGCAGGATTTTAGAGGCAGTTGTGGTGAACAGGTCTGGGCTCATTCTACACATTAGGACATTGCTAGAGCGTGTAGGGGGAGGAAAGTACATTATTTTCACATTTTTAAACTCTGTATAGTCCATTAAAATAAATACCTGCAGTGTGTCCACATTTTATGTTACAGCCTTATTCCAAAATGGATTACATTTTGTTAATATTCCTCATCAAACTTCACACAATACTTAATGATGACAGAGTGAAAAAAGAGTTTTGCTAATTTACTAGAAATATCGCATGGAGTACTCACACCCTTTATTGAGGCACCTTTGGCAGTGATTACAGCCTCAGGTTTTCTTGGGTATGAAGCTAAGCCTGGCACACATGCATTTGGGGTATTTTCTCCATTCCTTTCTGCAGATCCTCTCAAGCTCTGTCAGGTTAGATGGGGAGCTTCGCTGCACAGCTCTTTTCAGGTCTTTCCAGAGAATCGCGTTTAAGTCGGGCTCTGTCTGGGCCGCTCAAGAAGATTCACAGACTTGTCCTGAAGCCACTCCTTTGTTATCTTGGCTGTGTGCTTCTGGTCGTTGTCCTGTTGGAAGATGGAACTGTTGTCCCAGTCTGAGGTCCCGGGCCCTTCCCTCTGTCCTGACTGGTGTCCAACCCTCCCCACACTTGGTAAATGGTCTCAACTTATATAGTTATTTTTATTTACCTCAGACCCAAAGCACTTTACACAAAAGGAAACACTCACCCATTCACACTTTCATTCACATAGGGGCTGCACAGTAGTAGTAGTAGCAGTAGCATCTCAAATTATGAACGATCCAGATGTTTCAGCTGTTATCCACATTTAGGTCAGATCAAAGCATTGTCAGAAATTGTCTTTAATGAATGAACAGACCTTTTGAGATTTCCTTTGAGCTAAATGCTAAATCAAATTGAGTCCGGTTTCTGCTTGTTGTGGGGTCCGATACACATCCACTGGCCACTAAACATCATCTAACATGCGTTTCCAATGACACCACGTATAGTTCTGGCGCCATTTTGAATACCGAAGTAGAATTATGCAGTACTACAATATATAACTCTAATATATATCTCTACTCAGGATGAAAATGAAAGACAACTGATTGAAAGTGGCATTTTTATGTACTCATAATCATTGCTCAAGAAGATAACAGTAAAAACACGGCCCTAGGGACGCACGTTTATGTGAAGAAACCAGTGAGTCAGTGATTAAGATGTTAGCATGCTACCCGTTAGCATTTAGCTTCAACAGCTCAGCTCTGACCTCTCTAAGAGAAAGCCCTGAACCACAAACATGTGACAGAGGTCAGAGCTGAGCTGTTACTGTTATCTGCTTCACTCTTCAGACTAAATTAACACGTCAAAGAGGAAACAGAATGTCAACAGAATCTCAGTCTGAGTCAGTGTTTAAGCTGCTCAAGAGGTTAGCATGCTAGCGATTAGCAACTGTCAACCATTGATTCCACAGTTGATTCAAATAAACTGTCAATGACTTCAACACGATAAACACATTTCTCACATCTATGGACACTGAGGAAATACTACAGTAACAGCTCAGCTCTAACCTTTGTCACATGTTGTAGCCAAGGCTAGATTTTTTTTCTTTCTTTCTTTTGGGGAGGTCAGAGCTGAGCTGTTGAAGCTAAATGCTAACCGGTAGTGTGCTAACGTCGTGAGCAGCTTATCACTGACTCACTGGTTTCTTCACATAAACGTGCGTCTCCCAGTGACGCCGTGTTTTTACTGTTATCTTCTTGAGCAATGATTACAAGTCCATCAGTTGTTTTTCATTATCAGAGTAGTGATATTGCTACATGTTGTAGTGCTGCATAACTCTACTTCAGTATTCAAAATTGCCGCTATAACAACAAAGGTCACATGACTGAAAGGCATGTATAGGATGTCAATGATAAAACAGTGACAGAAATTGTATAAAGGCCATGAAAAGGACACAACATACCTGGCCATACTTAAAGGAATAGGCCACCGTTTTTACATACTGAGATATGTTCTTACCTTACCTTTGACGAGTTCTTTAGGACCTGTCTGATCTTCACCCGTGCCTTCAATCATATAAACACAGCGCAGACGGCGTTAGCATTTAGCCTCTCCCCCTCTCCTCTATAGATCCAAAACAGGTCAAGATAGAAGCTAGTTCGAAATCCGCGCAGTAATCTTCACTTTACTGTGAAACTGCCAAATTACTCCTGGTATTATTACGCCTTACAATATAGTTCCCCCTTTTATCCGCTTAGAAAATCCACATTGTTTAATTTTGTGTAATTATACTTTGTAGTGGAACACTTCACATAGCCATATTTAGGGAAAACGTGGAAGAGCTTGGTAGCTTCTATCTTGACCAGTTTTGGAGCTATAGTGGAGAGAGGGAGAGGCTAAATGCTAACGCTGTCTGCACTGTGTTTACGTGATTGAAGGCACGGGGGAAGACCAGACAGGTCCTAAAGAACTCGTCAAAGCTCAGGTAAGAACATACTGTATCTCAGTATGTAAAAACGGTGGCCTATTCCTTTAAGTATTCATTTGCATGCAATTGAACGCTCAATTTAAACAGGTCCAGGATTCAACGGCGGATGAAATATTCACAGGAACAGGCTTGGATAGCTTAAGGTAAGGTCTGTACTCTACACTGGCTAAAAAAAACATACACAGAGCCTTTTGAAGGATAAAATTCGACTCTTATCCTGGCCTGAATCCTCTGCTCCTGACCTCCTGACCTGAAGCTCCCTCAGAAAACAGCCCCAGCGTGGACCTCAGCTCTGAAGCTAACGCGGCAGCCGTTAGCATCGGCTCCACCGCCATCCCTCTTCGAGCGTCCCCATAAGTGCTGTACAAACGGCCGCTCCGCCACTGTAAATGTAAAACGTGATGGGCCGCGATGGGTTTTCTCTCTCCGGCGCATCGCTTTAGGAAACTCAGCGATCACCGGGGCCTTGGCGAGATGGGCTAATTAAACTGGTACTTTTTACAAGTCTTACTCAATAAATCGGAGTAAATTAACAAGGCATTACTACGGCGGCTACATTAAATTTGCATAGCCGTTTTAATGAATATGCAACTGCGAGCGGAAAGGTCTGCCACCGTGAACCCGGGTGAATTAGCATAACTACTTCCAGCGTGTAGCGTTTTTAAATAATGCTCTCATTTGCACATCACTGAGTGGGCTAATTCTGGCTTTGGAGAGGGCCGCCCCGTAATTAGAGGATCCCACTTTAATTTTTAATGAAGTTTATGTGACATCAATCCCCGCAGTAATGAGGGCCACGCGGAAACAGAAAGGCTGCTAATAATTCAATTCACCGCCCAGTTTGAGGGATAATAACTGTGAGGAGGAATTACATGACAAATTATTAATTAGAAAGTCATTGCGCAGGAGCGGCGGCCTGGCTGTTTAGAGAGAGGAGGCAGAGATCTGAGGAAGATGCCAGGTTGGATGTTGCTACGTCTCCAGAGTGACTCCAACAGACAAGGCAGCTTTAAGTGCATGTGACACTCCCGACAATATTTTCACCAGAACATAGTTAACACCATTATAGGCCATTAATTAAGATGTTTGTTATGGCTCTCGGTGTAGAGCAGGGGTGTCAAACTCAAATACACAGTGGGCCAAAATGTAAAACTTGAACGAAGTCGCGGGCCACCATTGAACAAATGAACCTTTTAATATGGACCCAAACAAGATTTGCTTTAACATTGAATATGGAACAAGCAACACTTTACAATATATAACTTAATAGTCCAGATATGCAAAATCTTTATAATAACAAATTATAATACCGGTGGGCCAGCTCGAGTAGTCATTTGGTATAGCCTCGCGGGCCAAATATAATTACATTGCGGGCCAAATTTGGCCCGCGGGCCAGAGTTTGACACCTACGGTGTAGAGGAAGGACTTTCATCATTGCTGCTGCACGTCATGGCCTTACACAGTGAGTGGCAACGATTGAGAGGCACTATTGAATTTTGAAAGTTAATATCAATTGATTGTGCCTCTCAGTAAGGCAAGGCAAATTAATTTGTAGAGCACAATTCATACACAAGGCAATTCAAAGTGCTTCACAGTTGCATAAATACAAGAAAACAAGTACAATCAATAAAAACATCAACATGAAATTGATCAATTACAGTAAAAGGCAAGAGTGCAGATAAAATACTTTCAGTTGTCATATGCACGGGCAAAAAGAACTGTTTTCAGCCTGGATTTGAACATTGTCAGACTTGAGGCCTGTCTCACATCCTCGTGAAGACTGCTCCAGATTTTAGCTGCATGAAACTGAAACGCAGCCTCACCGTGTTTATTTTTGACTCTGGGAACCACCAGGAGACCCTTCCCTGAAGTTCTCAGGGCCCGAGATGGTTCATACAGCTGTGACATGTCAGAGATGTACTTTGGTGGTAAACCATGAAAAGACTTGTACACAAGCAGAGCTGTTTTAAATTCTATTCTCTGAGTGACAGGAAGCCAGTGCAGAGACCGGAGCACTATGGAAGGTCACGGGTCCGTGCAAACCCTCTACTCTAAAGAGAATTATTATATTATACATTATTTAAAATTCTTGGGAGAAAAAGGGATTCTTTGGATTTTTACATTGGACACCAAAGGGTTGAACAGGGATTAATTGAGGACTATATCAATACTGGCACCACTACTCCACTGTCAGCTGTTCTCTAATTGTAAGGTGTGCCACTGCAGTTTTGCTGTTAAGATTGTGTAATTCCTCCTGCATTTTTGTGTAATGTCTGTACATATCTTGCAAATATTTTGTCAATATTTACATATACGTGCATGCAGTGATTCTTTTTCACCATGTTCATTGTGGACAAGACTCATTTAATGCACATCACAAAGCTTTACTGCAACAGAGTGGCCTCCCAGAAATCCTGACAATGTTTTGTTGATTGATTATCCTTTCCTACCATGTTTGAGTCACAGTTATTTAGTAAAATTGTAAATATTTGGTATGATTGGTAAACAGTGTCTGGTGACCAATCATCAGCTACAAAAACAGAATGCTGCACTACTACTTTCATGTCTGATGTAGCACTGTCCAATGTAATGGACACTATTTTATATTGTTATATAGTGTCACTTCCTGTGAAAGGACATGAGGAAGTGGTTAAATGTTTGTGCACGGTCATGGCGGGAAGGAACATGGCACTTTATGGTCCATTTTTTAGCTCCTGGCTGTAATGGGGATTCATTGTTCATTTTATGATACGTTTGGATGTTTATGATTGTTGATGTGTAATATTGTATATGGTTTGTCCAGCTCTTACGGTGGAGATTGTTACGGATGGAATAAGATGGATTTATATACACATGATCCAGACTGTACGCTTGATCTGTTCTGCTGGGATGTTACACTGTATCTGTTTAAGGTTATATGATAGGGTTTACACTGATGAAGGGCCGAGTTGTCGCCCTTTACATCTAAAGCGAATAAAATTGCATGTGTTTACTTGCAGCAGCTTAGTATTGCCGTGGTAACGCACTTAAACAGCTGTTTGGCTGAGCTGTATCTGATTCTTACCCTTGTTGTGGGACAAGCCCATGTTAGCGTTTAGCTCGCTATGCCGAAGCTGGGATCAAAAATAGCAAAATGTTCTGTCTTCGGATCGGGACACTTTCAGTTTTTGACACATGAAATAATTAGCCCGCCAGAGGTAGCCTAATGTTTTTTAGTATTAAAGCTATTAGACTGCATAGACTGTAGAGCAGGAGTGTCCAAACTGCTACCTGAGGGTCAAATGCTGCACTTCTTACTGAGTTGTTAAAGGAATAGGCCACCGTTTTTACATACTAAGATATGTTCTTACCTCACTTTAGACGTGTTAATATATCCCCGTCTGGTCTTTGTCCGCGCGCTCTGCCACTCAAACGGAGCACATACGCAGCCTCTCCCACAAGTCAAATAGCTCCGAAAAAGCTCACGATAGAAGTTACCAAGCTCTTCCACGTGTTCCCTATTTAAATAAAGTTACGTGAAGTGTTTTCATGCGAAGTATATTTACACAGAAATGTAACGTGTCGATTTTATAAGCAAATAAAAAGGGGGACTATATTGTGAGGCGTAATGATACGAGGAGCACAGCGTCCGCGCAGTAACTCCTAAAGACTTCCCCCCGCTCACTTCCGTCAATAACCTTTAGGAGTTACTGCGCGGACGTTTTGCTCCTCGTATCATTACGCCTCACAATATAGTCCCCCTCTTTATTTGCTTATAAAATCGACATGCTACATTTCTGTGTAAATATACTTCGCATGAAAACACTTCACGTAACTTTATTTAAATAGGGAACACGTGGAAGAGCTTGGTAGCTTCTATCGTGAGCTTTTTCGGAGCTATTTGACATGTGGGAGGGGCTGCGTATGTGCTCCGTTTGCGTGACAGAGCGCACGGACAAAGACCAGACGGGGATATATTAACTCGACTAAAGTGAGGTAAGAACATATTTTAGTATGTAAAAACGGTGGCCTATTCCTTTAACAATTCATATTCCACTCTAACATTAGTATCAGACATTGTGGCATGAGACTCATCACAGGATTTACAGAATGTTTGACCTAAAACAGCAGTCGAATTAGGTCACTTCAGTCAGTGGCCCTGTGCTTCTGATAAAGTGGCCCCTGATAAACAAATTTGTATTTGACCCATCCCTCATTGTTCCAGGAACAGTCTGCAGGAGCAGTGAGGGACCACAAAGCATGAGTCTTTGGACGCCCAGATCTGCAGCAGGATATTGGTCAGGGAGTGTTATTGTGTTTTCTGTCCTCAATAAAGCTGAAATATAATGCCGGTCTCACTAATTTAGCGAACAGAAAAATACTTTTTTCCACCTGTTGCCTTGCGTTCGGTCCAAAGCTACTGAACACAGTGCGGCACATAGAGCAAGTCTGTCACATACAGGGCGTAATAGCTGCTCATGTTGCTAATGGCCTCTGTAATTACGGCTCTCCTGAACACTCCGCTCGCTCTAATCTGCCTCCAATTTGCTTAATCAGCGTTTTAATTGAAGCAATTGGCTCTTAGCGGAGGGCCACTCATGCGTGAGGCCCCTGGCCCGCACTCTGCCGGTTTACGCTGGAGTCCGCCACTAGAGGGAGCTCTGTGAGGCAGGCTGCGAGGCTCTGAGGTTGGCAGTTGTGAGACACTGCTCATGGACAAGATATGATACACATTATTACGTTTTTAAGGGAAATATTAAGTATGAAATCATTTTAAGGTATTTTTTGCTGTTTGTCTTTCTGAACCACATTGCATAATTTTCTAGATAAATATTTGGCGATATCAATATAGCTCCATATGTCCATCCTTAAGACTCTTCAGGTCACTACGTCTTCCTCCTCTTCACCTACATTATGTCATGTAGCCCACATTACATTATGAATAAGAGACGAACAGAGTCATACAAAGCATTTTTATTATTCCAAAAGTGCAGCATTGTCATATTTCAAGGGATGACTCATATTGATTGACCCTTTTTAGTATTACAATTGTCTCCAATTAACAAAGGCATATAAAAAAAAGGTATGGATTTTAGCATTTCAAATTAAATCAGGAAACACACATGTTTATTTATTATGTTTATTTCATTTGATTCCGTATAGGGACAGAACTCAGGACCTGGCGTTGGACCCAAAACTTCACAACGGGTTCCCATATGTGAAGTA
This sequence comes from Gobius niger, assembly GCF_951799975.1. Lineage (NCBI taxonomy): Eukaryota > Metazoa > Chordata > Actinopteri > Gobiiformes > Gobiidae > Gobius > Gobius niger. Next base: position 35,165,948 of record NC_136855.1, on the reverse strand, counting down.
CGAATAGAATCAGAAGGAATCAATCTGTCAATCATCTGACCGATTTGTTTGACCTTCTATTCACACCAAAAGGATCCAACATTTTCTTCTTTAAATTTACAAGGACAAGTGTGTTCCCTATGTGTTTTGGGGGGGAAATGCTCAAATGTTAGAATGGAGGGAGTGCATTCGAATATACTTTAGAAATGTTTTTCAAATATATATTCATTAACATGTAAGGTGAAAACAAAACAATCTCTTTTCCTTCAAATACTATTCAACAATACAGAAAAGATTGTGTAGGCAATCCTGCTCCATTCAATCACCTCTCCGGGCTTGCTGATCTTAAACTCAATATTTCCCTTCCCGTTATGCTCACTTACGATTATTACGCACAGGATTCGCTCCACACATCAGCTGTAAAGGCCAATCTGTACAGCTTTGGAAAATCCCAAGGACCTAAAAAAAAAAAAAAAAAAAAAAAAAAAGCTACAAGAAAGTCTATTCTAAAACCCCCTCCTCTCCTCTCGCTTATTTCCATATTGCGCCGTGGCCTGGAGCGCCGGGTGTGACCATATGCACGGCGTGAGTCGGGCCCCTGTTGGAGTGGCGCGGCTGATGAGGAGCGTGCTGAAGTGCCGCCGAGTCGAGCGCACACACGGCACCGGCGGGCGGCAGCTGCTGCTCTGGGGGGGATTAGAGCAGTGCGCCGACGCATCTCAATAAACCCCCCTCCCTCAGTCACCCCCAACCCCTCAACACCCGCGCGCGCACACACACGGGGAACCCACACATGCACATTCGATGATAGTTTATGACATGCTACGCACTCATTCCAGATTGGCACGATCTGTTATTGCACAAAGTTATAATGAGGTTTACGCACTTGGGTGATATATCCAAACGCACGGAAACTTAAACATGTGGGAATGTTCAGTTTTAATCATCATTTTTCTAATTTAGTTACATTGTTTGTCTTGGTTTGCTGTTGGTTTCATACTTTTATAGTGTTTTGACGCAACGTGCTGGAAAATATTGCAAATGTTGTTGATTCCCATGGCTTATTGAAATGTTTTAATAACACGACAAAATGTGTACATTGTGTTTGAATGTATTTTCAAACCACGTCAAAGATGAATTTCGGTCTCCACTGAAACACAATTATGTCTTTATGTGCCTATTTCATAACATTGCAATAATAATATCACAACAATACAGCCTTTGTATTGTGCAGCTATTGTCAGAACATTTGTTTTCTTTTTTCGACCCAATACAATTTGTTTCTTTTTTTTTGGAATAAGAAACAAAAATAAAACCACTTTTGGATCATACGTGCCACATCTTCCCAGTGCGCAGGCTGCCACTTTGTCTCGTTCACATTCCACTTGATCCAACTGCAGAGGCGGACCTGCGAGAGCACAGCACTGAAAAAGAGTATGCAATAAAAAAGGTTGACATTATTAATTTCATGCAAAATAAAAAAAATATACATATTAAGTTGACTTGGCATGTTGGACAAACTATTGCCAGTGGGTAAATGCATTTGTCAAGCTCAGAGTGATCTGGAAGACTAAAGAGAATGACATAACTAATAAATTGAGTAATACATTTTGTAATAAAATTAAAGTTCCACATCCGTCAGTACAAAATGTGCTCAATATCAAAGCTGTAACTCTGCCTGCAGGCCTAAAGTTTAATTCCCGCATGCCCTAAATTGTAAAGTTTGAGTCGCTAATAACAGCGCAAACCGCACAGAGCCGGGCCTGCGCAGCTGAGGCCGCTCTCGCGAGCTGCAAGAAAATACAACATGCACAAAGCATCTGCTCCATAGGTGTGTGGCGCGCGCTCCCCTGCGCTCAGTCACAACAGGAGAGTCAGTGCAGCCCCAGTTCTCTCTCCCTCAGCCCAGTGCCTCACCGTCCCGTCCTGCAGTAGAGTGTGCCCTCACATCCCGGGCTCTGGTGGTGTGGTTCCCAGAGAGCAGCTCCACGCGCTCCTCCGCTCTGAGCGCGTGTCCCGCGTCTCCCTTACGTCTCCAAGTGTGAAGCAATGAACCTCGTGAGCCCCCGCCTCTGAGTGATCACGTGACGGTGCAACGGCCCTTAATTGAGCTCCTCTGTGAAACAGCGCAGAGCGGGACCGTGGCTCAAAGAGGACACACTCAGGACAGTCCTGGAATAAGAGGTTGCAGACTTTTTCTGAGTTGTGCTGCGTTTTAGTCCAGGGGACCATGCTCTTTCTGTCCCGCGCGTGCGCTCAGAGTTAAGAGAAGAGTGGGACTATGCCGCGGCCCGGGCGGAACACGTACAGCGACCAGAAGCCGCCGTACTCCTACATCTCCCTCACCGCCATGGCCATCCAGAGCTGTCCAGAGAAGATGCTTCCTCTCAGCGACATCTACAAGTTTATCATGGAGCGCTTCCCCTACTATCGCGAGAACACGCAGCGCTGGCAAAACTCTTTGCGCCACAACTTGTCCTTTAACGACTGCTTTATAAAAATCCCCCGGCGGCCGGACCAGCCCGGGAAGGGCAGCTTCTGGGCTCTGCACCCGAGCTGCGGAGACATGTTTGAGAACGGCAGCTTCCTGCGCCGCCGAAAGCGCTTTAAAGTGAACGGCGCACTGGTTGCAGACGCACTGGCCCCCAGCAAAACGCACGATTCCGCGCACTACCTGCACGCGCAGGCCAAGCTGCGGCTGAGCGCCCTCCACGCGGCCGCGCACCTGCCACAGATGGCCGGTTACATGGCACACGTGCCTCCACCATCCGGCTTCAAACATCCCTTTGCCATCGAGAGCATCATCGCACGAGACTACAAGGTCCCGGGACTGGCACCGCCTCTGCCGGGCCCGCTGCCCCCCTGGACGCACATGTATGACCCTGCTGCACCCGTCTCCATGACAACTTGTGACTATTCTGCCTATGGTGTACCGCTCAAAGCCCTGTGCCATGGCGGACAAACTCTACCCGCAGTCCCGGTGCCCATCAAAGCCACTCCCGGGTCAGTGGCCGCGCTCCCGGGGCTGTCAGCTCACCTGCCCTTCCTAGCGCACTCTCCACAGTCCCTGAGCCCCACGGCTCCACACTCAGCCCTCGGACACAGCCCTGGTGCACCGCATGACGCGCTCTCCTCCTCGGTGTCCAGCGCTCTACAGCCTGTGGTCGCAGTGCACTGACGCTCTTCACTGAACTGAACTTTGTCCAGTGATCCACGAGGCGCTTTGGGACTCATCAGCCGCTGCTGTAGGACGTGGTCTCCGTCATGAGTGTTTTGTTTACGCCGCATGCTGCTCGTGGACACCTGTCTGTCCAACATTGTCGTGGACTCATTCTCATGGACATTCCGGCCATGGTCTGTGCGTCTTTTACGCACAGTCAGGCTGTGTTTTACGCACTTGGTTCCAAAGGGGAGAGGTGAGCTCTGAGGGGGCCCGATTGTTTAGGGTCCAGAGTGAAAAGAATTAAGAGTTTTGAACGCGCATAATTTATCCCTGACGCATGAGTTGTAGTTCTGTCAGAACTTTTTAGAAGTAAAAACGCTCATTATCGTCCAAAGACGCGAGCGGGCGGATGGCAAGAAACAGCGTTCACTGGATAACATGAAATACGGCCTTCTGTCTATTTGAAATGGCCTGCGACTGTTTGAAAAGTTAAGTGTGTGGCACAGTCTCTGCAGATGACTTGCGCTTTGAGGCCTATTCATTTTTTTTTTTTTTTTTTAAGAAAAACAAATGTCCAAATGTCACCCCGCGAAAGAGGATAATTACGCCGTATACGTTCAACTTATCACACTCAATCACTTTTAAATAAACGTAAAGATATTTAAGGAGTGTGATATAGTCAGTTTGGCCTAACAAACGTACGAAAAGGAAAATCTTTAAGTCTTTAACGGGATTTTAAGTGTTATAAGCACATAAAAATAGGGAAAACACGTCGACGCACGGACTTCTCTCAAAGGTTATATTTGTTTATTTTGTCCTGAGAACGAATTCACATTCTCCACAGAAATTGACTTGAAAAGAAAGAAATTGATTTGTCCAGGAAAGTGGAGCATTTTATGAGAGTTGTCATAGATTCCTTACCCAGCACCAAAAAAAAAAAAATGAAATTGAAAAGGCTAAAATTTCAAGGATACATTTATTTTCAGAAAAAAAAAAACACAAATTAATCTTTTACCATAATGTCGCAAATTAACACGTAATCACAACTTTACGCATTGTCAAATACAGCTTTTTGTAGCCTGTACACCGCAGTGCGCTTTGGGTTCACACTTCTCCACTTCGCCACTGCGTCTTCAGCCTTTTAACCGCGAGACTTCCCCTAACGGACAGATTGACACGGGAAATTATAGGCCTCCTTTGCCACGCGTCGTCATTCTGTGGACTTAGTTGCAACTCACTTTCAAAGCACGACAATCGCAGCGGGACCCTGTCGCTCTCCATCCACGCACACTGCCTGTCCAAAGACATGCGTAAAGGAGACCCGAGACCGTCAGATTCAGTGTCGTTTTGTGTCTCATGCAACACTTTTGGCTTATTTATGTGAAACTAAAGCTGCCGCTCCTTCCCCTTGTGTTGAAAGTTGGATTTTGCAAAAGGATGAAAGTGCTTTTTTAACTGACCATTTGGCAGAGGCGGGATAATCACGCACTTCACAAGTGGCTGCTGATCTTTGAGTATTTCCCCCCCCCAAAATATAGGCTACTATTTGCTTTATATTTGAGGTTTAATTCATTTAAACTTATTAATTTCTATGGTGGTTTCTTTAGAAAGGTCATAATCTTAACGTTTTATATTTATTTGTCTTATTTAGTTCATAAATAACAAAACATGCAGTAAATCTGGCTTTTACGCGCAGTAGTCAAACAGTTTAACAAAACCTTTACTTGTGTGTAATTATTAGGTCACTACTTCATACTTCTGCTGGAGTAAAATGACTTTCATTATTCTGAGTTGACGCGATACTTCTTGAAAAAGATTTCATCAGCCAAAATTAAGACCTAATTGTGCTTTGGAGTTGTGGACATCTCAGTCCATGTTTCTGTGGTGAAGTTAATTGTAATTGTTTTATACTTTCATCCTCTAATCATTACACATTCATTTTAGCCCCACAAAATCCACTCCACTAAAAAAAAGAAAAGGAAAGAACTCCGATAAGATTTTGGCAGCCAAAAGCACAACACCAGCATTTAGAAATTTGCTTAGTGTCAGTGCAAGCCCTGCTCTACCCACCTCTGCCATTCGGTATTATGAACCAGGAGAGCGCAGGAGCTGCGGACCCACTGCTGTCCATGTGCGCGGTCCAGTGTGGAGAAACGCGCCATTGTCCCGTGTGCAGTGCACGGCCGCGGCTCGGACTCGTGGATCACTCAAACACAATACGGCGCTGCCAACGAGCGCGGGCTTTGAGTGTGTTGCCCAGAGACCCGGAGAGCGGCTGTAAAAATGTCCCGGGCCTTTGTGGACTCGCACAAGTAAAACAAATGACGCGTAAAAAGAGGAAAGTCCGCCGCGGAGGAGAAGGAGAGACGGGCCTGCAGACGCACGCTCACACTCCGTGGACACGCAGGCGGACTGTCAATGACTGACTTTATTCAACTGTATAAACTCCTGTCGAATGAGCCACATGTTGGCTCCATGTAAACCAAACACGATCTATGATTGTAATAAAGAGTGCACGTGTATTAAACATAGACCATTTCCTTTACGGGGTCAAAGTTTTTGTTTTATTGTTTAAGTGAAACGCTGAGCGCTAGTGTGGGCCACACTACAGTTTATATTTCAAGAAAAAACGAAAAGTGTTCTCACGCACCAGTCTATAGTCGCTTCAGACGTGGAGAGAATGTAAATGTGTTATATTTGTAGGTCTATTTCATAGTAACATTTGAAAAGGACATGTTCTAATATGCATTTAAGCCTGGCCAATTAAAAACCGGAGAGAATCTCCATTAGGTCTATTGAGCCTACAGAACTCCTGTGAGTTTGTACACTGGCCCAAAGGCCTATGCGCGTGACATGCGTCTCTGAGACGTCTGTTTCACTGCGTTTCATCATCTGATGAATCCATTCATTGATTTGAGTAAATAAATCATGTAGTGCACTCCTGTCCTCCGAATCAGATCTGCGGTGTTCTTCTGTCAGTGCCAGCCGCGTCTGCCGTAGCCACGCACGCGCTAATGATCAGGAAACGTTGTTTTGGTGCGTTTGGCACCGCTGCTAATTAGTGCCAGCGCAGACATGATTTATTACTCCGGAGTGGAGCCGTGTCCGTCGTGTTCTGCTCCACAGCGTCACCAGGCTGTTTGTAAATATCACAGTGCAGACAGCGGCTGCAGAGCTGACGGCTAAAGCCTAAAGGGAGACCGGGGAAGTTGTCCCTCTGCATTTTTCCAAAGCTAAAAGACCGATCACGGAAGTCAAATGACAGTTTACTCTTTTCGTAAACGCCCCTTGTTTAATGTGTATTTTAATAGCAAATAAACCTACATTTGTCGTAATTGTGGTAACAGACTTGAGTAATAAATCATATAATTTAGTGATAAACTATACCATATGTGCATCTGTGTGTGTTGTCTCTCTCACAGTGGGAAAGAAAAACTTCATCTATAAAACAAAGCATTAAAAAACATGATGACACAGAGAATGAGTCTTACAACAGGTGCCCAGGTCAGAACATGCTCAGTCTCTGATCACAGCTAACTCCAGTGACCTTTAAATATAAATAAATAAAAAAGGGCCATAATTGGACAAGCCAAAGTGACAAGTGTGTGAAAATGTGCCCCCTGTGGGGCAGTTTGGTTAACGTTACACAAATGAAATTAACAAAGTAAATGATATTTTTGTGCTTTCTGAGTTACTCCTCTGAGATGAATGTGACGTGACGCCCATGGGGCATGTGCACATGTGTCAATGTGCTGCCTTGATTCATCCTCTGCTGGAACAGATGCAGCATAAAACCCCGAAAGGATGTTTTATTGAACCAGGAAAGCCCACTGAGATTTATCATCTCTCTTTCTGCAAAGTCCTGGCCCCAGACGGGAGCCTATTGTACATGCTTTAGTAGTAATAGTTCTTGTGTTTCTGAAAAGCCTTCTTTCCTCAGACCAAATGGCACCAAAAGCTACTTCCTGAATCCAGTTGGACACACGAATGGTCACTGTTTTTTGTATGACTTGTCCTGGAATATGCCCTTTTGATATTATTGTTGATGAAGACCTTGGTTAAGGTTCACAAATGAAATTAACAGTCAAACCAAATGAGATGTTTTTTCTGAGTTACTCCTGAGATGAATGTGACGTGTGAGCACATGTATCATAAATGTGATAATACATCGCAGTGTCTGTGTCCCACACTGCCACCTGCACCTGTAAAGCCCTGTCAGTGCCGTGTGCTGAGCTGGACGTCCAGGGGCAGTGCCTGACCTATCCCTGTCCTCCCATGGAAGCTGCTGTTCCTGTCCAGACGGCTCCAGGGCCCCGGGCCCCTGATGACAGGACTCTTCAGAGAGTGTGAGAGCGGCACTTTGAGCTGTCCTCAGAGGTGTTACTTTATGAGCTCCATCACAGATAAGACTCTCCCCAAGTCATAAAGCACTGCCATCACACGCAGCACACGGGCCCCGGGGCCAAAACACACATTCTCCAAATACAACACAGAACACATGAGTACGGGCCCTCCAGACCTGCTCGCTGCTCTTAGAGAAAAACATTTAGGTCTGTGTTCGTACAACACTTTCACACAACATGTCAAAACAGTGTCATTACATGAACATACTGCAGTACAGCACTTTCAGAAGAGCCAAAACACGCCACAGTACGGTACACGTGAAGCCATGACAGCACCATCACAGGCTCTGCAGGTCTCAAGGGTTCGGTCTTTAGATTCCTTTACTTTATTTAGTTGAATAAGGATGGTGGCTGATGTTGAGAACTCGCTCTCTCAGAGCAGCAGCACCTGACGGCTGCAGGGCCCTCTATCATCACCTGCCGCCCTGTTCACCCCCTCCATCCGCCTCCTATCACTTACACTGCTATAACTGCTATCACATACGCAGGTGTGAAGTGTGGGCGGGGAGCTGTCCCGGGCCTGGGGAGGGCAGAGGCGTGGCAGAGCAAACAGCCCTAATTCAGCGGTAATAAAAGATGCTGTTCCCAGACCCCCTCCTCCTCTCCCTCTACAGTGGAGGGAGGAGCCGGTAACAGCGCTGCCATGTTCACATCTGACAACAGCCCAGAAAAGCTAGTCGAAAAATATTTAACTCAAAGCACCTCTCGAGCTTTGTTCTCAGTCACTTAAGTTACACAAATCTCAAAACTGTGATTCTGGTGTATTATGGCACCAAAAAAGCCATCAAACATTTAAGAGATTATTCAGGTTAAGCAAAGAGGTGTTGCTGAGATCAGGTGCTTTTATTCTAAAAAAAAGTAAGTAAGCAAGTAACTTTGCTGGGAACTGGTTCATCACCAGCCCGTCTCCATGGTGATTTTGCTATGGTAACCTAAGGTTTTAATACATTAGATCCTCTATTAAATGCTTTATTTTGATGAAACATCTGCCAAAGTAGTTTGGTATGTGAACAACAGGAGCGTAATTGATATCATCAACAACAGACCTGGAGCTGTGTTTCAAACCACTCATGTATCTTTGAGAATTCTTTGAATCTTCTCTCGTAGCTGTTCTTTGCAGCGTCCCGGTAGCTCCTAAAGCAAAGCTCCTACTGAGGTCCTACGTATCCAAGAAAGGCTGTCCTCACCTCTCCATCTCTTCCTAAGCTTAATCCTCTCATTGTGGAGTTAAAACACATTAAACAGCTGCACAGTGATGGGGAGTAAAAAGCTGGCGGTGGGAGGGGCTAGTGAGATCGCTTGAAAAACAAGAAGTGAATCTACCGGATATTTAGTTTCAGCTGTTTAAGATCAACATAAGTTGTTTTCGTGTGTTCTGCTCTTTTCTCTCGATACCGTGCCTTCGACTTCCCTGTTTATGTGAAAGCCTAGGGATAATACAGTAGACATCTCCCAAATAAATCAATATTTTCCAATTACGCAGCAAAATTTGAACACCCGGTTAGTACCATCACCGAGTATGGAGTGAATGAATAAAGCGGCTTTGAACATCTGGAAAAGCGCTATATAAGATTAATGCATTATGATTATGTTTCCCAACCCCCCTGTCCAAAACCGGAGCCCCACAAATGAATGAAAACATGAAAAATAATGGACATGAAAAAGCATTTATTTCAAACCAACAAATTGAAATGGGAGTGTTTCATTACCATTTCATTTGCTCAAATTGCATCACTTATCAAGTTCAAGTTTAAAGGCACACTGCGTAACATTTTGGACTATACTGTTGCCATCCATACAAAATATGCTCCTAATGACCAGCTCGACACGGACAATGCTATAACTGCAGTCAGTAATCAAAGAATGAATCTGGATGAGAACCTAACCTCTTTTAATAATGATATAATCTCAAATTCTTCTGCCTTTAGTCACATCTCCATGGTGACGAGCTGGAGGTGACGTACCCACTCCCGGTAAAGTTACAGTCATGTCTTAGGAGAGCTGAGCCGCTCACATCAAAGGCAGTACATTAATGAGGTATTATTCTGATGATGAAAACATCTGTCATAAAATGAATGCTTATTATTTATTGGGTAAAATTCTATGCGGTGTGGCTTTAAGTTTATTTGTCATATGCGTCAAGTACAAGCTACTGAAGCAATGAAAAACGGTTTTCCCTGGCGCTCTCTCCACTGAACAAGAAACTAATCTAAACATCAATACAACACTACAAAGCATACCAGCAATAAAAATGTAAAAACCTCAGCTCTCCTTTAGGCTAATGTTCATGAGCCTCACGGCCTGAGGATAAAACTGTCTCTGAAACAAGATTTCTGAGTTTTTAGTCTCCGCACCAGTCACATCCAAGGTGCCGCACAGGTTGGGGAACCACTGACTCGGAGGACCATCGGCAAGCTAACAGCCAGTGTGTATGCTCATAGTGCTGCTCCAGGGGACGTGACACAACTATAAAAGATCCTACTGCATATACAAACCAACAAAGTGTAAGACACCTGCAAAAACATAATACTTCTCTAAAAACAAAAGAATTTCCCCAAAAGAATCAATGAAACAGTTATGCAGGTATCGGCAAAGTCATGTCGTGGCACGGTGTACAGAGATTTTTTTTTTTTTCCAAGTTCAGTTTTTATGTCTTTTCGTTCGTGCATGTCCCTGACTCTGGCCTAAGCACATTATAACTGTGAAAATGAATGTATGACTACTGCACTACAGGCTACGATCCTATCGACTCCATCTGAGACGCCGCGACATGCAGCCGCGCGGGCCTTATGGAGCAGAGCCGTAATATGGGTCACACATGTACTGTAGAGACGGCACCTCCAGCCCTCGCATGATTTATTGAGCTGCTGGCAGCCGCTCAGCGCAGCGACAGATTGTGTTTGTGCTGAGGATCTGACAGGGCCGACGGGGAAGACGCACGGCGAGGAGGCACGAGAGAGGGAGAGAAAGGGAGAGTGATCGGCAACAAGCCCGGGTTCAAGACAAAACAACTACTCACTCACCTGACGAGCGGCGGTCTCTTATCAATGTGGTTTATCGAGTAGCATGGGGACAATAATTCATTAAAATGATTACCTTTTCCTTTTTTTTTTACCGTTTCAGGCCCAGCTCAGGCAGGTTACAGTTGTGTCCTTGGGCAAGACGCTTCACCCACTTGAGCATGTAGTGTTATGAGTGAATGTTTGAAAGTTGTTTGAGAGGCAGGCGGTGCATCACAAGAAGAGCAAGGGGATCCGAGTCAAGAAAGAAAAACAATTGGCAGCCATAGCAAAAGCATTTCCTCACGCAGAGTAGTCACTGGGGAAGAGCCATCCATCCATTTTCTTCCACTTTTCCATTTCTGGGTGTTGGTGCCCAAATCACATTGCACTGGCTCCTTATGGCTCATCCTGCAGGTGGTGGGTCCACGGGAGGACGGCCTCACGATTCTAACCGGGCCTATTGGTCTCTCATAAGGGGTTTCTGAACCACTCTTTGGCTGACCCGTCACTTAGGACCTGTTTGCCATGGGAGACCCCACCAGGGGCACGAAGTCCCCGACAACAGAGCTCCCAGGATCATTCGGGCGCTCAAACCCCTCCGCCACGTTAAGGTGGCGGTTTCAGGAGGGAGAAGATCCAAACATTACTCAAAGGTGTGCCCGTAACACAACTCCAGGTGTGTTTTTGATGAGAGAACAATGTTCACAGTAAAAAGCTCTAATAAGTTGACGTCTCCAACCTTTTTTTAACCTGGTGAGAGATTCTGGTCAAAGATACTTGTGCAACCATGCAACTTAGGAGGAGTTCACCTTGAAGAGGATGGAGCCGAGATGATATTAAAACATGATTGAAGAAAATTATTGCATTCTGTCTTTATACTAGACTTTATTTACTTAAATGTTGGCAGATTCGGTTCAACATGTAAAGAACAAACAAGAAAATGCTTCCAAAATGTGACCTACCCAGCGCGTGTTAGATGTGACCACTTTAAGGTTAGGACATGCAATACGGTTTAGTCCCAGTTATGGTGTAGAACAGTAACACATGGAGGGAAAGGGCTCCGTGAAGTGCATGCCACTCAATGTGACGTCCCCATAAGACTCATGGACCCGCGGTGAGTGTGTGGACAGTGCACTCTCTTCAGCGCGGCACAAAGCCCGCAGTCCATCAGCCGCTTCCACATCAGACCGGCCTTTTGTTTGCACTAAATAAACTACCGGAGCCGTCTTTTCTCCTTCACTTAGCTTCCCTTACGGCCTTTATTCCCGGCTGACCCGCACCTCAAAGGGTCTGTCAGCACCCCCTCCCCTTCGTCCACCACCCTGTGCCCCGTGCTCGGGACGGCGCAGGAGGAGGCTGACAGGACCACACACCCTCAACCGCTGTCTGCTGTGAGGAATGGGGAACAGGCGAACGCTATTTACACTTAGACAACGGTAGAAAACGTTTGTATACCCCCGAAAAAGTTGTCTGATTTCAGTGTATCGTGGATGATGCACAAAGGAGGCGTTGTGTATCATGTTAAAACTGGTAAATGGTCTCATGTTATTTTCCTACATTAGGCACTCAAAGCGCTTTACAGCAAGAAACCACTCACCCATTCACCAGTGTACACAGACACTGGAGACAATAAGGTGGGTGAAATATTTGGCACACAACGACAGTTTGCACCTGCAGGAACCCCCGACCTTCCGATCATGAGCCGACACACTCTACCATCTGCGCCGCTGTCGCCCAAATGATATCGGCAAGTGGTTCTCAAACATTTTACACCAAGTACCACCAAAATAAATAGTTTGAAGAGTTCAAAACAGATGTTTTTATTGCACTAAATCTGGCCAACAATTACAAACATACAATGATCTTTCTTTCCATTGCCATTTATTTTGTTTTTGCAATAGAGTTCAGGATTGTGATGTCATATCGCTTAGCATCATGGGATTTGCAGCATTAATAAACTAACGGAGATTTTAAAAGGTAAAAAATACTGGAGTTATGTTTTTACACTGAAACATTTCGCACCACAGAGTGACTCAGCAGCTAACGGAGTTGTTCCGCTTCCTTTTTTCTCCACTTTTCATACTGTTTTGAGCTAATGTTAGTCAATTGTTATTATTATATTGAAATGTTTGCTAGTACCCACAAACATGGCGGATCTCCATGGTAACAGTGAACATACAACATTCCATCCCGTACTCTACAGATCGCTTTCATGTACCATCTCGTAAAATATTAGATATGGGAAAGCGTTATTGACCCTGTATTTAATTATTTACAGCAGCCTAATATTTGTGAATTGAGGCCAAATATCAAACCAAACAAATGATTGATTTTGTTTTTAAATGTTTTGTTTGGAATCCGTCGTAGGTAGTAGAGTAAAATCTTTCAGCTGTCGCCTAAACTCTCACAGACGCTCCCGCACATCCCGATAGTTCACTGGAGTCAATTAGAAGCTCATCTCAGTCGGAGTTCACAGTGAGACAGACGTAAACAAGGCGGACCGCTAATGCTAACACTTTGCTAATGTAGCAGTATGGCTTGAGTGCTCTTTAGCTTAGTCGCCGATGAGGTAAGCTCTATAAAAGGAAGGCGGCGCACATTATTCATTTGTGTTGGTGAGTAGTAGTGCTTTTCCCTTTCTGTTGTAGTATTGGATGCTAACAAGCTAATCCGTCCGAGATTGTTGGCGTCTTGTTTTGAGGGAATACTCTCCATTCCTCACGTTCCGATCACTGTCTGTCTTGTTCAGCATCTGTGGGGCCGCGTATGACTCCGGATAAAACCTGGTTGTGTAGATGCATCGTCTGGACTCGTATAACGATTGACTCCGCTCATTGTCATCATAGCAGTGGACCAAAGCGGCCGGTGCACAGGCCGCCATGTTTACGCTGTCCTGAGCCCTCGGGAGTTATCTGTGTATGATTTTGGGTTCTGTTTAACAATTGACTCTAATTATATGGTTGTTTATTTCTAGGTTCTGTTCAGTGAAGGAATGCTATTACTAAATGAACTGAAACAGCCCCTCCTGGAACCGGAGAGGTTTAAGCACCCGAATGATCCTGGGAGCTCTGTTGTCGGGGGCTTCGTGCCCCTGGTAGGGTCTCCCGTGGCAAACAGGTCCTAGGTGACGGGTCAGAGTGGTTCGAAGCCCCTTATGAGAGACCAACAGGCCCAGTTAGAACCACGAGGCCGTCCTTCTGTGGACCCACCACCTGCAGGAGGAGCCATAAGGGGCTGGTGCAACGTGATTCGGGCAGATCCAACAGCTGCCCCCACAACCCGGAAACGTGGAAGAAGATGGATGGATGGAACTAAAACAGTGTTTTATATATAAAAATGTCCCACGGATCTGCGTGTCCTTTTTTACACACACTACAGCACAGATGGTCTGTTTTGCTTTCAGAAAAGTCACGTTTATAATGTGGATCTATGGTGCTAAATGAAGTTTACTCTACCACACGAAAAAAGTTTGATTATCACAGCTTTAAGTGCATTCAAGACAAAAGTAAAGCTTTATTTATGTAACACCTTTCACAGATAAAATCACAAAGTCAAAAACAACAAAAGGTCTCCTCTTTTCTTTTTTTTTTCTTCGGTACCATAACGAGGTTCTGGCCTGAGGACCTAAGGGTGCAACCAGAGGAATAGGGGCACAGCAGATCAGGCAGGTATAGCATTGAGAGCCTGTTTCAAAGATTGTTTCAAAGTGTGATGGGGAGCCAGTGCAGGGAGGATTAAACTTTTAAAACAAGTAAAAAGGAAGTTGCAATGATCTAACAGAGAGGAAATAAAAGTGTTGGATACTAGAGAATAAAATTGGCTATAACTGGGCAATGTTTCTGAAGTGTTAAAAACTGTTCTTGACCAAATGTCTAAAATGACTGGTCAAACCAAACTCTAAGATTTCTGACGCTCGAAAATACCTGTGTGTCTTTGTTGAGGGACCAGCAGTGCAACGCGGTAGAAATGTTTTCCTTCGCCGTGTGCCGGGCCCGTGGGTGCAGCCGGAGCTGACAGGGAGACGAATGATGCGCCCGCTCACTCACATGTGATTACGCCGCGCTCCGGGTTCACAGGGAGATGGCTTTGGTCGCGCATCAGTTAGTGACCAACTGACTGACGGCGGAATAAATTGGCTGGGCGTCTGGCTCGCAATCATTCTTTAAAGTTAAACAGCCATAACAAGCAGCAGGAACTCTGACCTTCAGCGTCTAACCGAGCTGCAAAAGCCAATGATGTGTACAAGGCCTCCTCGCCTCGGCATTAGGATAAAATATGTCAGCGCGCCACAAAATGCAACCGTCCGCCGCTGCTGACAAATCCAGTCAGTTTATCTGTTACAATATCATTTCCAGACCGCTCTTTGATGCTTCTGTTGTCCCTTTCTAACCCCTTCTCTGGGCCTTGTGAAAGCTCTCTGTTTCATCTCTTCACGTCAACCTGAGAATCTCATGTCTGGAGTCTTTGAGCAGGCGTTTTTTCAGACGACAGAGATTGGTAGAGCTTTTTTTTTTTTGCAATCTTAGAAGGTCTGTTCATAAACTCACTCTTCTCTCAGTTTTAATCAGGGGAATAATCCTGGCAGTGACGGTGCCCTGCAAATAGTTTACCTGAGCCTTTTTGACAAACATCTGCGGTAATCCATTTTTTTCTCCTTTGAGTAAAAAGGATTTGTTACAGGGCTACATGCACATTGTTCTTCCTGGACAATAAGATAGGTGCTGTTCTTCCTCTCCCCTCTCTTTTACATTCACGGTTAGCAGGGTCCCACGCAAATGAAGAGAGAGTTCAGGATTTTGTAAAGACGTTACTGTTGGACAGTCACTGCAACGTGTTACAAACATCATGTTCGCTGTGAATCCTGTCCCAAAGGAAACACCAGTGGTCGCAAGGTGCTAAAGGCTAGTGTTCAATAATTACACTATAGCAAGTAAACAACTCAATCAAATTTGAACTAATAACAGGTCAACTCTTTTTTGTGTGCAAGCTCGTTCAAAATTTTGAGTTATAGTTTTAATTTTGTGTTAGCCTCAAGACAACCTCTCCCCCCCACCGTTATGAGCATGGAGCTTTCCTCCAGTGAAGTGGGGTCACTGTGCATATAGCCCATTGCGTTGTTTTGGCTTAAAATTCATTGATAAAAATGTGAGTGAAACAGAGCTGTTCTTCAGCCTGCTGGACCTGGCCTGTAGACTCCGCAGTCTCCTCCCTTTACGCAGTACACATAAGAGATTGTGGCCTCTTGGTCGCCTATTCTATTCTATTCTATTCTATTCTATTCTATTCTATTCTATTCTATTCTATTCTATTCTATTCTATTCTATACACCAAAGGCTGTAGTCCCTTTGGTCAGAGGCTGTAGTCTCTTTGTTCAGAGGCTGTAGTCTCTTTGGTCAGAGGCTGTTGTCCCTTTGGTCAGAGGCTGTAGTCCCTTTGGTCAGAGGCTGTAGTCTCTTTGGTCAGAGGCTGTAGTCCCTTTGGTCAGAGGCTGTAGTCCCTTTGGTCAGAGGCTGTAGTCCCTTTGAGAGCCTGGACACTCAGAAAAAGATTCAGAATCTCTGTTCTGGTTAAATACAAGAGGAAAGCTGTGTTGCAGACTGGGAGACAATGTACTGACTCAGGTGTGTTTACCTTTTTCTCACAAAATGCCAAAAGAAAAGGAGATGAGAAAATCCTTCCCAAAGTTTGTTTGTGCTGAACACAAACAGAATGAATCAATATTAGGACTCTGTGACGTCCGTGTGAGAACATTATGTACATATGTGTGTTACTGGGTTTTTTTCAGTGGCACTAAAACAACACCCTGAGGTGCGCCCTCTGGCCACGCCCCCAGTGCCATATGCTCCGTTCCAAACAAACATGGCTGCCTTTTCTTGGCTCGAGCGGAGTTCAGACTGCTGGCAGAGAGCTGCTCACTGTTCTCCTGACCCATTTTCATATTTTCTCTGCACAAAGGCTTTATGAAAGATACCATTAGCTTAATATTACAGAAGATAACATTTTTGTTTTTTTTTACATTTCCCAGTTATTCACTTCATGTGCACATGAAATACTGTTGTACGTGACCCAGACGAGAATAATCATTGAGTTCACATGCTCTCCTTCCACAATCCAGTCTGCAAAGTCGAAAATCATCATGGAGAGATCATTGTTATGTGGGGAAGGTTCATTTTGCTGTCTGTGGAGCAAAACGTTAATAAAGGAAAACAAGGCACTTTTCCACATCAAAACATTTATTTTCAGCTTTATTTTGATCATAGAAGATGAACTAATACATAATATGTCCACTTTGATAGTTATTTACTCTGTGACATTGTTATTTGTTGGCTATATTTATGTAATGTGTTATAAAAAGGATTTTATTGGACAAACTATGCTGTACGATGACTTTTGCTGCAGTTGTGCCTAGTCCTACAGCACGAGGGCGGATGTGTAACTCCAATGCGTCCCCCGGGCTCGGAGGGATGACTTGTGACGGTAGTTTACAGGCGGCGCCTCATGCCGCTTTAGCCGGTGTCGGTTTAAGAAATGAAAAGCAAACGCGCCTAAATGACGACTGTCTGTCTGATTATTATTAATAATAATGCAGACATCCCGCGTGATGGTATAGTGGCGTCCCCCTTTATTACCCGGCGGGCTCATTTACAAGCCTGTCCCGGCTCTTCACTGGGGGGGAGATAAATCCTGCTCCGTGCCCTTCACACTTGTCATAGCAGGACCATAAACAGCATTTATAACAATCTGAAGGGGCGGCCGGGGCGGGGCGGGGGCTAGGGCCGGGGAGGGGCGGGTGCTTAGCATGCAGAACAGATTAAGATGGGACAGAGTGCTTAGCGTCACCCCCTCTCCATGACAGACGGGCCCCTGGGACATGTCCCGGGAGTGAGGGCCCTCTACGGGACGGTACACACAGACAACTCAATTTTAGCAGAACACTGTGTATGGTGAAGGGTTTCAGCACGACGGGACACGCCTGAAACTAGAGAGGATATTTATGTTATGAAGTTGTGACTCACGTTCACATGAGGTCAGAACAGTCAGAGCGAAGGTTAGAAAACTATTAATTCACAAAGTAAATGTTCTGAACTAATTTATGGTTACATTAATGTCCCGTCAGAAAGTCTGCTGCCGCCTCTGTCAAAACACATAAAGTGGACTTGACTGGATTTGAAAACACATTTGATACGTGTTTTTTTGTTTTTATATCGATGTAAAGAAAAGTGAATTACATTTAGTGGCCTCTCAAACTGGCACTTTGAAGAATAAGTGGATGGAGATGGATCTGCTGAAATACTAAAGTCATCCCAAGGCTGAGATTTTCAATGTTCTGTCCCATGTATTAATCCATCATTGATAAAATTATAAGAAAGAAACTAACAAAAAACAAAACAACCAAAAAACACAATTTATATGATCTGTATTGAGAGATATTAGGAAATATTTCCTTCCATTTTTGTGACTCGCTGCGATTGAACTGTCCTAAAATCAGCTTTATTCTATAATTATTATACACTCATGTTTAGTGTTGTGTCCCTGTCTTCGTTTGTACAGTTCAGTGTCTGTAAATGTCATGTCTTCTCATCCCCTTTTAACATGTTTTGTAACTTTTAACTGTTTTCTAAGGTACTGCACATTAGCTTCTGCTATGAGCACTATGATACATACATCAGACTTATGTTACAGTTTGTCAATGTTTTTGTATCTGTCCATATAAAATAAACCAAATAAATAAATGAAATAAATATCATTACTTGACATCTTCTGACTATTGCTGTAACAAGGGAATTTCTCCACTTTGAGATCAATATTTTTCTTTTCTCATCTTCAATTAACATCTGTCAGAGAGAAACATTTGTCGTGTGGAGTGTCCCAGAAAGTAAAAGTGGCTGTGGCTTGACTTCAGGGACCCTTTAAAGGGCGGGATGTCCATTTAAAGACAGTCTATCTGTGCTTCTGTCACATTTTGAAAAGCACATGACAATCCCCAGTCACACCCCACAGACGGTAAGTGACCACTGAGGCTTGTGCTGCTGTGGACAGAAACAGAGGACAGAGGGACCATTAGCTCCTCTCCATAACATGCCACATTAACTATAGCCTCATAAATGAACTCAAGCAAGTTGTCTGAGCTTTTGTTTACCCAGACACACAGAGCCCTGAAGAGTCCCGAGGAAAGATCGGCTCACACGCCCTATCAGCCGTGTCAGGGTGTGGGACACAATTATCGATAAACCAGCACCAAAACTTAATCCCAAATGTAATCCTGACCGTACTGGAGCAGCACAACTCAATGGGAGAGACAGTTTAGGAAAGAAAAATATCAAAATGTCTTCCCTGATCATTAATTGGAAGTGAAATGCAAACCTGCCTACCTGGTCATTAAACCTTAGTTCAAATGTGCTGAGAGAGAAGACATTAAACTTTGTGGCAGTTTTTGTTTCATGCAGATACAGTGGATCCAACAATAACAGAGCTACTTGCCAAGTAAAAAATTCAGCATTTTGACAGTTACCATAGTTACCACAATATGAGCCATAGATACAGACGGCATCGCCTCATTAAAGGGGGCGTGGCCTCGCAGATGGGTAAAACAGAGTATTTTGGGAAACAACATTTTTCATTCTTTTATGCATTTTCTGGTGAAATATAAACTTATTAATTGCATAACAATAAAGTCAAGTCTATATGGATGTTTATTCACAGCAGATTGTTCAGTAGAAGCGAAAAAACAGCAGTTGCAGCTAACGCTAGCTAGTGTTAGCATTAGCATTCTCCATTATTTATGTATTTATGGGCTGTTGAACCACTTTGCTCCTCTCCATGTCTTTGTATCTTTATTTAGTAGAAAACTATATATTCAGCGTTTGTTAAAGTAGTTTTTGAATAATGAGAGAAAGTTTAGATTTTTCTCCCAATTGTTTGCCCCCTTAACTGTTTTCAAGCATGATTCCAGAGATGCCGCCTGTATCACCTCTATGCATTTTCACTGTTACCATAGTCACCACCATAGCATTTGTACCATTTACATTTTAAAGGTGCAATATGCAACATCTTTAGTCAAAAAGAAAAAGTTCATATTAGTGGGCAATTGTCCGTTCAGTGCCAGGCAGCTGTATGGGTGGTTCAGATCTTATCCTCTAACAGCATAGACAGCTGTTAGAGGATAAGATCAATTTTTTTTTTTTTTTTTTTTAGGATTTCTGGTAGGTTTTCGGAATGGAACTCATATGTAACCATGGCTACGGTTCAATCAGCAGTGAAAACCTAAAAAATGACTGATCCTGCATCTGCTGGGCCACTGAAAGGTCAAAATATGTATTAATATCAACTTTTATTTTACATAAAAAGTTGCATATAGACTGTTTCGAATGTTGTGATGTCACGGGAACACAACCTATTACAAACAGTCTCACAAACAGAGATCCTGAGAATGAGAAACCCCTTGGTGCCCTTGTGCCTGCACTGCCGACACTGACAAAACAGAACCCAGTGATCAGCATCACACTGGTGTGTGTGTTTGACATTGTGTAAGCGACCCAGCTGCCGCAGTACAAAACACACTGCAAAGACAGGCAGATTAGAGTTGAAGGCCTAAGCAAGGGTTTTGCATCTGGAGTGAGTTGAGAAAGATCTAACTTTTCACGTCACTTTCTCTTCTCCCCTCATCAAGGTCCAGCGTAGAGACCAGAGGAACCCAAGACCTGAAGAAGCCTTTTGGATGAGATTGAAACGCCTTCCATTCTGAACAACCCAATCCAGACGTCTACCTCGTGAAAACCTTTATCCAAAGTTGAGTAAAACCCCCACCCCTGTGTTGAAAGTCACTTTGATTATCCCCGTAACTCTCGCTGAAGTCCCACGTCTGCTGCGAAGCGCCGTAAATCTCCTCATTTACCGAACCCGAATGAAACCCAATCAGCTCGCCACATTTAACGGCGGCTGTATAAAGCGAGCATGCTAATATTACACAAATATTCACAAAACGATCCCCAAACAAGCCCCGCGCTCCTGCTCCTCTTCCTTTATTGCTCGTTTCCCGCGGCATTTATCTCCTTTAATGGCGGAATTAGGGACATTACGGGCGCGGGATAAGTTTTGGTTCACAGTGAGGGCACGCGGATGGAGAGGGCCCCTGTCACAGCGCTGACGATGGAGCGCACAGCACCGAAGTCCCACTCCGGTCCCCCAACAGCAGCCAGCGTGGTGCCAATTAGCAGGGAGCGGCCCCCCACCACCGCCACCTCCGACCCACCCGCCGCTCCGATTAAACTGCATATTGATGTATAAATGATGTCCTACACAAAAGATGGCCGCGCATCTGTATGTAAATGTTTAATTAACCCATGGCGGAATCGCTGCAGTGTTCCGGAGCGGAGCGTATCAATCTGAGGAGGCGGCCATAACGTGGGGCACGGCGAGAATGAGGAGTCTCCCGGTCACATCATGTCCTGTTTGTTCTCTTCTTCATACCTTTTATCCCCTCATCTTTGGGATACCTGGACACTGCTTTTTAATTTTAATATCTCTAACCGTCCGTGCTGTGTGTGCCTATTGCAAAAAGCGTGCCGTGAATTTAAATGGCTGTTCAAATGATCATTTCTTATTTACAGCATGGCATCGGTCGTAGTGTTTTGAGATCTATCAACATATAATTTATCTTGTCTGTTGAAGGGGCTATAAAAAGAAGTCCAGACTTTTTCTCGCTTCGCTGACTATGTTTCAAGGCCATTTCCAGGCCAGTTGCTCGAGGTATTGCTCAGGACAAAGGCGGCTTCCCCTCTCCAGGTCCTTTGAGGGTCCTTGCCCCAAGTCGAGGAGTTCCAGTTTCTTGATAAACAGATCGGTGCAGCGTCAGCAGTGATGCGGTCGCTGTATCGGACTTCTGTGGTGAAAAGTTAGCTAAGTTGGGAGGCAAAGCTCTCATACTGGTGTTAGAGGATAACATTAAAACGGTATTTATCATACTTTGTCATACTGTACAGTCATGCTATCTCTGTCATAGCCTTGACTGCGGTGCTCAGACTCTTGCGTATCAGTATGACGCTCTGAGAGGGTATTTATCCCTCTTCTGTGGAAGCATAGACAGACTTGAATGGTAGGACTAGCGCAGTGTCTCGAGTTCATGTCTCCGGGTCCCGTACCAATGGTAAATAAACTTCTCCTGTATAAGACTGCTGCCTATTTTTCATTTATCCTCTCGAACACCATTGCTATTTCTCTAGCAACCGGTCAATCTTCATTACTACCCTCACCTATGGTCATGAGATCTGGGTCATGACCAAAAGGACAAGATCCCGGATACAAGCGGTTGAAATTATTATTCTTCGCTGGGTGGCTGGGCACACCCTTCGAGATTATTATTATCATTATTTATTGAAACAGGGACAATGTACAGAACCATTAGTCTCTGTACAAGAGGAGATGGTTTGTACCAGATTCAGCTCAGCAGCTATTTTCCATCTGCAGTCCCTGGACAGGTGTGAACAATTACAATCTATAAATCCAATCTACAATAAAATCACTGTATAAAATACGTTCTATGCTTTTCCTAAAAGTGTACACACAAAAAAAACTAAACAATCTCTATAGTTTACAGTACATTCATTAATGCTGACACGACTGATGATCTAAAATGAACATTTTCAAATTTCGAGTAAAACTATTCAAATCCACAGACAGTTTCAGACTGTCTGGAAGTTCGTTCCACTGTTTAATGGAGCGAAACGAGAAGGCACATTGTGCAAAGGCCGACGATCTTTTTGGTATGACAGTTTTTATTTGCAGTGGATCGAGTAGCTCTTGTATTTTGCTCAGAACAAAGTCTGACAAAGTTCTTCAGTGGTGGTGGAGATAGGGTGAGGACCTCAATCACCCGGGAGGAGCTCGGAGTAGAGTCGCTGCTCCTACATGTTTGAAAGGAGCCAGCTGAGGTGGATCGGGCATCTAATGCCTCCTGGTCACCTCCCTCGGGAGGTGTTCTAGGCATGTCCTATTGGGAGGAGGCCTCAAAGACCCAAGACACACTGAAGGGACTATTGTCTCTGAGAAGCCCCAGTGTCGCCTCGGGGTCCCCCCAATACAGCTGGAGGAGGTGTGTGTGGATTGGGAAGGGGGGCATCTCTGCTCAGACTGTTGCCTCCGTGACCCGGAAGAAAGGATGGATGGATGGATGGATGGATGGATGGATGGATGGATGGATGGATGGATGGATGGTGCAATATCTGATCAGTAGTATCTGTACTTTTACTTAAGTTATGAAATCAAGAAATGTGATCACTGCTGTGATCACTTCTTTGACATGTCTCTGAGACAATTGTCAGTAATCTCTCATGAAGCAAATGCACTGCTCAGTCTCACATCAAATAAACTTGATTTATAAAACACCTCTCATACAAAAAAATTGCAACAGAAAAAGCGTATCCTCCTCCTCCCACTCTCCCACTTAATCCCAGTGCAGTTAAAATAGATGTACCTTTGTTATTGTTTTGCACCCAGTATTTCAAGAATGCCACATAAAATACATCGATGCTGTGAGCACATTGTCTCTAAAAAAAAAAACTGTTTAAACACAACTATCTGTGATATTTTCTCTTAACTGTGTCTGTCTCACAATATTTGCCATTTGTGTGCGGTTAAGGAAATACCCTGTTGACACGTTAGTCATAAAGGAGGCTTATGAATATTTAAAATGTTGTAATAGGGAGAAGGAGAGAGTTGTTTATGGCTGTAAGAAAGAACAGCACAGCAGCACACCTCAGAGATGTTCGACTTCAGACAGCCACAGTCTATTAGGTACAAAACAAGAACACGAATCCCCGAGATCACGCTTAATGTTCCGCCTGCAGAACAGTGCCACATCGTTAGCATCAAAGTATACACTTGCTATGCCGTATTTATAGGGCATGTCTCAAGATTAAACCTTTTTGTGTTCTTTGCAGCTGTGGCACAATTAGATATGTGTGCAAAACAGAAATCATACAACAATTACTGAACCAAGGGGAAAACATGACATTTACCCTTTTAGATAATTTTACACTCAAGATTTTGGACTACTTCCTTTCACCACCCGGACCAATCTCGTAGTTTGTTTTTTTCAAACCTTGGTGATCGAGAACATGCTCATCAATGGGGTTAATACGAGACATATAAAAATCATCATGGCAGACGTGACCAACATGAAATATGTATTTTCACTTTATATTAAAAAATAAGCACATTAAGCTTTTGAACTTGTTATGACGTTTGTGTCGGGATTTCCAACTTTGTTTAACACAGTCATTTTTGTTACTTTTGCATAAAGTGTGAGGGATTTGTTCTTCATTCACTGCACACCCGGCGGTGGTAAACTATGTATGACAGCGACAGTGGCACAGTTGGTAGAGCGGATCGTCTCATGATCAGAAGGTCGGGGGTTTTCGAATCCCAGCTCCTGAAGGTGCACACTATCGGTGTGTCCTTGGGCAAGACACTTCATCCACCTCCAGTGTCTGCGCACATTGGTGTCTGAATGAGTGTGAAGCGCTTTGGGCCAAATGAAGGTAGAAGAACGTTACATAAGTTCAGACCATTTACCATTATACATATGAAGCTACAGTTTCGACTGGGGTAGACTGATAGAAGATGAGTAGCAGATGAGGGGCCGGTGGCACAGATTGGCAGCCTCACTTCCATCAGTTTACTCCAGGAGTGGCTGTGGCTACAATTGCTGGGTTTGAGGTGACATAACACAGCATTCTAAAGGCCTATGATATTATATAGAGGAAAAATTATTTTGTTTTTGAGGACATTTTTTATCTTGTACAGAGAGATCAGGGTCCCAGTGAATGATATTAATGATCATCAATTCAAGAATGTTCTTTTTAGCTACGCCTTGTGAAAGTGTAATGCTGTTTATAGGAACTGGGTCCGGTGACATCATCACATTCTAGAACCTGGAATCTAGCAATAGTAGCTCACCGAGTATGGTGTGAATAAATGATGACTATAGTGCAAGTGTAAGCCATTATTATTATTTCAACTCAGCTACAGAAAAGGATTTGAGCTTTCTGAGATGACTCTGTAATCCAAATATGGTAATTGTCTCTCTGGGAAACAAAAAGGGGCACAGTACACGCACAGATGTCTACTTTAGTGGCACCTACAGACTCCAAACTTTCCAATTTAAAGTTTTTTTGAAGGTGGGATCAGAGGGATTCTTTTATATCTAATTTTTGATCTGAGTGATTGAATTTTAACCCCAAAAATGATATTCTTTTCCCACTAATGACAAGCTTATTCAAAAACGATAAACTAAAATCCCCTCTGAAACAATCTTTATAACTAATATACCAACAAAAATAAAACGAAAAATGTAAATCTGGCCCGAACCACTTCTAGATTTTACCCCTGAAAATATAGGTATTTTTGGCCATTGTAACTGTAGTTGTAGTGGCCCATTTTTTCATGAATGAATGCAAAATGAATTTCCCCTTCTTATTTATATCAGTAATCTACAACCAAAACTTTCAAATTGATATCTCTAAATTTAGTCTATTATTGCCATACTTTGATCAAAGTTGCTGATGTATTTGTCATTGTTTTTCAGTGAGGGCGTCCCACATTTTACCAGCATTGCCTTTGCAATCACGACCGGACGAGGAACCTGTCCTAAGAGGAGGTCCCTACAGTCGGATCTACCAAAGGATCACCATGATGTTTGGCTTCAATGTTCCGTTTTCCACATTTGAACCCAAACTTCTACAAAAATATATAAGATGGCTAAATTAAACAATGAAAGTAATACTGTTTAATTTCATACTTTTCAGGTTCAATCTTTAGGGGAAACACTAGGAACTGCAAATAATACAAATATGATAGAGATAATAAAATGGTAGGCTATAAGCTGATCAATGTTGCAGCCTCAAACAAAGTCAAAAAATATGAGTCTACATGAATTCTGAACACATTCCAAAGCAAGTATGAAGTTGCGTTGTGCATGTGAGTGTCAGTGTCAGCCAGGACGTCTGCTGCCTGGGACTGACAGCTCCAGTAATGGGGATTAATCCTCCTGTGAGTGATCAGAGACGAGCCGCTCCGACCCACACAGCCTTGGGGGCGCTCCTTCATGTTCCTCTCCCCGAAAAAAAACACCATCAGAACACGCTCACAACAGCACACGGACCAACCTGGGTCACGAAACAAAAGCCTTGCATCAAAAAAAGAGCAGCGCCGACACTTTCCCTCCGCCCCCCCTCCTCCCTCCACCAAAGCATTAGCGCTCTTAGCAGCAGCGTCGCTACATTATTCTTTTTATTCTATCTCTGGAAGTCACTGCTTTGAATTACCGAGAGCGCGGGAGACGAGCGGGAGCAGAGTATCAAAAATTCATCTGAGAAGCGGCGGAGGGGGCGCGCGCGGGGCGAGGGAACCAACATTTGCCGAAAGTTCCAGCTCCTTAAGCAATTATTAGCGGTGATAGTTTGACATGCTCAAGAGTTGTCAACAACAGGCTTTAAACGCGAGTACAAAGCAGAGATAAACAGAGCCCGCGGCCGCAGAACTGAGGGACGCGCGCGGGGGGATGAATTAAACATACTCCTCGACTGCGGCACACACTGCAAAAGGCGAAACCGATGAAACTCAGGCGCCTCCGAGTTATCGCAGGTGAGTGGGAAAACAATCCTGTCAGCAGTGAATACTGGCGACGGCAGCAGTATGTTCATTTTTAATTTGATTTATGTGGATATAGTTGTAATCGCATGTTCACCTGCGGCTGGGGAGGATGTGGAGTGGACTGCGGGCTGATGGGCTGCGTTTGCTCAGAAACTGTCTGCAAACTGGACACCTATAGAGGACGTGATGTCACAGATGTTATAGATTAGACCAAACTCATTTTGGGTCAGGCTGAAATTCAGCTCCCATGGCGGGTCGCAGGCCACAGATAATAGAGAACATTTTTCCAATAAATGAATACACTTGTATACACTTGTATTGCACTTTACAAGCCTGTGTCACAAGTTCTTCCAAGAACTACATAGTAATCATTATTCATTCACTCCACACACTGTTGTTCATATCCTGAGCTCTTATTATGTCAGTGCCCTCTGCTGGACACGTCTGGAACTCTTTGCTTTTTTTTTTAATTTAACGCCCCTTAGTGGCTAGAATGAGCATTCTGGTTATTCTTTAAAAATTAATAACTCCGCACAGGAATGGGCTCGAGACTTACTTTTTTTTTAATCATACTTCGTGCATGACGGCACTTCAGACCCGAAGTAACAACTTTTTGAGTGACAGTGCAGGATTTTAGAGGCAGGTCTGAGCTCATTCTACACATTAGGAAAATTGTTGGAACATGTAGAGGAAAATGCTTTATTTTAAAATGTTTAAAGTCCTTATTGTCTCTTTAAATACATATTTGGAAAACTTGAGTAGTGTCTATAGAACCGTCCAACAGCTAAGAACTCTCTTTGTTATTTTGCCGTCTTATCATTATACGTAAAAAGACGTCCAGTAATCAAGGGTTCACACAACCTTTTTTGTGAACAGCTCAACGTTTTTTTTGCGTAATTCTATGCACTTCGTTGTGATTTGAGGGATAAAGCAAATGATTAGTTATTGGACAAAATTGATTTTAAACTGTCATGTCAATATATATTGCTTAATGAACCTAATCCAAACCATTTTCCTAACCTTAATCTTCAATGTAGCCAATCTTCCCTGGCCAAGCTTCCACTACCAATCCAGAAAACTCCCTCAGGTGACACAGATGTAGAAGTGAGTGGCGACATCGTGGGCGTCCTTCACACAGCTCTGTCCCAGGCGTGTGAGAGCTGGTACTTCAGGACTGGTCGTATGGATCCCACATAAACGCCTTCTGCTTCTATTGGCCGTCACAGTGACATAGTCCAAGTCATGATGAAGCTTCCTGGATTGGAAGAAAAACATTGGCCTTTTAAGCAAATATGTGCAGAGGGGCTCTCGTGGAACAGCATTGGTTGCAATATTTTAGGTAAAGTAGTATAATTATCAAATAGTGTCAACTAAAAACCGCCAAACATTGCACTTTAGTCGTTCAAACATGAAAACCCGAAATGCAAATGCTTTCAAATGTCAAAGTGCCATGTAACAATGTCCCTCATCAGAAAGCCACTCGTGTATGTTTGAGTAATGTTTTAATCTTTCCTGGAGACTAATCTTACTCCCGGTGCCATGCCCTTGGTCCGGCAACCCATTAGTCCGATGTCTCATTATTCCGAAAATGTACAATTGAACAGTGGAGCCAATAGTCCGACATCTCTAAACCAGTTGTGTTGTGGATTAGAGAGCCATATACAGCCATTGGCCCTAACGTTAAGGTCAATGGACTCTTGCCTGAACCTAATTTTATTGTTCAACCCCTACTCAATGGGACATGTTCAGAATATTGAGACATAGGACTAATGCTCCCCTTACCTTCTGATCTCACAACGCTTCTCCTTTCATCACCGGTGCAAAACATCCACCGAAGTTGCAGCAAAACGAGCACATTGACTGCAGCTAAATGCAGAAGGGGAGCTCGGAGAGGGGCTGAGGGCCAGGGATCTTTGTGAACCAGGAAGTAGGGCACAGCGAGACGTCCCACCACCCCAGCAAGCCCCAAAATGGGTAAAATGCCGTAGTCTTCTGGGCAAAACAGGAAACTTGACAGCTATGCTAACTTGACATCTATGCTAACCTCGCCACCCAGACAGTTGGAGAGGCAGATTTTCTTTTTCTTTTTTTTCATTATAATATGGGAGATTCACGGGATAATACTAATATTACAAGACAGTGGAAAATGCTTTAGAACAGCATAAATCTAATAACAATATACTAACAAAAACGTACCTGGCAGAGGTTAAGGTTCCATGTCAGCAAAATCCTTTTAAGATAATTTTTGCTAAATCATCCAGCCCAATGCTTCATATGGTTAAGCTTTGTCCCACAAACTACAGGCCTATCGTTCACTGTTGTGTGTGTCTAATTAAAACTGTAATGACCCCCTAAATGAGTTTGTTATCTTGTCCGCGACCGGGGAGCGCTCAAGTTTCCTCTCCTTCACAAATAACTTCAGTCTGAACACTGCACTCCCTGGGTTTTTTTAGATGAAAATGAATACCGGAGGAACACGGACAGAATCGCGTGGCGTACGGGCAGGTAGACGCCCGCGCCATCCGTCAACAGCTAATTCCACTGAGTAAAGCAGGAAGGAATGAAAAACATCTCTAATTGTGTCTGTCCTTATGTATTTATCAAGATGAATAATCAGGAGGGGAAGGCGCTCGCCCGACACTTCTCTCCCATCAATATTGCGATCAGCGGCCCATGAGCAAACAGGAGAAGCGCTGGCCTCGGCATATTTCAAAACCGCGCCCCGCTTTAGTGCCGCGCGGCTATTAACTGGGCCCGCATTTATCTCGGGGGCTTCTTATTAAGAGCGGACGTGATATTATTCTAATTATATCAACCCAATCAGCGGAGCGTCTGTGTGCGGCTGGTGTCCATTTGCCGCGTCTTTCACACTGCGATGCTAATTGAAAGAGACAGCGCGGCGGAGCGGGAGGGAGCCGCACAGGTCAGGAGTTTGTGTTTGTCCCCCGCCGGATGAGCGATCGCACTCCGCCGCTGCAGCACGCATCAGGCGCTAATGCTAATATGTGTTTTATTGTGGGCTTTCTCAATCACACTTTTCCCGCACACAAAAACATTTAATACATCCCCATTAGCGGTGCTGCCGACGACGAGGCTGACATCGGCGCGGAAAAAGCACATTTACGAAGGTAACTCGGGTGATCTGGTAAGTTCACTATTGTCTTATTGAAAGAAAGGTCCAATTCTGGTTTGGTGTACCTGTCTAGTGGTATTTAGTTTGGGGACCACCTATTCATTTTATTGTAGGAGAGGTGTGGATAACGATTTTCCATGGCTGTTTAACTAGGAGCTACGAATGTCTATTGTATCTGCATGTAGCCATAGCCAATCGTATCATCGTATCAGAAATTTTCGAGCTAAACTATTTAGAACACGGTCTAAAGCTTGATCGAAAGACAGCATCACATCTGCAGCTGTCATGTTGGATCCGTAAATAAACCTTTTAAATTTTTTATCCCAAGCTTCTATGCTACTATGTCGAATAGCGCGTCATCATCTTGCCGTCCCTCCTCGTTCTGTGATTGGTTCCCAAATCCATGCGAAGATTTCGGCCACGGTCCCCAGACTGTGCAGTTCCAAATGATTTGAGCGCACACAGAAGTCTGGTGTTAGCCAGGCTACCTGTCTACGTGCAACTGTGTACCCCAGTAGCGCTCTCACAAGTACTATTATTGTAAATAAAATAAATAAATACTCTAATGAAGAAGACTTTTTGAGGATTCTGTACTGGAGTTGGATTTTTGTTGAGAACTTTTACTCCACAACATTTGAAAGATAAGTATTAAACCTTCTCCATTATACGAACAAACTAAAAAGTACATTCGGCCATGTGTTTTGTTTATTTTCAAAGCCTTACAATGCTCACTCCAGGACAGTAGGTGGCGCTGTGCAGACATACAGTCAAATGAAACTGAGGCTGCTTCCGAAACGGTCAGATTGCTAAGAGCTCTTACGCCAAACCGGATGTGCGTCAGCGTCCGCCATGGCAAGTTGCTTCCGAATTGGTTAGTCAGTTAGGAAGTGGTTAGGAAAAGGAGCCTTGATGCTAACTATCATGGCCACTTTAGCATAGGGACCTCTGATGCTAACTAACCGGTGATTAGGAGCTATGTGCCATTGTATATATTTCTATGGTGCCATCCCACAAGCCACTGCGCCAATCCCCCCACCCCCCTCGCCCCCACCCTCGAGTGATTCATGCGCAACCACTGTTGATTGACAGGAGCACATTTAATAATAAAAATAATAATAATTAAAAATTAAGATTCTGCACAAGCCAAACTTTATAAAAGTGATGAATCCATGTTGTCGTCCCCACAGCTCAGTCACATGTCAGTGTTAAAGAGTAAACTCAGGAAACGGATTAAATGCTTTTGTTTTCATTTAGTAGAAACTTAAGCCACATGGATCATTTGCTGCTGTAGCTTTATGAAACAGCTGTTGAAATAAAATAACACTAAAGGGAAATGTTTGGATAATTTGGATTTATTTTTCTCCTTAAATGTCTTTGTTTGGACACTATGTTGTTGTTGGACACTGTACAGTAGGGGGCGACATGCACTTTTGTTTGGCCTGCACTCCACCAATAACTTTAAAGAAGAAGAAAAGCAGCTGTTAGTGATGTCACTTCCCTTTCCCCTGTTTAAGGATGGACGGATTGTGCAAATTCTGCCAAAGGTTTAGTTCACTAACTGCATAGAGCTCTAACAGTTGACCCCATGAAAGGTTAAGGAGTTAGTTGCTAGTGTTAGTGCTTAGAGGCTACAATTTGATGTTTCGGATTGAGCCTGACTCAGCGCATCCACACCAAGAGCGGCAAGAGCGAAACGAGAAATGATGTCACAGGAAATGATGTCACCTCCACAGGACAAGGCCATTTTAAACTAACCCTAATCCTCGCCTTGAGGATAGTGGAGTTTACTAAAGCCGCCTTACTGAGAATCATTTACATAAATGTCGCAGGTAAAATAGTTGAGGCGACATTTCCTGATCACATGACTCTCCATGGCCTGCTTTCAGACCCTCTTGAAACGAGCGGCCAGCTTCCATTCATTCCCTATGCTGGCTTGCGACTGAAAAGCGACTACCATATTTGCTTTGCAGTTTTGCTAGCCAGCTCATTTCGCTCCTGTCACTGCTAGTGTGGATGCGCTGTCAGTCGTTTTGTTCCCTTTGTGTTTCTGTATGGGACATTAATTCTGTCGCATTTTTGTGTGTTTTGATGCAGCAACGTTAAAAGGACTAGACGGCGTTTCAAAATTTTAAAATTGTGTATTTTCTACTTGCTCCAGCAATGTCCTAATGTGTAGCCCAGATCTGTTCACCACAACGGTTGCTAAAATCCCGCACTGTCACTCAAAAAGTTGTAGTTGTAGTGGAAGTACCGTCATGCATGAGCTTAATATAGAAGATGCAGTTACGCGTAAGACCTGAGGTGGCAGTAGCGAGACAACTTCGATCTAGTCCCTTTCATTTTTATGCCACTTATTTTAACTGCTTTGCACTTTCTACTTTGAATACTTCAGTACTTTCACTTAAGTAAAAATTTAACTGAGCGATTTTTCTTGTATTGGTTTAATATTTGGTGGCTCAGTGGGTAGAGTGGATCGTCTCATGGGCGGAGGGTCGGCAGTTCGAAACCAGGCTCACACAGTGGCTGGCGTTGTTCTGTCCTTGGGCAAGACATGTCACCCACGTTGTGGCTATAATATAAGTCTGCACTTTGAGAAGCTTGTAAAGTGCATTATACTATTACTGGGCGTACCACAGTTTGAGAAACACTGGTTAGCCTCATCTGCTGGCAACATACATACACAGTAGACATGCTTTTGAGGTTCTGCTGGGAAATTGTGACTTGACTACAACATTGGTAGACTGCCGTTAGTTTTCGGTCTCTTCTGTTGCACAATCTTCACTAGGACTACAAGACGAATTACCCAATAAGTACTACATACTACAAAATGATAATCAGGATATACAATATAAGTTAAACGCTTAAAGTAGTGAGTTGGATCAGTAAAGTAAAGGCAGTGAGTGTGAGGGGGCGGAGGGGAGGGGTGGCGAGGCTGGGGTGGGGAGGGTTGAGGAGGCTGGGGTGGGGTGGTCCGGGGAAGAGCAGTTCATCCATCAGCCGAAGTGGGGGTGACCTCTAGCGCCCCCCTCCATCACCTCCTCAGCGCCGCGCGTTAATTGTCCGAGCTCTGAGTAAATGAAAATCACACACTCATAATGAATGGAGCCATTACTCTGTCCAAGCCCAACACTGCACTGTCTGTGGACTCTGCTCACCGGGTGTGTACTTTGTGTGAGTACTCCGGCACTTTGTGTACTTTACTCTGTGCAGTGTGTGCACTGTGTGTGTAACTCAGTGTTCTCTGTGTCCTCTGTGTAAGTACTCAGTTCTGTTTGTATGTAGTATTGTGTGTATTCTCTGAGTGATTATTTGTACTGTAGATTTTGTGCACTTAGTTTATATGTCTATGAACTGTGTACACTGCTTTGCTTTATACATTTGTTTAAAGTTCTTCAATGAGCTGCTACATTTCAAGTCCTGTAGTTCATTCCACATACAGACCCCGCGGCGAGGGATGAACATGCTTTTTAGGATAGTACTTACAGTTTGTATGTTTGCCGTTACTGTTGGGGAACATTGTTTGGAAGCAATCAATATCTTACTGTATACATTATTTGTAAGGATTTGAATTTTAGCATATAATTATACTTACTATATAAATTAGGACTGGGCACTTAATCGCAATTACAATCTCTGCTTTGGTCAATTTCAATAATCGTCATGGCACTTTATATAGTTGTCAAGTTTATAATCATGTTTGTGGCAGAAACAGGACCTAGTTTTTGTGTTTTGCTTAGAAGATTTTTGTGTGACAAAAGCTTCTGTTTTGATTTAAGCTGAGCTTTGTGTATAAAAGGTGTGTCTAAGTTCATGAATCAGCTACATTTATTTTTGTAGGCCTAATGAAATTTAAAAAATTGTGATCGATCAATATGAGAAAGAAAATCCTGATTAATTTTGTTGCCAGTTCGGCTGGTTCTAGCATGAGGCAACCTACCTCAAGTGCCTGAGAGCAGTTGATAGAAGACGTCAAGAAAAATGTGTAAACTTTATTATTAAAGCAGTACTAAGTAACTCATGCCCCTAGAGGCCATAAGCGTCACTGCAAATGCCGTAGCGTGTTGTGTTTCTTAATTCATTAATTCTCCGTGAGAGTAAATACTACACTGAAAGAAAAGACAAAGGGACTGATATTGTACATTCAATTACACAAAGGAGATCTTTTTTTTTCACTCAAACTTGGCTGTGAATACTGCAAGTTAAGTGTTAAGTGGTGCTAGCCCACAGTTAGCTTTGTTAGCCTGTTAGCTTCGCCTTCGTGATTCCATTAGTGTGTATTGGTGACACCTACCTGGTGCAGGAAAGCTGCAATTGTGGTTTTCTGGCCAGAGACACCAGGGGAGATGAAAGACCCCCCAATCATCCCATTAATACTTTATTAAGGGATTTATTAAGGTAAACAAGTTACTTAGTACTGATTTAAGTATTTTATTTAAGAATTGTGTGAAGTTATTTGCTACTTAATATAAACGATTAACCCCCACTTAAACTGAGCACATTTTCTCCCAAATCTAAAAGCTTCTTGAAAAGAGCGTCAAAATAGTGACAAAAACAAGACATGAATGAGGATGAAAACGAAAACACACAAAAAAAAAGGAAACATCTTTGATCAGTTTCGAAGGTCTTAGCTTTCAAATAAGGCGTAACACTGGGGTATCGGCTGTGAGCTCCAGTGGTGAATCTTTTAGATTTGGGTAAAACTGAACTGGACAAAATGTGTTCAGTTCAGGTGGGAATTAAGAGGTTAAGTTTCATGTTTCCTTACAGTATTATTGGGGCATATGGAGACATGTTTGTCAAATAAATGTCCGAAAAACCGAAGTTGAGACTTGATTACACTCTGAGGGAGTAACATGTACTCTGTGAACTTTGTGTACTCTGTGTACTTTTGTGATTACTGTCAGAAGCACGTACCCAGGTCTCACACCGAGACAAGGAAATTAAAAATACAAAAAGCTTGTGAATCCTATTTTCTCCCATTGATGTTGATGTCAGTTATTTGTGAATGATGTGCACATGTCCACCCCAGGACAGGCTGCTGCAGGACACACAGAATGGTGACGCTGTCCTCCTCTGTACTTAAGACTTCATTAGAGCCTCATCCATCCTCCTCGTCCTGAAGCGCGGCATTTATCAGCAAAATTAAAAAGTGTCATGTCTGCTGTGATTTGTGTTCTTCCATCAAAAACACACAGCGCCAGGGGCTTCATCTGCATATTCTGACTGAGTCCAATAACTCAGACGGGCTGAGGAGGACACAGAGGGACAGGCTGAGGGAGACACCGGGGGGGGACACCCAAAAAGGACAATATCGGACACTTGAAAGAGACACATATAAAGGACAAGGTGGGACACTGGGAAGGGATGCCTAAAAAGAACATGCTGCACAATCAAGAAACACGCACGTCCCTTTTTATGCAGTGTGCTGGATAAAAAAAAGTCAACAAAATGTCTGTCTGTGATTAGCTTCCAAATTTAAAGGAACAGGCCACCATTTTTCCATTCTGAGATATGTTCTTACCTGAGCTTAGACGAGTTGATGCGTATTTGTTTGGTCTTTGTGCGTGCCTGTGGAAGAGCTTTGTCGCTTCTAACTTCACCCTGATTGGAGCTATAGGAATATACCGGGAGAAGCCAAATGCAAACAACATCTTTGGTCGTTTTGCGTGACTGAGCACACACACAAAGACCAGGCAGGTACGCATCAACTCGTCTAAGCTCAGGTAAGAACATATCTCAGTACGTAAAAACAGTGGCTTGTTCCTTTAAGCCCGAAACGTCACATTTTTGGTGTGAGCAAGACTGTGGGCAGACTTTTTTTCATTACGCCTTAAAAAAAACAATGTGAGACACTGGAGAGGGGCGCCCAAAAAAGGACAATGGACGAGGAACACCCAAAAGGAACCTGTGGTGTTTTTCACACATCTGTCCAACGTGTTTCCACTTGGTGCGAGATGGGAACATACTCCCACGCACTGCAAAATGGGCATAAACTTTATTTACACTTCAGTGTGACGTTTCAGTGCTAAGGCCTTCATCAGGTCAAAGAAAAGCCTTTTTTTCCCCCCGGCCTGGGGCAAAGCTTATCTGAGGCAAATTCAGTTCAATCAGATTTAATTCTATGTAAATAGGCATATTCCGTCCAATGTACTGTTTCTTTTAGTTCATTCTATAAACAACTCCTCTTGGTCAGTGTTGCTAAGTCTAAGTTTAAAACTGATGATCGTATAGTTGCTAATCTGTATCTGTTAAACTCAGGAAGGAATTGTTTACATCCAAAGTCAATGTAATGTAGACCATATGATTTATTATGTTACGTAAATGTGTATTGAATTGAATATGAGGTAGGCACATACAGGTATAAGCTTTATTGCTTGAGCCTACTCCATTTTGACCATCCATAATTGTATAGTTATGATTTTTTTTAAGAAAAATGAATGTAAATTGCTCAAATAAACTAAACAAAAAAAAAAAAAAACTAAATCATCCCCTTAGGATTGCAAGGTTTGGTTAAATTTAAAATTTTGTTATTCAATGTTCACATATATTCTTGTTTCTGGATTCATTCTGAGTGTAGACAATATGAACATTTTATAAATGTGTTAAGGTTTTATGAGACAAAACATTCAACTAGGCTAATTTAGTTCACACAACACATTAATTCAAGTCAGCTCTGTCTCACACGAACATGCTATTTGTGTACGCTATATAATCATGTTTATTTGTTACACTTAATATCTTATGAATCAAAAGAATAATTATCTTTGGGGATCCTTTGGGGATTTTCGGATTGACACTGGGAACGGCTGAATTAGTCTATCCACATGAAATAAACTGATGTCAAAGACTTTATAGATTAATATCGCCAGTAGTACTAATGTTCAGAGATTTTTTTCCAAATAATTTTACCCATAGAGTTATACAGTACACATGGGTTTCCTTTTACGGTCGGCATTTTGAGGACTTTCGATCACTCAAAAGATAGAATCCATTGTTCGGGAAACTATCCTTGGAGAATTGATGATATTTCTCATTTGTTAGAAGTAGAACATGGCTCAGTTAAACAGTACAGACTTACTACGACTACCCTAAACATTTATGTGAGTGGCGTTGGAGAAGCTGTCCGTCAGAGTCCTATCCCTCTGCAGAGGCTCGTATCACATGAGCGCTGTTCTGAAGTGTTGATCAGTCGCCCGGGGGCAGCGCAATTTCCATTTTGTTCTCATTCTCTTATTTTAATGATGCTCTTCCCGGTGCTTAGCAGAGGTTTTGAGATTGCGGTATGTGCCTCAGGAGGTGCTTCTGTGCTCTCATTATCTGCTCCACGGCACACTCCAAACTTGAGCTCCACTCACCTGAAAGTTTCTTGACTTTGCCACTCGGCTTAGCGGCGCGGTGGGAGCTAACCGTGGCTCCTTCGGTAAACTTTATCTCCAGAGTAAATAATGTGATGTGTGAGAGTATAATTTACACATGGAATATGGGAGCGAAGTGTGAGAACGTCTTAAGAACTCCTTGCATCAGAGGTTCGCATCTGTTGTTGCTCCTTAATTCTGTTTTGAAGACGTTGTTAAAATGTAGTTATGTGCAACGACATCAGAGGGCGCACTCCTTAGTGATTGGCAAACACGCTAATCAGCACCTGGAATCCTGGAGTGCGGTCTGGCGTTTTGAGAGCAAAAGAGGGCGACGGACTGAATATGCAGCGTTACTGAAACATGCAGAGGGAGTCGCTTTCGGGACAACCGGGGGACTTCCTGGTCCCCTTCCTGGTCTAGTATAACGAGTTTTGATATACAGTGTCATGTACTGAATGTATTCTAGGTCAGGGGTCAGGGGATCAATTGGCAGGGGGTACTTAGATCGTTTTTTTATATGAACCTCTTTTCAGTATTATTTTATGATTTTAAGAATGTTTTTGTTGGAATTTATCATTAAAAATAGAAATTGTGGTCGTTGAGGAGGCATTTTAGTCGCTTACTTAGTAAACAAGCAGCAACCTTCCTCTATCCTGGTACAGCTGCGTGTTTTGCCTTGTACTGTGAACTGCATCTGTGGTTTCTGTGCTCCACATTGTCTTGCTGGATGCTTTTGTACGTCTTTGCCGTTTTTTTGTGGAGTTTAATGGATTTGTGGAGTCCATAGTGGTACTGAAGGAAGCAGCATTTTAAAAGTAAGCGCACAGCTAGCTTATGAGCTAAACCCATTTGAGACTGCTTTTTCTGAAACACTGAAGAGGCACCAAGAACCGCTGCACCGTTTCAGAGGATCAGAGGAGGACTGAGGGTAGTTTTCCTCTGGGTGCTACGGTTTCCCCTACCTCCAAAAACATGCTGGTGAGGTTGGCCCACAGTGGCGGCGCGATCAGTCGCAGCGGCTCAGGACTAACACCTGAACACAACTTCGTGAGCAAAGCAATAGTAGTGGATGCCAGGGCTCCACTCTGCCACCGATGCAAAGGAAAGAAAACACCAGGTATGTTGTAGATGTGGACATAACATTTGTTGATCCTTGTGAGAGAGACTGTATATTGTCTCCTTCAACCCAACTGTTTTATGCAACTTTTACATACACAAAGTTTTTAGGTTTTAACTGTTGCACAACTTCCCACAAAAGAGCGCCTGGTCTGAGAGAGGAGCTGTCAGCCCGAGCGCAGGAGCAGATAGGGAGCACTGGCCCGGCCTTCCCACGCCTTCACCCGCTGAACACAGACACAAACAGCACTAATGAAGCAGCATGTGGGGGCTGTCAGCGGCCATTAGCACACACAGGCGTCAGCACCGGCCCGCGGCTAACACCAGCCTCTACCTGCCATCTGCAACACTGCAGACTGACAGGCTCTGTTTGGACCGCCCCACACACCCGGACTGTACCCGCCACAAAACACATACAGGGACATGGGGCCACGGGGACATGCGGGGACACGGGGGCGGAGGGATGCATGAACACGGGGGACGCGGGCGGTTGGAGGCACAGCAACATCAAAACAAGCATGCACTGGAAAAATGATCTTACCTGAATCATTGCCTGAATAAATGAGTTGAGTTGAAATTCTCGATCTCATGTGAAATCAGACAAATTCACTTTTAGGACACATGTAATGTTCTTACCCCATTGCCGAATAAGATGACTTAAAATGAGAAGCAGTTAGTGATGGGATTGAACGACTGTCTTCAACTACACAGTACAGATGATGACTCAAGAACCATTGAAGATTAATTCATGTGTGTGAAACAAGTCTCTCCAGCAAATGAGAAAGAAAAAAATAATACTTGGGGTGTATTGGCTGGAGATATCGGGGCATAGGAAAAGTCAGGACATGGAGGTATACACCGCGACATGGGGCGTAGCTACAATGTGACACTGCAAAATAGGGGCATAGGGACATGGGGTCACTGAGACCGAGGGCGTAGGGGTATCGGGGCATAGGAACAGGGGCAACTTGTAGAGACACTGTGAAATGGGGGTGTAGGGACATGGGGACACTGTGACATAGAGGGAACATTGACAAGGGGGACACTGGGGTATCGGGCAAAGGAACAGGCGGGGCATAGGGATTGCAACATGGGGTGTAGGGACATCGCCTCATAGGGCTGCACAATGAAACAAAACAATAAAAAAGACAATGTAAGGCGAATGAAGTATCCAGGCAAACATAAAGTCCAAATAAGCATCGGCAGCAGGTGGTGATGAGCCCCGTGTGTGTCCAGCGACCTTAAACTCTCATGAAAAAAGAAACCTTGGAGAGAACCAGAGAGGGAGGGATCCACTCCCTTGGACGGACAGGCTATAGATAGACCCAGGGCCGATGGGAGTCCCTCAGCAGACGGGCCAAGACCACAGAAAGTCCAGTCCTTGTTGGAGCTTCAGTTCTTCTTGTCCAGTCCCTGTAGAGGGGGCTCGACACCAACAACCCACTGTCTGAAACAAGGGGGAAGTGTGACAGGGACATGAACAGAGAGGGCACAGAGGTATCGGGACATAGGAACAGGCGGGACATGCAGGGACACGGCGGCACAGGGAGCGTAATGACATGGGGACACTGACACAGAGGGTACATTGACATGAGAGACACTGGGATATCGGGGCATTGGATCAGGCGGGACATACAGGGACATGGGGAAAGGAGGGGTTCGGTGCAGGCCCGGGGCAGAGCTTATATCAAAGCGCTGGCTCGAGCCTCTCCACGCTCCGCACTAATTGTTTCTTTCACTGAACTGCGAGTCTGCCGCCGCCGCCGCCTGCTGCCTTTTTATTCATGCATGACTTAATGCGTGGAAAAAACATCAATTGTCAGAAAGTGGCTGCGTGAGCGGTGCTTAGAGTAATTAGCCTGTTCATAGGCTTTTCTTCAAGATCACACGGTGATTGTAATTCATTATTAATTTTAATGGGCAGAGCAGCTAAATGAGACAAAGAGTCAGACTGAAGACTGGGCAGATTCACAGAGATATTCACATGTCCGGTTGTGCAGACTGAAGAATGGACCAAGGTCGTCTTGTTCATCTGATCAAAATGTTCACTAAAGCCAAAAGGTCAAGAAAATATTATGTTGTGAAACACTAAAGCTGAACATACACATGAGAAAAGACCTTGTACAAAGATGACATATTTTAAAGCAGACACTCAATTAAATCTGTTCTTTAGGGCCTAATAAGTCGGGTATGTCAGTCGCTCATTATCATTAGTTCCATAAATATGTATTTTCTCAAGTCTGCTCATACTGTATGTGAGATGGTCAATAATCTTTTTAGGCTGTGATTGTTTAGCCTTTCTTCTACTTTTTTAGCATAACAAGAGATTTGATAGTATTTTTAAACTATTACACTAAAGGTTTGAAACAGCAGCAGCTTTATACAGTCACATGTTTTTTGAAAGGCAGGTCTAATATGAAGATCATGGAAGTCACACAGTTCTGAAATATGTTTCCTCTGCCGCTCCACACGACACAGTCTCAGCGCAGTGTCTGTGTGTGAAGGGTCCGTTTTGTTTTGTTTTTACGATGAAGCACAGAAGCAGAACAGCAACAGAAAAAGACATGTTAGTGTGTCCACTAGCATGCACAAGCTTTTTCTAAACCTGTTTGTATGAAATATAAAAAGACCTTGAAAGATTTTTGCAGAGTCTTTAAATATTGTTAAAACGCGTGATCACAGAATGCTTATTTTCACATTCCATAAATCACAATTTACTAATTTAGTTT
Organism: Gobius niger; assembly: GCF_951799975.1. Lineage (NCBI taxonomy): Eukaryota > Metazoa > Chordata > Actinopteri > Gobiiformes > Gobiidae > Gobius > Gobius niger. The sequence continues at coordinate 35,125,414 of NC_136855.1, read as the reverse complement.
TATAAAAATGTTTCTGTTTGTAAATGTTAGACTCACTGACTTTGTTTTATAAATCCCTTTAAAAACACTATACAGTTGAAAACACTAATTTGTCACTATTAACATTACACTTACATATATATAATAAAAATATCTGTATTTAAGTGAATGATTCTTCTCTGTAACCGATTTACCGTCAGTATATTTTGTCCACAAATAAATGACATAGAACTGCTGGACTTTGTGTACTTTATTCTTTTGCTTTAGTTCCACATCTAAACTTCTTCTTAAATCAACTAAAATACCACTTCAAATACTACTTTAAATTAGACTATTATTAGAGAGATGTAGAAATATGGCATCACAGATAAAGAAAAGAAAAGTCCAGAGTGTTTTTCCAAATGGCTTTGATCTTTGTTCATTTCATTTCTCACTTCTTGATCTACATTTTTACTTATTTACTAGATAAAATCCGCCGTGTTTCGCATTTATTAACTGTAGTAATAAACTCAGCTCTGCACTTGAAGTCTTGCTAAATGAATATTTGTTAGATTGCCCTGTTGCATTGTGCCTCATGTAGATGGATCACATTTTGCACCTGCTGTTCCTCTTTGCTAATATTGATTCATCTTCTTACACACAGTATATTACAGTTCATAATAAATACAAATACATTGGTAAATAACTCCAAATATGCGCAACAAAGCTGTTACAGTCGGTCTGCACTGCACTTTGTTACCAGTGTTGGGGAGAATACTTTGAAATTGTATTTAGTTACAGAATAATGAATACGAGCCTTAAAATGATTTTGTAACATATTCCGTTACTTTGTCCAATCAGAGTACAGTATTCTAAATCCTTTGGATACTTTCACGGTGGTTTACATTATATTCATGCATAAAAGCAGCATATGATTAAAAATATGCAGCTACACTTTTTTCATCGCCTGTTATGAACTTATTTCATTCAGAATACAAAAAAGGAATTTGCAAATGCCCACAGCCCAAAATAACATAGAGTGTTATTGATAGTGTCACTTATTGTTATGAATGTGAAACAGAAATTGAATGATTAAGTACTGCAATGTATTCCCTGGATAGGAAAGTAACTGTTTTCTAAATAACTGTTATTTATTTTAAATAACAGTTCCCTAAATTTGTATTTTAAATACATGTGTTCAGTTACTGCCCAACACTGAAAGTTACTCTGAAGACCTTTCTAAACACAAAATCATATTCACATAGTTTTACAAACTACAATTATGCAGCATACTCTAGGACATTATCTGAGAGTGTAATGCCTCAACCTTATATAAGAATACACTTGTTTATTTGTAATGTGCACGGCTATATTTGTGAAACCTGGAAGAAGCGGCAGACCTTTTTCATTTACATGCCTGTTTAGAATTCACTTTTTTTTTCAATTTATTAGAACATATTTAATCATGGCTTGAATAAATAAATGAATGTGAAAATGTAAAAAATAATCATAATTTAAAAAAGCCTATGTTTGCTCTCCACTATTTGATATTGTCCTCTATTTTCTTTTTTGTTTTAATATCCAACCTTAATGCTCTATGTTTTTATTTCAACATTATGACGACATTTACAGGCTGAGCAACAGACACACAGTAATAAAGTTATATCTCGATCGTAAAAACTGGCTTGTTAATGTTGTACGAACGTGTTTTTTCGCCAACATTAAAATCTGGCTGCAGCGCGGACAAAGCACTCCACTGCCCTCTACTGGACGAGCCAACACACTGCACTCCGGACAAACACCTTTTTCAGACTTTTATTTAAATCAATCTTGATCAGAGGTTCGTGGTAGGCAAATGGATGTAATACTGTAAATGAAGAGTGGAAGAGTGGGCTTCTGGGAAATGTAGTCTCAGTTCAGTCGTCTCCTCCGCACAGACTCAGCAGGGCCCTCTGGTAGTCCCCTTTGGTGTGTTCCTGCGGGATCCAACAGTAGTTAAAGCAGCAAAATGGTGAGTTGGATTAATATTGTGGTTTTTGTGATGAACTGTGTGTACTCACGGCGATGGTCTGGTACAGGGACTTCTTGTGCTGCCTCTTGAACTCAGTGCGGATCTTCATCAGGTCCACCTCGCAGCGGGACACCACGATACGCGTCACCACTTTCTCCTTCGCAGTCTTACCCTGCACGAGAGGAGGTCGAGGAGGATTAGGCACAGATTTGAACCAATATTTGAGTGAAATGTTTCATGTTGCACCAAAAGAAACATCCTGGGTTTTGATGTACCTTCTCTGACAATGGAAATAAAACACATTCTGATGCAGCTGACTGCTTCAATGACCGGGCTATTCTATACAGGGGCGGACTGGCCATATGTCCATTCTGGAAGAGCACAGAAGGGCCACTGGCTCTAGGGCCACCGGTCTGGCCTCTCACTTTACCTTACCCTTACCCCCGGGCGAAACCGAGCTTTACCCAAATCTAAAAGCTGAAAAGAAAAGCATCCAAAAACAAAAATGTGCTGGAAAAGCCACAAAAAAGTGACAAAAACACAACAATGTGGCGAAAACGTGACAACAAAGCAATGAAAAAAGCGATGAAAAAACAACAATAACATGAAAAAAAAAACCTGAAAAACAAGAGACGAAATCACAACGAAAAAGGGACAAAAAAAGTGACAAAAACATGACAAAAATGCAGCGACAACGTGACAAAAAGTTACCATCACTTTTCTAGATTTCAGCTTTCAAATGAGGCGTTACAGTGTTGCTCTCCAGTCAAGAAGCCTTTTGATTTGAGTAACAAATGTCTTTGTGGAAGTGTCACCTCTACGTTAATTTGGGTCAGGCTGGCCAGAGTCCAGGGCTGTTTTTCAGTCCCAGTCCGCCCCTGATTCTATAAATGTATTGTTTCTTCCCTGATGGCATAATATTTGGAGCTTGTGAGTCTGTACCTTCATGGCTTCGTTGAGCCTGTTGGCGAAGTACACCTGCTTGTTCTCGAAGCACTCCACTGTGGATGAAGAGGGACGGGTTAGCCTCACTGTGACATACGGCAGGCTCCATTTACACCCTTTTTTGACACTCTTTTCTTCTTTGGATCAATTTACCAATAATATAATGTTAATATATGTGTTCGACAATATGCCCTAGAAATTGAGTTGACAGTAGTATTGCTTTCACAAAACAGTATACACTATACAATATTTAAATGTCCAGGATGAACATTAGAGAGAAGACTGTGAGCTGAAAACTAATACAAGAAAACTTTTATAGTGATTTAAACGCAACCATCTTATATCATGTAAATTAAGATTTGTTTTAATGTACAGTGTATCTGACTATCCTCTGGTGTAAAAACGTGTCCCATGGAGAGATTTCTTGAAATTAGTTACTCAAATCAGGAGCTAAGTTATTCATTTAAAGAAAAATGCAAATGCGTAAAGGACAATTATTTTTTTGGCCGAGTGTCACTTTTTGATTGAAGTAAATGAAAGTCACACTAATTTATGCTTTAGTCATATTTTAAATGGTCTCAGCTCATATCACACTTTATATCAAGGAACTCTTACTCATTCATTCACCAATGTACGCAGACACTGGAGGTCCATGGACACAGCTACAGTAAGCACCCAATCATGAGATGATCTACCATCAGCACAACTGTCGCCATTTTTATGGTTAGATGAATAAATGTGTGTGTGGACAAGGTACAAGTTTGTAAAGAATACAAACTGACATTCACACTCTGGTCCATCACATTGACTAAACACTAAAACGCGGCCGACGTCGTACCCAGAGTCAGGAAGGACTTCTCCAGGTCTCCCTTCACCTCTTTGCGGATGCTCTCCTTCATGTCGTACGGGCTGTAGCTCTTGTACCGGTCAAACACTGGCACAGAGGAGAGCGTGCAGTCACAATCACAGGAACACATTGTGGTTATTCACTGCAGTTATTGTACCTCTCTGTAGGTGGGGCACGCTCCTCTGGGACATGATGGTGATCCATGTGGCCACGTCTGTACCCTTCACCTTCACCCCCGCGTCATACAGCGCCTGACACGTGAGAACATTACTGCCGTCAGGACTGAGGCAAAAAATGCACCGAAATATTTGACGTGAAGGAAAAAGTTGTCATTCAAATAATTGCGAAAGTATGAGGACAAGATATCCAATCCTCAATTCATCTTCTTTGAAGTTAATCATCAGCCTTCTTGCACAATTGCCTACAGTCGACCAGTTTTTGACCGAAACTCTGATGCATCTTTTGAAATCATTAACTCTGCTCTCAGACAATTAGAGGGATGGTTACAACCCAAACACAGTAATACCTGTATTTCAGTCAAGAGGATAGAAGGATTATTACAACTCCTAAAATATCTCTATCTAAAGTAATCTTTATCTTGATTTTTTGTGTTTTGTATTTTCCCCAAAAACTTAGAATATGACTGGTGGCTGGTCAAAGTACTTGACACTACTGGTCAAATATTACTCCTACAAAAGTCAAAGTTGCTCAGTTACATTATTACTTAGTGAAAGTACTTCAGTATTTGCTGTAGAAAACGCTTAGGTCTAAGTATTCAAAAGAGAAAGTACAAATCAGTTTAAATGTCATGAACAACGACTTTGTAGCTTGAACAACACAGAAATAGCAAACAAATTTATTCACTACTCATACTGCGACACGGGAACAAAACTTCTTTCTCGCTGTGAGTCAGTGGCATTTGACAGTGCACCTGCACAGCGCCACCTATTGTTCTGGAGTGTGCATTTTGACTTTTTAACTCTGGAGCCTTTATAGAAATGTGGTGGAGTTGAAAGTATTACATTTCTCTTCCAAATAAGTGGAGTGAAAAAGTAAAGCACAGATCCTCAAAACTCTACTTAAAGGGACTATACAGAGTTTAAAAATGTCAAAATTATGCATTTTCCTCCCCCTACATGTTCCAACAATGTCCTAATCAATGTATAGAATGAGCCCAGACCTGTTCACCACAACTGCCTCTAAAATCCTGCACAGTCACTCAAAAAGGTGTTACTTCAGATCAGAAGTGCCGTCGTGCACGAGCTTAATATACAAGGTGCAGTTACATGTACAGTATGACCTGAGGTGGCAGTAGTGAGTATAAAATGGCTAAAGTAAATTTGATTAATTGATGATAAGTCTTCAAAAAGTATAGTTTCTCCAAAGAAATAACTCTATAGTAAATGTCCCGGCTTCATGATACGCTTCATCAAAAGGCAGCTGAGGTAGTCCATGTAGGCTGCCCAGCTGAATTCAGGACGCCCCAGGGACTTGGCTACCCTAATTAACTCAATCCTCATATGTCGTTGAACAATGTAAGCTCCACAACAGCAACAACAATCATTTGCATCCACTCGTCTCAATTAAACGGTATGTTGTGAGTGATGAAAAGCTCATTGAGTGACCAGTCCATTGTCAATATCTTCGTAATTGTGAACTCACCCGGGCGTCCTCATCGATCTTCTCATAGTCCACCACGTTGGTCGGCTCGTCTCGCT